>NC_079291.1:3107500-4406250 GCF_023638135.1 Falco biarmicus | reverse complement strand
CGAGAACATAAAACTGACAGCTATTCAGAAAGACCTTCAGAGCGATTTTGGTTTAGCTCTACTGCTTATCTTACCTTGTCATCTTTTTAGAATACCTACAAGCTCCCAGCTAACTTACCAATATTATATTTTATTTTTACAAGCAAGCCGTAAATGCTTCTTTTACAGCATATACTTTGCCTAACAGACCAAATGTTGGAAAAAACGTTACGCATCTTAAGTAAAAGGCTATTCACATTTAAACGGTTTTATAGAGTAATAATACTTCATTTAGATCTGCCTACTAACTGATGATTGCTTAGTCAGATTAGGTGGAACTCCAAATGAGACAGAAGCAAAGCATTTCATTATCATTAAATATTCCCATTATGGCAGCATTTGGAACCCAAAATCAGTTATGTCCAACTGCTAACAAGTACAGTTTAAAAATAAAACACAGCAGTTGCTGACCTAAAAGTGCTCTTGATTATAGTGTGCGGCAAGCATCCAACAGATAAAAGGAAAAGGGATGGAAAAGCAAAAGGGTAACAGGAGGGCTATCCATATCAGTCATAAGTACCAGTCACAGCATCCTCCCGTAACTATTAAGAGAATAGTTTTATCCGAACGCAACGCAAAGATAGCTAGAAAACAGAAGATGGTGTTAAAACCACACAAAATTTAAGAAGCACAGAGAATCACATATATACACTAGGGATAACTTCAGCTGATTTATTATTACATTAGGAAGCTTTGCTTATAAATGTTAAGAAAAATGGTGGGGATTTAGTTCCTTCTGAGAGCATGAGAAAAAAACAACCTCAATACATTTATGCTACATTTTTATTGAAGTGACACATCACATAAATAATAAAATTATTCTGGATCAAGGTTTTGCAATAACTTATTTCTGCTGAAGAGTGAATTATTCAAGAGCAAACTGCAGCTCACCCTCAGCATATCCTTCCCTGCTTAAGCTGCACCAGAAAAACAGCACCTGACTTCATCGTATTTTCAAAGACATGCCTATACCCTATTGCACAGCAGTTTGATTTTCATTTTATCTGATGTCAGTCAATTTACTTACACCGCTGCTGTGCAAAGTCTGGTCCACAGTCCCCAAATGGCAAACATCTTCAATAGAGAAATGCTTCTTTTCTGAAACTAATTTATTGTCTAGAAGAACCACATTTCCTCCCAGCTTCTCACTCATTAGGGTCCAAAACTCAGTCCCTGCTGGAGTGAGGAGGCCAGATCTGAAAGCAGTCATGTATATCTGATGAGGTTGACGAGACACACGATTGGTGCCATTAGACAGTGAAATTCAGGAGGACGCCGAGTTCTGCCGCAGACAATTTACAATGACATAACCCTTGGCTAAAGGGAGCCCTGAAATGTGAGCTTCCATTTAACAACCCAGCGGTCGTGGGCAAAACCACAACTGAAACATCAACATGAGGTGGTGCTTCATGATCATTAGCTGCAAATCACACCACCCCAAGAAATGCATTGCAGGCACTTTTGATACAGCAGTAGAGCCTTGTACAAATGCTAATCTCAAAACACTCACTTGAAAATGCTCCAGTGGTTTTATAACAGTGGAAGAGATGACTGATTAGGTGCCAAAATGGTTTGATGCCAGCACTGAAGAAAGCCTTTGCAGCTCTTAGGATTTCTCCTAAAACAGATTCAACTTTAACTTGTAATGTCCTTCAAAGTACAGGTATCTTTTTGCATCAGTTCCAGCCAGGATTTCAGAGCTGTGCCATGACTGCTCCAGCTGCTGTACAGAAGTGTTTGTCTAGCAGGCATACTACTTATTGCACGTCCTAGACCGGTGCACTACATTCCATCACCACTTATTCTGTATCTAAACACCTATCTTCATTGTTTTCTGAATAATAGGTGACAAATACTTGCATGGTTTACTTTAAAAGTGCTGCAAAATATGTATTAGCATTAAATTTATCAAAAAGTGAATACAAGTGGGAATAAAATAGCATAATCAGGACTAAAGAAACATCTCCTAGGAGGCAAAAAATGAATGTAGCCTTCGGCTGAGAGAGACCCCCATGACAGTCCAACTCAATAAAAAAATTTATATCAGAGCGCCAAAATTTGATTTATAAAACTTACAATTGCTCCATTGATTTCAGTAGGGTGGGAGTGATTTATTTCAGGCAAAGAGATGTCCAGAATTATATATAAGCATCGTGAGCTCAGAAATGCCAGCGGCCATGGTGTTAACAGTAGATGGTTCTCATGCTCTTCTCTCAGTAAGCTCAGTAGCAGCGACTACAATATACTCAACTTCACTTCATTAATTATAATTATTTTGTAATTATAATTGTTTTGTAATTATAATTATTTTATTCATGCACTATGAGCCAGAGCCAGCCATTCTCTGATTTATTCCTTACAGTCCAGAACTCTTGCCACTGAAGGGGCACTTGAGTTTTGCAGCCGTGTCCAGATCTACAGAAAGATTGTCCTACAACAGAATTCACATGAACTGCTATAGTAGTAAAGACTAAAATGACCTACAGAACTACTAAAGTATATTCCTCAAACCATCCAGTGGATGAACATAGATTCTGCTAGCTAAATATCTAACCTGATGAAAAAAAGCCCTATTAAAAACCTCCTTAAAAGCTAAGCTAAAAAACTACCAAAATCCCAGCCCAGAAGCAGTATTAAACACTTTTTAATTCAAATCCAGATTAAGTTCAATTCCTTCATCCATAAATACTGTGAAGATAACCTTGAATCTTTACCTATAACAAAAATAAAGCACAGCAGCCCTGACCAAACACCAGCAGTATGCAATCATATTTAAAAATGGATACGTTCCAGTGGCTATATCCTAACGTGGCTGAAGAAGTTCACCGAAGCTCAACTTTTTTCTGAATATGCTCATATACATTTACCAGCATATATAGATGTAGATTTCTCTACCTTATACACTCATTAGGATTCAGTCTTTATTTTCACAAGTGTGATCTGTCTTCTCCATCTCACACACTCACTACAACTGCTTCAATCACTTCAGGTTCCAGTCGGTTTCTCATAAAAGAGTATATGGAATAATTGGCAAATTTTCTTCCCTCCAAGCCCTGACTTCCAAAATAAGTCAGTGATTTTTTTATTCAGAGTTTCACAGGTCCAGCGAGACAAAAGACAAACCAGTGACCCAGCTCAGGGACTTATTGGGAGGGAGCACCCTGACATCTGGAAATGACAAAGGATGGGGTTTGCAATTAAAGGACAGCACTTTTTAAATTGAGGTTAAATTTCTAACGCTTCTAAATGCTCCTTGAATTACTCTCCATTCCCATAAGTGAGAGCAAACCACAGTCTGTCTCCCAGCCCCTCTGAGCTTTCCTGTGGGGATGGAGCCACCTCGCCCCAAGCCTTATGCAGCAGCAGAACCCCGGTTTGAATCTGAATTTTAGACATCATTGCAAATACTTCTGCTGCCTCAAATAACTGAGCACGTTTCAAAACCAAGTGGCTGTCTACACTGGCACAATGCAGGGGCAAGGTACAGAGGGAGACAGAAGTAAACAAATCCAATCTTCAGTGCAAAGTTCAGTGGAGTAAATATTTCTAGTCCAGCAGGAGCAGCCCCGCAGCGCTGCAGTGCTGCAGCTGGAGCATCTTTTCTCAACAGCACAGAAAGCTGTCTTAGCTGTTGAGAACGTTGTTGGAGAGGGACACAGGGATGAAAACTGCTGTTGCATTATGAGTCGAAATGAGTCTCAGGAGCTTTTCATCACCATTTCCAGGCTAAGATTGCCGTAGCAAGCAGTGGGAGATGAATTCCCTGCCTCCACTCTGATTTCAGCTGCAAGGAGCCGTAGGGTGTGGATGTGGAAGGACATCAAGAAGGAGCTCGAGCGGCTGTGCTTGCACCGGGTGGCATGTCCCAGAAAGCTCCACAGCTGCCCAAAGCACAGCAGGAGGCTGAGCAGGAGAGAAGGAAAGGGGGTAAGGGAACAGCCTGCCTCGACCCCCTGCTGCCGCCGTGGCCCCTGTGAGAAGAGCCACCCGGCAGAGATCTGCTGGATCACACCTGCGCCTGCCAGCTGCCCTTCAACCCAGCGCTTTAATGTGGTTTCTGCTCTCTCGCGCTACTCGTTCCGGACAAAAAGAGCAGGTCAGGTCAGACAAAACTGCTGCTGAATGTTTGTCTTGGCGGCTATTTATTTCTTTATATATTTTTAGTAGCGCGGACAGGGCCTCAGCGGGCACCTCTGCCTCTCGGGCTCATCCCGAAGTGCTTCTGCAGGCTGGGCTAGTCATCTACTAGCCCATCTCACCACCTGCTTCTGAGGGCCTTCAGTTCTGACCGCTAAGGTGAGTATTTTCAGCCAGCAGCTTCACTACATCAAACAGTTATTATCACTCTGAGCACTCTTTTCATTAGCCAAACATTTCTCTACACTCTTTTAAGCTGAAACCACCACTTCTACTTAATAGAATAGCAATTAACTTGAAATACTTGGCTTTTTACTGCAATGCATCACTCTTTCACAGTCTGATATGCTAATAAAAACTGTATGCTAACATAATGTATAAAATATCATCTCTGACTTTAAACTAAACCAAAATTTATTGGCTCCAACAGTGCAATACTGATGTACCCAATGAATATTAATGTATTAACTTAGGTAGCAGAGTCCTATGCCATCAGGGAAATAAATCAGAGTGGAGGAGACCATACAGTGCACTGGAGAAAGTCTCAGCTTTTCTGTTTTAGTAGAATTTTAATTCTACCCAAATTGAATGTGGCTCCAGACTGAAAAGTAAAGTTGAAATGATAAGGTATTTTATGCTACATGGCAGCTCTCATATACTATAAAATATTCCTTCAGCCCCCTAGTAAACAAATTAATTGGCAATCTTGCAAACAAAAATCTCAAGTTCTTTTACTTCTTCTAAGGCATCATTAGCAATTATAGGATGCTGGCAGGACAAATTATGCTCTCAGTTATACCTCTACAACCCACCTCTCTCTCCTGCTTATGCTCTTAATCCTTACCCAGCTCCACTGAAAATGCAAATCTTTACAATTATGACTGTAGGGATAATGGTACAACATCACTGCAGTAAAAATGCCCATTTACCTCAATGGTGCTTAAACTCTTAAGTCTTGCACTGGCATGGATAAACATAAATTAACCTCAATGTTTAAATGTTTAAGCTATTATTGAGCAACCACCACCCAAAACCAAGCCAGCAAACAGCACTCCTAGACTCCAGAGAGCTACACCCATCCATTTCATCTGAAAAAGGAAGCTGATGCAATGCAAGATGACATGAGAAAGTGATGATTGATTTCGTTCCTCATGAATAACAAAGTACTCCCTAACTCCATGAAGAAGCAGGTAAGTGCAGGAAGTAACTGAAGTTACTTTTGAAACAAAAGTTACAGCAAACAACAAAAAAAAGAAAACTCCAAGTATGGTGGGACAGACAGAATTATCCAGGAAAAAAACACCCACATCTCAAATAGCTGTACAGTTTAGGTGTCTCTTCTGATTTCAAGTTGTGCGCTTTTTTTTCCTGTTCAAATTGGACAAGGACATGCCTACCTTACCCACTTTTAAAAGTTATTGTTATATATCCAATTCCAGCTCTATTAGTTATTCATTTACTGATTTGGAATTTCATCTTCCAAACAAACTGTTACTGCAAATCTTTTGAGAAGTATCTCTTGTGACCTTTGAGATGTTTTCTTAGAAGAAACATAATTTTGAATTACAATTGTGCAGCAGACCTTGCACACCGATGTCTCACTGAGTAAACTGAATTAAGGTCAAAATCAACTGCTCCTTTGTTACTCTCTGGTACTAGAAACTAACCTAGGAATAAGACATTTTGGCTTGAATAAGAAATACAATTAATGAAGTAGCGGACATTTGTGCTGCCATTAATGCATTACAAAACAAACAGATGTGCTGAAAGTTTGGCTTGAAAAAGCTTTCACAGCATTATTTATTTATCCATCCTACTGATAAATTCTAGTTACTAATACAGTGTACTTTTCACATTCACGAACCAAGTATGTATAAGAGAAACTTAAAAGTATCAAAATATAAAAGCCATAATAACAAAAATGTTACACGACCAAGGGAAGACCAAATGCCCATCTCACCCAATGCACCATTTCCAACAACGGGCAACAACACTGGCTCAGGGGAAGAGTTTGAGAGCGGGACAACCAAGCTGAAGGAGGCTCCTTCCCACATGACACCGTCAGAGCTACATCATACCCACTCACTCTGGAATGCTTTGGACATAAACAATCCCACAGCAGACATCAGTACCCACACAGAATAACCACGGGAAAAGTTTTATGTATGCATTGCTTTTTCTTAACTTCAAAATACAGAATGTGGCCAGCTGCCATTATTTGGTCTATGGAGTAAAAAAAAACACAAACTGTAGACAGGTTCACTTCCGATATTTCAATTTTATGACTGCTGAACTGCATTGAATTTTAAAAGCGGCAACACTGCAGTATAACTGTAAAAGTATTATGCTGAATTAGAACAATTCTTCTGAACAACACGGCCATTTACACCAGCATCCTAATATAATACATATTTATAATAGAGTGCCTGGTGAGATAAATGAGTCATACTGTAAATAGCCATCAGGGATATGGAAAGTAATAGTTTCTCATGACCTGCTACATGTGTACAAAAGCAGGTGACTGAAATGATGTAAATATTAAGATGGTATCTTTAGCAGGCACTCCTCTACCCTGGAGGGAGAGCGACAGGAACACTGTCTGTGCACCTCCAGCTTCCCTGTGCTTTAACGAACACCCAAGCTGCAGATGCACACCCTCTCCAAGAAGCAGTTCTGCTGGTTAAAAAGGCAACAGAGAAGGAGTATAAACACACTGCTCGGTCACTGGGGGTTAACATCAGGAAGGTCAAAGGCCAAACAAGAAGGGCTTCTGCAAGCAATGCCGGCAACAAAAGCAAGTTCAGGGAAAATGCAGGTTCAGAGAGGAACAGGGTAGACAACCCACCAACAGGCAATATTGAAAAGCTTGCTTCCAGACCTCTGCATTTATCTCTACGGTTTGGGAAAGGGATGAGCAGCTGACAGCATGGATGTAACTGGTAAGGGACTCATGAGCAAAATAGATTCATTTATTCAAATACCTGGGGCTGGATGGGATTCAGCCAAGGGTGCCAAAATAGTTGGCTGATGTGATTGTGTGGCCATGATGCATGAAAAAATGTACACGATCAGGGTAGGTCCCCAGCAACCAGAAAAATGTTGATGTTATGCTTACTTTAAGAAAGGCGAGAAGGAGGACCAAGAGAACAACAGGCTGGTCCCTGGACAGGGCAGGACACGCATTCCTTGGAGTCCGCTTCCAGCCACATGAAGGACGAGGCGGCAGTCAAAACCAGTCAACACAGGCTGACTGCTTTCTGTAACAAAATGATCTGCTATGTGGATGAGGAGAGAGAGGTGGATGCAATATACCTCGCCTTCTCAATTTTTTTGACGCTCTGACCCTCCTGTACTCCTTTGGGAGTTGAGGAAGTACGGGCTAGAGGAACAGACTGCGGGGTCAGTTGAGAACTGGTTGGTTGGACTGCCAGTCCTGAAGGGTGAGAATCAATGGCCTTACAACTGCTTGGCAGCTGGTAACGAGCACAATACCCCGACATCAATAGTGGGCTGATATTGTTCAATATCTTCAGCAATTACTTCAGTGATAAAGCAGACCCCTCGGCAACTTTGTGGACAACGGTAAACTACCATTTAGCTTAACCTCACCCTGAGAGATTCAGTTCAGAAGAACCTTGATAAACTGAGGATTGGGACAACAGAAACTTCATCATGTTCTACAAGAAGGGCCAGGTGCAGTCTCTGAGGCAGACCAACACCATACATCACCCAAGGGTGGGAACTGACTGGCCGTATAGCAGCATTGCTGGCATGACCTGGGGGTCACGGTGCCCTCCAAACTGAATACGAGCCAACGGTGTGCTTCCCTCACGAGTAACACAAACACCATACAGAAGGCACGTTACCCCCAACGAGAGGTTAAGGGAGCGGGGCTTTGTTCATGGGGCAAAGGGGAGGCCAAGAGGCAGTCTAATAGTAGGCTACCATTGCTTAAAGAGCAGCTGGAGTGACAGACCCAAACTCTCCTCAGTAGCAGCAGACGATGCAACACCTGGCAAACATCACAAACTACAGCTTGGATGGTTCAGAGTGGACAAGTACGATTAAACTAAATTCAGCAGCAGTGGAACAGGCTGCACAGAGAGATGGTGCAGTGCCTGTTCTTGGAGGTCTTCAAGGCTAAGCTGGACAAAGCCATGGTTCACCAGATACAGTGCTGGAAATGATTTTGATTCAAGACCTCCAAAGGCCCCTTCCAACCAACTTGTCTACGATTCAATGAAAAGATGATTGCCCACCTCCCTCGCACAGCCCTTTTGCCAGCTGTCTTAGCTCCCAGAAGTGCAGCAGGTAGGGTTAAACAAAGCCGTGGTTTTTAGGCTGCACAAATTAACCAAGCTTGTTTTGGGTGGAACAAGGTCAGGAAACATCTTAACCAAGGATATCTGTGGGAAGATCTGAGAAAAGTTACTTCCAGCAAGGCAGAGACGATAAGCAATTGAGGATGGGCTGGAAAAAACAGCTGCAACATGTTTCAGTGTTGGCAATAGCTGCTATGTAAGTAGCTGCACGCTTCTTGGCTTCTGCCAGGATTGCTCCCTGAGCACAGCAAGAACTCTCTACCTTCCTCACCTCCCAGCAGTGGCTCTACAAACAGCTGCAAGAAATTTCATGTCTTGTCCTCTTTTTTTTTTTTCTTTTTTTTCCCCCTGATTTCCAACCAACCAGGCAGGTCCAGCTCACTGACACATACTGCATTTCTCAAACAGGGAAACTCACCAGGAGTTCAAAATTCATCATGCTACATCCAAGCAGAAATGCCAGCCCTGCTGGACAGTCAACATCTCAGCCAAAAGTCTCCCATAAAAGCAGTTTAGAAGCTGATTAACAAGATTTAAACAGCTAATTAGTCAAGACGCAATGCACATAGGTACACAGAGTGCAGGGCTAATAAACTGGTGTCATGATGGTGAATGAAGAGGTAAGAACAGCCTAAACTTCAGCTAATGGCTTCTGATGGTGTGGCACTGGCAGAGGTAATCCAGTGGCTGAAAGCCTGTCGAGAGCCACAAAGAGTAAGTCAGAGATACCACAGGATGCAGGGCTTGGTATATTCTTTCCAAAGGAGATAAGATCAGCATTATCTTCTTCTGCCTGAATCTGCCAAAGAAATGATTGGGTCAGGCTGGCATGTCATTTATGCTTACTTAGAACAGATTGATCTGATCCAGTCTCTACCACCCTTAAGACATACCTGTGCATTGGGACATTCGGACACAAACTCACCAATTACTGGCAAGCTGCTGAGACAAACTGGTTTGGTCCCTCCATCAGGCCTGATTGCCCAAAGACACCTGGACAGAGGGGCATAATGAAACGTTTCCAAGGATTTGTCTCAGCCATGTAGAAGTTGTGCATCTAGTCTCAGCTAGTCATTTAGGCTACTTTAATTATCAGTCTAGAGAGATGCTTCCAGGTGTGTTTGATTCCTGTGTAAGATGGATGGAATAAAACTCTCTTCCACCCCCCCCCAAGACAGCTACATCCCTCCACTCCTACCATAGGGAAGAAGAAATTTCAGAACGGTATGACAACCGGTCCATCACAGGGGAGGTTTTGAGAGGGTTTTTATCTCTACCTCGACAGCACTGAATCTGCTATGTGACTGTGCGCTGGAAGAAAAGATAAAAACGAAATACTAGATAAAAATATTGCTTAACTAAATTTTTCAGACTTTTGGAAGGGCAATTATTCTGAAGTCAAGAATTTTTCATCCAAAGATATGAAGAGGTCTCTGTGCACAAAGGAGACGCACAACACACATATGTATATGCATGACTTTATCAATATAGCTCAGAGCAAGGTTGCACTTTCATTTGTCTAAAACTGAAATCCTATTGCCCACATGAATTAAGAGAATGCTGATAGAGAAAATATCTCACGGAATCAATTTCAATCCCTGCATGAATACACACACAAACTGATTTCAGGGGAGTGCAAAATTTGCCCCTGAAGAGTTTTAATTTATGTGAAATCACCACAGGATAGTTAATTTCCAGTCCAGAATATAAAATTTTGCTACATATTTTGCTGTTGCTACATAGTCAAAGCTCCTGTTAACAGTAGGACCTCTAAAAATATGCCAAAGGAATTTAACGTATCTAACATAAAGAAAACATCCAACAGCCTCCTGCAACTCAGCCCCACTACCTGTGTTTTATAAATTAGATGTTGGCTGTGCTGTAGCTCTGCTCAAAAATTATCTGTATCCATACTTTTTATTTCAAGTAAGAATTCTTTTGACCATTTTTAAAACAAAGGTAGGAAATGGGAACAGAATTGTAAGTAAATTATTTCTTTTGACAGAGAGACAGGAAATCACTGTTTTAGTTTCTAAATCCTGAGTTTAAGAAGTTCCCTTCAAGAGGAACATTTGCTCATTTTTTAGCGGGCACATGCTTCAACAAAGAAAGTTGAGAAGGGTGACACTAAACTGACAATTAGCAACACTGATTTTGATATCAGAACATGTTTTTTCCTCAGATGAACTGAACAGTGACAATAATGAAGTTTTATTCCTTCCTCTCATGTGACACCCATTTACTGAAGATGTTCTCCTCCGTCCCAGGTCTGCAGGAGGTCAGGCTACCCTCACAAAGATCTCTCTGGAGAACAGAACTGCCACACAACCCATTAGATCCCATAAAAACATCAGCAAAACACTGACCTTTCCCCAGGCTGGATACTTGGGGCTGGACTTGTGGCACAGCTTTTATTTTATTTTCCAAGAGAAAAGCTTCAGTGAAATAAATTTCACTGGCCTGTAGCTTATTCCACTCTGCCAGGGAGGAAAACAAAAGGAAATGCCTAACTCTCCTGAAAAGCATTCAGCGCTCAAAGCCACGCTAATGACAGGGAAGGAAACAGAAGATTACTCTCATTCCTGACCCAAACTTAGCTTTAAATGGTTAGGATGGCACAAATAAGAACAATGACGTGCCACTTCACTCGGTGCTTAACACAGTACAACATCTGGAGCACGAAAGAAACAGAGAAAATAAAATACTAGAGCACCGTACCTGATCTTGAATCAAATCCCACGTATTACTGACAGCTCTCTCCTTTCAGACCCATCTAGTGTTTCTTGCTACATCTTTTCTATTAAATAGAACAGCCTTTTAGTCCTTTTGTAGAGATCAGTGTGCAAGGCACAGAGGTCAAGACGCAGAGTCTATGTCATTAAAAGACCGGCAAGGTACAGGGCCCAGAACGTGTAAGACCGTGAATTCCCCCCACGGCCGATCATTTTCAGATCTGAGTGCGGTTAAAATTAAGGGTACTTAGCACTTACCCGAACTGAAGCTGCATACAAAAACACAGCATTGCTTTTAATTACAGCATTCAGATCCTTCTGGGGAGGGTCCTAATGACAAGGTATTTTGTATGCCATGCTATGTCCCCCTCCCAGCAGGCATCAGCTTTACTCCCTCAATTGACCTTTCCTTGCAACTCCTTTTCAAGAAAGGAAAAGGCATTACAGCTGAGCAAAAAAACCCAACCCTACCAGTAACAAAATGTTAAGTTATATTTTAAAAATCACTCTGACCTGGCACTGCTACCAAAGTTCCTCACTCCTAAAAACAGTAAATTTTATCATTTTACACCTCAAAGTCCAATAAGCTTTCCCAAAATCCTCCTTCAGAAGAAAATGAACTCAAACAGCAACATTTAAAAAAGTTCTTACAGTCATTCTAACAATCATCAGTTTTAATTCTGTAATCACCTAATCCTAAAATACCTTTTGAAATGTTGTCTAACGCATTTAAAAAACCCATCTCCCTCCTGCTTTCCCTTCTCCAATCCTGAGATACACCTAAAGCCATAAACTTTCAGGAAAATGGCATCATCCACTTTGCTCTGCATCCACAAACCCACTGCCACTCATTCAATTTAAGAAAAGTAACTATTGTGAATTGTAAATACAACAGTATTTCACCCTTCCTCTCTTGGGTCTTCAGCACTGTTTGCCTACTAGTCTTTTAACTTATCATGTATGTACCAATTAGTAATGCTGCTATAAAATTAAAGTATTGTGAGATGATGAGAGGTTTAAAAGACAAATGGAAATGGTTACGCTGAAATAAGTTTGCGACTAATTCTCACCATGACCTTATCCAACGAAGTATTTCAGGCTTCTTGTGGATTAATCGCTATATTAGTGTCTTCAGCCGAAGTGATCCGGGCATTTTATTAAGTTTCACAGGACACCATGCCTGAGACTATAATGTCCTATATACCACACCCTTATTTTTACTAACATTTTATGAAAATGCACCTTTCTGAAAAGCAGTTAGTGTTGACTTGGAGGAATCCAAGGACAGTGGCTGCACCATCTCCCTCACTCATTCACCCTTTCTCACGTCAAATCGAGCACCTTACTTCTACTTCAACTTTATCTGGTTTCTGTTTCTGATTAATTTTCCACTAAATTAAATTTTAAAAAGCCTTTAGCACTCCCTATCTCCTCTCTGTGGAGGAATTTGCACGCTGTAATCAAGCTCTCCCTCAAACTCCTTTTTGATAAAATGAGCCCAATGTGTTTTTTACCTTCACTGTATCAAACACATTCAGTACTCTGGTCCCGCATCATTCTGATGTCCGTCTCATTTGCTGTCAACCTTATACAACTTTTCCAGTCTCTTTTTTGAAGGAGATGAGGGGGACTGGCACAGTACACTGGTACCACCTCCACCAGTGACATGCCCACTGTAAGTCATCGATCTGCTCCTGGTGGGTACTGCACTACGTACGTGTTCTCAGAGTTCACGAGCTCATTTTGTCACAGCCTCTCTCGAGTTGCATTTATCACTATCACCCCTCAACAAAATACCAGTCACTGCTTGCTGGAGCACTGTAACCCCATTCTGACAGTCAATCAGAGATCACCCTTTAAAGCAGAAACTGCTTCAGTGTTTTTTTGGACTGGCTCAGCTTGTTCAAATGAGCACGCTGATCCATACGGCTGCCTTGTCTTCCTCATTATGTACATCCACTATAGACACCAGCAGCAATTTTGTGCACTTGAAGATTATTGATCAAAGCTTCATTCCTCTGCAACTCAAACAGCCATAAACCCAGTTCAGTCTTCATTCTTCACAAGTACTTTGTGGTAAATGTCATATTACTTTTCAAACCTATTCAGATCACCGCGCTATAATCTGTTTCATATTGAAATTACATTGAAAAAAATCTGCAGCAAATCAGCAAAGCAGCAAAACTAGGGCCAATGTCCTGTTTCATGCCAGCTCTTTTCATTGCTCAGGCTATTTGAAAAGCCACAAAAAAACAGCAGAGCTCATCGACACTCACCAAGTGACTCAACTGTCATGGAATATAAAGCAAATCCAGGGAGAGAGAGAAATGCAATGGTGGTGCACTGAAACAACAGCAAATACAGCCAGTGCCATACCTTTCATTATAGATTTACTGTGAAGTGCTAGTACAGCTAAAAGTGGGAAGACTGTCCAGATTGATCTTAGTACTCTGTCACCTTGCAAATAAGCATTTTGCAAATTCTTCTGGTCACAAAACCATAAGAGTGCACCACTCATATTGTCCAACACATGCATATTAAATGAACTTTCCTAATCATGTAGCAAAGGGAACAAGTTACCAAAGAAGTGGTAAAACCTGAACACCCATCGATAAATATATAATTGATAGAAAGGATAACTTTTCACTTTCCTCCTAAGTTGGTGAGAGTTAATCAGGAGTTAGTCGAGGGCCGCTCTGCATCTTAAGGACTAGAGATTGTTAAAAGCCACTGAAAACGCACAGTCCAATAGATACAAAACATGGTTCCAAGCTGCAAAATTTCAGTCCAAATTCAGATTTTGAACATCTTAATTTCCCCCCCCCCCAACTAAATAGTGTCTTAAAGTTACCCTTACATTTTATCAGCTGCATTCTCAAGAATGAAGGTAAAATTTGTGGCTTACCGATGCAAGAAAAACCACAGCAGGGATTTAAGAGTTTGGTTTGTTCAATTTAAGAGCACTGCATACTGCCTTCAGCCTAGCTGGCCGGTAGGGGAGCATGAGGGGGAGAGGAAATGTTGCTGGGGGGGAGAACACAGGAGGTTGTTTTGAGGCAAGGGAGCACTGAAGACCATGGGGACTCAGCTGCAGATATTGGGGTGAAGCACATGGAGAGGAGGTGAAGTCATGTAGCAGAGTGGGTATGTTACGAACCCATAGGAAACCAGGGTTCATTGCAGTTCTGCTCATGGAACAACTTGTTCTTGATCATGATGATTGCCTAATGAGGAAGTATTACATTCATCCTCTCTGGTGCCAGGCCGCACTGGCATAACTGTACATTTAGCCAAAGACTTCATTCATTGTCCTTTTATACCTGCAATTGTGAATCATGTCTGCCTTTGCATATTCATGCCTAAGCCTGCAATTAACCTCCCAGCCATGTTACTCATGGTTAGAAATTGCCAGGTTCCTGATGTATTATTTATTTATTTTTGTTTGGGCAATGAAGATACGGTAAGCAGATATAAATTTAAATGGTATTCTATATACTGTCTAGCCTACACCTCATTATTAACAGTAAGCGACTCTTATCACAGTCAGATACAAAGTCAACATCCTATGACAGAACAGCCTCTCTGAATCAGACAGTGAGACATTTAAGAACAAATTAGAACTTGGAACCGAATAAAAGGAAAAGCAACATGCAAATCTTTCACCCAAAATCTTCTGTTATAAAGAATGAGTGTTTGCTTAGCAAAATACATACAAATACTTGTGTTCGGGTATCAAGTATTGAAAATGAGGTCTTCTCCAAATTCTGTCCTGCTGTCAGCATCAGCACAATGCTGACTGTTCACACTTCTCAAGCACTAGGGCTTAGCACCGTACATTTGAGGTTAGCTAGGACTTCAGCTGTTTTCAAAAGATATTTTGAGTCCTAACTTTTCAGCTTTAGAAACTTCCAACCAGGTGTTAACAGAGTACCAAGCTGCTAACCTAAAGTTAGGA
The DNA here is from genome assembly GCF_023638135.1 of Falco biarmicus. Lineage (NCBI taxonomy): Eukaryota > Metazoa > Chordata > Aves > Falconiformes > Falconidae > Falco > Falco biarmicus. Next base: position 4,391,065 of record NC_079291.1, on the reverse strand, counting down.
TACAGTAATCATCACTTATTGATGAAGTCAGTGCTTTATGTCAACTTTTCATCTCCTTTTCGTCAAAGGAAGATCTCCATATACACTCAGTGCTTAGCACTGAAGTTCTTCGTTGCATGCTGATGACCCTAAAAGTTCAACGGCTTTGTTACTCAAAACACCCGTGCAACAGAATCACTGCAGGCTTGCCAACTGCCTCACCTTGGATGCCCACACTATCAAAGTATGCTCAATTACATTCTCCAGAATGTTTTCAATCTTCTATTTCAGGCATTTTGAATTTCTGGGGACACTCTCCACCACTCAAGTTTCTTGAAAAGAGGTGATTTGAAAGTTACAGGTACGGTAACAACATCCCCTTACACTATCAATGAACATTTTGCCTACAACCATAACAACATTCTCATAAATGTGATTACTACACAGAGTTGAAAGAACTTGAATGACTGTGTTATATGCAGACTAACGTTATGATGTTACAGACTGAAAACAAAGAGCAGCTTCAAACAACCACACTGCCGCAGGAAAAAAAAGCAGAGGGAGGCTCCTCTTGTACCTACGAAGCTTTGAAGCTAGCAGCATTAGAGGCAGGTCTAGACTAGCATTAAGCCCATAAAGTAAACAAAAAACATGTAGGTAAAATTTGGGACTATCAGTCTTTACAGTGTCTCTTAAAACAATTATTTCATTGTTGATATGCTCCATTGCTTTCAGAATCAAGCCTCCTATTAAAAATCTTCATGTGCAGCATAAACAAAAACCATAGGAAGCATGATAAAAATGCAATTGATAGCTCTGGGTCAGTTACTTCACACCACCTTACACTTCTGATCTCTCAAAGTCATATAGTCAAGTCTTACTTCCTTATAATCGACATTAGACAACAAATTATAGACTTAAATGTAAATTATAATTGCACAGGGACATGAAACTAGAAGTCAATCTGTTTTAGAAAGTGTTCTGACTGCACTGCAAGTAGGGTGAGAAACAAAAGCCTGATTTCTGCAGTAACACCGTATGAAGGGGTAAACCAGAATTTGTGTGACCCAGTTTTGACAAATTACTATAATACAGATTACCCAGATTTTAAATTTTAAACCAAGAATGAAACAATTTTTTCCACTTCTCAGGTCCAATAAAGAAAATCACTTAATAGCAGCTGGGGATTTGTCATGGTCTGGGCACCTTGTGCAAGAGACCCGTGATAGTTATACTGTTTTGGCTTCACATTCCCCAAAACAGTGAGCAAGTCCATCAGTAAATCTTCCCTCAACAAAGGATGAGTCTGTGCCAGACTGTTCTGAGTTGGGTTATTGAATCTGGAATGTTTGATCAAGCTGGGAGTGGTGCTGAGGCATCTGCACAGCGATGGGCAACCACTGATTTCCTTCTGCCAAATTTATAGCAGTATACAACAAAGTACCTTTCTAGCAACACGTAGAGTAGGATATATGTGATTAATTCTGAATTCTTACTAAAAAAGTTCTAAACTGTCATTTTAAGGTTGCATCAGCAGCCCCTCCCTGCTGAAAATTTTGTTAATTTTCAAGTTGATTATACCAACCTCGTTCCTTAAGGCACCTGTCTGAACTTACGGAATAAATACACGTAACACAAAAATCACTTTCCACAGCATGCAAATGTATGTTATTGTATAAAACATTCAGACCTTATTTCACTAAAAGAAAGATAGAGTCTTTAACACAGCCAGTTCTAACAGGTCCTAAAAGACAATTAATCTTCAGAAAGGACCTTTTATTTTGAAATGTGAAACTCCTCGTCTCTTAAACTCTCTCTTCTCTATACCTTTTGGCATCTTCCAGTGTCACCCACCACTCTACCAATTAAGTTAAAAAAGCTGGAGGCACTTTCTGTTCCTTTCCCTTGTCCAAGCAGTGTTCATGAAGCTCTACTTCTTCACAATGTCTCTAGGATCATCTCCTTTCCAAAACAAGATAAAAATTGTTCTTTACATCCCATCAGCTTCCATATGAATTGCTGACCTACTCGACAACTGTAGGTCTACCTAGATCGTATGTGGGAAGGTTGCTTCAGCATGAAGATTTCTGGAGAGCCCTGGGGTCTCCAATGCTGTAACAACCTCTTCCTGGGCAATTATAACAACTTATCTTGGCCTTTTGTCCTCTAACAGCATTTAAACTTGCTATCGCATAAATGTTCTCAGAAATCACTGTATTTTATTTATACACGAAGTTACCTAATTACATCAAGCTCAACTAACATTTTTCCCAAGACTACATTTGCCAAAAAATGGTAAGGCCAAAACCCAAATACCACCCTTGTGGACTAGACAGCTTGCCTAAACCAGCAGATCTTCAACCTCATTCTAATTCTGAGGGTGCCAATGATGACTGCAGCTTTCCACACACCTTCTGCCTTTTCTGTCAGTGGAGATCCAACTCAGTATTTTATGTACTTTGTTTGCAATGGTATCTGTGAATGGTTCTGACGTGCATTACCTGCACTCCTAAATCTCCTCCTGCCATCCACAGTCCCTCCTGGAGTCCAGACAGCACAGGAGCCACGTCTAAATAGCATCTTAACACAGAAAAGTCATGTATTCCATGGGGGAATAATACACAGCTTGCACATGAGCAGAAATCTCAACGTATTCTTTGGTTTCGGTTGCATTCTTGACAAACATGAACCATCTGGTAAATAATCTTTTTCCTCAGCAGAAGAATTAGGACTGACTGAAGCCACACTGTGCAGGTCACACCCAGGTGGTTTTGCTGAGCAGAGAGCAAATGGAAGCAAGAAATTGCATAAAAAGGGTAATATTTAAAAATGGCGTTTTAACATCCTGCAGTCTGACGATCACTTCTGCCAACAAAAGTATTCTGTACTACACAGGATGTAGACTAAGAATGAATAACGCTTTCTGAAGAGGTAAACGGTGGTTTGTTCAGTGATTATCTCATGAGGTTCCCAATTCTCTCTCAAATATTTTGGGCAGTATGGCAATAAAACATCAGGCTGTAAGACATGGCAAGTCAAAAGTTTTACCAGTCCCAGAGAAGAGACATGTATGTTAAAATATTTTTAAACAACGCTAAAATACCATGCTTTCCAAGTTCTGTTTTTCTGCGAGGCATTGATTCATTAGCTGTTTGAAAAACAGGATGCAAACGAAGTTTAAGGGGAGTGAAAGCACGTGGGGCTGCACACGATCATTTCCTGACGGGCTTCACCAGCTACTGCTGTGACCACCGCTAAGCAAGAGTCAGAAGTAGGAAATGCTAAGTGTTCCACTACACAGTATTCGAAGCAGATTTTAATAATAATAATGCAAATTATTGGCTAAAGCCGATGTGTTTGCCTTGGATTCCAGTATTTTATAAATTGCCCTGAATATTGGTAAAAATATATGCTTTTCTGCTACCCGAGATTTCTAGTTTTATACGATTTCTATACTTCTTGACATCTTTCTAAAATAGCAAATCTGGAACATTTGACTCTTCCGGAGCTAATAATTAATTCTGATAATTAAATTTCAATAAACTGAGTAAGTTTCTGAAAATTCTTTTCATTATGGAGGATTTTCTCTTTAGAATTTATTTACATTGTACAATTACTACTATATATACTATTACTACTATTATACATTCTGCTACTAAACTAGTAGGAAACATACATGGGGTACACATCTTAATCCATGCTTTCAAATTTGTTTTGAAAGCTTTCTCTTTTCAGCAAGAAAGAAGGAACAAACATTCCAGCAAATGCCAAGGTATTCCATGTAGCTTTTTCCTCTTGGATATGGTGCTATTTTCTTTCTTTTTTGTTTTTGGTGGTTTTTTTTTTTGTTAGTTGTGTCTGTGTTATAAGAAACTTTCTAGCATAAATCAAAACACCAGTATTTTGTCATCAACAGCCTTACAAAACAAGATGCCTAATGTAGTAAAGCCGTAGTGCCCCTCACTGCATTCAGATGCTACCTTCAAAATCTGTTGCTAAACTCTACCAGGGGTGTATGGGTCAATACCCTAAAGAACTCTGAAGCGGTCAGCATCCAAGCACCTACTCTGACTCAACCTGGTACCACTCTCATAGTGCTACTTCAAACCCAGTCCGCAGATTTTGGATGTATGCAGTCTAACGCTGCAACAGCTGCTCGTGTGAACAATACCATTAGTGGGTTCGCCTATTACAAACATTGTTTTTCCAGAATAACTTCTCTCATCTTCCGGATAGTAAGCAATGAACTCTATCCCACATTACAGAGTATTCACCATCATTCATTAACTTTCATTATTTATGAAAGCAAGGCCACTCTGCAACTACCTCTTGCAGAATGTTCCCTAAATTCAGAATTAGGCACTAGGAAACACATAAAACTTTCAGCTAAAGCGCCTGTAGATTTTAAAGGAAAGCTAAAAAGTAGAAAGCCCCTCAAAACCCAGAGAAAGACAGCATGGGCTAGCGATGCTTTGAAAGTACATACCAGCTTCCTAACACCAAAATGCTAGGTTTCTTCTTTAATATAATTTACTCCTTTCTGCTGCCGCTCCAGTGTTCGAAATGTTTGTTCCTGCCCTGCCATTTTTCCCTTTTCTATACTCCCTGTATTGGGTTCCTCATCTAAAACTAGTTAAATTAATTCAGAAATTATTTTTTTTTAATTTCCCTAATATTCAAACTCTGTATGTTCATGTTTCACTTTTCCATAACCCTAGGTCTGTACCAGCCTTTCCCTTTAAATTCCCCTTACAGCTGGTGAACATAGTGACTCAATGCTGCTGCTGGAAAGAAGCTATGAGAAATTAAGGAGCAAAATTACCTAAGTTTGAGCATTCCTAAAAATGCTGTGCTTGTTAAGATCTAAGTAATGCAAAGGTAAAAGTCCCTTATTTACATAAACAGCAGGAAGAATGTATGAACATTAACATGCAAACCACCTTGAACTGCAATAGCTTACAGTATCATTTACCAACCGAAATTACAATCAGAAGAATGAAAAAGATTTGGGACGTGAAGACAGATGTCAAAAAATAGTGGAAAGTGGGCCATCGTCCTGTAACTTTTCTGCATGCTCAATATTTCTTCTGCTCACTTAATTACATTCCAAACTCCAAATTTTGGCTAACACATTTGCATATGCTTTGTACTTCAAAGGCTGACTTACTTATTAGCATAGCCTAGTTCCTGTTACTTGTATAAATAACGATGAACAGGAATCACATTGATCTAGCTGCACTAGATTTCCATTCTCTGTATTGGGAATTCTCCTGATTCAAGCTCCCATGGAAATTTTTAGCCAGTCTGGTATAATCAGTTTTTGATTATATACTTCTATGGGGGGGGAAACAGTTTTTCATTAATAGAAGAAATGAATTTTGTACGGGAAGTCAGAAATGTTTGTGGGCCCAGCTGGAGTAAATTGTTGACGTCAAATCAAACTGATACAAAGTGCTAAATACTTTTATTTAAATAGATTAGGAATTTAATTTAAATAGATTAGGAAACAGAATATGATTTCATTTTCAAATACTTCAGAAAAGACTTCATAGATGTAGAATTTTACCTATAAAGAGTTCAATTTTGACAGAGTTCATATTACACGTTTGAGAAGCATTAGAAAGTTTACTTCATTTAGCGAGATTTTTTTTTTTTTTTTGCAAGTATAATCAATCTGTTAATGTATAATCTATGGTACACACGTCAGGTAAAGTGCATATACAGGCTCGCTCGGTTCTCAGTCAGGGCAATACGCAGGGCCCAAAGCTAAACTGCAGGTGAGTATTATGACAGCTGAGAAGCTGCTGAAACAGACCTGTTAAAATGTCCTTTAACAAAACTCAGCAAGGATTTTATCAGGATTTTTCCTCCTCCATCTACCCAGTCCACAGTCACTCCTTCCTCTTCCTTGGTAAGGAATCTTTCTTCTGAGAAATTGTGGGGTTTTTTTCCCGAAAAAGCACGTACTACATGCATCTCTGCTTCCTGCCATTGACCATGGTAGCTCTTTCAAGGGGAGATTTATCATTCTCTTGCAGTACGATCAGAACACCTCATGCTGGCAAGCATGACAGAAAAGGAGCTACACACCAGTTTCTCCTGGGTGGGGGGGCAGGGGTGGAGCATGGGGACGGACAGGATGAAATGAATTTTCTGGGGTTTCAGATTTTTCCCTATGACACGCATTTACATGCATTTCTGGAGTCCTTTGAGAACCTCTCTGGAACTGTCACCCAGCCAAGGCTCGCTCAGAGTCATCCTTCAATAGCAGCTCATTGACAGTGCCCTTCGTTAACAGGAGAGCACTAAGGATGGTGGACAATGTGCCAGGGCCCGTGCCATCTACAAGGGCCCAGGACTTCCTCAGCATCCTCGTTTCCCCAGCTTATTCCAACCAGCTGTGGCCCCAGAAAGTCCATTCAGGTGAGGTTGATCCACCCGACAAATCAGGACATGTTCTCCTCGGTAATACACCCAACAAAGTCTGGGCAAAGCTGCGTCTTTTAAAAAGCGTGCTTTCAACTTTCTTCTAGCCAGAAAACAGCGTACAATTATTCATTAATTTTCATACCATAGAACCTAGTTTGTATAAACCATAGATCCCAAGTCAAAACAAGAACTAAGAGGAAGTTTCAGTTTCTTCACAGCTTCTACTGAGCATGCAGTCACCGCCAGCATCGTTATGGAAATGAATAACGCATCCTTTTGGAAACGCGCTGACAAGCATCCCTTTGAACTGAACTCCAAACTCAAGATGACTAATGGCAATATGCCAAACATGTTTGCGTGCTAAGCCAGTAAACGAGCCTGTCATCCTTGCATTTTCTTCTGTGCCATAGTCCCCTGTGCCCTGGCTTAAAAGTGATTTATTGCTAATCAACTGAGAAGACATAGCAAGGAGGAAAAAGGAATAAACTTCAAGCCTTCAGAAATTAGCATACACGTTGCTTGAATGACGCTACCTTTTCTGCTAATCCTGCTATAGGTTTCAACAGCGAAAAAGCCTTGTCTGACATATGCTCGTTATTAACAAAAAGACAAACCTCTTTGCTTTCTGAAGTGCAATGCAACTGCTTATCATTCCTTAGCATTTTTGAGCCCTGGTTTAATTTGCTAAGTCTTTTGTCCTTAAATGAATTTATATATGTCAAATATTGCCTTCAGCATATGTATGTTCTTGGTGCTCTAAGAAAAGAAATTATCTATATATGAGGAAAACTATACTTGAAAGACCACAAATGACTAAAGACTCAAATATAAGAACCAGCACAAGTACTCATGGGTACAATTTCTTTTCTTTCTTTTCTTTCTTTTTTTCTTTTTTCTTTTTTTTTTTTTGGCTTTTGTGATACATCAATTGCATTAAATGAGATTTCTTCCAGATTTTTTCTTTTTCTCTAGGAGAGCAAAGCTGCTTTTAGAAAACAAAGGTGTGCAGTTCTTCAGCTAACATTACTTATTCTGGAAACGAACAAAAATATACCTAGGGGATGGGTTGTTTGTTCCTTGGCTGGTTTGCTGCTAACAGCAACATATGCAAACAGGCCACAAACTGAAATCACTCTTAAGATACATGAATTCTTGTCATATTAATATTTCCTACATTATAATTTAGTCATCGCTGCCTGTTAGTCAACTTCTAATTTATTAAGTACATGTTTACGAAAAGATTAATCCCATGAAAATTCCCTTCAAAAAGTTAATCTGTCAAAATGAGTAACTTGGAAGTAGCGGATATAGCTATCACATACTCATCAGAAATATCAGAGGGAAGATTGCCTTCAGCTGCATTTTGAAAGAGAAATGCACTATAGATTTTACTATTACAACACCAAATGCTCAGATTTCTTTTAATGGAGTTAAGTGGAATAAATTTCTCAAAAAATAGTTTTATAGATGCTGAACCAAGCATTCCAGAAACACTGCGTTTTCCAAAAAGTTAGTCTTAGCTTTTCCCCCCTGAAATAAACAATCCACAAATCAGAAAGTTGTTTTTTTTTAAAAATATGTCATATATAATAAACCGAACATCGTATTTGCAAACAGAGTTTTTAGTTCACAAGGCTACTTCTTCAACCCCTTTGTCTTGGGAAGCCCCATTTATATACCTGAATTAACAAAAGTGAATTTGGATTTTTAAATTCCTCCTGCAGTTCCAACACTCATTTAATTCAAAAAGTCATCACCACATTTATGTCCCTCAGTAATTCAGTAAAGCGGGGGTATTGGGTACAGAACTCACAGATTTCGCAGGTCAGTTAAAATGTTGTATTTGCAAAGGCTTTGATAGCCTTCACTGAAATATATGTGAAAAATAGTAGTATTTAAATTGTTCATTTGTATCGATGTTGAAATGACACTGGGCACAAGAGAAATTTTTTGAGGTCAGACGCCGCTGTCAGTACCCAGCCTGGACAGAAGGTTGGATGCTGCCTGTTCCAGGTAGCTGGCTCCTCCATCACCAGTGCTGCACACCAAAATCCTGGCAATCCTTCCAGTCCCTGCTTCCCTTCGTCACAGAGGTTTTCGCTAAATATACACACAGACATTTATCCACCCTTCAAACACTTCCTCTTCAGATCTTCCTCTTCACTGTGCACAAGGAAATGTTTCAAGTCACATCCTGCCCCTGCGTGAACTTCACTCGCCTTTAGCACTTCAAGCCCCTTCCAACCTAAAAAGAGACTACAGGAGCAACTTTGCTGTCTGTAATTAGCAGTTTGCCTAAGATTTAAGCCATAACCTAGCTTATTTCCTAAAACCAAATGTAAAATTAGAATAAGACAGGCTCAGTCTAAAACTACACTCCACCCACATAACCCTGTACTACAAGTGTGAGTAGTGAGTACTGCGCTTGCTTGATCTGTTTAGGTCTGCCAGCTTTTCAGGTTAAACGCATTTCTGCCACAAGTGTGTTCCTACCAACCCTTCCGAAGACTTCCTTTACGTAATATCTGTGAAGCACGACTTCAGCAGCCCCGCTTGCTCCTGATCTATGGATTTATCCTGCTGCAGATGAGGTTTTTAATCTCAAAGCTCCTGCTCCTTGCTCTCTTCTGGGCTTCTTCCATGGGAGACTGACACCACTGCATAGTCAGTACCTCCCTATGAATCTTTCCTTGGAGGTTCTCTCTATGCCTAGCAGATGCCTGTTGTTTCTCTGAATGACAACAAATCACCTTCTTCATGCAGGCCTGGACCTTCTTATGCTGGATAAATCTCACGATTGTCACCTGTCATGAAGACCAGCTTAAAGCAAGACCAGCCAGGCTTTAACACTATGAACAAAGCATCAGGTCTGAGTGTGTGTTCACAAGCCCAGGTGGGATCCTGACACTCAGAAATAGGGTCTCAGGGAACGTCATAATTCCAGAAAAGCACTGTAACTTGCAGCTGGAAGTGGTGCCTCAAGGCTGGAATGCAGGAAAGAGTCCAAAGCAGGTAAGTTTGGGAACTGCTGATGTAAAAGATGTATCAGCTGGAACAGGCACGAATAAAAGAAGGTCACAAAAACCGTAAATCCCGCCTTGGCATTTTTCAAAGATACTCCTCTACAGTTCTGTTTCTAAAAGTGACACATCAGACATCAAAGAGACTTGCTTGCATTACAGAATACCTTGCATCATAATAAAATAACCTCAGCACAATCAGAACATTTCTTTGTGAAGAAATGACCCAGATACAGGAAAGAAATTTGAACACAAGCTTTCTCTCCTATGCCACTTAGTTTGTAAGAGGAAGAGCAAATGCTGACGATGCTTATACATCTCATAGACAAGTTCATAGACAAATGCAAAGACGTACAAATTTCACTTCCCCCACAAACATTCAACAATTGAAATGGCATAAATGCCATAACTTTTTATTCTCTTTACTTTCAATCCTTGAATGTTAGGGTACATGAAAGATTTGGCAGATATGGCTACGTACACAAAAGTCTAGTCCCCTTGAGTCCCAGCTCTTTGGCAAGACTGGATGAATGGAAATGAGACCTGGCACTCCATGGCAGGTCTCTCTCTATAAAAGTGGACAGAACTTGGGCACCTCTTGAACATACCTTGTCCAGGTGAAACTCAGCTGGGCCCAGCAGTGGTCCCGTGCCACTCCCCATAGGTGAGGGACTGAAGTGTTTCCATTCCACATCCTGCTGCACTGTCCCAGCCCCCAGTAACCTCAGAGCGTGGGACTGGCATAGACTGTGAGTCAAAGTGCTTGATAAAAGGTTGCTTTTCAATCACCTGCCGCTCAACAGCATCCTTCAGGGCCTCCTGGCAGCAGGTAGGCAGCCTTGTGGAAAGTCCATTCCATGCCAAATGAATCTACATTCTGCAACAACCTTGAAGGATTTGCATCTTCTTAAGGGTAAGCTATGCTAAACTGTTCTGAAGGCATTTGGCCTTACTACTTTTAAATCGTGGGAAAACTTAGCCATCTATTGTGGTTCTAAGAAACATGAAATTGGTTTTTAACATTAGAATAATTGCTTGCCAGATAACAGGACATATCTCATTGCGGAATGTGGAGTTTGGATCCTTTTTTCTTATGTTTCCGTTCAATCCTCAAGCTCAGACCTGTTAAAGGCGTAGATGCTTTTGGGATTGGTGGTCTTCCCCTAGACCATTTCTACTGAAGATTCAGTCAGTGCCTCTGAGCCAGAGACCTCAGCAGAAAAGAACCTGGCTGGGATTCAGCTATGGTTGATTTCTGGAGTGGAAAAGAAAGCATTTTAGAAACATGCAAATACTTAATCATACAAAATGCATGTATTTTGTAGTAGTGCCAAGAAGCAGATTTAATCCTGAAACCCTTAAGATGCCAGAGCTCAATGATGCTGAATACTATGGTCCCAATTAGTAAAAATACTTATGCACAAGCTTTGTATTAAGTATCAGTGTAATCCACTGAAGTTTATGACAAGCATGTCACCTCAAACAAGCAAAACTTGTGTTGAATACAATAGGAGTTCTGTCTGTGTAAAGTGGCGAGGAAAGGCTGCCTCAAACAAAAATCCCGTGTGTGAGGGTAATACTGGGGCTGAATGGCTAATCTCTCTTATTCACATAAACCTCGCTTCCCTGTTCAGAAAATTCTGTCCACTTTCTAAGGTGTTTTTAGTCTGGTGGATATAATAAAGTTAATACTCCATCCTTAAAATTTCAGAAGATGAGATGTAGAGCATTTAATTCTATTACAGTTTTATCAAAAGAAGCTCCTTTCATTCAGTTAAGGATCAGAAAGGAAGCACTTTAATCCAATGACTCTTCTAATTTTAGTAATGGAGACCTAATTTAATTTTAGACATGTAGATAAAAGGATGCTAAAAAATGAGACATATCAATGAAGGTGCTGTTACAAGTACTGTAAACAACCGTCTGTCTGCTCTTCCCTGTCTTAAAGCCCCGTGTGAAAATGTCTTCACTGAAACTCATTTCTTCAAGGGCAAGCAAATAATGTAAAAATACAATAAAGCTCATAGAGACATACCAATGGCCCACACACATGCTCATAATTTCAAAGACTGTCAGGAGCAATTACCTCATTTATACTAAATCTTTTAAAGTGACTACTTTGAAAACAAAACAAGAGGAAAACCATAGTGCTGTCTATGGGATGAAATCTAGTGCCCATTTTCCTTTTCTACATGTACTACTTGGAAGAGACCACCTCCACCTGCACTGCTGTCCCAAGTTAACAGAATTTTTGATGCAGATGGGCTTCTCACCCCCATACGCCCCCCCCCCCCCCCAAAAAAAAAAAAATCTTGCCAGCAGCTTGGAAGACACTGTTAGACACAGAATGGTGGCACAAGAGCCAACTGTGATGGTGGCCCAGCATCCCAGCTCTTACGCTTGCTGTTCATCATACCACGCCTACTTGAGGTACCAAAGCCCGTACTAGTGCTGTGACACTGCTGAAGCTACAAGCACACGCAAATGAAGTTGCAAAACTGTTTGGATCTAATGGCCAGGGTAAACAGAGGGACTGTGGTTTGAAAAAGGTGTTCCCATCCCTCCAAATGCTCCTGGGCTTGCTGCCCTGTGCAACAGTGTGTGGGCATGGTGAGAGGCAAAGGGGGGCATAGGACCAAGCTGCTAGTAATACATCACTCTGGTTGCTACACCACTTGTATTCATCAAACATGTAAATGCGCTAAGAATGTACTAATTACTGCTTTCCCAAGATAATTTTTCCTGTTAATACCTTCAGTTTTCACAGTGGTTACTAGTAGCTGCAGCTGCCAAAACAGTAGCAGCAGCAACAGGCATCAGTAGCTTACCTGTGAATTTTTAGGCTACCTACACCTGTATTCTCCGTTTATTTGAAAACTTGTACTGTTTCACTGTCAAATGCTACCTCTTTGGTACGTACAAAATACTGTAACAAATGGCTTACATAAAGATTACGCTGACCAATCACCCTCAGCACCCAGCCAATTTCTAAGTATGGTCAACCCAGTAACTTGTCAACAGGAATTCTCTTCTTATGATTAAAATCAAGAAACCATTTTTCATCACAGCAGATAACACAGAATTAGGTCTATTTTCTAGCACAGCCTAGATCAAAGATAAAGCCTAAAGCAAGAAAATTTGTCTCCCAAATAAAACAACATCCTACTAAACACAAGTAGTTAGTTGAGAATGTTCATGTACTTCAGATATATTCATATATATTACTTCAGAGCTCTCATATAATGTAACAAATTTGCTCTTATAAGTCACACAGCAGTATACAATCCAAGTCTGTATAATGCGTACTGCAGAGCTGACCCAGGCGTGAATCAAAATTGTTGTTTCAAAAGTGTTTGGATTCTTTTGACAATCAGTAAGAGGGAAACAAACAACTGATGAGACAATTCATTGTTCAAACGTCAGATTTTAATTTTGATACCCTGATGTAAAAATCACCTACTTCCAGTATTTTTCAAATTTGCAGAAAAGAAAAATGGACTTTGAGATTCCCCTTAACTGCTGCTATTGAATGATTTTACGCCATTTTGCAAGCCTCTGTTTACTCAGGCTCAGTCTCTACAGTCAATGGTGACTAATAAGGGAGGACTAATGAGCTTAATTCCTTCTTTCTTCTATGCATTTAAACAAACAAAAGCCCATGCTTTCTTCCTTCTTTTCCACAGCAGAAAAGGAAGGGAGCACTGGCAGCCCAGGGCCAGGGTAAGGACAGATGAGAGACTGGCAGATGGAAACCTAATCCCTAGCAACCCTCTCCCAACCCAGCCCCCTTCCCCTCCCCTCCCCAGTTCCCCATCCCTCTCCTATTAAGACCTGCTGAAGCTGACTTGCCTGCCTCCAACATCTCCTCACCTCCCATCCACAAAGGTCAGGCAAGTCTGGGACCCCGACAAGGGTTCCTCACCAGAGGGACCGCCGAGCGGCACACCGCCACCTCAACGAGAAGGGGGAGAGGAGAAAAGGCATCCTGGCAAGAGGGATAAAGTGAAAAAAGAGCAGGAAACGGAGGCGAGGATAGATGCTTCGCAATTTCCGAGCAGACCAGGAGACTAGGGATGAGATTTCTGGCAGAACAGGGGAGTGAAAGTGCACTTAACAGTAAAGTTGGTCAGACCACTTGGAGACTGGGAACTACTTGGTGTAGAGTTAGAAAAGAAATGTTTTCAACTGGTGATAAAAGGCTAAATGGCAGCAAAATGATCTCCAGCTCTACCAATCAAAACTTCTATTTCAAAACGCAGACCAGTATCTATTATGCTTTAATACCTTTTCATAATACTGTAAGAAAGCTGTCAGGATCCTGAAACATACAGCCTTGGGGAGGATGGGGAATAATTTCTGAAACTTCACACCATGCACACATCTCTTCAAATGGCCCTGATTTACATAGACATTTGTTAATGCACATAAGGAATAATAGGAGGGAATAGCCAGAAAGCAAGTCCACTCCCCCTCTGTGGGCCATGGCTTCACTCTGCTTGTGTCTGTCAATACAGCAGGCCTCATTTTCATCTAAAATTGGTGTCGTGCTGCAAAACGTAGTCATTCACTTTGAGAACTGCAATTATTGCTGTGCTCACATGCAGCAAAGCACCATCTGGCCTGTTCACAATGCAGGCACAATGCAGGAAGAGTGAGAGCTGATGTAAAGGGTTTTCCAGTAATATCGAATTCCTCCATAAAAAGAAGTACCCTTGGATTTCAATAATTACTCACAGCATCAAGCACTCATAGATTTAAATGAATACTCAAACATTTTTAATTAACCCTACTATCATCTTCCATTACGTATCAGTCAATATTTCAGGGACCTGAAGAATCATTGAATACTACAGTTTGTATCTATCCGGATGTATTTCCAAAATTTCTGGAGGAATACATGACTGGAATTCCCCTAGGCATACTTAGATTACAAACATATATTCCTATTTTTCAGTCAGAGCAACCTATGGATTATTCAAACACATGAGGAAATATTACCAACCTATCCGATCCTTCCAGTAAAAAGCTACGCCGCTAGTAAGTGCTTACCATTTTGACAACTATTAGCATTTAAATATACATGACCTAATGCTCAAGCCAGTATTTCAGCTATGCCTCCACGAACAGTGATAATAACATATAAAATGAATAGCCCACTACAGTCACATAATGCATTACTGAATTAAGCTGGCCATACAGATGGCGGTTCCTCCTCTGTCCTTCCCTCTCCTCCACTTTGGAAATCTGGGAGATCAATAGCGATGTGATAACACGTGCAAAGGTACGCCGAGAAGCACTAGTTTGGATACAGACTTTGGCAAGTTTTACACTAGGGTTTCGGTATGGATCAAGCAACTGCTTTGGCAGCAAGAGCAACCCAAGGTGCGAGCAAAGGTGGCAACTCCAAAAAACAGCTGCCACCACGTTAGCAGAAATCTCACAAAATTATTGGTTCCAAAGACATTGTCACCTCTTGCACTGAAATCTGGTAAAAATCAATGCTCTTGGCAAAGCCCGATGCCTTCCCAAGCAGAACCAGGACAGACATATTCTGCGGATTTTGGATTTGTCCCAGATCAAAATGCAGGAGTACTTGGGAATGAAGTTTCAGTTTGGGGCCAAAGCTGATTCTAACGCTTAGCAGGAAGCAAGTGGCAATTCACTTACCAAGCTGCCACATTTTAACACTTTGTGATAAAGAATTACACTTGCAAATTTCAACATAACTTTGCTCTACATGCAGAAAACAAGGGCTACCGACCGCACAAAGAGCGCTTCACCTAAGAAAACCTGCGTTCAAACTCAGATTCAGCTCACTTACCTGCACCATTTGATGCTGTTACATCACTGAACACAGCTCTTGAAGAAATGTGTACTTTTACTGAGTGACGAATCCTCACATCAAATACCAGAGAACACCGATGAGACCCCAGCTGTTAAAAAGCCAGAGCTTGAGGCTCAAGGGGAGAGGAGAGAGAGGGACCCCAGGAGTTCTGGCTGTGCCAGTCTTTCTTTGTCCATAGAGAAAACCCAGTTAATGACTATTAAATCACAATACATGCCACAAGATCTCATTTGATAGAGGAAAGAAGCCAGCATTAAACTGAGAACAAGTACAACAAGGAACAGACTGGGGAAATTAATAGGAAATCTAAAAAGATAGCATATTATTTGTTTCCAGAAGTACATCATAAGATGCTGGATACAGCAAGCATGTCCACCATTGTGTAGATGATGTCTTTGTTATGAAAGTAATTTAAGGTTTTGTGTAGAATACAATATACAACCAAAGCAGATAAATGAATTTCACATCACCTAAAAGAATTGTCTGCAACTGGCAGTAAAGTAAAAATTAAGCTTGTACAGATTATTTCCAAATACTTCGGCAAATATTTACACATATTAGAATACATCTTTAAGTTTATGAAGAGACACTGAAGGCTAGTACGGTAATTTTAAAACCATTTAAAAAAATTAATAAAAGTACTTCTGGAACAATGTCAATACACCTACTAAATGTCAGAGCCTAACGGTGACAGGGTAGAATTGCTCACATTTTGCAGCAAGAAGGCAGCCGGTGCGTGCAGTCTGAAGGATGATTTACAAGCATGCCCTGTTACAACCCTAAAAGGAGGAGAGGAAATCTCATGGCCAGAAATAGAGCCACCATAAATTAACTAAGGGGGAAAATGCTAGAGAAGCACATGATAAATGAAAGGGTTAGTAAAGAGATAGGCAAGTAAAAACAAGGCCAAGTAACAGAGTATCAAATTAACAAGCAGGGATACCATACAAAAATGCTCTGTAAAAGATGGTGTCAGGCATGAACTGACTGCTGAGATGAAGGAAACCCCAAACTACTGTCCCAGCGCTAACTGACTCTCTGTGAAGGAAGGACCAAGTTATTTCATCTTGTTATCTTGGTCTGCAAATTAAAGGCAATGATACCTATCCACCTTTTGGACAGGGCAATGGAGAATCAATCCGTGCCCTGACAGTGCTTCAAACACTGCGTGTGAAATCCCAGCTCTGCTCGAGCCAGTGGGACTTTTAATGCTGACTTCAACAGCACTGGGATTCTATCTACAATTTGCTATTAAAAATGTTGGCTGTTACTATTTGAAAGGACTTTGAAACCTTTATACTTAGTCTCAGTTACTTCCCAAATCAAATTTGCTCAGCCCGTAAGTCAGGAAACAAGCAGGGATATGGAAATCCCTCTGCCTTCCTCCTGCCTTGCCTATCGCTGCTGTGAGCAAAGAATCAGGATTTGACCTGAACCGACAGTTTCGCTTTCTATGGTAACAGAGAAGCACCTGGTTCATTTTTATGCAGCAAAGATGGATCTTAATGTTAGCAGTAATAGAAAACGGAAAAGAATTATCTATGAAAAATGCACATAGAACTTGAAGACTTTCAGACAAAAAAGTTGGCATTGCCATATTGCAGCTTTTCCTAGAATAGCTATTTTTCAGTATCTACCACAGAGAATTCACTTAAAGACACATAAAAGAGAGGGAAACACACGCACTCATAACACAAAAACCCAGACCAAGATTACCAAGAAATATTTCATGCTATCATTATCCCTTTTATCAGACATCTCAAAATGCAAAAGACACTGTCAATATTAACATTATGAATCCAAAACCAAACATTCAGAAAAGCTGAAATTACAGACAAAATGCAAAGCAGTTTCCTGTATTAAACAATGCCACAAAATAACATTCTGCTGGCACGATTACCAGGAGATTGCTTCATGCCAACATCACGGCTTCTCCATATGTCAGTTAAGAAGACAGAAGTTGTTAGTGAAAACTTCCAGAGTGCTTTACAGAAACTGGGGTGGGGGTGGGGAGGTGAGTAAAGAAGGAAAAATCTCAACTAATATATGCCAAATTCTTTTCAGAATAAGTAATGCCTCTCTGGAATATATTACATAGAATCGTTAAGGTTGGAGAAGACCCTTAAGATCATCAAGTCCAACCATAAACCTAACACTGCCAAGCCCACCAGCAAACCATGTCCCTAACACCACATCTACACATCTTTTAAATACCTCCAGGGATGGTGACTCAACCGCTTCCCTGGGCAGCCCGTTCCAATGCCTTTTGGTGAAGAAATTTTTTCCCAATATCCAATCTAAACCTCCTGTGGTGCAACCTGAGGCCATTTCTTCTTGTCCTGTTTACCTGGGAAAGAGAGATGGACATCTCTCCTCCCAGCTCGCAACCCTTGAAAGGATTGATCTTGCTACTGTCTGATCGCACTTCGCTCCTAACAGCTCCAGTGCTGAAGTGTCGAGTGGCTCACCCAACTTTTGCAGAAAAATCTGGCTCTTGACGGAAGTTCTCCCTTGAGACTGATTGTAATTCTTACTATCAATTTGAGCCTTTGTCAGATAGGCTCCTCTTAACGTTTGCAAGCAGGAAAAACTAAGGTACAGAACTACTTCAGCCTTGCAACAATCACTGCACTGGAGTGCAAACAAATTTTATAGTAAAATGCAGCTGTCAGCCCTTGGTATGTTTGTTAGCTTGGAGACTGAACGGTGTTTTTATTGAATGCAGATCTTACAATGGCCAAAGGCAAAATATCTCCTCATGCTTTAAGGGTATTTGCAAAGTATTAAGAGTTCAGAAACGTATGTGAAACCATTAACTGGGAGATTCGGTGCCTGTATTTATCATTCAATTATATGTTACAGCCAAGAAGTAAAAGCGCAGCCTTGCTGCAGAGGAAGAAGATGTCAGCCCATGCATTAGCATCAGCCACCAGGTTCTAGTTTCACATCTCCATCAAATGGTTATGCAGTCGCTTCCCACCACAATATCAAGACACTATCTGCTCTATTTCAATTTTTAAAAATCTATGTTCTGCTGTTTCAAGACGCTGCAGCTAAAAGCATGTCTAGACAGAAAAATGTGGCAGATTCTCTCTCTGCCATTTAAGTCAATGCATTCTCAGGTCTTAAAATGTAGCTACCGTGTGATAGATTGATAATAATCACAGCTGCTCACAAAACATCTGGCGTGAGAAGTGCCAAGTCAAAAGACAGTCTGTGCCTTCGGTTTGAAGGCAACAGTGATGTCGTGCTTTGCATTTGCCCTGACCTCATGTCCCAGCACAGCGTGCGAAGTCCACGTTGTCTGTAGTGGCAATTTTTAGAGAAAGCCATAAACCAGCACAGTGGATGGTTCATTTCATGACTTGTTTTACACCAGAGGCAGCAATGACTTCAGTACCGGTGCCAAGTTCCCCTTGGGCTGCTTGCAGCCTGCTCACCCACAAACTCCTTCGCAGCAGCAGATGCCTCCTAACTTCCCCTGTCGACCTGTTGACCTTTTTGCTCTGTGCTGCAAGGCTGTTGCAGCAGTTAACCCCCAAATTCTGCTTCTAGTGTATTCGAGGCAGCAAAGTGCCTTGATTTCCTGACGGATTAAATGCCTTCCATGGACAAAAGGCATCGGCATCATCAAACAAACCAGCTGGTAGTGTCTGACCTGGCCCAAAACCTGACACTCTCTTGGAAATGAATGGACAGCTTTAACAAACTATTGCTTTACTAAATAGGTATAATGTAAAGATACTTTAAATTATAGATACTTCAATTTAGATCTATCTAAAATATAGATACTTTATTACTGCTAGGGTAAAGTCTCAAGATGAAAGGGAAAAATTCTGACTTGAAGTCACAGGAGGCTGAGGGCTCTCAGTGTTTTAATTAATCATAAAGTTTATTAATACAGATATTGTTTCACCCAAGACATACTTCAAAATCTAACAATCTTCCCCTTTTATTTTGAATGTACGTAACTGATCAGACAGAAAGAGATCATCATGTTCAGTCACTCATACAGACACAACAAACCAGCTTTCACACCTCTGGAAAGTTGAGTTTCAACTTAGTATCAGTTCCAAAATGACAGTCCCTGCTTTTCTCCCAGGCAAACCAGACTTACCGTAACTTGTCACCCAGCTACCACTCAGTTTAACAGAGAGTGAAAGACCTTAAAGACATGAAGCTCCTGTAGGCTTAACAAAATTTCACACCTGGACAGACTACTCAGTGAAAGACAGGGAGAACTCAAAAGCTTTAACACCCCTGATTGTGTTAGAGGGAAGAACCCCACCAGGAACATCATTCTGCAGACAGACAGACACACACCCCTTCTGCTCGCCTGGTGGGTAAGCACACACTTCCTAACCAGTAAGTGCATGTAAAATTTGATTAACAGAAGGACAGGGCGGGTTTTGGCCAGTCAAGCCCCAAAATATAGGGAGTACTCCAAGAGGGAGCTTATAGATTTGGGAGGAGGTGGAAGAAAGCAGGGAGGGCTGCAGGGAGTGGGAGAGAGGGGAAAAGTATGAGCACATGTGAGGGGAAGGCAGACAGGGACAGCGCCTGGAGCATTACAGCTGGGGTCTCATGTAGGATGTAACTGTGACCTGGTGTCCTGGACGTGGGTAGTTTAGAGGACTCGGGATAAAGATGGCTAAGATGCTCGTCTGTTCACAGAACTCCTTATTTTAGTCCCCATCCCCCAAGCTGTGCACCAGAAATCCCCCAGAAACTGCTGCTAGGACTAAAAGATTTCAATCCAAATCAAAGCCTATGCCTGTGCTATCCCAGACAGCAAATACAGACCATAAGAACAGCTGGATGAAACACTAAATTGAAACACTTAATGTGAAAAAAAATCATCACAGTCTTTAACCTCATGATCATGCATATCACACAACATTTAGCCGACCAATTGAGACATGCTGTCACTTCATTTTGATGATGCAATCAGCTCTACACAGTTGATCCATGTACTATGTGAGGACCTGCTGATAAAAGTGATGTTCTGCAAAGGCAGAAATGTCTATCCATATGGAGCTCATTGCAAGAACGAGCCTCCCTTTACACTCCTGGTTGGATTTCTCACTTATCCTCATTATCCATTATCGAGCATTTGCAGGGATCTAATATTCTGAACAACAGAGCCAATTCCACTTTTACTGCCCTCCAAAGCATTTCCACTTGTCAAACAAAGATGTTCCAGAGATTTAAGTATAAGGGGCATTTACTCCCTGTTGAAAAGATTAAACGTTTTATGTTTTTCAAACTATTTTTCAAACAAGTTTAAATTAACATCTGTATCATCTCTGAAATTCCCTAAACAGCTATTCAACGTATAATGAGTTGCTTCCCAAGATTCAACGGGATCAAAGCATTTCATGTTAATAAAAGATATTTTCCCTATTTTGTTATCATGTCACCAAAAATCATCATGCATCTGAAAATTTAAACTTACCAAGTTACTGACAGATAAAAAAAAAAACATTTGTAGAATGTGTGTATCAGTCTCAGTTGTAAAATACTTAATATCTGAAAGAAGTTATTTATTTGGCATTTGAAAGCTGCAGTTTAAAACTTCTCATGTAACATACACCCCCTTGTAGATGTCAGGGCATGTTAGATCTAAGTGTAGAGCAGAGTTTCGGTAAAAAAAAAAAAAAAAGAAAAAGGCAACACAATCAGAAAACTTTGAATCCAAAGATTAATAATTAACCAGTTGCTAGTAGCTGCTTTATTGAATTGGAAAGACAAACTGTCAGCTGCACCAAAATTCACAATATTTTTATAACCCAGGTAGTATGAAACATTGAACCTGAAAATCAGCACTCTTTCTCCAGGCAGGCAGAAAAGTTTTCTTGGCACTAGCCCCAGTTAATACAATAGGTCACAGAACATCGCTGTTTCCAGTCCACTGTTTTAACAGGAACAAGGAAAAAAAAAAAAAAAAAAAAAAAAAGGAAGAAAAAACCCTGCTTCCTTAGAAGAAAAATAATCAAGACATTTCATGTAGACAGCAAAACAGGAATCTAAAATATTCATTTATAACTACACTTCTCCCCCCCTTCCCTTTTTTTAATCCTTTGCCATTACAGGGGTGTTGCTATCTCTGTTCAATAAGCACACTTCACCTAAATAGTTTTCTTGAGTTCCAGCTCACGCACCTAATAAAACACCCAGTGTTTTTCAGAGATGCACCAATATGGTAAGCACAAAACATATGTTATATTTTATTTTTTGAAAAGTAACATTTCATTGTATGGTTGACAATTACATTTTAATACTGATATTGACAGCAGCCCATGAAAATGTGCACCTAGACTCTCAACTTTGGGTTTTTATGGCTTCTCATCACTTGGTGTCACTCCTCATCTCCCCAGCACCATTTTTGCTTTGTTTATAATACAGAATATTGTGGTTTTTTCTCAGAAAGCTCCCAGTATGGTCAGCTGTCCTAAAATTAAAAAAAAATGCAGAGATGCTCTATCAGAACCTAAGAATGGCTCAGAAACTAAGGAACTAGCAAAATCCACGTACAATGGATACAATTAATACTGCTTTCGACATGAAAGGAATGATACAGGTACTAAAAGGTTTTACAGCTATGAAGGGGGAGGGGGGGTGTGGGAGGATGGAGGAACTGAAGAAAAAGGCATGGGTACTTTGGAAAGCCTCTGAACAGCAATGCTGTAAGAAGTGATCAACATGCCATATACCTCAAGAGAAAGAAAAATCAGGTTTTGGGTGATGTATACTGGGATAAGGACAGGGGAATCTTGTTAAGCAAATGGTAGAACGAGATTTCTGCTTTTCACCGTCAGCCCTCAGCCCCGTTTCTCAAACGGCACCGGCTGCCAGCTCACAGAAGGACCAGACGAGTGCCAGAGCCGTGCAGCGGCAGCAGTGAGAGCAGAGACAGCGAGCAGGCAGCAGCTTGGGGCACCCCCTCTCTCCAGTGGCCACAAGCCGTTCAGCCTGTTCAAGCTGCCTCCTGGATCTTCACCTTGCAAGTCTGCTCTAAGTCAGGCTTAATAAACCCTCCCTCCATTTTTCTGCACATCTCTAGCCCTGGAGATTACCCCGGGCAGAGCGAAAACAGTGAGTAAGGGTGCAGGGCTTGCTGTGGCGGAGGGGACCTGCTCAAAGCAGGGCTGGTGCGCTCAGGAGGAACATATTCCCCAGGCAGATGCCTCAGGAAAGGGAGAGGTGAGAGCACATCAGCCCAGTCGGACAAAGCCCCCTGGGGTGCTCCCTCTGCTGCTTCTGGAATAGACCTCCCTAGCCATTAAGGGGGACAGATCTCAGTATAACCTCTTCCTTACTCAATTAGCATAGAGCCACTCACCTTCGAATCATATTAAACTATAAATAAACAACCTAAAACCAGGCCAGGACTTCGGCACACCTCCTGTACCTGTTCATGTCATGGGCAAACTGAAATCAAGTGTGACCAACCAAGAAGAGGTGCTTCTCGGAGAGGGGTACTTCCAGGCTCTTCAGCCTCTGCATCTTACTCATGCAGCTCTTGCAAGGTCTAAAAATAAATTTGCTTTCAGATAAAGCTCAATGTCATAGATTTCTAACACACGGAGGAAGGTTCAGAAAGACAGCACGGAAAATTATTATATCATCATAAAGAGAGCTCACGTTTGAAGTTTAAAGAAGAAAGTTCACAGAACACATGCCTCTTGCCTGGAACAGGTCAGATCAAGATGAATGGCTGGGTAATGTGACACCTTATGAGTACACGTACCTTGACTTTACTATTAAATCCAAATAAACTGCATCATTTTGGTTTAAAGAAAGAACACCTGCTCACTATTTCATCTTTTCTGGAATTATTTTACCTTCTTCTATTACAACATGTAAAAATTACTAATCCTGCTCAGTTTTTCTTCCCTTTGAGCAGCAGAGTGTCAGTGATGTCTTATGATGCAAGCCAGTTACCCTTACATCTTCTGAATCTCCAAAAAGCTTGTCCATTAAAAACAATACCACAGCCAGGTGAGAGGGCTTTACTAAGCTTGTTTAGACCACATCAGTCCACACTTATTAAGGCCCTTCGTTAACACTTACCGACTCCTCAGCTGGATCTATCAGAGTCAGCTGTGACAAAGACGTGCAATTTTCCAGGAGCGCTCCAGATTCCTCCAGGAATAAAGTTTGCCTAACTACGGCTCCAAATAACGTGCCTACTTGCACGAGTTGTCTTGCTAAACCATCACAACCCAAATTCCAAACCGCAGTAGCTCAAAACTCAGCCCCCACTTCCCAGAGTCCTTGGGTGCAAAGAGCAGCCGCAGGTGCTAGAGACCGCGGCACTACACCTGAAGGGACAGCTTCTGCTAGTTTAGAGCCTGATGAAAAGAAACAAAAACCAGCTTTGACTGCCTAGATGCTACACTTGGAATTATTCTTCCTGTCAAGAGTGATTATCTGCTCCCCATCTACAATGAGTAACACACGTGCTCACACGTTCACACATAGTTTTTACAGTTTGGGTATTTTTAACGGGTTTGTAACTCTAGGTAGTGTTGATACACATACTAGGAAATTTTGACAGGACTGATAAAACCTTTGAAATCTGATTTTTCAGTCACCCTGGAGGATACATTAAATCTTGCTGAAAGGAAGCTAGCTAAACGGGGAAGCTAAGAGAGCTAAACCTTCCCAGGCAGTATGGTAAACAGAGATACCACACTGGAGGCTGACAGCAAATATACGCCACACAGCAAAAAAATTATTCGAGAAAGTGGAAAAGGAAGCCAGCGTAGTTCAGCAGCAGGGTATGAGAGGTCATCAGAAACAAGAAAACATCCTTCTGAAAGCTGGAGTTGCGTATAAATGAAGGAAGTAGAAAGACTCACAAACTATTGCAGGTTAAATAAATATATAAAAAAAAACCCCAAACCAAAGCAAACTCAAACCACAATAAAGCAAGCCAAAAGACAGGCTGAGAAATTACTAGCAGAAGACACAAGAATTAACAACAACCCCTTTTCCATGCCCAAATGCAAAGCTTGCTAGTCTGGCCAATAGATGATCAAGGATTAAAGCAGCACTTAGGCAGAAAATAAATTGGGTATTTTGAGCTCTGCATATGAAGAACCCAGAGCCTGGAGAAACCACCATATCAAAACATTTCTTTATGAAGGACTGGTTGGATTATCCATTTCAAATGGAAGTTTTGGTGGAAGAGGCTACAGAACTAACATCTGAACGATAACAATTCGTACAGATCAGATGATGTTTATGAAAGTGTTCTTAAGGAATTCACAGATGAAACAGCAGTACGACTGTTTTTTAAAACTGCCTCAGTATCAGAGGACTGCAGAATGGCTAACATCATGGCAATTTTAAAAAGTACCCCGAGGGAAAACCACATTTCAAGTAGCCTGACATCTGCACTGAGCAAATTGGTAGAAACTACTGAAAAGAACAACACTAGCAGACACGTGACAATGTTGTATCAGGCAAGTCAACACAGCCCTCGTAAAAGCTTGAAAATACTATGAATGAAAAACAAATATCAAGGAACAGACAATAAAATGAGAACACACTAATTTCAGTGCAATAAATACAAGATGCATCCATCCCTTGATGACTGTTTTTATTTCTGGTCTGTTTTTATAAGATTACATGAAAACTGGAAAAGAGTAATAGAAGACAATGTGGATGACCGAAGATATGTAGGTTACCCCATGCAAGGGTTGGCCAAGTACCCTGTGACTCTTCAGGTGGAAAAGAGTTGACTGCGGCACTACGACAAAGGGCTCTGTGCCACTTAAGATTTCACAGGTATAAAAAAATCAATTTTCACTGTTTCTTCCAATAAAAGAGATAGGATGTATGAAATGCAACTAGCTCATGACAAGTTCAAATCCAAGTAAAAAGGGTATCTTTTTGCACAACACATTCAAACTGTGGAGCTCTTAAACAAAGGATGTTCCAAGTTTACATGGGTCCACAGAACAACTAACCAAATCCATAAAATAAAATATAAAAAAATATATATCTATTAAACTTAAGAGTCCAGCTCTTTGTCTCAGGAAGTTCCCAAGACACAGATTTCAGGCTGCTAACAGAATATTTTAATATCTTAAACTCTCTCCTCAGCATTTTGTGGTGGTTGCAGCAGGAGGAAGACACAGGGCTGTAGCTGAGCCTGCAGCCACCACCGTACAGCTCTTCCCACACAAACACACTCTGGCCGCTGTTCTGGTCGCCATGCTTCAGCCAGCTGCCCAGCATGGGCAAGTATCTTGTACATTGACCGAGAACAGGGAAAATATAATGGCCACAAAGTCATCTTACAGGAACATCATTTGTCCCCCTTGATATTTTTGCAGCTCACCTACCTTCCGCTACATTTATTCTACTGCTTCCAAAGGCGGGGAAAGCGATGACCAGCATGAGCGAGGCGTTCTGTGAAAGCAATGCTAAGGATTGGAGGTAGTCTCATCATACTTGTACCATTGTAAGGCTGATTTTTATCCTCTTACTGTCCGAAGAAAATCACCCTTGGCAATATAAACCCAACAGTAACACTACAGATCCAGCCATTTAGTAGCACACCTGTTCTGATGCCCATTTGCACTGATGGGAACTTTCCACTGCTCTCCCAGGTTAACTAGTCCTAGAACTTCTTATAGAAAACTGACAGCCAGACTCTGGTGGTGCAACCCAGCTGAGTTTTCCCAAGGTTTGTTTCCCCAGGATCACAGATTATAAAGACTAGGCAGACGGGTGGAAGTCTTGCTGTTTTGGGAGGAGCAGCAGGAATGAGATGAAGACGGACCGGCCTAAAATTTGGCTTGCTTTCAAGTAATAACCTCACTATAAGCTCTTTTTTTTTTTTTTTGCCAGTATTTCAGAGGTCTGGCCCAGGCCTGAAGGCGAGTTTCTCATTCTTTCTTAGAGCTCCCTCAAATGAGAGCTGGCATCTCCCATTACATGGGCTGCAGGCTCCAATAAATCACAGGATACAGTAAACTGAGCTGATAACCAAGTCTTACCCATAAGATTGTATTTCTTTAAGTTTGTCACAACCTGGCAGGTAATCAGAAAGAAAATGCCCTTGCTCATGTGCTTATGGGAGCCTTAGATACACAAAAAATCCTGAAGTCGTTCCTGCTTGACATCACACAGTCAGACTCAGTATCTGCAAGCAAGATAAACATATTCATGGTGGGGAAAAAAAAATAATCTGTTAAAATAAAATATGCAAATGCTTTCAGGCTTGCGTGCCGTTGATACTTTGGAAAGGTTTTGTGCGCCCACGATGTTTCTCCTTTCAAGGGTGGTTGGGGGCACGTCCAAATCGTTACCTCAGCAGCTGCTATTCCAAATGGTGCTCAACAGCCCCAGAAATGAACAGCACCAACTTCTTTAAGTACGTAGCAGTGAATAAATCTGTTCTGAAATGTATACTAGGGAACAGTCTGATCATCAAGGATGGGGAAAGTCTGTATCAGACTACGTAACTGTCAGAACATAAATCCAGGATAACACCGTTTGTATCACTGGCAGTACTCGCAGTTACTTAACTGGTTTAAGTCTACCTAACCCCAAGCCTAAGTGTAGCCAAGCTTTACATTAGGAGGCAGAGAGCACATATGAGAAAGCAAGGAAAACCAAAAATAAATCTATGCAAATTTTACTGGGACAATACATGTCCTAAATTGATTTTATAAAAAGAATGAAAAATGTGCACGACAAATTTGTGACATATTATTACATAAAAACAAAAATAAGGTAAACTACACCGGGGGAGAAAAAAAGTCCCATGTGTGTCCACGGGTCAAAGCTCCAACTGAGGTCCAGGGGGAGAATTTAATTCATTCTCTAACAACTTGAGAATGTTTCCTGAAAGATTTTCTATTTTTACTCCATGTGAATTTTAATTTCAGTCCCTGGTAGTAGCTGAGTGGTTTCATTTTTCTGCCCAATTTCTTCCCAGTTATGAAACAGGTGCTGTGCAGATTAGTTTAACATTTACCGAATGATGAAAAAAAAAATTTTTTTAAACACCTGCTATTGTTAAGCTCTTTATTACACAGTACAGTATACACAGTACTTTTGATTAACATACTTCTTACAAACCCTGGACAGTGATGGAGTTTCTTTCTGTAAAATACATCCCTTTCAGACAAATTTGTGTACACTTATGTTTTCTAGACACTCTGGATGCTTTCAATCAATACACTACTGCCAGGAGTCAGTATGCAGTTTTCTAAAGCTGCTTAAGAGGTGAAGCTGAAAGCCTTTTCCTGTAAAGTGAAAGTAAATTACACTACTCAATAACATTTACAATCATTTTATATTGAGTTTTTTCTTCTTTAATTTTTGAAAAGTCTGTTTTGATAAGCTTATTATGCATATTGATAAGACAGATCAATTATGTTTAAAAAATCAACCGGAATCAGACTTCGCCTCATTTTCACCATTTAGGCTACAGTACTTGCCAATAACTGTGAATAATATAAATTCTAAATTACACTCTTTGGTGAATATATTTATTACTGTCATATCTGAGCAAGAGGAAGCAATTGCAATACCAAGTGATGACACATACTCATCAAACCAAAAGAGATCAAAGGATCTGAAACAAACACAAGACAGAAAAGCTTTTCATGAGCCAAAGCCCTCTGCAGCAATTCTCTGAAGGCAACATGCCTCCTCCTCCGTAGTTAATAGAATTAAAGAAGAAACAGCTCGGGGGGGGGGGGGGGGGCAAATTCCTGCTATTTTCTTAAACATACGCACAGATTCTGACACATGTAATTAATAATAGCGTGCAAATTCTTCACCATTTTGACTGCAGTTTACACCCACTATCCTCATGCTTCTAGCATTCCTCAAGTTACAAGATCTTTGGACCCC
Source organism: Falco biarmicus (assembly GCF_023638135.1). Lineage (NCBI taxonomy): Eukaryota > Metazoa > Chordata > Aves > Falconiformes > Falconidae > Falco > Falco biarmicus. Next base: position 4,362,913 of record NC_079291.1, on the reverse strand, counting down.
CCACTGTCATTTATTCTATATTTGTACAGCTACCAACCTCCCTGTGGCCTTTTCACGCAATCTCTATATAAATGTATGTCAGCACAAACGAACAACAGTAATTATAATATCCTGCTCAACAACATACAGCAAAATAGACCTCCAATCCTGCCAGTCCTGACGGCACCTCTTACGTGCATGATGTGAATGATTCTAACTAATAATGACCTCTTCCATTTAGCAAAGTTCTACCCTGAAATGAATCATCTTTATCTTCACGCTTTTTTAGTCTTTTATAGTTTAACCATCATGTGACCAGCTCCTGTGCTAAACAACACAAAACTAAATAAAAGAAGAAAAAAACCCTTGAATATGGCAGGTTTGGGTTTAAGTTTCTGATGTCAAGAATACGTATGTCTCTGAAAAAAGGGAGCAACAAGCTTTCAAGAATACATTGAGCATAAAGGAAGAAAAAAGCAGCTTAGTGTTACTCAACAAATTAGTATAATGCTATATTTCTACACCTTTCAAGTCAATGATCTACATTACTACAACTTAAAAGAATAGTGTTCAGGAATAGCTGTTCCCAAATAACTATTCCATAATATTTCCATGTCTGAACATTTTTTTTCCCATTATGGCTCTTAAGACCTTCTTTTGAAATAATCTTTATGTGCAAACAAGCCCATCTACAACTTGCACACATCTGCCAATTTTTTTTAGTTCTAGAAGAAATCACATATTACGTGTTGATTTCTTAAGTTGACAATGCTTAAAGCTTTACTGTTACATCAATCATTAAAAATAATACACTTTACTCTTTGGTTTTGCACTTAACTGTTCCTTTTTCCAGGTCTATTTTTAAAATCAATGGTATAAAGGCAACCTAATGGATCTGGGAGGAGAACTTCTTGGTTTCTCTTTCTTGGAGCTTACTGAATGAACTAATTTATCACTTCTGAAAGGAAATAAAACAACTGTTTAGAAACGTGCAATAGGACTACCCAGCAATGCTGCCCAACAAACAGCACGTCCAGAAAACCTCTTCATTTTATGTTCACGATATTTGCAGGAGAAATCATTCAAACCGCAATATGGAAAGTCACCACAGTGGTCACTCCAGGCACTGCATTGATGGAAATGCAGCTCTCAGAGCTCCATCAAAACCCACCCCCCCCTATCTTAGAAATCAGACTGTATCACGTGTTTAGCTAAAATGCTACCACAGGATAGGATTCTTCTTCACTTTGACAGTCAACTGTTGAATCAATCAGGGGGGAAAAGGTTATTACCTTTTCATGGCCAGCGACTGATGCTTTCAGTATGCCCTAGAGCTCCCCTGTTTGTGCCCTTACAGAAAAGCCTGAACCAAACATTCAACATTCTGTGTCAGACCTAACGCTTCCCTCTCCCACATGCTTAGATGTACCCATCCACTTCCAAAATGACCAGAGGTTCTACACGACAAACCTATAAAATTCACTCCTCTTTTAAATAACACTGTCTGATACAGCAACCCACTTGGTAAAGAGAGTTCAGGATCTTGTACTCTCCTCTCTACACAATCTAAATAAAAACATCTCTTTTTCTTGTCTACATAATTTTGTAAATTCTCATCAGTCAGACATCTGCTTACTTCCATCCTCCAATTCGTCCGTTTTATTTCTCAATGGCTTAACGATTTATTGCTGGTTTGAGCATCTTAACAGAAGAGGAGAAAAAAGCACACCTGTCAATTACTATTTCCATAGCTTTCATTTGTCTCCCAGCCTCAAGTGCTCACTCAGGAGCACTGAAGTTTCATCCATGACAGCCCATTCTATTTAAGTCATTATTTACTGTTAGTCTCTAAACTTAAGCAAAATTTCCAATGTATACCAATGTTAGACGCACATGAGCATAAGGAAGCTTACAACTGAAATTTGTCTCTCCATTTTTTAAGACATCAAAACGTTCGATATTCTTTCAGTAAGTTCATCAACACAAAACAATCATAACTACTAACTACAATCTAACTAATGCCTCAGATCGTAAAATGAAACAAATACAGAGCTATCACAGCATGATGCTAGAAGCTGTCCATCATCTTGGTTTGCCTGGCAGGAGATCAGAAGTTATGAAGAGTATGCGCTCCCAAGAAGCGGGTATTTACACAAATTTTGTATAATTTAAGTCTTGTACATAACCCTTGGAAATTCATCACCAGTGATTTGACGTGTTCTACATACACATGATGCAAATGCACTGAATATTAAATATGTTATGTACCAGTACTTGGAGGAGGGGAGGGGTTACTACGTAGCCTGTAATAATTTGCCCCATCATAACAGCAGATGCTGCTTTAATGGAAACTGCATAAAAACCCCTCAGATAAGCAACTACCCAGTCCTGTAGGCTGCTGATTTACTACCTCAATGCAATGAGAACAGAAGGTACCAAGCAGCTTGAAGGTTCAAGACTTAATACTTTGCGTTCATAAAGGGTTTTTCTTTAAAAAAGAAAATCTTCTACAAATAATTAATTCAGCCTTATGACACTTCTGTGCACTACACAAATCTGATTGCAACATGCCAGTTTTTTGCAAACCTCTGAATCTTGGAACTTAGAGGAACCTTATATGAAAAACTCTGCTCCAGCTCTTAAAAGTTCATTAATTGCTGGGCTTAATATTGGAATAAAAAAGAATTAAATGTGATCCAGCTGTAGTCGGATTATAAATCCAGCTGGGTCATATATTCATAAAGCAATGAAGAAAAAAGCTTTTCAATCAAAGGAAGAAAAATTATATACTGTTCTAACCAGCATGCTATTAATAAGATTTTCCTATCAGGTCTCCTTGCAACATAGGCGTGGGCTGTGGTTTCATTTTTAACCTGCAACACAGAATTTCAAACTCATCCCAAATTTTTCCTCTTTTAGGAGCTCTTGGCTGTAGAAAGCAGGACTTAGATGCCACAGCATGCTGACTCAGCTGTAACTCGCCCAGCTATATGCATAACAGCAGCACTGACAGGTCAGATCAGTAGATTATCTCCCACAGTGACTATCAGGGGATACTTAAGGAAGTTTAAAAGGATACAGCAGGCATATAGTGTATGTATTTCACCGGTTTCCCAGCCTACACACAGCTCAGGGACTTTCGACAGAGGTGATACCATTGTGTTTAACAGCAGTGGATGGATCTTCCTCCTCTTACCTAAACATGCGAACAGGCCATGCCAGCCACTAGCATCTCGAATTTTCCATACCAAAAAAGCCCACGGTTTATGTATGCCTCTGTGCTAGGAAGTACCTGACCCTGAACCAGGATGGGATACGGTTCGCTATTAAGCTACACATGCTCACATACAATATAACTGCTTAAAAATGGGAGATAAAAGTGCTGGCACTGTCTGCGGGGCCACAGCTCTTATAATATGCAGAAATAGTGCAGTGCTACATGCACACAAAGGTAGGATTCAGCCACACACAAAACCCCATACAACTGCCTTTAACAGCAACCACACAGATGCCTTGGGAAAGCTGAAAATGGAGTATCTGTCTGGGTCTTACGATCCCCTCATTCTCCTCTTTCCTGTGGGGCACTCTCATCTAGTTTATTGAGGAATTAAGGTGGAATCAGTGCAGCTTTGTGCAGCAGAACAGTGTTACAACAGATATTCCGTGCCTTTTGACAGCAAACTTAATGCTGAAAGAGCTGTGGGACTTCTTTTGCTTTGGAACACGGCACAGGCCCTCTGGCGCTGGACGTTGCTGGAGCAGAACCACCACCTTCTCCCAGGAACTTCTGCCTGCCTTTGCAGTGGCCGTGCCCAGTACACCTGCACCTGACGCATGCTTGCCATTTTCCTCTCTTGCCATAACACAAGCCCAAATATTTCACCAATTGATCTCTCAAGGAAAGGCAAATTTTTAGCCATGAAACATCTGTTCAACAACTGAACCTCATTTACAAACTGAGGTCTCCATCTCTTCTAACATTCAGTTTTCTTCTTTGATGAAATAAAAAGCGTAACATCGCAAAGGCACCTCGTAACATGCCGGGTTTTGTAAAAGTTACAAGCAGTGTTTAAACAGCCAACAAGAAGGTGAGATGGAAGGAGAGGAATTGCTACGTGACAAGCTTGTAAGAAGAAATTGAGAAATGTGACTTGACATACACACTGCAGCACGTGACATGTGATTTACTGATGATAAAAAAGGGCCCACCTAGTACCTTCTACGCTGTCATACTGGAGACACCTTGTCTCAGGGGAGCCGGACTGCCTGATGAAGATATCCTCAGAACAGATGTCTTATTTACTGAACTAATTCTTTCGTGATGATCTTGATCAATAGCATCAGAAGCAGGGCGCACGCCACTTGCACATTCTTCTGAATCTTAAAAACCTTTTAACCTCTCCTTACCTGACCAAACACAGCAGCCTGTGCTGTCAAGTTTCAGCATATTCATCTGCAAACTTTAAAGCACATGAATGTTACAAGGACACTATTGCAACATCAGTTGCCTTCTTCCAGGATACACTCACCCTCCAGTCTTGGGATTTGGATTACTGCTGAGTAAAACAGGGTGATGAAACTATTATTGCTGAATTGTGCATGATTCATAGTTGGTAATAACCACCTCCAAATGTAAAATTTGAATGTACATTCTCATAATCAAAGGTTAGAAAAAGACAGCAAGAATGGGTTATTATTCATAGCAGTTAAAACTATACATTTACACTAGCTACTGTATATAATTCTTAGATGAACTGTGACTACACCTGTAAAGAATGCTATATATACAAAATTACAGATTTACAGCTTCTTCTATACATCCTGCTGCATTTCCCTTCAACAAAAGCTTTTTCATGCAATTTTAATGTGCCATTCCTTAACACAGTTCTCCAAATATTTAATCTCCTAAGTACCTCCTCCTTTTGTAGAAGAGAAGAGCAAGTGAGAACAGACTGGCTCCCCAGCATGGGAACACCTTCTGCCAGCACTCAATGTTGCAAGTGAAGCGAAACCAGCCACTGCTGCCCTTTAGCCAGGTATACGAAGCAGCTTAAAAACCCCCACATTGCTTTGTCTAAACCACCAGGTTTTAAGACTTACCTATCCACTGTAATAGCCAAATTATTACCATCTGAAACATGCAAACCATTATGGGCACAGGCATAGAAGAGGACTGTGTGGAGTACTCACTAATGTGACATATTCCTGCCTGCGATCACTCAGCATTTGGCATATCTAAGCCTCCTTATAACCATCAAACAGAAGGCAAGAATTCGTCAGTTGAACTGGTATCCAAAAAGGTCATCATCATGACAGCATGAAAGACTGCTCGTCTGATCCTCCACATATGTCTCTGAGACAAGCAGATCCGTAAAAAGAGTAAGACTTTTGCTTTACAGAGTACCCATATAAGCTAAATTGTGAAGCAGACATGCATTGTACCAGTTTCCAGGCTATTTTATTATCAGTAATCACAGCCTACACATTCAGTAACAAACTGTTGAACAAACCACTACATTAGAATGGGGCATTTTTCCCTTTTGAATTTTTATTATTTTTAATAAGAATGGTGAGTTCTTATAATCATCAAATACAAAAGACTTCAGCTTTAATTCAGAGCAAGAACACCCTGGCCAGCAGAAGCCTGGCATGAGGAACAGAAATAAAAAGAACTCTTATTGCCCTTTTAAAAATCAAAAGTAGCACCTTATCAGCATAATGACAGCATTATTTAAATAGCTTTCATGTGCCATTTTCACAACACTATTTCTATTAAATCATTAAGAATAAACATCTATTTTCATTTACTAATCTTTTTCCCAATTAGAATCTCTCTGGATCTGTGTACAATAGTAATTTCATTTCTTCTCACTTGCTTGCATCTTAATTAAAATCAGCCTATGTTGACTTTCATTTTTACAATATATCTGCCTATTTCACATCATAGCACGTTCATGACCCCCAGAGAGTCATGAGCCTTTAATATTTTATTTTGACCTTGTTAAGTTCCTGGAACCATCAAAGATTTTTCTTCTTCCCTCAGTAAGCGCTTTTTATCCTTCTTGAAATTCAGTGTGTGTGAAAACACATAGTTGAGAACTACACTGCCCTTAAACAACCTATCTCTGTTCATTTATTTAAAACAACCAATTTGTTGCCTTTCAATTTATTACAAGAATTAGTTTATGAACCATAAACTTCATTATTAATTGAGGATCACTGCTTAAATGAGTCTTAAAGACCTCTCCCCCGAGCTTCAGAACAAAAAAGTGTTTCAAATTTTCTTTTAAAAAAAATCATCAATAACTGGTGATTTTACAAGAATTTATAGTGGTCGTTCTTCTACATAGGTATCCAAGTTTACAAAAACAGGGGGTTTGGGGGGAGAAGCAGTATCTTCTACTAGAGCAGCAGGCATAGCTGAAAAGCAAAAATACCCTGACAAGACACACAAGCCCTTCTCCAGCCCTGTAGCAGAATGCTTGCCTATGTGTTTCACCTCCATCACCTGGTCTAATAACAGGTATTACTTGAAATGTGCACACCCCGTGAAGAAGCATCAATTCAGACGGGAAGCAGAAAGGTGCAGGGCTATCCCTTCAGCCTAACGCCTGCAAATTTATCTTCGGACCTCACAGAAAACGCAAAACACTGAGTACGCTGGCACATGCATGTGTAAGTTTGCCTTGGGTCTTCATCCAAATGCTCCCAGTGCTACCACTCTCAAAGCTCAGACTCTGGCACAGGTTTTGGCACAGTTCGACTCCTGATGGTGGAGAAAGCCAGATTACATGCTATCGCTTAGCAGACTTGTGTTTGCATTTATGTTCAGCGTGGACCCTTACCTGATCGATAGCTCAAGCTATCTAAGCAATCAACCCGTTAAAGGGAGCCTGTCTGGCAGAAGACTTTTCAAGCAGAGCTCAAAGCCTTAAAGGCAGCTGGGATTTACAGCCACTGCAAACCAGCTTGGATGGCCCAACTCAGCAGAGCCTGACACGTCCGACGCCGAGGAATACTGCTGCATGGAGCCTAGCTGGGAAGGAGGCTGGATTTTTTGCTCAGCAGAGAAGCAGAGCAGGCACAGCCACAAAGGTCTCTTTGCTCAAGCTTGTATTTACGTTCCAGAAAGCAGAGCCTCAAGTTCACCAGTTGTATACAATCAGTAATTGGCTACTGGGTGGAAGAAACTGGTGGCTGCTGGTGACAGTGGGAGAGATTAATTGTTTGCCAGGAAAAAGCTGAAAAGTTACAACAACAACAAAATTTTAAGAAAAGGAAGATCAGAAGGAGTGAGAATAAGGGTCAATACAAAGATGAGGAGGCAAGGGAATATGTCTATTTTAAGGAGAAAGCATCATGAAGGAAAGCATAGAAATATGTATAGTCCTCTTTAGAGGATAGGAGAGAAAGAAAAGATGCTGCTTGTGGTTGAATCAGCACTTCATCTAGGGAGAACAGAATTCAGGGACTTGCAAGGAATACAGCTAATAGATCACCTGGGTATCTGTTATAGAAGAGATTACAGGGAAGTAAAGTGGCATTCCCAGTGGAAGTAATTATAATTTCAGCATTCCTTATGCTGTGCAGATTTACCCAAGGCCCAAAGAAGAATACCTAATTTACCTGCTTATCATACCCACCTTCCTCCCTTAGCAGGGTATACCTCTTTCTCCCCCAGCCACCTTGAAACACAACAGTTGGTTGTCAGAGCAAGTTCTTCCACCAAAAGCAGAGAGCGATATATGGAGGAATACAACACAAATACCCATGGCTCTCCTGTAGATTTTGTTGCCGGTGAGTGCTAGCCTAGTGAAAAAAAAAATAATCCTTCATAGGCTCCTCTCAGGTGGGGCCCATGACAAGTACCTAATATTATTGAACCTATAATTAGCAGCCTCACAGTGGCTGTTGAGACAAGTACACAGACACGAGCTCTGAAGAAGGGACAGGCTCCCTAGCTGTGAAAGGAAACGAGCAACAGGGTCCTACGTATGAACACTTGCTTTACCAAAGGTCTTTTCCAACCTAAACAATTCTATGATTAGTTGATAGCTGAAGTCATAGCTCTCCACGCATGTTAGCTCCCCATCTGTACAACAGCTACAGCCAACCACCCTGCCTTGTCACTGCACAGGTAGTGCTTATAAAGAACCGCTCCAGGACAGAACCAAATTCTGGTCTTTAATGAAGACACAAGTTCAAGACAATAAATCCCACTTCCACATTTGCAGAAACGTAAGTGGGCAAGCAGAATACCTATGCCACAAAATTCTTGGCCAGCTTCCTCACATTAAATATATTTGAAACGTTAAGGTTCTTTCTCACTGACATGAATTGGTGGGAATTGAAACAGTTACATCACCAACCGTCACTTGCAATAGCAGATTCTCAGGCTTCAGTGGTCACCATTCACCAGCAGACTTTTTCCCCTCCTTGTGACTACTTTGTTCCTACAGCACATCTGTGCTCACCTGTAAAGAGTAGAGATGGACACCATCGAAGGAAGGAGAACTACCCACCTGTATTTCAAGGCAGGTAAGAGAAGAAACCATCCCTTTAAAAAAGCAAATGAAAATTCCCATCTGCTGCTCAAACTCTAATTTCCACTAATATCACTCAGTCAATAAACCTTTTTACTCCTTGTAAGACAAATTCTAGCTAACCCTTGCCTTCCCATGCAGGCAACAGAAGCTAACCGAACTCTTGGTGTGAACAGAATGAACCCGGAGATGCTCTGCAGCACAACGTGTTCAGATGGGCCAGAATGTGGCTATCAACCAGTTCAACTTCTACTTAATGCATGTGCAGGTTACCTATTACTCCCAAAGTTCTTAAAACAAACAAGTCACCTATAATTTCTCCAGTGTCATGTCCTAGTGCTCAAATCCAACCACATATTTGGATGTTACAGACACTAATTTAATGACAGAAGTGAGGCAGATCTGCTGCTGCTTCCTCAAAACAAAGGCAAACCCTAACAGTGGTTTCAAACTTTAATTATTTATATGGTCTCAAGATGAACTGTTTTATTTCTTCTCAGAATGTTTATATATGAGCATATCTTTTTTCAAAAACCTAAAAATAAAAGACATGTTTTGCTGAAGCTAAAACTTCATTTGCAAATACAGTAACTGTTCCTAGATTATTTCAAGATCTGAAAGGATTATGTGAGCAGTGCTTTAATTTGGCTTCCAAAGTTCCCTATGAGATGAACAAACACTACACTGCTCTTAAAGATTGGAAAAAGATGCAGCAACACATTACACAGCTTGATCAAGACCAAGCATCAGGTCAATGGTAGAGCCGAGTCCTGCAGCGTGGTATTCTGCTGTCAACCACAAACTTTGCTTCCTTTTTTCATTAGTAAAGTGTATTGTGATAATATAACTTTCCTTCTTCTGTGGAACAGAAGTAATTATGCTGTTTGGAAGTCTCCACATTGTAAGTTAAACAAACATATAAATTCTACCAAATTGAATTTAAAAGCAAGACTGTTTGGTTAGATTATGTAAACAATATGCTCTAAGGCTTGCTGAGTTCTGAGAACCAAAACCACAGACAGCCAAAATACAGCTGCACACAGTCTGATACGGTGTGTCTGCTAATATTGGAAACTTTATCATGCTGCAGCAAATTTAACTTCTGGTCATTACGTGCATAGAAGAAATACAGACTGAATGCACTGGAAAAAAAACAAAACCCACTCCAAGGTTGTAAGTTATAAAGCCAACGGCACACAGTTGTTTTATGAAGCACTAATATGTGTTAGTTGTACTACCGTGGCATCTAAAAGCCCCAAGCATGGGTCAAGGCTCAGCCTGTGCTCAGCCTTGCAAAAATAGGAAACAAAAGATAAGCCATAAACTGCTGGAGGCTGTAACTAAGGGTTTCATACAAACCAGGGTACTGTCAAGTGCCAAAACGCCTGACTTACATACATCTGAAGCCCAAAGCCCAGCTCCTCAGCTAGATGCTGAGCTTGGTGCTAGATTCACCTGCTGAGCAGGAGGCCACCTGGAGTTAGCTTGGACCAAGGATGCGCCTGAACCCCCCCCTCTTCCCCGCAGTTCTAACTAACAAGCTATTGAGTTGGGCTGACTCCTCCTTGTTTTCATTCCGGTCTTGTGACTCTTGCATTGCAAACGTGAACACAAGGAAGAATCTCTCACACCTGCCTCTTTCAGGTGCCTCCTCGTTAAGGCAATCAGGGCTTGCAACGTTTGTGGGTTTTATTAAGAGGTGGATTAAGTATTTCTTTTTAGGACCCAGTTCCTTCTTTGGATCTGGCTCTCAGTGTCACATGCTGGAACAGTGACAGAGTAAGTTGTGTAAGTCACATACACCATCTTTAAAAAAATCATAGCTGCTCACTGCCTTTTACATGTATTTATATTTTTCTACAGTTGTATTGACAGTCAAAGGAGCTCGTCTGCTTTCCACAGCATATATTGCTACATTTAACAGGCACTCTTACAAATTCTCAATCTGGCACCTCAAATAAAACACTGAATCACAAGTCCCTGGAACCCCGAAGTTGTTCATCCTTCTGTTAACTCCTTCAGCCCACTAAACCGCCAGGATATTGCTCTCTGCCAATTTCTCATGATTTAAATACTAAAACACCTGCTCGGGAGCTGAGCAGCAGGCGGTGGTACTGTCACATCGCTGCTGTCGCTGCCAGGCTGCCTCGCTCCGGAACGCGCCGCAACTTTTCCGCCAGGCGCGGGGCCGGCGCCCCCCGCCCGGGCTCCTCACACCGCGCCGCGGCCCCCGCGGCGGTTTTCCACCGACAGCGTTTTTCTCTCCGGATCGGGAGCGTACTCGTTCCCTTACCGCAGAAGTCCTCGCAGCGCCCCGCGTACCGCCGCGCCCGCCGAGGAAGGGGCCCGCCGGGCAGCCCCGGCCGCGGGGCACCCCGCAGCGCGCCGCGCCCAGGGGCGGTGCGGGGCCGGCCCTGCCCCGCGGGGACCGCGGCAGGGTCGCCGGTCAGCAGGGCTCTCTGAGTACCCCCGGCCCCCCAAAGCCCGAGGCGGGGGCTCCCGGTAACGTGCCGGCCCGCGGGCGCGCCCTTCCCGCGCCGGGAGGGATGCGGCTGCCCCGGCCAGGGAGCCGGGCGCGGGGCTCCCCTCGCCCCCGTCCCACACAAAGGCGCGGTGGGGGTTCGAGGCGAGCCCCGTCGCGCCTCCCCCGTCCCGGCTCCCCGCCTCGGCGCCGCCGGAGGGACACCCGGCCCCGGGCAGGGGCACCGCCGCCCCCCGGGGGCTCGCCCGTGCGGGGCTGGGCGGCCGCGGCGGCGGCTGCCGGCGGGGCCGGGGGCGCTCGGGGCGGGCGGGACGGCGCGGCGCTCTGCGGACAGGTAGCTCCTTGCTAAAATGGAGGGAGGGAAGCAATGCGGCGCTCGCCGGAGAAACTTACCAGAGGAAATCGACGAGCCGGACAAACTGGAGTTACTGGATGCGGCCATGGTCCCTGCTGCGAGCCCCTTAGCTGCGAGCCCCGCGTCGGCCCCCGCTGCTGTCCGGCCGCCGCTGCCGCCAGCCCATCGCAAAGTGCCGGGGCCGCTCCGCGCCGAGCCGCCGCCGCAGCCCGCGCTCAGCTCCCCGCGCCGCCGGGAGCGGGTGGCGGCGGCGCCCCGCCGAGCTGCTGCTGGCTGCGCTGCGGGGCTGGGCGAAGCCGCTCGGCAGGTCAGGGAAAAGGCCCCGCGGCGCTTCCAGTGCCTCCCTCCGCCTGGGGAGCAGGGCTTTCCTTGTGACGGGGTCGGGAGAGCCGCCCTGGCAGCGCCTTCCCTCGCCGCCTCCTCCCTTCCCTTCCCGTCCCTTCCCTTCCCCGCCTCCTCGCGGGCAGCGCTGACAGCCCGCCGGGGAGACCCGCCGCCGCCGCCGCAGCTCCCGTCACGCACACAAAGGAAGCGGCGGCGCTGGGCCGGGCTGCCGGCCCCGGCTGAGCGGGCAGGGTGGGTCCCAGGCGGGCGAGCCCCGGCGGCGCGGCAGCCCCGCCGAGCGGCGGCCAAGCCCCTTTCCGGCCGCCGCCGCCTGGCACGGGGCTGGCGGCGAGCGCGGCTCCTGCCATGTGCCGGCGCCTGTCCCGCCGGGCCCGCCGGGGCGGCAGCGCCTGTTGAGCGCCGGGGCCCGGCGCCCCCCTCGGCGGTGCCGCAGTGTGGGCCCCGCGCTGCCGCGGGCTGCGCCCCCCGGGCCGCCGGAGACCCCCGCGGGAGCGGGGCTTCGCACCTAGGGGGCTGGCTTCGCCGCCCTTTGTCCGCCTCCCTCCCCCGCGGGCTGCTCTGCGTTCCCGCGGCTGCCCGCTCCCGCCTGGCAGCTCCCACGCTCACTTTTCCTCCCTTTCATTATCCCCCCCACCCCTCCCCCGGCATCCGTTTTCTTAGAAAACGCCGGGCCAGCACCGGGCGCCCCCAGCCAGGTGCACAGCCCAGGCCGCATGCGGGGCGCCGGCCCGGCCACGGTTGAGGGCCTGACCCCCCGTCCCCCGCAGCGCTCCCGGGCCCGGCGGCTCCGGGGGGACACGGGGGCACCCACCGCGCCTGTGCTGGGCCAGCCTGGGCCGCTGCCCCCTGTCCTCATGGGCCAGTGGGAAAGGGGAAGAGCCAGCAAAGCATCACTTGGAGGCCTCCTCCTGCTGACCACCCTCCGCGGTGCCTGACCGCCAACCAAAGCTTCCACCTCATTTTACAAAGCCAGGGCGAGAAGGCAGCGGGCAGGCGGGTAGCTGCCACACGGCTGCCAAAAGCTGAGCGCCGTGCCAAAGCCTTGCTGGCACGGGAGCTGTACGCAGCCTACAAACCCGCTTGCCGCGATGATGACTTACGAAGGCGTTCCATGATTCCAAACACCGGTCTGGAACACGAAGTTACTTTGAGATGTGCGAGGAAACGCATTAAAGTTTGGTGGGTTTTGTTTTTTTTTTTTTTGGCAAACTAAGCCTTACCCCCCCAGCTACACAGCCCCTCAAACGAGCATGCAGCCCGCCCACCCTCTCCCTAACCCGCACCCGGCCGCTTCCCTTTCCCCCAGGGCCAAAACCCAGCCCGGCTTCCCCGCACCCTGCCGCCGATTCCCGTTTTTTTCCTTGGGAAAACCGGTACCCAGACCCCCTCTAGCGGCAGAGATGCCGGCAGCAGCGAACCCCGCAGCCCCGCGCACCCCCGGGGCTCCCGCAGGCGCCTCCAGGGATCCCAGCTGGATTTTCCAGGGTGTATTTTGTGGTGGCGGCTTGGCTCCGTGTGAGGAGGAGCGAGCTTTAACCCAAGCTTTAGCGCTAAGTCTCGTTTATTTGTAATAGCCACGTGAGGGACATCAACGCAGGACAGGCGTCTCACCCCTTTTTTTTTACTTTTTGGCCTTTGGCCAAATATTTTGTGTCACACGTTGGGAAGATTGAATGCTAAGGACAAAATGAGAAAGGCAAAAAGTTCTTTTACTGTCTGGATTAGGTCCTAAAACCAGGCTGATAGCGGTATCAGGGTGTAGGAAAATGCTGTATAGTAGTATGGTAAACATCAAGACTGCACTACTACTTGTCTACTCGCTAGTACTTGCCTTCTTGTAGTCTGTTACCTGCTCATTTCCCCCTCCACAATGTAGCGCTCTCTCGCCCTCAGGGCTCTCCAGCAGTCGCTGGAAACCTGTCTCAGGCAACCGGTGAGATGTGGTGGTAGTAACCACACTGGCAGAATCGGCAGGGAAAGAGGTAAATAACCTAAAAGAAAGAAAACCCCCTCACTCCACTGAGACTTTGCAGACAGAAAAGAATTTTCACAATTCATTTTAAATTATCTTTCCAGCCATAAATCTGGATAAAACAAGAGAGGAATTTCTTCAAAGGATCATTACTCCATGTATTCCAATAATTGCAAATGGAGTATTTTCTGTCAAAAGCCACTGAGTCTGGACATGTCTGGTCATGAACGCGTGCGCCTTTGAAGGACAGGCAACTGTTGATAATCTTTGTGATAATAGCAGGTATGAGGTTGTGTAATCTCAGTTTCCACAACATTGAAAGGTAAATTAATAAAGTGAAGTGAAATGTACCGTAGATTAAAAGAAACTCTTTCACATTTCAAGGCAGGATAGCCTTTTTCTTGTTGGTAGTAAAGAACATAAAAGCCATGAAATCAGAGGGAAAATTACTAGATCAAAGAGGCAGTAAATTTAGAAGAAGCAGAAGGAGCCTTGTTATGTGTAAAAAGTGCAAAGTGAAAACAATGCAATCAAATCTCAATTCTATTTTATGGAAACTGTGAACAGATTCCATCCTAATTTGTGCAGAGCCCAGATTTATCCATTACTAACAGTGGAAATACTCAGATAACAAGGATAAACTTTAAATTGCAAACTAGTTGCTCTCTCTTCTGTAGACGACTACTGGGCTTTCCACAGGTCTGGGCTTCATATAAGCCTGATAAAAATCTTTCACTTTACACTCCCTGTGGAACTAAATATAGTGCCTGCTTGCATATCTGCACTTCTATGAGAAGTCACAGCTTCCAAAAGTTTTGAGGAACTCAGAAAAATCCCATTTCCCTACGTACAAACTTAGAAATCCCGCATGGATGGATGCTGCCATTGACGTTAACCGTGACTGGCAAAGGAAAAATACCAAACTGTATGTTTTGTATTACACATGAGAAAGATCTGAAAGCTTTTCTGGTTTTCATTCCTGGGGAAGATTCCTTGCTTCTAGGTTGGTTCAATGCAGTTTTTACTGACAGAGTTTCAGTGTTTGTTTTTTAGGGCAGGGGTTTTTTTTGCTCCCCCACCCCCTTTTTTTTTTTATATAGGGAGTTTGTCAAAGAACAAAGATTCAACAAAACAGTCCTCAGTCTATACCTAAATTCCATAGGAGTGACTTCCGGCCTCATGCTAAAGCCCACCTAGCAACACAATATTTGAAATAACATTAAACTCACTGTGGAAGAGGCTGTTGTATTTCAGAAGCTAATAGATGTAGGAAGGCCAAAGTAATAGCTGGAAGATTAAAGGAACCCAAAAGCATGGCTGCTTCCCCCCCCCCCCCCGAGAAATCTGGTATTAAAATATCTGAAAGGTTTCTCCAAACTTTTGGTGTATTAGGTTATTTCTGTACCCTAATTGTCCACTCTCATACATCTGCCTTGTAGGTTTCCTATTCAAGCTAGAGCTTACACACATTTTGTTCTCCAATAACCAAAAATGAGTAAATGGAATTACAGCAAATAATAAGACTTACAGTCCAAGACCTGTTGAGCCCAAAGGAAACCAAATGAAATTACATTTGGAAGCAACTCTCTCTCACCGTGTATTTCTGAACCTGTAGATATGTAGGTACATGCACCGTTTCATTGTCACATAAACTCTGGTGGAATGATGTATTTTGGCAAAATTATAGGTACAAACCAGATGAGGGTGTGCATGTGGAGAGCCATCAGTGCAAACCATAGTGACTTTGACGGCTGAGGACATGTCGACGCTGCTTTTGTGCTATGGAGTGGCCTTGGTTCCCCAGCCAACTGGTATGTCCTGGTTTGCATCTTTATTGCACAACAAAGGCTCTGGGAACAGACAGCCCACCTGCCTACTGCACCATCATTGGTATCATAGCTGACTTCTAATGGCTTTCTGAAGGCAAGGCAAATCCTAGCTGATTGTCATGATTTAACCCTAGCTGGTAATTAAGTACCACGCAGCCGCTCGCTCACTCCCCCCTCATCCAGAGGGATGGGGGGAAGAGTTGGAAAGGAATGTAAAACTAGAGGGTTGAGGTAAGAACAGTGTAATAATTGAAACAGAATAAAAATGAAAGAACAATAATAACGATAACAATAACCGTTATAATGAAAAGGGGAAGGGAAAGAATAAAATCCAGAGGGAAAGGAAGAGAGAAACGTGTGGTGTACGATACAGCTGCTCACCGCCCAAAGCCCAGCCAGTCCCCAAGCAGTGACCTGCCCACCCCAGCTGACCCCCAGGTATATATACAGACCTGACATCCCACGGTGTGGAATACTGCTTTGGCTAGTGCGGGCCAGCTGCCCTGGCTGTGTCCCCTCCCAATTCCTTGTGCCCCTCCAGCCTTTATGCTAGCAAGGCCTGAGGAGCTGAAAAGTCTCACATCAAAGCCAAAACACAGCAATGTACCAGCTCCTAAGAAGATAATTAACTCCATCCCAGCTGAAACCAGGACACTGATAAATAGTTTTTTATGTTCCCATGCAATAAAAGCAAACAGAAAGTCACCCTTCCTGCAGACAACAGGATGAAAACCTATGAATAACAAGTAAAGGTGAGCAAGCTGCACTGCTTCAAGAAGCCAGATTTTTCCCTTTTCACCAAATTGCTTATTGCGTATTTAAGTATCCGCGCATACTTAACACCCTGGTTTGTCCTCATTCAACTTTAGACATAGTAGGTACTTTCACTGTCGATGCAAAGACCTCTCCTTGGAACTTCTCGTTGCACTGACTTGGCAGGATGCTTTCTGCTGTAGGAGATCTGAAATACAAATGTAGACAAAAAAAAAAAAGGTAGGTCAGTAGATAAGGCCTGTAGCAACATGAATCTCCGCATCAGCTAGGCTTACTCAGTCTGAAAGAAAATCATCTAAGGCAGGCAATCATTTATATTGCTATCTTCCACCTGTAGAAGCCTCCATTATACAGGAGTCATTTCACAAGAGCCCCCTGAAAAGAATCTGGCCTGATACCAGTGCTCCTGGTGTCTCCTCAGCTGTAAGCCCTCCACAGCCAAGCTTCATGTTGACTCCTAGCAGCTGAGCCTCCGTAGATGGCTGCAGCACAATCTTTAAGGCCCTTCTGGTTTTGCAGTCGCAGCATCTCGGATTATGTTTATGGAATCTGGCATAATCTGCTGTATCTGGCTGCTGGGCTCTTACAGCAGTGGGTTACTGTGCACCATAAACCTTCCTATGGCGGAGAGGTCAGGAGTCTGAAACCTAGTTAGCAAATTTATTTCAGGATGAAAACTGGCAGCTAGTATTTCAGGGTGAGCGTAGATAGCTTGGAAAAAAATTGGGGGGTTAATTAATAATGCAGATTAGAGGGAAGTGAAGTCGCTTGGCCTACTGCTTTGCTTATGTAATAGGTACAGAAATATAAATGTTCTGCACAGGACAGCAAAATGTATGACACAAAAATTTAGTGTTGTCAAAGACCTAAAATACTAATCCTTCCTTTGATGTTTATATTGCTTAGCTGGAAAGGGAGAGAAATGCATTATTCATTCTTTGATGTTATAAAAGAGAAAGGCCTTTATAAGCAATATATAATCCATATTTATATACTCTCCACAGTACTTGGAAATTTTACTTAATATCAACGCAAGCCATAATAACAAAAATAAGCCAAAATATCAATAAATAGCAGATGCACACTGAATTTGGGTATTAATAGATTATGTGAGTCATAATGGTTGCAACAGCAGGTGGTGGTGTAGTTCAAGACTCTCTGTGATTTCTTACTTTTCTCTTCATAATCCAAAGAAGAAGGTTTGAGACCCCTAATGCCTGGTACAATTTCTAGCTCTGCACCTTTAATTGGTGAACAGACTAGAGGCATCGACTGAATTTTATTAGCTCTGCAAAAAACACAGCAAATAGGCTGGTCGCCACTTGTGAGTGCTAAACCTGCTGCTATGACTAATTTATGAACGTTCATCCTATTTGTCCTTTCATCTTTCTTCCTGTCTCATACATCCTATTTTAATTAAATCTCAGATTGAGAGTTCACTGGGGCAGACAATTTCCTTGTTATGTTGTTTTCAAAGTTTTTTAAACAGTGGAGCTGTAATCTGTAACTAGAAGCTGATAAAGATTTTGAAATTACTAATCAACTATGTAACTGTCATTAGCCCTCATTTTAAAAAAAGAAACTGTACAGAAACATTTTTGGTGAAATTGAAACTTTAGTGTGTGTTTTTCCTTTATTAATCATAAGCAGCAACTTCCAAATCCTTTGCCTTAGAGAACGGAATTTAAAAGTCCAAACTACTCGCAGTATAGTTTTCCTTTACATTGTGATCAAGCTCTTACTTTGGAACATGACATTTCATTTAAATTTTTTCAGGGATGGAACCCAAGACTACTAAATATTTAAGCAGATATTGAATTTTTTACTGAACTATAATCACTCATAATTTTGGATAGTGAAGCCTTTTGTTGGTCCAGGCAACAAGTACTAGACAGTCCAACATACAGGGAAAGAGGGATTTTCTCCGTGTAATGTACTGCCTTGCCCTGAACAGAATGGATCACATTTTAGTGTGAAGGTCATGTTTGTATAAAAGCTACTCTCAACCTCTCTTCTATAATTACTGGAAACAATAATGCTGCCCCATAATTTGATGTAGATGAGGTGGTAGAAAAATACAGAAACAATTTGGAAGAACTTAACAACAACCAGTCTCCTTTTTTGAGTATTCTGATTCTCATGTTACTATATAGTAACAAACTCAATATGAAATATGGGCCTACTGGAATTAAACTGAGATTTTCTTGTAGATTTTTTTTTAATAGAAAAATACATTTTCTTATACAAATATTTTCTTATATTGTTGCAGGTAGATCATACAATGCATAGCTTCTATTAACCTTTGGCCTTTTATCTAGATTGACATTTAAATAAATTCTTTTCCTCATAATTCAACATCTCCTCTTTCTTGAACCTACAGTAAATTCACAGGTTCCCAATTACCATGACAATGCAGTGATATCAAAGCCTCTGCTTTACTCTTTCATTAAGATGGAAGAAGGAGTGAGGCTCAGAGCAGAGCTGCTTTAACTCCTCTGTCATTTTTTTCCTTGTATATGAACTGTATACGAACCTACAAAGATTTAATTAATGAATTTATTTGCAGTTCCAGCATCCTCACTACATTTCTTGGTACTGACAAATTTTGGCTAATGGATTTGTTAAACAACTGTTTAATGCAAAAACGTATTCAAATACTCAAAATTCACAAATAGTGGTGGAGCTGCATGATTTGTTTTCTAAGTCATGTGTTATGAGCCTTTAGAAACAAAACCGGCAGTTGTCCAAAATAAATTTTGTTTCAGCTAGAGAACTGAAAATTGTGTTCGTCAGACTCTTGCAAAAAAAAACCTTTGCTCATTTATTTCTCAAAAGTAAGTTAGACCAAATACCTATTTAGAAGTTATTTACTTCAGATGTTCATGAATTAACTCAGTATTTCCCCTGTTATATATACCAGGGGGATATGCAATACCAGATTCTCTTAATTAGCTATAAATATTTTAAATAATACAGGGGCAGCTACTAGAGAAGAATTCCCATCTTAATGTAGCTTTTATTTATAAATGTGTTCTGCCCCTGTATAAAATTCTGTCTAAATCTAATTTTGTGTAATTTACTGATATAGGCTGGAGTAGCCTCATGCTTGGCTGTTTTATTCTTAAATATGTTCAGATATGGATGCTCTGTATTTCATGTGTAAACAGAAATTTTACAGGATATAATGGTTTTGCAGTTACCTTCTTTTTTCTTCATTTATAGACTGAGAGGTCAAATGTAGAGATTTTGGATGTTTCGTTGGACCAACATACCGTTCAGCTATGTAATGCGATTTCCTAAAGGCCTACTGATATTAAGCATCCTAGATTCCAGATGAAGGAATTTCTCTTCTCTATGGTTTTACCTAAGAGATAAAATCAGTATGTGGCTCCACATTTCTCCCTTAATGCTTGGACTGAAACCTTGCTTCTGCTGAAGGCAGTAATAGTTTTTCTCACTGACTTCAAAGAGGCCAGTGTTTCACCCTTCATTTCCCTGCTGGGTGCTGCTTTTCCCTTTAAGCTACCATGTATCATAAAAAGTGATGTGCTTTGGAAACTATAATGCACCACAGGAAGGATTGTAATGCCACAAGGCAATGTCAATATATATTTTTAGGGAGTAGTGGGAGGAGGAAATAAACCAGGAGAGACAAAGGTTCCTACTCACAAAGCTCAGAGTTTTTGTTGTGTTTATAAATGAAAATAGATTCTTTCAAGTGTTAAAACCCCCGTACACCTGCTTATACCATTCCACCAAGGGCAGCCATCGGGTAAGCCCAGGCTTGCCAACAAATCTATTCCTACCATTCCTCCATCTCCAGGAAGGTTAGAAATGGCGTTCTGAGCTCTAACGTGTTTGTGAGAAAGCAGTATCAAAGTTCTGCAGATCTTAGGTATGATCTGCATGATCCTGTGGAATCCTAGGCTTCAGCAAGTTCAACTTGATTCTAAGACACGTCACAATGGATTACCTTGGTTATTTAGTTCACTTTTTCCAAGCATGTGTCTTCTGTCTGAGATCCTTTGCTGTAGTTTTAAGCATCCAGTCCAAAATATATAAGGGATGATATTATGGCATTCTACCAAAAAGTTAAAAATAAAACTGCCTGCATCCTGCAACTAACACTTGTTCAAATTCCCGGGAGAAAAAGATAAGCTTTGTCTCCCATCCAGAACTAGATAAAGTTATCTTGTATGCAGACTGCCGAGTACAGATTGATAGAGACACTGAGCACTAGGGGCAGGAACATTTTGGGCTGTTGGTCCCTTTTCATTTCCTAAGTCATGTCCCTTTTAAATATGTGACAGCCCTGACCTTGAAGGGAAGGCCAGGTCTTGGTCCCAGCACTGTTAAACCCAAATCTCAATCAAATTCACTATCATCAAATCCTCCCCCTCTGAAACTCCCAGTAATACTTTGATGAAATCTGTATTTCTAAACCTGTTATTTGTGATCTTGGGGGACATATTTGGCCTGCAAATATAAAAGCACAACTGAAGGAACATTTTACTGAAAAGGTAGTAAAGACTATGCCTATGCCATAAAGAGCTTGCTATAAATATGTCTATCTATCTATCTATCTATCTATCTATCTATCTATCTATACGTGGTCTGTACCATAAGTAGAACTTTGCTAAGTAACTACCTAAGACTGACAATGGGAAAAGCTGACAAAGTAAATAAAGGAGAAGTGAACCCTCCAGTTTAAAATCAACATCAGAGGCAAACAACTATACCAGAAGGGGGACAAATGTCTCGTCATAGTCAAGCCAGGAGCTTATTTGCAATACTTGTCACAGCTCTTCCCTAGTTTGTTTCTGGTTGGGTTGGTTTGTTGGTTTTTTTTTTTAAGGGAAAAAGAATGCTTGATTAGGCTAATTCTTTGGCTTGTTCCATTTGGTGCATAATTAACTGCATATTGAATAGTCATTTTGCATGTTATATAAAATCAGCTTAAGTGGACAGGAAAACATTCAGAGTACAAATGAGCTTTCACCAGTGACTGAAGATCCTATTGTCTATGACTCAAAAGGAAAGTAAACAGAGGTGCCCATGCCCAACCTGCCTTTCATTCCACAGATATAAAAAGAAAACAAAATCTCAGAAGGGCTGATATTATTATTATGCTGACATTTTGAAACATGAAAAAACATTGAGTGAAATGCAAATTCTAGGGAATTTTGTCAGAGGCGAGTGCCTCAAATGATGTGATTCCAAAATTGCACATTCAATTACAGATAAAATCAAATGAAAGGTATGTAAAAGAGCCATAAATACCTATCTGTGTGCAAATAACATTAACGCATCATGAGCTTAGCTGGACAGAATGGGGGCTGTAAAGTGTCTTGAGGACAACGTGGTTCAAGATTGCAAGTTCTTGGCTACAGAGCACATACAGTGCAGGATTTCAAGTCCTGGGCAGTTCCCCAGGGAATGTTATGAAAAGAAAGTTGGATGTCATTCAGTTAAACTCCTGCTGTGAACACCAAGAAAGGGATGACCTTTTCAGGCTCTGCAGAGGTCCCATTTAGCAATGGTGGGTTTGCCCAAGAGCATTAGGAACACTGTGGTCTCAGTAAGTCCAGAACATGAGGGGAAAGTGCTCTACCACAGAAACAGCAAAGAATTTGTATGTTTTCAGAAGGTGATGCCACAGAAGAATGAAGAATTAGGTGGAATGACTTGCGAATGACCAACTTCTTGTGTCAAAGTTCATCATGAAAAGAAAATGGAAATGATTTGTACAAATGTGGGAATGCCACCGGGCGGCTGAGGAAACCCGCCGATGACTGACCAAGATTAACCCTCCACACCAGCCAAAGTTAGCAGAATTAAGGCAAAATGTGGCACAGGGCAAATAAAGTTGTTGACCAACCTTTATTGGTCCCTGTCAGCTACCTCTGACAGCATGTTAAACACTCAATTAAAAAAACACATGAATTAAACAATGATTATCTTCTTTTACCTCACTAGTTGGGAAGAGCAGTCAGTGGGAAGAGCAGCAGAATTTTAGACAGCCCTGTGCCATGAATTAGCCTGGTTGGAAAGAGGCAATGACTGAGAAGCATGTGCTTGTGTGAATCAGTAAGACACCACCCATATACACATCTTGGGGGGGGGGCGGTGTGTGTGTGGGGGGGTGTACCACTGCTTACACACGTACAACCTTGGAAAAGCCAGAAACATTTCATGACTGGCTGGATGTGAAGCCCTTTTTCTCTCTCCGCTGGCATAGAAAAAGAAATAATTTCTGTGGTCATTAGAAAGCTGCAGATAATTTTCTTAAAACATTTTGACACATCTGGGGGCCTATTTTCCTCTCCATAGGCTGCTTAACTCTTATTAATATCAATGGGGGTTATGCACACATGTGGAGAATAAATTAGATTCTTCATTGTTTCCTTCTGATAAAATTAAATGTTCTTTCCACATGTTAAAATTAGCTCACATACTGTTGTTCTCATGGTATTGGAAATGGAGAACATTAGTCGCTAAATTAATCTTCAAGTATTTTGCCTCTTAATAAAAGACATTATCCTACTTTTAGAGTCAAAAACTAGTTCTCAAAAGGTTCAATCAGAACTTGAGTGGAGCATCAGTTTTGGTATGGTTTTGTGACTATTATTTCATCCTTAGGTTGGACGGAAAACCTTTTCTCCCAGTATGGTGCTTTATACAGACCAGATCTGCAAGTAGCAGTTGCTTCATACTAATAAATGGCTAAACTCTTATCCAGTTGAAATTTTATCAATCAATTCTTATTTCCGTTTCTCTTTTTTGCAAGCATTGGAAGACAAATGTTTGTGTCACAGCCTGTATCGGGACTGTCTTAACTCATTTTCCTCTGATGCCTGTAAATGAAAAATACTAAATGAATTCTCACTGACACGAATTTGAGTTGCAATTTAATACCATCATTATTGTGCATGATTTGGTATACGTAAGATGCTGGGATGGATTTTATACTCTTTGAAGTGTTTTTTGTAGGGCAAATGCTTACATTTATAGCAGACCTATTAATATTTATCCTTGACATTGTATCCAAGAAATAGCCACAGAGATTATTCCTTAGACCCTTTGACATTTTTAGAATATGGAATGCTGAACATTAACATTCAAATCAGTCGTAAACACCATTCCCTGAGGGATGATGACATCAAACAAATTGGAGCATCTTCTTAGAAACTGCATCCCCTATGGATTGCTCAGTAGCAGAGAAAGATAAAGCGTCATAACTTCCTAGGACAGAACTGGAAATGTAGCAGCAAATGGAAGAGGAATAGTGTGTCGGTAACGTCTGCCTGACTGTCCCAGAAGTGGTGTAAGATGGGTCAATGCTTACAACGCGAGGGACTGGGGGATTCTGTAGAAACGTCTTGTCGTAGATACAGTCTTGGAAAATAATTTGACAGAACTCTATTGAATAAAACCTGTGTGAAGTCAGCTTTAAGGTACAGTTAAGAAAAATGAAGAAGCTAAAATAACTTGTACCAATGCCATAGATGAGTCAAGAAACAGGAGTCAGTGAAGTTACTTGACCCAGGAATCAACCCAGTATTTTCAGATAAAAACTGGTAATAAAATTACCAAAGAAGAATTGTATAATAAGAAATAGTTTTATCAGAACCCAAAATCAGCATCATTTTTTCAGTATTACTTCTTTTAGTGTTTAGTAACACGAACAGTAGTGTTTCACTGTAATTCATAAACCACTTAGACTTTGATTTTTTTCTTCGAACTATAGTTAGCTGTCCTAAGCTACAGGAATTTGGGCTTTTTTCTAAACTCAATATGCTTCAGAATGTCTTTATGACCTTGAAACAAGACACAATCTTTTTGATGTCTAGTTGTACTTGCTTTTCAGATTTTCTTTCAGTTTTTCTTTCTAATTGCAATAATATATCTCAAAATATGTTGGAAACTCAAAACTATAGCTCCCTGGGTCAAAGAGCTGTCAGGCCTGCAGACAAGGCGCTTCCTTTTTTCCACTTTAATTCTGGCCGCACCATCACTGGAGTCCCGGCTCCCTGCACTTTTTTCATACGATTGGAAGGGACAGAACAAATTAATGAATCTTAAGCTTCCCTTAAAAGAAAATGTTCCTAGCATTTTTAGCATTCAAAATAAAATAGAAGCCAAACAAAGTTTCCTAACCAAAGTTACGTTGGAATTAGCTTTTCAAATAAATCCCAGAACGCAAATCTATTACAAGCTTAAGGGGAGAGTATTTTCCCTCAGTCTCTGCTGACGAAAAATACCCTGCAAATGAGTTTACCATAAAGATACATTGGAACAAGTCTGGAAGCCAACACACCAGTTAAGCTGGTGCTGGCATGGAGCCTCTCCGTTAATGTCAGTGTCTTGAGATACTTTTCAGAAAAGGATCCTGGCACTTGGTAGAAAGTGGGCAGTTTTAAAATAAACGTGTTGATAAGCCCTTTCCTGTTAAAGAGGCCTGTCCAGAATGACTTCTGCAGTGAAGTGGATACAAGTTCAGGGTGGAGAGTGAGAGCTTTGCACAGGAGTCAAAGCCTGGCCTGTGCTCTAGAGATAAACAACTGCATTGGCATCTTGTAAGCACTTGATTTAGTCATTACTTAGCTATTTTCTCTGGAACTCCCACTATCATATTGGATATGTTTCGTGAGCTGGTAACAGATACCACACGTGTAGTTCCAGCCCCTGCAAGCAGCACTCTGTGTACTTTTGTGTTCTTTTAAATGCAGATTTCTTTCAAACAGATTGAAATGTAAGAACAAATATCATCAGTTGTCCTCGAGGGGTGAACTGTTTGGTTATAGTGACCTTAGTTCAAAAATAGTCAGGAGATTTTACTGCGGTAATATACAATAATTTCATTACTTAAAGCTTCCAGATTTATGCCGAGGACACAAAGCTGTGCAATTGTGTTTATGAATGATTTTTTGGCTACCGTGACTTCCTCATTCAAGATCAATTGGCCACATGGGTTGATAGCGGCCACTAAGAGTGAAGTATTTCAGTCTTTTCTTGCTGTCAGATAAAATGGAAGAGCAAATGATGCTGAAGTATTGCACCAAAAGATTACTTGGTCATGGCTAATAAAATTCAAGTCTTGATTCACTACCGTTGATACGCATGTGAGTAATACAGAATTATTCTGGTTAAAGCTGTTCAAAGGAGAGGCCTACATGCCAAATATATTATGCAGGAGAGAATTAACTTTTTTTATTTTTTCTTGAATTGAGGTTAATCTGTATTCACTTTCTGTCTGACAGGTATGCTTAGATTTACAACTTTGTTCTCCTAAAACCCAGTTAATTACTTTAAGGGCAGTTGGAGCATGTTCATAAATGATACTGACTTTCTGATTATTGAGCATACATTGAAGCATAAGGTTTCAACAATCTGAATGTGTGAGTTAGTTACCAGCAATACTATAAACTTCTCTAGCTTATACCATAAGAAAGAAACAAAACACCTTCTAAATCAAATACTCTCAATATTAGAGGAAAGTTTTCAAATCAAGTACCATTGCAGTGCCTTGAACTTCTTGATGCTTTTAGTATTCATTAAAATGTTTAAAATGCATTTTCAATAAAATAAAATATGACTTCTTTCTCTGTGTTTGGATATGGTATAATGCACACTTATGAATTATTTCTGCAGATGGATTTTAATACACATTATCTTGTCTACTTTATGTTATGGCTAAATTATCCCCGCTCTGCAAACTCAAACCAGAGCTTCTCTAAGCTGTAGTGCAGCTGTACACAGCCCCTGTCACTGCTGCCTTTTAATCACATGTCTTAACCACAAGATCGTTCCTTAATTATAGTAGTACTTTTGCAAGGACAAACATGTATGATATAATTTCATACTCTGCTTTTTCCCAAAGGAAATAAATTGGTTTCGAATGCATTATCAAACTCCGTGGTTGTGGATTTAAGTATATAGAAATCTAGTTTCTGTAAGCTGAATTATTTGTATTATTTAGGACTGTGAATGGAAATGTGTGGAACAGCATTTATGTCAGAGCTGTGATCTGATGACAGTGCAGCATACCCAACCATTTTTCACTGTGCCACATGGACTCTCAACAGAACTTTAATTTTAAAAGTCAGTAGTCTGTCATTCATGTGGAAAACTAAGGACTTCTCTGTGAGATTATTTGTAGGTGAAAGATAGCGAAAACCTGAAGTTCCTTAAACCAGCTTCTTGCAAGACCTCTGCTCTTAGTTATTCCCTGAGGAACAACTTTGACATAAATAAGAAGTGTCTGGCTTGCCCTTATCTCGAGATATGCTGTAAAGTTATAACAGTTTTGGATGCCAAATTCCTCACCTTTGCAGAAGTGCTCATGAGACATGTCACTCAGGGTTGTCTTTCCGTCCTCTCTATATAGCCACATAAAAACAACAGTGAAAATAACTGTCTTTAAGTGTAAAGTTTTAGGAACACAAAGGCTTGCGCGGTCACTTATGGACATACTATGTCCAGTGCCTATTACCTACTGTCTTAACAGTATTTGGGTTTGTACTCATCCAAAAGACCTATGCTGGAGGATTTATTTTTTTTTTTCTAAACTGTAGCTTGCTGCCCACCAAAACTTTAGAGCATTTACATGTCATTTAATAGCAATAGGAAAGACCGAAGCATTTTTTCTGAAAGTCACGTAACTGATCCTTCTATGATACTCATCGGGCACCTGCGCTCTGAGATATGGAAACCTGAATGTCGATGTTTTAGTCATCTTGGTGCACCTTATCGAAAAGCTTGGCTGCTTTTGCTGAAATGAGGTGGAATTCCTGATGCCTTTAAAGTGATACTGCCAAAACCAAAAACTGCCTTAACTGGAAGGGATGACAAAACACAATGAAGGATTTTGGATGCACCTTCCTTTACACTTGAACCTGTTTGACCTTACACGCAACTCTAGGCTGCAACAGTGGAAGGGAACGGGGAGACGAGTATGCATCAGTTAGGGGACAGAGACTTCTGCCTCATGCAAAACCTTAAATGAGGTTAACAGGGGAGGACAGAAATATTCATTGCCCAAAAAGAGGTTGAAGACTGTGTCATGCCCAGCCATGCTAGCTGATGTATTCCTCTGTGAGCATCTCAGAGCTGACAAGGGGAAAGCACCTCTTGCAGGAGCAGCAGAATTTTGTTTAGCAGTTGTGTTTAAAATTGAAGGAAGTGTCTTGTTCCAGTGACCTGGAGTCACTCAGAGTATAAAATCTGCGTGCTTTCTTTTTGTGCCAAGGTAGGAGAACCAACAATTATGAAAGGAAGTTATGTTCCCTTACACCTTTCCTGCCTGTTTTCTGAAAGCAGATCTTCCACCCTGCTGGCTGCAGCCTGCCAGCAGTTATTTGTGTTGGTTTCCCCTAAGCCGTGTTAGAGCTGGTTTTGGTGTCTTCTCCACGCTGTTACTCCGTTCACACCATCTCCTGTGAGTGGCTCCTGCTGTGTTGTGGAAACAGTGATTGAACCACGCCGGCACATCGCGGTGTGCTGTGGTAGCACTCCCAAGAGCCTGGATGGCACCTCCCACAGATGGTCTGCTTGGGGTTATTTTCCTTGTATTTGCACTTCTCAGCCGCCAAAAGAGAAAGAAATGTGGTCCCTGAGAGTGCAAGCGTTGTGTCTGGTCTCCTCTGACGTGGTGGTGTTTGCTGCCAAACCCTGCTCCAGGGATGTGGTGCTGCGACCTCACGGTCGGGTGTAAAGCCGTAAACTGTGTAAATCTCGGCCATGCCTGTTGTGGTCTCTCCCTTCTCCAGAGGAATTAATGTGCTTACCAGATGGTTAAAGCACAAGCAACACACAAACATCATGCTGTCAAAATATCTAGCTGACATATGAGACACACATTTCACCCGGGTCAGAAAGCTCGTCTTTAGGCAGACCGCTGAACCGACGGCTCCTATTTTGATGTGAATTCCACTTGCCGCCCTAACTTTGCACCAGGGACATAACTTTATAAAAATTTAACATTTTCAGCAGAAACATCTCACTGCATCCTTTCTTCCTAAGTCAAAGGGCTGCGGCAGCATCAAATGGATTAAAAGGAAGGAGCTCTGTAACTTGTGTCAATCCAGCCAAGTACTGCACCTGGTTTCTGCTTTGGTACACTCATTCACTCCTTAGTGTGCTCCCATGTTTTCAGCGAGTCCTTCCACAGGTATGGATGTGAAAGTCCCCCCTGTGACCCTCCCAGCCACCCCAGCCTCCAAAAAGCAAAGGCTGTGAAACAAAACCATCCCAGGCTTTTCAGAATGCTGCACCCAGGACAATGCAGAGCAATGACTGAAACATGGTTAGGTGACTGTATTGCCACGCACAAGATGAAATCAAGAATATTCAGGAAGTGACTCACTGGTATTTTGTATTGGAAGTGGCCCTGGGTTGCTCTGGTTGTGTAGTCACTAATCTGTGTTTTCAAGACTGAGCCTTCCTGCTGTTTCTGTCTTCAAATCCACTGAAAAACTCCCAGTGACAGGCAGCCTGTTTGCTGAAGGTCAACTGGTTTCGTGCGAGTGGAACTAATGTGCTTCTCACCCTGCTGCAAAAGCACTAAAAATCAGCATTATGTTCTGATCCATCTCCTTGACTTGCAGAAAACTACAAGTATCACAGCTGTGCTGGGCAAGGGGCATTTAAACAGCCTCCTGCTCACCAGTTTTTCATCGGGTATCACCAGGCTGAACAGGGGAGGAATTTAAAAAACAAAAGGACAAAAATAAGTTCTGGACCCACACACGTGAGCTCTAAAAGTTAGCCCTTGGGAAGCACACACAGGAAGAACGACAGAGGGTTGGCAGCTGTCCTGGCAGAGTGATTAACACCCTACCTGAAATCAGAATGATAAATGAATTTTAGCCTTGCTGCCATAAGAACGCCATGCTGCCGATTTGGTCTTTCTGAGAGACAAATCAAAGTGGAAAGCAATTTTGGCTTTCCGCATCCTGCCACGCAGCCGAGCAGTACAGCCCACTGCTCTCCGTGCTTGCTGGAGCTGCCGGGAAGCACAGCATCGCCAGACCTGCTGCTCCTGCCCCACACACCCCGCTGCAATGGGATCAGGGAGGGAGGGCTGTACGGCTGCCTCTGGCATGTGACGAGAGCAACAGTCCTCAGAGCAGCTTTGCAGGCTTTACAAGCAAGTAGGAAGACCATTACTACAACACTGTTGTCCTTCATTTATTAGATTAAGACTGCTTAATAGACTGCACTAGCAGCAGAGTAGCAAGTAGCTGCTCTGATTTGAAGAATCTGGCTTACAGTACTATGTATTTGGCTCTGTCATATTCAGTGTGATTTTACATGGATTATCTGGAAGAAAAAATAGTCTTTTTACTGAACACTTGAACTTTCTTCAGCATCTGAGAAGACAGTAATTTACTAGGAATTACAGCAGCTATTTCTGCAAAAACAGTGTCGCTTCAACCTTCCCTCCCCATATAACATTATTAGCTTTCTATGATGATGCAGAAGTTAAAAAAAAAACCAAACCCCAGTCATTTATGATTTTGTTATGAGATCATAATAACTGATATTAACTGGTGGCATTCATCCATATCACCTGCATGCAACTGCTCCAGGAAAGAGGCAACAGTATGGGCTAATGATTCTGCAGTGCAGGTGTAGGCTAATGATGTCTTACTGATCACATTAACCAGAGTGGTGTATCTTTGGACTGTGGTCAAGAGGAACCCAGCAAGTTACTTTTGCTGTCAAATTACTTTAGTATCTGTTAATTGGGCAATGTGCATTAAATTTCAAAAGCAGGCTTCCATGGAGACAGCGGGTCAGCAAAATCAGCCTAAGCACTGTAAGAAGCTTGATCATAAAGCAGATGTTTCTTTAAGCTTTCGTGTGTGACTGAAACTCCCGGAATTTGATTCCCAGCCTTACTTTCTTGCCACTGTGCTGCAAGGAGTCCCAGCACATGGGTTTGCTCTTTAAAGTCTTCTTCCCGTGGTCTGTGCGGTGCAATTAGCATTAAGCCAATGGTAAAGGACATGGCCCACATGCATGAAATGTCTTTGCAGAGCAGCCTGTGCAGTGGTCACGTCAGGAAATCAGCATGTGCTTGCAAGTTAAATTGTAATGACTTGTGCTTGGTGAATGGAGCGCTCCACACTCATTTCTGCCTTATAAAGAAGTCAAGGAGTGAGCAATACTTACTGAACAGTTAGTATCATCTTCAAATGAATCACTTCCACTACTCCCAACGCAGGAGAAAACTGCAGTTTTTTCTCAGATTTCAGTGATGTTGCAATTCAGCTGCTTTTTGTTGCAACTTTTTTCTGTAAGACTAAAAATGGAAAGGCAGATGAAGGGAACAGGGTAAACTCTTCCTCTTCTTATGGTTGCAAAGTATCTGTAGGGGTAACCACCAACTTACTTCTGCTAACTTTACAGTCCAACTGAAGTTGCAACAGGTTATGAAACACAGAACAGCTCTGCTCCAACATAACTGCTGAACCCAAATGAGTCCACTGATTAACCAAGGCCTCTGTCTAACCTGTCTAAGCCTATAGCATAATCTATAAAGAACAACATGAGAGAAACAGCTTTGCTTGTAATACAGTTCAGCTTTTGTATGACTAAGGTTCCATCTACAATGTTTTGTCAATTTGTGAAGACTTGCAGTAAACAGAGTTTACAACAAAACAGCTGTAGATGAGTGAAAAAGGTCTTCTGTTTCTTTGTTTTTCTTGGGATGTCTCTTTCCTCCATGGAGTTAAGAAAGGAAACCTTGACTTCTGTTTTCTTACTCAAACACTCACTTGCAAACTTTTTTAGAGCACAGAGCATTCAGTGCTGCCTGTTTTAGCCCTTTCACATGGGCAGGAAACTCAGAATAGATCTCTCCTGGGGAACAAGTGATACTGGTTTCAGCCTATGAAAGTGAGAGAACAATAAAATCTGGCACTATCTTCTGCTGGCTTAGAATTTTAGCTAATGAGTCATTTAAACAGCACCAGCAACTGTGTGACTCCAACCCTTTCTTTAGATTCTTTCTCTTGATTCGGTTCCAGAAGGGTTGAGGCTGAATGGACTATCCTGTGCCCAAAACCACCAAGTGTCCTTGTTCACCAAGTAGTTCATTCAGATTTTCATTTCAGCAAAACCAAATACCTTTTCCTTCGCTTTTTCCCCAGGACTCAGACAATCTCCAGAAGACTATCATTTATTCACAGAGCCACATTAATACTATTTTCAGGCTGTTGCCACCTTCCTTCCATCCTCTCCAGCCTCATACAGTTTACTCGGCCCTTTGAATTAGCACACATGTGTCTGTTTTCTCTTAGTCACAGAAGCTGGTCTTTATTCCAGCCCTCCTGTAGCATATTTTCTGTTCTCTGTTATAAATGCAATTAAAGCCTTTAATGGACGTGTTAGGGTGTGGGTGCAAAGTGATGTTGTTTAGCTGCTTTATTTTGCAGTGGTTTAGCTCAGACAAACAGCTGTACCTCGCCACAGATCCTGTCTTCAAATGAACGGCAGGCTTTATTTTTTATTGCCAGCTTTGTGTGTGTGGTGTTAGGGAACTACATCCATCTGCAGACTACCTTTTCCTGAACGCTGAGCTGTGAAAATGTCGGACCTTCTACAGGACCTGGTATCCTATTGCTGTATTGTACTATTTAAATCCTTGTAAAAAATATAAATGAACTTAGGAAAAATCCTTCCTTTCTTTCCTCTGCAAAATCTACTGTCCGAAGGCCTCAAGGAAGGCTTGCTATCTGTTCTTTGTTGGAATAACATCTGAAGCCAGATCTGAAGCCAGGCTCCACAAAATATGTGTTTTCTCTCATTTGCTGGATGTTCTTGAACAGTCAGAGAAACTGTTTCAGGTTTAGACGAAACTGTGTTTAGATTTCTGGGTTTTCCCCTTTACTCTGATAATGTCAAAATGATGGAGCTTATTTTGCTGTACTAGGTGAATATTTCTCTGAAAGCAACACACATTTCAAAAATGTTTTGGCGTTACCAAGTCCATGGGGCTTTTCCTGGGAGATTTTTTGTAGCTAATAGGTTCCTTCAGTATTCTTCCCACAGTCATGAGGTCCTGAGCAGGGACTTGTAGGACATTACATACACAGAAGAAAGAGAAATCTGACCTGAATAGCTCAAATCAAAAAATCATTTAGGTTGTGATGGACCTTTAAGTTCAAGTCCAGCCATTAACCTAACACTGCCAGGCTCACCCCTAAACCACATCCCTACATGCCACATCTACACGTCTTCTGAGTACCTCCAGGGATGGTGAGTCAACCACTTTCCTGGACAGCCTGTTCCAGTGCTTGAAAGCCCTTTTGGAGAAGAAATTTTTCCTTATATCCAATCTAGGCCTTCCCCGGTGCAACTTGAGGCTGTTTCCTCTTGTCCTATCACTTGTCACTTTGGAGAAGAGAGGGACGCCCACCTCGCTACAACCTCCTTTCAGGTGGCTGTAGAGAGCGATAAGGTCCCCCCTGAGCCTCCTGTTCTCCAGGCTAAACACCCCCAGTTCCCTCAGCTGCTCCTCATGCGCCTTGTGCTCCAGACCCGTCACCAGCTTCGCTGCCCTTCCCTGGACACGCTCCCACCTCAGGGTCTGTCTTGCAGTGAGGGGCCCAAACCTGCACACACTGTTCAAGGGGCGGCCTCACCAGTGTGAGTACAGGAGGACAATCACTGCCCTAGTCCTGCTGGCCACAGTCTTTCAGATCCAAGCCAGGATGCCGTTGGCCTTCTTGGCCACCTGGGCACACTGCTGGCTCATGTTCAGCCGGCTGTCAGGTTCTTCTCTGCCAGGCAGCTTTCCAGCCACTCTTAACCTTCCTAACCTTTGTTGCTTTTTTTTTTTTTTTTTCCCCCTTCTTGTTAGGAAACAATTGTGACATCCACACATAAAACCTTTCAGAAGTTCTGTTTTTAAAATTTAGATTTAGCTTGTAATATCATGGAAAAGCAGCCTATAGATCTGTATGGGAGCTGAGCAATCCCAAAGTGCAAGAAGTTCAGGGCATAAATAAGAAGTTCAGGGCATAAATGCAAACTCTGTTCCTGGGGCCTTTCTGAAGCTCCAATGTACTGTTTATGATCTTGCCTTTTGGAAATGTGTTTATGAAAGCTTTCCACTTCTCCTTCAGTGATGCCAGGAGGGCACATTATCTGCTTCCTGCCGTAAATCATCAGAAACTTTCTTTTCCTCTGCTGTGTTACTGTGAAAGTGAGAACAACTTAAAGAAGTGAAAGCAATTTGTTCTGCAGGAGATATTAGATAAAGGGTGCCTAGAGGATTCTTCATACCATGTTAAGATGGGGATAAAATGGAACGACATGATAGACCATTAAGCAAAGCAAAGTAAGCACAGCAGCAAATTCCTTTCTTGTCTCAGATCTGCGATACATATTCCTACCTTGGATGATTGAATGACGGTGTCTAAAGCAACAGCTCTGCTGGCTTTGCTGAGCTGGCGTGGGACCTTAGAAGTCAGCAGCAGTCTGTGTTCAAAGAGATCAAGGATTGCAAGCCATAAAGATGCAATCCAGGGCAGCTGCTCTTGCTTACCGCTTCTTTTGAAAACAGCAGCACAGTGAAAACAACTTTATAGACTCCTTGCCTAGCCTTCACTAGGGATCTGGAGGCCCCTGTCACTGCCAATTTGTGAAGCTGCAAGAATTAAGAATCAAAGCAAGAGATTAAATGAGACTGCAATGATGTAGCCTCATGTACTGCTCATATGGCAAAAACAGAGTTCATTATCTGTGCTGGTGCTTGAAATATTACTGAATGCACTGTTAAGCAATTGATTTTTAAAGGATTTCTTGGAAACTTGAGACCTCTGCTCTGAAAACTTTCTGAAAATCTGGAAAACAAAACCATGAGAGTTACAATTTGCATGAACCAAAGAGGTTTTCTTTTTCACCCTCTTTCATAACATGCTAAAAAGTGCTTATATTTTCCAAATTACTACTAAATGTCTAGCAAAACCCAGGATTCTATAAAACTAGTTCAAGTGAAATGCCTCATGCTGGCATTCATGGCATGCTGGCCTCATGCTGGAAATTACCTTTCCCCTTCACCGCCCCCCATTTTACACATTCTGTGTTAAGGGAATACCACTTCTACTCCCCTTCTGGACCTCGAATCACATGTGCTCGGTTGAAGCTGGGCTGGATAAGGAGGATAACTGTAGTGGTCCAGTGATGTGCTTGAGGGGCAGGACCCTTCCTGGATCACACTTTCTCCAGGGAAGGTTTCGGCTGGACCCCAAGGGCTCACTGTGCAACTCTTGTGGTGCACACTGGGCTGGGCATCCCACAGACTGGAGCAAGAACCAAAACCTTCATGGCACTTGCCCTAAATTAAGATGCTGGTGGTGTGGATTTCCCCCTGTTCTCCATTTCTTTACAGTCTGTAAAGAAAGAATCAGTTTCTTTAAGTGTGGATGCCCAAATGGTAATAAGTTCTTGGGGAACAGGATGCACAATGTTGGTCTATCCCCTTCTCCTCCTTCCGTTCTTCACGGATAAGAAATTTCTGTCCATCAGTTTATGCCTTGTAATGACACCCACTAAACTGGATGGCCCGTGTCTGCCTGGTGGCACCCCGTACAGCTGGACAGCTGCCCACTGCTGTCCGTTGAGACCAGGGCTTTTCCTCACCCAGCCCCCTTTTTTTTTTTTGTGGTTTGAAGAGGTCTGAATCAGCACTGTCACCTCAGTTAACAGAATAAATCAGAACAAGTCTTCAGGTGAAAAATGTTGTTTACAAAGAAGTGCTTTGAATTGTAAATAAACTGAATTTTCAGCGTTCGAGTAAAACAGATGATGCCTTGAAAGCTTTATCGCAATAATGTTAACTATCTGTGTTTAACTGAAACCGACTTTCTCACAAACATTTTGAACATAGACTCCACTCCTTTGAAACACTTATTTTAATTTCCTCTCTCTCTTTGGGAAGGAAATTAAGTTTGGCTGGTCCCCTCCAAGGAATAAATGTGGAAAGTTATTCCAGTTTCCCTAAATGGAGCAAGACTTGAAACAGCAATCTCTTCTGAGTTCTCCCTGCCAAGGCAGAGTTATGGGAGAGGCTGGCAGAGATAAACCCTATGAAACAAAACAACCCACCCCCAAGCCTCAGTGTGGCAGTTCTTTCACTGTTCACAATAGCAAAATGACATTTCAGAAGAAAAGCACCATGCCTTAGACACTAGCTATCAGGCAAGCGCACAGAATAGCTCGCAGTTAACATCTGTGTAACGGAGCCCAGATAACAGCAGTGAGTCCTCTGGAGAGGCTCGCTTGCACCTCGTGTCCTTTCTGTCCTACCCATCATATTCTCACTGGCCACATGTTGGCTCCTCACTGTCACAGGTTGATTTAAGAGGTCCAGAATGATCCCAGATCAGCTTGTGTGCATCCATCAAACTTCGACCTGTCTCAGAGGATTTTTTTCCCCCCTAAAAAACAGATGACAGCAGGAACAAAAAGGTTATGAGAACCTTATATTCCTTTGTACTAATTTCCCACTGCTAATTATCTATTCTCAGTACTATTCTCTTCCCGGCAACTCATCTCACAAACATCCTTTAGAAATTTCTGTCTTCTGTTTCTTCTTTAATCTACCCCCTTAATAATCTTTAGCTGGGTATTATCCCCCTAAATTTGCCTCATGCCTTCCAGGTTTTATGTATCTTTTCTCCAAGAAATGATAGGTGATTAATTCTGGTTTTTGAAGAAAGAGTCATTTTATCTTTCTAAAGCAGGTTTTTGCAGCACACTCTATCCTTTTACATCCTGCTAGGGTAGTGGGGTGATTCATTTAATGATGTGTGATTACAGTTTTTCCCTCCTCCTGAGTACTGAAGTAGAATATTTCATCTCAGAAAGCCAGCCTTTTCCAAACTGCTAGCAAAATAGAACCCTTATGAGAAATGTATAATGTGTGCAGTCTCTAAGGTTAAAAAGGAAAATAATGAAAAATAACTAGCTAGTGCAGTTTTATCACATTTGTCCCCAAGGATCCTGATACTCTGCACCAAGTTGGAGAGCTGACCCCAGCAACAACTGATTCTCAGGCAGGTACTAGGAAGTCTTGGAGGGCACTTAGTAAGGAGAAGTCATCACAACGAGAAACCCTCAGCTTCTTGAAGGTGACTGACGCCGCCTTAGCCCTGCCATGGACCAATTTCAGAAGTTTGCTCATCAATCATGAATCACTATCACATGATAGTGATTCTTTAGGTTAAAAGCTAAAAAAAAAAAGCTAGTGATTCTTTAGGTTAACCTAAAGATAGTGATATCTTTAGGTTAGAAAACAGCAAAACTGCCTGTCCCCACGGGGATGGAGCAGATTCCTCTGAGTCTTACGTACCCCAGGCACCTCCAGTTTTACCCCCATATTGGGCACCACACATCTCTGTGCTGTGTGGCTCCGTCAGCCTTCGTTATTCTGCCTAATGAGGTCAGCAAGAAGGAAACTAGAACTGTTTTGCGTTTTGCTCGTGCATGTTGGAACAGGAAGGACTGTGTATCAGTAAGTTCACGAGGTGGGCTAAAATGAAAGCAGCTTTATTTCGTAATAAACTAGGTATTTTGATACTACCTACACGGTTTTTTTTTCCTAAGAGGATTTAGGCTTCCTATCCAGCATGGCCTGCAGAGGGCATCAAAAGAGTTCAATGGACACTGAACATGGCTTTCTGCCTGTAACCTTTTATCAAGAGTGACCCTTAAACGAAGTAATTTACCATTAAATTAAAAAAAAAAAAAAAAAGCCTAAGAATGCTCTTTATTAAAAGAAAGGATGGCATTTTGCTGCATCTTGTTGCTTCTTCTGACTGCTTGGTAAAGAAAGAGTGGATTTTAAAGCACATCCATCCTCCAAAGTCTTGCTGTCAGAAAAGACTTTGAGAGGAGGCCATGGGAGAGGGAACTTCTAAATGCTTTAGTCGACATTGACAATAGGATTTAAAAGGTTTGCAAAGTTTCTGGGGGGAAAAAAAAAAAGCAGATTATGTTAGAAACTCCTGTGTTTTCTTTATATTGAAATAGGCTGCCTTTGAGTATTAAAAAGCATTATTATCTGGGCAGAATCCTAGTTGAAGAGTATTGTTGCATTTATAAAGGAGAAAACAGCAGTGTAGGTAGCACCCACCTTTCTTTGCTGCACGGTGAGTGGAAGTGTAGTGTATTTGACTAGGAATAATTGAAGAAAAGTTAGCCTACACCACCTTCTACTGCATCTTTGCTGTTAGTACTGCCCAATGCTCCCTATAATTTCAAGCCTTGCTGTTCTATATTGGGATTTCCTGACTGGACTTTTTCTTCTGATTGTATAGTGGCCCTGAATCCCGATTGTCCTGATAGATAGGCTATGGATGCAAATCTTAAATATTCATAATGCTTTTAAATATTTTCTCTGTGCTTTTCTGCAGCCTGTTAAACTTTACTAGCTCTGCAGTACCTTTTTCTTTTTTTTTTTTTTTTTTTGCCTACCTCCAACATAAATCGCAGTTACATTTTGCCTTCAAATAGATGTCCCTGCAATATGCTTCTGCTTGCCTTCCAGGGCGCTGCTTGCCTATTTGTAGTTTAATGCAGGTTGTTTCCTAGTACATATTTTCAGGAAAGGATGACGTCATTGATGATTTACGCTTACTTAGAATATACTGTAGCATTTTCTTTGCAATGAAGTCTCTAATGCCTGTTTCTCAGTTACTTTTAGACTTCAAAAAAAATGTTTTCATCGACATTGTTTCCTCTTTGTGTTTGTTTGTGGGGGTTTTTTTGCTGCACACGGGTAATCATAATGTTTCATATCCCTTATTGAGGTCTTTTGAAAATTAACGTTTATGTTCTGATACAGCTGATACCAGGTGTGTTTTGGAACCGGTACCATTGTACAGGAGACTAACTAAAGATGAAAGAAATTCAGACATCTTATTTTGTCTGATTGTTCTTCTAGCAAAATAGATAATGGCTTGTTCGGTCTCTGATATCCTTGTAATGATGAAGTGCCATGAAAGTAAACACTTGCTAATCTGAGTGAGATGTATGATCAAAATACCCCAAAAATGACTGAGCTAGTGTTACACAGGCAGCCTTAATCTGAAGGGCTTTTGAGCCCTTCACTGGACAAAAACATTCTTTTAAAAGGCAGCTATATTTTCTTCCAGTGAGGCATAGGTTCTTCTGACACTTCCTTCCAGCCCCAAGTCTGACCTGCACTATCTTTCTCCTCCCAGCTGTTTCTGGCAGCTGCATATATGTTTTTGCACCTACGAGAGTACACATCTATTTATAATCACCTAGCCATGAGCACCTCTGGCTAAACGAGCAACTTCACTTTAACCTACATTTTCTTTCTTACTAGGGGAATGATTAAAAA
Organism: Falco biarmicus; assembly: GCF_023638135.1. Lineage (NCBI taxonomy): Eukaryota > Metazoa > Chordata > Aves > Falconiformes > Falconidae > Falco > Falco biarmicus. The sequence goes on along the minus strand of NC_079291.1, from coordinate 4,324,256 downwards.
GAAAAAAAGTCCACCCTGAGCTATGCAAGTCTGCAGCTTCTGGAAGATTCTTTGTTCCTGGAGCATGGTAAGCATAATGGCTGAGGAACAGACAGGAATGCACAGCTGACCCAGAGCAGTTTGGGTTATTCTTTCTGCTTTCTAAAAAAGGGTCAATAAAATGAAATATGGATTCCCTTCTTCTTGGGCCTGTGCAGAATGCCAGATTAGAAAAAACACAAGTGTATCTTGACTCCATAAAATTTAGTGGCCCTAAGTATAATTTATATTTTTTTGTTTCAAGAAGCAAATGATGTTATTTTTCTAGATGATAAAAGGAAGAGTGAACAAAACCCTACAGGTAGGGTTAGTGATGAAGAGCTAGGAGCAGGCTTTTTTTTTCTTGTATCCTAGATGTTCTTTTATAGTTGGATTGGGACTAGATTTAGTTCTGCTAATGCAACAGGATGTGTAGCAAATGAAGATGAAGTGGGAAGGGTTTTGTACAGGTAAATGCTGTTTCCTTCATTATATTATTTCTCTTTTTTAAACACTTGCCCTCTAGACTTCCAGAAGCTGGTACTGCTAACTTATCCTGGGGAACTTCTAAAATCTTTTCCATACAAATTTACTCCTTTATATTTTAAAGAAATTTATGGAAAAAGGAGCTATGAAGAAGTTACTGCTTTTACTGATAATTGCTGGTGTTAAGAAATCTCTCTGGGGCACCAAATTGTCTGTAATACCTGTAATATAAATTATTACCTGAAATAAAATCAGAAATAGAAAACTTAAAGGAAAAATAATGGTTAAATAATGATTCAAAATGGTAAAAATAAAATCACTTGCTTCATAATTCATCCACATAATACCTGGTTCCCACAAACAAGACTTGGAACAGGTTATCTCTAGAAAAAAAACAACAAAACACTTTGATTTTTCCTAAGATTTGTCTGGTTTATGTCTTTAAGCTCTTCTCCTACCATCTTTGTGTAAATGCTTTCTTGTTTTCTTAAAAAAGGTTTTCTCCACTAGCTCACTTGCAAGCATCTGCCTTGATCTTTTCGTTTAAATAAACACACTGTGTGAAAAGTCCACTTGTGGACTTGAAGCCTGGATCTTTACAGGCCTGTTTGAATGGCTTTTCAGAACAAGACTATGATTTCAGAGTGTTAATGGTTTCTTCAGAACGGATTGCCTGTTGCCAACCAGTAAGATCTTCTTTGATTTTTTTTTTTTTCATTCCTAGTTGAAGCAGGTAGTCACCTGCTGTTTTGAGGTTTTTACTGGTGTTTTGAGGAACAAAATCTTCTAGTGGATGGATTGAATTTCCTGTGTTAGATCTATTTACTTTCCTCTAGATCTGTTGTCTCCTTGCATCTCTGAGCAGCGAGACGTGATCTTAGGGGAGGCTGAAGGCTGAAGGAAAGGGGTCAGAAGCGTTGGGCTGCACCGGGATGGAGTCTGGACCCCACAGCCCCACCATATGTTCAGGTAGGTTTGCATTGCGGCTGGTTTACTCACTTAATTAACAGATGTCTTCATTTTAATGTGTCTTTTCTTATGAGTCCTGAAGATTATTTTAGCTATTAGTTTCCACCCTTGGATTTTGTTTCAGATTCCGGCTGACCTTCTGTGTGGCTATTCGCTGCGGGCACGTCACTCCTCTCCTCTTGCATGACATATGAAGAGAAGCTAATTCAAAGCGTTCATTGTTTATGGCTGGGGTTTTTTAGTTCTTTTAGCTTCAGGGGCTTAAGAGCTGGAGAACAGCTAATCAAAGGCTAGTGCAGAAAACTGATTTCAGCTGTCTCTTTATAGGTTTCACATTTTTTTTCAGGCATCTTCCACCCCACCCCCCCCAACCTCCAATACAGTCACCTTCCCTAGAAGCGAGTGGAAAGCAAAGGCAAGTTTAAGATTTCCAAAAGGGATGTCTAGCTACAGGAGATGAAGGGCTTGGTGGGCCATTTTTAGCTTTATGCCCTCCATTCTTTCACTGAAATAATCAGTTGTTGCTGATGGTTGCCTCCAGGACTAAAAAAACATTTCTCACTCATAACCCCAGGACTGTTTGCTCCAACCTTAAATATGTTTACCGCCTACTTGTAACCAGGGAGCTACACACAGCACTTCAGAGAGAAAACAGCCTCCTTTACGGCCAGGGCTTAAGCCAAAGCCAGCTATGCTTCCCTCTCTTTGTCTTCCTGAAAGGAGAGATCTGTTTCCTTCAACAATACTGTTTATAGCTTCACCAGATGAAAACTGTCATATCCCATTTCCACTGAGACTGAGTGATATCTATTGGCTAGCTACAGAATTAAGAAAACAGAACTTTGTTCAACTTTAATGCTTGCAGAGACACCATGCAAATTTCCTTCAAATGAGCCAGGAAATTCTAAATATCATCTCGTTGCAAAAAAAATTGCTGTCTCCAAAGGTCAATTTACAAATGTTGTGACCTGTGATGTCCTTTAGTATTGGCTGCATTTCCCAGAAACTATGTGAATTCTGGATGAGATGACTGCTCAGGCTGGAGTAATATATTCAACACCAAGTAAAGAGACAGTTGTATCTTTTCAAGTGCCGTGAACCTAGCAAAATGAGTTTTCTAATGGTAAGACTACCAATCCAAACAATCATGTCCTGCAAAGCCTATATGGAACCCTGCTGTGTATTTCAAGTAAATGTACTTTAAAATATGTCACTTGAATTGGGTGAACTTTTCCTGTATAAGCCTGATTTGTTTTTATTTATAGTCCAGTACATTTACCCAGTTTTTCCAGTGATTTCTGTGCTACCAGAAAAATTATTTCTATGTTACTGGAGAAATGACTGGATATCACTGCACCCAGTCCCTGAAAACTATCTTACTTTATAATTACTCGGGAGCTTGAGAAATAAATCTTCATTGCCTTACACTTGGTGACAGAGACCAGTGAGCAGAATGATGCAAGGGAAGATTCAGGATCTTCCTATAGTAAAGAGGGGTAGGAACAATTTTCTGTTGTAAATCCTGTGTTCCTTCTCTTAGGTGAATATGAAGCATTTGAAATGCAGTAGAATTCTCTGCATCAGAGTCTGCTTCTTAAGGTTTCTATTGGCATATTTCAGTTTTGTGGCCAGATTAGCAGAAGTTCATCTGAAAAAAGGGTGGATATAAATTCTCTATATGCCTAACAGGGATAAAAGTCACATATATCTTTCTTATTTATACACATTCCTCCCCAGTTCCTTCAGAAAATTACTTCAGAGAAGCAGTCTATCAGTGGATGCTACCATTACTTTTAAAGGACATGAGATAAATTATGAACCAACTTCTCCAAACTTATTATAGATAAATTTTTGATAGAGTTTTGCTTTGCTGTTTCATTACTCACTGGATTTATACTTTAAGATTAGAGACCTGCCTTGAATAGATTTTTTTTTTTTCATTTTAGCTCCTTCATGAGGTGCATTATTACAGTAAGATCATGAAACTGTTGCTAGAGCTTTTACAGCATTAACAGATTTCAGGGTTCCCATTTTGGTAGAATAGGCAACAGCTCCTGCTGTTAGACAAGCTTGGATCCTGAAACTTGGGTTTTTAAAGCTAAGCTCCCAACCATATTTAGAAATTAGTAAATTGCTCTGTAACCCAGTCCTGGAGTTCATCTGGAAACTTGCTAGAAGGTGCTGCTAGTCAGTGTCTTTGGAAATAACAATTTTTTCTGCCAGTTGAAAGGTTTTTATTTTCCATCACTCACTCCATTCTTTGAGACTTCTGCTGGCCTTCCTTTCTCTTATTAGAGAAGCTCTATGACGTGGCTATATGCAAGGGTGATCTAGAGGTGTACAAGTGTTTTATCTAACTGTTCAACCTTAAAAATGCTGACAGAAATCTAGGTGAAAAGCTGAATGCTAGCTTCTTTGTGGCATTCACCCCATGAACCACTGTACTTTGCACCCCGAGCATCACCTTGGCTCACACTGCAGGGCTGGCTGGAAGCTGATGTTTCCAGCTGAAGCTCCTTAAGGAGACACAGCTGACCACGGTCTGCTATCACCACCGCCTCCACCGACCCCTTCTTCATTTGTCAGGGCTGCTACTTTGTCTCCTTTATTAACTTGCCCTCTGACGTTTTCCTGCACTAAATTGGCCTTATCCTTGATTCAAGGCATTGAAGAAACCTGAAAAGAAGCCGAATCCTTTCTGAAAACTGTTCTATTCTTTATTTATTAATTTAAAGACAACTTTGGAATTAAGTAGAATCAGGAATCAGCCTGAACAAGGGTCTCTGGCAGATGGATACATTCCTCTGAATCCAACTGCACCTCAGAAGTTTTCTTGATTTGATTTTAAGTAAGTCCTGTAACAAATGAATTACAAGCTGTTGCAAACAAACTTACAAAATGTTGTGTTATTTCCATGGAATACTACCTGTATCTCAGATGTGGAGGCAGGGTGGGGGGAAGGCAAGCTTACTTTTTCCAGGTTGGTGTTACATGAGCAAGCTGCTCTCATAGAGGCAGTTTTTGGTGCCAGTTTTGCGTGGGTAAATAGAGTAGCTAGATTCTTATGACTTTTTCAGCTTTCTTGTCTAGTACAGGCAAATACTGGGTCCTTGCTGAAAAAAACCCCAAACAATCAACACAGCTTTTCATGAAAGATACCTGTAATATATCTGGCTATCTATAAAGAAACACAAATAATGGAAAAATTGTGCCCTGGAGAAATTAAGCTCCTAGAAGCCCTATTTTTTTTTCTTCTTTTTCTCCCTGTCATCTAAAGGAAACCTCCACTTAGGCTAAAAACATACAAGACTTTAATCTATGCAAAAGGTGTAAATTAAAAAGAATTATTAGATTTCCTTTGCTGACACTTCATTACATATTATCACTAAACATAATGGAGCTGCATTTTATTTTTACGGTAACTTAATAAGAGAAAGTAGACCTACCGCATTTCAATTAGATTTGCCTAAAAAGGCAGGCAAAGAAGAGAGAGTAATAAGTATAGGAAATAATTGAATAAAAGATAACGGCAAATAATTTTCCTTGGTAAAAAAACCTGGTACAGAGACAAAACTGAATTTCCTGGTATCCCAAGTAAAAGCTGAAGTGAACCGCAGCTGGGTGGATTAAAAGCTCCCTACTTGTCTGGTCAAACCTACGCTGGCTTATTACAGCAAATGGGTTCCACAGGCTGCATGCTGGAGGGCATGTGGTCAGTCCTGTGTGCTTCTCACTGAGAGGACAATGCTTAAATATTAAAAATCCGTTGAAAATAACAGTAAAAAAAAATGCTTTAGGGAATTCCATAGTAGAAAACACTATTTTACTGAACTAATTACAGTCTCATATGCAGTGCTCTACAGGCGCACAGAATTATAAGTTCATGTTGTGTATTTGAAGTATAGGGTTTGTCAGGGTAAAGTTCAAATAAGTGTGTGGAGATGAGGAAGAAGAGTCAATGTTATCTTTCACTACTACTGTCAGAAAAACCAAGATAATATGCAGTCTCTTTGCTTCTCCACAGTACGCTGTTATCATTATCGTAAGCTTTTTTTTTTGGTGGAGACAAGTATCTTTGCACGTGTGACGATATTAGCGAGCTGCAGAAAATTCAGCCACCAGTAATTGCGTAGCTCTGGGAAATGTTCGTGAATTAACCAGCCGAGGGAGCACAAGCCATCGTTTTTTCAGTAATGGCACAATGGATTTTAGGGGACTTCTAGAAGGAACAGTATGGTAGTTATTACGTCTGCTTCACTTAACTTTCCAGTGAAATGTCTGAGGGACTTCTTTTTCATGTGGGATATTTTGGGTCAGGATTGATTTGACAGCGGTGATTTTTAAAGGCTAGGGCTGATCTGCTCCTTTATTTAACATTCTTGTCTAGAATATATTTTTTTTTTAAATTTAAACTTCTTCCCAGTGAGCACTGTTTGACTTTAAAGGTCTGAGGTGAAATCCTGGACCACCTGAAGTTAACGGCAAAGTATAATTTATGGGATTAGAGCCAAGTGTTCATCCCCAGTCTAAATACAGAGCTGTATCACCACGTGCACGTAAGAACAGTTGTATCCTATCAGACCTACAGCCTGCTCAGCCCGTGATCCTACCTGCAGCAGCCAAGCCATAGCAACACCTGCAAAAGAAAATAACAGCAAGACAAACAATCTGGGCCCCAGAGGATTCTTGAAGTAGCTGGAGTATTTAACACTGATTTGACAAAATAATTAAGCAGCTAAGTCAATGGAAGAGTGTTGGTCCATCTTGCTGTGTGCCCTAGCCAAGTTTTGCTTTACTGTAGGACAGAAGCAAGCCGAGGTCTTCTCCTCAGCTTTAAATGCTGGGCATCCACACAAAGACGTGCTGTGCTGTAACTGGAGCAGCGCAGGTTCCTACACAGCAAACCCTTTGAACTGGCTTTGCAGACCATGATTATGTAGATAGGCAGTGCTGAGGAAGGTGGCGACCGTAACCGCTAACATATGTGAAACTCAGGTTGAAGGATGCCGTTTTCATTATAGTTTTGTTGTCTGCAGCTCCTCGGCCTCTGAAGTGTCGAATTCCAGTTTGATTTCTTCATTAGGAAAGCCGCTGCTGCGGTAGTAATGAACAACAGGAAAAAACCTGACAATGGTTTGTTTTGTTCAAAAACGTTACTGTGGGTTAGACAATGTCTAACACTAACGCCTGGGACAGGTTCCTTTCATTACGCTTTGCATTTCTGGAAAATAGGTCAGCCGAATTTCACAGAAATCGGTTCATTCATACAGCATAGGCCAGAAAAGACATATAAACTATCAATGCTCCTTCTTTTCAAAAAGAAGTAAAATGCTGACTCTTCTCTTTGTAGAGAAGCTAAGGTATGCTGCCATCCTGCTTATCTACCGCCACAGCCCATCATTTTACATCGACACAGGGTAGAATTGGTCTCCCGTTTCCTGAAACAGAAACCTGGTCTCATGTTCTTGTAAAGCACTGCCTACCTCCAGACCAAAATGTGATGCCTTCATATTTTTTTGTTCATAGGAAATATTATAGGATACCTGGGTTTTTATGATATCGGACTTATATGGCTTTCTTCAGGTTTATGAGAGCAAATAATCCCCAGTTCACTGTTCTTTGCCATTCCCTTAAGAAAATCATGCTTGAACTTATTTTTCTGTTGTGCTTCAGGAAATTTCTTCTCTTCTTGCCTTAGGCAACAGTGGAGTTATGGTAATGAAAATATGCACGTAATATTAAAGGGGAAAATCTTTGTCCAAAAGGAAATTGTAAGGAATGCTTTAAGGGTAGATTAATTCCATTTTAACTACGAAAACTTTACTCCACAGTCTCTGCTTGTGAGAACTCCTTTTGATAAGAAAAATGCTTTCTTTAGGTCTTATATAATTAGTCAGGAAAATGAGATGGGTGGATTTTGAGGTGACAGTGGAATCTGAGGATTAAATTTTGAAATTTGACCAGGAGTGTTTGGAAGACAAAGAAATGACTGAGCAGCAGGGATGTCTGCAGTTGCCAGCATAGGTAGGCTGCATTTTTCTGCCAGAATGAGAGTTTTCACCACTGCCCCCACTTTTCTAGTATCGAGAACAATGAAACAGTTTGAGATCAGATCTTTGCTTGCAAGGGAAGTCAAAGGCATATTTTGCTGATGCTCTAAGGATTTTCTAAACTTGATGATGGGTTTAGCATGACTTAGGACCTGTGTGCTCACATGAGCAGAGACAGAGGCAAGGGAAGAGAACGTCTACGTACCACATACTTTTTGAAGTATTTCCCTTTTTCAGTCTCAAACAGAACCATGGTGTTCCTGCCAGATTCAGCTTGTGCCAGCTGCTTCTCATTCAGCATTTGATTTCCTGAAGATGCTGTGCTGCAGTCACTAGGTGAAATAGGGAATTTATAATAGAGACAAGTAAGTCTCACTCCATTATTTGGTGGCTCATTGGTTCTGATGATAACTGAGCTTAACAGCAAAACTTTCCTATCAGACAGCCCAAAGGGTAAGTTAGGGGGGAAACAATGGACCCCTCCCATTCTCTACCCATGTAAGAGTGAAATGAGATACGTGCAAGGCATGAACACCGTACACTCATAGGACTCTGGTCCAGGAACTCTGCTGGCCCATTGGCCTTGGGTCTTAAGCAAATAGGGGTAATCAGTCTCCTAAATGACAGCAATGTAGGACACCACATTGGAAGGTGAAACAGGCCAGTCGTCTAGAAAGTGTTGCTGGCTTGAACACACACCTGCACACATTAGAAACTTCTCATGGGCTTAAACCCTTCTCAGTGTGCCGAAAAGAGCTACCCAGTCCAGTCCAGTGCTGCCCCATCCTTTCCCCTGGTTCATGCATCTCCTGACTGGGTGGATATGTGAATGAGCTTGAGTAATTCCCCACGAGAGTGGTAGGCACCCTTGTTGGGGAGAAGGAGATGATAGGCGTAAGCCTCTCGGGGAACTGCAGTGTACAGCCTGTCACCCCCAAAATGCCCTTGCAGCACGGCAACATCCATGCCAGCACAGAAGGAAGCCAAGTCCCTACTGAGGTTCCATGTCAGCATGGTCCTGCTGGTGACTGCACCCTTCTTCCCCTCCATCCAAGGCTGCTCTCTGCAGGCAGACTGTCAGGGCTGGGAGCAGCAAAATGGTACCATGGCTAATGTGCTGCTGGGACCTGTTCCAGTGAAGCATGGGTGCGTTAACACCATCAGAGCTAGCTCAGGGCTACCTTTAACAAGATAACTACTATGTATGACTAGAAGGTTTTTAATTGTCTACTGAGCCTTCCCTAGGGAGAGGAATAACTTGCCAGATTCTTACATTTGCAGGCTACAGATGCCAAAGCCACTTCTCATTCTCTCAGTTCATAGAATGAGAGTATTTTCTTTCTTCCTTCCCCGAGGTAAAGACGAATTGGAAGGCAAGGTTTTTTCCATGTCACTTCCCTGATTTGCCTTACTTTGTGGTCGAGCAGACACCAGAGCTGGCTCAAAGGAAATGGTGGAGGAGGAGAGCAAGACCAGTTTGTGAACAGTTTGCACACAGAGTGGCTCAGCTGTATCGTAAAACTACACCTTGGGCTCACTGGGAGGGCAGTTCATGATGAATAGGGCAGTTCACTGGCCTTAGAGATACTGTTCCAGGTGCTCGGCACCTGTTGTTCTGCTCAGACATTGGCCTTTTTCTTCACAGCTGTAACCATTATAGACACAGGTTAAATAGACCTAATATTGTGTGCAGGAACAAGGAGCTCGAAAACAAAGCTGGTATGTCATGCCTCCGAGTGCCTGGATAATGACATAAAATCATTCAGCAAAAAATACTTTTAAAGGATCAGATTTCTATGTGGTTAGACTGCTTGATTTACATTGTAAGTAATGAGATTTTGTTATTCAAATCCTCCAGATGATTTGACAGTTTTGCCCACAGAATCTTGAATCCCTTTGGTTATGATATTAAGTATAATTTTTGCTCATTAGGAATTGATTAGGTGAATGCTGCAAAGAAATAGAAAATGAAAAGGCCATAAATCTATGGCCACCATATGAAAGCTGAATTTAAAAATATTGCTAGGCAGTCAAACAGAGAAATCCTCCAGCCCTAACACACGACAGACTCTGTAATCTCATTTTAAGTCTCATTGAATCAATCACCCTAGTGCTTCCTCCAAACTTAGGATGGAGGATCTGTACCTATATCAGGTGCTATATTCACACCTATAACCCTAGCTCCCAGGTTATGATCAACGTCAACGGAATTGCTTATAGAAGTCAGCGGTATGAGCTTTTCTTTGTTTCTCTGTTTTCTTTGCTACTAAGTAGACTTGTTGTCCTACTTTGATAAAAACCATTGTGCAAATGAGTTTCTAATAGCTTTAAAATTAAAAATTTAAAAACTACTCTAGTAGCTGTCAAAAAAATTCAGATATCACCAAACTGATTATCCATTTTGTTGTCTAATATAAAATGTGTTCTAACACGTTCATTGTTTTGGTAGAGTTACTAAAAGCAAACAAAAATTCTCTCTGAGAAGTAAAATATCCTTTCCTCAGGAATCAGCTTCGGCTTTTGCATGCCCAGCTGAAAAACGATGGCTGCAGAGTCCCCTCCATGAGGGGGTCCCGTGAGGGGCAAGAGGCGGAGGGGCACATCCAGCAGCTGGCTGAGCAGCCCTGCAAATATATCCAGCAGAAGAAATGGAGAGATGCCACCGAAGTTCATGCTGAAGGACCTTGCGTTGGCTTTCTGCAATTAAAACCAGCTGAGCAGCTGGGGGTCAGAAAGGGGCAGGGGGGAGGTCAGGAGCCGTCTGGCAAAGGTGTCCCTCCCAGCTGCACTGAGGGGGGAGAGGCAACCGAAGGGAAAGGAAGAGCTGGCCACAGCGTTTGCTTTGGTCTAATTTCAAACAGAGCGCCTTCAGATTCTGTTTATACAATCCTGTCTTTCATGAGCTGTTTTAATTTCTTTAACTAAGGGTCTGTGAGCCCTGAAGGTTTGACTTATCCCATGGAAATGAGAAGCAATGCCATCTAGAGAGCTGATGCAGACTCGACCACACGCTTTATAAGTTTCATGCTCAGAAGCAGCAGCTCTGTTTTAAGGCACAGCTGGGCAGGGGCTGCAAGGAAGTGTTGTACTTCGTGGTGGGTGCAAGCTGCCAAGAGGGTTATGGCACAGACATTTTCCAAGCACGAAGTAATACACTCCCAACAATTTACAGGAAGTTCTACTTTAATAATCCTATCATTGGTACGTCTAATGTGTAACTTTGGTTTTTTGATAACTATTTGTGCATCATATGTGTGAGTATTGCCCACCCCTTGTAGCTGAGCTACTACACGTTTAATACAGAGGAATATGTCCCTCATTAACATTTGCAAAAAAAAGCAAGAAACTAAGACAACCATTATACTTTTTTTTAAAAAAAGGTGAAGTGCTATTAGAAATCTTCCATGAGGTCTGGCAGCACTCTACTCATTTTGGAGAGGAACGCTTAGCTAGTATGATAAGGCTGGAGCCTGAAGCATATCCAGCATGGTGAAAAGTTTTGATCGGTGTGCATGCTGAGAGCTGGACACCTGCCTCTGAGTCCTTGGAAACATCACGTTTGATCTGGGCCAAAACGCGGAGGTTCTGCTCGGAGAGAGGCTTGGGAAAACCAGCCGTGTGCTACCAAAAGTACCTTCTGCTGCCCCAGCAGCGTGGTGCTGCTGGCTCAGCAGCCGGGGCAAGGCATCCACCCACTGCACAGCCAGCCCTGCAGCAGCCTGTCCGTAACACTGGGACAGCTGTCTCAGGGGCAAAGAGGTGTTGGTACAACTCTGCTGCTCGGTTAGGAGGTGAAGAAAATAGCCCAGCAAAATTGCATCTGCCAGCTTTTACTGCCATGTCTTGCTGGGCTTTGGAGGGCTTGTTTGTACAAGGCACTCATCTTGCTGATATGGCTACATCTGTGCAAATACTCTGCTGCTGTAATGTCCCCGTGTTTCAAAACCTGTAAAATCTCTCGGTTAGGCAAGATGTAGATTCACCTGACCTAAATTCCCTCTTAGTCCCGGTGCTGGATGTTTCAAATTACCTCTATGCCTTTAAAGCCTTGCAATGAGGCCATAGGGCCCCACGTGCTAGTGTCCCCGCTGCAGAGTAGCAAAGCTGCATGTTTCATCTCACAAGGATGCTATGAAGACAAATTCTTTAAAGGCAATGTAATGTTCAGACACCGTAGGAACGAGGTCTGTTAAATACCTGTATATCTACATCCACATTTAGGCAACTTATCACTTCTTCAAAAGTGATGTCTGCCACTTATTCACCTCCAATAATGAGATATTTATACAGCTGAAGATAAAAGTTTGGCTCCTTTTTGAGGGCTAAACTTTGGGATATCCTACTCTGAAAGTGTAACAGGGAATGCTCTCTGAAGGCCTACAGTTTCATTTGTTTGTATCTTTACTTACTAGAAGCCAATTTCAAGCTTTCCTAATGAAAGATTTTATCTTTCCCAACAAATCTTGCTTTTCTTTTCTTCAGACTAGCACTGTTGGGAAGTTGCCATATAGTCACTCAGAATATTCCAGAGCCTGGATTGAATTTGCATCAGTAAATTTAAGGCCAACAAAAGCAAAGCAATGTGGCAAAACTCACACAAAGGCCTGCTTATGTAGAGCCTGATATTGTTCTCAACATCTCTGAAAGAAAATGTTGTCATCTACTTCAGTGCTCCATCACTGGGTAGTGTTTGAATCCAAACAAAGAAAAAAAAATATAATCTGAAACCAGGAGTTAAGATGCCCCAGGAATGCCAAAGCCTGTATTTATTCTCAAGTCCAACAACTTCTCACCAAAACAGGGTAGATAAGGATCTTAGGGTAAAATCCTTAAAGGTGGTAGAGATTCAGAGAACAGTTTTTTTTGATAGGACTAGAAAGACCTGGTCCTATTGGGTTCTGAATAACATAAGGAGTCTGAGATGTTAGTATAGACTAGACTAGACTAGAATGGAATAGTAGTTCAGTTGGAAGAGACCTACAATGATCATCAAGTCCAACTGCCTGACCACTTCAGGAAGGCTGGCTGAAGTTAAAGCACGATATTAAGGGTATTGTCTAAATGCCTCTTAAGTACTGACAGGCATGGGGCATCAACCATGCCACTAGGAAGCTGGTTCCAGAATTTGACCAGCTTCTCCGTAAAGAAATGCTTCCTCATGTGTAGTCTAAACCTTCTCTGATGCATCTTTGAACCATTCCCATGTGTCCTATCACTGGATCCCAGGGAGAAGGGATCAGCACCTCCCTCTCCACTTCCCCTCCTCAGGAAGCTGTAGGAGCCATGAGGTCACCCCTCACAGGACATTCCTCCCAGCCCTTTCACCAGCTTGGTTGCCCTCCTCTGGACACATTCGAGGACCTTCACATCCTTCTTAAACTGTGGGGCCCAGAACCGCACACAAGACCCCAGGTGAGGCCGCACCAGCGCTGAATACAGCAGGATAGTCACCTCTCTGGACCGGCTGGTTCTGCGGTGTTTGATGCCCCCCAGGGCGCGGGTTGCCCCCCTGGCTGCCAGGGCACGCTGCTGGCTCACACTGAGCCTGCTGCAACCAGCACCCACCCATCCCGCTCTGCAGGGCTGCTCTTGATTTCACTTAATGTCAAAACACACATGAAAAATCAACATTTTGAATAACAGAGTGTCAAGTAGAAAGAAAACAAATGTTTGAAGGTGGCTTTCATAACCTTGCAGTGAAATAATTATTGGACTATGAAGCCGATTTACACTATCATCTGTTCCATTAATCTTTGTCTCAGTAAAAGTGACGTAATGTGTGAACCCTTAAATGTAAGAATTTTTGCCTCTGATTTAGTATTTTCAGGAGATTCTTTCACATATTACACCAGTGTGAGTAATAAAAGCTATCACAGTGTGTTAGAAAAGGGGTATTTATTCAGGCCACAAGTTCAGTGGCTATGAAGGTATCATTAATCCATTTTTTCTGAGCCTACTGTTGCTGGCTGCCACCCTAAGTGAACTAACATGACAGAAATGTCATAGAGTAATACAAGATGCTCCAGAGCAATTCTAAACCCAACTCAGGATTTTCTTCTATGATCACAAGCTTTGGTGTTTAGAAATGGAAAGCCTGCTGTGGAAGCCAAGGTGAAAAACTGCACAATCTTTGAAGAGATTTAATGTACCTGATAAGACCTCTGTTAAACCAGTGGAATAAATTGCACTGTCACTCAGCTTAAATTTCAGATAATCACAAAGACTAAATTTAAACAAGGTGAAAGACTTCACAGAAATACATGCCAGGCCATTCTACAAGGCACGTTAATGCTTAAGGATAGCTTCGTTCTTATGGTAGAACCTTGGGGCAAATGTTAATTCAGCACTTATCGGTTGCTGTTAAAGAAAAAAAATTGCATTACAGTTACTTTGAAAGAGAAGTTTTGCGATAATTAGCCAACACCCAATGTAGTTGAACTTTTCTTATAGTACAAGGCATGGATACCATAGGGACTTGGAAAATAATAGCCAAAAGTACTATATAAACCTATTTTTCAACTTGTAAAGTACTTGAAAAAGCTACAGTTTTGCTCTCTACTTGCACTGTGCCTGGCATAATGAGATGCGTCTTCTAGTTAGTATTTTTAACTGCAGTGATAACATAGGTAAGGATACTCCACTTTCAGCCCTGCAGGGACTTATTATTCATATGCATGTATAAGCCTTCTCTTAGCCATCTTTTTAGGGGTGGAAACAAAGTAGACATCCCTTTGAAAAACATTGGGCCTCGAGTCTTTTGAATTAAAATCCAAACTGGAAAGCTGCTCTGAGAACACCTTGAACTGGGCATCAATTCAAGGGTTATTGAATGGAGGCTAAAAAAAATAATGAAGTCCTAAAGATCTAAATATTTCAAATTGAATTGTACTCAGAAACTAAACAGAATCTAGTGTTAAGAGGAGAAAAATGAAAGTGAAAATCCGCTATTCGTGGTAGAGCAGACTATTTCGGTTCAGACTGAGTTTTCTCCGTGGTTGAGTGCAGACCTCAGTCCCCTATAGAAAATGAAAGACAAAAAGGAGCTTTTAATAACTAAGAGTAAATGCAAGTAGTTACAAATATTAACAGACCTGTCCTACACTGTACAAATAGTCCTAAATTAGCTTCCATGGAGAGCAGATAACCTTTGACTCCTCTCTATATTAGAGCTAGGCTGTAAATTCAAAACTGCTTAAATTAAGAAGTAATACAATTCCTCCCAGGTGTGAGGGAGGACTTTGTGCAACAATATGAAAGCCTTCTCTTCTCTCGCTGTGGGTTCAGTATAACAAACGTAAACAGTCATTTAATATTAATACCTGCAATAAGATTCAAATTTAAACTTGAACAGAAAATGACCTGCAAAACAAATTCAAGCCAAGGAAAATTTTGATTATAGGGTTTGTGTTTTAAATGCAGACATCCATCTTGGTTTACAATGATTGTTTCTCTAGATACTATCAGGTTGGCTATATAATAATACAAACTATAATAATAATAATAATACAAATGATGCAAACTCCTTCCCTCTCGAAGAATCTTACAGACTATATCAATTTATATGATTTCTTTTATCGTCAGGCAAGCTCTTGGTGTAATTCAAACAAATGAGCTTGCTACGGCAAACCAGTCGTTGTACAAGCAAAAAAAATAAAACAGTTTGATGTAAATATATGCTTTACTCTTTATACCAGCACTAGGAAATAGCCTAAATGCAGCTAGTATAAAATTTAGTTTATCCTTGCCATTTGCTCATGCATTCACTGTATGTTGATCCAAGCGTAGGAGCAGCTCCACTGATTTCAAAGCAGCTACTCATACACATAACATTTGGCTTACGCACTCATTTAGGTTAAAGCTTAGACTATAAGACACCTTTAATAAGGACATTTTGAAACATTAATGAGCTTCTCAATAGGTCTTGTATTCAAGCCCAATCAGGTTTTAGACTAGAGCTTTGTCTGTAGCTGGAGAGGAATGCCTTTCCAAGCAGATCAGAAACAGAACAGCTTAATTGCATGGCTGTGGTCTCACCTCTCCTCCACTTCAGTTTTTGTCCAGGCACTTCCCCTTATGGTAGGGGTTATTTGAGGATTGCAGTGGACTCACTCACAAATGCTGTGAGCGAGCTTAAATGATAAGTGTTATGGTCTGATTGCGGTGCCTGAAGTCAAACTGTTGAAAATTGCTGCTCAGGTTTTTTGGCATTTGGATATGAAATTAGAAGCTGAAATGATGTATCTGATTACACTCCCATAACTGGTCTAATCCCTTCCAGAGCCAGAATCTTTCTGAATTCTCACAATAATGAGCCAAAATACTTGATAAGAGTATGTCATAACTGGATGTTTGGGCCCCATGTAAATACTCCATTAAGAAAATTCTTTGCCTGACACTGATACTATAGGTGTCATTCGTTGATTACTGGTGTATTTAAGTCTGTGAGGATATGTTTATACTCTCTATGGAATTATCTAAAAAGGGGAAAACAAATTCTTAAAAGAGTCTTAGTTGTACATGCTGCATCTGGGAGGATGTCAGATATTTGACATGACTGATAGCAGCTTTTTATATAAATGACTGAAGATATAAACACACCTCAAACACTGGATGTTTTGCTACAAAGAGATATCTGAAAGACTAAAATTTTAATTTAAAGCTCGAGTGGTTCATCTGTTTTGTATAAAATACATTTTTGCATCCCATCATACAGTCCAGAAGCAAAACCTTGTTTCTGACCTTGTGAGCGCAGAGTTCAAATGACCAGGAATACGCTAAAATACTGCTGGGAGTGGGTTTGCTCCAATTAGCTTCAATTCATTGCCTGGCAGGCATAAAATGTAAATTTAAGTAGCTACTCACTCCCTTTCTCACAGAGGGGGAGCGAAAACAGGCTACATGTGACACCTTTGCTTCCCTGCAGAATTGCAGCTTTGGTATTTGGAGCATGACTGGCTTGCAAACAACATCTTCTACCTTCTCTTCTGTTAGAAAATGTATCATCCTCCAGACCACAGGAAGTGCCTGTGTTACTTCGCTGTTGTTTTTCCCTCTTCTGAAACAAATATGATGAAGTGCATCAAATGATTGAGGACTTGGAGGTGCTAAAGGGAGATCTGAAAACTCAGTAGAGGTTTTTCTGTATTTATGTGGTAATTTTCATAATAGGCCATTGAACCTCTGCATTGTGATGTTGGAAATAGATGCTGATTGTGGTGTTTGGGGTACTTTTTATCCTGTTAACAGCAACTTTCCCAGCCAGTTTCCCTTACAACAGGAGCCTGAAGACTGGAGCGATTTTGCAAACTTTTCATTGCTCCCAGAACTGAATAAATTCACCCATGTGAGAAACCACACTTTCCACAACGGGACTGTAGTTGCATAGTTTTAAACTGAAAATATGATGAAGACAATAAAGCCTTGTTAGCTGTGTTAATGCATACAAGAGCTTTTAACCACCTAGTCTCTGGTCTTGTTTCTGTGCAGAAATAAATTTCCCCGCTGCTTACACGCCGCCTGTATCCCATCTCCTGGCCATCCACAAATCATTTATCCAGACACTGGGAAGTTTCTATCAAAGGTTACTGGTGTTTCATGAGGGATAGATCAAAGATAGGGTTGTTTTTGCTTGATCTGGTAACCTGCTCTCTTTGTAATTAGGAAACAAAATAAACTACTTGGTAATGTATTAATTTTTTTAGATTTTTTCCTGAAATAAATAAAACCCTCCAAATCAGTAGATGGAAGTTGCAGCCCTGAGGTTTTTGAGCGAAATATCTGGAAAATGAGTTTATAGTTCTTAGGAGGAAAGGAGGGAATAAAAAATCTCCACCAAACAGCTGAACTCTGACCAGACTCAGTTGTAGTCAAGCGACCACTAATGCACCTAAAAATACAGCTGGGTTTATAATACAGCTCACTGTAACTCACTGTGTGGGATATGTGAAGGAATGTCCTGTAATAACTGCTGTGATGGGTCTTGGGGCCCACTGCTCTTTTATCAGGGCATAAGCAGTTGTGGATGAAGTACATGTCCAGCGCTTTTTTTTATTTGGTGCTTGAAATTACATCAGAAAATGCCCCCAGCATTCTCTGCCAGAAATGCTGCTTGTCCCACTGCTCTCCTTGCAAATGATGATGGTTTTCTTTGGAGAATCTAACATAAATAAAGTAGCTTTGGTTTTAGGTGAAAGCTTAAACGTTGCCCCCTCCTTCCAATCCCCCCCAAAAGCTGCAATGATGTCCTTGTCCCAGTGAAATGAGGGCAGGGAGGAGGCAGTGGTGCAGCCCAGGGTGCAAGGGGTAGCTTTGCTGAATTTAGCTCCCTAAACCATCAGTGCTGGTGCGGAGGGTGCAGCAGGATGCACGTTGCATTAGGGTGATGTGAACACACAATTTGACTGTGCTCTGGGAATGCAGGACCAACTCCATCCCCTCAATTCATGCACCTGAGGGGCCTGTCCTGAGAAAACAGTTGTTCTCTGCTCCTCATTTGGTGACGAGGAGGACCAGGCTCACCCCAGAAGGTGATTGGCATCTAGAATGAGTGTGTCCCTAACACACACCTCACCAGCAATCATCTGCAGTTATGCATCTGGGTCAAGACAGGTTATTAATCATCCCGAAAGGGAGACTGTAGTTCTTGAATATACTGGTCATTGTTCCTGTTTTTGTAAGTTGCAGGACTAAACCCATATATAAAGCCAGTAGTATCTATGTAATTATAAGGCTAAGCAGCCACTCTTTCAAAACTAAAGTGGCTAACACGGTTTTTCCAGCACACTTGTATTGCAGAGTATTCTTCCAGCAGCTGCTCCAGCTGACCGTCTCGCTGCAAAGCTATTACACTTTGCCATTGGCAGTGTGGCTACCCTGAAGAGTTTTCTGGATTCCCTTAATTGAACAGAAGAAACTAATTTAAATTTTAAAAAATATAATTAGTTTGACTTCCTCTACCAGGAATTCTGTAATTGATACTATGAATAAATTATGGAATGCAATTGTGAGGGTTCTTAATTACGAAGCTTCTTAGCTGCGCAGCTTCTGTGCTGATGAGTGATAGATGTTTTGTCCTCCAAAATGGAGCATAAGCCTTGTCATAGAATATATCTTGCATGCTGCAAGCTGGAAGTGAGGGACTGAACTGAGCGCACAAATCCTGGCTGAATACTTGCTGAGGCAGGTATCGCTCAGCTTATCTGTGCAGAATGCAAATGTAAGGCGAAGCGATGGGTCCAGGCTCATCCAAAAGTCAGAAGGGATTTTAACTTAGTGATTACAATTAGCTTAAGCTCTGTGCAATATGCTTTATTTTTCCATGTGTCTGAATTAATTTTCAGATGTTGCCATGCTTTCCAGCTGCTGAGTGTGAGTTTCTTTCTCTCCAAGCAAATTATTTACTAAGAAATAATTCAACGACTTCTCTCTGTTCATAGATGAGTCACTTCCTCATCTACGAACCAAATTTCTCTTTCAAGCATTTCATTAAGCACAAAAGACATTGCATACTTGCTCCAAACTTAAGAGAAAACTTTAGAATATGTCTGGATTTAATAGTTGTTTGGGGTAAAAATTAAGCAAGAAGAAATAAATCTCTTTAATGAAATGTAATCCTATTTACTAAAAACATCTTTGGTCTGAATAACAATACAGACCTTTAAACATCTCATTTAGTTAAAAATCAGTGAAATCTCATGCATTAGCTGCCTCTAGGGAATGTATAATGGCTGTGTTTTCCCATTTCTCACTGGGACGAAGCTACCCTTTCACAGGTTCACTTCCCATGAAGCAGACTTTATTTCTTAATCCCATGTAAAATTACCTCTTTATGTACTTCCTGGACTCAATAGCTAGCATTGACACAATTGAATTAAAGAGGCCAGAGGATATTCAATATCCCTGCAGCAAAGCATCCTGGCTCATCTTGTATCCCTGCATCTATTATCTCTTCCTCTCTAAAACTGAGCGGCTGCTCCCCAACTACCCATCGAGGCAGTGCCAAGAAGGCGATGCTGATCAGGCAGTTCCTCCGGCAGGGCTGGTCCCAGTGCCAGAGTCTGCTGCTCAGCACAGGCAGAAGTCCCACCTGGGATGGAGCTGTACGGATGAACATAAGGGTGCTGCTGGAAATCATGCTTTGCCCTTGATTCATAACAGGGATGTAGCTACTGAATGTGAGGTTGGGAAGAAAGGAGTGAATGAGGAAAGGAAAGAAGGGAGGGAGGGAGGGAGGGAGGAACAAAGAAAATATCTGTTTTCCAGCTTCAGTCACATCTCATTGTTGGTTGTAATTAATGTTGTTCACTCTTCTGAATACCCTGGAGTCGGTGATTTTAGCCCCTACTGCAGTTTTTGTTTGCTACAACTGTCAGCAGTTTCCACCTGCCTGGCAAAATTGACCACCGAGCCTCCTGCAGCTTCTGAAGCTTGTTGCCTTCACCATCTTCCAGACCTGTGTGGCCCAGTGCTCGCCCCTTTCACCCACCTGGCCAGGCGACCTGGCCAGAGATCTCCGATAGCCGCAGTGGCTGGGTGCTCACTGCTTTGTCTTGCTCTGAAGCACCAAAGAGCAGCCAGACCTAGAAAACCCATCCCACCACTTTGCAGGAGCAAATGTTTTCTCATATCTTGCATATGCATGGTGCATATCTTCAACCAACCAAACATGTTTTCTTTAATTTTTTAAATGTAGGTTGTATCTATACATTCTTCCATTTTAAAAACACAAGGAAGTCCTTTTATTTGAAAACGGTTTTAAACTGCAGCTGAGATTGTGTATAAATCCGTCATTTAAGGTAATTATCACATTATGCATTACATCCTCAGGAAATCCAGACTAAGATTAAACTTCAAGAGAAGTGAAACAGAGACAGGAATACAGAGCTGAACAACTTTTGCATTGCCTTGGAGCCCATAGGTGAAAAGTGCCTTCAATTCAATACCCTCGTTGGGATTCAAGCCCTATGTTGCCCTGATTGTAGCAGAGCATTCACCGTGTGGCAGCAGAACACGTGGAATTAATATAAAAGCTGCTTTTGGGGCAAGCAGCAACAAGTTGGTTTTTCAAAATTAGATGGGAGAGGTCTTGTTGGTGGAGCATTATCAACCCATGTAACTCCTTACTAGATAAGAATGCAATTGCATTAATGAGCTAAAGAGTTTCTGGGAAACCATCTTTTGGATATAAATCTTATTATAAGAGGACTACTGGAATTACTGGAAGAAACGGAAGGGAACAGAGGAAAGGTGATGGTTTCCAAATGGTCACTTTACCCTTTATCATGCACTGCTCACACTGGAACAGGGAATGGTTAATTTCCACTAGTTTATCTATTTGATAAATTACAGTTGTGAGGGAGCTGCTGCATTAGGGGGACTGTTGCCTGGAAAGCCTTGCAAAACAGATGACTAAATCGGACTTGGTCCTCTGGAGGGATCAAAACTGGTGAACTCCTTGCTGCTTTATCCTCTCAAATCATGTTAGATTCCAGCGAGTTTCAGAATGGGTTTTAACTAATTCGTATTGTTTCACTGAAGATAAAGAGTGCAAAATCTTGTGAAAACATTTTCACTGCTTGGGCATAGGACAGGGATTTTTTCCCTTGGGATATTTCTCTGTGCTGTGATTTGGAGGTTAGGCTGTATTTTTCCTCTGTTACTTGGGCGTATGATTGTATCAAGCTGCCTTTAAAGCAGAAAGAATTTGGTACCTTTCTCTCTGGCAGCTGTTGAAAAATTTCATTGCATTATTTACAGATTTTTATCGAGCTTTTCTAGAAGATGTTTTATACTGCCACTTTCAAGGAAATGTAATACCAACAGGTTTAGGCAGTGATTAAAATATGGCACATGAGCAAACTGGCCATCTTTCAAGGCTCTCCCACAACTTTGGCTGAATTGTTCGTACTGAAATCAGAAAAAGACCTCAGGAATGAATTCACATGCATTTAGTCTTCTTGCATGAAGTGTTTGCTGCTGTTATTTTAATTGAAAAGAAAGGTGAATGGTACACTGTATTCTTCAAATCCCTGTGACTGGCTGAGAAAGATGTTTCATAAACCGACATTAACACAGCAAGCTGTTGTTATCCACACAGCCATGACTGTGCTGTGCCACCGGTATATGAGAGTGGTACAAAATCCAGGTACTATCACAAACGAGCGGTGGTTTGCTGGCCTGTGGCCCACCAGTGTGAATTGTGTGACTCTTCTGCTTATCTCCAAAGCCTGGTGGTCCATCACTTTTCACTCTTGTGTTACTTGGCAAGTGATAATTGTACATGTTGTGGCAGTTATTTGGGAAAGGTTGGATAAAATTGTTACTGGCACTTCATTCTATGGTCTTTGTGTTCCAGATTGAATTATTCAGTTGAGATATTAGATGACTGTTGAAAGCTTTTGTCATAGTTGAATATTATCCACCAATCTCTGAAAGCTGTTTTGCTTTCTGAGAAGTGTGTAAGCAAGTGGTCTGTAAAGATTAGCAAGCAAATAAAGAAAAGCAAAGCCTATCAGCAGTCCATTAACTCCAATTTTTGTGAGGATGCAGCTTCCTCATGAAATTGCATTAGGAGCAGGCAGATGGACATGCCAGGGTCAAAGGCAGTGGCAACCAGATGCCTCAGACCTTTTGTTGCTTCCTTTTCCCACTCTTCTCCTTCAGAGCACAACACACAGTGTGGCTGGAAAGGGGATTCACCTTACAAAGCCTGTCCTGGGTTGGAGTACTCCAAAGGTCATGGCTCTGCCTTTCCCCCAGAGATACTTCACATCATTGTGCAGCATGACCCCCAAGACTGCAACTAAATCAGTGTCCTTCTCCACTGCTGCTATTTGCTTTTGCCCATTTTCAGCTAAAAAGACAGTGAGAGGCATGGCCTGAAGAATAAAGTTGGCACAAGGGACCTGCATCCTGCAGCCTCCCTGCTTCCCTTCTCATCGTTAGGATAAAACAGAAGGAAGTTGATTACAGGAGAATTAGACAGCAAAGCATTTAAAGTATTTCAATGCAAAAATCTGTCTTGCATAATTGTGTTCCTCCTTGCCTAATTAATTAAATAGTGGAGCGTGTTGCAGTTTTGAATAGTTGTGGATGTTGGTGAAAGTGCAAATGAAGCATTGGTAATATTTATCCAGGGCTAGGCTGTGCTTTTCAGCACAAAAGGTATCTGGTAATTAATTCCTCAGGATGGTAACTGAGTTGCAATTGTGTTTGACTCCTTTCACAGCTAGATAAGGCCATGGTTCTCACACAACCTCATTACACGTTAGTCTTCTTGTCGTAAACTTGGCTTAATGTACTCCTGCTCCCTTGTCACATCAGCTGTGCCTTCTCTGCTGGGCAAGTGTGACTACCTGTCAGCCAGGCTGGGCACCAGGTTGGGGAACAGTGTATGAAAAAAACAGCAGAGTAAAAAACTGTCTATTTTGCTGTCAGCCCGAGAAAAAAAATCATCATCCTGTGTATCAAGTCACTGAGGAAGCAAAAAGTGGCAGGCGGTAGAGAAAGGCAGAGGGCTATCACAGCCTGGTAATAATGTTGAGAATTTCCATGTCATCACACATTTCACAGCCCCAGAATTTCTGAACTACATATCAGAACAAGTATTATCTCCTTGGGGCTTTTGGTAAGTGTACAGTTGGTATATTGCTAGCTTTACACACCCGTCACAACGCACACGTAACAGCAGAGATAGCACACAGGGCGTTTGGGGAATGCCGTGTTTAATCTGTTCTCTTCGTCACTTCCTCCCCTTGCCACGCACTTTCAAAAGCTGGTTTTGGTTTTGCAGCCCCAAGCAGCACCACGCATCCCGTATACATGGTTTGTGAACATTCTCCATGGATGTGACCATGCTGTCAGGCCTTCTGCCAAATCACGGGTGTTCAGTGCCTCCATGACCTGTGCAGGAATCCTGAACTGTGCTTGACACGAGTGGGAGCTCACTGCTCAGCCCAGCCCCTTGCTGCTTGTACAAGCAGGCAGTGGTGGGGGTCTAGTGAGGTGCTGGATGCCTCCAAGGACATGTTGCAGGAGAACAGGATTTTTTTTTATTATTCTCATTGACCCAGATACTTAAATTCTGATGAAACCTCAGCTTAGGCAGAATCTAGGTATTTTGGAGTTTTCCGGCTGTTTGTTCATTGCATGATCTCTCAGTCTTGTTCACTATAAATTCTGTTAAAATGGAAGGACAGAGCAGGGGATGGTGGCTGAAAAGAATGGGGTAAAATTCAGGCCCTGTTCCATGGGGTGCTGATCTGTCACCGCAGATGTGTGCTCTGGGCTAAGGAAACAAGGACAAAAAAATTGTAAGTGATCACACAGGTATGGCACGTGTTACAGTTTATCTATCCTAGAAAGATTAAGATTTAAAAGAGACTATTCCGTTTATTGGGTTTTGAAAGCATTAGCGATATGTTAGTGTCTCCCATAGGGAATCTGTGGACTTCATCATCAAATAACTTTTTATCAGTAACATTCCCTATGTTCGGACTGCAAGAATTTGACTTCGCAAAAGGCATGGACAGACAGTCAGAAGCAATTAATGGTTGCAAGTCACTTTATTCTCAGAACCATGCTTTGTCTAGCAGACTTTTTGCTTGATGTTGTGAATGTTACAAACAGAGTTTTTCTAATGTTGGGTTTTGCTTGCTTTCTGGGATTGCATTTCTGGTCCTCTTTTATGAGGTGTTTTATTATAGGCTTTCTTTGTGCATCCTCTCCATCACCCAAACTGTATTTGATGTGGCTGCGGATACTGGATGCCCTTGATATCCTATCCGACTGTGGCTACTTCAGAGGATCCTCTTGTCATCAGACAAACTCTTCTAGCCACATAAACTAGATTATAAGGAGCAGAAAAAAAATGTTTAGACTAGCATGGAAAATGATGGTTGCTCTGATCAGAGTGAGAAATTGCCCTGAAACTATAGGAATTTCCTGTTGTTAAAATATTGTGTAGGTCCTAAAAACTTTGCAGGCCGTTGTTTCTCCTCTGGGCAACTAGAAAGGTCAATGTGCCTTGGGGTAGGACGTAGGATTGCAGTGTTTAAGAGTTCATCTAGTCAGGAAATTATGGCTGTAAAGTTACATAGCCCTGTCACTTATCATTACACAGCTCATTAAATCTCAGCTAATTGCAGCTTCACCCTAGAATCCAGGTCCTAATGTTTCTGTGCCTAATTAGCACACTGAAATCCTAAAACCCAACTGATTTTCCTTATTTTAGTCACTTCTTGTACAGAAAACAATGGAATGCAGAGGTTACACTTGTTCAGAAAAGTAAAAGTTGCACGCTGCTTATTCAATCCTTTAGTTCAGTTGTTCAAGAGGTAAATGCTTATTCACAGAAGTGGCTGGAAATGCAGAAGAACTCACATTTTTCTAGTGCAAGACACTCCAGTTTGGTCATGAAAGTTGTTTCTTTTTCATTTGTTCATTGTATTTCTCTTGCTTCTTCTGTTCTTTCCCATGAATAACTCTCTGAAGAATTATCTACAAATTATCTATCACATTTTTGTCATCATATGATTTGCTGGATAGAGTCATGTCTCTTTGACAACCAAAGAAATATTTCATAATCAAAATCACAAGAAAAAAATATTTGAGTGGTTATTTGCTATAAATAACACCCCCTTACATTTCATTAGAACATTCAAAGTATCTTTTCACGTCCAAAAAGTTCTGCTGCCAACGTCCAACTTAAAAAGCATGCTGGAATACATCGTATCTTGTACTTGAAATAAAAATAGTATTTAACTCTCAGATGTTTTTAATAAAACTGGGTATTTTCTGTTACGAAAAAATAAAGCAAAAGTCATAACTTAGGATTATTCGTAATTTCACATGAGTTTACCTCAGGAGTGATCCACAAGACAGAGTTGTGATAAAGTAGTTTTTTCTCCAGAATGGGCTTTTGAAGATGGACACAACATGCACCAAACTTAGTATTACCCTCCTTTGAACTACTGAGTTTTATTTTGCAGTTAAAGAAATTGATTGCTTTCAATCATGCATATATGATGAGGCAGTATAGCTTTTTTCTTATTCTTGCCAAACTGCCTTGACAGAAGTCCTTTTTTCTTAAAAAAAAAAAAAAAAAAAAGCTAGCAAGTAGTATATACATTTGGTATGCCAGTTTAAGAATTTTTGTAGCAGTGGGAAGAATTCCATCATAATTTGAACTTAGGTACCAGATATACATTTCAAATTCTTGCCTCTTTGCATGAAACTTTGCTTTTTTTAATATTTTCATCATCATTATTCCACTTTGATATGCAAGATTCTAAGTGTCTTTTGAAATGAACAACATTGGTAAATAAATTTAATTTGTAGTTAAACCTCCTGTTTGAGATATGTTCTCACTGTGTGATTTTCTACATGGAGCTAAAATTGTGAGTAAGCATGCTAACACATTAGCTATTGCTGCTGGTTTTACTAGCTCTTGCTATACTTGTTAACCAAGATTGATTCTGTTAATTATATTGCACCTACCTATGGGCTGTCTTTTCAAACACTCTATATTTTTGAAAGTGATAAAGATCAATCCTAAAGGGAGAAAACTCATAAAGTTAAATAAATAAATAAATATATTATCAGGTAATCTAAAAATCTACCAAACACAAGAAGATTTCTCCAGGCTGTAATACAACATGCATTTAATTTTTACAGAGCTACCCTTTTATGTGTAGAAAATGGTAATGCCGTTCTACAAGATGCTTGCCCCTGAATCTTCTGATGCTAAGTACTGATGGCTGGATAATAATTATTACTTGTTCCAAGAGGATCTCAGCACAGTTGATCCTATTCAGAAATTCTGGAACTCTGATACCGTCTCATGAGACATAAATTTTCCATACCAGAGCACGTTTATAAATCTTAACAAATAAGGTCTCGCAGAAGTTGAGTCATGTATGGGAAGTCTTCATTTTATAGATGAAAAAACCCAAGAGCCTGGGAGGTTAGCATTGGTGACATTACAGAGAAAGATGTTAAGGAATTAGTGCTGAAGCTCACATGGTGACCAAGCAGATTCATCTTATGCCACTCTAGATGTCACGTTCTCACTCTTTATGGACCCAGAACAAAAGATGGTCTTGTAAAGCATGATCCCAGATCTCCTGCTTGCTGATGTGAGCAGCGCTTGTGTGACTGCTGTTTTTAACCGCTAGCCATTTCCCATTCGAGAGCCCTATATGAAATATCGCTATCTAGCCATCACCAGAACAAATGAGTCTTGTAGGTTACATCTGGAATAAATGAGGCAGTGTTCCAAGCTCCCCAGGAAAGCCTGCAAGGCCTTCACATGGCTGTTTGGTCAATCGCCGTCTCGGAGTCTTTTCCCCTTCCTCTGCTGATTGATGCCGAGGCACTCTGCCCCCGCATACCTCTGCACAAAAATACAAATGTTCGGCCCTGATGCTACAGTTCATCACGGATCAGTTAGTAATGTGCATTCATTTATCAAGTGCTGGAGGCCAAAAATCTTCCCTCAGACCTCTGTCTTTTTTCGTTGTTGGCTAGTATGAAGGGGACAGGACAGCTGAACGCTCCGGGTGGGATATCCTTCATACGGCCTGTTTGATATACTGAAGCAGGCCCAGGCTATTACTCTTCTCAAAGCTGATACTGCTTGATTGTGCCGAAATCTGTTTGCGGCTGACTCTGCAGCTGTTAGACGATGTGGGCAATTTGAAGGTGGTGGATCTGCCACTGACAGGCTTGTTTAACTCCCAAAGTCCCACTAGCCAGGGCGGCAGACCGAGGACAAGCTGGGGTTCCTCTGCTCTCTCAGGCGTCATGCGCTGCGCTGTGAAGCCCTCTGCAGATGGAAGCGGCAGTACTCCAAAGTTTCACAGCGCAGTTTCACAATTTCAGAAGTTCTCAACATGCTGGTTCCCCAGGGCCCTGGGCGAAGCCTGTGCCAGGCTCCCAGGGCTGCACGTGCTGCTCACAACCTCCAGAATTATAACAGAGCTGACAGCTCTGGAGCACAGTAACATTTACTTAAACAACGGACTTTCTTTACTGAAAGTTTCCTGGACGTGAATCATGCAGGAATATTTGTCATCATTATTTCTAAATAAACTTGAAAATGTTAAGGTTATTTCACGGTTACCTTGATCGTTAATTTCCAAAGGACAAAATCCATGATGTGCAACTGCCTGTGACCATACATTTCATTCTGAACTCGTCCTGCTGTTCAGGAGAGTTATTGCATTGTCTCTGACTCACTGGAAAACAATTAGCGGAAGCGTCTCTTTTCCTAATTAGGTCAGGCACTATGGTGTCTCATTTCAAATTTTGGATCTAATTCTGCACTTACTTTAGCAATTAGGAACACGCTGGTAAAAAAACTGTAGAACTTCACTTTGAAAAGGCCGAAATAAATGCATACAGTGTTGTGGGCTTGTGCATTTATTTTTGTTTTTGAAAACTGTGGAGAAGTAAGACTCAAAATAATATCAATACATTGATCATTTAGTTTCCGTGTAGGACCTTCCCTCCACAAAAGACTTAAACATATAAGCCTTTCCTGCCTTTTTGAAGGCAGATGATCACTCGGAAGGAAAGATTTTGAACAGAAAGTTTCAAACACCCGATACTGTTTTAAAACGTCCACAAAGATATTTTTTCATCTGTGAAAGAAACAGCAGAACTAAGAAACCTAGATTCCGATGGTGTTTCTTCCTATGACCCTTCACCATCATAGCCTCAGCTCCTGTCCGTGACTCCTTGCTGCAATACCGTTGTTACCCCTGCGTCTCTGAAATCCTCCCACAGTACCGTGGTCTCTCTGCCTCCTGAATGACCACAGAATGCAGCCTTGCTTTGCTCAGACGATTAATTTAAGTTGCTTTCTCCTCTGCTTAGACACAGCTTTTCCTGAACATTGGGTTGAAGTCAGCCAATGGGTTCAAAAGTGGTTGGGTGAGGCAGGGAGAGCCCGAAACCAGACTGGAAACAGGACTGCTGCACACCTCCGTGACTTGCATACTCTGGCTATGATTTGGAATTACTTGTCAAACTAACATGACCATGACCTATATATCAATGCCTTCCTCTAAACAAAAGCAGAAAATCAGCTCCTTTGATTTGACCTCTTTTTTTTTTTTTTTTTTTTTTTTTTTTTTTTTTATCCTGAATGGAGAGAGAAGAAAGCCCCCTGCTTATTTTAGCCCTTCCCGTTTTCCCGCGCTGGCCCGTCTGTGCTCGTTTAGGTAAGGCGCCGTGCGGACCAGTGTCGGGGTCGGGGTGGGGGGGACATTTGACAAATCAGAAATTTGGTCTGCTCTTTTCTGCTGGCTTACTGTGTCATCTCGAGGCAGTCGTTTAGTGCCTTGACCTCTGTTTTCCTTTCTTGTCTGGACTGTGGCTTCTTTGCGGGGTGGGGGGGGGGGGGGGTGGGGGCTGCAGCTCTGCAGAGGGGTGAGCCTGCGGGTGAGATGCTGGGGCTGCTGGAGGAGGAGGAGGAGGAGGAGGAGGGACAATGGGGTGAAGGTGTTGCCTTCTGGCAACAGCAGACTCGTAGACCAGCTCAGCTGCTCACCAGACCACACTGTTGAGAGTGTTTAAGAGTTTAACTGTTGATTTTAACTTTGGAGTGAATGTAGACTCACTCACAGTCCAGGCAGTGATGGAGGAAGGCTGTTCTGCAGAGCTCCTTTTAAAAATTCCCTTTAGCTGCCGTGTGCAAATTTTCAGATACTAAATTTTCTGTGGGGAAAGTGAGAACTCAATTTAATTGAGAGAACTGGCTCCATGTGACCTAAATTACTATGACAGGTTTCAACTTTAAATGTAAAACGATCTCCAAATTTCTCTCATGAACTTCACCAGAGAAAACTTTTCCAGATGAATTGCATCTTAACAACGAGATTTTGACATTGCTTGCAAAATGATAGTGAGCTTTAGCACAGAAGAAATAGGCATTTTTTAGCAATGACTGTTAGGAAAACCAGAGATGGAAGATTAAAAAAATACAAAGATGATTCCAGATCTGGGACATTGTCTATTCTCAACATCCTGTTTCTAGTCAAGTGCTCTGAGAAGGGTCAGAGGGAGTGATGGGAACAGAGAACTATGGCAACTCTGGGTATTTTGAAGATTAATTTCCAAAAGTCGAAGGTTATGGTTTATCTCTGTGTTACTAAGAGACATGGCTATAAGGCTTCAACAGAACTTTTGGTGACCTTGAGGTTGCAGCTATGGTTTATCTTCTCTTGCTATTAATGTTTTAGTTTCTTTTCAGAATATCAGAAATAACTTTCCATTGAGATTAGTAATTTTTTTTAAATAATGTTTGCATTTATTTGTGACTGCTGAATGCATACCTGGCTTTTTTGATCTGTCTGACATGGCTCAATAGCCTTGATGCACTCCCAATCTGTTACTTGTCCGAGAGTTTAACTGCAAAGAAGTTGTATTTTAAGCTGAAACTATTCTTGACGGAGCACATCTTTACAATGTCTCTAGTACAAGAGAAAAATGTGATTCAAACTTGCCATTTTCCTGCTGCACAACTCTGTTATGAATTTCAATGATAAACTTTAAGTTCAAATCATCAAACACTTGAGTTATGCTACCTGTCCCTCCACTTTTAAGGGTCTTAGGCTGAAAAAGCACAAATTGATGGCAGTGATGTATCTGAGTATTTTTATCGAAAGTATGCATAATCTTAAACAGGTGAATCTAAATTTGGGCTTGAAACAGTTCCTAGGAATGTGTCTTCTTAGGGGGGGGGCATTTTGCATAAATCAGAGAATGTACTATGACATCCTTTGTCTGTCAAATAGGGTACCATAGGTGTGTGTATGCACATGCACACACACATATTGTAGCTCAGTACAGCTTTTGGAGTCGGGTGTCTGATAAGGCTACTCAAAATCTTGAAATTTTACCTCTACTAAACCCTCAGAAATATTGTGCAATACCATGGTTGGTTGAAAACTGAAAAAAGAAAACTTGGGACCTTATCTAACTTCTACTTCCTTAAAGCAACATACCTCAGCAAACCCAGTTGTGTAGCATGCAATCTAGTAATAAAGACAAGATGACAGGTATATGGCTTTTGCAGAGGACCTATAAAAGTCTTCTTACACCTCTGTTAACCTTAGAGGGAGCCTGGATGAGCAGTATAGATTAGATAGCAAACTTTTGATTGCTTTTAGGCCTCTGGGTACACTAGTTGAGTTTACAAATCTGAATACGTAGAGTTACAGATCATCCCCATCAGTGTGTGTAGGTGCTTTCCTGCTGCACTCTTGCAGCCATTTCTAGGGCAGTGCTGTCTGAAGCATTCAGCTTGGTGCAGAAAAGAACCAAATTTCACATTCACAGGGACCAGAGCCTCTGAAAATGCTGAGTATGCTACCTGGGTCATTTGTACCCAGAATGCTTTTTCTGGAAGTTCTTGAAATTGTGAGTATTCCATAACGTCCATACCCTTCTTCTTCAGGCACACACAGGATCTTACAAATGTGGTTGCTTTAGAAGCTGAATAAAGCTGTTCATGCAGTGCTGGTCGGTGCAATGCAAGCAAATGCTGACTCTGGAGGAACTGTCTTTCCTTTGAGAACAAGTTTTATGGGAAAGGAAAAACTTCCTCCAGACTTTTCTTTTTTCTTAGTCTTTTCACCTAGTATAGGTTAAAGTTGTGCTTTAAACAAAAATTGCAGGTAAATTACTGTATTTGGTAATGTCTTCCTTGTGACATGTTCATGGAGTTTGACTCCCGGTTTAGTAAATGTTCTTTTAATATGTATTTATACTCAACAATACGAGTGAGTGAAAAGTACAGTAAAGGGAACCAAGTCTTTGCCTTGGTATTTGTCTGTTCACAGTCCACTAAAACTCTAGCTATAAATCCCTAACAGCGGTTTGCTGTTTCTGCTGCTTTAAATTAGCCTTAATGAGGTAAATCAAGCCATTGGTATCTAATTGGGCTTTAATGAACAGAATTCCTCAAGAAGAGATTTATGGAGAATTTACCTGACACAAACAATTGCACCAGGGAAACTCCTTCTCCCCTCTCCCCTCCTCCCCTGCAGCAAGGAAAAAACACAGGAGACATGAAACAGCACAAAGCTGAAACTATGGTGGTGCTGTAGCTGAAAGCATTCCCAAATCAGCCAGGAATCTCCGGCAGTAGAAGGAAGAAATACGCGCTCTTTCTTGGAGATGTTTCGCTGCCATCCCAAGTACTGGCTTGCTTTGGTCAGTGAACAGAAGAGCGACCAAAGTGCAGATGCACTGGGGTCAGCTGGGGTCAACCTGCTGGAAGAGCTCAGGCTGCTGCCCTAGAGCTTCTCCACACGGGAAACCACAAAACATTAGGGATTATGGTCATGGGGTCCTTAGGCAAAGCCCACAGGTTTGCCATAAAATACTATCCTCTCCAAACAGGCCAAGATACAATGAAAATAGTTTAAAAATGCAAAAGATTTCGAGATGGAAGAGTAAAACTTTCTCTGCATCAAGCAGAGAGCCCGAAACAACCTCCAGCTGTTACTGTAAGGCTGTAGCTAATGTTGTTCAGGAGGATGGACCTGTTCTCACGCTTGGGCCCACCACCTGCTTCCCCCGGCCATGGCTTGGTGTGGACGGATGTCTCCTGCTTTCCTCTCGCTGCCTGCACTTCGCTTCTAAAGCACACTTAGCCTGTAGAAACACTATGTCAATGGGTTTGAATTTTAAATTCTTTGTTTATGCTCCAGGTAGGGCTTTATCTCCTTCAGTATACAGATAACTTTGTTGACAGATTTTACCCTCTAAACACCCCTGGCTGCACTGTAGGTAAAACTATCCATGCAAATGCAAATCCAAATGGATATAACACGTATTTGCATGTGTGCTGTTAGCTAGTGATATGAAATGTTAAGCTAATAGATTCTTTAATCAGAGCTTCAAATACAGGCACTGTATTTCCTGTCACTTAAAAGTAAATGATGAATTTGTCCTGGCAAAGCTGTTCCTCTGTTGCTCTTCTAAGTGGTGAGCTGTGTATTAGCCTAATACAGGTTCTATGGGACACCATAGCCTGCTGTGGATCCCCAAGGATATCTGATGTGCCGTCAAGCATTCACAAATCGTGAGCCAGGCTTCAAATGTAATTGCATTGCCATAGGATCAGGAGGCTTTCTAAATAACAAAGAAAAAAAGCCAGCATGTAATTTGTGGCTCTCTTAACTTGCTTCCATGGCTTTGAGCTCATTGTTTGCAGCGAACTTCACTTTGCAAATGCAGGGGCTAGAAAGTGTCTGTGTGAGAGAGGGAGGGAGGGAGATGGGAGTTTGTCATCACAGGAGTCCTGGGCTCTGTAATTTCAGAAAAAAATAGTATCATCACATTGGACCCTGCAGCAGCTTCAAGGCAAAATGGGGATTTCCTGGTGCTGCGGCAAAGGGTAACTCCTCCTACAGCTGAACAATTTTGAAAAGCATGCGAAGAACCATGAGTACTTCTGCCAAAAGGAAGAAGATCAGACCTCCAGCAGCCTTTTTTCTTTTTTTTTATTCTCTGGCTCAGTGGCTCCAGGCCATAGAGCAAGTTTCTACTGTGAAAGTCTGGAATAAATCTAAATAACTTTTGCTTCAGATAGCAAAACTCCCTGAACTGCTTAATATTAAATAGCTGGCATCAGACAGAGTGCAATTTGAACATGTCTTGAATCAAACTTTATTACTATTAAGCGTGAAAGGCAGAATATCTTTAATGTAAGCATTACTACTTAAAAGCTGCCTTGCTGCCAAGCTGCCTTAGACCTGCCTTTCATATCATTGGCTTTCTTTGTGTCTCAGCTTTCTCATACAGCCTCAAGCTGACATCCCCACCAGCAACTGTGTGCCTGCGATGGCTGGTGATACAGGAAGGATCATAAGGCTGGCTCGGAGCCCAGCAGTAATACTGAATCTGCCATAACTCAGCTGCCGTGAATATGTCCCCTTAAATTCCTCATGTGAAAATTAATGGTGTTTGCATGGCTCAGTACCTGCATATCTAATACACATTTATGTACCAGGGGCCAAAATACTGTTATCGTATTAATAATTACCACTGGGCGATCTTAATGCCTGAGGAGGAGAAAAGAGAGAGAGAGGCAGAAATTATATCAACTGAAAATAAAGGAATTTCTGGTAAACTGATAATACATTTAATAAGTCTCCGACTCTTCTGAATAAAATAGCATTAATGAGAAAATGTTTTATATGCACTGGCACGGCCTAGCTCATCTTCCCGTATTGTATTCTGTTAATAATCTGCTTAACACATACAAGACCTGCTGAGTTTTCTTGCATGTTAGAGGTCTTGTTCTTTTCAGTAAGAATCATTAAAGTAGCAATTCATTCTTCTGTATTAAATAAGTTCCCATTGCAACAATTACTGATGGAGAAAATGATGGAGAAGGGCTGTGATTTCTAGCTGAATTGTGATGTAGTCCCATATTTGCATTACATTGGAATACATCTTATTGCATTTTCTATGTAGATAAAAGCTACCTACACTGTAATAAAAACATTTAGCAGTTACAAACAATAGAAGAAATTAATGCTAACAATGAATGTAATCTGAGTGCTTGTTAACATTTCAGAAAGAATACTTTACAGAAGAATTTCACAGTTAAAATGCATAATCTTGGGTACATAGCAACTTTCTGTGTTCTCACACTTAATGTGGTGTACAACACAGGTATCATGGTGTCTAGGCTGGTAAATATAGCAAGTGCAGAAAATTCTCTAAAAGTTATGAGAAATCCAGATCTCTCAACACCACTTACTTATATAAACATTGCAAGTATTCATCCATCTGGTTGGGATGAGCCCTTTCAAAAAAACGTTTGTGCCTGTCTTGGGATTTTTAGTAGCTCATATAGGAAAGATCTTCATATTCTACACACAAAAAGATCTTTATCTTGGTTGAAATCCTGCAAAATTGCTGCTGGCTCCTGACTGATAAAAAAATGTAAATGCTACTTCAGCCTGGAATTCAGAAAGGAATACTACCCAATGTGTTGGGGTTTTAACTATTGATAACATGTTTCCTCTAAAGTGATGTGTGTGCTTTCAGCATACTGGTACATTTTTTTCTTTACTCCTGCTCCCTGGCCAACAGAAAGCAAAAAGTATCAGCCTCCTTCCCTCTAACCTGATGGAGTCCACCCATGATGGAGTCCAAAAACATCTGATTTGCACATTTACCACAGCGTCTTCCATGAATTTATGGTTCCTCACACTGCCACTGTGAACTTATACCAGGAAATGCTCAGACACACAGTCCAAGGGTTAAGTGCATTTTTTACTATATCAACCGCTTTCATAAATGGTGGCTTTGAGGAAACATTAAATCTTACCGTGTGCATAAATATTTTAACAAAGTTTTCACTCTGCTTTATTTATATGCTGCAACAGTTACATAGCATGTTTTGAATGATAGTTCTTCAAACCATTTCTTTTTGGACTGTAAGAGTACTTACGAAAAGACAGGGTACCTTTTTTACTCACTTAAATGTGTGAAAGGCATCAAGGGATGATTTTTCAGACCCTGTTAATATTTTGTTGCTTCTACAGATGCAATTAATTACAAAAATCTTTTCAAACACTGAAATTCTAGTTCAATTACAGCTATGAAAATGTATGGTGAGACTGCCTTAATGTTTTTGTTTAATTAACAGCTGCATTAAACAATCCCTGATATCCTAACTGCTGTCATATGCAATCTTTCGCGTTGACATTTAGAGGAGTGTTGATGGAAGCTGGTGTCTCTGCACTTCGCCTACAGGCACTGGAAAGAAAAGGGTTCCTTCAGAGGTATGATTTAGAGTGTCTGAAATTAAGCTCCTGCTCTGAATCACACTCCCCAAACTCCCTACTGTTGACACAAGTCCCCATTGAAGTGAACCTTTGTGAATTCCTCCTTTGTCATTGAAATATGAAATGCCTGTACACTGTACAGAAAAATGCAGAGTCAGATAAAATTCTGCCACTGAAGCTTCTCAAAAAGCGATGCTTTCTACTTTATTCAGTCTCTGGAGGTTGTTAGAAGTCTATGAAGAATGTTGGAGTCAAACATGCCTTGATTTTCAGGTACTTCTGATGACAATTTGCGTCTATCACAGTCTCTATCAATGAGCTAGTGATCATCAGCTGATAAATTTGATTCTCAAGAAAGAGCACAACTGGGAACTGATGGCTTGCAGAAGACTTGGTGAAGAAGGAGAAAGGCAAAGTGTATGGGCAAGGATGTCCTGAAGTATTTTTCACCTTTGAAATTTTAGGCTGCTTCAAATGGTTATAAACCATTTGAAAACCAAAGTAATCAAGAAGAAACTGGTGATGTTCCCCAGCCCAATAATGTTCAACATCTTCATTAATGACCTGGCTGATGGGGCAGACTGCACGCTCAGCTGGTTTGCTGATGATACAAAACTGGAAGCAGTGCAAACTGGAAAGAGCTGTAGAGAAGAAAGCCCTTAGAATTCAAGCTGCTGCAGGTACCACTAAATGAGAACTAGGACAGGTGACCAACATCAGCCCAATTTTGCATGTTGGTTTTGTGCTCTTTGGTAGCTGTGTTTTGGGATCAAGAATTTAACCCACTGCTGCCCTGAGGTCTTCTTTAAGGTGGGTATCTGGTAAGCATCTTCTCAACAACTCTGGGAAACTTCCCCAGGGAACAAAATGCATTCAGTGAAGCCACCTGGCTGTAGAAGCCCTCTGCCTGAAAATGAAGGCAAACCAGGATGGTTAGTATTGGGCCTGTGTTTGCCAAGAGCAGCACCTTTTTTGCTTCGGAACAAGTATTGTGCAGTCCCAGGATACAGGCAGAGAAATTATTGCTGAGAGTCACTGACCAACACAGCCCTGGAAGAGGGCAGAAGACAATCCAGTGCTGTGGAGACAACCCCACTGTGTCCTGTCCCTTCGTTCGGCAAGAAACTTGGAGCCTCAAGACATTTTCTCACTAGGGCTGTTCTCCTGCTCAAAATTAAAGCAAGAGCTCGGTCCCCAGTTGAAAAAAGTATTTAATAAGGAGATCCACATTAGTTTCTTTAAATTCTTCACTGCACCTCCAGACAAATTATTACAGAATTAACAATGGAAAGAGAGGTATCAAAATAATCCAGGTTCTTTACTAGTTTAAAGTGCCTTCATCACTTCAAAAAGTGATACTTTTCTTCTTAAATATGATCTCTTTGTGGCCCTTGTTAAATTTAGTGTTAACTGAATTACAGTTCTAACCGTAAGTAATTTCTTTACCACAGTTCTGGTAACTTTTGTGGGTAGCTGGACAAGACCAGAAGAGGTGCTTAGACACGGGATGCTGGGGACAAGTGCTAATAGCTCACAGTGCTGGATTTTGCCATACTTTGCTTCAAAAACTGGAAACTTGCCATTTCATGAGAATACTCTAATTTTGGAATATAGCTATGAAAGCTGAGAGTCTGAGGCCTCTTATAGTCATACTAAGAAGCTGGCAAAATACTCCACTAAATGTCTTTAAATATGAAAGACAAGCTCTTGAAGGGGGCTGGCAACAGATGGAGATTCGTATCACAATTGATATCTTCTTTGAGCTCTTTAGTGACCTCTTCTAAAAACATCAAACTGTATACAGGGGTGGGATAGGGATGAGGTCTTGAGGCCTACTCAAGCCTCTGTCAGAGTGGAAGAAAACACACCTGTTTTCTTAAATAGCAGCTCAAAGTTGTTCTTTCTCTTCTCAATATTGCTCTAGTAATCTGTCTTGCTACAATATGCTTTAAATTGTCTGTAGCTGCTTCTTGGTTATAAAGAGGAAATTAAAACGTGTTAAAAAAGAAACTGGATTTGACTCTATTCCACTTACACACAAAATGGTTAAGAAGAAAAGAGCCAGAGCACACACTGATCTTACAACTAAAGCCAAGAATAATTTTGTCTGCGACCTTCAGGATCCAATTCAGAGAGGCATAAAACTGGTGCCCCCGGAGAGCACAGACATCTTACGGATTGGTAAGTGATTAGAGTTGAATTTAGTCTGTATCTACATTTTTTGTGGTGTAAATTGAAGTAATCTCTTCTGAGAATAGGTCTGCAACTTCTGTGCTGCCCTGCTCCTGCGGGCTTCCCATGTGTCTCCACTCCCCCTTTTGCCCCCTCTGCCCTCCCCCCACACAGTCGTCTTCTGTTCAATTTGCCACCTAGAGACAGTGCAGCTCTCAGCTGAAGGCCATTCAGCTCCTTGCCCCTGCAAAGTCATAGAAATGGCTTCTGGATGTTTTGTTTGGCAACAGACCCTCTCCAACAGGAAAGATCTGTTAAGCAGCTCATTGCACAGAGCACGCTGGGCAGCTGCCGTGCCCCACGCTGTCTATCCTTGGCAGGGGCTGCTCCTGCCCTAGGAGAGCATCACACCGCGGTGCACGGGAACGTGCGTGTTCTGCTGTGGTTCAAGCACCTCCATCCTCACTGTGCTGAACCGCCCCAAGGCAGCCTGCAAGTTTGCTCTGGATCTCTGTTACAGCTGTCCCCAAGGGTCTCCGCAGTCACATCTACGATTCTTTGAAGAGCCATGGATTTACTGTGGGTCAGCAGCTGGAGGATTAGTTGAACTATTTAGCCCGCCCAAATGTCCCCTATTGCTGCGTACTTTAGAGTGAAACATAACTAAGCCTTCCCGGAGTTTAATCTGCTGCAGAGAGTGTAAACCGTATATTATAAAGTTGGTTTTGTAGTTTTTCTTTTTTTTTTCTGTTTTGTGTCTGGAGATATACAGCAGGTAGAACAAAAATGCTAGGCATAAGAAGCTCCCTTTTGAAATCAAGGTCTTAGGAAACCCTCAGGATTTCTCATGTATTTTCTGTCTGGCTATGCATCCTCCCACATTTCTGCCTGGTTTTGTGACAATTGATGCTCTTGGAATACTTAGCAGCTGGAAGGTGCATCCAATTTAAACCAGAATAAGCCAATTGCAGGTACACTAAAAGACAAGCAAAATAAAGCTTATTGAAAGCCTTATCAGAAACTACTGTCACATTACAGGGTGCAATTAATTAATTCCATAAAATAAAGCACATAATCATAAATAAATACCCTCTAGCTGACTCTATTTCCATTAGGTTTTTCCAGTGAAAAGCTTGTCCAGACAGATATGATAGGATTTTCCCTGGTTCCTGTAACAAAATCAAGGGTAGAATATCTGGGTATTATGCGTCTAAGCCTAGTGATTTATCCAGTAGACCACACTGGCTCTACACATATGTTGAGAAGAGATTCTAACATTTCATAACATGCAGAAAGGGGAAAAAAGAGACTTCCATGTGTTTGCGATAAGTAAGAAGTGTTTAATTCTGTATCCAGGCCTTTGCATTTTTATATAGGTGACTTAAAAATTTTGGCAGACATCCTGTCTTCTCACTACTCAAAAATCAAATACGATTGTTGAGCTGTAACAAAAAAGCATTCTCCATGAAACTTGCATCTGTAGAGACTTTACAAATGGTAGGCGCGTGGTAATGGAAAAATGGGCTGTAATTTCTGTGGACTTTCATTTTAGCATTAGTTACATAAAACAGAAGCATACACTTGTGTTGACCAAAATGAGAACTTTCTGCCAAACTCTTTGGCTCTTAACTTTAAAACAAACTGCAATATGATAGATGCTTACTGTCTATACTCAGTGTGTTAAAGAAAAGGGAGAGAATGTTTTTTTTTTTAAAAAAAAGCCATAAAATTAAGAGCAAAGAAACATGAGTCCAAGTATCTGGGTACCATTAAGTTTTGATCTTCAGTGCAGTACAAGCTCATTATTTGCACGACCCAAAGCTAGTTGAATTACCAACTTTAAGCTGAATTGAGAGAAGTCAAGTTCAACGCTGTTAAGTGTAGGTACACTTTTGGAGTTTGCCAAATTGGCTGATTCATTTTACAACGTATTTTACCTGGTGCAATCTTCTTGTATAGATGAGGCCAAGGAAAGCAGAACATTAAGATTTAAGGACATGCTACAACTGCATGTCTTAAGTCACTAGTAGTGACCATAATATGAATCTTAGTTCATACATCAACTGGCATTATAGGAACTGGGTAAAACTAAAGGTTGGGCCTGGCCCAAAGTCCTGCCTCTGACACTGGCCAAAAGCAGATTCCAGGGAAGACTACGGGACGGCTGTCCCAGCCTGCAGCCATTGATCGTTCGGGGACTGTCTGAATCAAACACTATTTCTATGCAATCCCTGCAGTCTCCTTTTGACTCCCTCTCAGTTTCCAGTATTCACTGTACTGCGAGACAAGGAGATTCATGGCCTGCCTGTCTGTTAGATGGAGAACCTCCTCCTTTCCTTTTTCAACTTTGCCTCATATTAGCTTTACTAGGTGCTCTGTAGTGCTTGCATTGAAGACAGTGAACACCTGATTGCCATCCACCCTGTTCATGCCTCTCATGATTTACTAGATGTGTATCTTATTCCAACTGTCCTCTTTCAGGGTTGAGGAGACCTGGCTCGCTTAGCCATTCCTTATGCGGACACTGTTCTGTTCCTCTCATTGCTCTTCCTGCCCTTCCCTGCAGTTTTCCCGGTTCTGCTTTAAGCCTGATGAGGGAGCAGAGGCTAGAAAGATAAAATCCTGCAATCTTGAACCTTCGTGGGATTATATCACGAGATGGAAAACAGTTGCAAATTTGTCACATGCCGATACATTGGTAAAATAAGAAAAAACCTGCACAGAATGATTACATATTGCAAAGATGGGCACACTGGCACATCAAAGCATTTGAGGTAAAGTCACATTAAAACGTATTTTAGTAATAGGCTGCTAAACTTTTATGTTGAAAATGGGATTTTAATTAATCTTCCAAGTGCTAGTTTATTAAACCAAACTAGAACAGGTCCAGATATATTGGCCTGGCAGCAAACCAAAACCAAAAATTCCCCAAACAAATCCAAATACCTTTGACTAGAGAGTTTAGTTTAATTTCATTGAAGCAAATGTGATATTCATCAAACCTTAACATTTGCAATATAATTTTTAAAGCCTAAATGTTACTGTATGTAATGACCTCAGAGGAGGTAGTGCAGAACTTTAACCAAAGCAATTGAATAAATAAAAGCAAGTGCTTAGTAAGTTTCTAAGCAAGATCTTTTAAAGATAAAATATACAGATAGAAAACCAATGAATCTTAATAAAATATTTCTGCTTTTCCCCATTGCATTACATCATATTAGTCAATCTGCAAACTGCTGAAGAAATTTCAGATAATTATTGCTGAAGCAGCTCTTTTTCAGGAAGAAAACCTTGATTTTATTGTGGTCATTGTTAAATGAAAAATGCAGATGCCTGCTCTGCAAAGCATGGAACTGGATTCACATTTGCTGCTTAGGCACAGCTCTCTGAAAAGAAAACTTGGTAGACAGTTTGGGTGTAGCACACAGGCAGCACAGGCCCTCTGAGTATTTGGTACTAGTTCTTGATAGATGCATTTGTGTGCAAACCCGACAGATAGATGGGTACACATTTTGTCATCCTTAGGTTCTCCATTTTTTCCCCAAATATAATCCTCAGCATATGTTCGTTTTGCAGTTCCACTACCAAAAAACTCAATCACGTGTACCACAGATTGAGTTCAGAGAAGCTTAAGAACACTAGGATTTTGTTTGGGTAGTCAAATACAATAGAAATTAACCCATCTTCTGCATTCTCAAGATAGCAGTGATTTTTAAATAGGAAACAATTCCATGAATCAGTAAGTGGCAGAACAGTAGCTTATCATTGCCAACATATTACCTTTTAAAATTAGATTTTAAAAGTATCTTTGCTGGTTGTCCATTCTGTCAAAATCTGTGTTTTATTTTTTATTGTGACCCTGCTTATTTTCACAGCCTTTGTAATCCTAATGTGTTAAATAAACACTTCTTGTCCAGCCACTGAAAAAACTAACATGCCAAATGATTTGTAGCTTTCCACCTGAACTGTTGCTCGTGAAATTGGTATTATGTGCCTGCGGGCCCACACATGGTAAATGAGTCTTGTCTTGGATCGCCTACTCTGCTTCCAGGACTTCTACAGCAGCAGCTGAGGCTTCCAGGAGTAGCCTGAGTAACACAAATGCTTGCATGGTTAATACTTTGAAGTGCAACTTAGTAACTTAACTTTTACCTTTATAGAGTGAAAATATAATACATTTTTTCCTGTCCATTTCTTGCTCTTTCTTTCACCCTGTGAAGCAGATGTGAACACCTCACGTCAGCTACTTACACAGATGACATTTAATCAATGAGGTTACTCACATGTACCAAGAAAAAGAGCACAGTCCTTCTTTTGCAGTTTCTGGTTGAGGTAAGTGTGCAAGCAGACATGTAGCAAATGTTGAAAATATCCTGAAAAGAGACAGGACTAATTATCTTCCCACCATACTGTCATACTATGTGGAAGTGAGCTGCTGTAAGTCATTTAGATTGGACTGTACATTAAGTCCAAGGACCTGCCTTGGAATCCAAATAAATACCCATGCCTGTAGATCTGTAATACAAGAAAACTGCAGTCTTAACTAGGCTATATAAAATACTGGATCATTTAATCATAAAATAGTATTTTATGATTAAATGATCCAGTTCTGAATGGTATTCACATGAAAACATAGGATTGAGCCCCGTCTAGATCATCTTCACAGAGCAAGCAAGCAACCTCCCCTCTCGCCTCCCCCGCCATGAGTTTTATTGCATTTATTTAAAGAAGCTGATGGTTTTAACTTGTTTCAAACATGTTCTTGGTGACCTCAGTTTTATTTTAAAGCTCCAAATTCCACCAGTTAGCTGCTGAATCACCAGGGACTCCTCTGTCCTGGAAGAAGATTGTGAGTGGTGCAGCTGACACAACGGCCACACACAACACAAGGGCAGCCACAATGAACAACTTATTTAAGACCGTCCAAAACATGGCATGCACTGTCATTAGTATGTGCAAAACGAAGAACTGCTACATTCATTTCAGCCGGTGAAGGTCAAACTGGACAGGCACAAGCCACTGGTGTATGGAAAACAGCTGAGAAGACACTTTGACTTGTGCTGGTGGAGAAAAAAGGGGCTTTTAATAGCACAATTTTCTTTTTCATAGAAATAAGTAGCAGTAAATAAAAAGGGTCTTTCTATTGCCTAGTGCTCACAACTGACACAAAATAAGATACTGCCTTTGCAAGCACTGATTACGAGTCAGTGGTGGTGTCTCTGGGGTGTGCTTTGGAGAGAGGAGTTAATCTGTCTTGCATGCTCATCCTTAGGGAGAGCAGGACCCTCTTGCATTGCATTAGCTCTTGCAAAATGTAAAGGAGCAAAGGACAATAAATGGTCCTTTTCTGGTGCCTATGCAGGGAGCCAAAAAAGGAAACACAGTTGTTTGGCTGATAAAAAATTGGCCTTGTTATTTTAAATTCTAAACAATTTGTTTAGACTTTACAATGATGTTTGACTGGTCAGGATGATGTTTTGTCTTTCCTGTTGGGTACTTGAGTTGGTTCATGCTGAATGCTCACTGTCTTTATTACTGTGAAATCCTTGTAGAAGGTTCAGGATATATTCTTAAGAGAAAAGCAATTGCTGTAGTTATATTTAAAGTTTAAATTGAAGAAAACTTGAACATGTCTCTGGAATGTTTCATACAGCTTTATCTAAAAATACCAAGTTTTCATAGTTTCAGTAAGCAAATAATGTTTAAGATCTGCACAAAATCTGGTTGCAAAAACCTTCAACATATGAACTACATGATGTCAATATTTATTAATCTGGTGCTCCAGTCTGGCTTTCTATAGCTACTGGGAACCGCAGATGAGCCCGTAAGCCAAGACACCCATTCTACTCATTCAGAGCTATTCCAAACCCAGTCTGAGGCTCCTGGATCTCCACCCACCCCACAGTTCTTGGTCATCTCTCACTCCGCATCCAGCCTCTCCGCTTCCTGCAGTCGCCAGCCATCTGGTGAGGAGTGAAGCTGTCTCTTACGCAAGTTTGCTCTCTAGTTTCCCTACGCAAGGCAGGTTGCCCTTTGAGTTTTGGAGCAGAGCTCCCTGCTTCCACAGCACATCCCAGCCAGGGAACAATAATTCCACATCAGGAATCCAGCTGCTCTCTCCCAAATGATATTGCACCGTATTACCACAAAGCCACAGGGCTGTTCAAAATACCCACTATCAGCCAACTCCGCTCCCCTGCCAGAGATCAGAAAACAAGAACACATTCAGCCTCCTCTGCTCGGTGCTTCCAGCAGTTCACCCGCCCATTTATGCTGGGGTCTGTCCACATCTGTTTCACAGCACTCCTCTCACTGGCTTAATTGTACACACTCACTGATATCCTACACAAACCACAAGGAACCTCTTGTATAAAGCTAGCTAATGAAGAAAGGAGAAAAGAGAGACAAAGAAGTACCAGCACTTCAATAAAAATAAATACAAAATCATCTTTCTTTCTGCGTCACAGAAATGCATGGCACATAAAATCTGTCTTTGTGGATTTTGCTAATTACACACACAAGTTTAACTCTTTTATTTTTTTATTTAGTTGTTTTTACTTATAAGTTCTGCAGTCTTCACTTTAAACCTCTGACTTGCCCTTAGCAATGTCTTTTTCTTTGAGAAAAGGAAGGATGTCAGAGAGAGCTGGTTTTGGTCCTACCCAGGACAAACATGCTGCTCCTTTGATAATCCATTCATTTCTAATAAAATATTTTAGGGAGACTGGCTGCTTCCACTGATGGTTTTAGACTTATTCTAAACAACAGGCTCACCCATTCAATAATTAGGTTAAACTTTAGAAGTCATCGCTTGTGAAACGTTGACTTTGTTGCTCATCTAAGATGTGGAACAATGCTCCTCTGTGTTGGAGAAGTCCAGTGGGAAGAAACACTTTCCCTCCAGCTCTTTCATGTGCAGTGCTGCAGAAGTGTCCTGGGAATCTCCAAAGCCTTCCTGACAGCAAGCCACCAGAGACAGTTGTTAGGATTCAGTCCATAGCCAAGCACAGTAAGTAACGATAGTATTTATGTCTATAAAGATCTTGGCTTCTCTGCAGGAGGTATTTTGTGGACAGCTGACCACTCTTCACAAGAGCAGCGTTGACTACAAGTATTG
Source organism: Falco biarmicus (assembly GCF_023638135.1). Taxonomy (NCBI): domain Eukaryota; kingdom Metazoa; phylum Chordata; class Aves; order Falconiformes; family Falconidae; genus Falco; species Falco biarmicus. Next base: position 4,279,635 of record NC_079291.1, on the reverse strand, counting down.
GAAAGGTTCAGTCAGGAGATAACAATTGTCAGAGGAACTGGGGGAAAAGCAAAGGATAGAGAAATGGATATGAAAAAGATCGCTGGAGGCACTTATTTCAGCTACTGGAAAAAGCAGGTGACAGCAAAAAAAAAAAAAAAAGCCTCAGTTTCCTTTCAAATTGCAATATTTATATAAGAGCAAAAAGTGGCTTAGAGTAAACAGAAGGTAAATACAATCCAGAAAGATACATTGCCCTGCACAGCATGTCACCAGCCCATGGGATCCACCATGGCATCAGGTCAGTAGGCTGCTGTAGCTTCCTTCATGGAGAGGCTGATGATACTAAACCCGCTGTCTGTACTTGCACGTGGTAAACCTCACCCATGGTGAAAGCAACGATTTCTGTCTGCAGTTCCCTCTGCCTGACATACGTGTGGTTTGCTGCATGCAAGGGAGCATGCAATCTCTCCTGCAAGTCTTCATACAACTAGAACTACAGGTCACACTATTTAATCAGGATTGTTTAAAATGGAACAGTACATAACAAAAGTACAACCACTGAGACACACCACAGTGATGTCATTTAGCCAACTGGACGTTCGGTGGCCTTCTTTAAATTCCTCACTATCCCCAATCATAGAACCACAGAATTATTTAGGTTGGAAAAGACCTTTAAGATCACCAAGTCCAGCTGTTAACCTAACACTGCCAGGTCTACCCCTAAACCACATCCCTAAGTGCCACATTTACATGTCTTCGAAATACCTTCAGGGATGGTGAGTCAACCACTTCCCTGGGCAGCCCGTTCCAGTGCTTGACAGCCCTTTCAGGGAAGAAATTTTTCCTTATATCCAATCTAGACCTTCCCTGGTGCAACTTGAGTCTGTTTCCTCTTGTCCTATCACTTGTTACTTGGGAGAAGAGAGGGACGCCCACCTCGCTACAACCTTTCAGGTAGCTGTAGAGAGGGATAAGGTCTCCCCTGAGCCTCCTTTTCTCCAGATTAAAAACAACCCCAGTTCCTTCAGCTGCTCGTAAGACTTGTGCTCTAGAGCCATCACCAACTTCGCTCTGGACACGCTCCAGCACCTCAGTGTCCCTCTTGTAGTGAGGGGCCCAAACCTGAACACGTTATTCGAGGTGCACCCTCACCAGTGTGAGTACACGGAGATGGTCCCTGCCCTGGTCCTGCTGTTCACACTGTTTCTGATACCATCACGCAGTGTAGCTTCATCCTACAGCCAGTGCCCTTCTTACCAGTGACACAAAGGTCAAAGAGGCAGCTTAGGTCACAGCCAATGTACGCGGGGACACCGCATCCCACCACTACCCTCGTTTCTCCCAAGGGTGCCATTGCAGCCGAAGCACGCGGGTGCTGGTGGGGGACCCTCTCCCGGCAGTCCTTTCCAGCAGGGCCTGGAGCAGTCACCCCTCCGACTGAGCCCGCTGTTGTCTCATGCAAGTTCCCGCATTAGGGCAGAAGTCTGGAAATCCACAGCACAGTTAGCAGCTTCTGGTCATGGTGGTGAAGGGATTAGGGAAGAGAGGGCTGGCTGGAAGGATACGGCGCTGGCCGCTCAGGGGATTTAAACCCATTCCCCCAGCCAAAGGAAAATGAGTGTGGTGGCTGTGGTTTTCTTTCCGTTAACATTATCTTACAGCTTATGTCCTAAAAAAATTGGCATAGCTGGCAAACCCTGGGAGCAGGGCCCAAAACCAATTTAGCATGAAGCCTGAACTTTCTTTCACCCTTCGAAGTCCAGGTTTTCCTACCGAGCGTCAAAGTAAAGGGACATAGTAATGCAGTTTCTCCTCCTGCATTTTTTTCTTGTTTCATGTGAATGCCAGAAATCCTGGAACCTGGAGATTTTAAAATAAATTTAGTAATCTTCCCCTGGGAATAATTGTGCATTTTAAACACATCTCCAGAAAAGAGAATCTCATACCTTAGAAAGTCAGACACAGAAATTTTCTTCTCAGAATTTAAACAGGTAAAATGAGTTGGATAGAAGTAACTTTTTTTTTTTTTAAAGGTGAACTTTATGAGTTGAAAGTAATACTCTGGATTAGAGTCTTTTGTGCCAAAATACAACATAAATGATACAGGGGTTTACATATATGCTGTTGGACAAAAACAGCAGGGAGGTTAAAAAAGGCTGTCATTCTGTAATGTCTGTAATGTAAATCAGATTTTCTCTAATTTTCCTTTAGTGGGCTTCACTTTTCTTTAAACAATCAAAATTAGCTAACAGACCTCCTTGCTCATGTTTATATGTAGTTGGAAGAATCATTCAGAAGTCATTTGATACTGGATGTGTCTAGCTGTGCTGGCGCTGTATGCAGTCAAATATGTACTGAGTTAACTGTACTCATTTTTTGATATGATTAATCCTTTCAAACCATAGCAGAGTAAATGGCATTAAGAATAATTAATTTGCAAATGTCTACTTGGAGAAGTGTAGGTTTTTCTAAAAAAAAGTATCTTAACAATGTGAGGAGAAATTTTCAAAAGCCACTAATATCCTATTCTCAAAAGCAAGTTGGATGCATAGCATAAGCCACTCATTAAAAAAAAAAAAAGATATAATTTCAGTCTTTCTATCCTTTAAAGGCATTTGAAACCATTTTCCTAATTGCCACTTCAAAATCCTCTACTAGCCAATCAAAGAAATTCAGAAACTTCAACCCATACTCTTTTTGTGCTGTATGGTGTTTGGCAGGGAAGAAGAATTTACTCTGTACTTCGGTAGGCTCCAAAAGACATATTCAGTACTACACATTAAAAAGCAGCTCAGCGGGGAGAATTACCTATTGAATCAGAAGGATTCTGCCCCTGATTAACATGGAAGGAGTGTCACTGCCTGATGTGAGGAGGCACGGAATTGCTTACTAACACCTCCCAGATGCAGCGAAAGATTTGTGACTAATTTTCCTGAGCAAAGAGGTTGTAGGAGAGGACTGGATTTCAGCCCAGGGTGGATGAGAGAATTTGGGTTACTAAAGATGGGGCCGTCAAGGTGCTACAGCCAGCTGACTGCACTTAACTGCAGCATTCGTAAGAGGTTTTAGGTTGAAAAATAAACTTCAGAGGGTGGAACACTGGAATTTGGGCTGATAAAAACTGGTGAGCTGCAATGCCTCCAGCTGGATAGTGGCAACGTAATTTGGTGGGTGGACATCTGTCGCTTGCAGATTCCCTTACCGCAGTCCTGGGTCGGCTGGGGATACTGGCTTGCAAGCCCAAGTTGCTGCAGATCCTGGAAAAGCTGTCAAGCTCTGCTTGGAGCAGTTATAAACAGTGACACTAATCCACTGTCCTCTGAATATGACAGAGTTTTAGTAAGATTTTAGGGTTAATGAAAGGACCAGGTTGCCTGATTAACTTGATTTCTTGCTTAGTCTGCAAAAAGTATAGCTGTAAGTACTTCTGGACTTGATAGGAGTTGTTGCTTTTATCTTCGGATTGGGGTCAGCACTGCTTTCAAATGTGAACCAAAGGCCTAAGAGTATCCATCAGCTAACTTCAAGAGTTTTAGAAATCCCTTAACCAGGCCCCAGCTGAGAGGTCTGAGAGAAACAGCAGTCTCTTCGGTGAGCTTCAGCCCGGAAGGTTAATACAAGGGCTAGCTGTTGCAAGTAGCAACAAATCCTTTGCATGTCACTTGTAACCAGGAACACTTCTCTACACTTACATCTTCACGTGGCAGGAGTCTCCCATGGAGTCCGGTCACTGAGCTGCCCTCAGATGGAATGGGCCAGAAAGGACAAGGTCACAGCTCGGACCGGCGGGGTGCTCAGGTTTGTTACAGGGCTGAGGGTCAGGAAAGGGCCTTTTGTTACCCTTAAGGCCGGTGTTTGCATCTGACCATCAAACCCACAAATCTGACCTCACCGCCCATTAGACCAAGAAGCTGCAGAGCCTCTCCTGCTCATTCCAGCCCAAACCCTAACGTTAACACTAATCCTGAAATTAAAGCTACACCTATGTTAGCAACCCTTAGAACTAAGTGCATAGCTCAGTGGCTGCTGCTGCTGAAGACATTAAAAGACTCATTGATAACACCGAGATCTGGGCAGCAACACCGCCTTAGTGATTCCTATCACCTGATCCCTCACCTTGCCCCTCACGAGCCCTTTCTGTACGTCAGCTCCTTACACATCACCAGCAACACTTGCCACTTGCCGCACCAGAAGCTAGGCATGGCTTTCTACCTCCCATTTAAAACATGTTCAGAATACTCTGTAATGTTCCCTTTCAAATCCCACAGTAGCGTGGACTCGACCACCAAGTCAGTTTGACTTCTAGCCCTTCATATTCTACCCCTGAAACTAAACCTGCCCAGCTGAAATGAAAACTACTATCTACAGGATGCCAGCCAGCACCAGGTCCAGCTCTAGCTCAAACAGCTCTTTTCAAACCCAAGATGAATGCCAAGACCAGAACCTTCCCTAGCCTGACATGGTAACCTAACCTGAAGTCTAACCTTTGTCCTTACTCCGATGCATCAAAGACTATCAGTTGCAATTTGTCATTTTTCAGTCCTAACATTACTGGGTGTAACATACCACAACTGTAATAAAACTGGGTGTGTTTTCAAATTACTGGCTCTGAGTCACTACTTAGCATCAAATTATCAAGCTATAAAAAATCTATAATCTTAAAGTCCATAATTAACTTCAAAAAGCTACCTTTTGATGCTAAAGAATTAGTGTTAATCCACCCCCCACCATCTCACAGGTACTTGTTGAAGATGGAGCACATGCATTAGGCTGGCCAGCCTTAAAGGACATGGGATGTGATGGACAGGCTTGGACTGGAAGAAGACAGTGCAATGAAGATTAAAAAGACAGTACTATTCAGCTGTCCTTCCAAGTATTTCAGAGATATGACTAAACTTTAGAGAGAACACTGTCATGTGGAAATATCATTAACACGAGAATGACAGTAATTAAGTGGATGGAGGCATCCTTTTTTCTTTCTTTATTGTCTGATGAAAATTATACTTTGATAAAATGCCAGGGAGAACAATGTCTGCATCTCACTTTCTGAAATTGCCTAGACTTATGATAAAAATGCTTAAATCTGGAAAAAGTTAATCTGTTGAAAGATACAAAATGGTTTACACAACCTACTTAACATTACATACACACATAGCAGCCCTAATTCCTGCAGTTGTATGGTATCAAGCATAGATAAATTATGAAGGCAATGTAGTTAGTTCTAGAGTTAGGACTTTGGGTCAGTCTGAGTCTGCAAGCTGAAGTCTGCAATAAACTTGCTTGTTATGATTCACTATTCAATATATTAATATAAACACTTTAAAAAACTTCTTCTGTCCACATAGCAGCAAGTTTTCAGGCTATGTATCTTGACCCAAATCTATGTATCTTGAGTTAGAGAGACTGGCAAATTTCCTGAATGAATTCACAAACTCCCCAAGATCCTCATAGGTTGAAATAATTTATGTGATGAGGGGAGAGGCAGCGTATCTCACCAGAAATTGTTTTATTTGGTCTGTCATTGTGCAATGAGGTTCGTTCTACACTGCCTCCCAGATTCTTTGCATTTCTCAAGTGCAAAGCAGCCTGGAATATTCAACTGAAATGTTTCCTAGGTTGACTAGAACTCGCAGCTGAGAGAGCTAGTGCAGCTCATTCCCATTCAGCTACTCCTCAGAATATTTGACAGTTTTGAAAGACTGATTTAGAATTCTCTTGTTACAAAATCAAATTTTCATAGATCAGTGATACTTGTATAAAAAGGTAAATCTCTTCAATTTTAAGCCTTCTTTTACCCAAAGTGTCCAGGCTGCTGACAAGTCAGTCTGATACACTATAGCCATGAAAAAAAAAGACCTTTTATTATTTAAATATAATGTTAATACTGAAAAAGCAGAGGGAAGAACAGGAATTACACGTGAAGGTTAAAAGATACTGGAAATCTCACTGTCTTTTTCTGTGTTCTTCATATTCTGGAATTATGGCACCATGCTCTAGTCAACAGCAGCCGAGTGCCAGGACAGTATGTGTGTTCTTTCCCTATCAGTATAACAGAATCAGTTTAATAAAAGTAGAGGATCAAAAACCTTCAGATGAGACAAAAAAGAACCAAGAAACACTCACTGTCAGCTAAGTCACACAGATCCATTTCATAGAATATATAAGCAACCAAAAAGGAGAGAAAAAATATTTGCATTAATCCAACAGCCGTCAGTTTAGAAAGTCAATTAAGAAAGCTTAATGAATTGGTTTATTACTGTTTATTGTGCAAGTAATAATACTAAAACTGATTTATAAAATTAAATTGAAACAACTGTATAAATGTTAAGTAGCTTTAAGAGTAAATTAATTTGCAGTAAAATAAATAAAGGTAATTATCTTAATTCAATATTATCTTAATATTACCTTAATTTACCAAACAACCCAAATTCCTATAAGGGGACACTGTAGATACCAATGTCTGCAGCTGTCAGTGAAATACTGGCAATCAACTCATTGCTTAGCTTGTTGGAGACTACACCAGAAAAATTCAAGTGTCACAGGCCACTCCATGACGAATATTTTTTTTTTCTTTTCACTAAAAATGGCTGCAGAGAAGATAATCTAAATCAAGGCTGAATCTTTGAGATAGAAGATTGATAAAACATATTGCAACAATAACTCCTTGGACGTGATATGAGCTAACAGTTCCAGTGAGTCCATGCAAAGCATCTCCGCAGGACGTGAAATACAGCCTGTGGTTTCAAGCAACTGAACTAAATGCGAGTTTGTCCTAAACATGAATTTTCTCCAACTCCGTGTTCTCAGTGGCATGTATTTTTCTCTCTGGAAACAACTTCAAGATTGTGCTCATCCCACCTCAGCAGAAATACATGGAAGAGAATGAACACTCGTGTTGAATGAAGAAATAAATAATAAGACTCTAATAACCAGCTATTCATGATTATTAATACATTAGGACCATGAAAGTGAATACCTAAAGACACGCTTCTGCTTCAGAAAAAGATTAGCAGACTGAAGGGCCAATTACTTTGTCCTAGAATATAACTTAGTTCGCATAACTGGTAACAAATACTGAATTAGGTGCCTTTACCTTGCAAGTATTCACAGAAACAAGATTGCTGAAAATTCCAACCTACATCAGTCCTTCCAGCTGTCTAGATCAATGTCACAGTTTACAACACTAAACAGCCCCTCCTGCAGCAATACGACCCAAGTTCATCTCTAAAGTCACCTAGAACATTCTTCAAAATTTTATATTTAACTTTCTGGTCTCTGTATCAGATGGAACATCAGGCAACTTCTTTCTCACATTCTATCGATGGATTGTCAAATTAGTCCATTGACTAAAGGAAAACACAGAGAAATATAGGCAAGATTCAATCGACAAAACACTTGACTAAGCTTCTAAATCCACAGTCCATTTCTTACGTTAGTTCAATAATGCATTTCCATATACCCATTTATATTTTTCTTCTAAACAGTTTACACTGTTATTGTGGAATAGCATGGACTCCACACTCCCTTTATGTACAGGAAACAAAAGCTGATTCCGAACAAACCTGACAAAGCAACATGTGTGGCCAAGACCAGAGCTGAAGCAAAGGCTTCTTTGGATAGAATACGCATTAACAGAACATCATTTGCAGATGTTCTTTATCCAGTTGGATTCCCTGGCTTTTCACTATCTCTGCTCACACGAGCCATGGCCAAAACAAACAAGTTGTCCTTTCCTCAGCAAAGTGCATTTGATGGTGCCGCACAGATGAAAGGCCTCCAAAGCAATGGTTCTCAGCATTCCAGCTGATTAGCTCTTCTAATTGACTCTGTCTCCTCCCATTCCAGGATCTTCTCACAGTAAATCTCATCAGGAAAAGTTGCATAAAATGCAGCATCAAGGAAGTACCAAGGAGATTATGTGAAAGTAACATTGCTTTTCAAGCCACATTCCTAGCATAGAAGACCAAGAGTTTATTTCCTCTTGGCAGATGTAGAAAGTAAACAATCTTTCTTGGTCATTTTGCAGCTTGATCGTCTGTTCTTATGTGGTTTGTATCCTGTCTCATCATTAGCAAGTATTAGGATGGAAAGCACGAGAAGAAATAAACAAGTTGGGCTGTGCTGGTGCTCCTCAAAGTATTAAAACCTCTGGAGGACAGCCTGTTTCACCTTGCTCACATGCGCACTTAAACACATCACCTGAATTACGATCAGAAAGACAAGTCCCGTCAGGGATCTTTTGCCTGTAGCATGTATATGAAATATATATATATATATATATATACTTCTAAAGACCATGCAGAAACTATTGATCACAGATTGCGTTACCACGGGATCCCAAGACATTTGCAATGCTTCATCTTTCTTCTTACGGACGTTTGTAACTCTTGGCCTTTTTTACAGGCTTTTTCAGAGTGTGTGGTGCTAAGAGGTACAGATGGTCTCTAGATCCTTTGAGATTAAATGCCTACTGCACAGTTACCTACAATTACTAAGACCTGGAGTTGCTGACCAATGAAATTACCTCTGCTCCTCCATCCTTACGAAGGGACGGTGCAAGCTGTAGACTCTTCCTTAGAGCACTGCAGCTAGAAGAAAAAGTGAACACTTTAGACAAGTTGCAGAGTCTCCGGTATTTAGAGTGAAATTACCTGAGATTATTACAAGGTAGCCCAAGCGTAAAATAATGTTTAATATAGCTCTGGAACCATGATCCACAACAGCTGCCTACTAGATTAAAGCTTCTTTAGATATCTGAGGTTTCTTTTCAATGAGATCTAAAGCCTTCCACTTCAGAATGTGTTCAGTTAAAGCAAACATACTTGTTTCATACAGTAGAAGAAGAGGAAATTACTATTAACCAACTGTGAAAAGGCTAAGCCAGTTTATTTGATTCTCTAAAGTCCTTCATGCAAAATAAATGCATGTTCTCAATAAAAATTTGCAGCCATAAAAGCTCGATTTCAAATAAGAACTGTAACGAAATACAGTAAGTATTTATATATGAAATATCTTCAGCAATAAATCACACATTTTTGAACTTGAGGAAAGCAAGATACACTTTAGATGCAATGTTACACGATTCATACAGGTGGTTCCTGTGAAACCTGGAACAAACTTACTTATAGGAATCTCCACAGAGCAATTTTGTCTGAGATGAAATTTCCATGTTTCTTCCTTTTTAAACCATTCCATTTAAACACTCTGTGTTTCCCAATACAATTCACCTGTGAATGTAGCTGTCAATTACAGCAAATCTATTAAAACTACTGTTTATTTTGGATGGCAGTTATTTCACAGAACTACGCCTTTGTTACATACATTACTAACAAGGCATAATGATTGCATATGACCTCAATACAAGGAGTTAAGAGTTTGCATTTTTAATTTCCTGTAGCACTGTTGTATTTTTCACTCAGTTATTTGGAAAGCTGACACACATAAATATTGAATGACTTGGCACAAAAAGTGAATCAAATTCAGTAATATCTAACTTTCAGAAAGACTGAACAGACTCGTGGGGTTTTTTGAAAATTACTTCTATGTAGGGCATTTGAAATATGTTTTCAGTTCTGTTTAAATAAGAAAAATGCAACTACTAGTCTATAAAATCCCTTCCCCACTTCATTTATCTCTTTCTAATTTTCCTGATTTTTCAGCATGTGGACAAGCAGCAAGGATTAAGGAAGGGCTGAAAAAAGTCTTCATGAAGCCGAAAAGGATATTTAGAAATCCAAGTGTCAGACCAAAGCCACAGAACTGTTGGCCATAATTACGCATTCAGTCCATGCAGCTTGGTAACTGTGAAGTGAGTACTTGACACCAAAAAAAAGGGGGAAAAAAAAAAAAAAAAAAAAAAAAAGATAAATCCTCTCTCTACTTGAGTTTCCAGACTTGGCAGTTGGCATGACAACTGTAAGCAAGTAGTCAAGTCAGGCACCAGCTGACAGCGAGAATGCAAAAGAAACCAACAGAAACATATAAAAACCAGGAATACAGAGAAGTGCTAGGAAAAGAAATTACAAACTGTGGACATCACAGAGCTTTAGAGGTGTGGGCACTAGCACAAACAGTGAGTAACTAGGTCCCTGCATAGCAGCAGGCAGAGTATCGTATAGCTGAGGTGGTGACTAGCTGTTTCTCCAGCGAATAAAAAGATTGTGCTACTCTAGGCAAAACTCCAGCTCTGTTGTGTGCCAACAGAAATAGCTGATCAGGCTGCACGAAAGCAGTTTCATAGTGAGCTGCAAGTAGCAATACATAAAGAGCTTATTAATCTTCCTGTACCACTGAAGCAAGCTCAATTTCCAGAAAATAGATATTTATATCTAAATCAAAAGAATTAAGAAGGGTGTCAAAAATCGAAATGTCTGATATTTTTACGGATAATTCTAAATTACATTAAAAAAAAAAGAGAAACAAGAAAAAAGAAAAAAAAGAAAAAGAACGAAAAAAGAAAAAAGAAAAAGAGGTAGGTTAGTGAATTAGAGGAGCTATTCATGGATATGGTAGGATAGTTTGTTATTGTTATCCCAGTATTTTGACACAGTAAATTCTCTTCTGTCTCCAACTGCCAGTACAGTTGGAGAGCAGAGCACCAACTCCACAACACTGTACACATGAGCTTGGATTGGCCTCAGAGACCATTCCCTTATATACTGGCATCACCGTCACACATGAGGACAGCTAAGGACAGATTAGCTCACAGCAGGTGTCTTCAGTCCCGTATTTCCTTATCTAAGTATAGTTTTTAAAATATCATCATTTCCATAACATATCTCAATTGAAACTACAACCTAAAGTTGTTTGTGCACAATTACAATCTTATTCCTTGCATTTTTTTTCTTTCGGAAATTTGGTCATTATTGTCATGTTCGTCAATTGACTGCATATTATTATGCATATTAATATGCAATTAAAGTCTGCATATTTTTAGTCCAATTGTAAAAATACATCTGTTTTCAACACAAACGTTATCAGCGGGCTTAATGTGTATTTTATTCTCCAGCCTACCAAGGGGTTTTTTGGTTTGTTTGTTTTGGTTTTTTTCCTTCCAGGAGCATGCCTTTAGAAATAGAAGCAGGACCACAGACTCTCACTTTTGTTAAGCCAGAGAGGGTGGACTGACCCCACTGCCCCTGGCATTTCCTACTTGAGATCCCTCAAGCTGGAGGAAGAGTCCCACCAGTACTCCAAGCTTCCTTCCAGTCGTTCCATTTTGTGTTTATTCTGCTGGTGGACTTGACAACTCTGAAATGGGAAAAAAATGAATTCTCATTGAGATGGAGAGGTTTGAAAGCTTCTCACAGGGTAAGACAAGAAAAGGTTACAGCTTTTATGGCCAAGTGGCATCCAATGGGAAATCTTCCATTCCTTCTGCTTCGGCTATTTATTTCCTGACCTATTAATACAATTATTCTTTTGAGAACTGATGTTTGAGTTTGCTAATTTTAAATTGCAGATTTCTAAATCTATTGTATTGACAAGTTATTATGTCATAACATAAAATTGCATTGTTTGTTACTAGCAGGAAAAGAGAAGGATCATCTCCCAAAGGTATAACATTTCTTCAACACACAAATTATATTTCATGTGATATTTCGAGTATGAAAATCACAAGCAGCAGTCCACAGAGGAAGGTTTTGCTTATTTCAAGTAAAGCTGTCTCAAGGAGGAAAGCTGGAGAGGACAACCCGAAACGCAAAGCTGTTCTTAATATAAATAACGTTGGAGAAGAGGAGAGGAAGTTCTCTCCTGACAATTTCGAAGTAAGGGAGTAATCAGGGAAGGGTTTTTTACCTCACAAAGGTTCAACACTGCTTAATCTTTTACCAGAAACTTTAATAATGTGCTTAAACAAATCTATCGCTATATACTGTGCATATATATAATGTATGTTATCACTATAATTCATGCTGAATGTTAAACCCCTTGCATCACGGTTATTATACAGGGTAAAGTCCTCAGTAAGTCTCAACACATGACCAGCTTCAGACACCCTTTAGTTCTACAGCATGAACAAAATGGATGTTGCAACAGAAAAGTTGCAACTATCCTTTCTGCACCTTTCTTATTATATTTCAACTTTTGAACATGGTAATTACCACTGGAAAAAAAAAGTCTTATTTTGTTCAACACATTTAGTTTTTATGGCAATTTGGCCTCACACATAACTTAATCTCTCCAAGTTATAGAAGATTTTAAAATGTTTACAGGAGGGACTGAGTAAAAAGGTAGCATGCTGATTGACCAGCACTTTAACTGGTATAAGGAAAAGTCAGTTACGGTATAACGAATAATGCCAACTGAAGAACTGGCCCAAAATACAGCGTATATTTGGCTTAACACAGGAGTCACTGAGGCAGAGAAATCCATACAAGTCAAATATTCTGTGCTTACTGCACTTTCCCTTAAGAAAAGTACATGTATGCTACACCACAGACACAAGTGTATTGTTTCATCAGAGACTCCAGCTAAATGAATATTTTTTTAAAGACCAGTCTCCATACTTTCAGGCTGGATAGCACTGGTTTGTGTTAAGCAAGTATCCTGGTGGCATTAGTGTTTACTTTCTTTTCTCACATGGACTGAACAAGCAACAGTAGGTCAGCTATAACTAGTCATTACAATCCAAAATTATTTATTAAAGAATAAGGACAATCAAATTAGTAATTTACAGTAATAAACAAGAGATCAGAATGACTGGATTCCTCACTAAGTAACCTGAAAATACTACAAAAAATATAAATCAACAAGATTCTTCTCCGTGTCGATCTTCCTGTTCCCATCCTCCACCTCTGAAACCAACTTTCTGAACCTACATTGATTAAGAATGAGATATCTGTAACATGATACTTATGCACTGATCCTATAGATTGCTGTTAACAGGCAGTCCATCACAAATGTGGCTTCTATTAAGTTTTATTACTTTCAGGATTTTAATTTTGGTACAGACTTATTTTCCTAATTTTGTGCAAAAACACTACCCATTACGTCAAACAAATGGAGGTAGGGAGGTGGAAAAAAAGTAAGAGTGAGTTAAAACAACACTGACAGAACAATAATGATGCAGCTATCTAAATATCCAGCATTAAACCACAATAGTTCTTTTCTGACACTTAATTTTACAGTGACTAATTGAACAATACTAGGCACCAGCCCTCCCACGGTATTCTATTCATATTATACAAGGCCAGAGATATAAAAACTATATTGCACATGACTGTAGAAATTCATATTCTAAATCCAGTGTGCTACATGAGAAATACGTAAAGAGTTCCTAATCAAAGAAAACACTCAGTTTAGAACATAACTCAGCATCCACCGTCCAAGTAACTTCAGACTTCCTAGAAGTTTGTGACTTTTCAAACAGGACCATCAGTTATCAGGGTGATATCTGGGAGCAAGTAAGGATTGTTCTTCACAATCTGATATGGAAAAGAAAAATAGTTAATATTTAAATATTTTCATTTATAATGTATGAAGAAAAATACAGTACCACCATAGTCTGCAGGAGTATTACAGTACTTCAAATGTTACGAACTTAAGTTAAAAATACATAAAAATCACATTAAAATATACTAAAATTTTAAAAGTTAAACACTGGGCTATTAAGAAATTCCAGAATTTAGGTTGCCATCAAACCTTGTCGGCATTTATATATTAACACACATTCTGATGTTAAGTACTACATCATTCTTTATGAATGAGCAGGGTCTTGGCCTAGTAGCACGGAAACATGAAGACTTGAGGAGGTTGTTATCAGCAGGACATGAGAGTGAAATTGTACAGGAGACAAGAACTGGAAAGGTTAAAGAGAAAAAGCATTTCTTTAGTCCCAATACTAACATGCTGCCATGAGAAGTAGATTCTATCTTTGTCTCTACTAAAGATCAGCCCACAACCCCCACAACTTTGGAGTCCTTTATTTCATGGCTGTGTAATTTGAAACATCTGGGAAGTCAGATTTTCAAAAGAAGTGACCTCTAAATTAAAGGTGCAAGTTTAGTTAGCAGAAGCTGTATACCAAATATTTAAATGCTATGTGAATTTTAATGACTATGAAACAGATGATGAGTGTCTCAAATTAGACACCAAAAAATTATTGAGCTCTGTTCCTCAGTTGACCACCCCAAAAATAAAAGTAATACTTCCATGTCTCACTAGCATGTTTTTAAGATAAGATTTCTTATAGTGGTGAAAACAACAGACATGCACATTACACCAGCCTGTATATCCTCTCCTATCAAAATTGCTGCTAACACTCATCATCCTTGCTGCTCTCTCTGCCTGCGTTCTTGCCTTCACCATATCCTTTTTGGGATTACCAATCAGTTTTTCCTCAGATCATTTAATTCTCAAGTTAATTTTTAATTCTGACCCTACCCTCCAACAGCTGCTGCTCCCCCTCTGTGAAGCATTGCCAGCAAATCAAATGAGCATATTTTATTCCATCAAATGAGCATATTCTATTCCATCATCCAGATTTTTAATGTCAGATAATAATGCACAGCAGACATAGGATAAATCCTTGCAGAGCCAAAGCTGATAAACCCGACTAGTTTTAGAGTAATTACCAACACAGATCAAGTCTAAGTTTTCCAGCGACTTTTAGTCCCACTTTACATTACCATCTAGCCTACAGGTTCTTAGACCCTGAGAATATCAGAGTAACTTCTTACTCATGTTGTGTTCTTACGACTCTTTCCTCACCAGCTCTACACATTCAGCTACGTGCCGTAGCAAGTCTCTCTTTTGTCCACAATGCTGGACGGTATCATATGCTCTTCTCTGGAGCTAACTGGAACATACTCAGCTAAAGTAATCTACGTAATCTGTAACCCAATCCTATAAAGTATAACGGAATACCACCCATAAATCAGCCATTTTAAACAAGTCTCAGCTACAGCATGAGCAACAGCTTTCATCCCCTATCACATTTCATCATGTGGTATTAAGTACAGTGTAATCAAAATTCAAATATTTATAAAAATAGAAGAATGTAAGGGCTACACTGCTTTTCCTTCTACTTCATTTTTCTAGATCCTCTCGTTTTAATTAGTAAATGTTTTGAAAAACTCTACAAACACTTTATCAAGGTACTTTTATACAAATGAAGTGGCTGCACAGACAATGCCCAATACAAGATGAAAAATATGTATTTCTCTGCTTCAAAGGCTCACTGTCTTCAATGTTAAGAAAGTATGTCTGCCCCCGTAAATACACATCTATCCACAGGTCAATTTATATAGAAATACTCAGTGCTTACTGCCCGTTTTCACTTAAAACTATGACTTTTAGTACCACACATGGCCATATATAGCAAAAATGTGGTATTAAGAAGCAGTGACAAAATTTTCCAGATTTTTCAATTAAACCTAGAGGTGCCACTGTTGACATATGACACAAATGTTCAAGGTAGTGACGAGGATTGAATTAAATGGCCTCAAGTGATTTCAAACTGAGCATATTTTTAAGCATACGAAACTCTCTTCAGGCATTGAAGAGACTTTATCTGGAGTTGGGTGTAGACTTCTATCACTCATATCCAAGGAAGAGTAATTAAAACAGAGATGAGAGACACTGGCATCTACAGGGGAATCAAAATTCTATCTGTCTATGGCAGCTTAAACCAGCTTGGATTGTTTATCACAGCAAAACAGCCTGAAGGAATAGGACTGGAGTCTCTGAAATATCAGAACACTGAATGCCAAAAGATAATTAGAATTTTTTTACATTAAAGGATAATTTAGAGCCCCAAGAAAAAATGCATACTAAACAGGAAAAGTTATGTCAGCAATTGGAAGGTTGCCTACTACAGCCAGAATATTCTCAAAGACGCTTACAGTAGCAGCAAAAAGGAACAAAAAACGCTGAGATAACTTCTCAAAAAGATGTGAACAGACTCACATGACAGACTTTGATAGCACATGACTAAACCTGATGATCCATTCAGTCTTTCTAGTCAAGACATAGTCATGTGTTTAAATGGTTTCTTAAAAACCATCTAGGACTTGAGGCCAGATCTGTGCGTGAAAGCACATGAGCGTACGGCTCTATTAACAACAAAGGTATGCTGAGTCGTTCCAGTTCAGGGTCTAGAACATAGTTTTCATTTATTTTAGACTCATATATATCTATCATGAAACAGGAGTTCAAAGCACATGTTGATGAAGTGTGTTGATGACAATTTTTTGATACAGGTGACTGACAAGCGAAGTAGGTGGCCTGCTGGACCTGCTTCCATGAACAATCAGTAACCAGCCAAGGCTGTAAAAGTTTAGGGGAACCCTAGTTGCAATGACCATAACATTGTGGAGTTTAAAATCCTGAGTCAAGTGAGGAAGATAAATTATAAAAATTACAGTCCTGGCCTTCAAGAAAGCAGATATTGCCTTGTTCAGGGATCTGCTTGGTAGGACCCATGGGATACTGCCATGAAGGACAACAAGGCCCAGAAGGGCTGGCTAATTTTCAAAGACAACCTTATCCGAGCACAAAAAGGGTCCTTTCTGACGCTCAGGAAAACAAGCAAGTATGGCAGAAGACTGCAGAAGCTGGACACAGAAACAGACTACTTAG
Source organism: Falco biarmicus (assembly GCF_023638135.1). Lineage (NCBI taxonomy): Eukaryota > Metazoa > Chordata > Aves > Falconiformes > Falconidae > Falco > Falco biarmicus. Next base: position 4,263,072 of record NC_079291.1, on the reverse strand, counting down.
AGAAAGGGAGATATTGCCCAAGCATGCAGGGATGCAAACACGAGAGCCAAAGCTTGGCTGAAGCCCAAACTTGTTAGAGATGTAAAAAGGAAAAATGAGGATGCCTTCAACACCAGCAGCAAAAAGAAGCTAAAGAAGAGGTGAGACCATTGCTTAACAGGGTAGAAGACCTAGTGAGAAAGGAAGTGGAAGAGTCTGAGGTACTAAATGGCTTTGTGCTTCTGTTTTTATTAGTAAGGGTTTTTTCCTTAGGTGTCCCAGCTACTTCAGCTTAGTAGCAGAGTCTGTGGGAGTGAAGCATTACCCGTAACAAAGATGAGGAACCACTAAAGATAATTGAACATATACAAGTCCATGGGCCCAGACTGGCTGCATCTGGGTTGGCTGATTTCATTGCAAGGCTGCTCTCTACTATCTTCCGAAGATCATGGTAATTGTGGGAGGTCCCCAATGACTGGGAAAAGGCCATCTTCAAGGAGAGCAATGAGGACCCAGACCAGTACAGCCCACTCAGCCTTGCCTCTGGTCCCAGGAGCGTTATGGAATGAGTCCTCTAGAATGTAATTTCTGAGCACATAAGGACAATTTTGTGTCCTGCCGTTTTAGCTGTTGGCTTTTGGCTGCCACAATACAAGAACAGCATCGACATATTGAAGCAAGTCCAGTGGTGGGCCACAGATGATGATGATGAGCCTGAAGCACGTCAATGTATGAGGAGTAACTGAAAGAAAAGCATTTGTTTAGCTGTAAGGCAGCGTTGCTGTCTTCAGCTAACTAATAAGAGGCACTGTGATACCTCCGTCCTCAGAGAATTGACAGAGCCCTGAGCAACCAGATCCACTTGGGAGGCTGGACTAAACGTCACTGAGTGATCCCTTCTAACCTGACATAGGTCAGTTGCATCAGTGAGTGTTTTCTATTTTTCTGCGTATCTACCTGAACACATTTTACCAATTAGTAGTAGAAGTCCTGGTCCAAGTGGTATTTTGTTTTAGGATCTCTCTGCTACACTTTCCAAATTATGGGATGATAGGAATAGCAAAGAGCATCTATCACACTAAAAACATGGCAAAAGGGTATTACCCATTATGAAAGAGATTGCCATAAGTACACATATCCTTTTAAGGAGAAAGAGAAGAGAATGTTTGCAGGAACACTTGCCTGATTTGTTACCCCGTTATGGAAAAACTGGTCTAATAATACTGCAAAGTTTCAATATATAAACAGATAATCATGCCAAAGAATTGCAGACACTGCAACAGCTAATTGGCCCTGCATAAGCTACATAAGCATTTGTTTTATATAAATTACACCGCTCTTACCCTGACACAAGTAGGGTTCTCACCTTTCTTGCCATCACATATGCTGGACTACACAAAAAGCAAGTACTTCCCTTAAAGACTTTCTCCCTCAGGAAATAAGCATTAGATAAAGCAAAATATAACAGCTAAATAATTGGTTAGACTTTGCAAGTATGGTTCACCCAATCTAACTGATGAAAGCTAATTTGTAAGTGATCCATACTAGCAGAGATCACTATGCAGAAGAATGCAGATATGTAACTCTCCATTTATTGTTACGAAATACTAATATTATAGCAACAACATCCATTACATCCATTACCTGATTTGCAGTTAATTGTGTAGATTGAGCTAGCTGATTTTCACTTGCAGACGAATCATGTGAATATATTGTTACCTGTGGGTACAGCTACAATGTTTCACACAGTCTACAGAGTTGGAAAGGCAAAAAACAGACTTGAAATTGCTTAGGCAGTAAACTAACACGCATGAAGGAATCAACTGCTATCATCGTGAAGTCCTGGAACAGCCTGCCCAGAGGAATTCTAAGAGGCAAACCCTACACTTTGTGAAATTCAGTGGGTTTGGATTGTTTGACAGAACATGCACACAATGGCAAAACTTAGCATGTCTAGACTAGCATCATATGTCAAAACCCACAAATACTTTACTCAGATGTTTGATTCTGGAAAGATTTAAAGATATGTGTAATCAGCAGAGCCTTGTAGGCCACAGACCTCTGTGGATGATGGGACCAGATATCTATTAAACATCTGGTAGCTTTCATTCCGTGGAGCAGAACAGGCATGTAATATTAACTGCTGGCCCGGGAGTCATGCTTTGTTTCTGAAGAACTGGATGTGGCAAGCAATATTTCATCACACATGAGCACAAAACATCGTATCAGGAAAAAGTTTTATTTATAATGTTAATTACTACAGTAAGTGCAACCAACATAAATTACACAACATAGGTGAACTGTTTGTGCAATGTAAAAGGGGAAAAAAATACTAGCATGTTTGGCACTAGAATTCTTGTATTTTCCCTACACTATGGTATTTGCATTACTGGCACTGACATGCAGAATAGCACCAAAACTGGTGACCACTTAAAAAATGCTTTAACCCATGAGCTGCAGGAGCTACTAACAGAGACATAGATGGTGTATGAACGGTTTTGTTAATAATTTGCAGTGTTTTGAAGTATTTTTATTTCTTTAAAAAGCAAAGATGCCTACAAACGTATAAATTCAGGGTGACATTTTATCAGATAGAAAAAAGCTAATCAACTAATATCTTTCTGGGTTTCTTTATGCTTACTTGGGGAGAACTTAGCATAACCTATGCAGTAATGATGTGTACCACAGCTTCCAATGACAGAATAGTCCAATGTAAGTTAAAGAACTCCAAATTACGTTTTTGTATCTTAACCAACTAAACACGCTGATATACCAATTTACAGAAGCTTTTTGTCTTGTTTTAAATAGGAAGTCTGACACTAAAGTTGACACCAGCTGGCTCAGTCAGAAATAAAGTTTAAAGCTAAGATTTCTTTAAACATTTTGTACAAATTCAGATGAAAACAGTTGTGATGTGCAGTGGGCAGAAGAATTATACAGACCAATGAAAAATGCCTCTTTCGAGATAAAGCTCTGGTTCCACATAACTAGTTACCATTCCTGGTAACTATACAAAGCTATGAGATACCAGGCCTTAAATGAACCAGTTCAGCAGCAGTTCTCTTAAACTGGAATAAAGAAAAAGTAATTTAATTTAATGGAAATTTCTTATGCAGATATTGCCACAGTCCCAGTAAACGCTGGGATAGGCTACACTAGCATGCTGCTTCTTCCACTCTATTTTACATTCTGCCTACAAGTATCAGTCCACCACTTTCAACCACCAGTCCTCTGACCAGGGCCTACATAACATCACTTGAAAAAACAACAACAAAAAAGAACATCATAGAGGTATTTGGGTTTAGGTATAACAAACATATGGATACTATTTAGTCATGAAACAATACTTATTTAAGGTCAGTTCTCTCACAATCATCATAGGAATAGATACATATCAGCCAAAAGATGGCATTCCGGGTCCTTGGCCCTTAGAAGTCCTCATACTTCAAATCTTAACCATGAAGGTGTATTTTAAGATAATCGTTAAGTCTTTTAAGAATAGGCTACTTTTTAATTTCCACCACCCCCACCTCCCCCAGTTTTCATAGATGGATTTATGCTTTTTCAGCTTGGGGTGAAAAAGACCACTGTTTCTCAATCACACATTAAAAATCTTACTGTGTGCTTGGATAAGGAGACAAGAACTACTGCAGCTGCAAAGTTCCTATTCCAAAGTAGGAAAACAAATGTGGCACCTTTTATCTAAACAGATGTGTTCCTAATGTATCTTGAATAATAACTTCCTAGTTGAATTTAAAAAAAAAACAAACAAAAAACAACTCAGCAAAAAGGCCCATTGTATTTGTTTATTTTGTTCCTGGGATAACATATTTCCAGTGTGAGAACAAGTGTGTGATGAATTCTCTTCATAAGAATAACTAGTAAAATATTTTTATTAAATTCCTGTCACTTAAAATTCTCCAAACCCAGTGAAAATAATGTTGGCTAAATGTCAGAAAGCATAAATCAAAAGCAATACATAAGACACAATTTGACTTAAACCTTTAGTATTTGCAATGACACATGACTAGGAAAAGATCTATGGTGCTTCTACAGGAAAGACAGTTCATAAATTGCCCTTATAAGCTCGAGCATATTTCAGAAGAAAAACCCAAAGGAACAGAAAATAGGCATACCATTATACAGAATGTTTTCCTAAAATTTCACTATTTAACGTACACCAGTGAAGCAAATTTGCTGGGGGAAAAAGCCACTAGTTAATTAGGCTTTGCTCAGAATTAAAGAAAACTTTGAGAGCCAGGATGTCTTCTCTCGCACTGTAGTGGCTTTGAGAATAGGGAAGGAAAGATGCAGTCTTAAATGCCTCTACTTTGTCCTGAATATTAGACATGATGTGATAAGATACCGAAAAGAAGAAGCTGGTGAGTGAAAACATAGTAAGGAAGAGACTGAGCTAAAAGGTCTGGATTCTTAACCCATGGACATTAGAATCATGAACAAATGCTGGATTGGCTTCTTTCATAACCTGGGAAAAGAAGAAAAAAAAGCTAGCAAAAAGTTCCTCCTGTGAAACTTACTCAGATTTATTTCAGGAAAAAAACCACCTAATTAATCAAGCATGTACTGCTCAAAATAAAGCAGGTAAAAATAATCAAAACAAACTTTCCACTCCACTCAAGCAGACCAACTTCTGTCCACCCTCAAAAAACAATGCAGCAGCAATTTAGGACACAATTTTAAATAAAGTTAATCTAAGAGCATGCTTGTGTGATGACAAGATACTGCACATCTGCAGAAGCCAGCAAGTTCTGGAATCTGATAACTCTGATTACCACCATTTTTGCTTCAAAATCTTTAATGCAGTATACTACGCCTTCCCCTATAAGCAGATTTTTAGGTATAAATACCAAAGCTTTCAGTTACTCTTCTAGTTTACCAAGACTGCCTGTGCAAAACTGTCATTTCTCACCAAAAAAAAATCTTACAACCCCCCCTGAAAACAGCTTACCTTGCCATAACCATATTCTACCACATTATTGGTCACACTTTTTCCCAATAAGCAAGTTATAGTTCAGAGCTGCTCAAAAACATTTGCAGACTTCTTCCAGATTATCTAAAATGTCACTCTCCTACTCCAAATATGACTTCCCACACCAGCACAATGCAGTTACCACTGCAAAAGGATTATTTTTCATAAGGCCTAGCCCCAGCTAACTACAAGAGCCAGGAATTAAGATGCTCATAGCAATGCCCCTTTGACTGCGCCAAGCCTTATCCCTTCCCTTCAAGGTTTCTTCAGACTGCCATTGTGGTTTTGAGGCAAATCTGCTGATCACCTCCATGCACAACACTGTGCTTCATGCTCCTGAGCAGGCCTGGAGCACACTTCATATTCTCCAACCGCTAAAAAGTGGGACCGGATCAAAAGTTTGATCAAAGTAACACCTCTCCATGAAAGCAGACTGTAAGGACTCAGCACAAACTACCATACCATGCTCCGCTCATATTGACACTGCCACTAACCGCAAAACTTCCATGAAAGCTGTCTAAATTCTGCCTTTAGATGGGAGAAAGGAACATGGTTTGCACACTGCTTTAGTCCAGAAGCGTATGCAAAGTGTGGGCAGTTGGATACTGTCCAACCTCATGTACAACACAGTTTCCAATTTATTTATTAAATTTGCAACGTGGTATTTTGGGCATTATCTTCTTTCTCTCATCATCCTTAACAGCCTTATATACCCTTCGTATCTAGGCATTTCCTCCTGCCCTTAGAGGCTTATTTACCCCATTGGCGACATCTTACAAAGCCAAACAACGCCAACAGGGAAGGCAAGTCATTGAATGGATGGGTATGCAGTCTACTTTGTTTTCAGTACACTTTCCAGCACCTGCTTTTCACTCTGAATTTGTATGCTGTTGAAAGAGAAGAATCTTTAAAATGGGAATTATTTCTGAAGGGCATCCTAACCACCCTGACGAGGCATTTGTGGAGCTGGAGCTACGTTCAACTGCATCTTCGCTTGCAGTTTTGTCAGGAACCTAATAGGCAGGAGGTGGGGAGAAAGAATGAAAATTCATCCTTTGATGTACTTGTAGGTGGCTTAGTCCTCCGAATGCCGTTTGCTCAAAACAAAACAAAGTCCTTAATCCGTGGTAAACCGTACCTATTGCTTTTGGCAGGTTTCTAAATACAAGAAACACAAACAAAAAAAAAAAAAAGAAAAGAAAAAGAAAAAAGGGGTGTTGGGGGGTGGGGCGGACGACAACCAGTTTACTTCTGTTCCCTTCCCCCTCCCCGATGCGCAGCTCTATCTGCAGCCCATGTGGCTGGGAGGCAGCCACAGCCGGTTCCAATTCCTACTTTCCCACTTAGCGCCCCTGCTCGCTGCCGGGGCTGAGCCGAGCCAGGACCGGTCGCGGCTCCCTCCCCCCGCCCCCCCTCTCCCCCGCTCCATCCGATCCTCCGGTCCCCCAGGGCACAGTGTGGGAAGTACGAATTTCCGCTGAGTTTTCTGGGCAAGTTTCGGAGCTCGTCTTTCTCCTGCTCCCCGCTCCGCCCCCCCTCCCCGCTCCGCCCGCCCCCCCCCCCCCCCGCCCCTGGGACAGCCGGCGGAGCAGCGGGCAGCCGCGCCGTGCCGTGCCGTGCCGTGCCGCGCCGCTCCGCCCGCACCCCGCCCGCCCCCCGCGGCAGCACCGGCCCCGCGACCGCCGAGCCGCAGCCTGCGGGCCGCGAGGGGCGGCGGAGCCCGGGCGGCGGCGGCCCGCAGCCCTCCCGGCCGCTCCGTGCCCCCCGGCCGGCTCGGGCGAGCCCATGGTGCCGGGCACCGCGACCTGCAGCCGCCGCCGCGCCCGCCCGCCCGGCGCGGAGCTCAGCCCGGCGCGGAGCAGAGGAGTGGCCGAATAGCAGCCGCGGCGGGGGGGATGCCGGAGAGAGACAAAGCCGGCGGGGGAAGCAGCCCACGGCTCGTCCCGGGATGGGGGCGCCGCGCCGGGTCCGCCTGATGTTGCTGACGCGGGTGCTCTGGGGCTCGGTCCCCCTCTTCCTCCTGCTGCTGCCTGCGGCCGAGCCCATCTGCCCCGAGCCATGCGACTGCCAGCAGCACCAGCACCTCCTCTGCACCAACCGGGGCCTGCGCTCGGTGCCCAAGGCGGCCGAGCCCCAGGATATCCTCACCTACAGCCTCGGGGGCAACTTCATCGCCAACATCTCCGCCTTCGACTTCCACCGCCTGGCAGGGCTCCAGCGCCTGGACCTGCAGTACAACCGGATCCGCTCGCTGCATCCCAAGGCGTTTGAGCGCCTGGGTCGGCTGGAGGAGCTCTACCTGGGCAACAACCTGCTGCTGGCGCTGGCCCCCGGCACCCTCAGCTCCCTGGCCAAGCTGCGCATCCTCTACGTGAATGCCAACGAGATCGGCCGCCTCAGCGCTGCCTCCTTCTCTGGCCTCAGCAGCCTCGTCAAGCTGCGGCTGGATGGCAACGAGCTGGGCTCACTGGGCGACTCCACTTTCTCAGGGCTACCGAACTTACTCTACCTGCACCTGGAGTCCAACCGCATCCGCTGGCTGAGCCGCGGTGCCTTCACCGGCCTGGCTAAGCTGCGCTTCCTCGACCTGTCAGGCAACCAGCAGAGCTCCCTGCGCCACCCAGACATCTTCGGGCCACTGCGCTCCCTCCACACGCTGCTGCTGGCCAGCAACAACCTGCAGCAGCTGACAGGGGGGCTTTTCCAGCACCTGCCTGGCTTGGCGAAGCTCTCGCTCAGTGGCAACCGACTGGCTCACCTGGCCTCAGATGCCTTCGCGGGGCTGGGTTCGCTGAAGGAGCTGCGCCTGGAGGGAAACCTGCTGAGCCACCTGCCCGCTGCCCTGCTGGAGCCGCTGAGCAGCCTGGAGGCGCTGGACCTGAGCCGCAACGCGCTGACCGCCCTGCACCCTGCCACCTTCGGCCGCCTCGGCCGCTTGCGGGAGCTCAGCCTGCGAGACAACGTGCTGGCCACTCTCCCAGGCGAGCTCTTCGCCTCCAGCCCGGCTCTCTACCGCCTGGAGCTGGAGGGGAACGCCTGGAGCTGCGACTGCCGCCTCCGCGGCCTCAAGCACTGGCTGGGGGCCTGGCACTCCCAGGGCCGCCTGCTCACCGTCTTCGTGCAGTGCCACCTGCCGCCCGCCCTGGCGGGCAAGTACCTCGACTACCTGCAGGACGCCCAGCTGCCGCCTCCGCAAGACGGCGGCCCCTGCCACGACGGTGCCGCTCCCGCCTCCGCGTCCCCGCCGCCGGCCGCCGAGGGGCTCGGCGGCAACAGCAGCGGCGCGGGGGTGCCCCGCGGGCCGCCGCCGTCCGCCTCCACCGCCCGCCTGCTGGGGGCGCCCGAGAGCGCGGCGGCGCCCAGGGCCGCGGCGGAGCCGGCCAGCCCCACGCCGCCGCCGCCGCCCGCCCGCCCGGCCGCCTCCGGACCGGCGCCGCCCAGCGCCCCGTGGCCCCGGCGGGCCGGGAAGCCCCGCGCTGCGCCGGCCGCCGGGGTCCCGCCGCTGGTGTCCGACCCGTGCGACTTCAACAAGCTGTTCCTCTGCAACCTGTCGGTGGAGGCGGTGGGCTCCAGCTCGGTAACGGTGCGCTGGGCCGTGCGGCCGCACCGCAGCCCCCGTCTGCTGGGGCCGGTGAGGTTCCGCCTCCTCTTCGACCGCTTCGGCGCCGCCGTCAAGTTCCAGCGCTTCGTCTACCTGCCGGAGCGCGGGGAGCCAGCTGCCACCCTGCGGGAGCTCCGCCCGGACACCCCCTACCTCGTCTGTGTCGAGGGCATCCTCGGCGGCCGCGCGTGCCCGGTAGCACCGCGGGACCACTGTGCCGGGCTGGTCACCCTGCCCGAGGGCGGCGTGGCGGCGGGCGGGCCCCGTGGCCCCGACCAGCAGCTCCTCACGCTGGTGCTGCTGGCGGTGAATGCGCTGCTGCTCTTGGCGGCGTTGGCCGCCTGGGCCTCCCGCCTGCTGCGCAAGAAGGTGCTGGGGCGGCGGCGGCGGAAGGCGGCCCCCGTCCACGTCCGCCAGCTCTACTCCACCCGCCGGCCCCTCCGCTCCATGGGCACCGGCGTCTCCGCCGACTTCTCAGGCTTCCAGTCGCACCGGCCACCCCGCGGCGCCGCCTGCGCCCTCAGCGAGGCCGACCTCATCGAGTTCCCCTGCGAGCGCTTCATGGATAGCGGCGGCGGCCGCCACGGCGACGACCACCTGCTGCAGCGGTTCACCGACTGAGCCCGCCCAACTACGGCTCCCGGCGGGCACCGCGCAGAGGCGGGCGGTGGGCACTGCTGGGCAACGGGGCCCACCGGGAGCTGTGGTCGGCGCGGCGAGGGGAGGCGGCCGCTGGGCTGAGGGTACGGCCGGGCCCCGCCGGGCTGCCGCCTCCTCAGGGAAAGCTGCGTGCGGTCGCTGCCCTCAGCCACGCTTACTGCAGGCCGGGACTGATGCCGTGTGTGAGGTGGGCTTAGTCGGCCACCCCTGATGGAAGGTCGCCGTTCCTCAGAATCATCGCTAGCCCAAGCAAAAGCCGCGACTGGGCAGCTGCTCGGTGCCATGAGGGGAGAGAAGGGCGGGAGCCCGTGCGAGCAGCAGCAGGTGCCTTAGGCCAGCTCAGCGCCCTGAACTGAAGCGTGCCGCTTTACAGGTGGCTTTCTCGGACTGCAGCTGGGCCGTTCCAAGGCACCGGCGCTTCCTAATTAAAAATTTGGACGGAGGGTCGTCTTCTAATGTAGTACAACCAGTGAGTTGTCTAGAGGGCTTGAAACACACATTTTGTGCTGAACAGTTTGAAGGCTGTGCCATCTTAACTCACCCTGAACGTGAGGCAGTTTTAACGTGCACGGGTGTGTTTTCGTACTTTTTTGTAAACGGGAAACAATAATGCAGCTGGTTAGTTTTGCAGGAATGTATTGCTGACACCACTAGGAAAAACTGAGTTCTGTAATATGTTTACAAATGAGCTATTTTAAAATTCTTTTTTTTCAATAAATACTGCTTGGTACTTGCACACAGTAATGTGTGTGGTAGTTGTCTGAGTCTGTGATGGTCAGTGGATCGCTGACCCTCACGTAATCCATTTCTAAATGGGTGGATGCAGAGATGAGCTGTTGATGGATAAATAATATTGGTGCCTTTCTTCAGAAACAGTAATAGGTGAGAATATTTCAGGAATGTGAAGCAGTCTTTATCCTAACGGGCAATTCCCTCTTAGCCTTAGCCTACTAAAATTAGAAGCTTTATGTACCTCACTGTGAAATAAAACATTTTTGTATATTAATCTAGATTCTGTGTTTTGTGTAGCTGAGTGAGTAATGCTGAAGTTAAACCCTTATGCAGTAGTATATGATGTTTGAGTTGGTTTTGTTTTGTTGTTGGTTGTTTTTCTTTAACTTGACTTTTGTCTTTGGTTTTAGAGCAATGCTAATCATTTTTTGATCAGTTGCTCTCTACTTTCTCAAACTTCTACTTTCCTAAATATTTACAGAATGTGGTTCTGTTACTATGAAATATGGTGGTTTAGTTTACATTAATAATTCTCTCTGTGTGGTCTAGAAATGAGCTACTTAAAAAGGTCCAAACTGGGGTTACGCTTTAAATGCAAATGTTTTAGATGGAGTTTGGTAAATTGTTGAGACCATTGATGCTACTTTTGCTCCTTTGAATTTAATGTGCAACCTCAGATGAACTCTTGTGGAACTGAATGGCTTCAAGGAAGTGTCAGTGAACTATGGAGACAATAGTCTCAATATCATGCATTCACTGCTGACCCGAGGTGTTCGTGACTACAAGTTGTTTATTACTCTAGTTGCAAGTAAGCAATGCGGTTTGTTGGGGGTTTTTTGTTTGTTTGTTTTCAGATGACAAGCATTTACAAAAGACACCATAGTAACTGGTACCTTCAGTTGGAGTTCAGTGAGAAAAGACTTTATGTTCTGAGGGAATTTTGTTCAATCTTTACATTCAAGTCGGAGGAAAGGAGGGAGTGTAGAGATCATTTGCCTTAATCTTTGCCTTTTAAATGCTGGGGGGGGGGGGGCGGGGAAGTCTTGATTCTGTCAGTAGTAAAAAGTCCTTTTGGATTTATGTTGACAGGCAGTAGTTTTCATTAATATCAGGGGCCAAACTTGATTGTCTGAGTATAGATTAAAATTCATAACTCATAGACACAATGTTGAGTGGAATTAAAACTGAAGGAAACCAGGATCATGTTTTATTTTTTGTTAAGAATCTTAAATTTCTGTTCCTTTGGACACTTGGGTGCTTTTGGCCATTTATGACTGACTGTGGAATACACCACTGTTTGTGTTAGAAATGCAGTGGGGATTATTGAGTAAAGCTGTGTATCACACTAACATTAGCTCTTATCACTGGATATTCTTCCAATGGGAGATGCATAGATGCTGTACATGGTTATAATCAATTATGTCAATAAATCCATTTGCTGAAAAGAAAATTGGTGTCTTAGATTTTATCTCATAATGCATCGCTTCAATCATAGACTGGCTGTAAGTTCTTTGTGTTACTAGCACTGCTGTTTCTTAGGCCTGCAGAGCGCGCCTCATCGTGCGTTCTCTCATGTCTTTTCACCACATGTTATGTTTTCTGTTTTGGTTGTTATATGTTTGGATGGTGCAAACAGTAAAATAATTAAAATGGTCAGCTCTGGAACAGGTAGACCACTGTCCCAAGATAGACTAATAAGGTGCCATTACATTAGTGGACTAATGATCCTTTATAAGCTAAATAAGAAATAATGATTGTTTGGGATGTCAATATTTGGTGCACGTTGGAAGTTACAGTTCTGAGGGTTTTTCAGTACCGTGAGGCTAATGATATTAAAATGTCATGTTGAGCACACACGTTTTCTAAGTAAGAATTCACTGCTGCTTTTTGAATTTATAAAAACATTTGAAGAATTGCTACAATGAAGTGGAAATAGGTCTTTGTCCCAGCCTAGGAGAGGTAGATACATAGATTTACACAACAACAACAAACATGGTTAACAGAATGAAGTTGGCAACTTCTTGAAATTCAGAAGTTCTGTAACTAGGAGTACTTAGGCTTTGCGTGCAGTTGTTACTTGCAGCTTTTTTGCAGGGGGGAGCTGTACTAGCAGGTGGTTCAGGAAAGAAATGTCAGCAACATTCAATGACCAAGCGATGTCAATATTACATGGCTCTATTTTTACCAGCAGTAAAATATTTATATATATTTGGGTCTTTTTTCAAGTAAGCTCCTTTCTAAAGAATGACTGTAAAAATAGCCTTTTCTAAATGGATGAACTGCCATCAATTTATGCTCAAAATGTTTGTCCTTCTAGCAGAAATAGAGTTTTACCGCCCTGTTCTCTCCTGGAATCTATGCAGCTTGGGGAAGTGTCTCCTGAATGCTGTCCTGCTAAGTAATTACTGAGCATGTTATCTATCAAAGACTGCAAATCACCAAAAGATTGTCCCATTGAGGTAAAAGGACTACTGCTGAGGGAGGTCTGCAAAACGTAGTGGGGCTTCCCTGGTGGCAGCTCTGCTTGGGTCCGCAGCCCCTGCACACCTCCTGCTTCCCTCGCAATCCCTGACCCTTCACTGCAGGCAGCTGGATGGTGAACTGCAAAATTGATCCTCCTTGAAAATAAACCTTCCCTAGTACCTCCCCTCTCCCCTAATTTTCAGCCAGCTCAGTTTCTTTGATTCTGTTCAACTCACACAAGTATTGGAAGTGGAAAATGTGGGGGTGCGGTGCAGAGGCAGGAAAAAACAAAGATGAAAAGCTGCTTAAACAATCGTAAGTAGTCTTGATACCCAGTTTGTCCACAGTCTAATAAAATCTAGACTATTCACATTAGATGAAAATCATATGTAGAGGATATACCTTTACTGGAAAATCATTAATCGGCAAACCTGAAAATTATTAAAACTTCTCTACAAGATCCTAGAAACATTGACGTTAACAATGCAGGGCTAGAGAGAAATAATCTGAAGAGAACAGGGCTGTAATGGTGTCCATGAAGGTCTACATGCGCATGAAAAACCCTTGCTGAAAAGCACCGCTTGACTATTAGAGCCTGTTGGATTTATAAAAATATTGATTTCTTTATGCAGTACTATCTTTAGTTTTCGCAATGCACTGCAAATGCCAAATCATAAAATACCATCGTCGTTTGAACCATGTTATTACCCTGACAAGGGGGGACCTGGTAAATTACATGTCTCTTGTGCGTTTTCCTTTGTGCTCTTTCCTGGGAGAGATTTGGAAAATGAAGAATTGGAAAGGGCGGGGTGGGGTGGGGGGGGGGGTGGGGGAAGAGTCTACTCCAGTTCCATCAGGATATTTATTTAACTGGTAAACTTACATTTAGATTGTAGTGGATGAGTCCACAAAAAATCATTTATTTTCATGACAGTATATGTATTTGCAGAAAACTCCTTAAGTGAGCAAGATAAATACTACTTCATTTCAAAAAACCTGGCTGCTCACATTAATTCATGTTTCTTTGGCCACCAAGGGTGTGCATATGTTGTTCGAGGTCCACAAGTAAAGCTTTGGTTTAAAAAATTATTTGCAAAATCAAATCAGCCAAATTATGTGTACACAGTGTGATGTACTTGATTTTTCATCTGGGCAACTGTTTTGAGACAAGTTGCTATATAAACGTTGATCTATAATCTGCTATTTGTTAAACAGAAATGGGGAATAAATGTAAGGAAACCATGTGTATTCTGGATGCTGCATTTGTTCTTTTTGCTCCACGCTAAATATAGCATAGTTTTGGCAGTCTGTCCAAATACTGCTGTTGTGTTTTTTCTCCATAAAAAGTCGAGTTCTCTCAAGAGCATGCTTTAATTCCCATAGAAAATAAATTCCCATAGAAAAATAGTCAGTTGTCTTTAAGCAAAAATATTTATCTTCATATCATTGTACATCGATTTATTTACGTAGATGCTCCCTGGTATTTTTTTTTTTTTTAAATCTATATCTCATTTGTTTTTACATACGAGGCTGTAAGAATGCAGTATGAATACAGTGTGAGTAAATAGCTGGAAGAAAGCTGCCTAAAAACTAAAAGAGATGTTTACTAGCAAAGAAGAATCTGAGACTTTAAAGGTAATTTATGAGTATTTATGGTGTGACATGTGCCTCATTTGTTGCTGGATTTTTAAAGGTACATTTATTTTTAGTTTGATAATGTATGTTTAATAATTTTAAGTTATAGAAATAAACTATTTGTCCAGGGTTGGGGAGGTCCCCACATACATACATCTTAAAAGCTATTGAGTGCTACAAAGAAAATTGGGGTGGGTATTGTTAAAAGTATTAATTCTTACTAAAGTATTACCTGATTTTTCATCGCAAAGGTCATTTGAAGTTGCTGCCAGGCAGAACAGTCCTTAGCTAACACGTTAAATGGTGTCTCTTGATTTCAGATAGATACGTATGATACTATTCCTTACTTTACCTGTTTCTCTAATATTTCAACAAATACATTCTCAAATCATGTTAACTTTTTTACAAAATGTTTCAATTTTTTGTATAGTCAGTATTTCAAAATACTTTACTGCTCTTTGGAGATCCATTCATGTGAAACTTGTACCGAGAGAATCTGAACAAACATTAGAGCAATCTGTCAGTGAACAATCGTATGCCACTTTGTAATGCAAGTGCTCAGAGGTTGTGAAGTGAGGGTTGTATTTTTTATAATCTTGTGAGAATGAATGACCAACAAAACATTCTCACAGGGCCACAGCTGTGCCTTCTAGCTATGGCAAATGTATTACTATAATGTAACACCTTATGCATCAGTCTGGTCTAGTCTAGTTCATTTTATTTCGCCATGTGAGACTAGAAAAAAAGACTTAATTATGAGACCTGAATGTCAAGGAAATAGAGTGGATAAGCATTTTGTGAAATCCTTGGCCAAAATCCTGTTAGCCACAGTTTTCCTGATTCATTTAACTTCTCACGTGTGCGATTTGTTTCATTGTCATTAGTTTCATACATATTTGTTTAGTTGTAGTAAATATTTAGAAGTCATTTGAATGTTTGAAGTCCTGGATACATATAACAGATAAAAATTATACACAGGAAGTTAATGAGACAAATATTCTCATTATAAGACTGATTTATCTCGTAAGGGACAAATATTTCAGGGACGTTGTCTTTAAAATAAACCTGAACGACGGTTTTAAGTCAAGAAAGGAATTATTTTTCTTTGGAACATGAAGAAGGTAGGTAGCTTGTAAACAATGTTTTGACTCTTTTATTTAATTTCTTGCCAATAAGAGCAAAGATTAGCATTATGTTAACAAATTATATTGTGTGGGGATATGCATGGATCCTATCTGGATCCAGAAAAGTTCCTTGAAATGGTGCCTGGGCTGTCAGTTTTAAACTAAGGGATTCACTGTTACACTGCTGGAGTTCATCCTTACAGTGAGAAGGACAGAAGAGACCTTTTGATATGTCTGAATCTATGTTTTAGTACAATCTTTAATCCATCATTGTACCATTGACATCTCTATCATTGTACCATTGTACCACTTTTCCTCCTACCTTGCTTAATATTTAAACATTGGAGTTAAAATTCAGTTTAAATACTTAAGTTACTTAGCACTGTAGCAGCCCCTGACTACTGTAAAACAATTTGAAATAAGGGAGCATACTTGGTGATACCTATCAGATGAAAGGTTAGAAATAATTTTACTCTAGAGGAACACACAGGAAAAGCATGTTTACAGCAAAAAATAAAATATTTGTTTCGTTTATTTGAAGAATAACATGGTTTATTTGCCATCACTATGTAATGATCTAAATCTTGAACAAGCCTACTGCAAGACAAGGTTCGTATGTTAAATTTACAAGGCAATTTGGAGTTTTGACAGTACACGTAGCAGATGTTTTAGCGTGCCATTTTTTTGCTGCAACAGCTTGATCCTTCTTCTGTTCTCACTCTGTGCAAGTGAAAAGATTTCAAGGCTCTTCATGTAAGTACCCACTGGTAATAGATCTTTTGCAATGGAATTAATTGTAATGCAGAACTGTGCTCTAAGATTCAGTGTTCACCTTAAGAAAACCCTACCAAAACAGTTCTCAGATCTGATCAGCTTGGGGAGATGAGCCTGAGTGTTAACTGGCACGGAAATGTCTTTCTCAGCTGGCAATTACCGAAGAGGGGGAATCTTTCATGATCATTGTAGTAAGTTGTTAACTCTGAAACTTAAAGATGCCAAACCTACCACAGTTTTGTTGGCCTCCAAATGAAACTCCTCCACTTCCTCTCGTTGCCTGAAAAGCTTTTATTATTTAAAATATTTTGTCAAACCATGCAGTTTTTCTAGTAGTAAATGTGCCAACAAATCTGGAACTTGGCAGTTATTCCCATGAGCCTGGTGCAGTTGCTGGGATCCTTGCTGTGCAGTTCTGCCATGCTGCATGTGCCTTCCACCTGACTGCTTTTAGCAGTGCAGCACTACCTTCTTCTACCATCTTACTCATTGGCACAGGGTTTTCTCCAACAGATTAGGGACATTCAGTTCAGCCTGGTATCCATTCAGTTACTTCTTTTTTTCTTGCCTAATATTTCAGTTCTATGTTAATGGGAGTGTGTTTGGGCTTGCTTTATCTGGTTTGAAGTAAGAGATAACAGCTGTTTAAAATAGAGTCTGCTCTTAGAAAGCGAAGGAAGGAGTACATGAATTTTAAACAAATCCTGCTTAAACAGAAGGGGGTTTATTCAGGAACGATTTGGGATTGGAATGGTTCACTGGGATCCCACTGATACTGTTCTGCTGGCACAAAGGAAAGTGCAGAGGCTTCTGGTTTTCCTACAAGGATGTATCCCTAAGAACCTGAGACTGCAGAGTTCCAGCAGGAACTAAAGACATCCCCTTCCATACATTTCTGTGGCTCAAATGGAATAGAGATTCAGGGTCAGCATCTTTTTCACTGGAATGGCTAAGAACTTTCTTTATCCTATAACATATATATTGACCTACGCTGATACTGTAACAGGAGAGTTATAAATAGGTTTCACACTAAAGGCAGGCATCAAAAAAACTTGACATTTTTTGGAGACAAAGCCTCCTTACTTTTCATCTGTAGAACTGAATTCAGCACAGACTGGAGAAACTGGCAGTTTGCTGAAGGTGTTAACAGCTCTTTGAGGTGTCTGCAATATGCAACTGGGTACACTTCATTTGATTAAAATATTCTCTCATCTATTTTATTTAGAGATATTTAGAATATGTCCTGGGTGGAAAATACTAATGAATTACAAACTGTTAGCTTGTAGTCATACCAACCTACTCAGATTTTTGATGCATTTGTTGTTTATATTCACACTTTCAAGTGCACCTGAGGCATTCCTGAACTTCAGTCTGACCGTGTGTTTTCATCCAACCTGCTTTGAATTAATACAGTAAGGCTGACTGGAATACATGTTTAAAGATGCTGACATCCAAAGTATCTGAGATGCTGCAGGTGCTTAGAAAATACAATACATTAGAAAATCTGCAAAATACAGACTTGGAGAGTCATTCAAGTTCAACATTGCAGTCATTATATGGCTAGCTGTCCAAATTCATGTGTTATCATCTCTGCTTGTCCCCTTGTCATGGTTAGCTGCCTTTTGTTTCTCTCTGTGATCTGTAATGAGTTGTCAATTTTTGTAGCTCTTGCATCGCATTTTGACCTGGTCCTGACTACTGCAGCAGCTCAGACTACATTTCTTTCCAGAGTGGCCAGTACACGTATTGTATATTGTTTTTGTGTAGTATCAACGAAGTAAAAGAGAAGGATTATGGGTTTAGAAAATGTGTTTCTTGCCTAAAGCTTTACCGTTCAGCTGATGGTAATCCAGGCAGACAGCCCCGGTGATCTATAATTTGGTCTGATTCTCCAGAAAGACTGCTGCCTCTCTCCTGAGAGGGAAAAAGCTGTCAGGCTCCTGTTCTGCGTTTGTGATCTTTCCGGTTTGGTTGAAACTAGTTTCCTAAGTTGCTTTACAGAAGGCAGTAAAATCCTGACATAGAGGCGAGCGGTAGAGCTTTTACCACCTATGTATGTTTTCACATCAAAGAGCTTCTGTAGCTGCCTGTTGTTCAAACGGTGCCCTTTGGACATAAAACGGTCAGAATCAGACAGCGACAGTCAGAAATCGAATTTTTATTCATGAATCTGAATATTCAAGCCAAGAGTAATTCATACATTATACAGAGGACTTCTGGACCTAGCCTAGCTCTTCCCAAAGGCACTACTTTCATTTTAGGCAGCCTTCTCCTTCTGGTCCCCAAGGGAGCTGCCCTGCAGAGCGGTCCCTCTCTCCCGTGCCAGCCTCCTGTGTGCTGGTGGGATTAGCCTCCATTTCTCAGAAGCCTTTGGAGGTTTGTTTTTTTTTGCTTCTTGTTTCGTTAGTTCCCTGCTGTATAATAGGCCCCTTCCACGTCCCCCCTTTCTTTGCCTTGTTAGGTTTTTAAACGACAGGATTACAGCAACTGGGTCGTCACAGCAGAGCTGCCAAAACTGATGTAACGACCTCTGCGCGTTGTGACGCCAGGAGTTAGAATCGAGGCTTTAGCTGCCTAACTGTAGTGCTAAAACTTTTTAAACAATCTTTGTTTCATAATTCCGCTGCCCGTTTTGTGTGCTTAGAGTTTCAATTTACCCTTCTAAAAAGGTGAATGGAGTTTTTCTGACTCATCTTTTCCATGTAAAGTCATTATGCCTGACCCATGAATACAAAATTCTGAAGAGCAATACTTTGCATCAGAAAAGGCTGAAAAGGCACGTATTTTCCTGAGGAGACAGAAGCCTTCTCAATATATACAGGAAGACTTTATTAACTATCCATTTACAATTACATAAGGTTAAGTATCAATTTGTAAAAGGGATGGGTTTGGAGAACAGCAGGGATGTAACTGAAACTATGTTTATTATATATTACTAATAAATTTAGACTACAGGACTACAGCGTAAAACCACAGTTGTTTACTAATCCTCCAGATTAAATTGTTATTCCTACAATTATTTGTTTTATCAGTGTAGATACATCACGCCAAACTGGTGTAGCACAATGGATCCCAAGGCAGCCCAGTTTTTGCTAATTTCAGTGGATCTACATCAGACCTGAATGTGAGCCAATCTTTGTTTTCCTGCTTCTGCTGCAAAAATTAGCTGGATATTAAAATCAGTGGATATTAAGAAGAATTGGTGATCTATTTAAACAGGAGCCTGACTAAATAAATAAATTCTTGATCTCTTTTACATAATTGTGAAGTTATAGCCTCATCGTTTGTGACACAGTGTGTGAAACTAATTAATTTCTGGAAAATATTCATCTGCGATTTGGATACACCCATTATACTTCTTGGAATATGACACGGAAAACGAAGCTACCAAAAGGAAACATCTGTTTGTATCTAAAAACCCAAACATTTCTGAAGTTTAGCAACACGCATTCTTCTTGGGGCTGCCACCTATTATACTCGGCTCTAGAGCAAATACCAAAAGGATACTTGAGGTGACCTTTTGTATCAGATTAAACAAAAATGAGAAAACACTTGGCAATCAGACTTCCTCTGCTAGGCCATGGGAAACAGCAGAGCAGAGGAACAGATACAGTAAAAACATATTAATTCAATCTCATTTGCTTTAGAAGAGTCCAGCAGTGAAAAGAACAACTAACTGTGAAAAACCTGAGGTCTCTGTATTTTGGCATCTCTTGAAGTCTGTCTAGATTCTTCTGAACAAGGGCTATCTCAAGCAGCAATAAAACAGGGGGGGATGAGGAAAAACACAGGACTAGAAAACATTATGTGGGAAATAGTTTGCTTTCAAAAGCTATTTCTTAGGAAGGAAAGATCCCCAGCGGACTGCAGTTTCGGTATCAGTGTTCCTGTTGCCTATTAACAGACACAGTTTTGAATATTTTTTTCATACATCTCTTTAAAACACTGTGTGGATTTCCAGGTTCCCTGTGCTTGTGTAAATCTGTGACTTGCTCGTTTGTTGGTGTGCTGAGCAAAGCTGGGGGAGGAAAACGAACTGTAGTTTCCCAGTGAGGTTAAGCTAGCACAAGCCAGAATGCTGTTGAAATTACAGTCCTGTTTGCTGGTGGATGCTCATCCCTTTCATCTGGCCATTCGGCACGTGCTGGGTAATACGGGAGGTATGATGTATTGCCGCTCCGTGCCACTCATTGGCAAGAACAGTGGATTGTTGGTTTGCATATGTGAATAACAATTCGTGAATAATAGGACTAGTCAGCTCTACTAAACAAATGGTAGATTTATGACCAAGGGGCATCCAACCCTAAAAGGTGAACAGAGAGAGCAGTCATCAGGGAAGGGAGGATAAATGCAAATGTTTAACTTGCAATGATTGGGATTATTATGCAGTAGGTCTCTACAGCTAGGAGCTGCCCGAGGAGGTCCAATTTTAGACCTTTCGTGCACCAGGGGTAGTTTGGTTTGCTCAAACTGGCCGTTCACTATCACAAGTGATTCTCCAGCTGTCGCAGCCTGCCTTCAGGGTGCCTCACTCCCTGTTGCTGCTGTGGACGGAGAGCAGCAGTTACTCACGCTCACATTCTCCCTGCACGCGTTGCAGTGTATCGCACTTGCTGTACCAGGCACCTGGCACAAGTCTTAGGGCTGTGGGTCGATGCTGTTAAATGACAAGTCATCGCAAATATCACATTTCTTGGAAATAAAAGTAATTTCCTTAAAAGCTGCTGAAAGGCACGGGAGACTTGAACTGCTGAATGATGTGTAAGCTCCCATCAGAGTAATGGTGGTGTTGGCTGGATATTGCAGGACAATTTTTAGCAAATTTAGGTGGACTTTGCATGGAGTTGCTCTTCTTTTTGTAAGAGAGATAGTGATACATGGGCAGGTGCATAGGATTAAACTCAGTTCTTACTTCAGCTACAAAACAGGAAGGTAATTGAGTCCCATAGGTACTTCTCCAGAGTGAGTGGAGTCTTCTTCCCCTGCTGTCACTGGAGATCCCATGCAGAGTGTGCAGAGGTGCGGAGCAATTCCCCACTGCAGCTGACCTTCCAAGACTGGTAGAAAAGCTCTTGGGGGAAGATTTGGCCTCTGGAGAAGGAGTTTCCTAGACTGAGAATTTAACTGGTGGTGGTGTGTGCCCCTGGAAAACCTGGCAGGCTCAGCTCTGAGAACAGCTCAAGTCACACAGTTATTTAAGCATCCATTTAAAGAGTTGGGCTGCGAGCTGCGGGAACTATGCAGCCTTGCATGGACCTGTCCTCCTTGAATGTCCTGGCTTTTCTACTCAGAGTCAGAGATCAGTAAAAGCCAAAACCCCTATACACTTTGTAAGGCCAGAGAAGATGACTGAAAGAGAAAGCTGTGCTGGATGTCCAAAAGAATAGCTGAATTTTTGGAACTAGGGATAGAGAGAAGGGAACACAAGCATACACAGATTTCTTAAAATGCAACCCTTAAGGTATTTTTGTCTTCATAAAATTTTGGGGGTTTATTTCTCTCTCTTTCCCTCACTTTTTATGTTCATCCATTTTTCTGTATTTTTCCTTCTACTTTTCCTCCTAACTCCCTGCTGTTGGAATTGTTCCCACACATCAGTTAGAGCCTTCACAGTGTTCTTTCCAGCTGAGTGTTCATTAACCTTTGATGTTGTATTGCAGAAAAAAACCCAGATTAATTATATTTTGAAGATTTCCAGTATCTCTGCTGACAGATTTTCTCACGGTAACTTTAACCCTTTTCCTGAGCATAGCTCCTCTTTTCTTCCTTCACAAAAAATGTGAGACTTGCAAATCAGCTCGTTTAAGCCCCTTAAGAAAATCTTGGTTCAAGCATGTTTCCTCACAAGTTCACCCTTGGGGATGCACAATTTACCTCCTCAGAAATTTGATGTTGAACATAATTACAGAGTTGATATATTAGAATTATAAACAAGCTAGTCATTAATTTGATAATGTATATACAAAACTGGATAACACAAAAAGCCTTGGTACGTGTATTTTGTGCCTGAGTTGCCCTAGCAGTCTGCAACATCCATGTCTGCAGGCATTTTTTCACTGTACATGGTTCCTCCTGGAAACTGTGGAGCATTTCTAGGGCAGCTAGTTTTCTTTGACCCTTTTCTCCCTGTTTTACTTCAGTCCCCTTTCCCAATACAAAAGCACGCTCATCTCTTTCTCTCGCTTGTCTAAACATCCTTATTTGACGTGATGAATGAGTTTATATGTCTTCTTCATAAAATTTAGAAGTGAATTTATCCTGAAGTTAGTAATTTTCAATCTCCAATTACTTTCATAGATACAGAAAAAAAGTTGCTTTATTAGTTTTCAGCCTCCCTGTTGCTCAAGGCATACCCAGCTGAGTAGATATTTGGCTTAAAGACTGACTGCAGACTCCTGTGTGGCAAAGTCATGAAACAATCCTGCTCAGATATTGAATGCTATTTCATAATTATGTCATAACTTCAACTGGAATACATTTACACAGTCCATTTCAATAGGCAAACATTTTAACATGTTAACATACCTCAGATCCTCAGGTTCTACCTGCCCTCAATGGTCACGTCGAAAGGAAGGTGAGGCTTACTTCAGCAGAGCTTTCAATAAATAGTAATACATCTCAGCTGAAAACTATTTTGAGGTTGTTGGGTTTTGTGTGGGGTTCTTTTTACTGTTAACATTAACCTAACCAGGCAGATAAATTTTGGGGAAGAAGTGAAAGGAAAGAAATTAATATTGTTTTTAAAACTGGCTTGGGTAGTTGAACAAGTATTTGGGAAATATATCTACTTGTTAGGATATATGTAGGTGCATGTTTGTTTGTGTACCCTTCTGATGAGAAAGGCACCGCCCTCAGAATTTACTTCCCTACGTAATATTATCTTTGCAATTGTGTTGTTTCTGTGGGAGTCATTGTCATGTTACTTCCTGATCCAGTTTTCCTCTAGAAAATAGCATCACCTCTTTCAAAGTGCTTAAAGAAACAAAACAGGTTTTATCATGTTTTGTCTCAGCAAGGTTTTGCTAATAAGTAACATAAACTGAAATGACTTTGCCAAACTAAAGAAGTTAAAAACAGAATTAGTGAGAAGTTGACTTCAAAGCCATCTAGACACGGTCAGAAATGGTCTGGGCACAGTCCCGGGCAGCTGGCTCTGTGCGGCCTGGCTTGGGCAGGGAGGTCGGACCAGATGACCTCAGTGGTCTCTTCCAACCTCACCTCTTTGCCTGCTGTGGCTTAACTTTCACCCATATTCATTTGCATTATTTGTGTAGCAGCTGAAGCGGTTTTCAGTCAAGCTGCAAGCAGAACTGCTAGTTGAAGACGTGTAGGTTTTTCCCCCTAATCACATACACTGCGGTATATGTGCTGCTGAAGTTCATTAAGTGAAAAATCAAATACGTCCATCACCTTGAAACTCTGAACGTCTAGCAATGGGGGGGTTGGTTAGTCAGGGGTTTTTCCCCCCCCAGAATGAAAATGTCTTCTCTGTAGTCTCTGATGGATTTCAGCTTTGTGACTAAAGCCTGTTCAGATGACTTTCAGCAAACAACACGTGGTAAATTAAGTCATTCTTCCTATCTATCTACTGTCCATAAACAGCCATCATTTTTCCCATACCTGAAACAATTCAGCAGATTTTTATTATGATCAAGGTTTCATCTTGTTTCTCATTGAACTTGAGCGTTGATCTATGTTTTAGTATTCAAATATTTCAGCTAAAACCAAGTCAGTGTCAGAAATAGCCATCTAAATAACATGGAAACTTCTGATCAGGTGACCCCACCTTTGTAATTACTACTTCCTCCTTGGAGTAAGCTTATCATCACAACAATTACAATCACCTTTGGTGAAAACACAAGCGCAGACAGCCACTGACACTGGGTCAGTCCAATTTAGAAGTCACCAGAGTAATTGCCAGCAATTTACCCAGCTGCAGTCATCTGTGCTTTTAATATTTTTTTTTTTTTTTTTTTTTGCATCAGTTCTCCTTGTAGTTTCACTTTGATCAATCTCTGGGAAGAAGTAGTAAACAATGATAGTATTGGTCTGCACTTGCAGTTGCTCTGTTTTGTTTTGAAGGAGGGTTTTGCAGAAATAACTGAAGGGAATACAAAAATGGTTTTCATTTACACTTCCCCCGTGCCCTTTTAGAGCCCTCTCACAATGAATAAAATATTCACTTTTCTTTTTTTCCTTTTTTTGTCCTCCCTGGAGCAGCATAAAGAAGCCTCAGCAACACTGTCAATTCCAGCCATACAAAAATTGCAAACATTAGCAAAACAGTGGATTTGGTGTTCATTTTAATTTGCTTTCAATAGTTCAAATTGTACTGTTTTCTATCTTTAAAAATTCCTTGTGACTGAGGGGGCTGGAAATATACTTAAAAAGAAAGAAAAAAGAAGAAAAAAAAAGAAAAATCTCTCTTGCAAAAATGTTAGTGGATCAAGAGCTGGATAGTTTAAGGAAAAAAGCAACATTTATGTAAAGCTGTAAATCTGAAATGCTGTCATGCAAATCAGACTGTAAGACTCCTCCCTGGAAAATAGTGCTAGTTAAAGAAAGGGGGGTGGTTTTTCAGATGAGGGAAGTCTTAGATATGAATTTTAATGCTTAGCTTGCTGATCAAAATGCAGACTGTAATCTTGGTCCATGTGATTTTCTGGCTTGATTTAATAGGTTCTGGACAGTCTTGACAATCCCTCCATATGTCGTGGAGTTCGGAATCAAGTCCCTGAGTTCTAGATAGAGCTTCTCTTCCTGTTACTGTCTGATGAGGCATATTTGGTTGTACACAAACCTTTGTGAATAACATTTTCTGTAAACAGAAAGCAAAAAGAGTGACCAAGCTACACAGGATTTAAAAAAAGTGTGTTCAAGGGAATTAACCTCCTAAAGTAATTTTACATGTACATTCGTGCTACAGTTAAAAAATTTAGCTGTCTTGAAAAATCATGTTCAAACATAAAACATTAGAGGTAATTTAATAGTTGGCACTTAAAGTAACTGCAATTTGATGTTCAATTCAAACCAGATGTTTATTTTTTGCAAGAAGTCTATTCTGTTGTCAGGGGAGAGAAAAAGCATTCAAGGTTATGGAGCAGACATTTCTTACTGCAGTTGATTAGAACAAATTACCGAGAGCTGCACTTCATGTTTGAAAGACTGAGGCGTTTATGATCTCAGGCCTCAACAATTAAAGAAAACAAAAATAAAAGACTGAAAGTATACATACTGTGCACAGTTAAACTGGAAGAATGTTGTGGATCCCAAACAGCTGGATTCCATTTGAGCTCAAAAAGTTTAATAGCATAAGCCTGCACATCTTCTTTTCCACTTCTGAGGATCATCTACCAGATGGAGAAGCCCCCCCCTCTCTTTTCCTTGCACTGCGCAATTGTATTACAGGATAAAATGACCTGATGTGCTGGAGCACGACCAGTACTTTTAAACCAGGAAAAGATATATAGCTCTTAGAGAAAATCTGTTTGATGTAAAGGAAACAAAGGTAATAAAAAAATCCAGCTTCAGTAGTTAAATGCTTGCAGGAAAGTCATTTTATTCAGGTACCAAGCAAGCTGATAACATTGATGCGGTACTGAAATCTGCATTTCTGAAAAGTGGGATGCATTAGTGAGATCAAGTTTTAAGATTGTGGAATCTTAATATGAGCCCAGAATTTATTTCCTACTCATCATTTCAAATTCTGGGTCTCCTGTTGTCATGCTAATTGGACACTTGACAATGACTCCGCTGTACATTGTCCAAATATTATTTGGAAATAAATTTAGTAAGGAAAGTAATAGGACAAAAAGGAATCCTCATTCAAGACAGTAGTGATCCAGCAACAGGGCTGAAAGAAATGAACAGTGTATAAGACCTTGCTCTAAGAGGAGCTGCCATGTAATGCTCCTCAGGCTCTCCCATCGCACACAGGGTCTGTGGTGTGTAAGGAATGTACGATTCCTGCCTGATGTCATAGTAGTTTGCTTCCCAGCAAGATACTGGTTCTGCTGTCTGTGGGACCTTTCATGCACATGAAAGGAGGAATTGCTTTTTGCCATGTAATTTAACAACACTAATTAAATAAAGATATCCACGGTGCACTGAGTAGCATTAATTACAGCCCTTTTTGCAGAAAGTGCATGTGTAGGTGGGGAATCACAGAGAAGCCAAACCACATAAATGTGTTTAAGGTACACGTGCTGGAACTCCACCAACTCCAGCTCCAATAGCAGCTCAAGAGGGAAAGTCCTGCTGCTGACCCTGGGCACTTGGGTGGGAAGAACTGAAAAAAAAAGGTCTTTGGACCAAGCTTGAATTGCAGACAGGGGCTGTATGACACAGCTTGGATTTCAGATAGCCAGCTTGCCTTAAGCGCAGCTCACCGTCTTTATGTCCAGAGATAAAGGGGAAGCCAAAATCGGTGAGACGGCCACAGGGTTTCTGTGCTGCTTCTGGCTTGGTTTACAGTCAAACAAATGCATGCTGCGGTAGAACAAAAGCACTCGATTTCCAAAGCCTGGACAGTTATCTTCAGCTGTAATGCTGAATTTCAGCCCTGAGGCATAAGCCTGCACCGCATGATTAGATGGTGCTTTGCACACCAGCTAACTGACCTATGCTAGAGAGGGTGCTGCAAGTTTGGTGCAGTTAATGGATCAAGATAGCAAGGCCACGGAGCAACAGGGTTGCTACAACAGTTCACTGGCTGCTAATCCAGCATCTCCTTGTTGCTAAACAAACCATTCCTTATATAGTTCACATTTCTTTTCACAATGTCTTTCTTCTGGCAGAAAAAAAACCCCACGCCCCTTACTTGAGCCACAGTGTGGTTAACTTTATAGACAGAAATTGTTTACCACCCCAGTAGCATGAAAGAATTATATGCGAATTTGAGACAAATGTCCTCAGTCTGTTAAGATTTTGAAGTCACTTTGGTAAGAACAGACAAAACTCAGCGCGTCATTATAAACTGTTACAAGACTCATTGTCCAGTTTTAGAGGGCTTAGAAGAAGGTACATTACTTTCATGTTTAGCTTTCTCCCATCATTCCAAAGTATTTCTTTGGTTTAGAAGTAGAAAGATGCCTTTGGTAACTTCCGGTCCCAAGCTCCAGCTCTGTTCGAGACAGAAGCTGTGTTTTTTCAGCTCATCTGTCACTAGTTATAAGATTTCTGCAAGCTGAAAGACACCTGTGGAACCCTATCGACCCAGCTGAGGCCAAGCATAGCTCACTCCGTATTTCTGCTTGTGAACGCAACATTGATGCTGTCGGCTTACAAGTGCTACTGGGCTATCTGTCCAGACTCAGCAGTGGATACATTAAGCAAAGGTATTGCTGTTTACCTTGGTAAGAGATGTACTTCCTAAAAAAGAGTTTATTTGGGATTGAAGAGTGATACCAGTTATATATGTGAAGATACTGAGGTTGCGAAAAGGTGAATAAAAGCATATGCGTCTACACTGTTGTCTATTTCACTGGGACTACTATGTAAAGAAAATATTTGTTCATATGGGAGTCCTCCATAAGGTATTTGTGTCTCAAAAAACTTTCTTTTTTCACTTGGAGGACGATTGTCTCCGCGGCACGGGAGCCACCAAGCACCCATGAAAGCAGCAGTACCTGTGCATTGACATGCTCTGCCCTCTCGAGAGGAACGAGGGCTTATGCAGACGGCAAGAGAGCATCTGCAGGATATCCACAGCCCTCCAAAGGAGCTGCGGCTGCAGTCAATTGCGGATTCCGCAAAACCCCTGCGGTTTGTACGGGATGGGAAGCGCTGCGGCGCGGAGCTGGGCTGCCAACCGCAGGCAGCTAGTACCACCCTGTGGTGCTGGGCTTTATTACAGGTTCTCATGCGATTTGCCTTCTGGTTCGTTAAAATGTCCTGGTTTTTCTTGGTAGTGGAAGAAGCAGCGAGAAACGAGGCCAATAATGTCAAGAATTGGTCCGAGTTGGCTGGTGTGAACTGTCCGTGCCGGGGCTGGGAGCAAGAAAGCAGCAGAGGGTCACAAAAGTATGGGGCATTACCTCCTTGGGGTGCAAATTAATTACTTGTGTTTAAGGTATTCCGAGCTCGTTTGCTCTGGTTCTTTCATTACTCCTGCAAAACGAGATGTGTATATTAACCTGCAAACTACAGGTGTTTGGATACCCACAAATTTTATGCAGCTTCACAAAAGTAACGCTGTCGGTGATCACAGCCTCTTTGTAAATGGAAAATGAAAACATTATTTAATGTGTGGAAGGCTATAACAAGCTTTCAAAGATTGTTCAAGTGCTGTAAAAACCTCTTCTTTTTCTTTTTTTTTTTTTACTTCCCCACAGAGTAATAAAGAATGGAGTAAATGGTTGTTAAATATTGCAAGAATGGAAGAGGACGTAACTGATTATATGTTCTAATTGTCATATTATCATTAACTGCATTATTCTGTTGATAGTAGATTCACGGAGCTTAATTCTGTATTACACTTGCAGGAAGCCTTCAAGTCTGTATCTATTTCACCCTTTTTTACAATGTGCCAGAGCAAAAAGCATATTTTAAAAGTGTAATTATGTGATTCCTACATAGATCATGAAAATAAAATCTTCCTGAATCCAATAGGTGGTTTTCATGAAACGAGAAAAAAAAATGGCAGCAAAAATTACCAAAAAAAAAAAATCCCCTCCAGCCTCATGTATTCATTCTAGGATTAGTTAGTGTGTGTGAACTGTGAAAATGAAACCAGAAAACAAAGCTGAAGTAAAAAACATAGGTACCATAGTGAAAAATACTTAATATAGTGGCTCCCCCCCCGCCCCAGCCCTTTTATTCTTTATTTTGCAGACTCTAAAAGTCATCTTAGTCGCATACCAAACCAGTCAATTAAAATTATTTTCTTTCAGCAAGGCCTGCATAGCAATCTAAACCATTTTGGACTTGAACTAAAGGTGTAGAGTCTGTAGGGTGGCAGAGAACACACCTGGGATCTTTGTGTGGCAGCGGGCGGGTGGTTTGGATGGTTTAATGAGGTCCTTCCATCTATAACTTTCAGCAGCTTTATGATTTGATTTTTCTTAAATATCAGAACTTATTCATGCCCCCAACTTGTGCAGACATTTTGGGTTCTGGAGGACTCTGTGCTTTTCGTTAGGCTTTTAGTCCAAATTTCAATACCAGGCTTAGTCCTGAAATACTTTAATGTGATCCATGGTGCTATACTTGAACTGTCTAGTTTCGCACATTAAAACCAACCGAACAAAAAACAACCCCAAAAAAACCCCAAAACACAAAAACCAAACCCAAGAAAACAAACAACCACCAACAAAACAAAACAAAAAAAACAGCAAAAAAACCCACAAGGTAAGGAGAAAGAGATTCATCCATGACACCAGAAGGTACCTGAAAACCACTTTTTAATTAATATGGGACTGTTAGGCTGAAATTATTATATGCTGGGGATAATATTTTATGTTTCTTTAAATATGCAATTAACATTAGCCTGTTCCTTTCAATGTACCCCAGTCTATTGACTCACCTGAGAATAGCAATGATCTCCTTCGGTTTTGCTGATGCATTCCCACCTTGGTGCTGCAGTTAGGGCATGCTTATTTCAGAGCTTGGACTGGTGTTTCAGCAGCTGACCCCAGGGGAGTTTGCAGCTTTACAGGGGACTTCCACCAGTGCTGCACAGAGCACTCCACAAACACCTCATGCAGCGTGTTCCCACCAGAGCTAGGTTAAATGGACAGTTAGGAAGAGACTGGCTTACAATCTACTTTCTTATTACTCTTGTAGCTTTTTGATTCCTACCGCTGTGGTATAAATCCAAGCGGAGTTACTGTGTTCAGCCTTTAAACTGGTGGCAGCTTGGAGTGTGGGAATATGGGAGTCTCTACGTATTTTTTGTGCCACTCTTTTTTGAGCAATACGTACATTTGCAAGCTGTGTAATTGCTATCAAGGTCAGCGAGTCAGAAAGATGGTGAAAATAACTTCACTATTTGGGGATTTTTTTTTCCCTTTGAGATTGCTAGCTCACAATAATCCATAGCCTTTTGGTTTTTTGGGGGTTTGTTTGTTGTTTTTTGTTTTTTTTTTTTAATTTGTTTGGTTTTTGTGAGAAGAGATGTCTCTTGCAATTCTTAGTAAAACAGTTCACCTGTTACTGTAGTTCAGTCCTTCCCCTTTTCTGTCTCTTTTTTTTTTTTTTTTTGGCTCTGTTTGTGGTTTAGCCCCTTCCTCGCCATCATCACCTTGTGTTACCAGTATCTGTGGAGGAAGACAGGTCTGGGAACTGAGCTGGTTGATGAGTAAACCAAGAAAAAATGGGGGGCTTTCAGCTGGATCGATTCCACAGAACCACCTCAGCATGAGAGAGGTGGTGGTGCCAAGCGTCAGAAAGATGGGTGGGGGAGGGAAACATCCCTGTCTGCAGCAGGGTGGGCTAAGGCAAATACTGAATCACAACCCTGCCTTAAAGTATACACAGGACAGGTTTTCATCCAAAAAACAGATCTTTTGCCTCTACCTTTCACACTAATTTCCCTGCCAAAAAGATCCTTAAAGCTCCATCCTTACAATTCTTTAACTCTTTCCTGTCTCCCCTCATCCCTTTGTCCATCGTTAACCATGTACTGGGGTCATAAAGTCCAGTACCCTCTCAAGTCCTCTTTGTGCTGCTTTTAAATAAGTCCTTTGTCTATTCATTTATAAATGCTTATTTTGGTAACTATGTGCAGAGAACATTACTCAGTTCCTCACTTCAGTGATGGAAATAAGACCGATGGCACTAAATGTCAGCAATGATGGCTGGGCTGGGGAAGCTGTCCCTGTAAAATTTCTTTTAACTTTGATGAGAACAGAGCTTGGGACTAAAATTGCTGATGCAAATGGCAAGGACCACTATCCCTGGAAAGGGTATAACCCTTGGGGTTAAGTAAGTGAGGGTAGCTTTGTGCAATAATTGTCATAAAATGAGTAAAATATACATTTTCCTTTCTTCTCACAATAAATGCCCTGGGGTTTGATCTGTGCTATTCCTTAAGAGATCTTTTTCCTGCTCACACAGATATTATTATTCCCTTCGGCTTCAGCTGAACCATTTGGGCAAGCCAGAATTGCAGGATTTGAGCCCTTTTGGCATTTACAATGCACATTTAATAACATGACATAATTTTAAGGCACTTCGCAGATGTTAGTGAAGCCTCCTGTCACTTTTATGAAGTTAAACGGGTGTGATAACTTGGGAAAGGGTGGGGAACAAGGACCAGGACTGAAGTTTATTACCCCATAAGTGTCTTTCCATAGTCCTTCCTGGGAAGCCACCTCCCTGCTTTTGCCAAGCCCTGCCTGGGTTACCCGTGTCCTCCTCCTGTCACCTCCCACACCGCTTGCTCCCTGTCCCAGCCCTGGCCGTAGCGGTGGCAGGGTGGGTGCTGCAGGCAGCCCCTGCATCAAACTGTCTCCGATTTGTGGATAATGAAATAAAATAGCTTTGAGTGTGTTTCAGGTGCGCGAGGGAAGAATAGATGTGAATTATGCTTGCTGTTACCAGTAACAGCGGTCGTTAAAATATGAAAACATTTTTCATTACTTGGATTTACTGTATTCTGTTTTTCCATTGTTTACACATGCAAATATATTAATTGGATTTATTTTAATGCCCCTTTTTGAGTTCATCTCACAGAATGATACAGTGCTGCTGCGGCACAAAAGACCGTTCATGCACTGCTTTCTGGAGAGATCAGTTTTGTGTTAATTCCTAACATGGAGACATTTCTGTGGGGCATGGGTTTAGACTGGCTTCAATTTTAAGAAAATAAATGGTTTGTGAGTAAGTTTAACCCCTTAATTTTGCTTTAAAATAATCCTCACCACTCCTACCTTGGGGAAACTTCCTTGAGGGGTTTATTGATCGGCTCAGGAATCGTAATCCAGGCTTGTACTTACATGTAAGCAGACTCAGCAGGCTAATTATGTTGCCTTTTTTAGATTTTGTTTTAGTGTGATCTTTGTTAATTGGATGGATTAATTTGGTGCTGTTTTTTGTTACCATTACAGTCCTAGCTATGAGTACCATAACAGTACTTGCTTCGTAGGGTCTGGGTAATAGCTCCATGCTTTGTCGCTTTGACCTGGTTTTTCTGTGTTTTCCTTTTTGATATGGCTGGGCATTTCTATCCTTTTCTCACAGGTTGTTATGTTTATTACCAAGGATGTGGTGACATGGCTGGTAAATCAAGTTCCTGGCCAAGGCAAATGCCCACAGACAGTGCATTTGGAGCCTCCCTGCCTTTCCAACTCTTAAGTTTCCCCGAAGAACAGAAAGGACATAAAGACATCATAAATATCCTCATTAATTCTTATTAAGAAGAGGAAGAAGCACGTAGTAAATCAGTTTTGAAACTACAACTGGTGTGCAAAAATGAAAAAAAAACCCAAACCAAACCTGCTCTCGTTGTAGAGCTTGTGATTTGATCTCAGGGGCTATGGACACCTGTGTTCTGCCTGACGAGAAGGGAAGATGTGAGAATCCTGCACCAGCAGGCATGGATGACTTGCCTCCCTCCCTACAGCTAGCCTCTAAGGATAGGCTTAACTTCAGAAGTGTGAATTTTTGTGTCCTGTCCAGTTATCATTAACAACAATTTATCCACATGAATATTTTGTTCATTTTTTACTTTGGCTGAGTTCATGGCCTTGGCAGGTTCCCACTGAGATGAATGCTGAAGCCTGTTTGCACATCATATGGAAAGGTGTTTTCTTCAGCCAGCTCAGGGTTTTGTCAACACTTAACTTTGACTGAATGCTTCCTTGAGTTCATGACATGAAAGAGATTAGGAGCTTCTCCTTGGCCTCTGTCCCATGAAGAATGCATTATTTTATTTACTGTTCCAATGCCTCTTTTTTTTAACTTGTCTTCTAAGATGCTCTCTCACAGCATTAAGTCCCAACTCTCCCGCAATGCTGGTACATCAGGCTTTTTTGTTTTAATTCACATATAGGATCCAAATCTGTTAGTCTCTGACACTGATCAACAGTAGATCCCTGGGTGAGAGTTTTTGGACAAGAAAACATGTCATGATGCAGCCCTGACAGAATCTCTCAGCCTGTAGCTCTTCATGATCAGGGATGGCTTGGACCCAGGATGGTACCTGTAGATTTTTTTCCATAAATTTGAACTCCAAAATGACATAGGTAATTTTGGACACAGCATAGTCCTCTGGCTTAAGAATACATTGAATGAAAAAGTA
The DNA here is from genome assembly GCF_023638135.1 of Falco biarmicus. NCBI lineage: Eukaryota > Metazoa > Chordata > Aves > Falconiformes > Falconidae > Falco > Falco biarmicus. Next base: position 4,229,875 of record NC_079291.1, on the reverse strand, counting down.
TTTCATCTTGCTTGTCTGAACCTGCTGCTTGCTTGTGCCTCTAGATGGCTATTTAGACAGATAGAAGACAACAAACAACCTTTCTTTCCCCATTTATCTTATTCTCGTCAGTAATGATTTCATTAGCCTGTAGCATGCCACCCTGCAGTCAGGTCTGGAGAATATGCCTCCTTAATCATCCCTGATATGACAGCTGTACCTTTGTATCAATCACTATTGTTGCCTTTACCACAACTTTTCTAGGTCTTCTATAACTTCTCAGGTGGAGCAGAATCAGAACTGCACAGCGATACCCATTTTGTAGGTGCAGCACTGGAACGTTCTCTATTTTATTCTTTCTGCCTTTCCTACTACTTTATGTAATATGATCTGCTTTTCTTAATTGATACATTTTCATACAGCTACTTTAACTTCAAACTCTCTTTCCTGAGTAGTTGTGAATTGTGCAGAAGACTCCACCATGTACATAATATGCAAGTGATGGCTGGTTTTCTTTGCTGTTGTCTCTGTGAATTTCATCTTGCCGTTTTCTTCACCCCATTAGTATCTTCTGGTGTTTCTGCAGTTCTTCCCAGTTGTCCTTTATTCTTACAGCCCTTAATAATTTTGTTGCCTCACTCCCCACTCCCCTTTCTACATTTTTAGGAATCTGTTGGACAACGCGGCTGCCAGCACAGAATCTACTGGAGTATTTGATGTTCTCCTTCTATTGCGAAACCTGAGTATTTTTTCCTACTCTTTGGAGAGACCTTCCCTCTTGCTCTGTGGCAATTTAGCTTCTTCCCCAGTCTTTGGTGAGAGACCTTGTCTAGCATCTTTCAGAAATCCAGGAAAACAATCAACTGTAATTTCCTTGACCATAGGCTGGCTGGTCTGTCTAAAGAACCTTAATATATTTGTGAGATATCAGAGACTTTTCTTCCCTATTGCCTGTGGAATTATTCAGATGATCATAGTAGTTCTTACACATAATGTTATTTTGCTTTATGGGATATTTTGTGGATGTATTCTGGATGGTTATTGGCTGGGAGAGTCAGGTTTCTCCTTATCCTTTAGGAGAAGCGACGAGTTCCCTTCCTGACTCGGCCAGGGCATTATTCTGTACTTCGGAGTCTTGCTCAGGTCTTCTTCAAAGTGTTTCCAGGAAAACTGCCTTTGGATTCAACTCCTAAGTGCCCTGTTTCTAGAATTCCTTATTACTGTAGCATTTGGGATGTTGCTGTATGAAGCAGATATATATGCCCAGAGAGGCATATTAGTTTGAAAGTATAAGGCAGTACCAGGTGGATCAATCTATAGCTGAGTTTAAAGCAAAGAGAGCTTTTTCTGCTAATCAGATTTTTTTTTTTTTTGACTGGAAAGTGAAAGGCCTGTTAGGTGAAATACTGCATGGCCTTCCCAGAATAACGAGGCAAAATGAACTAGGAGTGAAATTTGGCCACGGCCAACGAAGTCAGGAAAGCAGCTATTTTCATTCTGCATGAGGCTTGTACAACAAAAGAGGCAGTGACATCCTTTAAGCTATTTATATCGAAAAATTGTCCTGGTTTGGTTTCATAACTACCTGCTCCTTTTTCCTATGAAATCCATTTTTGCTGCCCATGCAGTCCCAACACTTGAGCCCAGTGAAATGACCTCCTTTCGCGTGCCTGTGGGAGGGGTATGAGAGCTAAGGGACATCTAAAAGAATTACAGCAGGTTAGTGTAAAACCGAGGAATTCCTCAGACAACATTTTGGCACTGGGGAGGATTATGTCATTTATCCAGGGGCTGGATTTAGCTTTAGCACTTCTCATTGTTTCCATTTGCTGTAGTCTTCAGAGGAGAGACTCTGGTTATGCATCACCAGACTAATTCTCACACTTTTCTGAGAAAACGGATCTAAATGGGTAGAACAAACCCAGGCACTTAACGTCTTTCCCTCCTCAAGTCTGCAGCTAACCCTTGTGAGTTCATGTTTGCGCGCGTAATGTTCAACAAAAATATGTGAGCTGCCTCCAGACTTTCTGGGCCATTTAGGATGAATAAGCGTAGCTATTCTTGGGGAAAAAAAAAAAACCAACCTTGTGGCACAGCCAGTGTAGACCTCTAAACGTCCGTCAGCGGACGAGATCGTTTGAGTGCTGTCAATGGGATTCTGTGCAGGCGAGGGGGGCTGCCACACTGAGCCCATTGTGGGACCCCGGCCGTTTCCCTCTTGCAGGATGAGATCTATTTGAGGTCCAGGCACTTCACACAGTCCCGTTTGCAGGAGGTAATGAATAACCTCTCATCCTGCTCTTTAAGGCCCCCTTTAGAATACGCTTTTTCTGAAGTTTCAATGTAATGTCTGGAGGGGGAGCGGAATACCCGTCATCGGTTGCCTGAGTTTTATTTTTATCAGGTCTTCGGAGGAGTGGGGGAAGGAACGCTATGAGCCTAAATCTGGTCCCTTCAGCGGGCAGATCCCCACGAGTGCGAGGGGGAAGGTACAAATATGGGCTGTTTCCTCCTTGTTCAGTTGAACCCCATGCTCTGAATATGCCTTGGAGGGGAAAGAAAAAGGCTTCCTATTTTAACCTCCATCCCGTCACACTCACTAGCTGCTGTGTTTCAAACTCTCCCACAAGAACAGCTAGAGTTGTATGAAGATATGCGGCTAAACTGCGTTCACAAATAATAATAATAATTTATTTTTAAAATCACATCTCTCTCTGTGAGTGATGGAAAGACACTGAATCTTTAATTTCCTCCCTGAAAGGCTATAAATCCCTTGAATGAGGGTTTCTTCACACAGAAAAACACAGCACAAAGAAATTACCAGGAAAGAGAAGGGAATAAAACGCTGGCCAATTATTCTCTAGCTCTGGAGTGTTGCTGCCAAGGCTATTTATTTTCACAGACAGTGTTAATTTTGTATGCACACACACAGCTTTGCTTGCTTATACCACAGTGAATTTTAATTTTGGAGGAGGCTCTGGTTCTTGTCACCCTTAAATTCACCTCCCCATTTACTGGATATGAGCATCTTTCTGACTGGAGATCTCCAGGTTATTTTCTTCCATCTGTTTCTTGGGTTTATGTGTCTAAAAGGGTTTTCAGGTGATCCTAATAAATTCTTCCTGAAAAGCCACACAGGCCAAATGGAGTTTTTTCTCTGGGTAAGACATAGGCAAAACACCCTCTCTGATTTAAGGTGTCCGGTGAAGATGAAGTCTCAAAGGCAGGCCACTGTGGTGATGGTGACATGGCGTGATGATCTGGCATCTTCTCACCGGCTGACTCCGTATCCCTGCTTTTCAGGTAACTACAGAAAGACCTTAGCTAAATATGCCATACGTGACTTCCAAGTGAGTCATTCTGTAGAGCATGTGCTGAATCTCTCTCCCCTCACTGGAAAATCGGTTTTTGCACTTGTGGTGTGACAATTTAAAAGGACCTTAGCAGTTTGCATCTGGCATTGGGTTCTTCAGCTACAGCAGATGTTAATTATGAATTGGCAAGGCATGACGCTGACAATCCAAGAGCAAAGGTACAATACATGAAGCTTTACTGCAAGGACTGCAAGGATTCACTCACATTCAGCCTCTCTTGGAAGGCACTCTTACACATGCAGGATTGTTCATAATTCTTTTCTCCTTTGTTATAAGGCATGCTTTCTTGTGACGATGATGTCCAGTCTTCTGTGCTTTAATGATCTTTGTGAAATGAGAATGGCAAAAGCAGCCATGTCTTTATTTAACTTAGTTTCTGCTTGAGCTTGATTGCTGAAGTGAAAAATCAAAACACTTAAATTTGGAGGGAGGACAGCAAAACACCTGTTAAAGCTCAACTTCATAAATAAGGTTAATCTGCATAAATCACTGCATTGAATTTTATGTTAATTAAAGCTTTTGTGCCTTCAGTACACTAATTGAGGTGTGGAATTCTCATTTTGCAGCCTCCTTTGCAGGGGCAACTGCAGGTGCTGAGCTTTTTTGAAAAGTAGGCCAGCATGGTGCGCACAGAATCAGAAGCCTCTTTGAAATGCCTGTTTCTATTTACTAAACAAAGCTCTTATTTTAATCATGGTTTCTCAGTAAAATTATCCTTGGACTTTCCTTAAAACTTCAGTGAGGCCAATAGAAGATTCTTATGAGTTGGACCTCTACTGAGGGTCGGTGAGGTGAAGGATAGTATAGGTATCTACTAAAGCATCATTAAAATGTAATTTTGCCCATTCTGACAAAAAAAATTTACATTCTTTAGTGGAGTCTCCAAAATATAATTTGAACATGACACATGTGTTTGGGAAGCTATTGCTTCTTTTTCAAAGGAACCACACCAAAGCTTGGACCATCAAATCAATTTTTTGGTATTAACTGTCTTCAAGTGTACACAGTGTTTCAGTTTGGGAAATTTGATTTCACAACATGTGAATTTCACAAATTGGAGTTCACCAGGATTTAGGAAATTCTAAAACTAAGGGGTTATTTGGGACTGCTCTTTGAAATGTAGAAAACTCGATGAATTCTCTGATAGCCGTCATAGGCAGGAACAACACTGAGACAGTTTGGATGGACCCTGTGACTGTGCATGTTATCATTTGATGTTATTTTTGATCGAATACCATTTTTACTCTTCAAAGAAATAGTAAATAATTTCTACAATTAGGATTTGGCTGAACATTAGGATTAACGTGGTTTATGTGCGTGCAAAAGGCTCAATGCAATATTTCATCTCCACACATCCTGTATACATTTGATATATTCAAAACCAGATATACAGCACTTACTGCACTACCTTTACAGCCCTACTTGTTGCAATGGTTGTATGTTGTTTTATAACTTGTACCACTGGGATAATAGGTGTCTTGCCTAGTGATTTCTTGGTCATTTCTTACAGCAAAACTGCAGCCAGTCTCTTAATCCTGAACTGTAGGTGAGATCGGGTGAGGATCTCGTCAAGGTTTGGTGTGACCCGAATCATTAGAGCATATCCAATCGTTTCTTTAAATGTGAAGGATGCTTCTGAATTTCTGTTCCCTGTGTTGCCTTTGAAGCTTCATGATCAAACACTTGTTAAGACATCAAGCCTCTGTGCTGAAGAACATTCATTTATAAGAGTGCATGCCATCAAGGCAGTGTAAATAAAAGCTGAAAAAGTCAGGTTGTGCTTCGGTAATATTTCTCTAACTTTTGCTTGATGGAAAGCAATTAAATAATTTGTGTTATTTATACAAATGAGTTTAAATGAAGTGTGGTTCAGTAAAACTGAAGATGTTTATAGTGCAATCCCCGTGATGCCATATGGATCATTATCTTATCTAGACACCTTATCTAACTTCTCTAAATACTGAGTTAACTGTAAATAAAATCGTGGAAACCCATTAGAACTTACTTTTCTTACTCTCCTAATAGAAGTCTGTTGTAGTTTTCTCTTTCCTTTTTCGACTTCTGTTATTTAATTGTGATGGGGAATTTCTTTTTGAAAATCCCACCTCCTTTGCTTGCCGTATTAAAGAAAATTAGGCCCTTTTCCAACGGTTTGAAAGACACACAGCAGATTGTTCTTAGGGAGCAGAAGTGTCATGCAAAGTACTTAGCTCGCGTAAAAGGTACGGGGTGACCCCACAGCCACCCTGAAGTCAATGAGAGTGCTGCAGTGGACACCATGAAAGCCAAACTGTTTTTCTTTTGTGGTTTCATCTGCTGATTTCCACGTTGGTAGATGAACTATATCCCAGCTGGCAGCAGCAGCCAGCTGCTGCCTCCTTAACTGTACAGGGAAGGGAAAAATACTGCCTTTTAATTCTACCTTGTCCATCTGCAAGGTGATGGCTGCTGTAAGCCGTTTGTATCAAGATAACCCTGGAAAGTCACCCAGCTAAGCTACAACCACATGCTGTTCTGGGGAATAAATCTGGAAGATGGTGCTGGGAATGGAGGGGAGCTATAGCGGTATGGATGTGAAAAGAAGGGAAGCATTAGTGACATGATAGCAAATATACACCACAACAAATGAGTGGTTTTTTGGTAAATAAATAAATAGTCTCCACTCAAGTGGGAAATGAACTTTTCATCACACCAATTTGAAATGGGAGAACTCTGGTTTTATGCCTCTTTGTACCACATGGAGAGTATGCAGATATGAGGAGAGTCTTTCAAGTTGATAATCCATGGCTCCCCAGCATTGTCCAACCAATTTTCTTGGCTTTTGGGTCAGGCAAAGGTGACAAGAACAGTGAAAGGCTGCTCTTCAAAGCTGTACCTGCCAGCCTGGAAATCTAGAAGCTGCAAGTCAGTCACAGAATAGCTGAGGAAGGTATGTTTTTCCCACAAATAGGATTCAAGATTAATCTCAGTTAAGCAGTGATTGAAATTGTCACCCCTTTCAAGCAGTTTAAACAACACAGTGATCTTTTTTCTGTTAGGAATGATGTGAAGTTTACATCCCAGAAGACCACCACCTCAACAGGCATCTCTCCATGGATTTGTGTGGTGGGCAGGAAGGCTGAACAAGTCTTTTTGCTTCCTGGACTGAGAGATTTACATTTACCCTGCATTGTACTTAGCCTTCTACATCCATGTGAAATGAATACAGATGAGATGTGTTGCACTTCTCTTTGTGCTTGCAGCCTGCTATAATGTGAACTCCCACCTGGCGCTGGTAGGAATGGCTCAGAGCAGAAGAGGACAGAGCCATCAGCCATCAGCCTCAAGGCACTTCAGTGTGACAGCCTCTTCCTATTATTTTCTGGACAGAAACTCTCACAGGCATAACAAACTTCAGATTTCAGGGCACTCAGTCAATTTTCTTACCTTCCTAGTTTTTCTGAGTTTGCACCATTTTTTTGTGGAACAATATGTGCAGTCTTCCTGCATTTGGTAAAAGGCTGAGTCCGAGTCTGAGGACTGATGCAGGGGGTCCCATCCTGAAAACCGTGTGTGTAAGGAATCGCACTGGCATTCAGAAGTGTTTTGAGTCTTGTGAGGGAAAATGTAGGTTTGGAAGTAACCGCTTCCTATATGTTTTCATTTACTGGGGTCTGAGTACTATATATTTCTGATGTAGCAGGTTTTCATCAAGTGCTTCTATGCTTTTAATCTTATTTTGCATATTTATTTTGCTACATATTAATGCTCCACTGATCCTATAGTACTTTCTGACCTCTCAAGAAGTTAATACTTATTTTTCAAAACTTATGATACAATCCAGCTCCTAAAGAATTGTAAAATAACTGAGGAAAAAGTCCAGTGGTTATTGCAAAAAGAAAAGAAAAAGTTATGGTGTTTCTGACAAAGTTGTGGCAAGTGGGTTGATTTCCTGTCTACCTGGGTTGAAGGGCTGGAGTATTTTTCTATTTCTTGACTTTTAAATTGCTTCTCAGTCTTCATCAGTATTAGCATTTTTCCAGGGGAGAGAGTGAGGCTGGCAGTTCAAGGGCTGGGGAGGGGGGGAAAAAAGACTCTCAATATGAGGTGGAGCAAATTAATTTAGTGAGCATTGCCCAGCATCCGAATTCCAGCACTGCCCTGAAAGGTTTCCGAAGTACTCGCTGCTCTATAGACTGCTATAATTTCTAGCCTGTGGGTTTGCCAGTTTGCTTGAGATGCTCCTCTTTCCTCCATGCCCTAGAGTCCTGTGGCTGTTAGGGTCCTGTCAGTGGGTCCTTCCTCCCTTGGTATTCATGGCACCACTCCCAAGCTTAAGCAGTTCCTGGCCCTCTTTGGCTTTTCTGTAGCTGGCACAACAGATGGCTCAGGAATATACGTGCTCTGGGGCCTCTCACATTCCAGCTCCCCCTTTCAAAACCCAAAAAACCTCATCTAATATCCATAATCCTTCATGTCAACTGTTTCACATTAAAAAGATATATATTTTTGGTTTGCTAAAAAAAAATTCCTAAGGGCAGACCTGCTAATGATTAGCTGATGTAACAATGCCCAATAAAAGCAACTTGTAGTGGTGAAGTAAATATTACCGCACCCAATAACCAATGGAGTATCTCCATTGTTTGCTGATTTGTAAATTCAATTGTGAAAAGTTTTAAGACTAACGATGTAACTCTTGCATCCACCTCATGAATACTTCAGTAAGTTACTCAGATTTTCTAGCAATAACCCAACATCCACCATCTTTCATTTGAATATTTGAAAGTGCTTTACAAACAAGTCTCAGAACACCCTGATTGCACCAGTTTTTCAGCACACTCTTTATTTCTTCTCAGACCATTCAAATAAACAGGCAAGGTTAATGGTTTAAGGCGTAACAAAAGTTGAGTGGAGCAAATGTTTCCTTCCTTCTTTGCACCAGCCCTAACATTTCCTACAGTGTCCATGAACCAGCCTGCAGCGAGATGCTGAAACACCCGTACCGCTCAGAAAGTAGCACTGAACCCAAACGAGAAAAGTCAATGGGACCTGAGGTGTGGCATCAGCACCGGGTACGGCAACACATGTGGTGGTGCCAGTTTGAAAAGAGTGACACTGGAGGGGAGGTGTTACCAGCGTGGTCTGCTGGGTGGATTACAGCCACAATGGCCAGAGAGCCCTTGCTTGGGTTTCAGTACTGAGCCTGTGGCTTTCTCTCTGTATTTTTGTTTGTTTGTTTTGAATGCTGTTTGCAAAGGAGAAGATACTTTTACAAAGGTCTACTTGAAAAACATGATATTTAATTTGATGTTGCTTTGGTGGGATTTCTGTAAACATTTGGGAAACAAACAGTAGTTTTAAAATAGTGGTTTTGCCAAAGCTCTGTTGTCCTTTAGATTTCAGGGGCAATTTGTAGCCAGTTCTACTGAAATAGGAGGATTACTCGACTGTTTACCAACCTTTTTTTAAAAAAAAATAATAATCTTGTGCAACTGATTTTTTTGACCATTGCAAGCAGCCCTGTCATAATAAAAATAACTGTAATAAACTCATTTCTTTTTTAAGTTTGGGCAGGATGTAACTTACCTCATCTTTAAAGAATAGCATTGGCACTCTTGCTCCCACTATTGCTGTCTCTTTGGAGACCAATATTCGAATGCAAAGAGTCAGCTCTTACTGCCATACAACTTTTTAATGAAAGATCCAAGCTCCAAGGGTGAAATGCATACCAAATTTTATTGAACCTGGAAAGAAAGGTTTTCTCATTGAGAATGCCCAGAATCAGTTTCACTTGGGCAAAATAATTACCTGCAGTTGTCACAGGTGAAGAGTGTTAGCCAAGGAAGCACATATGCTGGTCTATTAATTTGCTGAGAGACTAGGTAGGGTACTTTGAACTGGGTTTCTCTGCCTATTGGAGAAAAAAACTGAATATGTCCCTTGAATGATTCTCAAAACCGTATAATTAATGACTCCAGAGAGAGTGAGAAAGTTAGAAAATTCTTTGAAAGGGTATTCTGAGTTCTGAAATGACATATTTTAACATCAAGTAATCAGCCGATGAGATTCCCCAGCCCGTTTAAATATTCAATACTTTATGCATGATGATATCTATCATTCTCACGAAGCACAAGCTCCTGAAAAATCTCCTGTTTCTCCTCGCCACTGATTTTTACGGTAAGTATGCCATGCCATTTACCACCCAGGTTTGTGCGTGGAACTTCTGTTGGCACTAGCAAGGAGTGTGTGTGCTCCCAGCCATGGCACAGGTCAGTCGGTGGGCAGTTCTCCTCCTAACGAGCCCGTGGGGAACAGAACCATGCTGGGCGGCCAAAGCAGCTCTGATTTCCATGATTTTGTACATTCGAGTACTCTTATTTGCAACCTTCCAAAACAGTAAAGCTCGAGTCACAATGTAATGCCTAGGCCAAAAACCAAAGAAGCTGAGGATAACATTTGGAAACTTCACCAGCGGTTGGGGTTTTTTTAAAAGCTATTTTTATTTTCTTTGCAAGGCCATAGGTTTGATTAATCTTGAGTTTCTCCTGGATAAGTATTCCAGAATTGTTATTTCACTCTAAGTCCACACATAAACAGCCTTATTCTAAACAATTCTGATTTCAGCACAGTTCACTTTGGGTAACCGCCGCTAAGGACACTTTTTCTGGAGTAACTATTTCAGTAAATGCTCAACTGTAGAAAAGTCGAGTCTCTTTTTCCCTCAGGTTACAGTGAAGGTGAATGACTGTTGTTAGTTGGAACATACTGGTTTCATAAGGTAATTTAGATGAAGCCAGTGCTCCGGAATTTATCCTTATGTCTTCAAGCTTACCTTACTTCCCTGGCTTTGCTCTGGATTTCCCACATGCAGTTAACTCCTGGTGGATCTTCATCTTGTCAGTAAGATAGAAAGAGAAGTCCAATAAACACGATGGCATCATTTCTATGCATCTCTTGCTCACGTAAATCTACGCTAGAGTCACTACAACATAAACATACTCCGTCCAGCCTACTTGCTATCTACTTCTTCATAGAGATGCTATTTCCTCTCCTAGTTTACATCGACTTGTATTCTCTCCAGCAACCACCAGTTTAACACCTGCCCTGCCAGCAGCTTCTATTCCTCTGTCTTCCTATGTCTCAACGTTCTTTCACAAGCAATTTAGTACATTCATCTTCTCAGAGTGCACATTAATGTCATCAAATACATCCCAGCTCAGTTACACCCTTTGCTTTGGTCAATCTGCTGTTCATCCATACTTTCAAAGGCTTAGGCTCTTGCAGCCTTTAAAGAAGCACCTGTTGGTCACTTAATCATCAGTGTTACATACTATACAGTACTGGGGAAAAAAACATCAGAGCAGGTGAATATTATCTGATGTTGTATAAGACTACCTGCCTGAATTAAAAGATGCAGTCTTTGAATTTGTGACAAATTACTGAGAATAACATTGCTATAGTAATTACTTTTTAATGTGGTATTACAAAAGACACCCCAGCCTACACCAGAACTTACTTCGTGGTGAGAGACAGAGTAGGATATTATAATAAGCCAGAAGAAGTGCATGCTCTCTTGTGTTTCTAGAATCACAAGAGAATTGAATCTAGAATCAGAAGAATTTCAAACCTATGCAGGAATAAATGACAATAGTTCATAGTAATTCCAGTGCCAAAGCAATGGTGACCAGTGTCATTTTAGACACCCTGCCTGCCCTTCACCTGCCTTTCCAGACGTTGCAGATGTGCTATGTCACATTTGCCAGCCTTAAGCAAGTGTCTTGGAACCATAGGACATCGACAGCTACTTTGCATCTATTGCCTTAAGTGCCTGTGCTTTGGCACTTGAATTGTTCTGTATGTGCCCTGAGTCCCAGTTAAATGCCTTGGCCATGAACATGTTTTTTCTTAAGAAGATGAAAATTTTCCTATCATTACAACTACCATGGAATTTAATTCTTCATTTCAAAAGGTATTGCAATAGAAGTAAATTCTCCTGAGTGTTTCTCAATGACAATTAAAGACGTAACAGGAACATGAAAATTGCATGTCTGCAAGACAAATTGAAAACTTTCTCTCCTCCCATCCCTTCAAAAGAAAACATGGAGTTAAACATGAAAGTTCTCAACAATCCCTGTTCTGTAAGATTGCAAACATCTTAAATGATTTATTATCACACCAGGTATTTTCTTTACCACACTTGGCTTTGAAACAGTCCTTTAAATACAAACATACCCTCTATTACTTGCATGGTGTAATACTGTAAGCACCAGGGTGCAGCAATGGTGGGTGGGCTCCTTTCGTTGCTGAACACAGGAATTCTCTAATGTTGTACCAGCACACATGGACGATCCGTGTGGGATGGTCCCATTCTCCCACTCCTCTGCTGCCTCCCTTTCCCTTCAGTTAATCCAGTAAAGTCTCATGAGCGCTGGAAGGTGGAAGATGAAGTCATGCAAATCAACACACCTTAAATCACTGGGCAACAAAGGAACCCTGTTAATCTCCCCAGACTTTTCCGCCCAGGAATGAAATCCCATGTGAGGTGTACGAAATGCTTCTGCTTATAACAGAAGTGCCGATTCCTCTTTTTGGGCCAAACACTACTCCTAGGTGCACACATGAGGCCCAGCTGAGGGAAACAGAAGACAAATGGAGCATCCACTAGCAAAATTTGACCCAGATACCAGGGAAATTTCTAGTCCTGATAATTGACTGCAATGGTGACACGGAAGTTGTTACTTATATCAAAGAGTGATGTCCCCCACCTCGGTAATTTTGCTGTGAAGATCTCCCCTATGGCACAGGCAGAGACCTCTCCTGTATTTCGCCTTATTCCCACCTCAAGCAACCTAAGCTGACGTGGCTGACGTGCAACAATTTTTCCCAAAAAAATATCTGTATGAACATGTCTGACTGTGTTGATGTACTCTCGACAAAATGGGATGAGCCACACATTTTTCTTGCTGAACCGTATGAGAAGCTGGGAGAGATGCGAAAAGCTAGATTCTCTGCTGCACTGAGACATTTCGTACTGTTAGAACAATGGGGCCAGAAAAAGATGGATCTTCCCACCGGGCGATTTATTCCATTGTTGGGAAATCTTTAGCCCCAGTGACTTCTGCAGCTGGTGGCAGGCAGAACTCTGGAGATGACAGGAACAGTGTTGCTGTTCCCTGCCCTTGCGAGCTCTTGATAAACAGATGGTTTAGCTTAGAGCAGCCGCAAGGCTTTTTTTTTTTTTTTTTTTTTTTTTCAACTGCTCACGATCTGCTTTAGATAAAACTAGAGCTAGGAAGCAACAGCCAGCTCCATTGTCATCCTTCTACCTTACAGCTGCAACTGGCAGCCATAGGGTACTGCTAAAAATGCTGAGGGACTTGCTGCTTCTCCCCATCAGACACAGGGGACTGCCCCGTGCCTGCTGCCATCCCTGCAGACAGCTTCCTACAGGGGTGCTCCCTCCCTGCTGACGTAAAAATGAACTCTGCTCCTAAAAAATCCTAATTGCACGTGGCGCTTCAGAGTCTTGGGGGCAGAGAAACACCCTGGGTGCTTGTCTGCAATGGTCAGTGTGTGGGGAAGCAGAGCGGGTGTCTCCAAACCCACCAGACTACATGCTCAGTCCGTGCTGCCCCGGAGCAGTGGGACCGTGGCTTCGTGCCTCGTGTGTGGATGGGGGGGCAGTGCACACTTCTCCCTCGATGGTGGGGCGAGAGTCCTCTCCTTTATCCAGCCCCTTCCTTTCATGAAACTGGTTGGAGCTTTCTGGCTGCTGCCCATCTGACCTTTTGAAATTGTCCTACGGTTTCAGAAGTTACCAGGAGGGAGATAAAGATGTATGCTCACTCCCCTGCATACAGCACATGTGCATTGTTTCCTTAGGCAACTAGATCTAACATAAAACCAAGAAATGTAGCTATTTTTTTTGTCATGTTCTTAATGCTGGATTTAAATTAGTGTGATACCATTAATGCCACTCATTCACAGAGATAAGACAATCCCAATGGTTTACTGCTTTTTGGCACCCCTGTAACCAATTACACCAGGGAAAGGTGGGTTTAAACTGCTATCAGTTGAAAATAGAAGCATTTTAAAATCACTTTGTGGGGTATGTATCATTTCAGAAGGTTCTGAGTAACCATGAATCAAGCTTCAAACCTCTTACCACATGTTAGGAGACCATCTAAATCTTCCCATCCTCTCAGTGCAGAATAGCTTTCACTCGAAGAGACACTATTAATGGCAAAATGGATTTAAAAAAAAAAAAAAAAAAAAAGAAGGGAAAAGGAATAATAATAAAAACCCCTTCAATCACTCGACTTACAGATGCAACTAATTGATTTGAGGGTTGGCAGGGGAGTGCCATGGCAGCTAGTTTGATGTAGTAATTAATGCAATCATCCTCCTTTGTTATTACTTTAATAAGGTAAACACCCTGTTAAAATAAACTGAAACAGTTGTCTCTGGCCAAGAGTTTGCAGTTGTGGTGAGCAGTGTAATAACCCCACAATGTAAAACTTGGACAGGAAAGAATGAATTACATTAATCCCTGAAGGTTCTTACTGCAGACTTTTGAAGTTTTAACTTTAAAGTTAGAGTGGAAAAGGAGATCTGAAACTTGGAGGCTATTCACCCTGTGGCTCCTGAGAGAAGGCAGCATGTGTCTGCTCCAGTACCCTGAATTCTGCTCATACAGCTGGAGGTAAGCTCGGTTTCTGCAAACACTCGTGCTTGTACTTATCTACACTAACACAAACAGTCCCATGGTACTAAAAGTTAGGCACAGGCATAAAAATCAGCACTTGCACAGGTAGTTTTTGTACTGCACTGGAGTACCAGTAAGAAGAAGGAAGGTTTCAGTTTTGCTTTTAACCTAATGACTGTTTTTTCAGAAGTGGTTTCCAGCAAAACCCACTTGATTCAAAGGGCTGCTTTATTTGGTTGGGTTGTCTGCTTCAGACGTTCATTCTGCCCATTGGCATGAAGAAGGATAGCTGCACCACGTTGTTAAGGATCCCTTCAATAAAAGGGAGTTGCTGGAACAACCAGCAAAATGGGGAAAACCAATTTACCAGTGAATAATGAAAATATTTTTCTCCCTATTTACTTACAATGTTTTAACCGTAAGATGTGTGCAACTCAGAATTTTATTCAGATACTTGAGATTTCTCTTAGTTTCTAAACGTCTTGTCTCAGTGGCTTTACCTAAAATACATGAGCACTCCTTTGGACTGAAATCTTTGCACTGGAAACTTTCAATTATTTTTATGCAAAGCCTATGTGGCTTCTTTGAGAAGTCCCATGTGACCAAAATATTTGGATTTCTTCTCAGTTCCTCTCTTCCCATTGACGCTTCAAGCATCAATAACCTAAATGATAATTTGCCAGATTCCCATAAGGTATGGGTCCAAAGATGAATGATATCATTGGAAATGCATGAGTAACTTCTGTGATGAATAACGTATTTTTCAGGATGGTGAGTGCAGAGTATGTTGTATTAGGGTAGATTTACGGTGTGAACAGGTAATAAGGGGTTATGGCCTCCTTATTCATGTCAGCCAGCATAACGAGCTCAGGGCGTCATGGGCAACATAGTCTCAGTTTGTGGAATTTTTGCTTTATTATTTATTGCCAATTAACATAAATTTCTGATTACTGGTTAGGGTACTGAGAAAAACAAAATGCCAACATTTAAACACTGAAGTAAACAGCTTTCCTCTTCTTTCTCAATGCTCAGCTTGGGTCAAACCCCTCTCCTAGCCCTGCCTCATCGCAGCTTCTCTGATTTCCCATGCAGGTTACACTTGGTCTGTCCCAACGCCTTTGCTGAGGCAGCTGGTGTCTGCCTGCCATGCCGGCTGTATTCGTTTCTTTTGGTTTATGCCTACTTTTTGCTGGTTTCACTCTGCTGCTTTTACTTGGGTTACCCTTGGCTGTAGTCCCCCAGGGTTATCCCTGCCCCAGTGTGGGTCCCTCGGAGGTGTCCCTGCCATAGGCAGGGAGCGCCTCCAGCCAACAGCCCCTCTCTCTCCAGCTGCCTCCTCCACAGCATCTCCAGCCCCACGTCTCCAAGAGCATCACTTGCCCCTGAAGCCTGCTACTTGCTTTCTTAAATAGGTCTGAGCCAGGGTACCACGTGCTCCTCAGATGGGCAGAAGTTCTGGCAAGTAATGGGGTGTTTTCACGTGTTCCTGAGATGGCTGTGCTTGGCACTTGACTCCTCATAACCTCTTCCATACTGGTCATCCCCGGCTATCAACTCTCTGCTGTTTATGCCCAATGCAGAGTCCCTCTGCAGGCTGTGCTGTCCCCTCTACAGGGCCCTCCATGCCGCTCACTTAATTTTTTTCAGGATTAGCATTTTAACGCGAAAACCTTCAGAAAGCTGAAGACTGTCCTCGCTGTCCAGAAGAGAGGCGTTACTCACAGCTCATGGCTGCGTATGCTCTTCAACGAAGCATCTTCTTGTCAAATTTTCAATTTGTCATTTCTACAGCAGTTGAAGTTGATAACAGAAATAGCACAATCCACAGAGAAAGCAGCTGATACATGTACAAAAATATATATCGAAGATATACGTACAAGAAGAGTAAGGACGCTGCTTATGATGACAACTCTTAATTCCCTTCTTTTCATTCTTTGGCTGGAATTCTTCATTCACATTCCTACAGCTGCATCTTCGTTGCTGGCTTCTGGCTGAAAAATAAAGTAGATGGTGAGTGCAGGTGTGTAGTAAGGGACCTGAGAGGACAGTGAAAACTGTCAGCTCTGAAATAGGAAAGAGAGAAGGCCACCAGCGCAGTCCCCTTCCCTTCTCTTTGGGTGGCATGGCAGGAAGAGCGAGCTGCCAGCCTGCAGGACCCGTGGCGTTTTTCAGTGCCCTCCCCCAGATGGAAGGGTGCCCCTGAGAAAGGATGGCGGCGCCGGGAACCAGAGCAGCGTGTCCCCGTCGCTGCTGGCCCGGGGTACCGCGGCATTGCCACCAGACGGGTGTTGCACCCACTTTTCCATGTGTCAGACCTAGTAGTGGCCGTGCGGCCGCGGTGGCTGTGGGCAGGAGGTGACCCCAGACCTTGGGTGGCAGCTCTGGCTTGGCGGGGGTCGGCGAGTTGATGGTTCATCGGCCCAGCTCACGGGGGCAGTTTGCCCTGTGGCCACCTGTGTTAGGGCAGGAGGGAAACACAGCACCGCCGCTTCGTGGCGGGCACCGGCACCGGGAGCGGGCACCGGCACCCGGCTGCCCCGCACGTGGGTGCTGCACCGCCGAGCCGCAGGCACAGCCGGGCCCGGGGCCGAGCGGCGGCGGCCGCCTGAGCTTCCCGGGCGCGCCACAGGGGGGCACGGCCGCACTGGGAACCACCGGGCCGGGCCCAGCAAACCCAGCCGTGCCGTGCCGAGCCGGGCCGAGCCGGGCCCAGCAAACCCAGCCGTGCCGTGCCGAGCCGGGCCGAGCCGGGCCCAGCAAACCCAGCCGTGCCGTGCCGAGCCGGGCCGAGCCGGGCCCAGCAAACCCAGCCGTGCCGTGCCGAGCCGGGCCGAGCCGGGCCCAGCAAACCCAGCCGTGCCGTGCCGAGCCGGGCCGAGCTGGGCCCAGCAAACCCAGCCGTGCCGTGCCGGGCCGAGCCGGGCCCAGCAAACCCAGCCGTGCCGTGCCGAGCCGGGCCGAGCCGGGCCCAGCAAACCCAGCCGTGCCGTGCCGAGCCGGGCCGAGCCGGGCCCAGCAAACCCAGCCGTGCCGTGCCGAGCCGGGCCGAGCCGGGCCCAGCAAACCCAGCCGTGCCGTGCCGAGCCGGGCCGAGCCGGGCCCAGCAAACCCAGCCGTGCCGTGCCGAGCCGGGCCGAGCCGGGCCCAGCAAACCCAGCCGTGCCGTGCCGAGCCAGGCCGAGCCAGGCCCAGCAAACCCAGCCGTGCCATGCCGAGCCAGGCCGAGCAAACCCAGCCCTGCTGTGCCGAGCTGGGCCCAGCAAACACAGCTGTGCCATGCCACGCCAAGCCGAGCAAACCCAGCCGTGCCGTGCCAAGCTGAGCCGGGCCCAGCAAACCCAGCCGTGCCATGCCAAGCTGAGCCGGGCCCAGCAAACCCAGCTGTGCCGTGCCGAGCCGAGCCAAGCAAACCCAGCTGTGCCGGGCCAGGCCGAGCAAACCCAGCCGTGCCGAGCCGTGCCGTGCCAAGCCAAGCAAACCCAGCCATGCTGTGCTGAGCCAGGCCGAGCAAACCCAGCCATGCCATGCCGAGTTGGGCCCAGCAAACGCAGCCATGCCGTGCTGTGCCGTGCCTAGCCGAGCCTCACCACAACGACACCCCGTCGTGCCCAGCGACGCCCGCCCCGCCGTGCCGCAGCTGCTGCGGCCCATCCCAGTTAGCGCGGGTTTGGCCCCGTGTCCGCCGGCGAGTCCCGGTGTGCCCGGCCCGGCCCGGGGAGATGCCCCGTCTGTGCGGGCCGCGGTGCCGGTGCTGCCTAGCCGAGCAAAGGCACCTGCCGGAGGCCTGGCAATCCCCGGGGCCTCCCCCGGTCTGTCCTTGGCCACCTGCCCGTTGGGCCGGGGCGGGAGTGGGGCTTGTGCCTGCCGGGGCTGGCGGCAGGTGGGGGCCTGGCACTGCCCGCCCTCAGCGCCAGCAGATTTGGGGCAGGGGCGGGGGGCTGTGCTGTGTCCCTGGGGGAGCTGGAAGTGGGGGGGAAGGCAGAGAAGTGCCCCCTCCCCGCCCTGCCACCCCGAAGGTGCATGAATGCGGGGGAGACTGTCCCCAGCCGCTGCCCCGCAGGAGTGGGGATCTGGCCTGTGCCACAGAGCTGCGGCTGATGGCCGGGGGGGGGGGGCAGGGGGGTCTGGTAACCGTTACCGTAAGGCTGCTCCTGTGCGTGGGCCCTGACCCTCTCCACACACAGAGTCCGGCCGGTTGCAGGAGGAGCTGTGGCTTTTTCACCCCCCGGGAAGCACCAGCAGAAGCGAACACGCAGGTGTCGGGCCGCCGTGGGGTTTCCCGCACCCACCGTGCTGTGCCCACCACGGCCCCTCGCACACGCGTCGCCCGACGCCTCGGCCAGCCCTGGCTGTGCAGGGGGAAGCAAGGTCTGCCCCCCACCCTGCTGCCCCAAAGGTGGGCGAACACGGGGAAGACCTGCCGTGCAGACCTTGCTCGGCTGCCCAAGGCAAGTGCAGAGGCATCTTCTTCCCCCTCAAAACCTCCTGCGCTTACTCTACTCGTCGGCCACGGTTGTGCGTGTGTGGATGTGCCTACAGGTGTAACCCACGGCAGATGTCGGTGGGATGGTCCCTCCGAACGTGCATGCGTTTGCGGGACGAGGGGTTTGCACGTTCCCCGTTCCCCTCCCGTTATTCCAGGTGAAGTTGAGGCAGAAGGGGGCCCTTCCAAAACCAGGGGATTTTATAGCAGAGTGAATGGGAGTCAGAGAGCAAACATACCTCTGAGGAGCGAACGTGGAGAGGACCTTGTGCCAACTATAATAATCAGTGTGACTAATAGGGAACACCGAGAACTGTTCCATTACATCATGAGACATTACATCGTGCTTGAAAAAACAGTCTTTGATGGCATGCGAAGGATTGGCAAGTGCATTTCAGGGAATCCTCCTTTATTTCTTCAAGGATTTCAACCCGTGTTCACCATGTTGTGCATAATTTAACTTTCTCAGCGGTTAGATTGAACATGTTGGTATGGGTTTTACGTATTCATCATTTAAATTTGGGTGAACAGAAGGCGTATGAATTATTTTAAAAGTTACTCATTTATAGTTCCTCGGAGGAATTAGAAACTGGGACTTTACGGTAATTTCACCATGTATTTCTAGACCTCGCCCAACGTGCTATGGTTTTGCAAAAAGCCAGATAGTAGCAAAACTTCGTTTGCATTTAGTCTCATAGAGCGTACAGAGTAATACTTCTATGTAAAGTATTGTGATATTGAGTCTCATATTTTTTGTAATTTTAATATCACAAGTGTCAATCAGGAAGGAGATTGTTGCCTTTATTACAACTAATATAGTAGAGCAAAACAAAGAACTTTTTAGAAAATGAATATGCTCTGGGGAAATTCAATAAATCTTTGTTAGAAGAAAAAAGGTCTTACATATAAATATATAAAGGCTTGCTGTGTATTGTGCAAAAGTTGCTTACTGCTAAAGGAGTAATGCATTGTAAATCAACAGTGGGTCCCATAGCACATTATGGCATATTTTATTGGGTTTTTACCTTAAGGTAAGGTCTTTTATTAAGAGTATATAAGAGCACATGCTGCTGAATACCTTGTTTTTCACAGTGCTCTATACATAATGGTTTTTTTTTTTTAAATTTGCTTCATTAAACATTCCTGTAATTAATGCATTTAATGGAAATCCAGCAGTAACAAATATAAAATTTACTGTGGTTTAAAAAAAAACCCCACTTTGGTTACTAGATTTTCCATTAGCAAATGGCAATGACCAAATTCCTCAAAATATTTCTGCATTCACCCTAGAAATCTCCTGGTAAAACAGGTGATGTTTCTAACTGTGTAATAGGAAAGAAATGCCACATAAATAATCCTTGTGAAGGACTCGGTATAAAAGTGGAGGGAGGGAGGGAGCATCAAAAAGTGTCTTTAAAATAATCCCCCAAACCCCCTGTTTCGGGCTTGATAAGAAGACGTCTGTATTAGCACTGGAGCTTGCCGGGTGAGTTATTAGGTGTTGAAAGACACCGTCTAGGAAGTCTGACCCATCAGAATTTGAATGCAAAAGGCAAGTGACAACTGAATACATGAAAAGCCTTAGACCCCAGTCCCAAAGCCCTCTTTCCCCGCCTGAAAAGCCCGTTTATCTTCGGATGAATAAGAGTTACAGAATTGGAACCTAAGGAAAAGATCGGTGGTATCCGTGGCCAAGGGAATGTCTCCCTCCCACCCGTTTGATTAGAACCATGTGCAAGTTTGGCTAATGAGACTGCAGGGCTTTCCCCTCGCCTCTGTGGATGATTGTGGCATTTTATTTGAATGCTGATATGGTTTCCCATTCCTGTTCTTTGCAAGCTTTTGGTCTGGGCAAATAAAAAAAGAGATGTCAGAACCAGGGAATCTTTTTACAGTGTATAAAAATCTTCCCATCTAATCCAAGAGGAAATCGTAATGTGGAGAACATCGGTGTTTTAATGGCCTCCTAATGAGGACGAGCTTGGCCAGAGCTTTGAAGAAGACAAATGGAAAGCAAACCAGCTCATTTCTCCTGGAGGGCAAGGATTATGAGAGGGCTGCATGGATGTGCCTTCAGCAGGTAAAGCTTCGCCTGCCTGAGGTCTCCTGGCAGGGCCCTGATGTACGGGCTGTTGGCAAGAGCAGGAAGGGGGTAGGCGAGTGGGGGGTGTGCTCACATTTTCTGGTTTCTCTGTCAGTCTATTCCTCTCTGTGTGCTGCTGGGAAAAAACGAATACAATTATATTTACCTAAACCCCTGGGTAATTAAGGCACTGAATTAAAGCCTGAGGAGCACTTGAAACTCTCTGATGAAAGAGCCTGTACACAGACAGCACGCTTGCAAACTTACATGTCTGAGGTTCTCCCTAAGGTACGGGGGATACACAGCAAACACTCTGTACAGCCCCAGATAGGTGATCACATCTAATTTAAAAGCCCTCATTACTCCCTCCTGACAGGCTTGGATGTTTGCCTGCCTAGTTCCAAAGCCAGCGTCTATCCATTTAAAATTAATATTTTTCATTCCTGTCTCCGCCGTGTGCATTTCAAAGCCGTCCTTGGCTTCCCCTCCCAGCTGCTGGCTCCGGTTAGCCCAGCAGCGGCTGATGGAGCTCCGCTCCGCGGCACTGATGGGATCCTACTGTGCTCATACCACGTTAGAAGCAGAGCTTTCCTGGAAAAGGGGCTGCCTTGCTCCCGAGGTCTTCTGGGGCTTCAGCAAGCCAAGGGGGCTTCATTTCCAATCGGGAAAAATGGGCTTTTCTCATCCCCTCCCAGAAATGAGCCGTGAGTGCCAGGGCCTCGTGGTTCCTCCTGTGGCACTGTCCCTCAGCAGGGCTCAGCCATGCGCTCCCTGCGCTCGGTAGGGGCTTGCAAGGGAAGGAGAAACGTTTTTGTGAGGCATCAAAATGGTACCTGGTTTTGCTGCTGCAAAAATAATTTTGTAGAATTCTCCTCAACGGACAACACGGCACAACAGGGCAGAGGAGATTGTCCTTGTGAAGATACACTTGAAGGTTGTCTTAAGCGATTGAAAATGTGGGTTCTGCTCTGGTAAGCAACTGTAAAAAGAAGTGAAAACCAAACAAACAACATTGTTTTAATCAGCAGCTTGGGTTTCCTTCTACCTGCCGAGTGAGGCCTGCCGACTCTTTAAGGGCAGAGAGCAGGTCACGTTTTAAAGCTGCTTTTGGCTTCATGGGCTTTGGAGGGGAAGGACAACTCTGGGTGGAGCCTTGCTGGTGGGTCAGCACCAGAAGTACAACCAGGTGGGTAAACCTCATGGGGGCAACGGGGCAGCACCACCACCACTGATGGCACAGGCTGTGGATACCATCTCCTGCAAGTTTCCATCTGGTGCCCTGGGCACAGCCTGGAGATACAGCATCATCCCGCAGCAGCTCACAGACATCTTGGCCATCGTCACCCCACTGACTTCCCTGTGCTCTGCTTGCTCCCTGCCCACCCAGGGCTCTGCACACAGTGAGCTGCATGGTTTGCTACACTGGCAATGCCATAAATACCTTTCTGCTGCGTTTTTGCCTGGTTTTATTCAGTCAGATTGGCTTTCGCCTGAATGACAGGACCTTGGTGTAGCTCAGCTCTTGCAGTGCCGGAGCCAAGCGGGGTCAGTCCAGTGGGACTCCAGCAAACCTCGCTGCCAGCACGGCCAGGATGTTGCCAGTCAGTGTGGGGCTGTGGGTGGCCCTGCAGGCTTTCCACCTCATCCCACGGGAGTACTAGCACAAAGAGGCAGCAGGAACACCTTCACAGAGGGCTGATTGTCCCTCAGCTATTTTAGGAGATGAGCTTAAGGTTGCAGCGCAGCTCCTAAAGGCAAGCCACCACTGCAGCAGGACAAAAGCAAAGCCACCGCTCCCTCATCCTCCCAGTTCAGCTTGTGAAAACTGCCTGGCTTTAACCTCAGTTCTGACAATTTGGCTTCTAGATCAAAGTGCAGGGAATAGCTACAGAAAAACACCAACAACAAAAACCTCAAGCCAGAACAATGGTCGGTGTTGTGATACCAAACACAATTCTGCGTAACTGGAATCTGCAGCCATGTCCCACTGTGGATGGTTCCTTTTTCTCATCCATGGCTATATGTTGTCTTTGCAGCACAGCTTCTTGAAGCTAAGAAAAACTTTTGCTAAGCTGGAATTGGCTCAGCCGCCTTAGAACACAGAATGAAAACGATTAGTGAAACAAAAGAGAAAGTGTGAGGAGGATATAGAGTCCTTCCATACAAAGCCTCCTGTCTTCCTGTGAGATCCATTATAATCCAGAGGGCCCCAAATTTAAACTAATCCATTTCTGCCTTTATTTATTTTTTCTCAACTCAATTTCCTACATGAACTGGCCGGTTATGTCAAGTATTTTTCTTTCTTTTGGCATGACTTGCCGTCAGCTGGATGTAATGCCCTGTGAAAACACCTGCTGACCTGCTGTATATACACATACATGCAGACACATCTCTACCATCCACATCTATACATCTATATCGTCTATATGTACCTATATAATCTGTCTGCCTACCTATACCATCTACTTATATCTATATAATCTGTGCCTGCCAATCGATCTATCTCATCTGTAAATGTATAGAATTTGCTTTTAGTGTAGGGCACACAGGTTGAAAATTCCTTAAGCCTCTGCAAAATACATCTTCAGGCTCCCCTCTCTTTTGGGAAAGGCAGCTGCCCCATTGCTTCTAGTTCAGGCTGCTCCGGCTTGCTTTGCCGGCAAGTCCTGGGGGAATGGGCTGATCAGGTTCGCTAATGGTGGGGCTCTCGTGGTATTTGCTTACCTAACACAATCAGAACACGTCTTAAATATTTTATCAGCTTTGCAGGGTCATTCTCATACCGTGGCGTGGTGTTGCACTGAAGAATAGAGCAGGCTGGAGGAGAAATGGTGCTCAAGAGTGCTGTAGAAAGAGAGTTTTAAGTAAATGGCCAGCACTAATGCCCTGCTTAGAGCTGCTAAAGCAAATGCCCCCTTTGCAGCAGAGCAGACTGGAGGCAAAAAAGAGGTTAGGGCAGGTGCAATAACACAGCAAACCAAAGAATTGAGCAAATGGCCCAACCCCCTTAGTTGCTGGCTCTGATCTGAAGGGTGGTGGTAGTCCTTGTTTAACTTAGATCCCTCTTTCTGACCCTTGAGTAATTTTTTTGCTTCCTTTAGACTAATCCTCAGGAAGTTTTGTGTTTAATCTTGTGCTTATTCCCTGTGGGCCAACCTCATGAATGAATGTGAGTAAAACCTTTCTGTAAAGAAAGTGGGTGCAAGAGGGTAGGTCTGGGGGGTAGCCCCAAGAGCTGGAGTCTCCTGTAGCGGGGCCTCAGCAACCAGTAGCTATTGCAGAGGGAAAAACTGGTTTTCCCTCTAAACTGGCCCATTGTCTGCCTCCAGCTGGGCAGCACTGAGTGCAGGGTGAGCCCGGAGAGCCGAGGTCGGTCTGCGCTGCGTGCCTTTGCTTGGGCCGTGGGTGGCAGGGCTGCTGGGGTGGGGAGCGTAACCAGCCCCCCCATTTCTGAGACTGCCCCCATGTGCTGGGGGGGGATTCCCCAGCAGACGGTCAGGCTCGCTTTCGTTCTTCTATGCAGAGAGCCAGTGTGATGTTGGAAAGCTTTGTGTTCTTGCGTGTTCAACGTTCCCTCTGTCCCAGTATATTCTATGAATCACCCCAAGACTAACAAGAAACCACTCATGTCCGCGTGCTTCTCCATCCTCCTGCTGAAAGGTTTCCTTAGCCCCACCCCGCTTCCAGTTTCTCCGCTCTTGCCCCCGTTTACATCTGGGCCTCTTTGGGTTCACCCCCCTCCCCTAGCCCCGCACCCCTTTTTGGGGGGAGGTGTCTGCTTTCTCTAGATTGCTGTGGCTGATCTGTTATGCTGCCTGCTTTGTGCCAACGCCTTTAGGTACAGACGGTGCCCTCTGTGCTGGCTCATCGTCCCTGCCCAAACCCTGCTGCGCTGCCGTTAGCTCTGGGTGCCCTTACAGCAAGTTTAGCCGAGGCTGCAACCTGGGTTCGGGAGAAAGCTGGGGGCAGACTGGGAGGCACAGTAGGTCCAGCCAAAGTATGAGGGGCTGGTGTGGCAGGGGGAAGGAGTCTTTGCACCACTGCTTCAACTGTGGTAAGCTGGGGCAAGCCTCTCACTGGTGTGGAGCGTCCTCAGCTCAGTCTAGTTCTGCCTCCATCCCTGCAAAGGAGAAGGGAAAGAGCGTGTGCTCACACTGATTAATTTTTTCTCTGCTAATAACTTTGTTATGATGTCCAGAGCAGCCCAGAGAGAGCAATAGTAACAGTGGACTGCTTGGAAGGGGAACAAATACTGCAGGAATGGTTTGGGAAACCATGAATCAGCTGCAAAGGGCAGTATTACCTCAGCCTGAGTACATTTTGCTTAGCTCATGCTGTCAGGTGTAAATATAACTGTGTGGACAATAAAATAGTCCTGTGATATGTCTTCATGAGAAGCATCTATTTTTACAGATATGATGATCTTTTTTCAGTATTTGGCCCCAGAGCAAAGGCCCTGCTGTATAAATACAGGATAAGCTGTGGCACAACCACCCTGCTTTAAAGGTGATGCAGGAGAATGTGGCCTCAGAAATGGCCCCAGCTAATGCCATGCCTTGATGTTTGGAGAAAAGAGGGAGCCATGTGCGCCCACTGCCCCATCTTCCAGCTTTTACAAAGGGAGAATAGGAACAGGGGCACGGTTCTGCCTTTTTCCTACCCATTTTAGGAGGGTGACTGCTCTCAGCCAGATTTAGCCTTTGGAAAACCAGGGGCGGAGCAGCAGAACCTGTGCCCGTGCCAGGGCCTCCAAGGGAGCAGCACGGTCATGCTGTGTGGGGCCAGTGTCCTGCAGTGTGACACCAGGACCTCTCAGCCCTCAGCCCCCCCCCCCCCCCCAGGTCAGGCCATCGCACTGGGACTGCCGGCAAGGTCACCAGGTTGCATTGATCTAAAGCGGCTTTCCCACTGGGGAGATGGGTTCGTCCTGACTAACTTTAGATCACGGTTTACGCATTATTGTGCCAAGGTCTGTATTGGACCAATTCATAGTGAGAAGTGAGGTTGGCAAGATAACAGGGGCATCACAATTAGAGCTAATTAGCCCAGCAGGAAATCCATTTCCAGGCAGCTTTTGGCAAGAGGCAAGGTTGGCGGGATAACAAGCATAGAGTGTATTTTGATATAAGCACACTCCAGCTGCAAGAAGAAGTAAAATAACAGCTTGTCTCATCCTTATGTGGAGGCCTCACGTCAGGGTCCACCACCTAAGTATTTTTGTTTGAGGCTTTGCAGCCTCCCTGCTTGGAAAAGGTTCACAGAGCTTGTTCTTGCAAAGCCACCTGGGCTGCTGGAGGGACATGGCGGGCTGCAGGGTCTGCAGGGCCCCTTGCTCCTGCTGCCAGGCAGGAGGATGCCCAGCACTGTGGTCCCCCTCTGACTTCGGGGGAGATGAGGGACTGCAGCTCAAAACAGAAATCACTGAAGAGTAGCTCGGTTTAATTGCAGGAGTCATCTGTATCGTAACATCTCTGGGGTATAGACACAGCCAAACTACTGTTACTATTTGTATTTGAGTGCTTTATTATATTGGAATTGCGGTGATATTATTAACATTTGTACAAATGCACAAAATTCTTGTCTCTTCTAGCTAGAAAGAGATGTAAAAATCTGACCTAGTTGAACAGTCTCAATGAACTCATTGTCCATTTGTAACAATAATGGGTTCACAATGCAAAAAAAAAAAAAAAGCTTAACATAAAATTAAACATATTAAATGCTGCAGCAAGTATTTACACTTATGTACCAAAAAAAAAAAAAAAATTTCTCCCTCCATTAAGGAAGGTGGTTGCTTTACAGAATAAAACAAACAGACAAACAAACACAAAACCTTTGCATACAATACAAACAACCTCAAGCCCAAAACTTACTGTGACAGCACCTTTTTTTTTAATATAATATACATATATATTTATATATAAACTTCCATAGTTTAGGCTTACTCCAAGCAGTGCTAAAAGTTCCTTAAAACCAGGACAATGGCAATAGTTCGAAGAAGCGACGTTCACCGACGAGTGCTACCCAGTGCTTGAATGGAGCTGTTAGAGAGGGGGGCGCAGAGCTCACAGCCACGGGCTGGGAAACACTTGGGTCCCAGCGATAAAGTCCTTGGCAAACCTCTCAGTGGCAATTCTTCTTGTTCAGAAGAGTGAAAATACCTTTTGTGCAAAATAGTTTGTCATCTGGAAGCATGGTAAAGGTTGTCTCTGACCGGGACCTCTGCAATCTCAGCTTTGAGGGGTGGGGGAATAAAATTCTCTGGAATGTCCTAAATTCCAGCAAGGAAAACATTTCCCTTGAAATGGCCTACCAGCCCTCCCACCTCCCTCACGTCCTGACACTGCTGCAGTTTCTGCAAAGCCAGAAGGAGCTTTCAGGCTTCATTCAGAGGGCTGCTGCACAGATTTTTAGCCAAGAAAGAGATTTGGGTCTGAGTCTCACGGCATCAGATGGCAAGCTCTTACTACGGGCTTCAGGAACAGTTCTACCAGGTGAAACTCAACATCACCAACACTTAATGTGCATAAATACAGAACTGGAGAGCCTGAATCCCAGGTATTACACATTGGTCTAAATATAGCAAGTTGCAGTTATTGATTCCAGTCCAAGGAGAGCCTGGGAAAGGATCAGATTTCCACTTAGAATAAATCTTGTCGGTGAGTGTGTGTGAATGCTGACATATTTTGGCCTCATACAGTTTAGGATTTACTATAAAGTCATTTTGAAAGCTATGGAAAACCAATAATGGTAAGCAATTTAGCTCTTAAATGTAAAGCCACTGATAAAACTGAGGTAACTGTAAGCTCTGGGAAAAAAAATGGAGTTGTAAACGGATGTAAACAGTCTCATCTGTCTTTGCAGTAAGATTATTTCAAATGTTGAAAAATAGATTTTTTTCTTTTGGTGTTCAGATCACTTGAGATTTTATTGCTTTTGTTTGTACTTAGAAGTTTTTCAGTTTTTTGTCTCTTTTCTTAATTATTTTTTTTTAAAAGGTGCTGTCCCTAGTCAAGTTATAAGGCAACATATTTTATTGATTCAGAACTCTAATACATAGTATGGCCACTGTTATCACCGCAGCTTCACAGCTACCGTGAGTTGGACAACAGTCAAAGTGCATGGCAATGCACAACAGAGCCAGTCTCCTGACTTCACGATATACAGGACACTTTGGTTCTTGGGATGAGAGATTATAAATGTAGCTTAGATGCTGCCTCACACACTTTGCATAATAAAACATTTATATGCTGTCATGAAGAGGGTGTAAAGTCTAAGTCACACTGCAGGTTGGCTGTTCTCAGCTTCTCCGTTGGGCAGGTGTGAGAGACAAGTTGTAGATATGCCACCAGTGAAAGCATATAAATGTATCTGGTGCAAACGTTTTACAAGAGTTATTTATAAATGATTCAACAAGGGAGACCAAGAAAGAGAGTGAGAGCTAAAGTGCAATTTTAAAATAATATAAATAATTGAAACGTAGAAATAAGATACTGATTAGTTGTAACCGGTTTTGTTTTATAGGCACAGTTTAGTTTTTATGTCTACAGATCAATCTTTTTCTCCTCTTCCCCCTCCAGTCATTTTCTCTGATGTATAATGGAGTTTCAATGGTCTAAATCTAAGGAACACTGCTCAGTAAGAGGACAGAAGAGGCAATGATAAGGCAGTATAGTGCAACTCACTATGAGATATTAGAAAAGAAACAAGGATGGGGTTAGATCTTCTGTGGTGATGTATAAAATCAGCCTTAAAAAAAAGGAGAGAAAAAAAAAAGACAGGCTTTCCAGTTATATGTTGACCCATGCTTTATAAAATGAGAGCACATTTTCCAATACAAAGGAAATAACTGAAGGTTTATAATTTGTTTTGTTGTTACCAAAAAAAAAAAAAAAAAGAAGAAAGAAAAAAAAAAAGAAAAAAGCAGATGCTGCTTTAAGGAAAACATTTAATTCTAGGAATTTCTGTACAACTGACCTCAGCAAGCTTTTCCATCTTAGATGGATGGCTTCTGCTTGAGACCCTGAAAGATTAAGATGCACACACACCTAGAGTAGTTTATTGCAAAACTAATATTGTAACTTAAAAAAAACAAACAAACAGATTCTGTACAAGAATACTGTTCAAATGGAATGTGTTAAAATAACATTTATTAATAAATACTTTATAAAATTCTATGTGAATACTAAATTAATAGATTCCTGTTTTAAAATTGCTTTGGTCCTCATGAATTTTCATAAATTCACTCTATACGCTTTTTTTTTAAAAAAGGTATTAGCTGCTAAAAAGCACATTTTGCCTAAACTAAAAGACTAGTTTTCAACACTAAATATTGTTGCTTAAAAAAATATGAATCCTCAAAAGTTGGGCATTTAACAACAGTTATAGCTGGCTTGTTAGTTAACAGGACAGAGTCAGTTAACACACTAAATCCACACGCACTGAGGCACTGAACCATTGACTTTCCACTATTCAGAAGATGGGCAGCAGACATTTAGCTTCGTAGCAGGAATTAACTCCCAACAGCGTGAAATTCTCCATAAATCATCATCATCATCGTCATCGTCGTCTTTATAAAACACACCATGATAGCACACAAACTACTTGTCTCCCACAGGCAGCGTTATGAATATGGCTTGCATAAATTGCCTCGGGCAAGGGGGGCTGGGGGCGAGCGCACCGCATCACAGCATCATTTCTTTTGGATCAAAGTATTGCAGTTGTCTGTGGCTGAGATTTCCAATGTGCTTCTGATGTTGCGCAATGAGAGATGCTGTCCACCGAAACACCTCCTTCGAGCAAGGTACCGGCTGAGGCTCGCGGCCCCGCTGGTGCCCGGCAGAGCGGGCAAGGGAAGGGTCCGAGTCACCCGCTGGCAGCGGGATGGGGCACGGAGCCCGATGAGCCCGACGGGCTGGCTTGGCAGCGCAGGAGGCAAGTGGAGCATCTCCAGCAGTAGCTCATGGAAAAGCAGGATTTCTCCTCAATGGAAGGAGCCCGGGAAGTGCATTTCGAGTGACATGCTTAGGAAGAGGCCACAGCCACTGACCGCTCAACAGGGGGACAGCCTGGGGACAGAGGGGCAGGGGCTGCTCCCACAGCCCTTGCTCAGGCAGCCTCCGGTGCCTGGCCAGACCGGCAGCTTGAGGAAAGGCTGCAGGATCACTCCCCTGGAAAACAAGAGCGTTTTAATGTGGAAGTGAATCTGATGAATAGTATAAGGTGCCTGGTACAGTTGGTCCTTTTACCGATGATATAGCCGATATAAATATGCTGCGTGTTGTCTTGGCCTGTGAACCTGCGACAGAGTTACAAGAAGCAATAGCAAATAGCTTTTCATCCTTTACTTATTTCCACATCACTAGCAAGGATTATACCTAAAGGCCAACAGTATAGAGAGGAGACATTTCATTGTAATTACACATTTAGGCCAACATGTGTGGTTGGCTTGCCTAGTTAGCATTAAAAAAAGAAATAATTGAGCTATATATAATACACATCAGTCAAACTGTCAAGCTGCTGAATTTAACAAAACTTAGGCAAGGTTTTTGCATTTTTCCTTTTTTTTTTTTTTTTTTTTTCTTTTTAATGTAGAAGCTTTCAGTTTAACAGCTAAATATTTTAATTGAGGAGACTGAATAAAATGAAGCTAAACCGTAATTCTAGTGCAGTGTAGTTCAACTGGGTATTCTAATATTACCAACAGCTTTGATTTTTATTTTGTAATGTATTTAAGTGCTACCTATATAGAGGGAAAGTTTTTTAAATAAACCTGCGATGGCATTTTCTTTTTCATAGTGAATGATGAAATTCAGACACAGGGGAAATGCTTATTTGTTTTGTTTTTTTTTACATAGTGGATACTCAGCTGGAACATTTTGCTTGACTGCATATTTGAAAAGAGTTCCCTTGGGAGCCGTGATGAAGCAAAACCATTTAGCTATTACAACTGGAGGTTTAAAAAAAATTATAGATTCAGTATTTAAAACACTTTAAAAGTATATGTTTGTCTAAAATATAATAGAAAATCCTTTACATTTGTATTTTTTCATGGTTTTTTTTTTGGTTCTTAGACTATATAATCAAGTCAAGATTTACACTGTACATTAAAAATCTTCTTCTTCTGAATGTATTTGCATAAATGGAAAGCACGATGTTAAAGAAAAGAATACTGATAAAAAGTTAGTTACCAAGATAAGAACTAATTTGGAAATGCATGATTCTCAGAACTTTGCTTTCCTTTCCAGGCAGGCCCTACGCCTCACGCTTCAGTTGTTTCACTCTCCTTCCTGCACGGAGAAGAGCCACCCTTTTAAAATCCACGACTCCTTTAAAAACCAAAGACAGCGTCTTTGAGGAGGAGAACTTTGCTTCAGAACAAAGCATGTCCAGGGCTAGAGGATTTGCTGGGAATAATGTGAATTAGCTTTTGCTATTAGGGATGCAGCTCAAAATGTTTGAACATTTATCACCGGCTTGGAGCCCGCTTCCTGGGTAAGCAGTGGGAGGTTTTTGCCGCTGACAGATTTGAGAGCAAAATCAGGTCCCAATATACAGCAAGGCAGCATAATTAACTGGCATCATCTCTGTCTGATTTTCCCATCAATCACTGGTACCACTCGGGGATGCAAATCAGTCCCGCTGAGGGGCAGGCCCGGAGTCCAAACAAAAACCTTAATTGTGGCATAAGGCTCTTTTCCAGACCCTCTTTGCAGGACTGAATTTTATCCGGAGTGCAGTGGGATTTGCCATTCTTGCAGTGCTTTTTAATGGCTGCATGCCTTCTAAAAATTATTTAGCGTCCTAATGAGACAACTCCTCGCCTGCCGTAAACAGGCGTTAAGTGCCATTAAAGTCAGTGAAGCTACGCTGCTGTCTGCCAGCTTGGGATCGGTCTGTGGATGCTTAAAGGAACGCCAGCAGAGAGCAGGTCTTTCCCTGGGAATTAAAAATGGCATTTCTTCAACTGGTCAGAACCGTTTTGCTGATTTATTCCTCATTTATAGCCTGTGAAACCTGAAGCTGTTAGCTTTCGCTGCTAGAACAACGCAACCGGGTTAGGGAACAGAACTTTTCCAAATTATTATATAGTACATGGATTTTTCTATGTTAATGACCAGCAGTGCAAAAGAATTGCTGTGATTCTCAGATGTACCTCACCACAGAAGCTTACAGGGCTGCTAGCACCAACACAGCTGGCTCGCAATCCTGCTTCACCTGGGGCTGCACTGCTTTCACCTTTTGCTGTTTATTAAAAACACTAAATCAGGAGCATTTCTACTTTTTAAAAGCCAAATGCTTGGCACAGCGCAGCCGCGGGTGAAGAGCTAGTGAAAGTAGCAGCCGTGCTGACAGTTTTCAGGTGGGCTTGAAGTTTTTGCTTGTTCATCACCGTTCTTTGACAAAGAGAGGGAAGTCAGAAAGCCTTGGAATGAAAAAAAGCAGGAAAAAAAGGCGGGGGGTGAAAAGGGTTTGGGAAGGGAAGAGGAAGGTGTAAGAATAACTGGAGGAGAAAAAGGCCAGGGCAGGGGAGAGAGGAGAAGAGGAAGGGCTAGATAAAAGAGTACGTTATTTGGGCTTGATTTTGTCCTGACGGCCACATCCCATAAAACCACTTTGAAAGAGGTTCTGAATGCAAGATGGGTCTGCTGAGAGCACAACGCTCGCTTGTTTTTATTATGCTGTCAGCAGATGCCCTCTCTCTATATTTGTAGCCTAATTACTCCTAGTTAACTACGTACGACTCTCTAATACTTTTCATGCCTCACATCGGCTAACGGCTGCGATTTAACACAACTCTGTATTTCTGAGGCTTCAGGCTAGATTGGTGAGAAGGAAACATGACTATGTACAGGAACAGTTAGGTTTATAAACAAGTAACTGGTACCAAAAAAACTGGAGAAAGCACCAAAGCATTTCTCAAGCTGATAGCATATTAATTGCATAACTCCCTTTTATGTAACTAAGTATAAAAGACTTTTTAATAACTATAAAAATGAAAGCCAGAGTCTTTCAAGAACTGAGGAATCTTCCAGGCTTGAGTTACGGTTGCAAATGTCCTTAGCACAGAGGACGCTTTGATACGCTACCACACTCCCCTAGCAGTTTCTGATCAACCACTTTTAAAGGATGGGGTTGATATCTGTTCTGTGGCTGGCGAGCTGGGTGAGAGTGGAGCTTCCCACGACGTCACTGACAGAGGAGGAGGTCGTGATGGTGTTGTGCTGGATGACTTGCTGCTGGGAGCAAGCTGGGACCGGGCTCGCGGGAGGACTGCTCTCGGGACCTGGGAAGGGGGTGAGGGCACAGAGACAACACATGTTCATTTTTCCATCTGAGTAACAAGCCCAGGCTGGATGATGCCCCTGGAAAAGGGATATACTACTATGGCAGCAATACTAACGACCTGAGGCATGCACAAGTCCCAGGATTTCAAAATACACAGTTATCCAACACTGCCTGACTTTTCTGATCTTTTGCAGTTTGGGGTTTGTGGTTTTTTTAAGCCAGCTTCTCTGATATCAACCTGACTTCAGGAGTTGGGACCTTGAAAAAAGTCCAAGATCCTAATGCTTATGAGACCAATATTGGGATAAAACATCCGATATCTTAAGGTCTATAAAATCAGTTGGCATGCTTAAACACTTTATTTGCTCCAGCAGGAATCAAAATTAGAGTGCAGTGCACTGCAGCACAGAAAATCTAATTCAAGCAAAACCTGATAGGCATGTAATTCAATTATGTATTTTTTTCTTTGAGTACTGTTAAAGAGCCAGATGCATAGTGATGCAGAGGAGACAGAAATGGCTCTATTTTAAGAGAATGCCGCAATCTAGCAAATATTAACCCTGAGGCTCTTCTGAGCCATCGTAGAGCCAAGCAAAGAATTCATCCCTAAATTACCACAGTCATAAAATGCATCAACTAGACAGAATCAATTCAATGTCTCCATCAGATGAGAAGTTTTTGAAAAAAAAAAAATAAATATCAAAGATAAGAGTTAAAAAAGAGTTAACAAACCTTGAAAACCTGCGCCACTCCTGGTCTGTGCGACTGTCACAGCACAGTACCATTTTTGCTGGAGGGGGACTGTAATGTTTTCCTTTTTAACTTTCCTTTTGAGAGTTATTTTAAGGTTCTGGCAGCACTGCACCCGGGAGGACTCTTGCAGGTTTGGAGCTGTGAGTTCAAGCAGGATCCTCCACAGGGGAGCGAGCGTCCATCCGTGTGCATCTCCTTGCCGAAGGGAGGGGGTGGGGAAGGCTAGCTCTGCTGTGTGGGATGCAAACCAGGGCTGCTCTGGTTTTGAGTGGGGCTGGATAAATAAGGGCAGAAGATTGGATGGCTCGGATGATGTTTGAGAAGTCAGGTTCAAGTGATAATACGACCAGCAAGGGGTTCTGGAGGGAAGAACTGGAAACTTTGCTATCCTGTGAGGAGTATGGAGACAGTGCAAACATACCAGCTACTTACTTAGATATCCTTGTGATTCTTTCTGCATAGCTGTTATCGGACAGTCTTTATGTGTTAACAATAACTGTTTCAGCTGTGCTACCTCATTTTTCAGCATGGAAACCTCATTCTGGAAAAGAAAGAGAGGGTTTGGTTTGCCCCAAAGCTTAAACCAGGCTCTTCTGCAAAGCTTAAACCTAAGAACACACAAACTGCTCCACAGCTTCGGAAGGACTGAGCAAAAATGGCACTCGGAGCTTGTCTGCTGGGTTTATGTTAAACATTTGTCCGTAACATTATTTTATAACTTCTTCTGAAGGCAATTTGTCTTCCAGATTTAGTGACATAAACAGACAACTGAACTAACCTCACAGCACCAGAGATACTTGAGGCAATGTTTTAACCCACTCGGGAAATAACACTGGCTCTGTGCATCGGGACAGGGAGGGCAGACCCGTGCGGGCAAACGGCACCCCGCCACCTGCTTTTATACTGTTGAAATACTGTTGTATTGTTGTAACAGTACTGTTGTGCTACAGCCGGTGCCTGTGTGCTGCCAAGAGCAGAAAGACCATTTCTGTCATGGCACTCCCCTAAAACACAGAGGCGTGAGCAGCACACCTCTGGATGGGGCAGAAGTACCGTGCCCACCCTAAGAAGGGCAGCACAGTAAGAAAGGCTTTTGTTATCATATTCAGGGTATTTTCATCTATCCATTTCATTTTCCTTATTGGGAGATTGAGCTATTTATGCTCCTATCTTGTTGGCTTTGAATGAGGGTTTAGCTACATGCCCTGCTTTGAAGAAGTCCTTTACAGCCAAGTTAATGGCACTTCCAAAAAAAATCCCCACAAAAAGCAGCGACAAGAAAAGAAAATAAATACAAATCCATCTAGCGAAGGCTTCTAAATCCCAAGACAGCTTTTTCCTGGCTTATCCCACTAAAATGTAATTATTCCTTTAATTGAAGCACACACATCTTGATTAATCAACTTTGATTATGCCCCATGCTCCCACAGGGGCAGCCCCAAGGGTGGTGAGGTCCTGCCGGCACCGCCAGCCCCTCCGAGCACAAAGAGCCCCTCTGTGCCCTCGGGGGTGCAGACAGTGGCTCGTACCTGAAGTTGCATGTTTGTCTGGGTGAGCTCTTCTGCTTTCTTTTCCAGTGACATCACCCAGACCTTCCTCTTCTGTCTGCAGCGCGTGGCGGCGGCTCGGTTCCTTTCCAGAAATTTCCGCCTCCTCTCATCCGGGTCTTCATCCACCACCCTCCTCCGGCGACCTCCGGTCGGCTGTGGCGGCTGTATCGTCTGCGTGGGCTGCATCTGCTGCGCTGCTGGCGAAACCTGGAGGGGAGGAAGAGGTTTGGCAGGGGGTGGTGAGGGGGGAAAGTCACGGAGGGGGATGCTGAAATGGGAAGGGAAGTCTCGTATGCTCGTCCTGCTCCCTGACGAGGTCTGCACCAGGCCCAAGTCTGGCTGCGCCAGATGCCACTGAAATTAGCTGCTGGCACATCCTTGCCATGGTCAAAGGGGAGATTTTTTTTTTTAAATAATCCTCTGAATATTAGTAGGGAAAATATTTTTCCCCTTACAGTAAGTTATTAAAAACATTCACTTAGGTACTTTCTTTGCCACCACCTATTTCAAACCTGAAATGTCAAGTTTCTCTCGGCAACTGTTCTAATCAAAGCAAGGACTGTAGTGGCCTTACTTCTGTCTCTCTCTCTTTTTTTTTCTCCAATGACCTCCAAAATTTTAGGACATTTCTGTTTCACAGGCTCCCCCACCCCCGTCTCACGCTCCACCACCTCTGCAGACAGGCGCTGCCGCGCTCCGGGCGCTTGGCGGGGGAGCCACGGGCAGGGACCACGCAAGGCCAGCAAACCTCGGGGGGCAAAAGAAAGGATTTAGTTACCTGAACTTGAACCTGCATTTTGGTATCCCTGCACTGCGTGGAGAAGGGGTATTCCCCTTAGCAGACATTTCCATTTAACCCAACATGGTTATTACGGTCTGTTTTATTCAGCAGCCTGGCTTTGACAGTAGAGACATGCCACATCCAGCCTGGCTGCTACAAAACTATGGAAAAATATGTATTTATGCTTTCCAGGTGCAGGAGAGTGTTGATCCTGCTCCTGAGAGTACCTGGCCCATGCCGTAACAGAAAAGGCGCGTGGTGGGGGCAGCCCCACACAGCCCATGCTCCAGCTGCTGGGCAGATGAAAC
Source organism: Falco biarmicus (assembly GCF_023638135.1). Taxonomy (NCBI): domain Eukaryota; kingdom Metazoa; phylum Chordata; class Aves; order Falconiformes; family Falconidae; genus Falco; species Falco biarmicus. Next base: position 4,193,595 of record NC_079291.1, on the reverse strand, counting down.
AAACGCCCCCGTCCCTGTCAGGAACCAGCATCAGACTTAACGACCAGCTACCTGGGAATAGCCAGCTTTTGGACTGCTTTCCTGCCTCTCCGTGGTGCCTAGTTCAGGGGCTCTGGACTGTGCTGGGGGCTCAGGAACTCGAGCCAGGGGTCCCATTGCTTGCGCCCAGCCCAGCGGGAACCACTGCCAGGGCTCACATTGCTGCTGCTGCTCCGACACTGTCTGGAACAGTCTGGAAACCTGAATTGTCGACTCAAAATTAACCCTCTTGTTCTGGCAAAGGCCCAAACCTCCAAGGTGCTTCCTTTTGACTCCAGGGAGTGGACATACTCAGCGCTTTGTCAGACTGAGCCCCGGATTTCAATTGCGGCAATTAACATGTGTTTGCCTAACACCTCTGTCTGTCTCAATTAAAATGATACTATCATCTTGCGAGGTCGCTTTTCTGTCTAGAGTCTCGCCACAAACTCTGAAGAAGAGTTTGCTCCCTCCCCCAGCTGACTTGTGTCAATTAAAGTGGCAATTTTATGTGTAATTATTCTGTGCATCTGATAACGCTTTTTGCATAAAGCTGAATTTATTCCCAGCTTTATGTTGCACAGTCAGGGAATATCTCTCCCAGGAGCAGAAGAATGTTTTTAAAAAAAAAACCTTCCAAAAATAAATAAGCCACCCTGCACTTTCCTGACTGATTTGTTAAATTTCAGCTTGTATGAACTCCGTATGTTTGCTGGTAAAATTCTCCAACCCCCTGTCCACACCGGGGCTTGAAGTCCCAGGGCTACGGCAGCTGCAGTGGCTGCAGCCACCAGCGCAGCACAGGACCACCAGCCAGCATCACACAGGACCACCAGCCGTGGCCCCCGTTCTTGCCAGCATCCCTGGGCTGCTGCTGGGACATCACTGCCAAGGGATGCCAGCTGCTTGCCCTCCACTGGGGCTTGGCACGCCACCTATTTAGCAGTACGTCTGAGCACAGAGGCCTCAGAGATCCCTTTTAACTCAACATCTCATCAAAGGTTTTTCATGTTCTCACATACACCACCTTTCCAGACTTCAGAGATCTGTTATTTATGTTTCTGGACACCAAAAGCTTTCCTTATCTCATTTCTCTCCTGTTTCATTCAGCTTTAAAAATTCTTGTTTCTTAACTCTCCCAGTGGGGTCTGTGACATAGGCAGAAAAAGGTAACTATACAATTCTTTTTTTTTTTTTTTTCTCCTTATATGTTCATTTTCTCCTGAATAACTAGCCAAGCCATTTTGTTTTCAGAATGTACCCGTCAGTCTTTGGGCACTCAGAGAGCATTTTCAGAACAACAAAATCTCTGGCAGATATTAATTATAAAGGTTGCCATTACATCACTAATCATGTCACGTGGCATAATTAACTGACTCTTACTAGATTGCTCTTAACCCTGAAATCTGTTAGGCTATATCTTAGTAACTGTCTAAGCATCATTCTCTCGCAGGATTTCTCTGCCCTGCCTAGGGATGTAAGAAAGAAAATGAATATATATTAACATTGAAGTTAGGTTTTTTTTTTAGAGGATGCTAATCATAATGAAGACAAATGCAGGACAGCTAAGAGAATGAAACAACATCCAAACCCCTACTTTGCTTAAGCTATCACTCTGTCAAGTTTGATAAGAAAAAACCTTGATGGGACCAACACAAGAAAGATAGCATCATTGTTGTAGTAGTTGAGGCGACACAGCTACAACTTGGTAAAATATCTCTCTTTTCTCAGAAAGGTGCCCATCAGAAGGTGATTTCTACTTTTAAGTTTGATCCAGTATTTCTCTCTGTTCTTTGCAGCTTACCGCAAAACTAATACCCATTCACTCGTTCTACAAAAGCATAATTCATTGGGCTCCTGTGTATCAAAATGGTAGCTGAAAAGCATGAAATTAGTTCTGACATTACAGGAGGGTGTGGTGTAGAATAACAATGGTGTCGGCATGGGAGCGCACAGTTTACAGCAGCATGGACCATGCTGTCATTTGGCAGGTGGTTTGGAAAGGAAAAATCTGGCTCAGAAGAATGAGGAGGTTAATAATTAGTAAAACACACCATAAAATTAATGTCTGCCGGAGCAATCTGACCCCTAAAGATGCTATTACCATGGGGACTACAGATAAGCTTACAAATAACATGTGGTTATTAGTCAGCAAAGCCTTCTTTTCTCCCCACTAAGGCACCTGTTGAGGAATCACTGTTGCCTTCACGCCGTGGGAGCCGCTGCACAGCAAGAGCTCTGCTGCCTAGGGAAGCTGCTCGCCCTAGGATTCCTACTCCATCACCCTCCATTCCCGTCCTCTTGGTGACACTTACACCTACGGACAAGGTGAAGACCTCCTTGATCCCTGATGGGGCCTGTTGCTTCCAGCGACATGTGCATGGCAAAGCTCAGCTGACTCCACAGGCTCAGCTCCGGAGACGGTGCAGTGCTGGGCACAGGGTGAATCTGACGTAGCTTTGTGGCTGCCGGTCAGCGCACCTGGCGCCTGCATCTCTTCTTGCCTGCCTGGGAGTCTTTTGGGGTGCTTAGCTATCAGGGAATGCAGAGCACAAGAGGTCTAGGCTGTCCTAAGTGGAATGGGTGTAAGAAAGACACAGACCTGCTTGAGCGGGTCGAGAGGAGGGCCACAGGCTCACCGATCTTATCCTTCAAACTGGGACGTTTGTTTTCTCTGGTAACTGTTCCCTTCTCACCCGTTAGAAGTGGTAATACGGAGGCTTTGCAGCAGTGCTCCATACGTGGTGTCTGACTCCCTCGCCTGCACTAACATGTTCGTCCTCCCAAGCCCTCGGTGCGGTACCAGTACTATTACCCTTGGTTTTAACAGCCTCAGAGAGGTTGAGTGACTTCTTCCATCTCATCCATGGAGTCCTCAGTCTGCTAAGCACAACTTTACTCCTACTCTCTCATGGATCTCCAAGACAGCCATCAGGTTGCTTTTGGTTTCTCTGTTATGAGATAATGTGTTTTTATTGCAGTTTTTAAACAACTACAAGGAAAATAACTCATTAACAGATGGGAAAATAATTGAATTCACAAAGTAAAAACTGAACTAAACTTAGGAAAGCTCTGGACATCTTCTCACAGGGGAGTCTGCTGCTCTCTTATTTAGACTGTTTCTCTAAAGCTGACAATTCATTTTACATTAGCAAATGCTTTAGGGAAATCCCATGTGCTTGCAGCCTCCGCAATAATAAAGCTAGATGTTAGTAAATAGTTAATGTTGTGGGACACTGGGATGTCAGCCAAATCCTCTCATTTTCTTTAATGTTTTCTAAGAGCTTGTCTGAAAGGTATTTGCAAGCAACACAATACTTCACAGATTGAACTTCTTATGGCTGGCACTCCTTTTTGTCCTCATTCTATGCACTGCCCACTTGTCTTCCTTAAATTTGCTCCCCAGACATGACATGTTACAGTCACTGCCCTCAGAGCTTTATTTTTCTTGTGTGATCCTGATGCAGAAGCCTATCATCTTAAGACATTAATAGAATTCCTCTTAAAAATTACTCTGCTCAGTTCTTTAGTTCAAGAAACATTTAGTGCGGATACACACTCACACACCCCACACCCCCAGTGCCATTTTACTTCCCTAAAGATTCTGCTATGTATTTCTGCAGGTAGAACACACACAGCTCTTTAAATCTTGGCCTCAAAATTCAGGTTCAAGCACATTAAGCAACCTATATAACATGCTAATCTCCATAATAAACCTCATCCATAAAAGGGTATGTGGCAATTTGCAGAGCTCAGAGCACTGAAAAACCTTGGAACTCCTTATAAAGTAAGATATTACAAGTGTCTAGCAAATTAAGCAGCAAAACAAGTTGTTGCTTCACTCTGTTTTCTGAATAAACTTTGCGCTTCCCCACCACTGGTAGCAGACATTTATGAGTAGCCTGAGGGGCTTGTATCTAACAAGGCGTGTGTGAAGAAACAATACAGGGATCAGGCTTTTGCTTCACGTAACAGCAAAACTCAGCAATGCAGCGTGGCATGAAGGTCTACCTGTGCTTGTCCGCCTGAGTGCAGCGGGGGGTGCGGCGAGGTCTGGTGATGTGCCGGGTGTGCGTGAAGGTGCGAGTGAGAGTGGTGGTGGGGATGGTTCTGCTGGTGATGAGGCTGAGGATGAGGATGGTGCGCCGGATGCTGGTGCTGATGTGGGTACGAGTGATGAGGGGGCAGTGTCTGGTGCTGATGAGGATGTGAGTGCATATGATGGTGTGGCGTCTGGTCCTGCCGCGAGCTCATCATTTCCATCATGTGGCCCATGGTGTTCATATTCCCGTTCGACATGGCGGCAGGATGATGGGTCAGCGCTGCCTTCAGTCTCTGGAACAGAACAAGGCAGAAAATTCAACATTCATACACGATGACCTGAGCAATCAGAATAAGATTTCTGCTGTTGTAGAAACGGTGCCTTGTCTTGTGTATTTAGTTTTTTTTCTTGCTGTTCCCTTGATAAAAGGCATCTTATTTCAGGTTGAGAAAGAACACATTCTTGGGCTTTCATCTAGTTTTCCACTGTAAATATGTAAAGATATAAACATCTGAACTGAAGTTTAACAGTTACACATTTCCTACTGTGCTCTGAGGAAAAACAACTGGCTCTCATCCTTTTCTACTTGGCCAGCGCAGTAGCATTAGCTTCGTGAAGCTTGTACTCTTGCAACTTTTAAAAATGAAAGTCTGATTAAAATAAAGGTAAAACAAAGTTCCCCTCTTGTTTTTACTACACGTATTATTAAAAAGACTCATTGGTAAATAAATTGCATTGATGTGTTTTTCAAATTCTGGCTCAAATATATCCTCCAGTTGTGCTAGCACCCAACCTGTTCTTTCATCAGGAAGACAGGAAAATAATGAGGGCGGCCTCAATCTGATCCCTTTTCCTTGCTGAAAGGTTCAAATGTCTGATGGTGTTATCATATGCTAATCCCTCTCTCTGTTTTGTACTCTTCATGTTTTCTTCTGTCACTGGGCTGGGCCCTGGAGTCTTGACCAGGGCAAAACTCTCCTTAATGTCAATGGGATTTGTTGACTTTCACCTGACCACCACCGAAGGGAAATGGGAAGAGCGGCCAAATTTTGGACCGCAGGATAGAGCACTTGTGTACTAAGGCTATAGCTGAAATAACACAGGAAAAAAGGTTCTCTGTCGGCACAGGTACAGGGTCATCCCAAACCCGTGGGCTGCTCTGGCATACAGGCACCTCACTGGTGTCACCCTGCCCTTGGAGTACTGGGTGAAATCACCAGCGTCCTAGGAGAGTGTGCCAAAGAGCCTGACGGACGTCAGCTAGGAGAAGGGCTCCTTCCAAACCCATAGAAACCTCCTTCATATCCACGGTTCTGCCTCTGGCTCAACGTAGAACATTCTTTACAGGCAGCCACCCAAGACCTCTTTACCTCTACATTTCTGAAGCAGTAGGCGTAAGCTTCGTTTACTCTCACTAATGCAAGTAGTTAGTCAGGAGAAAATAGACAAAAATGGAAGGAAGGAGGTCCACGGTATTACTTCATACCAGACTGGTATGATCTGAGTAACCCACCAACTGGCTCATAATTCATTATCCAGCCAGGGTTTATAACGAATAACAGAGAGCTCATGAGTAAGAGTTGCCGCCTATAGGACAGACAGCAAGAAACAGCAATGGTACGAGGAGCAGAGATGTGCCTTTCCCCATAGCAATATCTGAGTCACAGATGACAATCAAAAGATCCTACGAGCCAGCGTGGCTGAAATCTGCCAGTGAAGGAGCAATGACCGGTTTGAACTGCATTTTTGGTTTTGTCTTTAAAGCAAAGAAAGTGACTGCCACGACACTCAGAACCTATAGATGGGAATTTCAATCTACTTTATATTGAAATAACATCTGTCTGTGCAACTCCATTGCAAGGCCACAGATAAAGGCTCCTATGCCCAAAGCTGCTACCCTTTCGTGTTCGTGCACCTGGGAGTGAGGAAGAAAGAAATTCTTTCTTAAGGAGGGAAAAAAAAAAAAAAAGAGGGAATAAAAAAAAAAAGGAGAGAAAAAAAGCAGGTTGTGGAAGGCATAAAGAAGTAACAACATCAATTCAAAGTGTCATCTTCAAATTTTTGTATCCTACAGGTTTCTGCAGGCTTCATGGAGGTCACTCCACTGAGGTATTCTAATTATCTATTAATCCAGATTTAGTGGCTTATTTCACTAACAATCAATTGGTCGAACAAGACAAAAAAAAAAAAAAAAGAAGATACATTTGCAAAACATGTCAGTGCCTCAGTTTGCTTGAAGGAAAACGAGACTGGTGACTTTTAAGAAGTTTCCTTAAGAAAGCCTACTGAACCATACCAGCATTACGACATGTCGCAACCTGACCATCTTCTCAAAAAGAGATGGAGGCAACTATGGCAGTGAAGTTAAATACCTCCTTCCCTATCTCTACAGTCAAAACCGAGCTCAATCAAATATAAATTGCAGTAACCCATCCTGGCTATAAAATGGAGGATTTGAACAGCTGTTGTTCTTAACTTTCCAAATTCAAATGGTACCCTGATTACTGCAAGAAGATCTTCACAATGCTCAGGATAACTGGTGTTACCCAGGAGGGTATTACGAGAATCATGGAAAACAGCACATGAATAAGTCAAGTCATTCTGCACACCATTCTTCTTCAAAACTCACTGAGACCTTTTTCATGGGGCTAAGCAACCATGCAGATCTAAGCCAAAGCACCGACAAAAGCTGTTGTAACTTTGTTTTCTGAATCAAAATGCAAAATAACCAAGCTCTCATTAGCCAGCAGTTTTACGTGACAAATGCATAACAAAATCTATAAATGCCAAATTTGTTAAAGACCTCTGAAACTGAACTACAGCATGTCTTATTCTAAACTGCAGACTTTCAAAGCCACAAAAAAAAAAAAAAAAAAAAAGAGAAGGAAAAACTTAATCTGCGAATAAACATTTTTTTCGGCTGTAAAAACTGTGGCTTATTAGTGTGGCACGACTTCAAGGAGAATAAATTATTTTGTTTTCTTTCCATAGCCCCTTCTACCACATCCATTTATTTGAGATAGCAAATCAAGAGAGACAGTGAGAGGTCTGACATGCAGCTGGTTTCAGTCAATAGGGGTCATTTCCATTTGGTCTGTGTATTTTACAAGCTCCTTGTTCACTGTTCCCAATGGGAGGGTGGGCCAGCTGCCCTGGATCCCAGTGCTGGTAAGAAACCAGCTCTCTACCTCATCCTGTCCCAGCGCAGCATCAGCCATCGCCCAGCCCTCACCTCCCTTTAACTTCATGCTTAGATCAGCTCCGCAGCAAGAGTCCTGCCTGCACACGCACCCTGAGCAACATTTATCTTCCATTAACCAGGCGCTGCTGCCCATCAGAAACATTTGGGGAACGATAAACATTTTTTTGTTGTTTGGCCTTCTGCGAGATCAATTGTTTTAGCTGTTTTACTTAGACCACAGGGAGGGAAAATCACCAGCACTTGGTGAACTCTTTGCATTGAGTATGTGTAGAGTTGGAAGGGCAGGCTGCATTTTTGTTATTGTTCTTTTTATGTGTGCTAATTGCAAACAGCTGTTTTAGTTTAGTGTCAAATAAAATGTGACGGCATCAAAACTGAGCATATTGGACAGACTACATTAGCAAACCTCCTCTAGAATGAAACAGTAACTCGGGACCCAAACCTGCGGCCGGTCAGTTTTCCAGTGCCTTCACTAGAGCCTGCAGGTACCTGGCAGTTCGAAAACTGGGGCTGAAACAGAGGACTCACTACGCAGATCTGCTCTCACCAAAATCCAGGATTTCTGCTAACCTCAGTGGTAACATCTTTTAGGGCACAATCCCTCTTCTCTCCCTTTCGGACTGCAATTTTCCAAAAAAACCTCAGCAACCTCCAGCGAAGAGGAAATGCAGGCACTCACCTGGCTTTTGGCCCTTATTCATTATTTTTATCATTTCATAAAAGTAACACTGTGACCAACATTGGTTACAGATGATTTCCACTCAGTTATGCTACTTCCATTAACGGCTGTCAGTGACACGGACAACGTGATAAATCTTTCACAGGGAACAGCACACTTCGCCTCTGATCAAGTGAATAAAGAAAACTCCATTTTGATCCTACAGGAAGCTAGAAGCACATAAACTCTCACCTTTGATGCTTAGGAGGAAATAGAAACAGTGAAAATTAGTGCTCCACAGGTATTAGTGTTGTTCCCTGTACTATGGTGATGCCCCTGACGCATTTACTCCGAAGTTATCCCATCGAATGTCATACGAAGATAAAACCTGAAAGAACTTATTGTATCTGGAATACTCGGTGGTTGGTTTTTTTAAAACAGTTTTCACAGTGCTTCCTCCATCTAAAGCCTAACATCATGGTAGACTGAACTGCTGGATGTTTCCTTTTATCAACATAGATCATAATTTATTTGCTGAACGTCTTTGGGAAACCCTAAGTCTACCAAAAATGGGCTACAAGCCTTTGAGATCACGAATAAAAACCACCAGCTTCCCCAGCACTTCTGCAGTTGAGGATCTTGCTGCTTTTTAATCTTTGTCGTATCATTACATGTATTTCATGGTTGCCTGGGTTTTTACCCCACCTTCCTTTGTCCAAAATTGCTAGTGAAAAACAGAGAGCGTTTTTTTCCAGTTTCTCAGAAGAAGAAGGAAAAAAAAAGATAAATAAACCTGTAAATTTGGACACAACTAAAAACTCAAATAATTTTGGGGCTTTCATATGTATATAAATATGTAAAATATTTATAGCATGTTCTATTTACAGTATAGCAGATCATAAAAATTATATTATATGCCATATTCTGTATATAACTATGAACGACAACTTTCTCCCATTTATTACTCAGTGGAGAAAGAACAAATATCTCCTTCAATTTTACAGATGTTATTACCTGAGTGGCCTATGTTTGCATCAAACAATAAGCTATTATATCATCCAGCTGAATTTTAGGTTGGGACAGACATGGAATGCTGGTTTTGAACAGGATTGAATTGTTCTGAATAAGTATGCATTGCTGCACTCAGAAAAAATCTCTCTCCCACTTCTGGTCTGCATGCCCAAATCCCACGAAATTACAGAAGAGACAAGACCAGCTGTAGTATCAGCTTAACGTCTGGTATATTCTCATCAGGAGGTTATATCAGACCCCTGTAGGCAGATGGAATATGATCTCAAAGATATTTTCTTGTGCTAGTGACTGTGATTCTAGTCCCTGTTATGCAGGGTTGTAACAAGTTCCCCACAGGGGATAGAAGAGACTACAGAGGGGTGGGAAATCAGAAAAAAATACAGACATCAAGCATCCCCACGCACCTGCAAATCAGGTAGCGACCTCAGGGTAAAAATCTTGATTAGCCAAACTTCATGGCAAGCGTAACGTTGACTTCAGTGGCAATAACACTGTTTTCTCAACCAATGGTCAAGTTTTCTTTTTTACTCATGCTCCTCTAAGCATCATACCCAAGATGAATAAATGGAGTTAAGCCAGTGGCAGCTAAAGCTGCAAACAGAACTTTACCCTGCGCGTTCCAGAGCATCACACTGAATTTTATCCTTTCCTCCAACTATGACTGCGATGAGAGAACTTAAGCATAAATGTCACTCAGGTCTTTTATAGTTGGCTGCTTACAAGCATTTCACAGTGTAAATAACAGAAACCACTCTTTGCAAATGTTCCACTCACATTCATAAAAGCAAATTGGAAGTGATTCATCTCCACCCAATAAGTGAACTGCAGATACTTATGAGCACATTTCAGAGACTGGTGATTAGAAAGTCCCTGATGCTACATTAAATGCTTGCTCCTACATTTCTTGTGCAATAAAATACAGTCCTGCGTATTGACTGAAGGAGGAGTGAGAGGTGTGTGAAGGACATGAAATCGAGAACCAAAGTGACGCATTACACTAATGTAAAGAGAAAAGGGGGATGCATTTAATTCACAGCTTGCCAGTAAACAGCGCCAAGCTGCTAATCTTCTAATTATTCTCAGGCTGTTTGGCAAATCTGAATTATACTTTTCCCTTCCTTTGTGCTTTCTTCCCTACTTAGCTGGATTTTGTAACAACACGAACAATGGATCGTCATCCAGCCTTCAGTGCAGCTTAGCCTCTAATAAAAACAACAAATTTGCTCCCTTGTCCTTCCAAATGCAAACTGAATTAAACTTCAGCAGAAAGCAGCAAGAATCAACTGCAAACAATCAAAGCAGCAATAAAACTAATAGACACCATGCTGCTCAAGGACGGGTCAGCTGCAAGAGCTGTGTTGGTGTCCCTGAACTCGGAGCACGGAGGAGCTCTGAGCAGCCACGTTGCCCGGTGACATCAGTCCCAGTGACACCTATCCAGATGACTGCCAGTTTTAAGTAATGCAATGCAGGCTGCAGCCAGGGTGGCCCAAGGGTACTCCGCCAGAACTGCCGTCTTCTGGTGACAGCATTTCATTGAGAACAGCCACGGCTCCAGGGATAGCAGAAAACACAAGGGAGTTTGCATCCCATCTCCACCCATCAATTTCCTTCTCTTCATCTTAAAGCACCTTGCAAAGGAGATAAGCATCGTTATGCTTGTGCAACGCAACACCTTTTTAAGGATTAGAAATAGAAAAATACGAGATTCTCCATTCCTATTCTACATGCGTTTTTAAAGAGCAAGTAAATTATAATCAAGACAGAAAATATCCTGAAAGTACGGTTTGTGCTTCTCACTATATATTATTTCTTGCGTGAATCATTTCTCAATGCAGTGTTAAACAACTGGATTTGATTTGCACAGGAGTCAGGAAATATAAAGTTCAAAAAAATCAAACCCCTAATTCCCACCAAGTCTAAGTCAATCCCTCCATATGTATCCATGACAAGGGATATTTAATTCTGTAATCACACAACAGACAGCAACGTGATTTATTACTGGCAAATGGTGTCATATAATTTCAACATACAATACCAAAGGAAGGATCCAAAAAATACAACCAGCTTCTGCCTGATTTCCCCTCTGTGCGCCAGAGCGCAAAAGGAAAGCTGCTACTTAGCTGCTACCTACCCCTGGAGAGGCAGGTTTCTGACAGCAAAACGCCTGACATATTGGGGATTAATTGCCTGTGCCTGCAATCAGTGGGCAGGCACACAACTAATCGTCATCCTAATTCTCCAAATAGACAGTCTTTTGCTTAGTTACTCTGCCAGATTCACCTGTGGGATATCCTCATGCATGCTAGGTTGTCACCTGTGGAAAACACAGGAAAAGGAGGTGGCAATAAAATCACTCAGTGTTAATAGCAAGGCAGCAGGAAAACTTGGGTTTGAGGGGACCTGAGTCTGCACTGCTCATCTTCCAGATCTGTTCTCTAATGCCCATATTACAGCTCATTCCCGAGTCGAGAGACCATGGACTCTTTCTTCACACTGGACATAAAACACTTTGGCAAATCCTCTGGCAAAGGGGCTGGAGCTCAGTCCCACAAGTAAAGGCTGTAATTAGGCTTCTTAAGTCATGTTCCCATCTTCTAGTACAAAGCAAGTGGGCAGTGCTTGTGCAATGCTTGCATTGCTATGTGTATATCTCACCTGAGCACACAATGAACATTTTTGGAGGTATTAAATGAGAAAAGTGGGAATTGGTTTCAGAGGAAGTTTGGGAAATCTCCTATACAAGGCAGATACGGAGCAAATCCTCAAATCAGAGCACTCTAACACTGGAAGGAACACTGTGGGTTTGGGTACTCAAGATCAGGTGGGAATAGCACCACAAAAATCCCCCTGCAGAACACTGGTCTGAAGTCTCAAGACCCCTTCAGGAGTGACTTCAGTTTCCTGCCAAAGGATGCAAGTTGCCTGCTTTCCTTTTCCTTCTTATAAGCATAATATACAAACCAAGGACATGAGAAAGGCAGGTTCAAAGTGCTTCTCCATCAGAAGATTTCTGAACTTTCATCACCCACCTCTCACTAAGGCTGATTATGATGAAGTCATCCATATTCAAAGAAAAATGCCATACAAGTATATAAAACTTGGGTGGTGTTTCTTTTTCTTTTTTTTTTCCCTTCACTGCTGTGATTTTTGAATACTCGTTTTTCCTGGATTAAACCCAGCACATTTAAAGGGCTACTACCAAGCCAGAAACGTGATACGTGTGCACTTACAAGTGCTTTGATTTCATCCCAGATGTGCAGTGCTCAAGGGTGTCCACATACACACACATGCATGGTGCACACGCACACACACACACACACACACACACTGACTGCGTAGAGGATACAATCTGACCCGTAGATTTTATTTCAAGATTATACCAACCAGCCTCTGAAATGTAAAACCAAAGCCCTGACCACTTATAGCCATTAGGGATCCCAGGGTTCTTTGTGAAAGAGTATTGATGTTCATTAGCCTGTTGGCTGGACGGCAGAATCCAGTGCAGGTAATTAGATGTTGTCTCATTACCACGTCGCTTCAGGTGAAGTTATTTTTCCCCTTAGTCTCTAAAGTTAAGTGATTCGTGAAAGATTTTTGAAGCATTCATGAATTTTTATTTTTTTTTTCTGAAGACATTGCTAGATTTTGACATACAGTTCAGGATCATATAAAATGAGAATGTTTTTAGGGATTTATTTACATTTTCTAAAAGCAGAATTCCAGAACCTGACACAAAAAAAGGTAAATAACATTTTAATTCAGCAGACAGATTTTGATTATCTGCTGATGAAAACCTAGTGACTAGTGATATTTTAAATACATGCACTCAGGTATGGCATGAATTATATAGACAGAAACTGTAAAATGTATGAACAGGTTCATTTACTGTTATAAAATAAATATAATCTATGCTGAGAGTTATCTGCATGGATATCATGAATATGCAGCATTCAACAGATGAGTGTTGGTATGTTCTGTCCGTTTACACCCGCATGCAAGGTCTCCTATGCCCTCCCACCTTCCCCACACTCACCCCCTGACTTCATCCCTCAGGCTGCTGACCTCCACTGTACCCCTTTTGTTCTTCACCTGCAATGCCACCCCCCCTCATTCATACACAGCTCAAGTTGCTGCCCTGTTTTTCACCACTCGCGTCTATCAGCTGCTTTTAAACAGCAGTATCTTGGGTCAGACGCATTAAATTTCAAAGCCACTTGAGGCTCCATGAACAGCAACATCTCAACCCTCTACCAGATCCCAGCTAGCTACTCTACCAGTGCCACGAGCTACCATGTGAAATGATAAAAAGTAGCAAACTCCCAACTATTCTTTTTTATTGGCGATTTACACTAATAGGCTTTACTTTGCATTTGAAGGGGCTGGGCGTGCATCCCCACACACTTCCCATGGCTCATCTGACAAGCAATAACCTACTAAAATGCAATGTATCAGCTGCTCGCTCTGTCGCACGTGGTATGCTTACTCTTTGGCAATACTGCTTTTCAGAGCAACGTGTCAGAGCAAACCAAAAAAACCCAGCATTCCCCAGGGAAGGGAAGGATGCTGCCTGCTTGGTAAGCCATTAACTCATCCTGCCATTTCTGGACAGCTGGATTTGGCTTTCCTATGGCACGTACCACAGGACGCAGAACAAATTTGGACAGGTCAGGGACCTGGGCTAGACCCACAGTTGTGGTGGCTGTCACTTGAGCAGGATTTCCTTGCCAGCACCAAGTGACAGGTACAAAGTATCCTGCCTTGGTTGGCTGTGCACTCGTCCCTGTCCCTCCTGCCCAAGGGAAAGAGGGCAGAAATAACCACTTGCAGGCAAACCTTTGGCTGAGGTGCCCTGCCTGGGGACAGGCAGGCAGAGGGTCCCTACAGCACCCTGCACCCTGAGGGAGGCAGAACAGGTTGTGTGGCAGGTGAGCATCCCCCATGGGGACAGGGTGATGCTAGACCCAGACACCTTCCCACAGATCAGAAGCAGCTGCCAGGATCACAGGAACAGACAATTTCTGCAAACCGGTTCTCTCTCCATGCTCACTGTCCTTCACAGCACGGATGAGCCTTCCAAAACGCACATTGGGGATTTGTCTGCTCCTGACATTGCTCTACCTTCCTTTTTTTAATATTTCTTGTGTACTTTTACTGAGTGTGAGAGAAAGGCATAAATACCATCTTGTTTTGGTGCTTAACACATCTTCCTGTCTCCTCTCCCAGCCTTGCCGACAGCATTATCCATCTTCCTGACACCACCATTGTCTGATTCATTTGACATATGCACCAGAAAAAAATGTCATGTTCTGAACAAGAACATAACACTGTGATCTCATTCCCATCTCAGACTCCTCAGTGACTCCGCAGCACCTCCCGTTTCTTGCTGCTTTAGAAAGAGAGGGACTTTTCCAGCTTACTTGCTAGGAAGCTTATAGAGGAGATGCGGTAAGAGAAACCAGGTCAGCAAAGGCACACAAGCACTTACACGAGTACGTTGGAGGTCATGCTAATGCCATAGAAACATCAGCTATTTAGCTCCTACCCAGAGCAGCAAAATCTTTCTCATCGCCTGTTACTTAGGGCTGTTGAGGGACTCTACACAGATACGTGTTATTTCCAAAAGGGAACAGCACTTTGAGAGGTGATGGCAGGGACATTTTGACTGTATTATGGAAATCACTGAGCTCTTGCGGTCGTTTTCCTCTCTTCTGAAACAAAAAAGCCTCAGGCACTACCCACCTATTCAGGACTGCCTTAGATGAAGTTCCCCCTTTCAGCTGGCACATCAGCAAGTCAATGTAAGGCTTCCTGATGCCTTGTCTCATAGAATCATAGAACCACAGAACAGTATGGGTCAGAAGGGACCTTTAAAGGTCATCTAGTCCAACCCCCTGTAATAAGAAGGGCCATCTTCAACTAGATCAGGTTGCTCAGAGCCCCAGAGTCCAACCTGACCTTGAATGTTTCCAGGGATGGGGCATCTACCACATCTCGGGGCAACCTGTTCCACTGTTTCACCACCCTTGTAAAAAATTTCTTCCTTATATCTAGTCTAAATCTACTCTCTTTTAGTTTAAAACCATTACCGCTTGTCCTATTGCAACAGGTCCTGCTTAAGAGTTTGTCCCTGTCTTTCTTGTAAACCATCTTGAAGTATTGTAAAGCTGCAATAAGGCCTCCCTGGAGCCTTCTCTTCTCCAGGCTAAACAATCCCAACTCTCTCAGCCTTTCCTCATAGGAGAGGTGCTCCATCCCTCTGATTGTCTTTGTGACTGCCCTCCTGACTCGCTCCAACAGGTCCATGTCTTTCCTGTGCTGAGGGCTTCAGAACTGGACACAGAACTCCAGGTGGAGTGCCACCAGCGCAGAGTAGAGGGGCAGAACCACCTCCCTCAACCTGCTGGCCATGCTTCTTTTGAAGCTTTTCATCCACTTGTACCCGCAAGTAAGTCCTTCTCGGCAGGGCTGCTCTCAACCCCTTCATCCCCCAGCCTGTGTTGATACTGGGGGCTGCTCCAACCCAGGTGCAGGACCTTGCGCTTGGCCTTGTTGAACCTCATGAGGTTCACACGGGCCCACTTCTTGAGCTTGTCCAGGTCCCTCTGGATGGCATCATCTCCCCTAGGGCATCAACTACACTGCTCAGCTTGGTGTCATCTGCAAACTTGCTGAGGTTGCATTCAATCCCACTGTCTATGCTACTGATAAAGATATTAAACAGTGACTCCTCCTGTTCGGTTGCACCCCTTGTTGGACCTTGTGTGCGGCTTCTGCCTCAGCACGGGCAGTCTCACCCCAAACACATGCCCAGCGCTCCCAAAGCCTCCAACCCTCTTTCCCAGCGAGCAGCGGGAACGTCAGCATCCCACCACCACCTACAGCCTTGGTAACCCATTAGCGGCCTGGCCAAATGAGCTACTCTCTCACAGCTCCTTCTCTTTGGAGATCTGCCGAAGGAGAAAAGACAAGGGGTGAGGAGGGTGGAGGCAAACCAAATCAGGAGCTTGGGTAGACAGGGGAAGGGGAAAGAGGGGAGAAGTGTTGGAGAGGAAAGGTTGAGGCAGCTAATTTTTTCATATTTTCCCTGCGGTTAAAGCTTTGACAGATAATTTATCACACATTTTGATGGTGCTCCAGCTGGCAGGGAAAAGAGCTATCTGTTTATTAATTCAATTAGCCTGCTTATTTATCAGCGGAGGGCGAGAAGGTGCAGTCACAGGCCAAACTGTGCCAGTCTCAGCCCGCCCACTGCTGGGCTGGGAGGGTGACCAGGAGTGGGAACATCCTGCCCCAGCCGCCCTGGCCAGTGCACTCATCACCACGTTATCTAAGGCCTTCTGAGATAAGAAAAGAAAAAAATAAAATACAAAATTTAACAGCATACATCGTACACACCCGTGAATGTGGAAGGCAGGCTTACAACCAGAGCCACACGGCTCTGCTGACACTAGTTCTGTGCCCTGAAAGTATTTATGTTTGACATTCTGCCCAGAACTGATTTTTTTACTTCATTAAAATGGATGAATACACTTTGAATTTCCAGTTCAATGGGGATAGTGTTCAAACCAACACATCAATAGAGCACCAAGCTGCTGGAGGGAGTAGGAGAGGGCCAGAAGGGTGCTGCCCAGGTACCCGCCAACATCTGTCATCTTTAAAAAGGGGACGTTTGTGAGAGAGGACGAAAACAGAGGAAAGAAAGGCTGGCCTTGGAACATCAGAGAAATGCCCTGACCTAGGAAAGCATTTCAGAGACTGGGAAGAGTGGTGAGACGTACCACTTTTCTGCCTATCTAGGACTACCAGGTTTCTTTCCCATTTGTTAAGAAGTCCAAGACTTCTGACTGTTGAAGCTTCAACTTCAGAAAATGTGCAAAATGCTGCCTTGAGCTACCTGAGCTGAGGCGTCTCTAAAACCACAAAATATGTGGAAAATCCATGATGCTGGAGTGCAGTTTCCCAACAGGCAAGCAACCTCAGCCTTACAACCTGAAGACCATCACTTCTACCCGATTTCAACGCAATGATAAACGGTGTTTATTTTTCTCTCGCTGCTTCTATAAACTCTCCAGCTCCCTTGTCTATCACACATAAACACAGTTACAATATAGATACTGGCTTCCAGTTTAGCCCTTGAAATACATTGTGGCTTCCCATTCATACAAGTCAGTCCTGCGGATGCTTTGACTTAAAAATGAGCCTGCTGACAAGGGTAGAGGGGTCTCCTTGAGATAAGACTAGGACGCACATGTTCTCAAACGCTGCTGCTGTTACTCTTCTCATTTTGTTCCTCCACCAAGAGATGCTTAAAGAAAATTTGCATTTTTAAGCATTTTTTTTCCTAAAGTTTCTTCAGAGGCATTCTTTCACTTTCTGAAATCTTGAAGGATGTTTCAAGGCAGGACACTATCAGACTAGGATGGCAGCAAATGTTTCCACTGCAGATGAGCTCACAGGAGCCTTTGACAAAAGGTTTGCTAGAAATACACCCCCTCTGCCCCCCAGCTCCATGGCCAAGTTTGCCTTTCAGCCTGTCCTGGCTGATGATTAGTTTAATATTCTGAACCAAGATCCTGCTTGACAGATGATTCCACTACCACCGATAGTTTAGGCCACATATCAACATTTTATAAATTCTTAATTTTCTCACTGCAGCCATATTGAACAGTTTTGTGCAAATGAGGCTTATAATTACCCAGATAAATCAGTCCAATGCAGTATTTCTTAGGATCTTTCTCAATTTTCTCCCTGGAGGATGGGATCCCATCTGCTTCGCTACATTCAGGCTAATTGAAGGGCACTGACTTCTCCAAATGGATTCATTAATTACTCTAGCCAGATTCTCTGTGGGGTTCTTCGTTCAATGGATGACACTTGGGCTGTACTATACCATCCACCCATGTTTAGCAATGTTGCTCTGATTTTCAGCTATGAGCTAAAACATTTGCAGATGCGTTGGCAGGAATGGTTCTGGCCTTAACTGTTCAGCGTTACAAAACAAATGTAATTCCGCCTCTTTGCTTCTAATTTAATATGTATTCAGAATCTATAAATATTGTAACCACGACTGTTTCAATATGTTTTACTCCTTGCCATCATAAATATAAGCAACCGCCCCAAAGAAGAAACCGTAAGTTTACAGGTATTGCATTGCCAAAAGCAGAAAGAGAAACAAGCATTCACTGTCACATTGCAGAAAATCTGGTATGTGTGGAAGCATATCGTGAAATTAAATTATTAAACTTAAATGCAAAGCTGTCCTATATAATTCTGGGCCTGCGCTGATTTTATTTAGTGCAGCAGCAGCCTGGGCTTTCAATAAATTCACATGTAATCATATTGCTCACTGAAATGCCAGGCAGACACCAAAGAAAAATAAAGACCCTTCTAGCACAGACCTAGCCTAGGTGAGGAAGGTGGTGGTGGCAATCTTCAGGTCAGAGCAGGCAGAAGGGAACCTGCCAGCAGTCGCAGAGTCTGGCTCTGCTGGAAGGTTTATCAGCTTTCCCCAATAGCAGGCATAATTTCATGCTCCTTCAAATATTTTATGGGGGTTTTTTTTGGTTAATTCAGGTCTGTGAGGCAACTGGTCTGGGAATCGGTGACACCATCTGCTCTGAGCGAACAACAAGCCTTCCCGCTTTCCAGGAATCCCACAGCATTTTGCAAACAGCAGACCCAACTGTGGAAGTCGCCTAGCCTCTTTGCATGGGTCCACGTTGCTGCACCGCGCACAGCTTTAAAGGTGAACGTGACATCACTCCATGTGGTGGGACACCCACTTTACAGATCAGTGAACTAAAAATCTGAGATTGCCCCGATATCATAGAAACTCTTAGTGGGGGGGCCAGAAACACAGCCCAGGCGCCGACTTGCTTACAGACGGAACCAGTCCTGCTCCCTTTGAACTGCCTGCCGATGGTATTGCAAGTCCCCAGGATGCAGTAAGCGTCTAGCCTCTTGTGCCTTATTAGAGGCAATAACTCTACTTGAGTTACGAACAGACAATAAACCCCCCTGTATATATATATTTTAGCTTTAATTATGTGGTTGCTTTGGGCAGTTAATGCCACGCAAACAAAAGTCTAATGATACAACTCATCTAACAAATCCGTGAACGTACAATTCTTCTCATGTAACGCACCACAGACCTAAACAAATTTCTCAGGTGAGTAGATCATGTACATTGGGATGTACATAGGGCCATGGGGTGTATGTAGGGATGTACTTTCCCCTCTGCAATTCAAGAAAGAATTTCTCTTCTCCGCTATCCTTTCCTTCTTAGCTCAGCAATTGCGCTTCCTCAAAGTTCTTACAAAGGTGGACTTGCAAAGGAGCTTCTCTTTTGGGACAGAAAAGATGTCTCTCACATTCACGTTCGTTTCCCTCTGATTGCCAGCTTATCTCTTCTAAACGACGTACCCCTGCTCTCTCAGCAGCTAGTAAGTTCACTCCTTCACTGGCCAGTATAGCAAGCTATGCACCTTCTGTATCTTTTGCTTCTTATTTGTTTTTCTCTCTAGAGCCAGTGCGGGCAGACGAAGCGTGGCAGGCAGGCAGCCCCCCTCCCCTGCCCTCCCCTCCCCTCTCAGCTGGCTGGTGGCTGGCCCGGCGGCTGCAGGGAAGCTATGCTGATATATGTCAGCTGAGAGCCTGGACCTCTCCACCCAAGTCCATGCCAGCGCTGCCGGTTAGCACCGCATCTGGTTGTGTTTGAGCTCTCAGAAGCCAGCCAGAGACATTTTTGTTTAGGTTAATACATTTTATCACCTTTATGACGGTGAAAATCTATAGCTCCCGTGCTCCAGTTCTTAAGGGGGGTGTCCAGGACCTATGAATCACAGGGAACATTTTGCAGTGAGAAGGACACTCTGTGTTTTGCAATGCAAGAAATCAGTCTAGACATTACCAACTTTTAAAAAACAATGTTGAAAGCAGCCCGCTAGAACTTTTCAGAATTTTTTTTTTTAAATTCAAAAACAGCTCCACATGCTCAAACGAACTTGATCATGAGCCAAAGACAGTAAGCTGGTCTCAGCCCTAACTGCAGCAGTGCTACACCTTTTTATTCAGGAGCTGAGGCATATGACATATTATATACACCAGTGAATTGCAAAGTAGTTAATTTTCTGTGCAGCTGATCGGAGTGATCGATTGGGCTCACTCCTGACAACAGCCTCACCTTCTCCCTCTCACCTCCTCCCTCCCCGCCCCAGAAATGACTTACACCACAACTTCCATCAAGTCACAGGTGCAATTTTAGCAAAGAGCTTCACAGGACAGCAAGCAGGACTTCGTGTTCCCTCTGTATTTAAGTACCACAGCCAGTTTCGCCCTGCACAGCTCTGAACCAGACCGTAAGATTATTTCCTATCTCTAGCCCGTTTCTGTTGCAGTTGCTTGAAGAGCTGCGTTACTGTTTTATTTCACATTATATTTGAGGTGGAGGGGAAAATATAATGGGACTCCATAGCAGCTAAAACTGCCTGCAAGTTGTTCAAAATTCTCCCTAATTCTTTCCTGTCAATTTTATCAGCATCTTTCTCCCATTATAGTAGCACTCTGAAATATTTTAGTAAGATTCAGAGAAAACCTCACTCATTTAACATCTTTATTATTTTAAAGGAATTTTTTAATTCCACCAATCCTCAAAGTCTGTACTTCCAAAAGGCTATTCTTCCCACTGTTTTCTGACTGAAACCCATGGAGGCACAGATGAATGTGTCTTTTTGACCTTAAAATCACCGTATTTTGAGTAAGGAGTAATGTTATCAAAAGCAACATGCATCTGACAAGATTTGCCCACAAAAGGAATAATAATGATTTATTTTAGAAGTGTTTCTTAAACTGGTACA
Source organism: Falco biarmicus (assembly GCF_023638135.1). NCBI lineage: Eukaryota > Metazoa > Chordata > Aves > Falconiformes > Falconidae > Falco > Falco biarmicus. Next base: position 4,172,785 of record NC_079291.1, on the reverse strand, counting down.
TGCTTGGGTGGACCACATTATACCTACTTAAGCTAGGCATACAGTAGTTTCAACTAGAATTAGACAAATCTCAGTAGCTACTTCCAGAGAGTATTATTATTCTTTGCCATGTTGATTGAAAAATGAAACTCATCTTTGTCCATATTCTAGACGTACTGTGGTTTATTTTTCTTTGGTCTTTTCCTCCTTTTGATTCTGGAGGTTTAAATACACTTTGAAGTAACAGTATCTTTGCCCATGATGTCAAACTACGCAGCTAATGTCACAGTCTATCTGCAGTGTAGCATCTCACATGAATCCTACTTTCTTCAAAATTTGTTTCTCTCACACTGTGGCAAAGTAGGATAAATTAAATATACCACAGCAGACGTATTGGAAGAATTCACTTCACGTATGCAGTTGTTGCCCTGGGACAGCTGAGTAAACAGCTTGCAAAAGTCTGTTTGAAGACTGCCAGCTAGTTACACCCATAATTTCATCTCTATTAACAAAAACAACTCAAACTGCTGCAATGCCCCGAGTTGATTACCGAGCATCTAAATTATAGAGTGTTGCTTGAGTAACCCTCTGCAGCAGCAGGGGCTGTGTTTTGATGCCCATTCAATACTTCCCACCTTGCTGATTAGTGGAGTATCCATCAAAACCAGCAAATACATAGGAAAAGATACACAGAGGTTTTGGCAATATTATCCCATGACTGACAGAAAAATAGTTGTGTAATACTGTTAAACTCAGTGAGTCAGAACAACAAGTTTTATAAATATGTCCTTCTGAACTGGACACAGAACAATCTAGGGAACGAGAGAGTGATCGGGGGGTGGGGGATGGGGGTGGGGTGGGGAACCCACATTAACTGTTTTTGCAAATAATGCTAAAAAAAAAAAAATCATGTTCAAATAGCTGGTGTTTCTGATGAAGTGCTCAGCAGCAGATCATCAACATGGCTACCTGCACAGGCTTACTGAACTTCAAAGTGATGTGTTGACAAAACCCAGAAGACTGCTTGGGCTGTGACACCATAACTGGAATGGAAAACAACAGCTTGCTGGCGACCCTCTTACTGGAAATCTGAGAGTCCCTCACTGAGACTACCCAAGAGAGTTATTCCACACTAACATAAGGGTCAAAATATGGCCAGAAATCAGTATCAGCAGCTCTGCTTGGTGACTGAAATGCACAAAGCCCAGAAAGCAATGACCAAAGCCTTCACCAGTACAGAAGTGATCTCCATTATACATGCCATTCTGCCACCAGAAATAACCTGGAGTGGGGTTAAATACAAAAGAAATACCTTGGAATTACCAAAGAGCGGCTTGACTAACTTTCCAAATTAAAGTGATGTCTTTGCAGGCTTTTTATACTTCAGATTACTTTCTATTATTCCTTCTAATCTTCATTAATCAAGCCAAGCTAAAAAGCTTGTATGAGGACACCACGGATTCACATCATACTTCAAACTTAGATCTGTTGATGCTACTTGATGAAAAAAGGCATCACTAACACAACATCATGCTAAATTATAAAATCAGAAATTCAGGCCAAGGGAACCCAAATTGTTGTTTGTGGAAACAATTTGATGGCTATCACGCAATGCAGCAAAACATACATGCACTGCAATGCTTTTAGGCATGGTACGACATTTAAGGACATGTCGCACTACAATACACTGACATTCACTACTGTGAATGTATCAAGTCCTTTGCAACAAATAAAAAAAATTGGGGAACTGCAATTATCAAGTGAGCCGCGTGTTGGGAATCCCCGATGTCAGTGTTAGTTAACACAGCTACACCATAAGTAATCTACACTTCAGCAAAATCTGAACGACCATCAGTCTCAATATTTGTAGCAACTTCCAGTTCTTTTTGATGAATCGCCCTTGTAAAAATACATATTTTTCATCATACTGGTTTGATTAAGTTTTTAACTGCAAAAAGCCTGGCAAGACGAATGAAGACTTCAGACAAAGATTTAAAAATTATGCATTCAAAGAAACATGCTCCCTCCTGTTCAAATTTGTCTTTCCACATTGTCTTAACATATTAAGAAATCTTAACACATTAAACAGAAATTGTGCAATAATTTTAAAGATTAATGACAAGAGTGGGAGAAGACAATGACTTTTCTTTGAGAAATTATCTGGAGGCACTTTGCCTCCAGTCTCCAATTAAAAAGAAACCACAGAACACCTTTTATCTTCCCCTATTTCAATTTCTTCCTCAAAATACTGTGCTAAAGCAGTATCCCGGACCAAAAAACAGGAATGAACTAGATAACATGAGCAATCTGGGTAATAGGCTTTACGTAGTCCACAGAATTCAAGCACGATTGTGCTTATTTCACAAAAGCTATGTCTGCGTTCATTACACTCTGAATTGTACAGGCTATACACGAGAGGTGTGGCAAACTACAGAATTATGTACTCCTCCGTGGGTATCATTCCCACCAAAACCAACTTTTTCAGCTAGCTTTTGGTTCTCCAGTACAGATGTCCCATGCAAGCCCAAGCTCAGCCCAACGTGCCGGCAAGCATCCCAGGAATCCAACCGTTCGTACTAATGGAGTGACACAGAGTTTATACACCTTTTGCAGGGCACATTGCTCTGATGCCGTTTTGCATTAGTGTTGGAAGGACAGTGGGATAGAATATTAGATTGCAAATGATTGCAGCACTTAGGACAGCAAAGGAGAATGGGTGATTTGCTGTCGGTGGTTGCACATAGAGATTACAGAGGTGAACCGCTGCATTTGTGACTGACAGTAGCTGAACTGAGCCTCTCCATCTTTCCCTTCACGCTTTTACTGACTGGACTCAAGACAGTACGGCTGTGCACACCCCCACATGTGTGTGCCTTATTCGTGGTACCCCCTCTGACCTGCCTGCCTGTGAAACCCTCCTGCGCATCCCTGTTCAGCCCCTGGCAGGTCCCTGGGCAGGGCTCCCGCCATCTCAGCATCTCACTCTGCAGCCGCTGCAAAGCAGTTCAAGGTCACTAAGTGGACAGCAGGCTGCAAGCACAGTGTGTTATTGCTACCATGGCAGTTCAAGTGGAAATATCTGCGAGGTCCTTCACAAGCCCAAAATTTCCATAAGGTTCACTTCCAAGCGAGTATAGAGTATACGGATGGAGTATGAAAACAACGGGGGCGCTTGGTAACGTTTATAGTTGTGAAGGCAGCAGCTGAGTGAGAGCTCAAAGAGTTGGCACAGGATCTCCTCCTCCTCCAGCCTAGCAAGGAAAAGACATTACAGGAATGGGGGTGGGAGGAGAAGGCGGCAATCCACCACTACAGAGGAGCTCAGTGCTTGAGGAGTTACAAACAGGCCGCCCATCAAGGGTGGACTCTGCAGTTGGACACAGTGACTGCAGCGAGGGAAATGATTAACTGAGTTACAAAATAAGGAAAATAAGGCACCAAAAAGCTGTGACCCACCCACTCAAACTCATATGTGAAACTATAAATCAACCACTAACCGCCCAGCAAATTGGCAGCTGGCACTATAACGTTAAATGCAGTGCCAGCTGAAGGCTTCCTTATATGTTTTGGGTTAACTTTATTTTTTAAGGTCTTTGCCACAAAATAAAAGCCTTAAAGATATATGTGCGTGCCGCTGAATTTAGGAGAGAAGAATAAGGATAAAGAAACTCTTCAGAGAGCAGCACTGCTGCCGACCGTCTATCGGCTCCCGCTGCTCCCTTCGGTAGAACCCCTGTGAAGAAACTGAACAAATTGGGCTCAGCATCGCTGACAATCTGTCATTTCAACAGGCAGCACTTTCTGCCATGCTGTAACAAATGTTTCATGCTGGCAAATTCACTTTTTTACCACCTCTAGTGTCTCGCTAGGACTGGCGGCAGACAACTTCACCAAACCTCAAAGCCAGCCTTTTATAACATCTTCACAGCGTCTTCTATTGTAACAGCAGTTAAACAAAAAACCAACGCAAACCCCCAAACAAAACCAGCAAACCTTTTAAGTTCTCTCTTTTCCAGTGCCATTGGTGAACCTTAATGAGATTCATGGTCCAAAAGGCGAGTTTTGTTCTAAATTTCCTACTGAATATACTGGCAAAACAACAGCTGTTGTACAGTGCTAAGGCTGTCTCCTACCCACCCCCTGCCCTGGCACTGCTCCCTTGGATGTGTTGATTCATACGTAGGAAAAGGGGAAAGCACTGGACCCACTGGCTGTGGAGCGTAGGAAGGAGGTGCGTCTGCCAGCACATCTCTAGACTTTGATCACTCCTACTTATTTGCCTCTGTCTCCCTGCTGCACTCATTTTGCCTACAGTCATCCCACCTTGGCAAGGACGTTTGCAAAAGCTCATAAGCCAAGCAGAGTCAAGCCTAGTTAGTATAGAGATGGGAAACCTCCAAGGAAAACCTAGCTACCGCAGGAAGATATCCAGCTGGCATGCTGCTTTCTGTTTTAGCAAGAAACAGTCGCCTAGCATTGCGTGGTGGGTGAATGGGTAGGAATTTGGTGGTGGAAAGCACTTTTTCCTTTCTTCCTTCAAACCAAAGCCTGGGTCGCTTATAATCACTGAAGAACCTTAAGAATTTACCTCAAATAGTCACATGAAAAGAGATATCCAGGTGAAAATCTAACCTGATTCATATTCTACCTCCTTAAAATTATGCCTGCAAATCTAAAACACATGTCCCCCTTTCTCATTTTAAGGTATGGAATGGATTTGATTCTCTTAAGAAGCTACAACATTTCACCTCAAAGGGGTTTAGCATAAAAAGTCATTCAAGCTTGCTAAAGGTTTTGGCATGAAATACAACACATCTAACTATCTTTGCATCTTGTGTAGTCATTTGGACCCATATAAAATGCAACACCCCACCATCTGAGCAATGAAGATCGCATTTTACGTAAGTGTGAAAAGTCAATGCCTGTAGAGTGAGACCCAGTATGTCCTGGAGCAGCCTTACTCAACTGGTGGTCTACCAGACATCAGAAGGTGGTCCCTCTAATGCGCAGAAAAACATACATTCCTGTGCAGCTGGGACGTCAGTGTCTATAGGCACAGCTCTAGCTGGGAGTCAGTGCTGGATTCATGTTAGTGTCTAACTAACATGCTTGTAATTAGAGAAGCAAATTTATAATTTTACAAAATAATACCAGTTTACAAGTGCTGCATATCTCATCTACCATACCACTGCCCACCACTGCCTTCCCTGCCCCAACAGGTAAGCAACGGTGGGATGCAACATTTTATCTACGGAGTTTGCTCTTAACAGTGAGATGCCCTTCCAGTTTAAAAATGTGAAGAATCACTGCTCTACAGAAACATTCGGGGGATGCTTTAGTAAAGGTTTGTGGTCCTGGTTCATCTTGCCAATATAAGCGCCTCCCATTTTATGGGACTTGCACCTCTGGGTTTCTGCTCTACCACCCACAGTCACTGTAATTTCCTATTACTTCAGCATCCACCCACAGGTTCTCCAAACAATATATGGGGCTCTTCAGGCACTATGACAATACTGATACATAATAATTACATTATTATACATTTGCATACCCACCTTCCTTCTCCAGCAACCCCTGAGCTGAGGCAGCAACAGATTTGAGCTTTACCAAGAGAGCTGCACTGTGACCAGCTGAGGATGCTACTTTGGTCCTGGTGGCGCACAGCGGGCACGTGTACAGAAAAGCCCAGCACCGTTATCACGGCATACATTTTCATTTCCATCAAAATGGGAAACATTTCCCCTTCAGCAGAGCGTGACTCAGAAGCCTGCTTCTTGGTAGAAAGGAGTCCTTCATTTTGTTTTTGTCTAATCAAAACCATGAAACAGCCACATTTCACCCAATTTGCTCAACATCATGTGAAAGTGTTTGCAACTGTAAGCAAAACATTAAAAATATCATGAAGATTAGCAAGGGGAAGATGGGAACCGCCTGGCAGGATGGTGGCTGACAGCTGATGTTTATTAGGACTGGATGGAGCAGCAAGTTAACAAAATCTGCCACTTCAAAACAACCAAAACCAAACATGTCCCGAGGATCAGAATCCAAACCGGGAAGGGGAGGGGGTGACAGAGCAGGCAGCCCCTCCCTGCAACAGCTCTGACAGCTTTTGCTTTGGGATATAGCAAATTTTAGCACACAATGTACCAGAGCCTCATTATTGAAAACATCACAGCTTGCTGAGCGTGCTAGTATATATGAAGTTTATAGTAACTCCATATTCCTGAAGAGTTCTCAAAGAATTTGACTACAGGGCTTGAATTGCAGACCTATTGTCAATAAACTACTTACAGGATATGCCAAGGCACCTAAGACAACCCTGTCCCCTTCAGTCTAATACAGAGAAATGCTAAGCCTGGGAATTACAACGATATTATCACTGTTGCTGTGTAGTAACAGAGGAAAATACTGACTTTCAGTGATCTCAGATTGTTAAAAATCTGTGAGTAATTAAAATTAATGTGGAAATTTCTGCTAGACCGCTGAAGAAATAAAGAAGCTAACACTGCTGACTCTGATGATAAGTTAAAGATTTGCTGAGGACATCAGACTATGAGAAAAAGAAAAAAATTGAAGATACAGCCTTTTTTTTTTCCAGTGGCACATGCATAGTCTGTCATGGGCTGGCACACTCTCATATGCAATATCATCTTTCAGACATGACAATTTTTACTTATCTTTTAAAAAGAATTATAGCTAGAATCTCAGTTGGGGGAAAAACACTGATCACAGCATGCAGAAATGAACAGTAACAGAACTTTTACTGAGTGCTATTGCAAGGTTGTTTTAAAAAAATTTTTACTGGCAAATGTTCATTATAGCAAAATATTCCCTTTTGTAGAAACTAAGAATAAAATTAGAGGTAATATGTTAATCTAATCACTCCACATGAACCAGAACCACCACCAAAAAAAAAAAAAATCTAGCATTTCTTGGTAAGATTTACCCTCGCAAAAATTATTTGATCCAATTTTTAGATTTGGGCTAATTCATTTGGTAACAGTGATCTGTTTCTACTTCCATCCAATCAAGGAAAAAAAATTCCCAGTAGGGCAAGGGTTGAACCATTTTACTTTTAAGTTTATTTTTCCTTGTTGTATTTAACGTTCTAACCAGACGTCCTACAAAATAAACTACAACAAGCTTGTCTGGACATTTAATAAGGGCCAGATTCAGCAAACACCAGCTAGTAAATTTAGCATTTAATGGGCACAATTTTCTGGCCCTATTTTGTAAAAAGAAAGACACATATTCAGGGAAGGATATTACATGCAGAGATGTCTCAGAGAGATACAGCTAAACTGTACATCAGTTTGCATTTATATGGTTTAATTCTTGGATGTGATATCTTTATTGTGTAAAGACTTGTGCCATTTCACATAACTTACCAACTATTTTTTAATATTTCCAAATAGATAGTTCAGCAGTAGACTTATTTCAGTACAGCATTTTCAAACCCTGATAGAGTTCACCTGGAGCCTTTTTGATTTTTGGCAACAGAGGTCAAAGCAGGACAGGAGATGGTAAAGACCCAAAGTACCCGTTTCCCTTCTGAATGTCATTATTTTTGTACTTTGTAATACTTAAAACAATCAGAACGCTATGAGGATACACAACTTTGTTATTAGTAATATTAATCTATCTCCATTGGTCAAAAGAGCCGAGCTAAAGAAGTTAAAAAGAACCTAGCTCATATTAAGAGATGAGTTTCCAGTATTTTTGTTTCAGGCTGTGTGGAACAACAGCTTTACAACTGGCCATGAAAGCACCCAGCTAATGTGGCGCTGAGGACCTGATCCCACTCCCAGTAAAGTCAGTGGAAAGAGTTCAGCAGCGCTTGGACCAAGCCTGTTACACAAGGTGAGTGAGTAATAAGAATAATACACAGAATGATTCACATTTAATAGGACTATTGTCAAAATACAATGCAAGCAGGAGTGTCAAATCCCTTGAATGTCTGTCAGTGCACGTCTTTTCACCCGATTGTCTGTCTTTATTTCTTACTGCAAACTAGATGGCAAAGTAAGAGCAAGAAGCTGGCTCAAACCACTGCTGACCACCAACAAATGCCCAAACACACAGAGTTAAGGGTGATGCTCCTTTCTTAGCCCAAGCTGGGTTTTGCAGACTTTGGGGTAAGGGGAATGTAGGGGTGTTGAACAAAGCTAGGACACAAGATCAGACTTAGGTCTTGTGGTCAGATGCTCTGGTCAATATTTCGCACATATGCTACCCCCACTGCCCCTGGCGCAGCCTGGCCCTCTTGGGCAAACCTTTAGTCTAGTGTTGGGAACACGAAGGCAGTGATAAAGCTTGCTCAAACCAGGGAACACTGCAGAACTGGACTGGGGAGCTAGTACTTTCTCATCTCTCCTGCTAGAAAATGTGTTTGTTTGTGTGAGTCTACATTGCCCCAATCAAAATTAGTGCCCTTATGTGCCACAGCATCTGGGCAAATGGTAGCAAAGCACAGCTCAGCTAGAAATGAGATCCCAGGCAAGAAGGGAAACCGCATAAAATAAAACTGGTGTATGAATCAACCTGTTTACCCACTTGCTTTACTAGGATCAGAGTTATAAAAGAGATGGTAAGGAGCTTAAAAGGGACTTTCTGAATTCCTTTGGGTAGGAAAAAAAGTAGGAAAAGAGAGATTTTCATCACTTACATTTGAAGGAGAAAAGAGAAATTAAAAAGGAAGCACATAATCAAGTGCATTGCAATGAATATTTAACAAAGACATTCAGGGAATGACCACGCACACTGCAATTTATTATATTGTTTTGATTTTTAAAATGCAATTTTGACAATGGAATTGCTTTGACTGTCTCTAGTGATAGCAACTACTTATAACCATTGCTTGTATTACAGCAAGAGTCCTTTTAACATCTGAAAACAATAAACAGAATGCTGAAAGGCAACCTATGCTTTCAGCTTTTTGATTTACCAGCCCCAAACAGCACTCCAATGAGTAATACTGAAATAGCCCAAACCTGACATTATCTCATGTTGTTGCCATTGTTTAAATGAATAGTATATGCTGAATTTTCTACAAGAGAATATGAACAGTAACAGACTGTATAAAGTATTTATCTACGATAGAAAAGGTAAAAGCCACATGATACACAAATGGGTAATGGTGATTTATATAATGCTCACTGAGTGTAAATGACCCCACTAAATCTCATTATCCTAAGTATAGATATAAATTCCTAGGTGACAACTGAAATGTGGAAATAGCAAGAGCATTATAGATCTCCACTCTCCAATTACTCTAGGTAAAATATGAAAGATATTTTTATTAAATGACAAAAGCATCAGAGAAAATAGCAAGTAATATGGTAGGTAAAGACTTTATAATCTACTGCCTTGAACTTCTTTTCATATTAACAGGAAGTGAAATTTGGGTCTGAACTCCATATAATAAACTTGACTTTGTTCCCACTGACATCAGCTCCAATTTTGCTTCCAACCTTCACAGGAATGGACTAAGTGAAATAACACATGAAACAGATTACCCTAACTATGTATTTACCAGTCTTTTTTTAACACGGCCTTTCTGAGGTGCTGAGAAATAACAGAGTTACTGCTACGGCGCTTAACAGTGACAGTGACTCTTAAGGATGCATATTCTCCTACATACATGTGCATGCATAGACAAAAAAAACAGGTAAAAATTTTCACATAAATGTACAGCATTCACTCTGTCTAAACTCAGAGACAGATGAAACACCTAGAAATAAAAATGAATGTGTAATCAACACAATACCCCAAAAGCACACTCCAGCAGGAATCATCACCTGCACAGGCAACTTCCACATTAACAGCCAGGTTGCACAGATGTAAAATGTACAAGTTTGGCCTATTTTATTCAGCAGCAGTCCCATAAAAACAGGATTTATCTCACTCCACTTCCACAACAAGAAAATTTGCCTAACCCTGTCTCTTAAGCATCCTTTATAGCCTGTGGAAGGGACAGGCACTTCCAGAGAGTGATTAATCCCACCTAATTCCTGAATTTCTTCCATCCCATCATGCTTGGGACATCTGCATTTGAAATGCAGCAAATCAGAAGGTGTGCCCAGCTCTAGAGCAGAGAGGACTAAGGAGGAGGACCTGGCAGCTACTTTGGTCGGTTATAATTTGCCTACATTTGCAAACACACAAATTTGTACAGCCCTTCTGCATTGCTGTCTAGCCTGATTCATTTTGTCTGCTCTTGTAAGTATCAAAACTTCGCCTGCAGATGACAAATTAAAAGAAAAGGGAAACATGACCCTTTTTATACAAAGATAGTTACAGGCATGTTTTTTGTATTTCTTTCACATAAATCAGAGGAACAACATCACCGGGTTTCAGTCTGTATCAAGCCCGATACGCATCAGCCTTGCCTCTCCTCTCCTCCCCCTCAAAGTAAAGCAAGCAGTGATATTTTCATCTCGGTTCATATCACAAATATGATCTGAATTTTATGTATGGTAGAACAAATCCAGAAGAACTGCAGCAAGGCTGCAAGCACGTAAACCCAGGATGAAACCAAATTTTGTCTCCACGGATGCAAGCAGGGTGTAATCAACTCCTATAGACCTGAGAAGTTCAAATACAAGACGCTGCTGTCTCGCAGATGCACTCGGCAACCTCAACCTATATGCCATGTGCCACTGAGTTAATCTGTCAAGATCAGGATAAATACCCATGAGATGGTTGCTTTCAATTAAAGTGCTCAACAAGCTCTACCAGGTAGTTTTGAAGCAGACACAAGAGTAATTCTTAAATTGAATTCCCTTCCTGGGTTAATTGCATTCTCCTGGATTAGCCTGGGGCTATCTGTATCTACACCATACAAAGTTTGTGAAATAAACATCCAAACTCTCCAGCTATCATTCGGGTTTTTATATAAACAAAGCCCTCTTCATTTATTCACACAGATTGTTTTGGTTGAAGAAGTCAAACCAATAATCTGCAGAGGTTTATTCAGCTCTAGCCATTACTATCAATTTGCAAAGAAGTTTGGGGATGGGAAAGGGGGATTGGGTATGTAAAGAGATACCAGGGCTCTTCTCTCAGTTCCAAAGGAAATTTGGGATTGCAAAGCAGAGCAGAGGTCCAGCCCCTGGCAGGGGCATGGTAGGGACCTGCTGCTCGGGTGAGGGACGGCTCAAGCCGAGCAGCTTCACCTTGATTTCACCAACCTGCACCTCCGTGGCTCTGCAGAGGTACGAGGCGGTGCTGGCTGCCTGCGAGCTGGCTGTGAGTCAGGGCACAGCCGTCTGTCAGGCGCTGAGGAGCCCGCCATGCTCCAGCCAGGGCTTGCAGTCAGCTCTCAGAATATGATTTCAGGGACCTGCCAACTGGAGCCAGAAGCCAAGTCCCGTTTGCCTGACGCCCCATTACTTGCAGACTTTTGCCTCCCTCATTTAATTCTCCCTCAAATCCTCCCGGGGGGGCCTTAGGTATGAACAACCCTGCGTGAGCAGATCTGAAGGGGAGGGCCACGACAGATTTATCCCTTGTCAAGTCTTTTAGCGGCTCGCTCCCCAAAAGCGTACTGACCTTGGCACGGTCCCCATCATGACCACACAGCAGCAGATAAAGGAGACATTCACTGCTTCGTGACCCATCCAAGTACCCCCAAAACCACCAGCGGGGTCCCAAGGACAGGAACACCCCTCTCTACCTCCACACTGCCCCACCACTGCCCTCAAACCAGTGCCCAGCACCAACCTCACAGAGGTCCCATGCTCCAGCAAGGGGAAGGGGCAGACACGGGGCTGCCGAACCTCCCACCATGTGTGCACCCCCCAGAAGGAGAGTTAGCGATCAGGGAAAGGCAAGGGATGACCACAGTCTCTGTTTTTAATAAGGCAGAACTCTTGCTTTAAGAGGAAATCGTTTTATGGACCATCTAGGCCTGGTCTTGAAACCTTGGCAGCACAGCATTATAGACCAACTTTCCTAACTTAAACCTTTTGCCAACAACAGAGATGTTTCCATGAAACAAAAGGAAAAAACACACCTCATGCATAGTTTAAAGACACTTGTAAAGGGAATGTTTTTGGCTTCTCTCCCAGTTTACTCAATATGTGAGCTCTACCACTTGATCAGAAAGAAAAAAATAAGGGAAAAAAGGGCAATGTATTGTAGCTACATTCTTGCTTTTGCCTTTTGGGGCTGTAAGAAAGAACAATTAATAATTGTTCCAAATAACTGTTGTCAAAATGCTTTCCTTTTTTTGGCAATGTAGACATTAATTAATTACATCTGTGTGATTCGCGGGGGATCTCTCACTTGCCTGTAATACCTCTGTACTTGAACTAGCATTGTTAGAAAGACATCAGCCCCCGTATTCCTGTGCTGGTATTGTATACGTATTCAGTAGCTTTTCAAATTGACTTAAGCTCCCTTGCGCTGGTAATATTATTTACAGAATGCCTTATAAGGGGACAGTTTGCACTGATGTATGCAGAACTGTATGAAGTTAAGAGACCCAGAGACCTCTGGTTGAAAACCAAATTAAATTGCTGGTGACATCTGCATAATATTGCCCATTTCCCACCTTGTCTAAGCTCTCCTCTGGAAAAACCTGATGCAGGCTAAACCCAAGAGTCATGAAGAACTCCCAAGTCCCACTCTCAGTCTCCTCACTGAAAAGCACTAACGCAGTGTCCTTTAGGGGCAGGGGCCCGCACAGAGATACCATTAAAAAGGAAGCTGGAATGAAATGGTTTGTAAATGGCAGTGAACACCATATACACCGTATCTAGATTATTTCCGCACAGGGCAAACCATCCCATGTCTCAGGGATGAATTAACCTCTGGAAGTGATTACAGCTTACGGGAGGAGTTTAGTCCAGGCTGAACGAGACAGCTAATGCTGGGTGACAAGAGGCACACCATTCATAGCTCAGCTGGCTTCAACCCTTAGACCTGGCAGCGACAAATTCCATGTCCCAGTACCCCAAATTACACAGTCTGGAGGCCCGTGCCATTTCAAGCAGACATACGTGCTGTAAAATCTAACCTGATGTTAGCCTGCACGATATGACCTGATGTGCTGCTGTGCCTTAGCATACTGCCGGCTGACATGCTTTCATGCTTCACACGGCCAAAACAATACAGTAGCTTTTATGAACAAATTTAATGCCAATTCACGACAAGGAATGCTGGAAGTATTACCCACACTTCGTTGAATCCCTTGGGAAAATACCTGAACTGTTTTAGCAATGAACAGCTCACCATAATGCAAAATGATATCAAAGACAAGGAAAGGTTGCATAGGAAATCACCAGTGAAATAAACTTCTCCTGAGAAGGTGTGTTTGTTGTTTAAAACACATTTTCCACAAATAAAATCAAAACAAACACAGAAGTTCTGCGTGGGAGGGGAGGAAAAGGGAGGGGGAACATATCTGGAATTTATGCATTGAAGCCCATCAAATCATGGATGAGGAATCAGAGCTGACATCATGGCATAAGCAACAGTCTGGGACCCATTTGCATGTGGTTAGGAACTAAATTCTCCTCTGCTGCTGATGTCATTTGACAAACTTGCATTAGAGATGTAGATTGGCAGGATTTCCTTTTTTTCCACATAATAAACACCCATGGCATACCACAGGCCTACGGGAACCTGGGCATGTCAGGAACACTGCGAAGATGCGAGGTATTGGAGAGGAAAACAATGCCTGCTCCGGGGCTGCACACGCTGGGGCAGGGAGCGATGACACCCACTGCCATCTTCTGCATCCACTCCTTCAGCCTGCGGTCCGCAACACCAAACAGCGCAGCATTAATCGTGTCAACGTATTTCATAAGCAAATACTGTAGTTAGTACGCCAAAGAAACAAACAAGGTGATTCCTCTTTCACCCCTCCAGGCAAAATAGCTCAAGCCGCATGAATGCGTACAGTGTGTAAACCAATTAGGCAGTCGTGCAAAAGCAGTGGTATCCAAACAACCCGTGCATGACACAGGAGCAACCAATGCCGATTTACGGTCACATCTGCTTTCCTAAGCAATTAAATGAAACAGTCTCTTAAGTAAAAATTCAGCTAAAAGTAGAATTGAAGTTCACTGTGTTTCTTGTTTATTTATAGCTTTCTTTTATACATAGGTACACAGTGTCTATATTCATTTTTTTCTAATATATACTAGAATTATATGCTGAATGCTCTAAACCATCCTGACTTTCGGTTCCAGTGTACTGTGACAAGGAAAAGCTATGTAATTAATCATGCTAATTCAAATGAGAACTACTTTTTGGGTGAACTAGTGTTTTTACAATTGCCTCCAGATTTTGTGCTTTTCATTAATACTATTAGTGTTATGGAATTACTTACTCCGCATTTTAGATACGCTTTTCTGTGAGTCAACTAACAAAACTAATTAGTAGCTGTGAAAGAACATATTGATAGAATAAAAATGCATAAAATAGATCTGAGAATTCTCAGACTGAACCCTATATACCATGGGGTTTTGCTTAGTACTCCAGGCCCTTTTTCCTAATATAAATAAACTTATGTAAAATTGAAGGTTTTTAAACTTGCTTTTAAGGGACCATACACTTCCTGAATGAACCATTTTTAAATTACACATTAACACATGTAATCAATCTTTACTATGCAGCCAGGAATTCAGCATATGGTGGGGGGTTATGTTTTTATTTTTTTAAAGGAGGCACTTGGCACTTGTAGATGAAAATGTACAATTAGCAACAATAACCTAGACTAAGACAAAAAAGCAAATTTTACAGTATCCTGCAATGACAACACCACTGTAAGAGTTAAATAATTCAACAGCAGCAGCTGTACCCAGTGAGGCCCAGGCAGAATTTGGATTAACAGCTTCACAAAAGCAGAGCAAAGGTGAGGAACATTTTTCGAGTTTGTTTTTACTGTTTTAAAGATTATGGGGCAGAACTGCACCTGGAGTGAGCGGACAAAAGCGTGCTGAAGTCAACTGAACAGTGGTAACTTACATTTGCCTTGGGAATATAAACCCACGTATGGGTTGCAAGAGCAGCTGAAGTGTATCGTGCGCGACGTTTCCGAGCGCTCCCCCCGTCTGTAACGCTCGTACACGGCTCTTCCCAGGCCACGGGCTGCTCGACCTCGTCTGTAACAGGGCTCTGAGCTGCAGCAGGCAAAGCTGCGGGGCATACAGGCTGAACAAGGTGTGAGCTCTCCAGGTACCCCCGAGATGAGCCGGCAATGAGGAGTTCACGGGGATTTATTTACAGCTCATCCTGATCACCTGGAGGTGGGCTAGGTGACAGAGACCCGCACGTGAGGGCCATGTAACCCACCTGCTCTGCTCTGTGAGCAGGCAGACTCGCCAGCTCCCACGTGCCTCAGGTTATGCATCAACCAGGCACCACCAAAAGACACTGGATTCTTCAGCAACAGCCTAGTACCTTCTCCCACCACGGGATCACTGCGTTTGGAGCATGCAATCGCCCAGGTCTGCACCCACATGCCTGCTCTTGTCATAGACCAGCATAACATAACCTCATGCAACAGATTTCCAGGGACTTGAGAGGTTTGTGTAAATACAAAAGCGAATAAAAAAGGGGAAGCTGAAGGACGCAAGTACACGTATTTAAATTAAGATTTCTAAAGGCTTCCAGAGATGCATGTAAAAATCCTAAAGAGCTTTATTTTTTGGAAGCTGCTATCACACAGGTAGAAACAGAGAGATGGTGTAGGAACATCAATGACCAAGACATAATCCTACTCCAAATTACATTCGCTGACCCTGTATAAGCCTAAGGGTGATTACACCAAGGACAGGCAGGCACCTTAGCTGGGACTGTTTGGTAAATGAAAATAATGTGAATTGCCCTAACAGAGGCTGTTCCCAGTAACAACAGTTTATCCATCTCAACTGCATCTTTGTAAATTTAGTTCTATATTCCTAATCCATTAGTTTCCTCAAAGTTTAATTACTTCAAGCATAAAAAATAAAAATAAAAAAAATCAGTGCAAAAAGGAGAAAGAGAACCTTCTTAAAAGTGAAATCAAAGCTGCAGGAACAGCACTCAAAGCTGAATATCCCTGTTTATTTACAGAGCGGGTACAACACAAACAACAGCAGTTTGAGCCCTCCCTGGCTACCTTGCCAGCTTGCTTTAACGCCGACTTAGAAGGACCACCCAGGCGAGGGTATCACGGGCTCAGTGCCCATGCAGATTTTGGCCCCGCTTCTGAAGCTGCCAGCAAAGATGCCAATTAGGGCCAGCAGTGATTTGGACACCTGTCTGCTCCGATCCCGAATGAGACCACCAACTAATGCTTTACATGTGGGTTCCAAAGCAGCTATCGCTTTCCAGCTCAGCTTCTGTGGGCTGGATTTGAACTACTGACCTGGAAGCAAAAGGCTCATTTATGCTCTGGCTGCAAGAGCCTGAATTCCTCCCACTCCACTCTCTGACTCCCAGCCTTTCCACAGTCAGACAAAACCAGGACACAGACATTTGGGAAAGAAGCAGCGGCCACCAGAAAATACAATTAAAGCATAACAAGACCGGGCTTTACAAATGCATGTTAAGACAAAGGGAGGTTTTGGCGGGAGTGAGGATGATGGGGGAGGAGGCGAGGAGATGCTGACAGGTGGCCAAGGGCAGGAGGAGGAGGAAGGAGAGGGAGGGGAAGCAGAGCACCCGCTCCTTCCGGCAGCCCTGCAAGTTTCCTTTTGCTTCTGTCCCATGTTTCCTTTCCTAGAATAGAGTCAGATGCAAGTTACACCAAAGGACAGAATTGGAAAGAAGCACAAGCATTTACTCTTTTGTGTTACATTTACTGTGTTCTCCCAATAAAAGCAACTTGTGCTGCACGTCCAGCTTCCAGAGACTGAATGTGGCTGTTTGAAGTGCTACCCGGATACTTGCTTTTTGCCCACATCCCTCTGGACACACTTGTCCTTTGGCAGGGTCTTTATACAATTACACTTTTTTTCTGCTCTAGTTTCTGCTTCATTTATTCCCTTACTTCTGTGTAATTTTTCATCCCACCATCACTCTCTCACCCCATCTGGTATCTCTCCCTCCTTCTCTCCTTGCGCTGCCACAATCCCAAACTCACAGCTGGGGCAGAGAGGCCATGGAGAAGTGCAGATGTTAGTGTGGCCAGACCAGGGCAAGCCAGCAGCAGCTCTCAGCCTCCCATTTGCAGGTCCAATGTTTATCAGTAACTCAGACGCTGTGGGGGCAGGAAAATCAGAAATTGTTTTGGTGTTTAGGGATGCGTGCAGCAGAGATAAAAGAGCCTCTGAGCTCCTGTTTCTACAGGGAGGACACACACATGCTGTCCTGCCTGGCACCCCAGGGTGAACAAGGTCTTTGCTCAAAAGGTAACTCAAAAATGGCTAGTTTTCCCAGAGGAAAGGCTCTTCAAACTTCTGCATCTGCCTTATGAGCTCCTACCTGGTCTTCCTGTACTGTGCAAAGATGAGGGTAAGCCAAATGAGCCACAAAGTCCTTCTAAAACTTCCAACTTTAATCTGATAACACTTGTATCTCAACCCACTGCCTGTGAGGTGAGGAAAAAAAAGAAAAAAAAAAAGCCAAAAGGGGTGAATAAACCCTGATGTTGGCTTGATCAGAAGACTTCTGCAGCAGAAATGTAGTGCTGAGTGTCCTGCTTCCCGAAACACCCGATGGCATACTGGTCTGACCTCAGGGTTATCAGCAGCTGCCTCGGCTGCCTAAGGGCAAGAGTTTGATAGGTGAGACAGAAACCAGCTACTCAGGTAAGTCTGGGGCAAGACGAGTGGTGGGTTCAGTGTGACACGACGTGGCAAAGGCAATCATGAGCAAGAAGGTGTTTGTATTTTGGACCAGTTTGTTGGGAACGCATGGAACCGCACTGGGAAGCCCAAGCAGCAAGAGGCTGTGTGGGATGAAAACAGAGCCCCTTTGGCTCCTGCACTGGGTGGTGAGGCTGGGATGGACAGTCTTGTTTGAAATAGCAGCTGCTCCAAGTCTACCCAGGTTTGTGAGCTTGGAGAGCTTTGTGGAAAAAGGGCAAGAAGCGCTTGCTCGCTAGGCAGGTTTTTCCAAGTTCTCAGAGCTCTAATTATGATGGTGGGTGAGCAGAGGAGATTTGCCAGTGTACCCTTGGCATCCTGTTTATATGGCCTTTAAAGTTAATACAAGGAATAGGTAAAATATGAACCGACATACAGATTTAGCAAGTCTCGCACTCCTTCAAATGCTGCCTTGCTATGTCACCCTTCCACTGCCCAGCTCTCAGACACGCACACCAGCACGTGCCATCCTGTATATTTGTAAGAGTTCCCACTAGGTACAAAGGTGATGCCAATCGGAAGCCATCAGTCTTCATAAGGTTGAGTCATTTCTTTTTAAAAGAATGAGGGGGGAAAAAAGCTCTTTGATGGGCCAAACGCTGCTCCCCTGATGCTGGCATAAATCCTGAACATCAGTGAGTATTACAAAGGGACTGCTCAGGATTTACGCCACATAAGTCAGAGCAGAATGAGGCCTGATAACTGTTTATTTTTTTTTAAGATGAAGGCTTTAAAATAAACCATATGGATTTTCACTTATATTAGATGTGTAAAGAGGTCTCTGAAGAGCAGTTTGTAAAAGCAGAGGAAACCGTATACTGTGCATCAGACCGTATAGTAGAGCCAGGAATGTATCTAGAGCCCTGCGAGGGACGTTCAGCTCCGCAGGCAGTGCCCACTGTGACTCCGGCTCGGGCAAAAGCACTGTACTCCTTTAAGCACAAGCTGGTGCACCGTGTAGCAGAGAGGCTGTAGATTCAGCTGTGTTCTTACCTCACTTTCCCTGCTGCAGTGACCTCATCCTGTTACAATGCTGCTATTCATCAAGATGGGGTGGAAGACTGCATACAAAAGTTTCATTTAGGCACATAAACATGAATATTTAGCCTTTTTGATTAGAAATGAAAGCCAAATACTTCTACTTTTTGCAATCTGCGAGGGACTTTTTCATTTTTTAGTAATCCTGATTTTACAGGACAGCACTGAAGAACAACGTAATGAAAGACATGTAATAATTTCTCTAATAACCATGTCAATATCTTTGTCCTCAGTGATCCCACAGCAGCTTCTTTTGCTTAAAAATATTAGTGAGAGAGGGAAGGAGAGCACATGCAAGGATGCACCAAGAGAAGACTGAAACAAGAAGAAAACAACCCTGAGTCTGATTCTCAGCAAATGTAAACTGGTGTTGCTGAAGTCAACACAGCTCTATAGATACTAGACCAGTTAGAAACTCTAACCCCAAACTGCTAGTAATATATCTGCTATTTCACTAAGTGGTTACTATGTCTCTCCCTGACTCGTACAGTTTTTAACCATGCACAACTATAGTGATGAACACTAAAGAATATTCCACTGTTGAACTTTCTGAAGCTTGGAGTGTGAATTCTTATTCATAGGACTTGAAATTTGTCACCAGGCTGGGGAGCCTTGGCTACCCCCAGTCCTGTGGTGCCACCAGAGAGACATCCAGAGAACCCCATGTAATTAGCTCCAGAGAACCTCACGTAATTAGCTCTTAACCTAAGTGCTCCATTAACTCTGTTAGGAGCTTTGACTCCTGCTTTAGACAGGTGTCTCAAATTGAGCTATGTAAATAAATCCCAGATAGTTTCCACAGCTAGACTTGACACTCCACCAATTTCAAATGAAGAAGATAAGCAATTAAATCATTTTGCACCCTGTTTCCTCTGCTCAGCAGTTCCCAGCCTCAGCTACCTCCCTGCCATGTCAACATCCCAGTGTTGATCCTGAAGAAATCCATGGGGTATAGTAATTTTTGTTGACTACATCTCATGTACTTGGGCAATCACTACTACAGAGCTCAGGTGGTCTTACTGAATTCTGCTACCCATGTTTTTTGCTGTATCTCTTTATGTGAGGATTTCTATCACATGTTGCTCTATATAAGCAATTACACAACACAGCTGATGGGAAATTGCAGCAAAATAGGTCTATTTACAGAAATTGTGAGCCTTTTCACTGCTCCAGAGTAAGAGCACTCCAGTTTTACATGGATGTCCAGTAGTACTTTAAAGTCTAAGTTCAAAGAAACAGATCACAATTTACACACATGGTGCATCCACCATGACAGCTACTCATGTGTCTAATCATAACCATGTTACAAGTAAAAGGAACCATTTGATCTGGCTTGGGTAGTCCTAGGGGTTGTTCCCATCACTGATAGATAACTTTCTTTGGCCCTCTTCAAGTGAGCCCTGATGCCTTTCTGTGTTCACCTCGCCTTGTTGCACCGTACACATCTTGGCAAATTCCTGTCCTCCTTCAAAGGCCACATCTCTGCCAGCTGCTGAGATTGCACTCAAGTTTAGTCCCTCCCCTTCGAAAGTTTCCTTGTTTTACATCCTCCTTTGATGGTCTTTTACCTTCATCCTCCCCAGCTTCTTAATAAAAACAGAAGAGTGACTGAGTTGAATTTCTGTCCTGTGAGCAGTTTGGGAAGGGACAGAACTGTCCGCCACAGCTGAGGAACTGAGGTCTGTCAACACTTTAGGCGTTGCTGGCCAATACCGGCTAGGGAACCAGCAAAATATTTTGCCACTTCTCCCTGCTCTCCATCCATGGCAACCTTTTAATCCCTTCCTAACCACAGTCTTGCATCTCTGGACAGCCCCATCGACATCTGGGATCTACCCCATCCTTTGCAGCCAAACCCAAATCTGCTGAACTGCCTCACGTTCATGAGAATATTGCCCATATCAAGACAACAATAATGATACCACCAAGATAACGGTTAGCTCCCAAACGGGACCTTGATGTCCATGGAGACTAGTACCCAAAGCAGACTGAGACTGATAATGGGTAAGCACCAATATAAAATACACTGGGAAAATTATCTCCTGTGATTCACCTGCTAAATTACAGCTCTTGGACCTCGTGCTTCCTGCATTTGCAGTTTTCCCACTTACTGTCACGGAGGGATGGGGTTATGATGAGAAAAGGGAACAGCAGACTTGGCCTCTGAAAAGCAGATCTGAGAGGAGATTTTTGCTATAAATTTGCTAGCCAGTTAATTAAACACATCTTTACAGGGATCTGAGCAGCTATTAATCTCAAACCAATGATGTTTAGAATTTTACAAGCATTTTGGTTTGATAATTTACATGGGCTCTCCTTCAGCTGTCTTGCTGAGGCAAATCCACCTATAGCATTTATGAAATCATGCTTCTGGATGGATTTCTGGATCGCTCTTATTCCAGAAGAGCGAAAAGTAATTTCTGTGGTCTCATTTTGCTGCAATTTGCTCTCACCAGCCGTGTTGTGTGACTGCTCGTACTGTACACGTACAGTAACTTTTCTATTGCAGAGAGAGACGGAGTCACAAACCCCTCTTCCTTTCACGTTTGTTAGTGCACGCTGAGGTGCTGAGGGACACCTAACCATGTGGCGTGCATTGCAAAGCTGCTCTCCTTCTTCACTGGCTAGTGGGAAACCTTCACTGGGTCCCTACACACATTTTGGCATCTGGTAAAGGTTTATGAACTCCTCATCTTCCACCCGGAGAATCATCTTTCAAATCGAGATGAACTCTCAAAAGATGACAGCTCTGACCCAAAAAGCATCGAAAATGCTGCACTTGCAGAAAACTGATTGTTGCAAGATTCCACTGTGGTGACTAAGTGAATGTTTGGGAAGACCCTGAAAACTGCAGAAAAGAAAAATTTGGCGTTCTTATTCCATGTAAATTCATCCCTGACAGATTAGGTTTTACCCAGTGGCACTTTCAATTACATGCCTCAAATAAGGTTTTAATTTAGATTTAATAAGACAGTTATTGCATGCTAATTAAATACTAATGGATTATTAAAAACATATTTTCTGCAGGTTTAACAATCCCATAGTAAGCACATCTATCTAAACCTGAATACACATGGTTTTAATCAGTCATTGGAATTAAGTTAAAACATAATTGCTGAAAGTTGAAGTATGTGATTGGATTCGAGAAGACAATTACTGTATGTCTATTACACAAACATGGATTTGATGGAAGAATTAATAGGCAATAATTATATTTATCTGCTAAATAATGGTATTGATTTAAAAGTATTCATATGTCATACATATTAACTGTATTTAAATAAAAAAATACATAAAAGAACAAATAAATTGCATTAAGCAGACTCACACAGGACTGGTTAGTAAATTGCATTTCGTTTAAAAACGATTCTCAACTAAAAGACATTTCATTATTCTTAGACACAGATTTTTGCTTAGAAGTAGTATAGTGTGCTTTTTATATAGTGTCTGTTAACAAAAATATATCTTTATCACTTGCCAAGAATGATGTCACATTTTTAGTCTTTGGCCAATTCCTTAGCCAATTGGAGTCTACTTCTGAAGCATGTAAAACTATTTATCTTTCAAAAAATCTGGCAATCTCATTGAACACTTCTACACATATTGATGTACTAGGTACCCCTAGCAACTAAGTAAACAGAAAATAATCTGGAGGATTATTTTAACTAATGAGATAATTTAGTAATTACAGGTATTTTAATAAACATTGGTAAAGACATCCTTAAAAAAAATTGATTGTTTAATGAGCAACCATCTTCTGTTGCCCCAGATCACAGAAGCCACCATAACAGGCTGCCCCACTGAAGTCCTTACCATGCCTTGAGCCCATGCTGAAAGGATATGGGCACCCCAGGAAGCCCTCATCATCATACCTTTAATTAATACTTGGAACTGTAGAACGACAGTTGCTGAAGCAAACTACACACACTGAAACTATTACCCGCTTTTTTAGGACATTCTCACATTTCTCTGCACCATTGACACAAGCCTGTAAACAGAAAGCAATCAAGCCCATCCTTCTGCAGTGCAGGGATTACCGGCAATTGTTCATCTATTCATACCTCCTGCTCTTGGCAGATCCCTCTCAAATATTCCATAGAACGGTCAGCTTGGGAAAGGAGTAATATCCCTTTGGTTGCATCAGCACAAAAGTGGAAACGGGGACTTTCACAGCAGGAACCCCCTGTTAAATACCTTGGCACGAGAGATGCCAACCTAGCAGTCAAAAACTAATCACATCAAAAGGAAAATTAAATCGGTGGTCTCACTGCATATGCCAGTTGTGAGCATTTTGAAGCTGCTCACTGGGTCTGTGCTACGGCAGCAGGACAACCGCTGGAAAAAAAAAGGTGTTACAAGCCAGACTAGAGGTACCTTGGCAGGCTGCATGGGTGAGCTTGCATCGCTCCTGCCAGCACTACGATTATTAGATGCTATCATCCCCTTGCATTCACCAGTACATGCAAACTTTTAAAACAAACAAGCAAATCAACCACACAATGAAGTAATGGGCTGTTTTGCATCTCTCCTGGCAGGGATACAACCTCATTCATCTGAGATAGCCATGCTACTGAAACCCAAGCACAGAAAACTCAAAAGTCAAACAAATGAAAATGCATAGACTTATTCTTGTACTCACTCTCCCAGACAGCGCAGGAAAGGAGAGACAGTACAGAACATTTGCAGCAGTATCTATGGGATGACAAGCACTTAAAACCATTCCTCAGCACAAGCTCAGAGCTAGCGCTTGTGCCAAGTTTCAGTGACATGCTTCAGTAACACGAATTGCTTACTGTTGGGCTTCATTTAACCATCCTGTTTCTAGTAGTTCTCTCAACTATGGATTCTTCTCCCCGAGAATACAAAAGCCGAAGGTATGAGTTCATTGCTAAAGAACGAAAGCATCTTAGCAGCCCAGGCTGCCTGGTGATTTGCTGAGCTCATCTGCGCCAGTTATGAGTTTTCCTCTAATTTAACTGTTAAGGTTTAAGCTAAAAAGAATCCACTCAGTGAAGCACTGTATCTGCACAAGCATGATCCTAATCCAAGCCAGGAACAACTCTCCAGTAAGACTTTTTGTTGTTGTTGTTTAATTAAGGAAAAGTAGTACTCCTAAAACACTACAGTGTTTGCAGTAAAGACTGAGGTTATTTAATTTTTGAAGAAACGCTGTGGTTTCGCCTCACCTTTAAAAGAGATGTAGCTAAAGCACCCTTTTTTGCTTTTTATGAATCACTAGACAGGAGAAGGCTTTTTCCCACAGAAAGCCACATTTGCCTCAGTGCTCCAAAGCAATCTGTAAAACTTGCCTCTATTGCTGACTAATTATTACTGTTAGGCAAATGTTTGTCTAATGCTTATATCTGAAGCCATCAGACAAACTATAATTTGTGACCAGCCTTTGTATTTGGTAATAGCCTAATGTGGCGGAGTCAGAATCCATTCATTAGCTCTGGCAGGCAGCTCCAGCCTTCTGTGCAAGGAGCAAAGCTTAATGCGGACATTGTACTCGGGGTGGCCCTCGTACTGCGAACCCCGTGGTTTCAGCTTCATTTACAAAACCAGAAATCTTTTTTTCTTTGCTCAGAAGAAACACTGTTAGTGAGTGAAAGCAGTGATATTAATAAAGAAACTTAACCATGTAAGACATCCCTGATTTTTACATTATTTACACATCGACTAGGATATTCATCCTACTTAGTTTAAATGATACGCCACTAGCTGTTCCCCATCCCCAGAAATGCACTGGGACAAATTTTTGACTGGAATGTGACTGATAGGGCTGGGAAATGAAATGTTCCAACTTATTACTGAGATTAATGCCTAAATACGAAATAGTAGCATATTCCCAGAAAACAATTCAGAACTGATGAAATTCAAGCATATCCTTTGCTCTGTCTTCTTCAAAACAGGCAACTCTGTAGTAAGATACACTGTACTTTCCTACATTTCCAGTTTGTGCTTTGTGTTGTTAACTGTTTATTTCTGACTTTTTGAGGTGGTTTAATTTATGTCATACTCTTTGTCCTAAATATTTGTTCCTTATTGTAAATTTATCTTTTGACACTGAAGCTCATGCTGATAGGGAAAAGTAATTTAATTGAGCATTTTAAGGCTTGATTCCCCAAACTGTTTGAGCATCTGCTTAATTAGATTCTGAAATCACACTATAAAGAAGCACAAAGAATCATAGTCTAACTGTGAACTGGGATGTTTGTCTGGGTTCTCTGTGTTTTAATTTCACTCTATATCTGCCATCTATTAGCCAGGCACAATATGTAAACATAAGCAAGTATTATCTAAATTGAACTGTAAATACAACACACAATTATTCTGAATTAAAGTTTAGGATGTTGTAAGAAAATTAAGAAAATACTGATAATAAGACACTTAAATTATCCATGCCTTTTGAATGTATTCATTTAGCTTAAAAGCAAATGGAGATAGCGTATCTCTTGCAGAACTCATCAATGACACCAGACAGACTACCCAACATGTCTTCAATAGCATCTTCTTTTACTGAAACAAAAAGACTGAAGAAGGCATTCAGCTCCACTCATTCTATATAGAAAATATATATTCTCAAACTGCACATAATTTGGGAGGAAATTGTCAGGAAATTATGAGTTTGTCCGTAATTTCTTAAATTACGCATTTGTTCTTAATTCCTTTATGTGTGGAATTGACAGGAGTTACACTAGTGTAATACATTTACTTTTTCTCTCCATTCGTCAAAGCAAAAGAAGTTAAATTCCAGTCACAGTTACGGCCTCAGGGAATCTAGGGTTTCACTAAGACAATAGAAGTGAGTTTATACAGCCCAAGACACCACAGGAAAGCCACGAATAAATGTCAAAATATCCTATTTCTCTACCGTGTATGTTTCTCTATCGCATAGTGCCTTTATTTCAAGTAAACTTCATTCACAGGTTCCTGTTCCTTTGAACTCAAGTTTGCATCGCTACAAGTGGATCTGTAAGGTCCAGAGCCCTCTCTGCCTGTCCCACTGCATGCACGCCCCCAGCAGCCCCCTGCCCCTGCACATTAAGGCTCCCCCCCATCCTAAACAGCCTACCCTGAGGGTGGGGAATCTTTCCATTGCTCAGGGCAGAATTAATGTGGTTTGGAGGCCAAAAAAACCCACACACCTTAGTGCTATCCAAGAATAATGCCTAAAGAAGTAATAGCTGCATCCCCCTGGCCACATGAGATGACATCATGGGTCCTTCCAGACCCGGAGCTGCCGGTTCCCCTGGGCACCGCCAATTCAGAGGTCTTCCTGAATTGAACATACAAGTGATTTCTGCCCTCCAAACATCACCAAAGCCATTAATCATGACCTCATGGTACACACAAGGAGAAGAAAGAAATAGAAAGTGTCAAACTTATCTTTTAAGGCCCTTTTGCTCTTTCCAAGTATTTCTTATAGAGGCAAGACATTTCTTCAGTGCCTGCTTCTCCACTGTTCTTTTAGAAATCACCAAAAAGACTATATATATGTGTGTGTGTGTGTTGTTTATGATACGTGTTATTACAGAATGAAAGGTAGGACTGATCTAAACGCATCAGAAGCTGAGAACGCTGAGCTTTTAAGGCAATGAGGTGTCAAAGCTTGCTCAGCGTTTACACACTGCCAGCGCAGAGCTCAGAGCACGGACTTGCTCGTGAGCAGTGACATGGAGCAAAATGAATCTGGGAAGAGCACATGTCCAGCGACGTTCATAGAAAGGCTTTGTGCATGCCATAGTGCATCAATAATATACCTTTTGTTAGATGTAATAAAGTCTTGGCAGAGACAGGTGATGACTCAGGAGGCACAAACAAACAAAGTCTCTGAAAAACTGAGCAAAACAACTCCAGCCCGTTTCAAGTTTAAAAGAAATAGTACCAAAATCAAAAGCAACATCTAGCAACTGGTCTCCTACCACCTCGATGTAATTCTGACTGTGCTCCATTAGTGTTCAGAGATGGTTTTAGTGCAGTCCAAAGGCCAGCAGAGACAGACAGTTCGGAGCTCCTACGCTCAGACAGCCCACGGATCATTTCTCCCCTACAGAAGCTTCTGAATACAGAGCAGAAACATCTTCTATGAAGTTTCCAGAATGGAAACCAAAATATTTCTCTAAGGATATTTTTCCTCTGCTCTTGGGCTGGTAACCTGATGTGCACCTTCTCACTTGAACTTTCTTCTCCGGGCACTGGAGTGGGCGCAGCCCGTTGGGCTGCTGACCGTGCAGAGGGTCTCAGAGCAGCTGGGGTGGCTGGCTCACCTCGGCAGGCAACGCACGCAAATCTGACTTATTTTGCACTTTACACAGACAACGAACATCGACACAAGAAGCTACCACATCTCAACTGAGGGAACACATTAGGCTGCTCAGCCTCCATCCTAAGAGTGTGTCTGACTATGCCTTAACGAGAGGGCTCCACCACACCGCACGGGTTAGCACCGAAACCCTGAGACTCTGCAGGTGCTCTTAGGAGCTGACATAGGAGGCGTTCGCTATGCCTTTGCTGTTGGGCCTCATGTTGCAAAAGGGTGTGGAGATGGCAAGCAGTGTGGAAAGCAGTGGTCAGCACTGGGTGTTCTTCAGCTCCTAAGCATTGCTAATGCATGGTATCACAAGCAAGGTCAAATACATGACGTCAAAGGACACCATTTATGTTCTGGAGGGGACTTCTAAAGTTACCCTAACTGAAAATGTAGCTTTTCATACCTATTTGAAGAAAACAGCACACATACTACTACTAACTTAAGAGTCATCAAAAAGGACTAGGTTATTAATATATCACAGTGATAGGACTCAGTAAAGCTTTGGAGACAGAGAGAGAAATACCAGTGGAAGACAGTCAGGTTTTATGGTGGTGGTGTCCTCAGGCCAAATCCATCCTTCGTGAAACTGTGCTGACACCATTAAAGACACCCCAAGGATGAATTAGGCTCATTACATCTTACATTACATAATGAGATCTGTACAGGGGAATTTCTTACAGTTTCACTGCTACAGCTCCTAATGTTAAATAGGGTTTGTACATCCCTAACTTAAAATGAAGTTTCCGAAGTATTTTAAGGCCTACATCACCTATACTCCATAAACCTAATTTATGAAACAGGTTTCCAAAACATACATGCTTCAGTCTCTGGCCCGAGTTGTTTCACAGCATTGCTATCTGCTGTTAAATTGTGGGTCCAAGTCCCACTCAGGACAAGAATGCACTTCCCAGCTGCAAGAAGTGAGCCCTAACACGTGAGGACATAAAAATGTTGATACCTTGCGACCTCCAGAGAACAAAAAGCAAGTATGGTCCCCATGGCCAGTGATAAAATGAGCCATTCATACACTGAAAAACCTCTTCCCAACAAAGCTGTCTGCCACATCTTCTTTTCAGCAGCAGAGAAATAAAATGCAAGGCACAGGACCTGTCCTTCCCGCTACGGGTTAAACCTGGGTAAAATGAGGTACGTCCAATGAACCTGAAGGAGGAGGTGAAGTAAGACTGCCTGCATGCTCGCAAGCTCCGTGCTGCGTTTGAGCCTTCAGTATAGAGCTCAGCTTGACATTGAAAAGCTTTGTAGAGGTTGGTCGTTCTCTCAAACTTGACACAGTCATAAATCCGAGGCACTGTGCAGCCAGGCACAGAGTTATTTTTTTTTCCAGGATGAGAACACATCTGAAACAACATGCTCAGACAGTATGGTATTATTTACTTACAGCTGAGCTTCGAGGATCGGGTAGCAGCCTCAGAAATTATCCCAATTATTCAAAATTGCAGTACAGTTTAAGAATTCTGTCAGGAGAGAGGAGTGCAAGAGGCAGAGCAGTGGGAAAAATTAAAATGGCTTTTTTTTTTTTTTAATAAAGCAAAATGAACCAAGGCAAGTGTTCAAAAATAAGTTACTAAAAACCATTTTATAAACTAGCTTTAAAATCTCTTAATAGCATTAGCTTACCTTCTGTTCTGTCTGAAGAAATATATATGAACCAATAATGTTCTCATGAGATTTCATTACTGAAAAGGCTCATTAGAAAAGGCATTAAAATACTAATTACCTCATAAACTATTTAGTTGTGTACCCACTGGGATAGTACTTACGAGTGCTCAAGCTCTTCATAGATCCAGCTAATCAATTAATGCTCATTACAACCAGAAAGAGTATGCAGACTGCAGCATGCAGGAGAAATAAATAAGTCAGAGGTTAGCAAAGAAAGTGACTTGGCTGTAATTGAGCCTTCCTTTGTAACACAACTGTTGTCTGCTACGATTTAATTTTAATCAGCCTTTTTGGTACTTCTGGTAACGTGACTCTTCTCGTCTCAAGAATCTCAACTATTGTTATTGCTCCTTGAAGTACATAATTTATTACGGGAGATACATTAAATGCTGCGTGGAGATTCAAGTGTACAGGTACAGCGTTCACTGATACCATGCTAACGTTACCTGCTGGGTGTGGAAACGAAGAGGAGAGGGACTTGGGGGAGTGTCTTGGGTGGTCTTCTCCTTCAAAGAGGAGCAGCCACAGAGACACAGAGGCACTGCCAGCTGTCCTGCATGTGCTCCCACAGAACGCAAAGCCCAACACCAGCACCTGCCTACCCTCTGCCAAGGCTCAGGAAGGGGCAGGAGATGTCTGCTGGCGAGAAAAGGGCTCTCAGGGTGCTT
This sequence comes from Falco biarmicus, assembly GCF_023638135.1. Taxonomy (NCBI): domain Eukaryota; kingdom Metazoa; phylum Chordata; class Aves; order Falconiformes; family Falconidae; genus Falco; species Falco biarmicus. The sequence goes on along the minus strand of NC_079291.1, from coordinate 4,143,308 downwards.
TAGAAACACCAAGGGAAAGGGGTCCTGCTTTACGCCCTGCAGAGACAGCACATACGCACGCCCCCTCACTTCAGGAGCATTAGGACTGCGGACCCTCTCTCCTCACCGGACATGGCAGCCCAGCATCAACGCTGGAAGTGTGTGGAGCCTGGATGGGGGCTGCCAGCCTCCTCTCCTTGCCTTTCGCCTGGGCTGCTGCAGGGAGGCTGCTGGCGTACCTGCTGTCACCATCAGCCTTGCCTGGATACCGGCCCATCACCTGTGATGCTGACGGCCCACTGAGAAACAAAGGATGGAGAGGGACCTGCAGGCAGCCCACAGCTGCAGGCAAATGCCGTCTTCCAGCCATGTGCACATCATTTCTCCTGCCAGGAGGCTGGCAGTGCTCTTCTGAAAGACAGACACCTTAGGAAACGTAGCCCTCAGCATCTCTGGTTAAAGACATCCAGGACTTAATCCTGGTTGCTTATCATCCCCTTCACACATGCAACTCATGAGCTTCGCACCTTAAAAATCTCTGCAGAAAGGTCTCACATGCTCCAGAGAAATGCATGTGCATGGTCTCTGTTGTTTGCACTGTGGAGGGGACAAACCAAAGACGGGAGCAAGCGAGGAAATTCAGAGCTACTTCTTCCAGCTGGTCATTGCCCAGGTTGTGGTGGTCAGGAGCCCTAGGGGTACCCAAGCTACTCCTCTAGGAGGAAAGCACATGCTGGATGGATACTAGAAGTCACAGCCATGTTATCTGGATTTTCATGGGCGGTATTAAACTAGCATCATATGTATCAGTTTTACTAAGACTAGCATAAACACATGTTGAATTTTAAGTGTAGTAGAAAGGGAAGTTTTACTTTCTAAAATGTTTAAAATGGGATCAAGGTACCTTGTTTTCTGAAATGAAGGATTTGCATATCCTTGTACAATTCCAGTAACCACAAATTTCACCAAGGGCAATTCATTCCTATTTTGATTCTCAGTACTGATGCAGATCTATACCAGTTTTCGCATAAACCCTAGATTACCTCTGGGAACTCTTTATGCAACTAATTCAAACATTGCTTGGATCAAGTTTCCAATCAAACTAATCCACCGCTAACATAATTTAGAAGACTGACAACTCTCTGCAAATTGATGTAGCAGAACAAATTTCCCATTCTTTGTGCAAATGGTAGTCATCCTAAATGTTAGTAAGTACGGTTTGGGTAACACACATGGATTTTCAGATTCTTATTGTTCTTCACCATTCTAAAGTACTTCAGGAAAAGTGGTTTCTTAACAAAAGAGAAGGTAATGCACAAATAAACAGATGGACAAAGTTAGCCAAATAGGCGTCAATAACATTATGCTTACACACTAACAGTGCGTGGAATGAAGGAGGTAAAAATCCCACCAAAACCACGGAAGAGAAAAAAGGTTACACAAATGTACACGTGCACAAACAGGCACACCTGCAGACATCTGACAAACAAAGCTGGAGCTCTTCAGATTGTTAGCTGTTACTATCACCTACCACTGCCTCTTGTTTAAATGAAGTACCCAGAGAGGCCAGATTTTGTACACATCCAGATATGAATGTTTTGGCATGATTTTTTAATTTAAGAGGATCCCTAGAAGATAAAATTAGAGCAGTATCTGTTACAAAACCCCAAACACTTAGTTTTCTCTCTGACACACACACACACACACACAACTGCACCCCAGCACCAGCCTTCCGAGCAGCTGCACACGTCCATCAGATGGAAAGCAGATCAGGACTGCATCCACCCTTACCTGGGTATCTCCTGGCTGCTATGTTGGCAGCCAAAACAAAGTTCACGCTTAACCTCATGCTAAAGAACCTCTGTTAACAGTCGGGGAACACAGTCCATCCTCTTTACATATATTTCTCTTGAACCACAAGCAGCACATAAAGCAGACTCTAGTCATATTCAGTAATGATGCTAGGTATTTTGGGGAAAAAAAAAAAAAAGGCAAAAAGTTGGCACAGTAAGGCAAATGTCATACTTTGGTGTATAGTGGTGTTCTGTCAGAAGCCAGACATATTAAAAATATTTACATAATTTAAAATAATTTGTACAGGTCTAGTAAAGTCTATTTTGGGCTTTGGGCTTTAATAAAAGTTTAAACATTTGCTAGATCCCATCGGGCTTCATGTGTAACCTTGGCATTTGAGGGCAGTATTGAGGATATGCCATTACTAAACTTTTCATATTAGTATGAGTGTGAACTGAAATACCATAATAAAAATATAACAATATTTCTTGCGCCTTGAAAACAGCCCTGGACTTTATATGTATTTCCAGATGGGAAACTAAAAATGTACTCTATGTTTGCACATGTATACTCAGAGGTGGCTTTTAGTCTAATTTAAACATTCCAGAATAATGTGGCCTAAATGTAACAACATGAATCATCCATCAGTTTGAAAGAAATATCTGGCAGTTTTTCATTATGAACCATTAGGGACAGGTACCGATACCTGTGACTGACTGATATAGGAGAGTCAAAAAACTTCCGGTGATTGGTATGATGAATCAATTATAAAAATCTCCTGGCATTATTTTAGGGCTTAGAGAAAATAATTTATCTTTATTATGCAATGAACATCTATAGGAAGCAGAACTGAAAAATTTAATCGGAAAAAGATCATATAAGATGCTGGCAAAGTTGGCAAAATTCCAGTGTGCAGAAAGAGGAGGCAAATATGTAGTGTATTCTAAATAAAAGCCTTAACAGTCGAACTAAAAGTCAAAACCAACAAAATGCTTACCTGGCAGTATCAAACCGTGGAAGGGCCAGAGCCTGCCTAAAGGAAAATTTTGATATTCAGAAGTATAAACTACGTCCTCAGTTGATGCAAAAACCACACAGTTCCTTTAAGTCGGTGACTTTATACAGTTTTACAGAAGCTGAGGATCAGGGCTAAATCCTAAAAGTGATCTTTGACTATGTCAAAAATGTTGCTTCTGATACTTTAAAGCTAGAGGAGTGTGAAATTATCTCTTGAGCTGCTTATGGGGCTTGTTTTCTTTCTGAACACTTATTTTTGAAAATTGAAATGGAGAGGAGAGGAGGGGAGAGAGGAGCTGCAGTGAAAAGGTGGCTATTTTGTTTTAAATCATTTCCAGTATACTGAAAAACAAAGCTACAGCAATCCTGGCTGCTTTTTTTCTATTTTACAAAAGCTTTCTGTTTTTTTACAACATAATTTTAAGATCAAGCTTTCATGAATGAAAACCTAATATAATGAAGGTAACAATCCTAAATTAAAGTACTTTTACACTCATATTGCTACTAAATGAAGAATTTGATACTATCTTAAAATAAGATTTTTAGAACATTTTTCAATATGATAATGAGTTGGTTTCACTATGACTTTAATATACAAAATAGAAAAAATAGCACATCCATGATGTGATGAAGAGGGAGGTTTTGCATAAATTAAATTATATTCCTAAAAGATTGACAGTCTTTTAGTCAAATCTTTAAAGTTCATCTTTAGTTGGTAAAGTCCATCTTCCCCTTGCCTCTGCAATACCAATGGGAAATTATTCCATTTATAGCAAGTATTTTGCTCTCTTCTATGTAACATAAGTGACTTAAAATGAACTATCTAAAGCACAGCAGTTTAGAGGTGCCTACATTGCCAGAGAAATTGCAATCAGTCCTTGGCATGTGAGGAACAACCTGTGAGCAAAGATTGCTCAGGTCCCCTCTGGGGTCCGGTAACGTGGGCTATGCAGTAGCTGTAGCGTAAGGAAGATACAGAGTGCAGAGGACACAACCAACTACACTACATCCCATGCAACGCGACTACAGAGCACATTTGGGAAGATTATTCATAGCATTTCGTACACTAAAATCTCTGATAAACATTACCGGCCAGCAGTTTGCTAGTAAAAACCGCAAGTGGAGCAAAGTTTGCTGCGTAAGTGTTTCCAGGGTGGGAGACTGAGCCTGTCCCAGTTTTTAAATCACCTCCTTGATAATTCTCTGAACATAAATAAGAGAAGTTGCACTAATGAACATCTGGAAGACAGTATATAACTCTCCCACCACTGAAAAGTGTCACTGGCCATATCTGACAGAAGAAACAACAAATGCTGTGAGCATTTCCTCAGACGGAACACAGCTTGTAGCAGTATTTCAAATATGCCTGTGATCTTAGAAGGAGCTCTGTAGGGGTATTCGTTAGTCCTGGTTTGGATATGGTTGACATTATGTGAAAGTAAGTGCTCTCCTGAGATTTCATTGAAAGCCACGATGCCAGGGAAGCTGATCTCACAAGGCTTCCATCATCTCAGATGACAGAAGTTGCAGAAGATCAGTTAATTTTTGTCATTCTGAGCCAAAATCTCATCAGTAAAGTTCAGGAAATTTCAGGGGTATTAAATCCAAACACAAACTGTCACCTTCATTTGGAATGGAATCCTGAATTTGAGTGTGTAACCCCCTAAGTTTGAGGAGCCGAGTCCCCCCATTATTTCCCCAGTGCTGGGAAAACACTGTATTTCAACAATTATACTGATGCTACCATATCAGTACATTTCAACAATTATACTGATGTTAAAATAATCAATATTAACCTGAAAAAATACATATACATAAATTTTACTCGGATAGAAGTTGTGTTTTCTGGAAGTGACAGCCAGAAATTCTTCTGTGCTTGTTTCAGCTCTTCCACTGATAAATTGTGTGGCCTCTAGTGAGTCACTTCACTTTTCTCTCTCGGTTCAACAGTCTAAAATTATTTATCTCACAGGAATGCTATCATAATTAATAAACTGCTTCATTAGCTACTGCACAGTTTTCAGAAAATGCTTTTTAAGCCTGTCCATAACAAAGAGATTTATCACCATGAGAATTCTGCTTCCAGTTCTTGTGTCCTCAGTGGTTAAAATATGGAGCTGGTAAAGTGTGTAACGCCACCCCCGTTGCCCCAAAGCCCACGGTGTGTCACGAGAGGCACGTGTACATCCCAAGCAAAGCCCAGGTTTAGTGTGCAACAGCCTGAAGTGCAAAACAACTTCCATTATTCATGGCTCTTGCAAAAATCTTGGAAAGTGAAAGCTGTACATATTCCAAGCAAAAGACTGAAATGTATCTATGCGAAGCAGAACTTCCCTGTAACACAACCTTGGTTTTATTTTTATAATTTCCTTTTTCCCTGGCTTCGCTACCATAAGGACTTGCTTTTACTTGCAGCAGCTCCTACTGACACACAACCTCACACAAACAAAACCTTTTCTGGAAGGGACAGTTTGGCACCAAAGAAGTCGCCCTCACATATACGGATGCATCTAACTCAGGTTTCAAAACTTTACAATACACAAAAGTCCGCAGTTCATGCGCCGGGCTACACGACAGCTACAGCAAGCAAATATTAGGATTGTATTTCAATTATTGCTATGGTTACAAAATCAGGGTGGACACTGAAGGGAAAAGGAGAAAAAGAAACAAATCTACAAAGACGGTAATTCCTCTGAGGAAAGAGAGGGTGGTGGAGAAACAGAGGGACAGAGAAAGGGTGAGGGCTGGTGGGTGGGGGAGAAAGCGAGGTCATTTTAACACCCAGCTGAATCAAGGCAAACAAAATAATAAAAATCCAAGTTCTGCTAGGGAAATAGTGCCGATAAGATCACCGCGGGATAAAGTGACACAAAGAAAGAAAAATGCAAGGAATTGTTACAACTTGTGTCTGCAACAGGCAACGCAATTTGTATGCACTCGGGAGAAGCAAGATCAAATATTCAGCACGTATTTGCAGCAGCTATGAGTAACCGAACCGCCTTGCTTCTCTGTTGCACTTATTGAGCCACTGGCAGCCTAAGAAGAATTAGTTCCTACCCAGTCTAGTTCATAATCCACGATTTAGGCATGACGGGTACAAGGTCCTGTTTCAGTAAACAAAAAATATGATTAGCTTCACCCATCATGATAATACCTTAATCCACAGTAAGGCATACTGTCTGCAGGCAAAGCTACTGCCCGGGGAGGATTTTAAAGCGTAGATCAGGAACACACTGAAAGGTTGGCTTTGGGGACTTTAAAACATAAGCACAAATGTTACAGGAGATACAATTTCAGAACAGCGAGTTTTGTCAACAGTTGCAGAAGCACCGTGTTTTTTAACTATTTAGCAGTCCCTTCCCTGAAAACACTTCTCAGTTACCAATACAGGAAATTTTACCACAGCTGTTTTTTTTTTATATTGGAAGGCTTTGCTTTGCACATTATTTTTTTTTTTTTTTATGTTGCTTTCATTGCTTTATTGTGAAGGACAAGATGAGCAATTGCTGTTGATAGCTCTGCAGAGATGTGACATATTTCTTTCTGCTCAGTAGTCCAGAACCCATGTGAAGAAAAGCCTTCTGGCCCCGAAGCAATGCATGCTGCTCTACTAAAGTGACTGCTTACCCAGCCAGCTTATAGGAAGACACGGACTTCAAGACATTTATTATATTTAACAAAATACCTTCAGTCATGAAGTGTTACGTAGCTAAACCTAGAGCTTCGGTGGCTCTGATCCTGCCCGGACTGCCTGCACCAGGCTCCTACCTGAAATCAGTATGGAAATCTTGCAAACCTGAGCCCAGCGCTGGTACCCAGTGGGTGGGATGTCCTTAAGGCCCCCGGCTGTCCCAGGGTACCACTGCTGTTAGGGCAGCGTTCCTGTTTCTGCATCCAACGGCAGAGCTGAGTACCAGACCCAGAGCTAGGGGTAGGAGCTTACTCCAGCCATTTCTCCCTTTGCACTAGTTGCACCATCACAGCTCACGGGCGCCAAAACACACATTATTTGTAACACAAGCAGCAGCAGAAGACTCCACCCAAACACAGACCCCAATCTGCACCCAAGCAAAGCTGACCACCTTGGTGGCCGAGCCTTTCCCACTTGTCTGACGTGCTGTGTTTCTGGCAAAAGCGAGCAGTGCCTGTCCGACAGCCATACAACATGCACCCAGGTCCCTGCAGCCAGCCCTGTCTTTCTGCTGGGATGAAGAGCTGAGCGACGCTTGGACCAGGATTTTCACAGCCACCAGTAGGATCTGGACCCTTCACTCCCATAAGCTGAATAAAATTTCTGATTTTTTAATAAATAAATCAAAATATATCTATATAAAAAAAAAATTAAAAAATGAGTGCTGATGACAACTGGCTAACGGCAGTTTCTTTCACCTCTCTCTTCCTCCTTCGCCAAAGCTGTCCAGTGTTCTTAGGTAAATTATGAGGTTCAGTTAATGTGGATATTTTACCATTATAATTAGGAACATGCTCATTACTGGTTTATTACTTTTCTTTTCTGGTTACGTTGTCACTCTTACATCTGATAGACACTTTCAAATTCATTTTCTTATTATTACTGTTCAACCTAATAACGCATACAAGGCAAAAACAATAGCCCACAACCCTGCATAGCTCTGATACGGAAATAATTTATTTTTTAAAGAACCATGCAGATTCTGTCAGGAAGGCAGGCATAGCCAAGTCACCCATATTACATTTTATTTAAATTTTATAAAACTACATACCCAGCAAGGGGCAGATGGAGAGGGTAAAAGAAAAAAATTAATAGGTCAAATGGAAAACCGTATTTTTAAGTTTGATTACTTTCGTTGCCAACCTGCTTTTTATACCTCCTTTCGGAGCTCATAAATCTCTACAGGTAAAGATCAATGCCTTGCAAAATTCAGATAAAGAGGCATCAGCTCCACCAAAAAGACCTGCTGTCACACAGCCTTCCAGTGGTTCAGTGCACACTATTTATCTTTCACTCCAGTAACCCACACGGTATTGCACTTCCGAGTTAGAAAACCTTGAATACTCTGAAACTGCAAAACCAAACTGCATGTAAGCAGGGCGTTAAGGCAAAGGCACCACCAACAATTACGAGTTCATAATATTCTCAGCCTACTGAACCACATGTTAATATGCTACACATGCTGTTCTGCATATTTTTACCACGTACACTTAGAGCTATATGTTTTCTCCACTTTCCAATGCAATATATTTTAATACAAAATCAATGTGTGTTTTTGGTGGGCAGCATAAAGGTTTTATCCACTCAGCTCTGAATCTAAGAAGAAAGCAGTATTGATTTAGATGTTCACTCATTCATTTACTAGGACAGTTTTAAAGCATTAGGTGATAACCTGATTGAGAGGCACACTGTGAGGGAAACTTGAGATTGTTGTGATAAATTAAATCAGTTCCAGGATGTCATCTACAATACTTCAATATTTGAAGGAACATTCTCCTGAAAAAAAATTAAAGCAGGAAACAAGCACCTCGGGTGGCAGAGTGTGGCTTTCCATAAATGCCAGGTAATACAAGCTGATTAAAATTGTATAGATAAATAAATTGCTTATTATACAAACTTAACATTAATGCAACATATATTCTATATGCATCTGTAGATGTGTATATCAGACAATGCATGTATTTATCAGACTGGCTTTCATTTCCCACTACAAACTGATTATGAACCGATCAAGGGTGTCAAACTTTTCCCATCTGTCTGCTTTCTCTAAAACACTTGGCGTCACACAGCATCCCTACAGATATTATTTATTCCTATTGATTCTACAGAAGCAAATTAAGTCACCCATGTCACCAAATATTGTTAGGACTGCTGCATACCAAATCATGCTTGCATTGCTCATGTACATACTTTCATGAGGCCAGAATGATTTGGTCTCACATCTAGAGAAGCCTGTCCTGCATTCTCTCATGTAGGCACAAATAAAATGCTGATCCACCTGCCATGGCTGATGAATCAGACCTGAAGTCCCCCAAACTTCTCCAGTTACTGCAGGCATTAGCTACAAGCAGCTTAGACAACCGTCTAGTGTTCAAGACATATAGTCTTCACAGAATGGGGCCAGCCAAAGAGAAAATAAGCAGTGCTGGATGCACCAGCAGTAACAGCATTAGCAGAATCCAGTGAAATCTGAAATTCCTTCCTAATGCAGGATGCAATCCAGAAAGCTACTAAGCACCCTCACTTTCAGCTTTCTAAAAAAAGTCAACAGAGTATGTGAAGTCTCACGCTTTGAGCACGAAGTAAAGTGAAATAGTAAATAAGAACAAACATGCCTGTAATACAGATGATCCTGATTTAAAATTCATGAGCTTACGCATAAGAAATAATTTTTCTCTGAATATTTCCTACATTTCTTCCGCTTCGTCTTCAGGCAGAGTATTGTTGATAGCTTCGTATTCCTCAAAGCAGTGGCTAAACGAAGAGGCCTTTTGCATTACACGTGTGCTCACATAGAAACAAAGTATAAAACTAGAATATAGAATATTAAAAAAACCACAACACTTGTATTTCAAAAGAAGAAAGGTTCTGGAGCTCTGAATGATGCCTTTTACTCCTAAGAGTTAACGCGTGTGGATTTTTTTCCACCTCTGGAGAGGGGCAGAAAGCCCCTGAGCAGCAAAGGCGCTGCTCGTTCCCCACACTGTGCTTTGGAACCAACAGCAATTTCTGTCTGAAAGAACCATGCCTTCACGCGTTAGGTTTAGGGACAAAACCTGCTTATCCAGATTAAAAAGTAATTTGTGTTGATGTACAGTTTCAGCCATTAAAGCAAAGAATTCTCACCATATGCACCAATAATTTAATCTTGTTCTTAAGTAGCCTCACACTTCCAGTAAAAAAAAGGCAGGGGGTGCAGGGGGAGCATAAACTCCAGAACCTTTAGCCCCCAAAACAGATGCCAGTTTTAGATTTATTCAGCCAAGGAGTATTTAGCTTGGCTCATCTATGCTTGCGTTGAAAAAAACACTTGCCTATTCCAAAAAGTTTTTAACAAGCTCTGCTGCAGATGCTGTTGCCATTTGGCATGTCACCGTCACTGTGTGGTACGGCAGAGAGAGAACCCTTGACCACAGGTTTTCCTTGGCTGGGGAAGCCAGCGTTTTTGGCGATCGCTTTTCTTCTGGCCAACTGGCTGCATGTTTACAGAGTGTGGTTTCAGACGGGGTGTTAACAGAGGTTGGGTTAACAGCCTAACCCAGACCAACAGTGAGGCGAAGGCATGACCTATCCAGTCTAAGAAAACAGGGATAGAATAAACTTGTATACGTTGTTGCTCTTAATCCAGAATCTCTTGCACGCACCATACCTATAGACAAGATGATATTTTTCTTTGCCTCAGGATAGATGACAACAACTTTAAAAGCTGTACCAGCCATGCAAAGTAGAAATATATAAAAACATGTGGTTGCTTAATCTTCGTCGGCTTGATTTCATTCTCTCACTTATGACAATTTTACTTTGGCGAAATGCCACTGAAAGAAGTTCAGTGAAGTTACTCCTGTTTTCCACTAGGATGAGCTATCTGGAGAGGATAAAAATCCTACAGAGTTAAACTCCTATCCTTGTATTTCCACTAGCCAGCAAATGGCAGTTCTGAAACTGAAAAAGCCTAAGTGTTTCTACATTGATGAACTTGGTTCCAGGGGTTATTAGTGCCAAATGCCTTCATGACAGTGCATATAAAGCTGGGGAAAACTCACAAATGCCCACTTATAGTTTAGCTTACCTACATTAATCCTACACCAGTACATACGCCCGAGAAGCCTTGACTTTGTACATACAACAAGACATACAACAACTTTAAAAAACACTACGACATTTCACTTGTATAAACACAATATTTTTGTCCAAATTCTGACTCTTCTTTTTAATGCAACACCTCTGTTGCACTCAAGCAAAAGAAAATATCTCAGTTTTATATACATTGTTTGGTCTGCTTTTCTAACACTGCCATTACTCTGACAGACCATGCACCTCTCTGGAAAAAACAAAGACTATGTACACTCCACTGCTTTTTACTTCACTCTTTGTTAACTGTTAATTTTCTTCAAGCCAAGTTGTGGAGCACAGGCACCATCAGAGAACTAGCCGGACCATCTGCTTAAATTCCACTAATCTGCACCAAAAGTCTTATTTCACACAGTACGAATCAGATAACCCACCCTTCACTTCAGTTCCTTCTCACGAAGAGTTCAGCTAGGACTAGGAGCATGTTGAAAGTTCATAGACACAAAGGCAATTTACTGCAGCATATTAAAAAAGAGTATAACATATGACTAAGAATGAAGTAAGCAGTGTCTGGCTACATCCCCCACTGTCTGGGTAACCCGTATGCAAGAGCAATATAAGAAAAGAAAAGATTTTGTAAAAAAAAATTCTCTTTTTACCATTTTGGCTTCTGAATGCATTGGGGGGACTTGAGGTGAAGCACACGGGTTATTGAGGTTCGGTCCCTGCATCCCCATGATGTTAGAGTTCATTGACATTTGTCGCTCCATCTTATAAAACAAAAAGAAAAGCAAAAAAGAAAAAAAAAAAGCTTTGAAAACATCTGGAGACATTTGCAAGAATTTACGCTCGGTTTCTATTTAAATGGACTCAGCTTTATTTCTTCAAGTCATGACTGGAAAAATAACAATCTGTGTCGTGAATTGCATGTGTGTATGCACACAGGCGTGTGTTTCATCAGAATCGGCCCTGAAAACTCACAGCCAATTATACAGAAAAAGGGTTCTTTACTAAACAAATGTACCAGCCACCCAGGTTTGTACTTTTTTGTAATGATTTTCTCCCTTCCAGTATAACAACACTCGGAGTTAAGTGGTTTTAAAAGCATCACTGTATAAAGTCGTAGCTTCCCCTGTCAGTGCAGCCCAACTTAGCTTGTTAAAAACATAAATAAAAATCTATAATCTTGAGTATATGGAAAACAAGTTGGCTCTTTTTCCTTCACTCAAACCGCTCAGCTAAGAAGAGTTTTCCGTACGTCTTGTAAAGGAAGCTTTCATGTACTGCTGAGATAGCAAAACACAAAGCAGAACTCTTCCCGGCTACTCAGAGCCCTTTCTGCAAGCTAATCTCACTAGGCTGGGGGGGGGGGGGGGGGGGATATGATTTCCAAGACAAACTAATGGCAGTAAGGCCTAGGTGAAATAATTTCCTGGAGTGCCTTCCCCGAAAAGAGGCAAGCCCTGTTACCCTGCTAATTGGTAGGGGTGGTAAGTAGGGTTATGGTGCCGCTTTCGCGAGAGCTGCTCATCCTGCCTTGCTTTGGGCCATCCCTTGAATCGTTAGTTCATACAAGGAAGAAGCTTTTGGATCCCCCTGAGCAGTTCCGAGGAGGGGAGCTAGTTTTTGTGCTCTGTGGTGAGGTATTGACTCCTACCCTCCAGGATCCCAGCAAGAATGGATGGGTGCTGGGCCTGGGGGAGAGGACAAGAGGCCACTGCTCACTGGCAGGCAGAAGCTGCCCCTGCCAGGGACCCTCACCCTTCCCATGGGGCAGGATCAGCTCCCACTGCCACCTCCTCTGCAGACCTTTCAGGAGGGCTGTGGGGCAGGAGCTGGAGCCAGGGCAGCCAGCGCTGCCAGGGTCTGTCTCGCTTTCATGCTCACACCTCTGGGACCCTCAGACTGAGCACCCTGCTTGTCTGCAAGCAGAGCTGCCCAAAGGGCTCCCCCGCAGCAACCCAAAGCCCCTGAGCTTACAGTGAAGCAGGATGTTAGCTCTGTTTCAGGTCCCTTAGGAATCATGCTGGGAAAAAAATTGCCCACAGTGACATATGTTATTTTCATTGAACTTCCTGGTTCATATTCCAGGAGAGCCTTATTGACGAGTTATGAATTAATAACTTATTAATGACTGCTCAAAAAGCAGCCAACCCTGAATCTTTGTAGCCCGGTGGAGTGTCCTCCTTGCTCCAGCAAAGCCAGAACAAGCAGTGCTTTCCTCCCTCCCATGGTCAATTGCTCTCAGGTCGTCTTCCAAACCAAGCACCATGGAACGAAACAGAAACTTCTCCTTTCCCAATCCCCATTCCCCCGTGCTATCCTTACTCATCTCCACCCCTCATCTGCCTGAACCTTTTATATTGAAAGGGTTGTTAAGATAATTCAAAAATTTGAAGATACAATTGCAAAGCACCCCTTGGTCTCCCAGAAGATGGCAAATATTCCCACCTCTGCAGAAATAAGTGTAAGATGAGCGGCAATCATGAGTGAATTCTGTTTAAGTGCAAGTTACCGGGCCAGAAAAGTAAGTTACATTTCTTTCTTGTTAGCTGGTTATCTCCCACAAACAAGAGGATTACTTGGAGTTCACTGGCATAACTTATGTACATGGCTTTTCCAGTTTTGTCTGACTTCAGAAAAATCTTTTTGTTCCAGCGCAGACATACTGATCTCACCTACAAGACTAAGTGTGAGAACCAGAAACTGTAGTCTCATGTAAACCATTTCTAACCACTCTCATACTAATTAACATGCCATTAATTGCACCAGAAATGCTCCTGTGTAAGATGAAGCAGTGAAAGAAGTCCAGCTTCCTTAACTCGTTACACTTTGACGTTTTAGAAAATTCAGCACACTTTCACCTCTGCATAGGCTGAATCGAGCAAAAAAACAACCTTCCTCCCCCACGAAAAACCCAAACCAGAAAACTTACAGGCATGAGTACAGCAGAAGATCCAGGCATGGTAGGGTTGGGCAGGGTGCCAGGCATAGAGGCAGGCATAGGCTGTCTTTGTCGGTTGTGTAGATGCAGTAGTGAGGACAGAGAACCTGGGACAGGCCTAGGAGAAAAGGAAAGAAAGGTGTCATGGGCTATGGAGACCAAAACAAGCCTTACCGTGCCAGCCATTGCTATGCACAGGCAACTCTAGACAAGCAGGCACAGATAAGCCAATCCAGCATTTGTCCTCTCCTGCATAAATGAGTAGAACAGAAAGATTTCCAGAAAGAGATGAATCACCTTCCCTCTGCCATTTATCAGTTAAAGCACCAGGATAGTTGATCTGACAGAGCATGAATGTAATACTAACAGCCATCTCAGTCTATGCACCTCTGCATCTTACAGTGGCCAGCAAAAGGTTTCTACAGACAAAGCAGGAAAATCTCCTGGCATGCTGCACCAGTGCATTGCTGTAAATTCAGCCCTCAGGAACAAAAATATCTGGATAATAGTTTTGCAGACTATGACAGAAAATGTGACACTTAAAATTAATGTTGAAATTTTATCACCTGTAAATAAACTACTTTAAAATGAGTAATTCATCTCACTCTTTATATTCCTGCCTGGGAAACTGTTCCAAAGCGATTCCTGATTTTACAAGTTAGCATGTCACCAGGGCACAGAAAATGGAAAAAAAAAGAAAGAAAATTAGCCAAATTACGTTCAGATTAAGTAGGTTGTAAAGGCAAAAAGTACGGACTATAAAAAGGCAGAGTGAGTTATTTTGGCAAAATGAGTTCAAAAGATTTAGAAGGATTTTTCTAAGTACAGCACAGGGAAAAGAGTGCATGTGAGAAAGCAGGCCCACTCACAAAGGAGAAGAATCATAAAATAAATGGATTAAACAAAGCTGGGACTGCTCTTTGAAAATAGCCTTTAAGAGTGTGGTCTTGGGAGTTAGTTAAATTAATCAGCTTCTTTTGGTTTGGTTTGGTTTGGTTTGAAGAAGGTATGAGTTGCTTGAAGTTTGGGGTAAATACAACTTGTTACCATTTCAAAAAGCATGAAAATAAGAAAGCTTCCACATACAGTATCTCAACAAACATTGCTAGTACAAGTTAGTACTTTAAATTCTCACAGAGCAGGATGCTCTCTAGTATAGTATGTGGTTTACATTGTTTATTAGTCAGAAGAGATACCCCTAAAGTTATGAGAAGGACCGGAGAGAAGGGGCCATAGTCTGGGAGCTTGAATGGCCTCTGCAGGGGGGAGCATGGAAAGACGTTTGGAGCCTCTAAACATCAGGGTCGATTCTCAGCCTTGGCGGACGCACACTTTGATTCGGTGATGAATCCACAACTAGCCATAAAAGCCTCGAAATCGCGCTGGTCCAGTCAGGGAAGTAGAGTCATAACCTGAGAGCTGCAAGGGGGAAGACAGCCACTTCTTCCGTGTGGTCTGAACCACGTCACACCAAATGATGGGGCTTTACTTCTTGCCCCTCCAACCGTAAGTGATACTGGCAATCATGAACACATACACACCTCCTCTACCTTCAGCTGTCAGTTCCATTTATCTAACAGCAAGCAAAGAGGCCAACAGCTGTGAGCAATGGAATTCACAGACATCCCATATGGAGGACACCACATCCAGGTTCCCAAAGTGGAGGTGCTTGTTTCACGGCAAGCCCAACTTCTTCTAACCTACAAGTCTCATCCTCCTCTGCCCAGCACTCAAACCACTTAATCCCCTCTTCCCTAAAACTCCCCAGTACTCCCCATCCTTAGACCTTCAGTCCTTCCATCCTCCTCTCTTCAAGCCTGTTCCCCCCAGAAACTTTTCTGTCCCAACAAATGCCACCTCAAAGTCCTTGCCCTGCCTACCCCCTCGTACCCAGACACCCCTGCTACTCCCATCCCTCTGCCCTCAGCTGCCTTCTTCTCTTTAGCAGCTGCACACAACTGAACCCATCCTTTTGTCTTGGTTCTCCATGGAGAGAAAAGGGCTGTGTTTTGAAGGATGTTTTTAAAATCCTCCTCGACACATACAGTCCTCATTCAGAAGGGGGAGAAAAAAACCAAAACAACAAATGTATCTCAGACACAGACAAGAAGCTCTTCCTATGCCTCCCTGGCTATCTGCTGATGGAGTAATATGATGTACTTTACATCTCCACACCCCCCCACAGAAACTCAAGACAATGTCTCCCAAATACATGGTGTACCATTGTGAGAGGGTGCAAGGAGTTCTGTGAGGGAGCATGAATCAGCTTCTGGGATAGGGGACTCTATGGTCAGCTCAGCACAAGGCTGCACCTGGGGAGCTCTGGAGGTGCTGTAAGTGGAATGGATGTAGGGCTGGAAAAATGAGCTCAGAAAACATACTTACAGTACACGGTCCCTGACCCATCCTACTCTCCACCTAAAACACAGCTGCTCCATGTACCGGCACTCGTCCACACAAGAGGACTGACAAGTCATTAGGGCAGGGTCAAAACAGCATGAAAAGCAAGATTCGGTGACCCTTTGAAAATAAAAAAGTGAGGAGGTACCAGGCAGGATGTGAGGAAGGGAATTATCTCGGTTTCGTTTCCAGAGGCTGTGGTGACCCCCACAAGCAGATTCCACTCCCCACCAGCCCATCCTCACTGCAGCTACAGCCCTGCAAAGCAACAGACAAGTTCAAACGGATCTTCCCTGTTTCATACTGGAAAGTCCTTGTGACGGTTGCCTGACAGAAGGGCCGAGACCCCCGTGCTGGGGCAGCTGAGGAGCAGAACAGAGTGTGCTACGGTCCCTGCTGGGGGTGCACCCTGGGTCCCCTCCCAGGAAAGCAGGCAGAGAAGAGTGGGCAGGAAAGGAGAAAGCACTGGTGCACTCACGCCTGTCCTGGGACAAGACTGAGGTGTGCACCCACCCACCCGCCTGCTGGGGCCCTGAAGCCCTCTGGGCCCACCAGCTCAGACACAGCCTACGGGAACTGTGCTGGCTAACAGGAGCAATGCACTCAATAAAAACATCACCTGAGTTTTCACTGGGACCAAAGTAAAACAAGTACCATGACAACAGCCCCCACCGACCTTTTATTCATTCTGAGACTGTCCCACATACAGACCCTTTGTACAATTCACCAGTTTCATAATAAGCTTAGGTGTTAGGCTGTTTGACAGAAACTTATTCTGGCCTGACCTATGCAATTTCTGCAAGTGATTCTCAAGGGACTACATGGTTTGACTTTTGTTTATATGTCCCAGAGCCAAAAAAATTTCCAAAATTGCTTTAATGAGTTTGGGAATATGGGACTTGGGCAAAAGGGAATTATTGGTATTTATTAAAATGGCAAAGAAGCCTCCTTGTTGTCCCCGGTTTCACCTTTAATGCTGCTTCATTTTGGGGCTCTGCATGTGCTTGACACTTGGCTAGAGGAAAAAAAACCCTCAGTACTTCAGGTATTTTTTCTTGCTACGCTCCTGCTAGTCCGTTCCCAAGTGTGTTTTTGCAAAGAGGTGCAGAGCAGTCAGAGAAACCTTGCGCTTCAAGGTTGACCCTCTGTTGAAAAGTCTGCACCGCTCCTGCCACCAATAAAAGTGCTACATAATGCACACCAGATTCCGCTCCCCATCGGGGAAGCTGACATTGGCCAGTACTCATGGATACTTCTATTGCTTCCACATTGAATACAGGTCATCAATTAGCCCGTGCTCGTGCGCACTCACTTGTGCAGAGCTCGGGGAACGTGTATGGCACAGAACCGTACAGGCTGAGATACTCAATTTGTCTAAGACATTTATTCTCCTTCCAAGGACAACACAATCTCTTTTGTTGTTGCTTTCTATCCTGCAGCAAAGAAAGTCAGTGAGAGTTTATAATTGTTATTTTTAATGTTGGACACGTCAACTCTGCTCCTCTCTTTGTAAATGCTGAGGAGGTGCTGCCTGCAGCCTGTCAGTCAATATTGCTGACTGAGGGATTTTAATTCCTTGGCACCTGTGTTGCTAAATGAATAGGGTTGTTGGGCAAACAGCCCAAAAATGAAGGACAGATAAGATAGAGAACTGGCAGGTGCTCAACCTCACTGAAAATCGGGCCATCCCTAGGGTTTTTCCCCAGTTTTAGAATTTTCACTGTGTTCCAGCAGGAGCCCACTGTTGGGCAGGATGGGGTCTCAGTCAGCACTGGTACACTATCCCTTTGGGTGTGCGTGGCCTGGATGGGTAGGGTTACAGTGGCTTAGTGAACTACCACGTGTTAGCCAAGCTGCTGTAACTGAGCACGTTGGCTCCCCTCCCTCTGCACGGTCGTGCTAACACCATGAGTCATCCTCACTAACATTTAAACAGATGGGCGGAACCCCGCTAAGCTGTGGTGACTCGACCATGTTCCATCATATGACTCTGTCCAACGATTAAAGATAACTCCACTAATGTAATCAAATATCTATGATACGTATTTTGCTATGGGCTTTCTTGATTAATACCAAATATTCTGTCTGCTATGATGCAACACCTATATGACCCAGTCTTCTAGATTGTCTGATGACTAAATACTACATTCACCTATTAAAAGACTAGGGTTCTCTTAATTGGTAGTCTTCAAGAACAGTTTCTGCAGATGACTATTAGCTGCTGAGGTCTCAGGAGACTGGGTTCATACTCACTTAGATCATTTGGGGCTGCGTGCGGAAGGACTGACGCTATTTAAAGCACCACTGCAGCAAGTTTTCTATTATGGTAAAGCACTGCGGGTCAGTGGCTCTTACCATGACCTCTCTCCTGCTCCTTACTCTCCTGCATGTAGCGTTCATGCAAAGTCAGCAACAATACCTACAGCACAACCGAGTTTCTTCTACTTAGTTATCCCTGGTGTGGAAAAAGTAAAGCTGTAAGTATACGGAGTTGCACTGGAGCAAAGGAACTCATCTCTTGACTTTCTATGGCCTCCAGACCCAACCAGCTCACACAGGAGCAACCCACAGGTGGCTGGCTGTGGTGGCAATTTGCCATGTTGGGTCAGCACTGGCTCAGGGATTTCTGCACCACACTCCAGTTACGCAACACAGACTTGCCCAGACTTTCATCATTTTTATATATATATGCATGTATATATATGTATGTACACACACACACATATATATATATTTATTTATTCAAACACTGCCTAGAAGCCTTGGTTTAAAAACTACGGATGAGGTCCTGCCCCAAAAAGCTTATAGACCAAGGATAAAATGAGGGAGAGCAAGTGGAAGCAACAGGGAGACACAGGTGAATAAGGCAGCAATGACACTGTTAGGATCAATGTAATAAGGAGCAACCACTGCATACCAGCAGCCAGGATCTTTTCAAGGTATGGCAGTATGTGCATGTGGTTTAGGTGGCTTTCAGGCTGAAGCACCCAAGTAGACCACCATGCCAAGAACGAGCGCAGTCGGCAACAGCCTACCTTCTGAATGTCTGATGGACAACCAGGTATTGTCACAATTGAAGTTTTCATTGCTAAAAAGTTCACTGGAGCACGTAGTGCTACAGACCAGCTGCAGACCCATTCCACAGAAGCTACTGAGGCCACAGTATGACCCAAGTGCTGGCCTGGGCCTTCAGTATTTCAAAAATCCAGTCAGAGAGGAAAGATTTGGAAAGGATGTTCTAAGCTGAGAAAAGTGTACTGACTGGAGAGGCTGCCTCACTTACTGCTGGTCGGCTGTTGTTTGATCCACAGTGCCATTATTTAAGCTCATCAATCCAATTATAGCTTTCTTCATTTGTGGCCCATTGTTTAAGGTGCGCCCTGGCCCTAAAAAGTATGGCAGTCCTGCCTAGTTTCAATTTATTCATTCGTCATTCAGAGGAGGAATGAGAAAACAAACAGAAAGGAAAGCAACAACAAAGCATCAGACAAGTACTTGGAATACCTCGCATAGTTGCAGGGACCTCACCTGACCTGCCATATCCCATGTTTAATGATCTTTTAATCACTACATCACCAGAGAGCCAAGCTTTCCAAGAAGTGGGAGGTTTGTGTCACCAGATTTTTCAGGGAGCCAAACTATATTCAGGAGAAAAGAAAACTGGCACCTAAAATTAATGGCTCTTTGCCAACCTAGTAAAGATCCTTGTTTGTATTTCTCAGACAATTCAGACATCTGCATGATGTGGGTAGATTATTATTATCAGTAGCAGACATTTATACTGTGGTGGTGCCCAAAGGTCCCAGTCGGGACCGGGACCCCATTGAGCCTGTCACTGTATAAACACAGATAAGAGACAATTCTTACACAGTGTGTTTACAATCTAGAGACACAAAACAGATGAAAAGTAGAAGATGGAGATAGAACACACAAGCAAATAAATATGCTAAAGAAGTGGAGACAGTTAGGTGGCAGTCCTCTCGTTGCTTTTTTGTTTCTTTGTATGTTTTTTAACTCGTATACTTAGAAATGCAGGATCGAGGAAGTTTGCAAGAGGAAGGGAGTAACTAAGATTGAGACACAGGAAGGGCAACACTCTAGAGAGGGAAAACTGTGGCTCGTAACTTAGAGGATTTGGGGAGCATCCAGACAAAGTTATGCTTTCTGTAGAGATTTTTAAACAGGCTGTGCATATATTTTCATATATGTGTTACCTTAAGGTATTTCCCCAGTGTTGGACAAGAAGAGATTTCAGTCTGTGAAAGAGAAACTAGCTGACGGTAAAGACACTGGCAAAGTTAAAGTGATGCTTGACACTGTAAAGAGACACTGGAGGACTGAGATAAGATAAAAGCTAAACTGCAAAAAGTCTTAAAGACAAGAAGCTTGATTCAGAAGTGAAGGGAAAGCCCGTGTAAGTGTTTGAGGAGAGCTGGCACAATTAAGATAACAAGCTATATGTTGGCAAGAGGTAGAAGGAATTCAGCAACAAGCATCACAAAAGGAGCAAGATGCAGCATACAGATACAAAATGATACTGACAAAGTCAAAAGTTAGCAAAGAGATGTTAAGTCTCAAATCATAAACCCCTTGAGAAGCTGTTCACTGGGAACAAAGCAACTACATCAGAAATGCGTTCGTGCTCATTTCTTTTCAATTGCAGTGAGATAACATCTACCTAAAGGGAAAGAATAAGCCAAAACCCAAACAACAACAACAAAAAAAGGACAGGGAATGGGTATACCTACAGTAAAACACTAGAAACCTGTGGAAAGATGCCTCCAACATTTGTTAAGTATTCTGTACTTCTCACCCGAGCTTCTAGGAGAAAAGCCCCACAAATTGGCAGCCCCACTGCTATAATGTATTTAGTGTGCCAAACTATTTAAAGATATAGTCAATGAAAAATCTTGCCTTTAGAAACTCCAATTGTGCTAATGCCACCTGTATTTCCTGAACACGTTTAAGGAAACTCTGCAAATTCAGCATAAGTACAACGACCAGCAGGTCCTTGGAAGCCTCACAGAACCCATTAACATTTGCCTTTTGGCTCTTACAGGTCTTAGAAACTGCTGGTTTCAGTCTTCCCTTCCCTCTAAATATTTCACTGGGTCTTACTGCCTGACCCATTACAAGAAAAATAAGAAAAGCTAGAATGGTTTCTTAGACTCAGAGTTTATGTTCTGCACAGTGTTAGACACACAGCTGGAACTCACAAATGATACATGGAGGATAACAGCATAGTTAAAGCAAAACAAGGAAACACTGCAAAAGGCAGGTTCAAGGCATTGTAAAGAACTAGCTCATATAAAAACACATTCTTGTAATAATATAAAAAAGTGGGATAAAACCAAAACACTGCAGCATAAACATGATTTGATCATAAAAGCAAGCAATGTTGTCAAACTGATTCCACTGTTGTTGTGGCCTCCCAGCTCAGACAGCACAAAGCTTAATTCTTCAGGAAAACAAATTATTTTGCATCACCACAAATAAATGTGTATCAGTTTTCACTGAAGAAAGAAGGTAGCAATAATGCACAAATGTACCACATGGCAGCTGACTTAAAACCAGGAATAATAACAGCAATAAAGCTTACGCAAACGCTTTCTAACATGTCCACTCTTTGTAAGGGTCGAGCTTAAGGCTCCAGCCTGGCAAGCAAATTCAAGAAAACTTGAAAATTTAAGACTCACTGAGGAAAAATGTCAACAGGTTAAACAGCTGGAAAGGAACCTAATTCCAGCATCCAGACAAAAGTGACAACTGAACACCAACTAACATTTCTGCCGGGTTTGTGCTACCTAATGGTGCCAGAGCCTTCGTTTACTCAAGTGACTCCATTTGCAAACATGTTATAGCATTGCAAATAGCTTTTATTTGACCTTCATAACTTTGCATCTGAAAAGAATAGTAGGTTGCAGAAGAAAAAAAAAGCTCCTTTTACTCTTAAAGGGCTGAGAGGGTATTTGGAGAGCTCTCCGTGAGTACTCAATACCAACAGATCTTATACTGGAAATGTGGTAAACCAAATTTCTCAAAATTCTCTTTCTGTTTACCCTCATTATTTGGACCAGCGCAATTTAATAGAAGTATAAGATAAAAGAAGTTTGTAAACCTTCCTTTATAATGAAAATGAAAAAAAGAATGTTTTTGAAGTGATTTATTTTCCCTTTTTTTTTGTTCTTTTTTTTTTTTTTTTAACTTCCCAAACAAAGCAGAAGTTTGTCTCTGAAAAAAAGACGGTGAATTACAGCAAAGTCATGAAAACAAAGAACCAACAGTTTCTCCAGTGCAGGCTTGTTACCATGAGCTAATAATTCCAGACTTTAAGCAAGCTGAGCCTCTTTTTTAATAACTGCATGCCTCTAGGCAAAGTATTTCTACTAAAAATTATTGAGGCATGGAACAAGGCAAGGTGTGTGAGCTAATGTTGGATTGTTCAGTTACTAAACCAACTCCTATAGCAATGAGCCTGCTCTGAACTGACAGATTATTTCTCTGTATACACTTGTATAAACACACTGCTTAAGGTCGAAATCTGTGTAAGCTTTCTTTTCAATTAAAATGTCAAAGATGACAGCACATGTTTTCACTGTCCTCCACAGGATGATGGATGCTGCGGCAGCAGTTTCATGTCCCTGTGTTTCAGAGAAGTTTGCCTGCCTGTGTGTCTCAGAAAGATGGACTTGCTGACCTTCTCGTACGCCTGCAGGCAGGCAGGACTGCTATGGAGACCTTACGCTCTGGAGGGCTTAACATCTCTCAACTCTTTCTTCCTCAGCATCCCCCCATCTGCCCCCACAACCAACACTGTAAAAGTTGGAGGGGGAAGGTTGTTGTGCTCAAAGTAGCTGGGAAAAGGGTCCTGACTTCAAACACCACATTCCTGCTTATCTGGACTCTGGTCATGGTCAGTCACTTCAGGCACCCAACTTAAGCGCCCACGGAAACACAACTGCTGTGGGTACTCAACAGAAAAACACAGTGCACCCCAGAAGGAGCTTCCAGCAATTAAAAAAAAAAAAACAGTGGTGGTGGTGGTGGTGGGAATTAATCTGAATCTTTACATTCCTGCAGTTCCATACCCGTGACAATGAATAAAATGTCATCCATCAGCCTCTTATTCATTTTTGTCAGTCTAGAGCTCTCAAAGCTTGTACTCTAGACAGCGCTTCCAAACATCACTGGGTCTTAAGACCATGTAGCAATACAACTCATAGCACACGTAGCCACAATGCTATGGTTGGGCCTGGAGCACTGATTTGGTCACGATTTTGCTGGAAAAATATTGACTAATGAAAACACTCCAGCATCTGCACTGGCAGATTCAGTCTGTCTAACATTGACAAGACACAACTGTGTTGTATGCACTATGGAAAGCAGTATGCCCACAGTCACTAGTGAGGAAAACAAGTAGGTATATACGTGTGAGATGATTTATTTACTGACATTTAACCTCTACCCTCAACACCAAAAATACTATAAAAGTAACACATACCGTAGAAAGAAGTCTTTAAGAAAGACATTATATGAGAAAGCACAAACTTAAACAAAACATCAAATCAGTACAATAGTAGAAAACTGTAAGCTTGGAAAAGTCTCTGATGACATATGGCATCAGTGGCAGACCAAAACACATTCTTCAACAAGAATACTATAGAGATACTTTGTCTGGGCTTTTTAACGTACATTGCCTCCCTTGCACTTCTGCCCTCTGCACGTGCTCCTGTGGTGCCAAGCTCTCGACACCCCAGAGGAAAGTTAGCACTTGTGCGTAGCCCACCACGGTCACAGCCCCAAACATGCTCAGTGTCTCAAAGCTGCTGGTTGTTCCAGTGGGTGGCAGTGGGGGAGGAGGGAGAGGAGTACATACATGAGGATGTACTCGCAATTATCTGTTTAGCAAGTCACCTCCAGGTGTAAAAATATCTTACGAGCTGCCAAATAGCTATATATCTTCAGTGACCCTCTTCCCACCCCAAACCCACTTCACTGATTCCTTTCAAACTTTCATAGAGATCAAAATGAATGTATGCCATTTCCTGGGAGGAACTTTTGCACGTGCTTCATCTCTTAAACATGCTAAAAATCCCAATTGACAGCTGTATTAGCGCAAATGATGACAAGCACAGGGAAGAGGTGAATCTCAAGGCAGAAAGAACAAAGTCGTGGAGAACTGCTGCAGCTGTGCTTCGACAGAGATCAGCTCCAAGCTAGTGCTGTCTGCTCTCCTTATTTAAAGAGCTCACTTTGCCTTCTCTGCCTACACCTCAATGGGAGTTACTACTGACTGAGAGCATCAACTGAGTAAACAAGAATCCCAAACTCATCTACAGTATTTTTCACATAGCTAAGGCCAGTATCACTGAAGGATAGAACCGTGTTAGCTGCTATTTGTTAATAAAGTCCCCCAGAACAGTCTCCCTGAGCAGTATGCTCCAGAAATGCCCCATGGCAACGACAGAAGCACTACAGGTAGCAGCTGCTGAAGATGTCACTGACATTTAGATGCCAACACAGACCAGCAAAGATTTCCAGCAGCGTGCAAGGAGAAGAAGTGATAGCTAGTAAAAGCCACTGTCCACTCACGTGCAACCACAGATACATGGGAAAATTTCTCTCCCTACGCATGCATGCATGCTAAAAGAAAGAGCAAAAAAGAGCGGGCATTGAAAAAAGGTTATTTTACTCCTCCAACAAAGTGTATATTGTCATCATAATTTCCAGTCACTATTTGTGTCCGCTCCCTCCCTTTTAAGTACTGGTTGGAGCATGAACCTGCAGCTAATTTTGAGGTTGGAGTTCATTTGTTTTCACATCAATGCAATTAATCTCCACTGGAAAATGCATCTCAGGCATTCAATCAAAATAGGCCTAAAATAATTCTGAAAAGCTCATCTGTCTCCAATCTATATAATGTTTTAAAAATTGGATGCATGCCCTGCAATAACATTGCACTTCACAAAGCTTAAAGCTCTAAAATTGAGGGTATCAGTTACATTGAAACTGTAGTAAATTAAAACATCCAGTTTCTGGTTTGCATTGATTTATAAATATCGACAAAACTACTATTGCAGTCATTACCGCTTTGGGTGCTCTGAGTTGAATTTTCAACAGTTCAGGGTCATTTTCATTCTTATTGTGTCTACAGTAGCCTTTCAAGTTACAGATCAAATTCCAGATATCATGTAAATTTTAAATCTTAGTTTAAAAAATATGCATACAAATCTAACAATACTTTTAATAAAAAGCAGCAAGTCTAAGTGGTCAGTAATGTCAGGTACCAAGCGCATTTTTTTTAGACTCTCTAGCTTATAGCAGAAAGGATACTTACTATTAGGAGATGTTTTAAATAGAAGCAAGCTGAAATGTGATAAAATATGAAAAAGCAAATATTTTACTGCTTTTACCGGGATTTTGCTGTTGTCTTTTGAATTGTCCTTTGGAATGAGAGAATCAGAAGCGTATTCAAAACTTTCCTCCTAAAGAGCTTTGCACATTAGTCTACCTGGTGACCTTCAAAATGTGCTTGTTTATGAGCAAAATATCACTGAGGAAATATAAACCTGAAAAATAAAGAGACCTCACGAGCTGTAGCCCAGTTAGCACAGTAATTTGAGAAACAATAAGAAAAGCATGAAGATATCAACAGCAATAGAGCCAATTCTCAATGGTGTACAGCACGCAGCTTTGCCAAAGACAATGGATTTAAAGCAACTGGGAATCTCACTCATACGCACACATGCACGCACACTCCATAAACACACAGTATGAAACATGCATTACATCTAGCTGTAAAACAAGCTCTGACAGTGATCTATGTCTTACGCTTCAAAAGAAAACCAAAAATCCCCACCTTACACCTTGACATCTGTGGACTACTACTGAGTATTTTCTCCTGACCCCTGGTGGTGATTAGCTTATGAACTGAAGCAGGAGGATCACCACAATATTCACAGCATTTCTCCTGAAAGCATTGGCCAAATTCTACCCTCGCTGCTCTTCTTGATACTGTCACTGAAGCCAGCGTGCTGATCCGCAATCCAGCCTTCCACTGTTCCTTGCGTTCATCATATTTGCCTTGTGCAGCATGTACAGCACAGTTGAGAAAGCAAAGGGGAGGTTGAGCCTACTGTAGCAGATGTTCTTTTGGGCATGATGCTCTTGCCATTGAAATTCACAGGAGTGCTGCTAATACAATCATTTAGAACAGAATCAGACTCATAAAAACATATGACACCTACGAAGAAATTTTCCTAAATTATACCCCGAAATGCTGACTTACGCGTGTTAATAATACACTACATCGCACTAAGGAGAAGTTTATTTTACATATTTACCTTCCAATTTGTACCGATGCTTCTGGTTTAGTACTTCACAGCTGTTTGGGGGTTTTTAATTTTATTTTTGTCTTGAGAGACATATTGTCTTAAAGAAGAAACATTCTTCTCCCAAACCAGAACTTTATGTTCAAGATTAAACAGCATCCACTGCATCAATTCAGAATAAAGACCATAATGGTCAATGGGAAGTCATGCAAAAGCTCGGGTCACCCTGTCCATTTCCAAAAGTCTGCAGTATGAATAACACACTGTTAATATATTTTTTTCTGATTATTTATTTGATGTCTTTAACGTGAACCGTAAGCATACTCCATGCATAGTTTCGGTTTGCACTGTTTCTTTTTTTCCTCCACTTACCCCGTGAGAACTGCTGCTGAAACAGTGCTTTAACTAGAATAAGCTGCGATGCCAGGGGAAGTCGCGTAGCAGCATGAATTAGGTAAATTTTGAAATTCTGAGAGCACTGGACAACTTCAAGATTTTGCACCTCACATTTTCAGCATTACAATTCAGCAGGGAGGCATCATCTTTGCATAAAATAGTTTAAGAAAGGTTATGCTGACCAGGCTAGAAGGACCTCTCGAGCTGCATTTGCATGGCTGAAGTGATGCCGCTCGTCTAGACATGGCCCAAGTCTCCCGTAGACAGGCAGGTCTGGCAACAGCCCGTACAGGAACACAAGCTTGGTTTCAACTCATGCTGACTGCCCAATGCTGCAAAACCCAGCTCCAAAGCACCACTTTGCAGTCAAGCACCACTACAGCCATTGGAATCGACTGCAGCATTTGCATTAAGGGTTTCCAGATTTAAACTGTGGGAACTGGTACCCTGAAGTTGTCACTGGAAGGCCTCTGACAATGTGATTTGTCTCTCCTGCTGGCCTGACAAAGTCAAAGCATGCTGACATTCAAGAAACATTAGTTGGTTTTGTGGGGGTTTTTTTTCTCTCTCTCTCTTTTTTTTTTTTTTTCAACTGTTTGCTTGGAGCTGTGGAGAGGGGCAGGGGAAAAGGACTGTCAGCTTAGGAAGGGGAAGAGGCAGAAGAAGGAGAATGGAAAGGAGAAGACATGCACTTTTCTAGATGTGTCCTGTAAAATAAGCAAGTGTTTGTCACACACTTACCCTTAGCCATGCCAATACAGCGCAGGTGAACATGTGAAAAAAGTTAACTTCAGCTAACAACAAAGTGTCAGCTCCACTCAGTTTACAATAACATCAGATCTATTTGATTTGGCCCACAGGGAGCCAGACATTTGACTGATCTGGTTAAAATATCTCAACAGTCACATAAAGAGGCCTAGCCAAAGCCTGTTGCATCACCTGCATTTATTTTTTACTGTTAATATTTAGCAGTGGAAGAAAGATACAGATCTGTGCTCTATACACTTGCCATCTCCAACAGCATGATCTCAGCTCAGAGAGCAGCAGGAATTTGCACAGCAGTGAGTATGGCCAGTTTCCAGGGGTCGGAAGCCATGGCTTACTCACTCTGCTCCGTGTTTTCTGTTGTCGTTCTTTTTCATTATTTTTTTTTTTTAACAGGAAAGGCAAATATGATGAATGTAAAGAATAGTGGCAGTCAGATTGCAAGTCAGCATCTTTTTGTTTCCCCCCTGCCCACAGTCTCTCTATTTTGTGAGGCACGGATTTAGCCCTGGTATAATATATCAACATCTACCAGATAACAAGTCCTTAAAATGGCTTAGACGTAAAATTTGATGAGAACTGAATGTTTAGGAATAATGATTCAGATATGTACCTTTTAGACCAACAAGGTAATCTGCCTTTATCTCTTTCTCTATAGCAACAAGCCATCTGAATCGACAACATTACACCTCGTATAAATCTGGCCTGGTCTATGCAGGATATGGAACAAAGGTAATCTGTGGCTTAAGAGAAGAAAATGCAGCAGTATATATGCAAGACACTTTGCATTTGGCAGACACATATAACCAGCTGTTTGTTCTTTAGCTTGTGGCTATACATCTACTGGGACGTCCCCCACCCCTGTAAACCTTGCTTAGCTCCTGGTCTTATTTCCACTGTAGATTTAACCCTAAGCCATGGATAAGCATAGTGTTTGGGGTTTAAAGTTAAGTGTCATTTAGTATCATTTCTGACATCTCCATACATGAGAATGAGCTTCTTTTTCACAGGGGACTTGGGATCTGATTTTAATTTGTGGTAGGGTTATGGTCACAATAAATGTCTATTTCAGATATTCATGAGAAGCCTCTAATGCAAATGGAAATGGAAAGTGGCTGTTTTCTTGTAGTTTCAAAGCCATGTATGTAAAACACACAGGACAGATCCGTTCCACATGCAAACCCGTTGTCAAGCCACTGTTGTGCCCTGGCTTCTGCCCTGGCAGCAGGCACCCCCGTGCCGAACAGTCTCAGCAGGTTTTATAGCTTGCATAATTAAAAGAACAGGTTATGAAATCATTAGCACCTCAGCTGAGGCTGCCACAGGGATGCCCCTGTGTTCGTTGTGAAACGTTTCTTTGGCAGCTGCATTCTAGAAGTATACTTGGATGTTGTTGCTTCAGCACCAACACACAGAGTGGGAAGTAAATCACTATTTTCATGTTCTGAACTGAGGTGTGGGCGGTGGAAGCCACTCTGGTCCACCTCCAGGCTAATTCTCCCCATTTACACACATCTCATCCTAGGCACCAAGACCTCTAGGAAGCCCAGATGTCTGTAATCACAGTCCAGCCCTATGCAGCCAGCATTGCCAAGGACCTGGGCCATGCCTAGGGACGCTGGAAGAGACTTCAGCTTTGTCAAACACCACACGTTCCAGCTCCCCTTACCTTGCGGGCAGCCACTGCTAGTGGTGCTTCAGAGCAGCCCAAATGCAGCTGCGGGCTGCCCTCCCCTTGGCTGGAGTCCTGGTTTGGGGTACAACGCACAGCCCACAGGCACTTTCTCCTCTGTAAATGCAAGCTCAGGTGAAACTGTTCATCATCAGTTCAAGCAGATGAAGCTGAACTCGCTTGCCTCTCCATAGGGGAATCCATGCCCCCAACAGAAAGAAATAAAATAAACTCTATTGCTGGTCACTGAGCAAAGCATCTAGGTCCCTTTGGATGTTCCTTGAGACCCTTCTTGGGAAGTTCAGAATATTCGTGAACCTTGCCCTTGCAAATGAGCAAGATAGCAAAACCACAATCTGGCCTGAGGACAACTGGGGCCCTAAATATCTAAGAATCCAAACCCAAGAAAAGGGGAAGCTGTGCAACTCAAAGGAAAGCCCTAACACCGGGTGGGGAGGGGAACTTGTTGGAGGCGGTGACATTTAACTGACTGGAGTCATCCACTTGTATTTGCAAGACTGAATTAAACCAGTTTTGCCAACTGCATGAGATAGAGCACCCAAAGACAGGACCTGTGTCAGGTTCCGGAGCATTAAGTAAAGCTGGGCTGTGTTGCTGTCTTTCTTAATCAATGCGCCAGGTCATGATTTAAGTAATTGAGGCGCTGGGGCTTTTTAAAGCAGCGTAAGTTAATAGCTAAGCTTGATGTGATATAAAAAGCACCACAACAGAAAGAAGAACTTAATGTTGTAATGAAAATCACTTACCCTTAATCATCCCTGAGACAGTCTTTTTACAACACTACTTGATTTATTCAACTAGCAAACATGCCTCCTTTGACTTTTCTAATAACAGGTCATCTTAGCCATGCTTGTTGGGATCTGAGTTTGGGGTTTTTTTTAATCTTCCCAGGTATGTTATTTAAATGTCTTTGATGCCTTTTCTTTAAAAGGATTTGCTAAGCAACCAATCATATTTATTTGCAAAGTAGACACCCCCACCCCCCCCAAATAAAAAAATCCCAAACAACCCAAACTATTACTAGGAAACTTTGGAAGTTTGGTCACAGGTGTGTAACCAGCGTTGCACATTTCTAATTGCTTAAAGACTTACTGAAGCCCGCATTCATTGCTGCTGACAAGTGTGCCGCTTAGTGTACAAGGCTGTATGAAAGGCTGCTTGCTGTGGGATTTACGATGGTGCCCTTACACCAAGGAGGAAGGACTGCAAACTACCTGTGCTCTGCCGAGCAGCTCCACGCTTCCCCTCGCATGGAAGGGCCTCAGCTTTCGGAAAAGCTGGACAATTTCTCAAGTGAGTACACTCTTGTGACACTGAGGCTAGCCAGACCACAAACTATTTTATTATGTTGTGCAAAAACCTATGTGCAAAAAAAACCCTCTTTAATTAAGATAGAGCAACCAGCGCTGCGGTTGTAATTACCTTGGACTGCTTTACCCCCGGGCATAATGAAATAAAATTGGGCCCTCTGTATTTTTGTTTTTAAACTAAGTAAACCCAAATTAATTTATTCAACTCAAACCAGACAGGTTTCTCTTTAAAAGGAAGGCATATATGGTCGGAGGGGCTGGTGCAGGAGGCAGAGTGACATGCAATGATGACTGTGAACTGCAAACTGCTGGCAAAACATTTGGCTTGCCGTTGGTCTGTGGCCAGTATTTTCCTTTGTTAATGAATCCCACATCTTTTCTAAGTTAAGCATTTTTTCTTCTCTTATTTGAAACATATTTTAAATATTTTTGTTTTTATGACGTCGTGGAACACGATACAGCCCCCTCCTAACCCTGAATATGGGAAAATCAATTAAAATTCTGACATTAGGAGCTATGATATAAACATATGGTTCAACTGCTCAGACTTCTTTGTTTTTTTTTTTTTTCCTTTTTTTTAAGCAACATATCTGTGCTTACAGAGAGAAATAACCAAACAAGAACTCCACGTTACTGGGTAAAAATGACACCAACTGAAAGTGTATCACAGTCAGAACCTTGCTGCAAATTTGGCAGGTTTTGACAGATTTCCTATTAGACTTAGGATTACATATTTTTCATCTGTGTTCTTTTCTGAGGAAAATGCCCATTAAAGAAAGAGCCATCCTGAATGCTGTGTTTAATATTTAATATATTTTGTCTCACCCAGAGTACCTTCATTTTATGACTTAAAGAATGCAACCTTAAAATGGAGTTTCACAGGCTTCCTCATTAACTTTTGACTCTTCCCTAAACAAAATAGAAGAAAAAATAATTGAGACATTTCCCATCAGAACAGGAACATGATTTTCAAACGAAATGATAATTTTGGGCATCCAGTCACACCTGCCCTACTGACCACCAGTCCTCAGGTCTATGTGACAGTGAAAATCCTTCCAACTCCTTTTGGTATTTCAAATCGTCAAAACCCGAGACAGGCAAAATCAGTCGCTGCAACTCCAGGGAATACAGGCAGCAAACAGAAGATTTAACTCTCTAGGTCACTGCGCACGAGGTTCCTGCTGAAGCAAAAAGAACATTTTTCCCAGAGGTCTTGTAAGATTGGAACCAGTGTTACAGGCAGCTTAAAGTGAAGAGTTATTTTTAATCTGTCACTGGCGAGGAAACAAGTTTTTTCAATCATCTTCTATGGACATCTAGTCTCCAATCCTGCAAGCACCTAGCGACATGAATTTACATGCCCTCCTTTAATATTCTCGAGTTTTACAAACCTTGCAAAATTTCTTCAGCCACTGTAATTCATAGCTAGTTCTACTGATGGCAGAGATGACGAAAGTATAGCACAGTGTATCGCTGGCCCTGCAGCCCACACCGCCTGAGGACGAAAATACACTGGAAAAAATAAAGTTGCAAAAGCCTCTTCTGCAGCAACCTCCTTACTTTCATAGCATGAACGGTGCCATGCTCATGTTAGAAATGACAAAAAGCTTTTTCGACAGGTTCCTAATGTCATCTCAAACTCTAAAGTTATGTGAGGAGACTTCAATTATCTATAGAGTATGTGCAAATTAAATATACTTTGTTGCAGTGAATTCACTTGCATTGTAACCGACGTGATTTACGCAGGAAACTGAAGCCAAGCTCAAAAGCTAGAGCTGGACTTTTTTTTCCCCCAGTAAAATAGATAATTTACCAAAAGCAGCACTTTCAGGTTGACCAAAATTATTAAATTCACTAATAAATTATATATTAAAAGTATTACAGGTGAGGAAGAATAGATATTTTGAAAAGCAGAGTTTTCAACATTTGTAAATGTTCCAATCTGAAATACCGTATTAATTAGGAGGTTTACCTAGCTAATTTTAAAGAGTTAATTTTCTTGTAAACCAGAAAATGTCTTTGCTCTTTTTTATTTGCACAGAATTATTAAGAAATTAAGTCATATCAAGTTAACCTAAATTATTATTTTTAATTTCAGTCACTAAGTCATCAAGTTATTCATGTATAACTAGTTAGTTACAGCTCACCTGCAATAAGCAAACCAATGACTCAAAAGAAACCTTAAATCTGTTTTTCTTCAGTTCCTGTCCTAGAAACAACCTAATATTCCAACTCATTCCTCTCTTTCATGTCTTCTCTCCAAGATTTTTCCTAACTGATTTTAACAGCTAGTTACAAAAGTGAGCATCAATATCGATGTATTAATGAAAAACAGAACCAACACTGATATTTTCAAAACCACCTTACTTACAGACTGATTAGGTTCATTAATAAATTAACTAGATAATAATGCCGTTTTCAAGGCAAAAGGAAAACAGTATATTCTACAGGAAGGTGCAGGACTTTTTGTTTTGTTTTCAGAGGGGATTAGCTCTTCCAGCCAGGAAGTTTTTACCACAAGTCCAGATTCAGACGGATTTGCTCTCCATCGGACAGTGGTGCAAAATCATCTTTGACATTTACTGAAGCATCAGGCACAGCACTTTAAAAGGACAAAGCTTGTCTTGATTACAGGAAAAGAGGATGCAAACAAGGTGAATACGTGACAGTAAGGAATGTGCCAGCTGTATGCTCCAGGACTGCACTTTTGGAACCCTCTGAAATAGGAAAAACATCCTTCTCTAAACCTTTTAGCTCAAGACGAATATGAGATTCAGTCAGTGTCACTGCACAGGCTTTTGTCAGTGAAAACTCGTGACTGTTCCTCAGTCTTTACGTTATGCTCCATCATAAATTATTAATTTTGCAATAATAAAATAACTGAGCATGCAGAAGGGCAAAGTATGATTTTACATGTGATATCAGTGACAGCATATTGGATAGTCATTAGTTAATGGACAAATACAAACGCAGGATAAGGTAGACAAGGAGTTCATTGCAAAAAGGCATTAATGTGCCATTAGTTTTATAGTGGGAACAGCTTTTACTAGCTAAGTTCCTGTAAAACATACTTGGAGCTTACAGGGATA
This sequence comes from Falco biarmicus, assembly GCF_023638135.1. Lineage (NCBI taxonomy): Eukaryota > Metazoa > Chordata > Aves > Falconiformes > Falconidae > Falco > Falco biarmicus. The sequence continues at coordinate 4,109,828 of NC_079291.1, read as the reverse complement.
TTAGCAAATGGATCCCTCGCATGGTGATGGACAAAGCTTTTCTCCTAGTTTTGCAAAACATGCTGAAAAACACCACAGAGGCCCAGAAGTTTTATTTGTTATGGGTTAATCCCCACCCCCACCCCTTTTTTTTTTTTTTTGTATAACGAAAAAGGAGGGGGCAAAGAGTGGTGTTTAAACAGCTGACTGGTTTAGAAATACCTCAGAGATGGATTTTCTCATAGCATTTTATCGTTCTCCTGCAATTCTTGACTATAAGCAGAAAATACTTAGTCAAGCAGAGAACGAGACTTAATTCAGCTGTTTACGAAATGAAAAGATCCTTGGCTTCATTTTGGCTGATTTCAGACAAAAATGGCTGGTTGTCAGGATTCCTATTTTATCTTTGCATGCTTATCAGGCATCTCCTAAAACTTTGGTGACCCTCGCTTACAGCACGGTGGGACAGCCAGGAAATGAAGCACCTTGAAGTGTAATTTACTCTCTCCTCAGTCACAGCAACTCAAGAGTCCCCAGTTACACCTTCCACATGAGCGCATACACTTCTTACTTCTCAAAACAAAGTGGACACAAGCAGGTATGGGATATGCTTTAGATGACATTATGCTCTTGCCATTTGCTTCTTGCTTTTTCATCATCAAAATTCTTCCTGCTTCCTCTCCCCGTACAGCCAGCCAGCGCTGCCACCAGTGCAGGACCAGAGAACCGTTTCAGCCAGAAGGCACCTCTGAAGATCACCTTGTCCAGCCTCCTGCTCCAAGCAGGGCTAAATGCAGCATCACAGCGGGCTGCTGGGGGACTTTTCTAAACAAAGTGTGAAAAGCTCCAGCAACAGAGACTGCACCATCTCTCTAGCCTGTTGCTGTGCCTCGCCACGCTCCTCCTGCGGGAGCCTTTCTGTCTTTAGGTCCCACGGGAATTTCTCTTGCTGAAACTTGTGACTGTTGTCTTTTGCGGGAGCCTTTCTGTCTTTAGGTCCCATGGGAATTTCTCTTGCTGAAACTTGTGACTGTTGTCTTTTGCCTTCAGGCTGCAAAGTGGGGCAGACCCTGCCCGGTCTGTAACTAGCCTGTAAGTAGCTGAAGGCTGCAGTTAGACCCCCTGTTAGGCATCTCTTCCTAGGCTAAATAAACCGAGTTCCCCGATCTCCGCTTCTCCTGATGCTCTCTCCCTGTGACCTAGGGACTATGTCTGTAATGGCATCCGTCCACCGTGCAACTCGCCCACCGCGTGGGTGCCACTCACTATAAGTCTTTGCAGGCTCACCCAGGAACACGTGCGCAGTCTTGGGGTGCCCATTTTGGGGTTATCCAACAGTCCAAACAGATTTCACCTTGAACTGCTCAAGACTTTGGGCACAGAAGGGTTTTTATTCTCCCCGCAATAGAGAAGTTCTTTCTAAGTCCTCTGGGGATTGTTTGGGTGAACCCAAACATCTGACCCTGAGCCAATCAGTTACTTATTATATCTAATGTTTGTCCTATTTGATAATTGCTGTGCACACGAGACACATGCCAATGTAGATCTGCTGCCGAAATCCAGCGCTCCGTTGCTCAGTGCCGCATGGGGAAGCAGCAGACTCATACCCTTCCTACATACAGCTCAGCCCTATCTACACTCCAAATAGTTCTTATGGAGCATTGCTTCTTTAAAACAAGTCTCACCGAGATAAAGAACTATTTTTTTAATTTTTTTTTTTTTTTTTTGGGGGGGGGGGTGGGGCAGGGGTAGGTGAAGGAGACTGAGATGGAGTTGCTGCTGGCTGTACTGTCAGTCAAGAACTTGTCCAGGGCACCAGGTGAGACCGAAGTTTAAAAACTCTGGAATGTAACACATGCAATTGCCACAGTATTATTGCCTTTCTTATCATCTGCAACTCTTCACACTTTGGGGCATTTTCCCACAGAAACAAATCACAAGTAACAGAACCATCAGAAGAGACACGGGCCATCAAAAAGAAAATAAAATGTACAAAGCTTAATAATTTTTCAGTGTACAGCAAGTGAGAAAGCTGCTCATTTTTAAGACCTTTTTAAAATAACAAAAAAAAAAAAATCTCAGCAAACACAATTACCAATTTGGAAGGGAAAGCATTTTCCCTTGAAACAATTCCCAATTTCCCTTGAAACAAATGTTATTTGCCAAAAGCCTGAATTTTAACAATTATTGAACCTTGTTGGAAACTTTTCAATCAACCACATTTCACTTTTCTAAATAGATCTTTATAAATCCATGCTTTTTGAACTAACTCTATACTCAATTTTTCTCTGTAATATTCGTTTATTTTCTCATTATATTTTTATAAATGTTGCTGGTAAGATTTTGTACTTTTCCTGAAGTATGCGGCAGCTCTCAGAGGGCACTACAGAGTCTTGTCAAAACAGTTTAAACTAAAAAATGGCTAGATTAATTGCTGAAAGGGAATTTGCTACATATTCTTGGTTCATTCAACATATTACAGTATCTACTGAATTGCAGTAGCTGCATCAGGTTTTGCTCTGAATGGAAAAAGTTCCATAATGCACAAGACTAGTAAGTAAAAAGCAAAACAAAACACCTACTGATGCACAGCAATGTCCCTTATTAATTGTTGTTTAATTTTTTGCCCAAGATGCGATTTCTCTTTCTGAAAAAACTTGAAATCGGAGGTAGAGCTGAGGAGTGCTAATACAGTTTCAATTAAAAAAAAAAAGAAAAAGAAAAGAAACTGTCATTCCAATGTATATACCTACATCACCACCTTAAGTCATGCAACTTGGGATCTTATTTATGTGATAAATTCTTTCTGACAGGATTGCTTAGGAATAACAGGTTAATTTTGCCTTGCAGCCTCAAGTATATTTGGGGGGATGACACTATATACACATACAGATCCATGCATACAGAGATTTCTGTACTAATCTGTACTCTGTGCAACACATCCCTGTTTCATACTCTAGATTCCAACGGCAAGGAGCTTTGGTTCAGGCAATCCTTAAACCAAACCTTAATTTAGTCTTTTAGTTTGATTTTTCAGCCAATCTTACTTCTATGTGAATTTACAAAAGAAACTCACTTATTCGAAGGATGTCAGAAAACTAAAAAGTATTCAGAGCAATGGGAATTCCTGCAGTCCTGTGAGTGACAGTACAGGAGAAACACAGCTCACATCCTTAGCTGCAGCGAAAGAAAAGTTCACTTCTATCTGGAAACCAAATGACAACCGAGAACACAGTACTGGAACATTTTTTACATGATACTGAGTGCCCTTAAACTGAGGTCAAGGGAGGATCTGGTCTAGTAAGTTTTTTCTGTTGTGGTTTTTAAGACTCAGTTTGGAAAAAACTAGCTCATGTTAAAACTGACATATAAAATTACTGGTGCGGATGGGCTTTTCCAGTGTGGCAAAACATTCTAACCGTATTATTTTTGACAGGGCTTGTGATAACTAGTTGACATTTAGAGAAAGCATAATGAACTTTTATTATTATTATTTTGCTGCTACTAACGAGCACAGATTTATTGATCTCCAGAAAACAGTGCCCATCTGAACCACACTGCCCATATTCTTTATGGTCATGGAGCAGCACAAGAGCTGTAGATATCTGTAGTAAACCCCTCCATCTTATTATTTATATGAATATATCTTGTATTCATAGTAATAAATAGCTTTAATATGTTTGACTAATGGCTTCAATTTGCAAAATGTCCTGTGATGCTCTTGAATGAAAGATATTATGTTAAAATAATGACCACCACACAAATACAGCTTGTGCTGATCTGAGAGACCACAATTCTCACTGTCAACTAGTAGTTTTACTACAATGTGCAGAAATCTTTCAGCAAATTAAAAAATAGATGTTTTCAGTACAGTTACTCATTTAAACATAGGAAGCTGATGCTACAAGGAAACATCAGAACATAAAATAAAGAATGGAAGTGGGGATGGAATAAACAGTGTTCCGTTAAGTAAATGATACTTTCCTGGCTCTGTCAGGATCCAAAAGCCCTAAAAAGCAAAATGTGTGTCACTGGGGCTGAAAAATAATTCTTTTTTTTTTTTTACAATCAAGGCCTTGAAAATGTGTTTGAAGGAAGTGGAAGGGAAGATGGCAAGCACCACAACACAGAAATTCCACGCCACATTTAAAAACAAACACAAGTACCCCTGTAGAAGGGAAATCAGCCATAAACAGGGATCCAGGGTTCATAGGGCTGGGATCACTGTGGCTGAACAAGTAGTTTTTCAGGAGGGCACGTCCCAAAGGTAGAGATGTTGCAAACACGTAGGTGCTCAAAGGAATGAAAAGAGGATAGCTTTACAGATTTTATCCAGACCCCATCAAGGCAGCACTCACATTCACTGCAGCAAGCTTTGGACCAGGTTCAACATCCAAACGTAGTCCTCCCTCACTGGAATTGGCTGGTCACGTCAGAAACTGTTTGGGCAAGGTACCCCACCCATGAACAGAGCGCTCAGGGAGAGTATGGTAGCGAGCAACAAACAATTTGTCTCTCTGCCAAGATTCGGAGTTGTGTCTCCTACTCGTTCACCCACTGAGACAATAAAATGAGGGCTATAGTAAGGTTCTATCTCTGAAGCCATCCAAGAAGGAATGCCACATGAATGAGAAGCAAGAGGACCAGGGTTCCTTCGATTTTTATATAGAAAGTGGAAGAAGTGAGTAAGCGATGGGGTACAGAAAGCCACTAGCAGATGGATGCAGTGTTTCCATCAGCTCTTTTCTCTGGGATATGTAAGGAGGAAGAGGAACAGAAAGGAAATACAAACCTGAGTGTGGAAAGACAGTTCCACTACAGGAATTGCCACATCAGCTAGGTGGAAGACAGAGATATGCAAGTCCATTTGCAGGAGAAAGAGAGCATAAACACAGTTAAGTGGATATTAATGAACACTAAACAAGGATGGCAAGCCTGCTCTGAACTTACAAATCACATCCGCATTAATACCAAATGAGTTCATTAAGATTAACATTATTATGATGAGTATCAAAGGGATTAAAAGAGATTATGGCAAATAAGAGAGTCAGATAGGAATGAGATGTAATTACCTTCATATCTGGTTTATCTATAGCTGCAGAGAAAGACCCAGCATTCACTTCACACCGAAGGAACCTAACTCACAGTTTGATCTGAAGTGTAATTTTCGGCAAAGCTGATCTCAACAGTTTGGGCTGAACGCGGCCCAGGCATGTGCAGGACGAACAAAAGAAGGGTGGGAAGGTGAGGAGAGAGAGACGGGAAGGGTGGAGAAGGCCCGCTCCTGCCCCAGCACCCTCACCCAAGCGCAGGAGACAACTTGGTCTCGTGCCCGCCGGGTCCAAAAGGTGATGCGAGGCCAGCCCTGCCACCACCTCTGCCCAACATCGGGCCTGCCATGACCGCAGCACTCAGTATGCCGACTCTGAAAACTTCACTGGGCTTCACAAATATCAGCCAAGCCTTCCAAAAATGTTTGAGGGAAATAGTCTCACTGTAAAGCTAGGAAAATCGAGGAATACAGGGGCAGAGGTGTCATAGTCAGTGAAACAAAAAGAAACTCTGATTTTTACCTCTTGCTTTTGTATGGCAACTGCAGAGCCCATTCTATTATGCATGCAGAGACCAGCTAAGGAGCACCAAATTATGGCTTAAAATCACACACAGCTTATAGAGTGGATATTCTGCCAATGCACACATTCAACGATGCAGGCGGAAATGTTACTTGGGATGTTGGTGGGGAAAATTTGCTGGGACTCTTCCAGCTGGGCTCTGCTCTGAGCAGATTGCCTTTCTTCACCGGCCGGCTGCGCACAGTCAGCTCTCCAGTGCAAACAGCACTTCCCAGCTCTGGTGTGTTTGGCCTCTGGTTTGTTTGACAGGTTACATGTGCTTCTGACTGTATCTTCTGATGCTCTTTTTCAGAATGCCGTTAACATTTCTCTTGGCTGCTGTTTAAAAATGAGGTCTCTAAAGATATCATCCTTCAATATGAAAATCTCTTGCCAGAAGGGCTGGCTTCAAACATGTTGAGGCTGACTGTCAGAATTGTTGACTTCTGACGATGGAGCTGCAAGTCCACAGCCTTACCTGCACGTCGGCTTCAAGGCAGCAGCTAGCACTGGAGGAATCCAAAATGGGCAGCTACTTTCATTTTTTTGTTGTCCAAGATGAATGTGCATTTCAAGAGCACCTGTCAAGCACAACCAGAGTTGTCTGGCTCTCGTCAGGGCAGTTATACCTCATTAATTATAAGCTTTGTTGCTTCAATAGGCAATACACACACACAAACACGTGTGTGTGCATGTGTGTGTATGCACATGGAATTTACAACTGCAACTTTTTGAAAGAAGCCTTTAAAACTGGTTGTTTGGTTGGTTTTTTTTCTGTGGTGCTGTGTTGAGATCAGTTAAGCAGCAAAAGTGAACTGTAACTTGGAGTTACAATGCACTTCTGGAAGGGAAGCAGGATTCACATTTTTACACCCTCTACCTAACTTCGCCAAGCACAAATCAGCAGGGTGGAGAAGATGAAGTTGCTTTGCGGAAGTTGCGAGCACAAGGCAGGGTCACCGGTCAGTCCACAAAGACTAAAGCACCAAGATGTTCTCCTTTGTGGCTAGACAAGTGACACTCCGATCCCCCATGGAAGGCAACCCGATGCCCAAAGATGTCCAGGCCACACCACACCAAGTATTTATCTGTGTTTTTATAAAAGAAATAGTAAGGATGCATTTCTGCATAGGCAAAGATGAAGCACGACAGTCTGTCATCCTCTGCCCAGTGTCTTGCCAACATGGCTGGACACTACACTGATGGACTTTCCTGCACAAAGTCTCCAGCCAGAAAAGGCAGGAAGGGAAAGAGTGAAGGCAAGTCCACCTCAGCATCAGAAGCAGGCAGGCAAAGGGAAGAATCTACTCTGCTTTACTCTGATGGTCTGCAGAGCTGCACTTCCCAACGTTTCTAGGAGAAAATATGAGTCAGAAATCCTACGGGAACTCCTGCAGCAGCTCAGCTCCCTCCACAACCCACACATCCTCAACAGAGCACTGCGCAATCTAATCCATATGGTATATCTGCACTGCAACGTGGGCCAGAGCCGGGTGCGGCCTTACGTTAGGCTCTCAAATGATAAAAGTTTGGCACATGAGCAACTGTTTGTGCTTGAGCAGTCGGCTGAGGAGCTTGGAAATCAGGGCATTTAGGAAAAACCTGTGAGTAAAGTGCGCGGACGAAACAGCTAGGCACAAGATGGCTTTGCGGAGGGCTGCCAGGGGGAAGGGAAGGCAGGAGCTGGGCAGGGGCTCTTGTTCAGATGGAGATGGGGAGGGTTTGCCATCACTGCAGAACTGTTTGGTATCTCCCTCAGTCAGGCCCCAGTACAGGTTGCAAAAAAACCCCTCCAAACCCTCAAGAGTGTGTTTAAGGCTTTCTTTAGCCAAGCAAATCTGTGGTCCGCTGCTGATCCAGTGCTTCCCTCCAAGACAGAAACTCCCTGAAGAGGGCACTTCCGAGAGCAGCATCTTAAGAGCAGACAGCTCTTGACACAGAAACCTGATACAGAGTTCCTCCAGCAGAGTGGGTATCCTGAGGACACCAACACACACCTGGTATCTCACGTTCATCCCACATCTAAACACACGCAATGCCCGAGCAGGGGCTTAGTCGGTGTCAAACTGTGTGGCCCAGCCTACAGGTGATGTACTCAGAGCGCCCTTGGGGAAGAGGTACCTTTTCTCCCTCCCACCCAGACCTAGAGGCTGTTAGCTCTGTGGAAAAAGGAGTAAAACTCGTGTAAGGAGGCAGGCAGGCTTTGTAACACCAGCACAGTGCTCTGTCCTGCAAAGGCAACGCACGTGGGTAAGATGCCCCAACTCCTCGGGAGTTTTAGAGAGCAGGACCGTGACACAGGGGGATCTGCCGTGCAGGGTCGGGACCTCGGCAGGTCCAGCAAGGGGTGGAGAGCAGCCCACGGAACAGCAACGAGCCCAGGGTGAGCTACGGATCAGAATGCTGCTGACAGGTGCTAGGGATGAAACGCCGAGGTTCCTCGGGATGAGCTCTGCAAACCGCCTCCCTTAAATGCTTTATTTTCTCCAGCGGATCTCCAGCAGTAGGAGCTTTCACTCGCTCTGCTAGGCAGAGGCTGAACTGCTCTCTTCGTACAGTTTCAAATTCGCCAGCTACGCTCGAAGAACCACCCCTTTCTGCCTTTGCCTTTCTCTTTTCACTCTCTCCGGGCTTTTTTTGAAAGCGACACCCAGTTTCAAGCCATGTAAAAAAATATCAAAAAACCCTGGTGGAAAATAATTTGCAGCTGTGATAATATCACATTTTTTAGAATACCGTAATATAGTTTTACTTTTAATAATAAAAGATAAAAAAGGAGAGTCTGCGAATAATTAGAGAGTGCAGTCTGAAGCCAGTTACAGTCACTGCAATTGATAATAAACTTAAAGCCCCTTGACAGCAGGTAAATGCTGTGCAACCCTGACCCCCTTCCTCTCACATTACTTAACAACCCTGCAGTTCCAGCATTACATCACCGTCCAAGCCATTGGTTCCTGCATTTTAACTCTCTCCCTGTCTCCTCCGATTAGGAGCAACACAATGATGGGGGGGGTGGGGGGTGGGGGGGTAGGGGGGGTGGGGAGGGAAAGAACCAAAACACAACAAACCACCCAACTTCTCTCAAGTTTGCTGTGCTCCTTGTTTGGGTTTGGTTTGGTCCAAAAAAACACTGTTTCTGCTGCTAAGAGTAGAGGTTGCACGCACCAGAAAACAAACTCTGTCGAAGTGGAAGAAAGAGTGGGAAAGGGGGACTAGGGAGGGGAGGAGGAGAGGAGGAGGAAGGCAAGAGGGGGGGAAAAGTATATAAAAATCAGAAAAGGAAAAGAAAATTAAAAACAAACCTCATGGACATCACTGAGCCTGAATTCCCTGCTGAGGTGCAGAACATGAGAGCCCTGGAATGAGTGTATGTAGAACTTGAGCCAAAGCTTAACTAGCCCGAGTGAGTCATATCCTTCCCATTTGATTCCCGTCCAACTGATGATGTAATGCCCTGGCCCTCTCCCTCGCTCGCTCCCGCTCGCTACACTACCTCCCTCCTCCCCTTTTCTCCTTTTTAGCTCAGCGCTGGTGAAGTCACCATTTAAATCTGGCAGAGCTGAAGCAAAAACTTCAATGTAACCAAAACAGCCCCAGGCCAAGTTCCAGACGTACTGAGACTCGGTGGTGCAATTGCCATTGGAAACGAGTAAACAGAGAAAGAAACAGTGCTGCCTCTGAAGGGCCTGCGCAGCTGCCTGCCGGATCGCAGGAAAACCCAGGGATGGGGCTGACATGATTGACGGGGGCTGATCAGAAGCCCTTGCACACAAACGCGCTGGCTCCCAAATGCCCGCATGGTCCGGGCTTCAGGAAGATCCTGCGATGGGAAAAGGAGGAGAGCGAGCCGGAGACGAGGAGGGAAGCAGAGAAGCCCGTGAAGCGGATGCAGCGTGATTGTGTGGGTCTGGGGAGGATGAATAGCGCTGCTTTTATGGTTTACGCTGACGGACTGGGATTTCTCAGCCCTAGCCTGCGCAGGGCTGGAATCAAGCCCCGCGTCTTTGAAGGATAACTACGGGGCTGTTTCTTGGTGTGCCTGCAAACGTACAGGTGACAGGCACTTTCTTTCTCCGCTACTTAAAAAGTACCAGAACAGCCCCAAGCCGTACAGCACTGCAAGCTTACGAACTAACTCACTGTGGTGCTGCTGCTATTGCCTACGCTGCATTTAAAACGATGCCCTTCTGGCTTTTCTCTCCCAAGTCTGACATTCGTCATATTTTTAGGGATTAGAGGACGTTTCTAAGTGGAACTTCCAATAATTTTTCAGCTATGCAAGCATAAGCTATTGTGGTGCAAAGCACTCTGCTGCATCGTATTTCAGTTTCTAAGTCCTCCTGATGTTAAAAGCTACAGTGACTGGGGCTGAAATACTCCCCGTGTCCTCTCACACACAAGGTTTTTTCACTGTTCATCACCCACAATCAGTTGTAGTCAACACAGCACAAAACAGTTGCTCCACATAAGAATGCAAAGCCTAAGTGATAACAATATGTGAAAATACTTAAGCACACTTAACATCCCTCATCGATCCAAAGACTAACAGTTTCAACATCGGACTGCAGAGATTTAAGCATTAAGGGCACCTGAAACACGGGACAGGTATGTAAAAGTGACTCCTTTCTTTATAGGTCAAGACCTATTTTACAAAGTCACTTCATCCTATGACTCAGAGTGAAATTCAGTTTTCCAACAGTCAATGGACACACCTACCACCCAAAAATCAGAAAACAATAGGAAAACATCAAAGCCAATGTGCTCGCTTTTCTTCCTTATAACGATGTGAGTTTATGGAAAAGCAATTTCTATTGCCTAGCAGCATTTTACCAAACAGGGTTTTTTTGGGGTGGCAGATTCATCAATTGATCAAAGCAGCAATGCAAGAGATTACTGAAAAGTACCGAAGTCTTCTCCTGAGGATACTCTTACGGTTAAAAATTATCTTTAGAATATATTTCTATGAATCAGCACGGTTAGCTTCAGTCATCGTTTAGCCTTGAATTCAAGTAGTTTTAGTCATGAATCCAAATGATTTTTGTTTAAGTTAGATATGATTTTTACAGACAGAATGAGAGGAGGCGAAAACCAAGGGTTTACCCTATTCAATTAAAAAAACCACAGTTCTCTGCAGCAGGCTGACCTGCTGGATGACATCCTCAATTGATATTGATGCTGCAGCCACTCAGAGTGACACCTTTATCAACCAAGGCAGCTCTGAATTAGAGGTGATCAGCCATAATTATTACTGGCGCCACTGAAGCCTGTGGCTTGACAGCATCAGATGTGGTTGTTATAAAGTTTGGTCCATTGTGTCAATGGCCTGTATAACTCATTTATGTCTGAATTACCAGCTATTGATTTTTTGTCTTCTGTAATGTAATAAAATAAAAGTTAGATCATTCCTAAAGCTTTCTTTTAATTCCAGCCTTGCTGATAGTTTCATTTTAAGCTCAGCCCACTTCTCCCTTGCCACTTAAAAAGATGTGACTTCCAACCCTTTTTCTGTGCATGTCTAAGAGGTCATCTTCCCTTCCTCCTTCTTCTTATTTTGCCCTCTTCCATTTACACTTCTGGATTACATAGCTTCTCATCCAGTTTTGCTACTGGCATTGCTATAGTTTTTCATGGGCCCAGGACAGATGCTGGGCTCAGAACAGCTTCAAACTGAAGGGGAGCGTGGCTACAACCGAGGCACAAACTTAAATCCCAGGGCCCACCTTTGGAAGGAAGGAAGGAAGGAAGCTGCCACCAAAGAGAAAAAGGATTACCCTGAGGAACCCAGCTTACCCTGGGGCTGTTTGTGCATATGCATCCATTCCTGCAGTGCTGTCAGTGAACCGGCCTCTTCTCACTCTTCTGAAAGACCCACACTTCCACCACCCTGCTGTATTCAGAGCAAAATGCAACCAAAAAGATGATGCAGGAGCTGCAGTGTAGTTCATTGTCCTCCTGAGGCTTCAAGCACTTGCCTGGCAACTGTGCTCTTTCCAAAAGAAAACTTTGTTTACCAGAAGCCAGAGCAGATCCATTGTCCATCTGTGAGCATCTTACTCAAAATACTAGAGGAGTGACTGTGTTTGCATGGCAAATGGCCATTTTAATTATTATTACCTTCGTAGACACAAATTAATTTAGAAGAATTAAACTGCCCTGAAAACAGCCTTTGTCTTACAGAAGGAATTTCCAGGAGTTAGAGCATTTTCTGAAACAAACAAGAAAGAACCAAGCAGCCCGAACTGCCAATCATTTTTAAATTACATGTTTACACTCAATTCCCATTTCAAGAAGCAAACTGCTTTAAAACAGAGCTCACGCTCCAAAGGAGTTAAAAACTTATTTGTTCTTGCTGGTGGGAATACAAAAAGTTCTTTCCAGGCAGGTATTTCCAAGGCCTATTGATTTTTTTCTTCCCCTTAACAGGAAACACTGTTTTCCCATTTTCCTTCCTGTGACAGACCAGTTAATGATAAAGAATGTCCTGTGCTCAGAGGAAATTCCACTTGCATGCAAGAGCTCCCTCTTTATCTGTTTACTTGTCTGTCTTCTCTTTCTCCCCCCCCCCCCACTCCACCCCCAGCCTTAAATTTCCATGTTCAGCCACACTCAAGAATAGGGCCGTTGTGATGAGAGTTGTGGGATGTTTTAATTCTAATGGGAGCCTTCTTCAAAGCAGTGCCCTGGCCAGCGCAGTTATGACTCCAGCTTAGCTGTCTCGTTCAGGAATGTTTGCAACACCCTCCCTCCAGCATGTTTCATCCTCAGGGAAAGGGTGGTGGGGCACACCACAGATGTTTGGTGTAACAGAAACTTGACAAAAAATCACTGCTCCTGCTGAACGTTTCCAGTCTGAACAACCCCAAAGCTCTGAATTTCCAGAGCCCAAATGTCAGAGCGCACGGGGATTATCTCAAAAGTGTATCGTAGCAAGGAACTGGGTGTACTGCAGTTGAGATGGCGGATGGACAAATCATCAGTCCTACACGTATTTTAGGTGAGTGTACCACATACAGCCTTTGGGACTGACTTGTACCTATTGAGATCAGTGGCCCAAAGCATCGGCAAAGACCCTGTGGATGAAAGCACTATAGACCGATCATTTTCTTCTCCGCTACTTGGCTCTTAAAGAGGCTTGATTAAGAAAATATTCTGTAATAATGGTCCTGCACTCAGGAAAGTCTCATTTTCATTCTGACATTATTTTTCATTTCTGACCCAAGAGCCTTGCAGTCCCTGCGGAGTTAAAGAGGCCAGATAATTTCAGGGTTAAATAAGCTTTAATGACTATCACATGTATGGAACCTTAAACCTAGTATTAAAAATTATTTTTTTAAAGTGGCATCTCTTCCTTTTTTAATTTAAAATAACCATCCAGGTGGTTTCCTAAGGATTTCTTTGCAAATTGCTTCCAGTGAACCTCTTCAGTTACAGACCAGTGCAAACCCATGTGGTGGTATTCAGCATTCAGTTCAACTTGGGTGTCCTGTGTTTTCATAGTGGACAGAGGGACCGTCTGCACGGGGAGACTGAGGTCTAGGCAGGCTAGCTGTCACTAGCAAGGACATAAGAATGTATGGCCCCACCAACTTCAGCAGAACTAAAGTAAGGCAGAGCCAAGAGTGGATTTTTCAACTTGCTCCTAAGATAAGGGGACGCATGTTCCCAAGTCACCTGGGTGCTTCAGAAAAAGCCATTCTCCTTTAAGGAGACACAGATCAAAGTGGTCAGTGTTGAGCTGTATCAGAGCTAGAGCTGGTGTTTTCTATGTGCTCTCCAATTTGTTATGAAACAGAATATGTGGAAATATCCTTTCTGAGAACTGCCCCAGATTTCTTGAACATAAGCACTGTGAGAAACTGGATTGGACCAAGTCTAAATGAATCCTAGAACAATGATCTCCCTCCCTCACACATATGCATAAACGTGCTGCTTAGTAGAAACACTCTGCTGAAAATACTTGAGGGAGAAGAAATAGGAAAAGTTCAGCTCTGGAGACAGAGACGTGCAGTGGGCATGATGGCCAGTAGACTTCCTCACAACAGTCTGGCAATGAATCTTAACCTAAATCTTCAAGAACGGTTTCAAGATAAAAAACCCTTCCCCAGTGACAGTCCTAGGCATGCTAACGCCACTTGGGATCATGGCTTTTGTGCCGGGGACACTCAGCTACTAGGGAATGGAGTTGCCTACTTAGTATATACTTGCCAAATAGCCACGGGCCAGTGACTGGCGGCTGACCTGGAAGAGAAGAGCTCTGTACCCAATTACGTATCACTGAGTCGTCCAGCCGAGTAGCCAGCTATTTCGTTACAGCTGTAATCCACAAATACCTAAGACAAACAGGGTAGCATTTTATGCAAAAAAAAAAATTAAAAAAAATAATGCTTTACATTTCAGTAGAACCTTTCACCCTGAAAGATCCCAAAGCACCACACAGGCCAGCCACAAAACCTCATGCGATGCAATCACCCCTGACATGGGAGATGGCAGGCAGCCAGCAAACGGCACAGGAGTGCAGAGGGGAGATCTTGACTAAGGACAGAAGTAAAGAGCTGTGATTATTCTAAAAATGCCATGTAATCTTTAACGTTCATGCATAATGAACAGGAGGTTTCCTTCCCCCAGTGTGAATCTAATTACTCTAATGGATAATTAGAACACGCTGGTTGAAAAGTGGATCCACTGCTATATTTAGAGTTGCTTGAAGAACCTTTGCCATCCATGTACCATGTACCCTAAATATTTTGACCTCAGATCTCAGATATTTTAATCTTTAGTGTGAAACTCTACAGGCTTTATCTTGGATGCAGTTTAAAACTTGAATCACATACGGTCACGTCTCAACTTTTATAACAGAAAAAAGGATCTGGTTTTGGTGTTCTTTCACCATTGTGCTTCTAACGGACAGAAAAGTAAACTTAAATTGTAAAATCTGGATTAGAAGAGCCAACTCTTGTGTTGTGAAGCACAGTATGGTAAGCACTGAATAATAGTAGAGATTAGTTCTAAAACAAAATTTAGTCTTTTTCATGCATTTCTGTTAGCCCTCATCTTTATTTTTCAGCATGATAACAATAATTAATATTCTAAAAATCTTTTTTAAAAAATAGGCAAAGATCTGGAACTCAGTTCCAATTGGAAAAGGAGAGTGTTGGGACTCCGATCACCTTCATTACAGAAGCATAGATTTACAGTGCTTTCTGGTAAAAACATATACAAGATAACTTGCTTTTAAAGATACATCCCCTTTTTTTGTTAGAAATCCAGCTGATAGTACAATATTTACTCCATGAAAATGAACACCTACAGCCAACCACCAGGAAATGTTTGCTGGACTCTTGCTGGACAAAGTGACTTAAGCTTTGAAATTCCACGAATTACAGGTAGCCAAGGAACGCTGCTGGTCCTGGCCACCCCTCAGGCACAGGGTTTACACCACTCAATCACTACCACGACAATGAGAATTCATGATCCAAGTGGTGCCATTTTTAACTTGGCTTTATCCCAAGACCTGGAATTACATCGAGCATCTTGACACCTAAACTCCAGCCTCTTTCAGAACAGATTAGGGTTTCTCAATGCTTCTTCAAAACCAAAGAAGTCTGCAGCACAGAAACTGAGATACGGCCACAACTAAAGGGCAGCCTGCAATTCCCCATTTGCAGTGACTCCCATTGAAACATAATGTAGAATTTCCAACATAACAACTCAGCGACAAGAATTAAAACTCTGTTGTTGATAACATAAAGTTATTATATGATTAGACATTTTATTTTAAAAAGGAAAATCTATTGCCTTTTTCCTTTTTTTTTTTTTTTTCCGTAATGGGAGTTAAACAGGAAATCCTAGTTCAGTTTCCCTCACAGTAACTTCTCCAGTCACAGATTCATCATCTCAGAGATCCTTTCTGAAATCAAGTGAGGTCCATGTGTACCCATTTATGTTTTTAGGATTTACATACTATATTTAATTCTCCAATGCTTTTCTTCTGGAAATTATGTCTATCTATTATCTCTAAATGTATTAAAAACAAACAGATCTCTCGCAGACACTCACACAAATCCTTTCAGGACTCTGACAAGAAAACATCTGCATTTTACTGACATCAGAGTCAAGAGTTACACCACCAGTTCTACTGTAATGATAAATGAAAGAGCAATTATTTCTAACGTCAGTTCCACATTCTATGGTGCAGGATGCTGCTTTACTTTTAACACCAGTTTCTATGAATCAAAACATACAGCTTTCCTACTCTGGCATAAATAAGACCCAAGCTCCAGAATAAAAATATCTAGCTATAAAACATGCATGTACTCTGAAATATAGAGTGGGTAAGTACCTATTCTGTACAAACTGTGCCTACTAGGTTTACACGTGGAGCAGTCGTCTGCTTGGATCCTCTCTGACGTTAGCCCGTTCCTGCCACTCTACAAACCCAAATGGTCCTGCTTGTCCTTAGGGACTGTAGCCCATGTCAGTGAGGCACTTCTGTAAATTCTGTATTGGAAAAAAACCTACCTTGCTGAAAAATTAACCACAGTCAGAGAGCTTAATTTAAAAAAACCAAACAACAAACTAGACTTTTAAGCTGTTCAAATAATAATAAAAAAATATTATGGAAACAGGATAAACAGATTAAAACAATGATGTCTAACTCATCTTGAGAACCTGCAGAGTTCCCTTACAGCCCAAGATTCCTTCTAACACAAGCAGACACTTCTGTGAATATAGCTAAATAGTTTTGATACAAATGAAGCAGCACCTAGATCAGTGTCCCCACTTAACTGGGATGTGTCCCTTCAGCTTTTAAGCTTCCAAACCCTGAGCCTTTACTGTTTCTCTCTTGTCTCCTCCAAACTTTCCTTTTTTTTTTCCCCTCCTTCCACGTAACATGGCTTTAATTTCTTAGGGTTCAGAAATTTTCTGCTGTCTTCAGCCCCCATGCTCAAGCTTTTGTGTGTTAATTATTCTGCATGGAGATGCCAATCTGAATTTAGCTTGAAACCACTTCAGGGCTTATATATTCTTGTAATTGCTTCATAACCGGAACATATGTCTCACCACCCTTCACGTCAATAGTTGCAACATCGTTTTCTCTGCCTTTTACCAATGCAATTTTACCTCTTTCATATCTGTCCAGACTCCTTCTGCAAAGACCTTTTTCCCAACCCTTTGTGTTGAACTGTGTATCCCTTCATCAGCGGTCTTTCCTTCTGAAGTTACTTTCTTTCAAGACCCTTGGCAGCAGACCTCCTCCCACCTTCCCTAGCATGTTTTAATCAGTATTACCAGTCAGCTCCAGATCAGTCCGCCGTGCCTGTCTAATACCTCCCAATGCCTCTGGAAAGCCATGTCTCATTATTTAAGAGCGCTTGTGCCTAGGAAATGAGCAGACCACCACAGAAGTTTGCTGCCACTCCATGACCATTTACTACTATCCATGAGCCCTCCCTCCTACATATCTGTTTCCAGACAATGAGCTCCCAGCTTCTTCTAGAATTTTTTTCTTATTCCCCCCAGGCACAGCCTTGCATTTTTTAATATTGTATTTCATTCCATTTTCATTACTTCAGTACTCAAAGCTCATCCAGGTTTTTTTGAGTTGTTTTTTCTTTTTCTTCTGTTTTCTTTTTCTCTCTCTCTCTTTTTTTTTTTTTTTTTTTTTTAAGGATATCCAGGTCTTTCCCTCTATTGCCAGCACCTCCAAATCCTGCGTCACCAGCAGTACTTGTTATACTTGCATTACCATTGTTAATGAAAACGCTAAACAAAATCAGGGCTGTGCTGAACATTGTGTAGCTCCACAACAGCCTCCTCCAACCTGACACTTTCCTCTTCAACAACACCCAGTTCTTTCCTCTCCAGTAAACCCCATTAAATTGCAGCATGCTGAACCAAACCTACCTGCCCTGTTTCCTAGAGCACGTTCCTCGTTAGCTAGCCGTAGTTGCGGAGCAGTCCACAGCTGTCGGCAGCTTCTACTGAGCGGGAATTTGTCAGCATGAAGAACAGCGCAGGACAAGGTTTACACTTACTGATTCACTCCCAGCCCTGCCTGAAATTTCTTTTCGCTGAAAGAGTGGGATAAGCAACCTTTGGGAAAGTTTTGAAGAGGAGAAAGGTTTTCATTACAATGGAGATAAGAAGTATTAATGCTATGAAATATTTAAGCAACATTTCAGATGTCTGCTGACTCTCAGGACTATTATCAGAGGAATTTTGCATCTGTGCCCCCCAGACCTGAGAAGCCCCCTGTGTCAGTCTGCCGTTCTGCTCCAGATCTGCTCATTATGAGCCAGTACCATTATACAGAATTTCTGGTGTTCCTAAAAGGGGTTTTAGGAATGCCACAGCAAAAAAATGGATGGTTTGTTTACTTGATTAATGCCGTGATCTATGATTGCAAATCTGTCTACTGTTGCTTTCACAGGAAATTATTTCAAGAACCTCACTTCTGGGTGTTGCTTAACATCCAGCACTGACTCCACTGTAAACTCATGCGCATGATTTATCTGGTGGCCAGCATGTGTGGGAGGAAAGATCTAGGAGTCTGACAAAACTCTTCACTCCCTCTAACTTTCAGGCCATCAGATGTAGAAATCTAGACCGTTACACTCCTAAGCCTGTTTGTAAATCCTCAGCCAATGCAAACTATTAATATTGAGCTAAGTGAGTGCAAAATGAAAGTGATTAGGCACATCCTTTTTTAAAAAAAATTATGCACACATGTTTTACTAGCTCAAAAAGTTAAACCAGGCGATTACGTCATACCAACACAGTAAAAATGACTCCAAGGTAACCTAGGAAACTGTTTTTACTAAATAATAACTGAGTCCCTTCATTTAATCTCAATTCACACAAAACACAAGTTTAGCTTAATCTCCCTTCAGAGCAGTCTCACGCTGTAATTCCACGCTGTCTGTCCAGACCGGCTGCGATGCTCTTGCCGTCAGTTCACAGGGCAAAGCTCTCAGGGGACGGTGGCAAGGCTTTCTCAGATGAGGGGGCCTTGTCTGTTGTATTTGCTATTCTTGGTGGCCTGCCAGCAGCCCCAAATTTGGCAAGGTTCAGAGCACAAGCTACAATCCGGTTGCTTGATTATCATGAATATTATTATGTTCATTGATCAGTTAATATGCTTCACTTTGTTTTGATTTTGCTTTGATTGTCCATGTTGGCTATGCTGTGCCTCCAGCCTAAAGAGACAAAAGGATGGGCAGCCATCACAATCATCACCTAACTCTTAGCTAACGTATGGCTCATATGTTTCTTTTTCCTCTATATTTTGGAGGCCGTGTCATGAAATCTCTATCCGGTTGCATGTGATTCCTTAGTTGGTCAGCACTTCCACAGAGTGCTTAAACAAAAAGGTATTAAATACGTGCAAGTACTGTTAGAAGAAATGGAAGCTGCATGTGCCCAAAAGCAGCTTCAAGGATTGAGTCAAACGGGAGCTGGTCAGGTAAACACAAAGCAAAACGAGAACTAATTCTAGGATGTGTCTGGTGTGATTTCACCTGCCTCACTGCCGTCCTCATAATATGCATATGTAGGGGCATATATCTCACAAACACACACCTAGATAATAGTTATTATCATATAGGAAGCATTCTGCATATATAGTAAATGTGCCTATGTAAAAAGATACAGCTGACTTAAAAGAGTATTGCAGGATTAATGACATTAAAACTTATGTCTACAATTGCATCTTCATTTTCATTCTATCATCTCCCTTTTTAGATACTTTTAAAACCTTCCAAAACTTTCCCTTTTTAGGCTGAAATACTGCAGGCCTGGTCTTTGCCAGATAATGAATATTTTAAAAAACATTTCCTTAAACCATTTTGTCTGTTTTTTAGATGGACAGTGAAAAGTGTAAAGAGTTGTAAAGTCAGAAATCCTGGGAACTGAGAGTTGAACTTTGCCATGAAAACAGTCCTCTCAAAAAAAAGCTTTAAAGGGCATTGATAAAAAATTAGATTTTATTTGGTGAAGCCCTTCAAAGTTTTGTTTTGTTTAGGCCAATTATGTTTTCCACAAGTTTTCTTGCTAAGCTTTAAATCATGCACCTAAGAAAAACAACTCTATTTTTCACTTCAGCTAACCTGGCTTCCATAAAAAATTTATAGAGACTAAGAAAAAGGTCTGTAAAGTGCAGAGTGCTAGTGAATTTAGAAAGAAGCACATATGAGAGACAGGCTGATATACTGTCTGCAACTCAGCTCAGCTCGTTTGCAAAAAATGTTTTCATATAAGAGCTTTCTGTTTTGTCTTCTTCACACATATATTTGATCAAATCTGTTGGCTCTCCTAGTCTACGATACCAATTTTATTCTTCCTGTTCTCACTTACTCAGCCTATTCCAGGCTACATCTGTGACCTCTCTAGTCCTTCTGCTCCCTTCCACCCCATCTCTTCCTCTGTAATAAAAATACCAGCCCCTTGAAGTCTCATTCTTCTTTTTCCCCAGCAAAAACTCCCAACTCAGTTCACCAAACCACTGCTCTTTTTTTTTTTCCAAACCCCATCCAACTCACACCCTTCATACTGCCTATTGTATTGAGCTAATAAGCAGCAAAACCAGCACAGGGGACCCCCCTGAGTTACCTTCTCTGCCTAAACACATTTCCATCGTGCTAAGCTTTCTTCCCTGCGTATGAATCTGCTCTTGCTCAGTAGTCTTGCTGCTCACTCAGTAGTCTTGCAAACAAAATTATCTCATTTGGAAACAGCCAGGCCCACTGTACCTTTACAAACTGTTTTAAAAAAACACGGTTTTAGCATGTGCCAGGTAACGTTGTAGGCAGCAGGCAGAAAACGGACTGAAGGGTCACAGAAGGGATATAAATGGAATAAAAAAAATAAGGCTCCTTTTTTCATCAGAATAGTCTTAATGACTGAGAAAATCCAGAATTCATATGTTTAGCAGTCCAAAGTGTTGCTAAAAATGTTTTTCAAACATTTACCACAAGGTGCCAGCAGTTCTTTAATGCTTTTTTATTTTCAATTCCTGCTGTATACACTTAAAGCAGGGGTACAATGAGGCAAAGACTTCAGACAAGGAAGTTATAAGGGGTATTAATGCCAGGATCAGAGACCATTCATAGAGAACAAGATCCCAAGCATATACTAGTACCTTCAAAAGAAAAAAAAAACAACAACCAAACAACCGAAGGTCAGGTTTAGTAATTTGTACAGAGGTATGAAGCATGCTAGTTTGTGGTTGTTTGGGGTTTATTCATACTTTTGAAACCAGACAAACCATACCAGTACTGCCTATAGTGAGGATACTTAGCTACCAACGTCTGTTTTGCCGAGAGCTTATCCCCTACAAAAATTAGAAAGAGGGAGTAAATACCTTATACAATATAGCAAATCACTCTGGTCAGATTATAACTCCTCGTTATATTGGGACACTTACAAATTCTGCTGTAAACTGCCTAATGGAGGGGGGGGTTCTTAATTAGAATGAGAATATGAGCTGTGTTATGCAAAGCCAATATCTACCATTTGTAAATATATAAATAATGAAGTATCAATAAGGACGTACTGCAGTCAAGTGGAATTGTTCCAATTAATGTTAGCTGGATAGCGTTGATCCTAGTACTCACTACTGTTAGATTTAAACAACCATGTTGGTGAAGATTTACCAGTGTTTAACTACCAGACTTTCAATGGTGAAATCAGAATAATTCAGTACTAAAACAGCAGAACTGAAAAAGAGGCTGCCTTTCCAGTCTGCTTTATTACATTTTCAATCATATAGCTAGAACATGAAAGGTTGCTGTAAAAATTACCTGAAAGTATCTATACATGTTATATACACTCCATTAAGTCTTAATATTTTATACATGTGTGGCTCTTCCCACTCAGAAACGGGCACAAAGCAATTTACAAACAATATACGCAGCACTAACGAGACATTTAATGCAATATGGTCTCCCTTCATCGAGATACATGACTAAACATCCCCAATGAGTAATATGGCGAGCAGCCACAACAGCCTCAGGCTGTGATCTGGTCTGCTCTCATCAGCTAAACAGGGTTGGTCTTGGCAAGATGTATTTGGGAGCCCTCCAAGGAAATCCCAGGGTGCTTCAGGAAGCAGGGCTGGTGATTCAGTAGGTGGCACAATTCCCCTGGAATCAGCACTCAACCCACCGCTCCCAGGGAAACCTTGGTAGGTGCAACACAATTAACCAAATGGCATTTCAGGCAGGATCCCTCAGCTGAGACTGGTCATTTGTCACACTGTCATGATTTATTAGTGATGCTATGGATTCTGCAATTAAAAACAAAGAAGTCCTTGCTGCTGAGCAGTCCTCTCTCTGCAGAGCTCCTTTAGTTTGGAGAAGCTGAAAGAATCTAACTTTTTCAGTTGCAAATGTGCTGTTTCAAATGGGAACCATCTGTAAGTGCTGCTGTGCTTGGTCCTCACTGCTACCAAGCGATTTTTTTACCTCCTACCCACATTTTTAAACATAGGTGTGGGAATCCTTTCCTTTGCATCAGAAGGTTCCACCTGAAGTACCACATTCACTTTTAGGTACTTCTTCCCAGCTAAAGGTGGGTCAGCCAGTGAGAACCCTTTGGGCAGCTAGAGGAACACCGTGAAGTCTAGAAGAGGACTGAGAACAGACGGAGCAAGGTGGTTAGTCTACACAAGACAGACATTATCAAATACACGAGACCGCTGAAAACAGAAAGAAGAAATAATATCTACATTGAGTAGAAGCAAAAATAAAAGGATCAAGCATCAAAAATAAAAAGCAGCAAGGAGGGTTCAGGTTAGACCAAAAGAAAAAATTGTCTCCAAGTACATACAGTTAAGCACAGCAATAGGATGTGTGCTCTGCATTTCTGGAGGTTGTCAAAAGCACATTAGAGATATTTCTGTCAGAAATGATGCAGATGTTACTTAATCCTGCTCTGGGCAGAGGATTGGATGAACACTTGAAGTCCCCTCCAGCTATATAGCTCAATGATTCCATAATTTTTATGAAATAAAAAGATTTATAGCTTTGGCATTACAGATTTCTTCCTATTTATATTAAGTTTAAAATAATAATAATTCCACCCCACCAGGGGAAAAAAAAAAAAAAAAAAAGGTGCCTAAAACACATTACACTTGATAAGTCTTAAAAAACTATGCCATGATTATCAGGGGATGGCAGCAAAAATTACACATTCTTAAAAATTTTATGCAAAATTAATCTTGTGGTCTTTCTTTTCTTTTATATAGACATAACCAGAGTCTTCTACTGTTCTTTCCTTGAAAAGTCACAGAGAAGAGCTGAGATTCACATCTGAGTCAATAAGCAATGCCATGAACAATGAAGAATTTACTAATGCTTGGGGAAGTGTCAGACCGTTTTTTATTTAAAGAAGAAAAGTGGGGAAACAGGGGAAAAGGAAGACATTCTCAGAAGCGTAAGTATGACCTCAGCAGACACGGCAACTTTTCCTGGAGGCTTCCTCATCAATTGGGCAGCTGTTCAGCTGCTGAGTTTGGGTCTCCCCACAGAGCATGTTACGGTGCTGGTATTAACTGGTAACCCTTTTAGCTGATGGGGCCTCTTGCGCCCTGGATTAAAAAAGCTAAGGGTGAACATAATCCCAGAGAATATATTGCTAAAGTTCAGCTTAAACATCCTTGAAACTTCTCTTCCTTTCCCTGTTGTGTTTTTGGGTTTTTTTTTTCCCTCTCTTGAAAAAAGGCAAAAAAGTACAGTTACCCATTAATTTCAGTGATGTGGGGGGAAACGTTTTTGCCAATTTATTTTTTAGGGAAGGCCATGTGGGTAGATCGTCGTCACATTGGAAAGAGATGAAGAGGCAGCATATAAATATAGGAAGAATAAAGGTGTAACGCAGCCTGAGCAGCACTGGCATGTGGCCCTGAGAAGCCATCCTTGCTCCTTTGATTGCTCCCCATGCTCATGAGAAAAGGACCTAATTTCCTGCAGTAAATACATATATACTCCAAAATATTCCTGATCCCTTCAACAATTCCTTTTCTAGTTCAGAACTACAATACAGCCCCTCAGGTTTTGTTTGGCAACCTGTGTCAAAGCAGAAAGAAATCCTGAATGTCAGTAAATTACATTTCTTGTAAACCTTAGAATGTGTTTCTCCTACTATTTAGGAAAACATTTTCACAGTGTAGATAGGACAACATGTATCTCCTAATTGCCTTTGTTAGTTTGCAAGCACATAATCAGATTTGTTAGAAAAATAGCCTCACAGGAGAAGGCATAGTTCATTCTTCAATGAATGGCTCTTAACGGAGATTTACAGTACAGACAGATTACAAGCTTTACTTTCTCCACAGAAAGAAACAAAGAATGGAACCCTTCTAAACAAAATATTCAAACAATTCAAGAGCCTAAAGAAAGAAAAGTCTCTCTTCTTGGCTAGACAGTTTTGATACCTTAATGACTGTAACATTTTAACAGCTGTGGGAAAACTGACATTAAAAAAAAAATACCCAGCCCAGAAACATGGTCTGCGTACAACATCTTTGAGCTCTTACATTTTATTAGCAATTTGGATTCATTACTGTTTAAGGAGGAAGGAAGGGAGGTAGATGTTCCTGAGAGCTGTTTCTCTAAATGTATTAACCAGAGATTTCCAAGCACGATTTCATATAACACAACCCAAGCCTTAAAAACTGGCTAACGGGTGAGATGTCACAATTTATCCCCTCATTGAAATTCATGCTCCGACACAAGAGGTCAAAGCAGGTATCTGAGCGATCTTCCTTATGAAAATGAGATAACCTCCTTTCATCCCAAAGTCTGATCTGCTCCTGCTCCCCCCTCCTCCCTTCCAAGCCGATGCTAGGCGGCAGCTCACAGTTACCACACTGTCACCTTCCTTTTGAATTACGATGCTCTGAAAGAGCGCTGTAGTATTTAATAGCCTGAGATCACAGGCTCTCCTGACACAATACTTTACCAGGTTCTGCCTGCCTTTCAGTGTGCTCATTATTTGCACATGGTCTATGACATCCAGGGAGAATATGTTATCACACAAGTTCTCTTTTCTCCCACTGTTTGCTCTTCCATTGTATTTATCTCCCTTACCTGACAGGGTCTTGAATGTGCTGTCAGTTTTGTCAGGAAAAAAAAAAGAGCGTTAGCATAGATTTGGGAGGCCCTTTTCGCTAATCTTTTAGGAATCCTAAGGTGCCCTTTAGGATTTAAAACAAACACTGAAGCCTCAAAATGACTTATGTTCCGAAGCTCAACAGCCACCTCCTGATTATCCCATTAGAAATCCCTCGAAGTCTGTGTTCAGACTTCATCAGTCTCAACTAGTCAGACCTCAGGGTGGAGAAATGGACATGATGAGTGTCCAGAAATACTGCACAGGGAGACATCTTGTAGTAAGAGAGTTTTAGGGGAGTAGTTCTGCTTAATTACAGCCATATTGAAGCTGTGCTTTTGGGAGGGATATAAATAAGGTAGTTAACAAGCTGAAACACAAAATGCACTTCTTTTGCCCTTATAGACGCTGACATCCCAATTTTGTTACACTTCAAAGGGTTTGTTGTTACATTTTTAATACCTAGCTTCCTCTCCCAGCTCCCTCCGGCTAGGACAGGACTGCGTAGCAAAATGAGACTTTATTATTTGAATAGGTTTTGGTTTTTTTTTCCCCTAAGAGGAAGGCCAGCAATCATTCTTTTAAGTAAGCCATACAGCTGACAGAAAAAATTCTCTCCTTCTAATAATAGTTTACATCCAGACCATTGGTATTATATCCTCTTGTGCTGATCAGAGAGCGCTTCAGGGAAGACCACAGCTCTGGATCAAGCAATGTTGGTGATGTCTTGAGAAGGATAGTCCTAAAAACACCTAACAAGCTTAGAAGATAGTCCACATCCAGAGGAACAAACCCCTAACAAGCTTAGAAGATGGTCCACATCCAGAGGAACATCCTCCCAGTGCAGCAACCCATGTATCAGTTAACAAACTCAGTTTATTTTTCCAGAACACAAAGGCGAGCTCCTCTGTCAATGATAGTTTAGGTTGTTACATTCAGCTTCTTACATAACTATTTTGCAGTCTCACTGTATACAGTGTTAATATTCTAACATATGCCTGATGCTTAAATACTGAAATGATGATATCTTTATAGCAGGGGGAAGTTCTGCAACTAAAGTAGTCAATAAAACAGCTCTTCCTACATTTATCCACATTATCTTTGTTGTGTGTGTATGCCCACACTCCCTCAATTGAACACAATTTTGTACATGAGAAATATTTGCTCCTCTGGCTTCAACAACTATCTGTAAATCAGGCAAAGGATATAAGGTCTGACATATGGAATGTTATTTTAAATCTTCCGCCTCAGCTTCGAATCAGCAGGAAAGAGTGCTCCACAGCAATCTTCCCCACGAACCTCCCCACGCACCTGACTAGCATCTGCTTCAGTTCCTTACAGAGCGAGGAAACCGATGACTTCAATAGGACACCAAATTTGCAGCCCCTCACGGAAACCTCTCTCAGCGTCAGCCCAGCTGAGTGACATTACAAAGTCTGTTTCCCCTCCTTTGATACTAAAAAATTTTCTCCTTCACTAATAACTAAAGAGACCTTAAGTATCATGCTCAAATTGCCCTAATCTCACTCTGCTCTCACCCTTTAAAATCACTGTTAGTGGCTGGCCCCTGGCAACACAACAGCGTTTTAACTCGAACTTCCATGCAATAAATAGCTCAGATTTCCTTTAAAAGGAACACATACACACAACAGACTGGGGGTGCACAGAAGTTTTATGCATCTAGCAGTTTTTACATATTCTACTGTTATTCATTTAAGGCTGACCAAGTGGTCCTCAGGGGATGGCATGCACAAGCATAACATTATAAGTGTTAATAGGAAACGGATCTGAACAAAGAACCGCATTTCCCCATTATATTGTGTTTCTGCTTTAGTACATCATGTTAGTTTCCTTCGCAGCTGGCTGTTTTGCCTGTTGTTTCACGGGCAACTATCATTTTGCTCATAACTTTGCTTTTTTCAATATATTTTATATACATGTACAGGCATGTAGGATTCTTGCTTTGGTTTTAATATAAATGACTTATCTTACATGCTTTGGAGAGCTCATAACATAAAACAAGTAGCAATTCAAAAATGACAACAGAAAAATATGACTTATGCTGCCATGCTAGAGAGAAAATTAGAGTCCAGTCGTCATAACATGTGATCAGAGATATAAATCAATTAGCCGGTTATTAATATAAATAAAATAAACAGAAAGGTGCAAGGCAAATTCTTGCTTTTTTAAAAACCCCTCAAACTAACTTCAGTAATATTCTGTTGTTTATGAGCCCCTGAACTAACTTCCTCCCTCTCAACATGTATGCAATCTGTGCTGCAGAATAGCTTTACCCTTCCGGTGGTGGGGGAAAAAAGTCCTTAAACCAGGCAGAAAGCGTACCAGAACATGCACTGCGGGAGCCACCTCAGAGCAAGTCAGGCTCACTCTCCTGCGGACATATTTTTCAAGACACCAAAGCAGACAGGTGAGCATGCATCCCCCTGGTGCTCCTGCGGGTTTGTGTACAGTCACGTGGGCAGGCAGTGATGGCGTACCTGCACGGTACCACCGCTGCCCGTTCCTTCTGCAGAAGTGAAGAGGGCAGCGCGCCTGAATTGCTTGCACATGTACGAAACGGCTAACGCAGACATACCAGACCAATTATATTCTGATAAATCAATGACTACGCTTCCACACTTTAATATATGAAGTCTCCGTTAAAACAAGCGTACTTTTTTTTAAAACTCCAACGCTCTTGTACTTGCTGGGTTTTCAAGAAATAGGTACCACCCTTTCCAATTGCGCTCTGCAGTGAAGTTACACCCAGAGCATGACGTGACCGCAATTACTTTCTCCCAAATGTACACCACGTCAATGTACAGCTTGGAAAAGAGAAAGGTCTTCCTTATTCTCAAAGATTTGTTAACTAAATTACACCACGTTTGTAGCAGCACACTTTCATTGGAGAAGGATTTATTTCAGCCTCCAGAAAAGTTCCACTGGTGACAAAAAACTCCCAAGCTCTTCAGAGCAATGTTCAATCTCTCAGCTCCGTTTCAGCTTCTTTAATATTCTGTAAAGTCTAAGGTCTATACTTTCCCCCCACGTTCCTTGCTTTTAAAGATCTATTTCCTAAATGAGGCATGACTCCTTTCAGGATGACAGCTTGTAAAAATCACTTTAGGGTACACTTTCCCTTTTAAGGAAGCAGCTTAGCCACTCCTTTATCCCCAGAATATATGTACATCCCATCCCTGCGAGCAACAGTTCCCATCAGCAGCGTTTCCCATTCCCCACATCTGCTTCTGAGAGAAATCCCAGCCACATCAATCAGCCTCATACATGCACAGACTAGGCAAATGTGTTTGTTGTGCTTTCAGAGCACAGTATCAGGAAAGATACTAAGTTATCAGAAAAGATATTAAGCTAGGTAAAAAGCATTTAATCTACATTGTCCACCGCACACCACGGAATCTCCCTCTGATCTCTAAAGAACCCACGCCAATATTAGTAACAGTGTGGGTAAGGGATGGTTAAAAACATTTTACTAAATCTGGGGAGAGGAAGGGACCTTTGAAAAACTAGAATTTTTGTATTTTCTCATTTTCATAGAAAAGATTTGCTTTCCACAAGAATATCCCGATTTATTTCCCCCACCCAGCAGACAATTGACACTGCAATACTGTTGGGTGTTGAATGAGAAGTCAGATATTTCCCACTAAAATTTTTGGCTTTATTTTATTTCTGAGAAAAAGAAATATTTCATAGAAATAGACCCCATGGTTACACCATTCTGCTGAGAGAGCCTGGTTGATACCACAGCTCAGATCCAGCTCAGGAAACTACACCCTCTGGCAAAAGTTCTCCTAAAATTTCTAATAGTTATTACTTAAGTACACTATTACCTGTCATGTATGCTACTTTGGAGCATTAATGATGCTAATAGTGATCCTATTACAGGGTTTGCAGCACCAAATTGCTCATATTTCAGTGTCAAAGGGATCTTAAATTAAGCATGCAAAGCTCAGCTGCAGTTTGAAAAGTGTTGGAACCTGAAGTATGTAATAGAAGTGCATGGAAAGTACAGTAGAAATTTGCACTCAAATCAGCCAAAATAATTTTCTTTTTTTTCTTCAATATCAACAATACATTACACTAGCAACTATTCTTTAGATACAGTGGTTTGATTATGGATTTTTAAAAAAATATATTTCTTTTTAGAAGAGATAACATAAGGCTTGCTTAATTACTGGTGGAATGATTCTAGAGTTCACTATGATTTCAGTGAACTATAGAATGGAGAAATAAATGTTTTATGGACCTTTCTAAGTCCCTATAACCTGACAGAGCAACTACTGATCTGCCTGCTACAAAGACATTCAAGCTGTTGTGTTAATTTTCAGCAGCTCGAGGCACATCATTTTATAAAGAATAAGTAGCCAAGGAGCAAGAGGTTAGTGGAAAGAGGTGGCAGTCAATACTCTTCCTCTTTTCCATTATGTAGTCAGCTAAAGGACCAGGTAAGATAATTAAGGAGATGATATGGTATGCAATGCATTGCTTAATTTTCTGGCAGTTAAAGTTAAGCCTAAGACTACAGCCCAAGTGACTTCAGCCCATCCGTAACTGCAAACTGTACAATAATCTCACTGCAGGCACATGATCTTGAATTTACCTATAAAAACAACCTTCAGAACAGAAAATTTAAAGGATACTGGCAAACCATTTAGGAAAGAAAACTTGAAAATGAGCAAGTCTTTGGCAAGCTGTCTAGTTATCACTACAGTTAATTTATTGCACTTTTTGGAGGAGCTATATAATATGGTCTACCTTAAGAAAGTAAGTTAGGCACCAACTTTTTAAGAAACAAAAAAGCAAGGGATCACATTCAGAGATGCTTAACTTTCTGTGTAAGTCTTACCGACTGAAGTCACTGATGAGACTTTTAGAAAGTACATAATTGCGATACTGGACAAAAGGAATTTTGTATTTTCACATCTTAGGCATTCATTACAGAATCAAAATCCTTTCTGAAGGTCCTCTGAACTTCATACATTCCTTAGATTCAGCATTACAAATTCTCAAAAAGATTCTCACCTTTCAGGATGTAACATGAGCTAAACTGAGCATAAAATCTCATTCATACATTTTCATCAGGCCTCAATACCTGCTTTAAAATTCTGCCCTGAGCTTTGGTAACTGCTGTCGAACACTTTGCTACGTAACAATGAAATTTTAGGAGAAGTGCTGTAGGGAAGAAATGTGATTATAAAACCCCCATGTCATACTCCGTAAATTTTCAGATTTGAGTTTTTATGACTTGTACGTTTTTAAGGCAAAAAGACCTAAACAAATCTCATATATGAATTTTGAAAACTTAAGAAATGAATGAGATCTAGATTTTAGTGTAACGCTGTGCCTGTGTCTCTAGTTTTATGATAAGCCAACAGTACCGATATCCAAACCTACCTTCCCTACAAGCATCTCTGTAGTTCCCCAAACCAGTAGCTGCTTTCCACCCCCTAACACTCTGCCTCTTTTTACCCACACCCCTCAGAAAGAAGCGACACTTTCACATGATGCACAAGGACAAACCGCGCTGATTGCATTTTTTTTTTCAGAAGGATCTCCTGCAACAATCCTGATCACAACACCACGTGTTAAGAATGTATCCTAATTTATTCCCAGTGAGTTCTGTTTGTGTCAGACACTGCTTGTGTTACCGGGTCTTTAGAACAGGGGCTGTCTATATGATGTGTTTTCTACAACACTATGCATTCATGGTGTGCAGTCTGTTGGTATTATTTACACTTAAAATTTGCTAATTGGAACTCCCCCATTTTAAGAGACAGTAAGCACAGCGCCCTGGTGCCTAATTTTGACCTTCTAAGTCTACTCAGAAACGGAATAACTGTTTTGTGCATATATGCATACCGTGAAGTAAAAAGAAAACAAAACAGGCATACTATAATTTAATTTGTTCTTGACTGTCAGTCGCTAAAGTTGAATTTCCCATACTTGCGGCTGCTGTCTGTGTCCCTTTTACCTCCAGTTGCAAGACAGCTGTCAGCTTCTTCCCCTAACCCCAGGATCGAGACTCGATATGGCCTTAACACTACCTCTTGTTTTAATCAGCTTGGAGCCTGAGAAACCCAACATTAAGTTCTCCTGGGAGCACTATGAGCTGCTTATGGGCCAGTGGGCTAGACCTCATCTAGCTGTCTATCTGATACCGTCTTCTACATTTCTGTGTGAATCAGTGCAGACGTGCTCTTTCTGGTGCATGCCAGAGCCCTCCAGCACAGCTGTGAGAGCTGAATGATCTTTTATAAAGACGATAGAGAGCGGGTAAAAAAGAAAAGAAACATTAAAAGATACACACGCACGCGCTAGGTGCAGAGCAAAAAGCAACCAGGGTCAGGCACGACAAGGGAGCACATTTGAGAAGTATTTCCAAAATCCTTATCTGTAGAAATTGGCAGCCACTGTTATCCATGGCTGCAAAATGTTCTGATGCAGTTTTTGAAACCGGACTTACTTTTGGACTCCCGGTACATGAGCTAATCAATATATCTCCATACAGGGAAGCATGCGGTTGGACAACTGCCTACAGAGGTGGTGGCACGCCAGAAGAGTGGCATTACCTTGTATTATCTCACTAACAGTAACTAACGGCAGTGCACAAGCTGCACATGACACCGTATTGTCCACGTATGTTATTTTGTGCCTATTCATTAAAGAGGTGATAGGTGCAGAGTGAACGATGTCAGCAGCAGCTGATTTATAAGCATGAGAGAGTCATAAACCAGGCTGTTATACCTGCTCAGTAAACAGCCCGGAAATTATAACTAGCAGTTGATCATTCTGCTCAATCAGTGTTCAGTGTGCACAAACAAAGAGATTTACAAACACAATAAAGCAATAAAAACATCTCCCAGAACATTTCTGTGAATAAGCGTGTGACTGCGCTAACAGCTATGCCAGCGTATATACCTAACCAGCCAGTTTAAGATGGCTGATTGGTTCCACTGTATTACACATGAGACAACCAGCTAGAATTTTCCAAAATTAATTATTCAAGCAAAAAGTCAGAGCCTCAAATGACAACGAACTATCCCAACATCACCATAATATGAGACAGAAGCACAGTCCGAACCAGACCTCCAGATGCTGAGGGTAAAATAGTAGGAGGTATGAATTGAGGCTCTATTTTAGATCATTTACGTATTAATCTGGCAAGCTGTATTTGAAGGTCAGTGTTCCACTGATCCTTCATACTAGTCATTTATTCTGCAGGGTATGGAAAAAAGTCTAAGCTGCCAAACAGATTGCACTGCAATGATGGGGAATCCTTATAAAGAAAGAGATATTGACTATACGTCAGTACCAGTACCCAAAACACAAACATGAGTTTCACCTGCAGTGACAGATGAAAAGCCATGTCATAAAAGGACAGTAAAGAAATAGCTCAGACAAGGCAAAGAACTTGGTTTTAAAAGTAAATATTTCAAGGTAAAAAGCTACGCTCATGCCAGACTTTGATCCCTTTGGGACTGGGATTGATCCAAGCAGTTCTCACCACGGTCTTGGGTTAAGTCTTTACTGCAGTGACTGCAGCTCGCAGTGTACGCCGAGTCGGTTTGATGCTATGTAGGTCAGGCTCTGTAAGCAACACAGTCGTGACAGTAAAGAGGTTACTATGGACTACTTGCTCAACCTCCATGTGGCACAGCCTGCAGAGATGACAGGAGTGCAACCAGCCTGTTGAAAGTAACACGAACCACAGACTGGATGTTCCCAGGCCGCAGATAACAGTCATAGCTGGACAACAGCTGCAAATAGTGGAAATGCAAATCTTGCAGTTATCACAATTCATAGCATAGAAAGTCTAGTTAATTAGCCCAGACCTGATGGCCAAGTAAGCCCTAACAGTTACCAACCTCAAGGAAAACCCATCATATGAAATTGTGATTTCATCGTGTTTCATTAAGTACTGTTATTGCTGTGCAAGATCACAGTTTTGGCTTAGTGGCTTCCTAGGAAAACCCAACTGCTCAGTGTTAACAATTCAGTCAGTAGCACTCTACCCTCTGAGTCAAAACTGGCTGAATGTCAATTGACTGCAAGTCAAATCCTTGTATTGGTATTAGAAGCTATTTGGCAGGGCTCTCTGCAAGATTACATTTGATGTCCACACCACTTAGAGCAGCAATTATGCTCTTCCACCATCGTTTTTCAGAACACTTTTCATAACAACATTTTCATAACACAGATTAGCACTTTATTGTCGATCTTAAGTACCAGTTCAGATAACTTTTTCTCTTCACAGAATCCTCCTGTAGATAAACTAGATAATATTCCCCTTAATCCAAGATTTTAAACGGTTGATGTCGACTGGCCTACAATGTGCTTCTGCCAGTGTAGTGACACAAGGCTTGCTCTGTGTAATACCGAATAATTGAAAGGACTGAAGGTCCGTGGTGGGGAGCAAAGCAAGTCCTGCACATCAGGTAGAGAGGACAGCCAAAAGGTACACATAAAACCTCCTGCTGCTCTGTGGTGTTTGGCTGCTTTTCTGCAAGGCTCCTTTGCTATTAAGCAAAGCTTATCTTGATCCAAACCCAGGGCAAAGTGCTGGGAAAAAGGAGAAATACTATTCCTTTCAGCCTCACACCCCATGCTAGATGCTCAGCCATCAACAAAGCATCAACTTTTACCTGTGCAGCTGAAAAAAGGAACAGGCAAAGTAGCAGGGCCCTGGAGTGCCAAAGGAAGAAGTCTGACACACAATAAAAAGCAAAGAATAAAACCTAGGCAGGATCCACGCCATAATTCATCCTAAAATACATCTTTGTCAGAAGTATATATCTCCTACTCCTGGAAGGAGTTCAGTGCACAGCCCAACTTGTATTAATATCACATGTGTAATTGATTGGGTCAAACCTCCACCTGTTGCACGTGCACTAATACATACCGGTCACTAATTCCCCATTTCTCTGCACGCACAGATGGAGCCCTGTAGGCAGGGTTGAGCCACATATACCTAAGGGTACATGTAAATTATTTGTGCATTTACACATACATTTACTCTGTATGCAGCTGCAAACTTTTTTTATTTTAACACAATCCAACAATAAGAATTTTTCAGGAATTCAGTAAAACATCCCATCAAAAATGTACATTGCTCAATAAAAATGCTTTTGTCTCCACAGCTTATTTTTTGGATATTGAACAGCGCTTGCTGTTGCATAACTTTCTAAATAACCACATTTTTTTCAGGTCATAAATAATGTGAAGGGGCATGACGGCTCAAAGCCTTTTAAATGCATGTGTCCGTAAGAGGAGCAGAACAAGGAAGTATTTTTTTTTCTTTCTTATACATTAAATGAATTTGAATCATGGACTAAAGCACAGTAAAAGAAAAGGGATGCGTAAAGACGTCAACTAAATGCAAAACTTAAATTCTTATTCTCTTCTAGATTCAAATGAAATATCCCTTCACTCTGTAACTCCATAGCTGTGATGATCTGATTAGCATAATTTACAGTGACTGAATGAAGAAAACAGCTACAAGAAAAACCTAATCGGAAGAAGCAACCCAAACATTTGAGTAAAACCACTGTCAAGTAAAATAAAAGATTGCAGTCACCTTCCAATTAGACTTCCTAAATGAGAAGAAGAAATGCTTTCAGGTAAGCATCAAACAGGATTATAACAGAAGATAAAAATATGTCACGTGGGAGTTTAAAAGACAACTGCTAAAAGGGCAATTCAGCCATATAAAGATGTTTTACCTAGATAAGGAGGCACGTCAATAAAAGCTCACTATACAAACATTGAGACCAACCATAAAATAGAGTTAAATGATTGCATGTCTTTAGTTTAGAATACTTTCATTTATAGAATCCCGCCCCCCAGTCTGGTTTTGTCATATTTCATTTGACCAGTAAAAAACCTGGCCTTTTTCCTTACATTTTTTTATAGAATCCACATTTGTAGGTATAGCTCAACCTTTTTGCAAAGTTGTCAATTGATTTTCTAAGCAGATAATTTTGCTCTTTTTTCCTAGTTTAGAGTAGTAGCAGAAATGCATTACAAAATTAATGGAGAAAAAAAACTCAGAACAAAATCAAAGTTCAACAGGATATAAATGAGCAATCTTGGAAACAGAACCCAAATATATAAAATAGTCAGCAGGCGGCTACTTTTTTTTTTTTTCACTTGCAAAAAGACAATTTTTTTACAGGTTGAATTAGCTGGTGGGTGGGTTTCCTACTGTTCCCTGAATTCAGTAGAAGTACTCTCTGAAGTGAAATAAAAAAAATATCATAAAATGAAATAGAAGTGCTGTGGAATTAGTGCAAAAATGTGTTTCTTCGTTCACAAACTGTTACTGCCTGTATAATTTTATGCAAAACAAAATGTATAATATATTTTGTTTCTCTAATAATAAAGTAAAATAATAAACAAACAAAAAGTTAATAGCTTCTTTATACATGGAGTGCTACTTATTTCCTTTTCTCATTTCTACAGTTAAAAATGAAAAAATAAAGTTTCAATAGTTGGTGCTTTCAGAACACTGTGTGCTGCTCACCACTGAATGTGATTTGATGCAGATACTAATGAGCATGTTTCATTCATTCATTCAGTTCCAAATCTGGACAATTTCATACAAACTTAACATTACTCAAGGAAATATCATAACTGAAGTTAGTGAATAAAGCAAAATAGTATCAATACAAGTGCACAACAAGTACCACAACCTTTACTATCCTGCTAAGTATCAGTGCAAGTGAGTTATGGAAAAACTGGAGTCTCTGAAGATACTTGCTTCACACAAGTGGAAATATATTTATTGGAAAATAAACTTATTTAACTTGCACAGAACATACTGCCCTTCTTTCTTAGGCTTTGTGTATAACGCATGGCAGATGAGTTTGCATTGTGGCAGACTTCCTCAGCTGGCCTTAAAAGACATCAGGGATCCAGGCACAAGATAGAAAGTGAGCCCTAACATATACAAATAGAAAGAGAGATGAAAAACTATTTAATTGCAAATCCCAACTTGAAAGAAAAAGTTAATTGAATGTGTTTTACTTTGGCACAAAAGGTTAATGTTAATGGATAGATGCTTTTAAACGTAGAGGCACAGCAACTGTCTGCACCTCTTCAGCGTGACATCTTATAGCCACTATACCTCCTACAAGACCGTCTTGGCTGACATTCTTTGATATCACTACTGATGAGATCTTCTTTATGCATGTTCTCCAAACCACTGTCTTTCTTCCAAATGCTATTAGCCAAAGGCCTTGCCCTGCTGAAATAACATTGCCCTGGACCTGGATGGACTGCTTAACATACAGCAGGAGACAGATTTCAACACCTGACTAAAAGATATCAAAAATTCCAACAGACCACAGCATTCTCAGCTACTTTGACTGTAAAAGCACACTGAAACCGTGTCTTCTTCAAGCTTTAGCAGTCAGATTTCTGCTGGCTACTTAACAAACAAGAGCCTCCACCAGGAAGCGACAGCACGTACTACCCCTCTTTTCTTTGGAAAGTGTAATTCCCTATCTGTAGGGTCTTCAGCATTCCCAGGAGCAACAAGAGAGCAGGCTTGCCCCTGCCTGGCTTCAATAAGACAACCCTTTCAAAAGGCTATAAAACCAGCCCTCTGGTCTCCACGGCCTATTTGGATGCAACAGGAGCTGGGCAGCCAGAGGAGCCTGTGGTGGGTCAGTTTCCTTCCACATCTCGCTGAGCCACTGGCGGAGGAGGATTGCAAAACCACACAAAAGAAAAACAAGAGTAAGAGTCCTCTCAAGTGAAAAATTCCATAAGTGCACCTGTCTTGGTGCCCTGACTCCTTCTCAACAGAGTCTTCCAGCAGAACCGATATCCCCCTGACAGGCAGAGACTGTTTCCTAACTCCTTTCAGCAGCATGCAGGCCGCTTGCTCAGCTTGCACCATGACTTCCACTCCATCAGCTCTGCTCTCTTGTTTGGGGAAACGGGCAAGCCTGCACGGCCTGCAGTCCTGATTTTCTGGAGTGAAGGGACAACTGTTAACCGGAGGGGAAGCACACAGAGCGAGGGCCGTCACAGTTTTAAACAAGCACATCCCACCACCTCCAAGTCCAGCTGCACACTTCAGGCAACACCAGCAGTACCAGAGAGGGTTAGATCCACGTTGCCATTTCAGGAGTGTCCTTCAGAGAGGGAACATTCTCCCTCTGGCACATGGGGGATGTGGTGGGACACAGGTCCTCCAGCCACCGCCGTCTCTGCGTTCCAGGGGGAGACGAGGCAAGAGCATCTTGCCTGTCCCCATTTGGAAGGCAGCAATTGCGCCTGGCTCTCAGGAGGACTGCACGAGGTCTGGGAAGGCTCCTCACACCTCCCTCGCCACCACGCACCCTTGTAAGGCCAGATGGAGGCCAGCCCTTAGCTGAGGATTAGCAGCACTTAAAAATAGAAGCTGAGATGTGCAAACAGACTGAATTATAACTACTAAATTCCAGTCTGAAAAGAAAGTGTCAGCTGGCAATGCTGGAGCTTCGCTGTATGGGCAAGCAAGGTGTTGGAATGTCAATCCAAGCACCACCTCCCATCATGGCATGTAGACAAACAGTCCTGGGAGCCTGGGATGTACTACTGTAAATGGCACTAGAGACTGCCATGTATAATGCTGCTGCATTACAGAATAAGAAGGTGCTCAGCAATATTAGGGATGCACCAATAATCCTCAATAGTGGCATAGATTTACATATAATTTTGACACAAAGATGAAACCATCAGAAAAAGCTCATGCAGCTGCACCATGGAACCATAGGTGCACCATAGCTGTGAATACTACCCAGATAGTAATTGTTAATAGTTTTTTACAGATATACAGAAGTGTAGAATGCCTCGAAGGCAAATAATCAGCCTAATTTTTACCTTATACTAACATAACCCTATTGGCTTCAGAGGAGTTCCAGCGGGTGCATACTGGTGTGTTTATTATTACTTATATTATGGTGGTGTCTACAAGTCACAGACCATGAAGACATGAAAGAAGTATTCCCAACTCCTGACCTAAAGCAAGAGAGAGAACATCTGGCTCTCTGACCCTACCTTCAGGATTCAATAATCAAGAAGCCAGAGATCAAACTCGGAGCAGTACCAGAAGCTAAAAATACTTACAAGGTAAATAATCTGTTTACATAGTATGGATACTTATTTGGCTTCTTCTGAGGTTTTAGACACAAGTGCACTGTGTCAATATACCATTTGAGGTTTTTTGTTTGCATTTAAAATATTCTGTGATAGTAAAGTTCACTTTTTTTCAAAATGAAAATAAACATTCCCCAGGATAGCAAATATGCATCTGGAAGTTGGTATCCTGGTCCGAGTTTTGCTCTTATTAAAAATGGATGAATGGATATTTGTAGAAAATGAGCATGAGAACAGAGTACTCCAAGAAGCAACAGCACAGGTAAACTTCTGAAGTAATTCTATTATCTTTTCTAATCTTAGTAGCTAAGCTAATAAAAAGCACTTACATTTAGGTTTCTCTCTTATAATTGAATGCAAAATTTCAGTTCTACATTATTAAATATGGCAACAGATACACTTTGCTGTGTTATCTAGACAACAAGAGAAGTACTCTTCAGTTTCACGACTTGCAACATCTTGTTCTCCGCAAGCAACCTGACGTAACATTCTTTGGTTACTTGCAATTTATGGGTAAGACTTAGCCCTCGTGTGCTATCCTTTGAACGAACACAAGGCACGCTTTCTCCACGATTCACATTTCTGGTGTTGTACTGGAGAGACAACAGCATGGAGAAATACTGTGAGGATGGCAGCTGAAGAAGTACTGTCAAAGGGTTATAGCTGCATTTCAAGAGCTGCTGTTCTTTTTTCATCTACATGTCTGGGCTCTGGCACAGGCAAGTGGTCTTGTAGTTAGTCCAAGAAAACTCTTGCCTCGCGGTAAGCCGTGTCTTGCACAGCAACACCAAACCAGGAAACAGGGAATGGCTGATCTAAACTTAATGGTCTCATTATGCCAGAAAAAACTGGTATCCATCGTGACCTGTATGCCCTCAGGTGAACTGAAGTCCAGGGCTGTCCAGGCTTTCTCAGACTGAATGCAGCTTACCCCAGAGACAAGAAAGGGGGAGGGAAAAGACAACACAGAAGGCTATTAGACATCGACACGTATCTGCAGCAGGAGGGACACTTCTTTTTTAATTGACCGGTTCATATTACCTTGGGCTGAAATCACACCAGACTGCAAGGTCAGGGGTGGCCAGTAGTTTAACAGATGACCTTAAAAGGGGCTATGTATTTTAAGAAATGGCAACGGCAATCCAACAGGTGCCAATAATTCTTTCTCCTTCACTGAGAGATTTTTCCAAGGATCTCACTGACCAGTTTAAATTGCCTCGCTGGTATTTGTACACAGGAATTATAAGCTCGTAGACTAGAGTCTCAGGGCTGAGTAACACCGTTCCACCTCAGTTTGTCTTAGAAAAATAATCTCCTTCTGCTGAGGAATGGCTTTCTAAGATCTATGAGCAGTTAATACATGACTGGATACAAAGGCTTGTAAATAAACCTCCCCAACAGGTACTCAAAGGACTCCTGCGTTGACAGAGTCTTTCTTTCAAATGAGTCACAAACCAATTTCTGAGTTATTAAGGAAACAGCTGAAAGCATTATTACAAAATCCTAAACTCCTTCTCAGTCTTTAATCACCAAATGCACTGTCTTGTCTGAGTAGGGGTCTTCTAAGTGGCCCTAGTATTTGTTTCAGTCCGGGGAAAGATGGTATATAAATATCATTATTATGTAACTGCTCCTTCAAATTTGGACAGCTCTCAAAAAGATATGAAGGGTAATTAGCTCGTCTCTGTGTCCAGCTAATCTCCTGGGAGAAATCGTAAGCGGTCCGAAGCACAAGAGACCATCTCCCGCATTTTCAACTTGAGAGCACTATAGTCACATCTGATTAAAGTGTCTAATTGTTCCATTAGGAGATAATTATTGTCAGGCTGCTGAACAAGGTGTTTGTTTCCATAAATGTTATACCTGGGAAACTCTCAAACCAAATTAAAAGTTTCAGATTCAGAAAGAAAGCCCTTTGTAAACCAAACAGTAAAGTAAAATTTCAGCTTGACCTATAAAAATTGAAATTAAATAAAAAACACAAGTCAGTAAATGCAGGATTCTGTTGTGCCAAACTGTATGTTAGCATTAGTAACAGCTTCTCACTTTCTGGAGTTTTAATTATGACTCAAGGGACTGGGAAAAAAGAGAGGGCGGGAGAGAATGTAACCTTTAACAGCCTCACTGGTTGCTGTCCCTACCTTTACTGCTGTTGAACTAAAAATCTCCACAGGCTAAAATTCCTTACATTGCAAATAAAATAGTTTTCCCCTGTTTTTTATCAGCCCGGGTCCCACAAGGAACTGACAGCCGGTTTATGTCAATGAACAAGAGTTATTGTTTTCAGATACTCCATGTTCCCCCGTCCCCGTCCCCGCCCCCCGCAAAAAATGGTGAGGAACTGAAAGCAAATGTTACTAATAACAAACAGAAGGCCCCAAGGTTGGGGATTCTACTCAAGCAGCATTTTGGGGCATAACATATGGTACAAATAGGTTTGTGGAAGATGCTATTCCACTGTACTTCTTTATTGAAGTCATTCATCCGTGTCACTGATGTTAGACCTACCACCACGAATCTGAAGCGATGTGACCAGACTGTCTAAACTTCCAGTGTTCCTTGGAGTCAACCGTCTATGGAGGGAAGGACCTGTGGATTTGGAGGCTGAATCTCAAAGAGAAGGCTTTCTCTCTGCCACACTTTCTCTCTGCCATGATACAGTAATTCACAAAAAGTCTTGATGAAGATGGGGAAATTCGCTTGGGCCTCATCCTGTCAGATCCTTCCACTAAGGTGCTTGGTTCTTTCAAAATGCAACTTCGGACTCCTTCCCAACAGATGGAAAGCAAATGTAAACAGACTAAAACATTAGAAACTCTTGCACCAGGTTCTCACATCTGGGAGAAACCTCCCCTCCCCGGCTCAGGGATTTGGCACTACTGATCTTGTGAGACACC
This sequence comes from Falco biarmicus, assembly GCF_023638135.1. Classification (NCBI taxonomy): domain Eukaryota; kingdom Metazoa; phylum Chordata; class Aves; order Falconiformes; family Falconidae; genus Falco; species Falco biarmicus. The sequence goes on along the minus strand of NC_079291.1, from coordinate 4,069,072 downwards.
ACCGTGCCGACCTGTTCAGTTTGTGGAAGGACACAGTGAGAGTTCACTGGATTTCCTACGGCCCTCGGTGCCCACCATAGACACCGAGTGTTGATCTCCAAGCGGTTGCTCCATCAACCACTGTTACGTGACGCATGCAATACAGCATATAAGCAACTGGGTAGCCTCGAGGATGTGTTCAAACCTTTTGGGAGACAAAAGAGATGTTTCAACTAGAAGCAGTTCAAATACTGAGCCTGGGAAGTACTGTGACTCTTACCAGCGTGGCAGGGTTGCTATTTCATTGATTAAGCTCTGTTCCCAGCAGCCACTTAAACAACACAATGAAGTAGATAGTAAGTCAGAAAGATGACTTATCTTAAAAAACGACGACTGGAAGAGACCGTAACCATACGTTGGATATTTTCTTTAGGTTTACTGAAAACCCCTAATTATACCCCAGGGAGATATTTCAAGTACAGCAAGGAAGGAAAAATCTTTGGTTGTCTACCTTCCAAAGCATTTTAAAATGATGAGATGATTGAGACGTTTAACTGAGTCTCCCAGAAGCTTGATCTTGGACTCTGACAAAACAACACTCTTGCTCTTCCCTCCACCCAGTTACTTTCCCTTGTCCTGCAGAGTGTGGCCATCTCATCTCCAGCATTAGAAGCCAAATCTGAATAGAAGCCATATTCTCAGCATAGGTACAGAAAATCTCACAAAGGATCACTGAAATCTTACCGAAATTATTACTTGGTCAACACTACTCCTTTGAAAGATGACCCAATTTATTTCTAAATTCCTGTCTCAGAGGACTAGAGATTCAACAGCTTATGAAACCTTGAGGAGCCAGAACAGAATGAGCTATGACATGACCAGGGAGAATTTTGCGTGAAATTCCTATGGATTTTCAAAGTATATAAACCTTTTTGTACCTTCAGCACCTTTATTTAAATTGCCCAGAATAAATCAAGGTTTTCATCATTTTTCTATAGCATTCAGCTTATACATTAAAATAACAAAACATACTGTTTTCAAAAAAGGAAAATAAGTTACATCTTATCAAAGCTTTTTAAATGCTGCATAAAATGTCTTTATTCTCCCCGATCAGCATTCAAAAGATAACATGTTAAGAAAGAAAGAGAGCTCTAGAGAACTCTGTTCATCAGTATTTAGATAAAGCTGTCAGCTAACTTCAGATCTGCTAGCATTATGTCACTGAAATGAAATAATTTCTTTGTTTCTGCAGTGTTATATTTTTAGATGTATTGAACAATTGTAAAAACAATTTTGCAACATCCTCCCCACTCTGAAAAATGTGTATCTTTGTTTCCCTATTTTTTTAAAGAGACAGCATTGAATAGTATAATTTCAAAGGCAAGAGATTTTAATTAAGAACAGAAAGACAGAATTGTTGGGATAACAAAGATTGATACGAAGAGAAAAGTTTGCATTGCTCCAATGAAGAAAAAATGTATATTTGCACACTACAGCAGCATAAATTTGAAGTGATAAAACTGGGTATAGGGAAAAATCCAGAAGCTCTGGCTAGGAACTCCAGTAAGCCCAACAGGAAAAGCATTCTAGCATAACAATAAAATCAGAAAATTTCAAGCTGTAGGTGAATAAAATACAGAAGACTAAATAGACTGTATAAAAAAAATAAATGTATTTCTGAGTTCTAGATTTTCGCAAATACTTTTCTACTAACAAAGGTGATTTTTTTCCCCTGCTGTCTCAACAGCATCTCTGTTAGCCAGCTGAACAGTCCTGTTTATTACCATGTATCTGAAAGCAGCATGTTTCAATGTAAGTGGAAATGTCAGTCAGTGTGTGGCATCGTGGATCAAAGCCCTGCCTCGGTACATGTACCTTCTCATCTCTTCTCATCGGGGCTTCCAATTTGAGATGGAACAGAAGGAGCGCAAAGTCAGCTTCAAACAGATGTTGTAAAATGTCTGGAGGGAACAAGCTCCCCTCAGGAGCAGTCAGATTGTGTGGAACAGCATCTGCTAACTTTCATTTGGAAGTCTCTACACTGGAGAATCAGAACACAGTAAAGGAAAAAAAATAACAGTCATGGAAGAGATGGAGAAAAGGAAGAAAAGGACTGTGGATTTTATGGTGTGCGGGTTTTTTGTGAAACTGCCCATTTTTATCTAGTTTTGCAATATTCAACATACAAAAATGTATTAAAATGCGAAGTTATTACTCAATTTAAAAAAGGACGGATGACTATAGTAAGTAAAACATGCCCTAGAAGTAGTCATAAGGGTTCTACGCGTATTCCAAATTTAAAGGACTTTAACCTTTTACTACTTCTGTAAAAGCCCAAATATGTCTTTTACTTTCACTTACCAAAAAAGGCTAAAATCCTATTCAAGTCAAGAATAAGCCAATGTCACCAAAGTAAGCATATGTGTTAAAGAAATACCTTTTTGTTGCATGCCAGGAGTTCAGCCCACTTGTTTTGAGATTTTTTCATAGGCATATTTCCCAGTAGGTATTTAGGTGTGGATTACATCCACTAGATTCACACACAAAGGAATTATCTGATCCTAGATCGAAAATCCATGAGCACTGCTGCCACATGGGAGCGATTCCTTGTTCCTCTTCACCCTTGTATCACTACAAGACTAATTTCTATCCCATCCTTCCACCTTCCTTGTTAGAATCTTAAACTTTTCTGTTGGCCGCTGTTTTGGTTGCTCATCTTGGACCAACTTTGAAGAGGTGCTTCTAGCTCCAAAGCAACCATATATGGTGGCACTTTAGGACACTGGAAGCAACAGTCATTGCACGTCAGCTAAGGAAATAATCTGTAAGTCTGGTTTTCTCTGCTACTGGACTCCCTCTGCTCACATCAATACCATTACTAATCAGGCCAAGGGATACATGGATATTTGATTTTTTTTGTCATAGAACATCATTATAATTTGATACATACAGAAACACAGATCTATGTGTCTCAGTCAACACAAAAGAAATGGAGCCATTGAAGTTTTAATGACATAATGAGAAAGAAATCCCCCAGCCAAGAGGAGAGACAGTCTAGCCATTTCAGATGAAAAGCCTAAGCTATAAAATAAAATTCATTAAATTCCTTTCCCTCTTGGCAGTTCTACTCACAGTATAAAAGATAGCTTGGAGACCTAAGAAACCCAGTTCTAAGCATTCTTAATTTTGGGGGTGCATAATCTAACTTTGTGTAAACCAAACCCAAACTAATTTCCACCTGTGAAAGATCTTATCCAGTTTTAATTTTAAAGGCCATTCTGGTGGGTTGACCCTGGCTGCGTGCCAGTTGCCCACTACAGGCACCCTATCACACCCCCTTCTCAGCTGGACTGGGGAGAGAAAACATATCGAAAGGCTTATGGTTCGAGGTAAGGACAGGGAGCAATTATCGTCATGGGCAAAACAGACTCAACTTGGGGAAATTAGTTTATTACCAATCAAATCAGAGTAGGATAATGAGAAATGAAACTACATCTTAGAAGCATCTTCCCCCCACTCCCTCCTTCCTGGGATCAACTTCACTCCTGATTTTCTCTACCTCCTCCCCTCCAGCTGTGCAGGGGGACAGGGAATGGGGGCTGCAGTCAGTTCACCACACGCTGCCTCTGCTGCTCTTTTCCCCTGAAGGAGAGGGCCCCTCATACCCTTCCCCTGCTCCAGTGTGGGGTCCCTCCCACGGGAGACAGTCTTCCTCGAACTTCTCCAATGTGAGTCCTTCCCACTGGCTGCAGTTCTTCACAAACTGCTCCAGAGTGGGTCCCTTCCACAGGGTGCAGTCCTTCAGGAACAGACTGTTCCGGCGTGGGTCCCCCCTGGGGTCACAAGCCCTGCCAGCAAACCTGCTCCAGCCTGGGCTCCTCTCTCCATGGGTCCTGCCAGGAGCCTGCTCCAGCACAGCTTCCCACAGGTCCCAGCCTCCTTTGGGTATCCACCTGCTCCGGCATGGGGTCCTCCACAAGCTGCAGGTGGGGATCTGCTCCACCATGGACCTCCACAAGCTGAGGAGGACAGCCTGCCTCTCCATGGTCTTCAGCACGGGCTGCAGGGGAATCTCTGCTCCGGCATCTGGAGCAGCCCCCTCCCCCTCCTTCTGAATTGACCTTGTTGCCTGCAGGGCTGTTGCTCTTATATTCTCACTCCTACCGACCGCAATTGCTGTTGCATAGGTTTTTTTCCCTGTCTTAAATATGTTATCCCAGAGGTGCTAACTTCATCGTTGATGGGCTTGGCCTTGGCCAGCGGCAGCTCCATCTTGGAGCTGGCTAGCATTGTCTCCATCAGGCCCAGGGCAAGCTTCTGACAGTTTCTCACAGAAGCCAACCCTGCAGCCCCTGGCCCCTACCAAAACCTTGCTATGCAAATGCAATACAGCCATTCAGTTCAAATAATGGATTTTCCCAGTCATTAATGGTCTTCATTGAGCAGAACACGTGGAAAAGGACGTATAATCACAGTACTGTATCTCAACTTGGCCTATGAGAATCTTTTTGTTAAGGCAGTAATAATACTGCAATACATTAAAAGTCGTTTGAAGTATGCTTGCTGCAGGGTGCTTAGACAAGGCTGATACAATACCCTAAAGGTAACAAAAAGACAGAAGCGGGGGGTAGCGGGGCATAAACACAGCTGTAGCACCTTCTTTCAGTCAAGAATTCAACCCAGCACTAGCCAGACTGCTCAGCTGCAAACATCAATGTCCTGTCATTAGTCAACTTCAGGAAATATTCAGCGTTTGTTACCCAATCTGCAAAGACGGGAAGTAGAGGAAATGGAAACGCTGGGGGAGGGAGAAGGTTCTGCACTTTACTAAGTGATGGAAAACAGCGAGAATGTTACTGCTCTGTTTGTTCAATCTAGTCATCTAGGGACTTCTAGAGGAACAAAGACCTTTATCTTGTTTTGTGGGAATAAACATTGCAGAGGCAAAATCTTAAGACAAGTTTTGACCTGAGGACAACATAAAGGAAACCCCAGAGCCAGGAAATGTAAGCCGTGTTTCTGTCTTCTTCCAAATATTCAATGTTTCAGACTTAGCTCCGCTTACAGGGACGGGTACAGATCTGAAGTCTATTGAAGTGGAAAGACTTCCATTTGCTTCAACAGGCTTTAGATCACAGCCAGAGTTAACAGGACAGCTACCACCTTCAGCTCAAAGGCTGTCCATAGCCTGAAGATGTTTAAGAATTTTTTTTCTAACCAAGTCCCAAAGCTCATTAGTGATACTCTAGAAGTACATCAGCAACAGAAAAGGACCACAAATATTATCAAATGGACCACTGAAAAAAAGGCTAAATGCCACACGCTTGAAGCACTAGCATATGACATGGGTGGTAACTGAATTTTGACCACTGAAAAATACCCCAGTCTAGGAAAGAATAAAATCTTCTTTCAGGAATTCATGAGCTTCCTACCCTTTCCTCTCCTCCATTCCCGTCTCCCACTGCCTACAGCCCAAAACAGAGGCGACTCTTTCAATACATTAACTTGTTTCGAACCTCAAAGAGCTTTCCCTTGCTCAGTTATTTCTCACATCCTAGTGGATCTCCTTTCCATTCCTCTTGTTTAGAGTTAAATTTACTACACTTGCTGGCTTACAGCCCTGACCTCCTTATACCTCTGTGATTGTCCTTTGAACTCAGAAATTAGGGTCGTATGTAACAGGAGGCCTTAATGAAGTGTGGGCAGGAAGGAAGGTGGTCACACTACTCTATGAGTGGCAACCATTGCATCAAGGAAGCTTTAGTGATCTGAAGGGGAAGCTGAATTGCTTGTTGAGGGATCTCAGTTCCCATTTTTAATTGTGTGGAGGGAAGGAGTTGGTTGTGGGTGGCTTGCTGGTGTTATGAGAGGCAATGGTAATCAAGAAGGATCCCTGGATGTAGTTGCCATGGAGCATACCTCTGAAATCCCACTTCAAGAATTCCAGCGGGCCTGACCTGCAGAGACATAATCTGCAATTTCAGCCCAACTCAATGAAAGTTGCAGGTGTTCACCTCCTTCGGAGGTCAAGTTCCTAAATATAGATTCGGGAACCCTATGTATCACCATGCACGCTTTTAAAGTGATGCATCAGAAACTGGTAAAGAGATAAAACAGCTCCTCTCAGGCTCTGCTGTCAATTCAAATTCAGCTTGGATCAGGAACAGCTGGACAGCAGATTGATAGCCTCATTTAAATGACTTCTCACAGAGGCAATGCTATAATAGGCATTAATTAGATTCTCTTGTGGGGATACACAAAAAGACTAAATCCCTGGAGAGAGCATTAGCTCTTACAAGTAGTTCAAAAGAGCATAGGGAGTAAGCTAGAGGGATAACCTAAGGACAACACTAACTCAGCCAAAATTCCTCCCGGGTTATCTGCGGAGCACTTGTTGCACGATGCCCAAGTGCTTCATTCTAACCTCACCGATCGCTTGTCAGCATGTGGCAGCCCCCAGCATGAGTCTCAATCCAAACACTCTGGTCCTTCATACTAGGACTACTAGAAGGGAATAGTTTCTGCGGGAGCCAGAGGGATTGCAAAAGGCTAGTATACAGGAATGCAAATCCATATGCACTCTCCCCTCACATGCTTAAAGGAAAATCTGGAAGCAAACTTTTTGTAGGTGTTTTGTTCCCTTTCTTTTCTAAGGAAAACAATTACTTTCAAAAGTTGCATTTATCAGACAAATGTGTCTCCGCACTTCGGTTCACGAGGAAAAGGCATGGCTGGTTTTGTTTCCTTCTTTTCCTTCCCTTTCTATTGCTTTCTCCAAAACAGAAAAGACAAACGGTTGTCTTTTTCTGTTCCTTTAAAAAAAGAAATTAAAAAGTTATTTCCCAGTTACAGCAAGCTCAGGCTGTTGATCCTTGAGTGTCTCCTTAGTATTAAAAAAGTGTTCAGAGGTCAAGGCTGAAGCAATAGTTTCCAAGAGAAGAGGTAAAATTATGGTCTTGCTGTTATCCTCTTCGCATACCAAGAATAACATTTTAAATCTAACATTCACTTGCGAGAATAATGATTATTATACTACAGATACGCTGCCAGGACACAAGAAGTTACCCTTACGTTTGACTTGTGTAGTACCTCTTGTCGTATGTAATACAGCCTAGCAATATATAAATATAAAATAAAAAAAAAAAAAAACAGCAACTTCACCTGCGGCAAGCAAATGCCCTTCAGAAGAACAGCGCTGTGACAGCATTGCTCACACCCTTCAACAGCACAGAACAACCTGCAACGGAGTGAGCATCACAGGGCTGTACTCAGGGTCAGGCTGGGCTTTTTTTCATTTTCTCCCCAGTGGATATACTGCATGGCATGACAGTTTCCTCACCTGTATGGGATCTAGCAGACAGAAACATCCAAACGCTTGGCATCTGGATGGGGCTTGGCTGAATGTTAGAGGCTTGCAGTAGGTAGGTCCAGGGGCTCCTTCCTTCTTGACAGTAACAGTGTGCTGTTACTTTACCATGCATGCTAACATCTTCTCATTATTAACATCTTAAAAAATGCAAGACAAAATTAAAGAAAAGAAAAAAAAAGAAAAATAATAATACGGAGAATATGCCAGGTAGTAGTTGATAGTACATCCATACAAACTCCCTGCAGTATTTACTGTTCTTCCAAAATCCAGAAAACGCCAGGTAATGTACAAAGAAGCACTGAATAACCATTTCTGTCAGGTAGGGCTGAGTGAGCACAGAGTGCACTGTGGTGCTCAAACCCTTCCACTTTTCAGTGGAAAAAACAAAGAAAACCATCTTCAAAACTGTTAAACACTGAGCAATGACTCTATGACAATGCGGGGTTTGATTCAAATTCTCCTCCCCACCCCCACCCCCCCCCCGCCACCTTCCCTCTTAGAAAAAGAAAATTCAGGGAGCAAATAGGAGCAAAACATTCTACCCCCAAAGAAATTGCCTTGTATCTAGGAGGAAAAGCAGCAAACAAAAACTCACATGCTTCAAAGGACAAGGGAGTGTGCACATTTTTTTCCTTAAGCTGATCACAAAAAGTTTGCAGAAGAGTGCAACAGACATTCGAAAGGCATGAAACAACTGTTAGAGGGTCCTTATATTAAGGGTCAAGTTGAAAGGATATTCCCTCCAGCAGCATATTTCAGTTTGGAGCGATCTCTTGATCAGAAACAAATGCTCCCCATAGAATGTTTCTTTGAGATTCTAAAAATAAATTGATCTATAAGTGACTGTATTGTAACACAGTGAGTCAGATCAAGGAGTAAGAGCCATTTTTAGGCTATGAAGTAAACCTTACCCTGAACTAAAGGCTATCTCCGTAGACAGAAGAGACAAGTTTCCTCAGTGTAACAATCTGGGAACATGGAAGAGAGGGAGGAAGGACAGAGAAATCTTGAATGAAGGGAAGAAAACCAGCACCTCTGAACAGTATGTTGCTTCTCTGCGATAAAAATGCAGCAGTAGCGAAAAAGATAACAATAATGACAAATAAGAATAGTAACTAACAAATCTTTCTTTAAATCTGGTTAGAGCGGAAGATACAAACAGAAGCGATGCTGTGGCATGAGCCGCAATATAACAAGCACAGAGGTGCACGTATGAGGCAGGGGCCACAGGAGACACAAAGGGGGCAAGCTTTCCAATTTTGACACCAGCCTATGGCTCCTCATCATCCTTCACTTTACTTCTTGACCGTTAGACGGTGAAAGATTTCCCTCTCCTGTCTTAAATAATCCCCGTTCAAAATGGGCAGTAATGTGTGTAAGCAGGATTTCAAGCAGATGAAGAGGTTAGCAGAAGATTCACGCTTGCAGAATTTTACACCTTTCCTGTGCCAATCATTCTGGTATAAGGAGCAGAAATCACGTATTTCCATTTTTACCACTTACACAGGCAACACCAGTATTAAGCGGCAATAGTTCCTCAGTTTTATTAGGTTAATAAATGGAAACCAAATCTTGTCACACTTGAGAAGTAATTTCTGTTATCAAGGCACGTCTTGTTTCTACAAGAAGAAAGAAAACTGTATCTTTATTTATCATGATACGGTATTTATTAGTTTCAGGAGACACCATAGTACACCTGATAATTACCAGAAAAGAGTGATTATTGCATGTGAGTACTCTGTGACTCTTGATTAAAAGGTGCTAGATCAATTGGGTTCAGTTTGCAGAATCGTGTACTTTCAAAACCCAAAACAACCCATTAACTCCACAAAGACGTTTTTCAGATCACATAGCATGAACATCTGCGGTTTGTTCATAGCAGAGTGTGGCACAGTAGTTAATATATTAGTATCTTAAAAATAATATAACAATATATTAACTTGTAAGAAAAAAAAAATAAATTCTCAGTAAATAAGGGTGTTGGAAACTTCATCTATGTGACCCGTAGGTTAAAATCCAGAGTGTTCTTCAAAGACTGTAAACCGGAATATTATTTCTGTAGTTGAAGCGCTATAGACAAGTATTTAGAAAACCACAAGGGGGGACCAAAAGAGAGAAAGAAAACAAAAGCTAGCTTAAAACACCAACTTGGTGCAAGGTCAGGCATCTTCCTCTCAAGTGCAATTCTCAATCAGGCAGTGATTTTACCACATGTGAAATATTTACAACCCAAAATAAGTTTGCCAGAAGAATCACCTCTCTCAGACAGGCCAGCAGGATTTTGGTTTAATACAGTGCAAATGCTGCCAAGTGTTTGCAGGATAATTCAGCATCTTTCTGTGCTGATGTAAGCATAAACTCAGCATAAACTTAAGTGTAATTATACAACGGGAAGTGTTGAATGCTTCATTGTGAATTAAAGCAACAGGTGCCTACCACATTTAGACTAACAATTATTAAAAATTCAAAGTTCTACAGAAAGGGACCTGAAAACTGTGGCAACCAGTAAAATTTAATAAAGAATTCTCAGAACACAAAACGTTCTACAGGCCAAATTTTCATTTACGTTTAAGTACATTTTATGAAGCCAAAATAGTGTAAATGGGACATTAATGTAACAGAAAATCCATCCCATAGGTGAATTCTAAAATTCTGTAGAGAAGTCACCAATCACGGTTAAATGCTACACTTCTTTGAAAAGAGGTTTCCTGAGAAATAGTTTTATTATATCAGGTGCAGATTGCCCTTCCTTGGTACATTTATTGATGCATACTCTATTTATTACAGACTTATTTTTGCAAGAGAATTTTTAATTTAACTTTTGAAGTATGATGTTAAAAAGAAAATCTTACTTTTTGTTGTTACAGCTGTGATGTCCAACAGCCACCCAGAATGCAATTAACATTAGTTCACTTGCACAGAGCAGAATGATTAAAAAAAAAAACAAAAACAACAACCCAGCTTTCTTGATCTAACTTGTTGACAGCAGATATGAGATATGACTCTGGTAGCTGTCATTTAAGATTTTGTTCATATCTGCCACCCAACACAGGCCAGGTAAGACCAGCAGTTATGCTGATTTCCTTGTATGACATCAAAGCAGAAGGGTTTGGATAATCGTTTATTGGCTTCACTCACAGGAACGATGTGGCCATCCAGAATTCTCTCCGTATCCTCAAGTTAAAGCTTGTGTGAAGTTTAATGCTTCTTTTACTTACAAAAAGGACCTCTGAGCACTTGGTAGTGACAATAAAATAGTAGAATACTAGATTTGCTAAGGAACAATTTCTCAGTGCCTCTGATCGACAGATGACAGGGATATAGTGACGTTCCGGCAACAACAAACATGGGTCTCCCTCAATATTTCCTGTCCTGATAAAACCCCTTGAGCTCAAATGGATTTTGGACAGTGTCTCCAAGTCACACTAATGCAGACACCCCACATAGTGAAGCTCCTCCACGCAAAGGCTGGGCCCCCTCAGATCCCACACTGCAGCTGATTTCCATATTGTTTCCTCAAAACCACCTCACGTGCTCCCGTCACCTAACTGCTAACCCAGACCCCGCAGCCCCCCTACACTTCCATCTTCAGAAAGGCAAAGTGCAACACTCTGGTGCACGGAAGATAAATGTCACGGTGACCCAACAAGATGACATCTCCAAGCGGGAACTATCAGCAGCAGCACAACATGTAAGGACAGTACAGCACGTAGGTGCTACAAGTGTTAAGCGTGACAAGCTCCAGTTGAGTAGTGGCCATTTCTCATCGAGCACAGAAAAAAAAAACAAAACAAAAACCCACGAAGATGGTAATAGGTATGTCCCATGGAAAAGAACGCAATGTTGACAGGCTTCTGAGAGCAAAACCTCAGCAAAGTCTGCTTGAATGTTTTGTATGTCTTCTATTCAAGACAGACGGCAAGTATTTTCTTTCTGTCTACAAATGTGTTGTATTTTGTACATAGTCTCCCGTAAGTAGTAATTTCAATTTACTTCAAAGGATTCTCTACAGCTTGTAATTCAATGATACAGGTATATAGACAGAAAAGAGGAGAAAATATAAATGTCTAATTTTCATTTTTACCTGAGACAGTTTCCCTGTGTCAAGGGCGGCATGTAGCTCTCCTTGACTAGTTGCAGGAGTTGGAGCAACTACTAAAATGTGTGAATGTTATTGTAACACTTAGGATGTCATAGGCCAGCTAGAATCATACCAAGCCAAATACTAGATTTTATTGCCCAGTATGTTAAAAGCCATAATCTCCCACAAACACTTGCACAGTTTGGCACAGAAACAGAATTAATAACAAAATAGAGGCCACTTTCCTCTGGCATCCAATGTCAATTTACCTAAAAATACACCCTGTATGCACAACTCTGTACAACTAGGCGAATGGTGGGAATTAATGTGATCAAGAGTTTTCTCATGCCTGCATCCATGGGATGTCTTTGTTGTACGAGCATACCGGTTTTACACATCTCTTCCAATTGTTTCTTTTCTCCAAGCCTTGGAAACATATCTCGATACTATGGCCAGCTGCTTCAAGAATTCACATCCATGAATTCTTTGTAGGACGTCTGTCTGATTCTCGGACAGAGATACTTTCATGGATATGAAGAAAATGGATACACGAACACAACTGGAAAGATATTATAGGTAGACTGTAACCCAAGATTTGAATGTAGTATTCACTGCTCCCACATCCTTTTTCTCTTCACACACACTCCCCCAGGAAAACATGCATAACAGAAAAAATGCAAAGTTTGTCATTTGGCTTGACCTCTAGGATCCACAACACCCTTGATCTTGAACTCAGTCAGAAGCCAGTTCTGGGCTATCATAAAATTGCTACCCACCCAAGGAGATTACTGCACAGGCTGTGCATCGAACAATAAAATTTAAAAATACAGTTGCTCCACTCAAAAAATCCACCTTCGTAATATGCCTGTCCAGCAGTCACACAACAAAACTTTTAAAAGATTAATTTTTCTGAGACTGTCTACATTATCCAAGCTCTTAAACAGATTTCTCTCTCACCAAATCAGATTCTAATCTGATATGCAGATATCTCTTTCCTATTAATGACTGGCTCTATGCACTTCTTCAGACCCATACAGGAAGGTTAGCAGCACAAAAGGTTAACACTTTACATACAGCATGATAAAAACATGGATCCCTCCAAGGGGAAAAAGCCAGAGTTCAAAACAGATTATACTGTTTATCCCTTAATAACCCTGTGAGTGAGAGCAGTGGTAGAGATAAAAGAAAGCGTCAACAGTACCTAACAGTGACCAGCAGAAGAAAACAGCACTGAAGCTGGACCAGATAGCCACAGGGTGATAACCCGCACGTCAAGAGTGTCCTGAAAGGGTGCAGGGCCAGGATAAAGTCTTTTGAGTTCCTCAGACACAGCTGAAAAGTCTTCACTAGGGAAAAGTACATGGTAAGCAGCATCATGACCACCACAACAGACCCCGGGTAACCAGCAGTGCTATTATCTTGCAGAGTCCTCCCAGAATTCCCTAGATGGGAAGAAAATAGTTAAAAAACCACCTTTTACATGTCCATCCTGAACTGCACTACAGGGTTTTTAGGCGTTACCTATTTGGATTTTGGCAAAATTTATCTTGCTTTCCCTGCGTGATTTTGTGAAATAAAGGTTACAACTCAGCACAGGCCATGAGCAGAAACCACAGAGAATAAAACTGTGAAGAGAGAAACAATCAGTTAACACTAAATACTTCTCAAAAAGCCTGCACAGAAGCTGAGCATGCAGAGAGTTTTATGACTGCAGCATGTCTTTGCTCAGTATTCACAAATATGGGGAAGTAACCATTATTTATAAAAATCCCATAAAAGGTATTTTTTTTTTTTACTCCGTAAATGAGTAATGGCTCAATCATTTAGAACCCATGAGTCATAAGTTTTCTCTTGTAAATAGGATAAGATCAAATCCCATGGCAACATGTTCAGTCATATTTAAGTCTTAATTGTATATTTTTCCCCTTTCTTCCTCGGCCTTCCACCTTTAGAGCATTCTCTGCCCTACACTGTTCTCTAATTTACAAGGAGTCGGTCTCATCTACAATACATCAAAACACAGATCTTGATTTTTTAAGCAAGGATGTTAGGAAAAAAACCCAAAACCCACACCGAAGCCTTTTTACTGGAGTCCACTCATTCCAAATGCTCACTGTCCCGCTGAATTTTTAGGCAATAACGTTCCCCATTATCACAGATAATGGCAACACTGACATGTCAAATCTGTTTGGTGGGATTTTTTGTTGTTGCTGTTATTTCCCACCCCACCCCTGGCCAAGGGAAAAGGAGAATTGCCTGTGGGCTTTAATCATGACGCCGTGCACACAGGCTGCTAGTGAGATACTCTGTGTCTGGAAGGTAATAATAAAAAAAAAAAAATCTTGAGAGAAAATATTTTGGATTTCATTGCTCCCTTGCTATGTCTATGCTTTGGGGAAGAACAACCAACAGCCGCATTTTTCAATGCCATTTGAGCAGGGCTGAACACACAAATCCCATTATTGTTAATGGGATTTGTGCACATAATTCTGAATACTTTGAACACTCTTCCGTGAAGTTTCTCCCAGCCTCTCAAGAAGCAGGAACAATTCTACGTTATTTAAACATAATCTCCCTGACAGGTAATTTTGTGACACAAAATTTATTGCTGGCTTGTCCTTTGAGGGCATGTTTCACCACTAATGTTTCCTTTTAAAAACTCCAGCATACATTAAATGCTCATACCAAGCTTCCTGGTGTTTTCCCTGGAAAATCTTGCTTTCTGTGGTATTTCGCATTATCCAAATCCCTCTTTATGTCCCCCTCCTCCTCTTCCAATACTCAGGACACCCTTGAAAATGAAATATTTGATCTCCAAAGACCCTACTGGTCAAATATTCTTTTAAATAAACCCTGTACAGTATTCACCTATTACCTCAGACATTCATGTGGTATAAATTTTAAATAAACGTCTACCAGCTTGCAATTGATCAAGTGAGCTAGAGGCCATGAATTTAACATGACTATTCCTGCAGGCTGCCTCTTGCCACCTACCATTTGCCACTAGACTTCAATGCAGTCATTAACAAAGCGGGCCACGGGCTCACGGTCCTACAGGCTAAAAGGCTATCTTGGATATCAAGATACTCTGCTTTGGCTTTCAGCCCTTCTGTAACACAAGTGGCTTTAGCTCATCTGCATTTATGTCGGTGAGTCATTTGGAGATCTCAGACATACCTTTGAGATGGTGAGTTGCTGAAACAGGTCATGCTATCAATTAACATGAAAAACAAAGCAATTTCCTACATGTGAACAGACGATGGGACTGGAAGGAGGAAATTAAAAAAGCCATTATGTCACATGGCCCAGCAAGGCTGGAGCACAGCTATTGCACAGATCAGTCATAACACATTAAAAATGCACAAGCCAGGACTTGAGCATGGAGGTTTAACGTACATCATCATTACCTTAGAGGGAAGGCTCTCAAGTACTAATAAGAAAAGTATCTGATGAGATGAAAAGTTAAGAATAGGACCTACGTAGCTAACTTAAAATACTTGGGGTGTTCTTGTGGCCGCAGTGCTGGGAAGGCTTTCAACGAATAAGGCTTGCGCTGTCAATGTGCCAAGGATGTCCAGCGTTACTCTGAGACGAAATAACTGAAATCAGCAAATGGTGCTGGCATGGTACTGTACATACAGTCTCTCCAAGAGAC
The DNA here is from genome assembly GCF_023638135.1 of Falco biarmicus. Classification (NCBI taxonomy): domain Eukaryota; kingdom Metazoa; phylum Chordata; class Aves; order Falconiformes; family Falconidae; genus Falco; species Falco biarmicus. Next base: position 4,053,988 of record NC_079291.1, on the reverse strand, counting down.
CTCCTGTTGTTCCCAAGGCTTTACACCACTGGGGTTCCTAATGAGAGGTTTGCTAAATTGCTATCAGCACATTCAATATAAAAAATATAAATTTTGGTTTAAGGATTATTATTAATAGGATTAAGAAATTGCCCCAGGGTACAAGCCATCCATTGGTTCAACACTGTGTGACCAATTGACAAAAGGATGGTGAGGGAAGCTAAATGTACAGCGGCACAGGAAGGACTTGACTTCACCTGCAGAGAGGACAGCTCAGCAAACAATACAGAAAAATTGGACTTCTCCTAGATCTTCTCCCAGGAAAGAGCAGAAAACAATACTCCCTTCAGTAGAGCATACTTAGAAGAAAACAGTCCCATTTTCTAGACTACAAGCAAGACCCTCATCCGTTTGAACGCCTTGTTTCCCCATTGCTAGGCACTCTTAAAACCAGATCTGGCAGCTCAGCTGAAAGTCCTGCCCATGTAGTTCTCCTGGCTTTTGGCCCCGCTGGCATGCATTGCTTCTCTGCAAGGCTTGGAAGAAAATTCTGGTGTAATCCTACCTCGGTGTCTCTGCTCCTGACACCCAGAGACGACTGGAGAATGGAGGATATAGTCCCCTGGCAAAGTATGATACAGGCTGAAAAAGCAGCAACTAATGCAGCAGAAAAAGTTTTACAGCTTTGCTGCTGTAATTCACATTGCTGCTGATGGCCTGAGGAACAGCTGCAGCTTCTGACTCTCAGAAATGCCTGCACAAGATTTGTAAGACCACGCACTGGGCATCAGAGCTAGATACAGTTGATCTCTACTAGACTGAATTCAAGTAGAAAATCTTCCACTAACATAAATGCAAACAAGGCTAAATCCACAATTTATTAGAAAGACATAACAACATAACACTGAATAATCAAGTAAAATACAATATGTTTTATGACAAGGTGTTTTCTCCCTTGTGGGAAAAATTATTTCCAGATTCAAACACATCACAGTAATACATGTTTCTGCAGTAAATACCATCTGAGGATCTTAACTGCAGCCTGCTGGCAAACCTACTTTCCAGAAATCATTGCCTTTCCCATTTAAATGGAGTCCTAAAAGGCTGGCTCCAGAAAATCACACAGTATTTCCATTCTGTATCATCTTGATCATCTCCATCATCACCACAAAGCTATTAGCACATGCACACACACACATGCACAAGCACACCAACACACACACATGCACAGGAATAACTAGGGCAATGGAAAATACATTCCATCTTTGCTCACTTATTCCATATACAGGCTAATTTCTAAACCACTAGGGAGCAAATGTTCTATAAAGCCCTCTTATCCTACAACTAAATACCCTTGCTAACAAAGAGTTAGCAGCACAGCCATCACCATTGAAAGCATGAACTTTTAGATTAGTAGCAGTTGGCGACTCAGTCATCCATTTTTCATTTTAAGGAAACCTTTTTAAGACTGCACACTTATTTTCAGGAGGACTATAAATGCACTTCTCATGTTTTTATTTTATTTATTCTGCCCTGGGGGTTTGGGTCCCTCTTTGAAAGCAATAAATTTTTCTTTAAATCTTTTTGGTAATAATGTATTTTAAAACAAATCGGACAAGGGGAGCAAAAACGCAGGTCTCCTCTCCAAGTGTTTTGGCAAAGCATCACTGCTACACGGTGTTTGTAATCAACTTGCGGTCACTAAGCAGAGTGCTAACGACCTCTGCAAAAATGGAAAGCCACATGTGTCAAAATACTGCTTTCACCCCTCCACTCTGCACCACCCCCACCTTCCACGCACAGCCACCTTCCCCTCACCACCATATAAATTAGTAAGGAGGAAGGCAAGACAGAAAGACAGACAGACAGAAAGAGACGCTACGGCAGCTTTTAAAACTGTTGCTATAAAGGATTTATCTGAAGGTCTGAAGGGACAGCACTCAGTACTTGACAGAATGAGTTACAGTGGTTAGTGGGGGAAGGAGGAGGAGGAGGAGGAGGAGGAAGAAGAGGAGGAGGAGGAGGGAAAGCAGCCTGGAGGAGAAAACCTCCAAAGTCTAGTGTCTAAAATGCTCTTGGAAAATTTCCAAGTACCAGTTCAGAACAATGTTGACATTTAGCCTTTTTCTAATCAGCATTGTCCGTCACCCAGGGCAGAGATTCCTGCTGTATGACGGAGCTCTTCTGCAACTGGCAGCGGCGTCCTCCCGCCGGCCTGCTCCTCTCTGCCCATGGCCACCACCCGCCCCCGGCACCCCTGTCCCACCCCACGAGTTTTAACTCCCCCACAGCAGGCTGGGGCACAGGGTGGCTGTGGGCTGGGGCTGATGTGTGCAGTAGGGTATGGCGCAACAGTCACAGCTGCTTGCAGGAGACCAAACCACCACTGATGCTCTGCAGCCCGGCTCCTGACAGAGGGCAGGGCAAGTGGAGGAAAGTCTCGTTTTAAGAGAGGTTCTGTTTAAAGAAATTCAGTAGACGTCATAACTTAAAATATCTCCTATGGGCAACTAAGCCTTTAAAGAGAGTCAAATTCAGAGAATTTGACCAAAGTGATGTTACAGAGACCTGCGGTTTAACTTGTTTACCAGTTTCTGGCTTTGAGCAGAGAAAAAAGGAAAAAAAAAGAAAATACGACAGAACTGCAGGAAAGAAAGTACCAAGTCGCTATTAATAACTATTCCCATTATTTACAAATCAATTCAACACTCTTAGACCTCTGACAAGTTCAGTGTCATTCACTGTGCAGATCAGAGGAGCCCAGCGCGAGGCTGAGCTACATCATGTTTCGTCCATCGTCACAGAAGAAAAAGAAAACAGTTTGGCACAAGCTAGACCTAAGCTGCTGTCAGCTCAGAAACACCAGGAGGAAAAGGTCAGAGAGCACTATGGAGCTGGCACCGGCTGACTTAAGGTATGCTGCACAGCGATAGCCTGCCCCAGCTATCACAAAAGCAAGGACAGCAGTGAGGGAGCAAAGCACTGCCGGCACAAGGCGAGGTGCTGTGCAGCAGCCCGCTGCCATCATGGACACTTAGGTACCAACCCCACTGAAGTGTCAGAGGGAGCTCCCTTGCAATGTGAGGCAGAAGATTTTGCTTTCTTCATCTCTACTGCAGATACCCTGCTTAAGGATGGTAGTTAAGCAGCCGACTGATTTAAATTCAGTTCTCTAGCTGCAGTGATTTCAACTGCATTGAGTTTGTTCACGTGGAAGTAGATGTGACTGCATGAGCATCAAATCAGGTAAATGCAGGCTTAGGGTTATGGCTCAGTAGACATAACTAAACTCATTTTCAGAAGTTATTTAGGAATATAATCAATTAATTTTCACTGAAATATAAAAACAAACCTTAAAGCATCATCAAATGTCTCAAGAATATCCTTCAATTCAGTGTTTTGAAAGACCTCAGGCAGTGAGACTACTCACAAGTAAGTTTGTACATCTTAAGCTCTCGCAAAACAGTAGGATATAGCTCTGAGGCAGTAAGTTATTTCAGCCTGAGCTTCACTGCAAGCAGGTAAGTCGTGCTGCGAAGTCAGCAGAACATGTAAAGTTTGCACGTCCCAAAGTATTTACAGTGTCCTGGCAGGATGTCATGAAACTGGAACCAGCTGATTTCAGCTGCAGCAGACCTGGACATCGACCTAGCTCTGGGAAAGTCTGGAAAGAAAAAGCCACTGCGAAACATAAATTTGCTACAGCCTCAAAAATAGTTTTGACTTAAATCTTACACCATGGCACACTTGCTTCCCTTTTTCTGAAAAGTTTCAGCCCACGGCAAAATTATTTTGAAACCTTCACCAAGCTTTTGACAAGGAAGACACAAACCAAATACAATGTGTCCAGTCAGAGATTTTTAAGGCAAAACAGTGGGCGCAGTTAGGGTTAGAGAAATGGTATTAAATGGGCAGTGGTGATAAACAGCAGGGAATGAAATGCTGTACTGGCTTCATCTCAATCTCCAGACGTTGGTCCTGACGCTACAATAAGCACCATCCATGGCTGTCTTTGACTTAAGACTTTGGGGAAGGGACGGAGTAGGTTTGAAGCATGATGTGAGAGGAAGAAGTCAGCTCTGGCAAATGCAGTTGCAGTCCAAAAGTAATTCTTCAGAGGAACTTTGGTTCTTTAAAATCCATTTTTATCTTGCTCCCAAATCTGTCAGCATTTATCAAAGTCACAGTTGAATAAATTTTCCAGAATTCATCTTTCATTTCCCAAAATTTTAAACAATAATTTAGCTTCATTCTGCTCAAGATAACATGGTTTAACTCCCATATTTTTGTCTCTTCTAACTTTTCAGACTTATCAACCTTTTAAGAAGCAACAAGAACAAAACAAAGGGGAAAAAGCACATTAAAGGCACTTGGAAGACATCCACATCCTGATTCCAGCTAGAGAGGAAGGGCAGACATGAACGGAGAAGAAAAGCAGAGGGGGTTCAGGGAAATCTGTCTAGGACAAGATGAAGACATATAAGAAAACATCTATGCCCTTACGCCAGAACTGATAAACAATTCTCTCAACCAGTGACATAGCCCAGAAAATCCTGTGTCCTGTGCTTTTTTGTGTTTCACAGAGCACATTCGGAAGAAAAGACTAAAAAGAGACAGGTTTGAAGAAAAATATTGTGGCAATTCTGCTAAACCAAGCTGCCAAAGAAAAATTCATTTATTCAGCACAAAATGTTCTTTCTAGGTGCACCGCCTTTTAAAATGCAGATGCCAGTGTTCAGCTCTCACAAAAATGGATAGTCTTGGTAAATTCGATTATGGCAACTTGGTCCACAAAGAAGGATGTGGTGTGTAACAGAGAAGCCTTAGCTACGCTAAAACCAGTAAAAATGTTGCCAATAGCTTCACTGGGACTAAGAACCAGCTGAAGAAGTTGACTTCCAAATCATTTCTTCAGTAAAACACAAAGATATTTAATAGATCTACATCAGCTGTCCTCCAAACTCTCCACACAAGTTTTAACACATATATTCATTAAAAAAGAAGGATTAATTTATGTCCCAGCCAAAATGTTTGTACTCTCTTAGTGCATTACTATGTGAATGCCACACACACGACTCTGCTTTTCAAGACCTCTCTGAAGCTGAGCAGTGGAAGCCTTTTCCCATGTTTTCTCTAGCAGGCTGCTCCTCCCTCCCTCCCACCCATCCCCGAAGGCCTGAGGACTCTCCCAAGTCAACTGCCCTCCAGCCAAGGGAGGTTGGACACGGGTTCCCCAGCAGCCTGCCAGTGCCAGTGCCATTGCCAGTGCCAGTGCATCAGCCAGACCAGTCCCTCCCTGCCCAGAGGGGCAGGCTGTGCTCAGCTGCAGCACTCCAGCCATCCCTGCGCAAGGGCAAGGATTATTTACCAGATTTCTTCTTTTTCTTTGAAAGAGCACATATTAAAGCAGGGTCATCGTCTTTTCTACTCTGTCATCTCCCACGGATAGAAAGCTCCTTAAACTGGGGTAGGCAACAGCAACAACAAAAAGCAAGCACCTGATTTCAATGTGATCCAACTTTCACATCGATGCTGATGGCAGACAGGTTTCCAGGAGTGTGCCAGAGACCTTGACAATAGCTAACATCATTTATGCTTCCCTCTCCCCCCGACAGCTTTTACCGCTGTTAAATCCAAAGAAAATACATACACATCACGCACTTACAGAAATATCAAGTGTTACGTGTCACCCGCATTTTAACACAAGCAAAAGTCTCCATGATTTTCTTCACATGTAAGTAATTGCTAGTGAAAATGGACATTCAGGCAGGAGCCCTTTGTCCAGGCACAGCTCACTCAGTGGCGATGGCTGCCACCACCAGGAAAGTGAACCCAGAAACTTCACTGGAAGGTCCACACCAAAACTGTAGGGTGACATGAAAACTCAGTTTGATCAAACCATTCAATATATTTTTCTCTATTATTCATCTCTAATACTTCTTTTGGTTCTGCACTTGCGAAAAGATGTGAAAAGCTACACAAGTAGAGCTGGAAAGTGACACAGTAGTGAGACAGATGTTCAGGAAGGAGGTAACTGAGTACCGCCAAGATGATAAGAGACCCTTTCTGACCTTCTATTATTACCTCTTCAATTCAAATGTTAGCATTATTACTGTGAGCCTCACTGTGTCTTTCTTTTCTTTAAACACTGGCTCCATTTAAAAACAAAACTTACATTACTAGCCCTCATGGACACAAAGCAAACCTTGAAAGCATGTCTCAGCATACCCCCACCACAGGATGAAAACCCAGATGTCAAACAAAAGGAACACCTCCTTTATTATCAATCTTATTGTTTGTACCTCACTCTTGATTAGAACCAAAAAGATTAAAAAACTTTTTGCTTTTCTTAGAGAATTGTTGGATCATGTTTTCAAGATTTTCCTCCAGTTTTAAGGATTCGGTATGTCTTGAAAATGGAAGATATAAATCTCCTACAGGTGAAGTAATGTGGAAGCTGGCACTTCCCTAAATGAACCCCAAATTGCAAAACTTGCGAGGAAATCATTTGTGGGCAATGCTGTGACAAGGAGTACCCTAGCTGGGGCACCCAGCTCTAGTGTCTTTCTAGAGCCCCTACATTCTCAATTTTATTTTTTTCTTGAGATCTTGCATATCAAAAGATAATAGCTATTCTAATATTCTTCCCTTTTTATTGGTGACACAAGGAACAGCAACAGGCTTATTTTGAAAGAAGAAAACGCATGTTTTGTTAAAGCAGTTTGGCAGCAACTATTTTATTTCTGAAAATAATGACATGAGTGAAAGCGAAAGTTTCTAACGTCTCTTTTATGCTTCCATTGCTATATAAACACTTGGCTTTTCACGGTGTCTATATAAAACAGACAGAATAGCAGCAGAGAGGCCAGATTCAGGCCCAATGACCAGATAAGACACAACCAGCCATTCAAGCAGCCAAGAGCAAAGCAGTATTGCAGTATTACAGCCTGTACTTACAAGCTCTGCATCCATTGCGCCATGGCTCCATCTAAGCACGAGCTCTTCTCATGTGCTCATGCTGGTTTACTATTTCTGTACCGTACAGAAATAGACAATGGACTACATTCAATCCTATTGTGTTTTGGTTTTTTTCTGTGGGCTGACTTTGGCTGATTTTTTTGTGCTATTCGCAATTTTACTTATCCAAATATAATAAGAATGAGTGAGAACCTAAATGATTGATAGCAGTGCTCATTGAAACACTAGCAGTGTTAGGAATTAGTGTATTCTCTCCCTCCTTATAATGATCCAAAATTCAAGACTGTGACAAAGAACAAGCACGAGGGAGGATCTGGCTCGTGCCTTCCTTTTCAGCAGATGCATCCTTGGGAATAATTTAAATATCATATTTCAGCCTTGTTTTGCACACAGAGCAGAGTGGAAAGTAACTGCTGGTTTTGTATTGTAGGCAGGGGGTACGGTGGGAGAATAGTTTTGCTAATCCTTCATTTCAGTCTAGCTGAAGCTCCCTGTATCCGTGAGCCCAGAAAGGACTGTTGCCTGCTTCCCACACTAAATGACCTGACTCTCTGGGAAATCTTTAAACGGCATTTCTTTCAGCACCTCTCTGACATGTTCTTTTGGCAAGTTGTCCTCACTGAGTCCTAGTGCATTATAAACTTTGCATTGGGACGTGCAGGTTCCTATGAAAGGAGAAGGAGGCTTCCTTCTTGCCTGGATGCCTGAGCTCAGTCTCTGATTTTATGTGGAGGGAGTGGTGATAGGGTGGAGGGTGAGAACCGATAAATGCATATGGCTGTGAAACATTTGGAAACACTTGAGCACGAGCCCTTTTCCGTTCTTACCCCCTCTGCTGCTTTCTCCAAGCACAGAGGAGTGGTGGCTGAGATGAACTCCTGAAGTTTCAGCTTCATGAAGACAAAGGGACAGTTCCAGGGAAAGCCCAAAGAAAACATCTTTCTCAGCTTTTTTCCCTTCTTTTCCTTTCCCCTTTTCTGAGCTCAGTCATCACTCCATCCTATGAAAAGGAGTTCAGACTCGTTGTTCTCTCCTGCTCCCAACATAAATCTATTTACTTAGCACTCATCTGAAGTCTGTCCCTCTCCCATACCTCAAGTGCACGGGCCCTGCTGGCTGGCACTCAGCACCCTGCCTCCCCACCATCCCTCCTAAGGGACATCAGGGAACAGGACACTTCCCTGCTGGGCAGTGTGGCGAGTTGGCCTCGCTGCCCCCCCTTCTCCAGAGCTGGTGCTTGGTGAGGGGTATACAAACTCACATCTTGCCCTTGTTCAAAAGGAGTGAAGTGCAGCTGCCAACATTTGGCCTTTTTTCCCCATACGTTCAGCTTACTACAGAGGTTACAAGCTCACAGAGTCCAAACAAAGCTGTCAGGTAATGTGTTCACTTTGAACCTTTCTCTTTTTCTCCTTGAGCTTCCTTTTTTGCATTTTCCTTCCTCCCAACTTTAAATAAAGAAGTGTGCTTAACAAAGCAAGATACTAAATGCAACGTTGCATCACTCCGTAGTACAGTGTCCTAATGCATGCAGCGCTCACAGCCAGGCAGATACGGGTGTTTAGCACCCTCGGGGAGGGGGGAGGGGTGCTCAGTGAACCAGGTCTACGTCCTGTGGTACAAAAAAAAGCCTCCAAAATACCCTAATCTAGAAGTAGGTCAGTAATTTCTACCTGGAGCGTATTTGAAAAAGATAGGAGAGACCTCGCTTTAATGTCTTACTGGAAATTCAGGGTCTGTACCAGTGCAGCACACTGCCCCTCTCCCAGGCGAGCACGCACAGTCAGCACTGAGATTCTCTCCAAGGCTCGGTGGGGAACTTGAACTCCTTGACCTACTGGCCCAGAGAGGAGAGTGCAACCAAGTCCCTCTGACAATAAACACTGAAACTATTAATAAGATTAACTCTCTGGCACCAGCAATCCCAGCATCTGTTTTAGACAGAAAGAGGATGCCTAATGAAAAGAATATAGTGGTGACAAAGGGTTAAATAAATGTGAATTGGGCAGGATCCTGCTACTTGATTCTTTTCCATTGTTTGCTGATGAGGTGCAGGCGCTTGGCTGCAGAGAGAAGTCTTTAAGGGGACCCAAAATCTGGGAATACACTGCTTTTAAATGGGGAAAGCTGATCTTTAGAGCTAGTGTCCCTCGACGCTTCATTTTTTAATACTTCAAGGCATCCATATTTTATGTAATCTCAATTTTAATGTCAGCAAAACTTGATTACAGAACCTCTAAAAGGGAATTTGCAGAAAGGACAGTGCAGTCTCCTTGTCTCCTTGTTTTAGCAGTCGTAAAGTAAGCAGGGAAGTGACTGACAGCCGTCAGGCAAGAGGCTGGCATGGCAAATCGGTACTGAAGAAGCCTCCCAAACTGGTGTAAATGCCGCGCCGACCGTTACCTGTCTGACCAGGGACATCTTTGAAAGGGTGCCTGCCAGAAGGGGATTAGGACATTAGAGTGCTTGGTCCTGTTCCCAGAAGCAGCAGCCTGGTATTCCACATTTAATACTAGAAGTCGCGAAGGGCACAGAAATAAAGCCGGTAACCCAAAGGGAATGTACTCTCCCCCTTAGATCACTACACTTTCCTAGAGGGACACCAGTAAAATAGACTGGGTGACCAGCAAAGGCACTCTGACAGCCAGCATGCCTGAAAGGTCAGATTAGATTGAGCACTTAGTCTTTATCCATTAGCAGAAGCTAATAAATCAGGGAGACTAGCAATGGCCAAGAAATCACTGTGTCTTTGTAACATAACCATGTCTTAAACCAGACTGAAAGGGCTCCAGGAAATCTGAGGGCTCTAGATATTACTCCAGATAATGTGAGAGCTGCTTCTCAACGACCTGTTTGATAACCTTCCCCACATAAGGATGTTTATGGGCTGGGTGGCAACTAAGATGCTTAGCTGTGCTGAGATGACAACTTTACGAGGTAAGAAAAATAGCACAGCGTTTTATTGTTGTTGTCGTCGGATGTGGGTGCAGCTTTGAAAGGTTGCTGCAGCAGTTCTGTCAATAGGACTTTTTGGAAATAATGATTTTTCTGGTTAGGCCCCAGGCTGCATTAATTGTTCGGAGGGTGTTACTCTTCATCTGCTGTTAATAGCTTGTTAGAAAAAACAAAAGACATGAAGTGTTCTTGGAGCAATCTGTTCTAAGAGCCTAGAAAGCGCACCAGGTGGAAATTATTTCAGGAAGGTTTTTAATTTGAAGGCTGCTGCACAATCCAGTGTTTGTGTTTGGTGTGTCCCAGCTCGCAGAAGCAGGGTACTTATTCAGGGTATGGCATAACAGATTTCTTCTCCTACACCTTTAGCTTGGTATTCGCATGCCCTAACGAGAAGCCCACGTTTGTTGGTATGAGAACACACACAGCACTTTTCTATAGTCTCTATTCACCTTTCCAGCTGCCCATCGAAGCCCACGGCAGAACTTGTGGAATTCAGCGGGCTCTTTCCATTTGGGGGAAGCAAAAGGAGTACCTGTGGATGTATGGAGGAACTTAATTCTCTTCCTTTCTCAAACGCTTTGTCTGATTTAAGTAGTCTGCACAGATATGCCTCCAACATTTGCTGTTATAGTGTCACTTTTATCTGTTGCATGTCCAACCTGCCCCATGGAAGGAGGCGGGGTAGGTAAGTGGTAATGCTTTCATTTTACTTCTGTTTTACGGGCAGTATGCACACTGGCACTGCTTCATAGCATTCATTAATGGAAAAGAATTAGGATGAGAAGTTTCCTCAGAGTCTATCTGCCACTAAGACAGTTTGCATAGCCCAGCCTAGGGAAAACAAGGAAAACATACACACACACGATGATGAATGAATGAATGGGTACCTTCTAAAGACAGAAGAAAGCATGTAACAGACACATTGAAGACAAGGGAGAGGATTGTAGGCTTGTAGTTCTCTTGACATAAAACTCATTTTTTGAGTATTTTGCAAAGAATGGAGTCTGTTTTAGAGTCTTTGGGGCTATTGTAATATAACTAACCAGAATAATAAAAGAAAAAAAATAATTTAAGCATAATACTTTTTCAAAAAAAAGATCAGTATTTGCAGGATTTGTGGAGGTCTGATACAACAGAACATTAACACAGCTATTTTAATTTAAAAAGAAAAAAGAGAGAGGAGGAAAATTAAAGTCTTCCTACACTCGAATATGATGAACCCTTTGAAACAAATCTTAATGTTTATTATCTCTTGTTTTATCTAGATTTCGAAAAGTTAAAGGAAATTACTTTCAGTTATGTCTGGTGCATATTAGCATTCTATTGCCTTTACAAAATATGTCTGATAATTAACTCCCATTTCAATTTATTTTTTGCAAATCATAGAATGGTTTGGGTTGGAGGAGACCTTTAAAGATCATCTAGTCCAACCCCTCTGCCATGGAGGGGACTAGATTACCACCATGTCTGGAGAAAGTATAGTATAAGAATTCTTATTTTTCTCACTCTGCTTAAAGCATCTTCTGCAACACATTTTATCTTCCAGGAAATTTATAGTACATTATTTTAGACATGATTACATAATACTATTATTCTTCTCTATTTCTGTGGCAAAGAACTATATATTTGGAAAAATTCCTAATGTTTAATTACATCAAATGTTCAAGACGTCGTATCAGAGGAACCTGTTTACCCTCTGCTCCAGTAATACCTTAATTTCTTTTAACATTCCTGTAAGGTTGAGGAGGTATTCCTTTCCATAATTTACAGCTGGTAAACTGAGGCCAAGAGAGGCCAAGACATTTGCCAAAGATCATAAAGAAATCAGTAGTGAACAAGAAACCAAAGGGAACCCTCCTAGGTCCAGGCTAGCACTTTAACAATTTCTGATGTTGCTTTCTGTCCATCATCCGACATCCACTTGATTTTATTTGTTCTTTGACAGATTTTCTGTTTTCTTACAACCAGAACATGTTTTCCCTGCTTACAGTGCCTGTTCTCTGAAGAACTTGACAAAGCCATCTGTTTTTTGTCATTTCTGAGTGACAGAGGGCAGCGTTAGAAGTAGCAGTCATTTTCCTGGTTTAACCTTCCCAGGATATACCCCTCTTTTCCGCGTTCCATGCAAGCATCTTGAAATACTCTGCTAAGCCCAGTATATAACATCAGCGAAAGCGAACCGGGAGTGTATCCCCTTCCACTCCATCAGTTCTGGTCCCCACGCAGTAGAACAGTCTCTTGCATTGGTGCAAGCGGAGATTTCCTTCTGAAAATTGCCCGCGGCAGCCCCAGTTCCCTGCATTAACACTTGGAAACAGCTTGTATTTCGTGAGCAGTACATCAGCCACTGCTTGGGAACGGCGATACAAGGGGCATTCCTTTACAGAAAACAAGTGGTTTGCTACATTTTAAAGTAAGATTTAAAAATAAATAAAGAAATCAACACAGATCTTTCCTCTCTCATTGTCTGCTTCTGGAAAGGAAGCGTGAGAGTAGATCTTCAAGGTATTCACCCCAGGGAGAGGAGGAGAGCTTCTGAATGGGTCTGTGGCCCATGGAAAGAACAGCACTCGCAACAAATCTCAGTGATACGCAACCTTGGGTTTCAGTCAGGAAAAATGACTGAACGCACCCTCTGGCACATCAGCCCCAAAAGCTTACAGGAAAAGGAGGAGACAAAGACAACAGAGCGGCTAGGTCTGCACAAGGAGCAGCAAGGAAAGCTGTTAGACACAGGCACATCAGGACAGCTGTGCAGGGGAAGGAGCTGTATCCACTCAGGACAGCAGTTGTTCTCTGGAGCCAGGAAGCTGGGCTCCATTGCTGATAGCCAGGTGGCTCTGCCAAAAGGCAGAATGGCACCAGGATTGTGTTTCAGTGTCTTGGAGATGCTAGGAAAGGGTTGGCGCCCTAGGAAGCTCTTCCTCCAGGAGAAAATACAAGACAGACAAGAGCTGTGGGCCTGATCTCTTTCCCCAACACAGGAAGACCTCCCAAAGTCCTGGAAAATCATTGCTACAGAGCAAAAATGAGCCAACTGAATGATCCTGGTGCTAAGCAAGCCAGTCATTTTGTTCCCTTTGGGTGTAAACTACATCACTCTCCTGAAGCTAGATGCAGGGCATAGGCACATCTGGCACTGTCCACTTCCAGCCCTCCAGCCAGGACTTTCCTTCAGTCTCTTTGTTCAGCAAACCGAGAAACTCAACACTTACACTACACTAGTTGAACCTCTATTTGCTCCACACATAAGGCCTATCTAATGCCAGCAAGCAAGGAGTGTTTGTGAACAAAATTCTGGACACACTCTATTGCTTTTAAGAAAGGGGACTGCAAATAAAACACCTATTTTCTTATCCTCACATACTCATGCTCTTACTGTGCCAAGTATTTTAAATGTCAGCTCCTCGGGATTATCTCAGAGCTGTATGACCAACTCCCAAACTATGTACATCAATGGGAATATCAGTGGTTCCACAGCACATTCAAACTCACCCTGAAACACTGCAAATGAAAGACTGTGGGTTTAGGATCGCTTTTTAAACCAAACATTTATTTTCAAAGATAAGAGAATGGTTATTGCCATGCTAAAAGCTGAATACAAAATTACTATATATATGGTAGCTTTAAAATATATCACTCATTTATACTTCTTTAAGAGGAAAAAAAATTTGGCTGTAGTTGCAATCAGTCTTAATTCATTCTTTATTGCTGCTCTGGTTCTGTGTTATTTGAGCTGGTTTAACTGTTAAAAGCGTTTCAAATGTTCACATGGTCTGCATTAGGTTACAGAATAAAAGTAAGTACAACCCACCAAATGTAACTTTCTGAAATGTAAACCACATGAATTTGATTTCTTTGTGGTACAACTTTAATTGGGTTCAGAGGTCTTTCGGTCTTACCTGTCTATCTGCTCTCTGATGGCCCGACCTGATAAAGCTAATACAAAGAATCTGAGAATGTGATCCAAACTGATTATCCTCAGTTACAGTACATGGCTTTATTCTTGACAGTAACAGCCCTTTAGCCTATTTCATTTTTAGGCTGCAAGTTTGAACCCTGGAGACACTACTGAACTGGGAGTGGAAATGTCACAGCTTGTAATAAAAGATCACGTCCCCTTGCAACTCTGCAAAACTAGAGAACCAGAGGGAAAGAGAGCATCTAGGTGCAACTGTAAGAGATGACGTATCCTAGAAAAAATGAATGAGCGTGTGCATATATGTATACCTTGCACTGTCACAGCAAATGTCAATACAGAGACATCCAACACACCCTATGTTATGGAGAAGTGACTGCAAACAGAAATTACAACAAAGCCTGAAATCTTCAGGGACTGATCTTCAACTGATTTCGGATTGTAATTTTTTTTTTTCTTTTGACAATACACTGCATTGCCTTAATGACAATAACTCATCAGTTGCTCAAGTCTCTGTTGCACTGCCTTGTGCTACGTGCCTTGCTGGAGTGAAACAACAGTATTGCTGCTTCCCATCCAGAAAAGCTCATCATATCTCAGTAACAACATGGAAGGCACTGTACAACAGGTATACTCACCTTGTAATCCTGTGACCTAACTTGTAAACAAAGACCTGCATCAGCTTCTGGGAGCAGTTCTTGGCTAAAGCAGACAGCTCAGGGGAAATGTAGGAAGAAAGGGAGCAGCATGCTGAAATACTAGAAGTCCCTTTGCCTGGGTAGCTTGTTTTCTTGGTTTGGGAATGCACAGCCTCAGTTTTGAAAAAATAGCATAAAGAAGTGCCCATAGTTCTTGGAAGAAGACACCATAGAAAGGAACACTCAGCAGACCCAGTAATAACATAACCCAATATTGAAAATTACTCAAGTGTAACTTCCACAGCAATTCAGAAGTTTCATTCAAATAAGTAAATCACTAACAAGTAAAAACATTACAAGCCATCATCTAGTTCAGGCAAATTACATTCTCTTTTCCCTACTGGAAAACAAAAACAAAAAAATAATTGATTTTCAAAGCCAATGTAGTAAATTTTTTTAGGTTAATATTTTTCATCCTATTCCCCCAAAGCTGTTGCTGCCTTTATAATTTTTCTACAGTTCTATTACAGTGCACTGTTCTGTACTGGTAGAACTGTTCTTCCAAGTAATTTCCACTGGTGAACATACGAGCGCTAACAAATGAGGTCCTTTAATTAGTTCCAGGTTTTTCCAATAAGCGGTGTTGGCAATACAGCTTTTAGCAATCTGTCCATCACACAAATAACAAGGCAGGGCCTGTAAACATGGCAGGGGTGTCTCCATTTTCCTGTTCGTATAATGGGCAAGCAGGAGTAAGAAGGAAATGTATACCTCAGTGGTGGGTTTTTATTGTCAACATGGAATAGTTTTTTTGGCTTCGAGTCATTTACGCTGTCTTCAAGGACACATCTTACCACTTCCCAACTCAGTCATAAGGAAAATTGAACATTTCCAAGGACGTTTCTTCCAAAACAAAAATTGATTTTTTTCCCCCCGGAGGTTTTAAATGTGGTTTTTTGCTTTTGTTCTCAACCCCGGTTTTCTTTTATATATGGGTTTTTGTTTCCCTCTGCATTTATGGGTTCTGCCTGGGTCCAATATTGTTTCTAGCATTTGCTTTATAGGAGTTAAGGCCTCACAACCCTTGATGTTGCATTAATGTGCAACAAAAACCTCCATGCTACTAGGCTGTGTACAGAAAAAGACCAGACTGGAAGGGACCCCAGCTTTCCCCATAGAGAAATATAGTTTCACTTGATGGCTTCTGGAATGAACTTAGCCTATTATGTTTTATATGGATTTTGAATAAATCCTCTGAGTCACAAATTTCTTATTGGAACAATAGACCTATATACAGGCCAGGGGGAAATCTGGAAGCAAGTATGGGTTTTCTTCCCTGTCGTGGAGCCCAGAATCCATATCTTTCTCCCCATCCATTTAGTATGGCACAAAGGGAACTCACTGCCTGCTTTCTTCCAGCTTTCTTTGCTACTTCACGGTAGAAATACTATGCTGCTTCCTATTTTATTTCCCCACAGATCAAACACAAATCAAAGACACTCCAGGTCTCTTTCCTCTGCAGGCCTGGAATGGACTGCAGAGAAAGAAGAAATTAAAACAGACTATAAAGGAAATTAATTGTAAAGAGGTAAAGTTTTCCACAGAACTCTTCCATTTAGCATATGTATTAACCAGCTTTGATTGTATAATCTACTGACCATTTATTTTCTGAAATATAACCAGTTCCAGTTCACGTCTTCAAATCTAGCATATTTCGCCCAGAATCGGCCACCCTTAACAGCCTGTTGAGTTTAACAGACCTTCTTGTTTCAATTAGTATTTTAAAACTACTGCTGCCTTTTGCCCACTTTCATAATGCCCATTTACATGTGCTGCCCAAAAAAGTTACATCAACAACACATAGCGATAATGAATTAACAAAGTCCAGCATATCCAAAGAGAGATTTCTTCAGGCACATTAAGTCAGCAGTTTCTCTCTCCAGGGGCAGTTTCCAGTAACAGCGCAAAAACACTTGCTAAGAACACAAGCTTTACCCACGAGTACATCAGGAAAGCTTTCTGCACGCAGCTTTGCCCAGATGTTCCAGGAGAGCATCACCACTGAGATCTGTGCATCTCTTAAACATCTTCGAGTGCAAGATGTGGGACAACCCTACCGCACATTACAAGCCAGGGAAAGATGGTATGAGAAACCACCTGGCAGAAAGGGAAGCCAGATGCTCAAGTGTAGCTAGCACTTGCTTCCAAAGTGTTTGAAGGATTTAAAGCCCTCCCACCAGCCCAGACAGCACCTTGCAGCTGAAATGCAGTGGCATGGTTGCTCTCTAGACACCAGAGACAGCAGTCTAACTAAGACATGACAAGCAACATCCCCTATATAAGGACTAATATAAAGGGAGAAGCTTCACTGATTTGTTGTATAAATGCCAGCTACAGGTGTGAAACTGGATGCTCACAGCAGCGCAAGCTAAAAGCCCAGTCAGCTGAGATTTAACCAACCTGGATAACCATTTCATTACTCTTTAAGAAACTTCATTATGTTCTCTACTTGTATTCTTTTTAGGTCATCTAACTTTCAAAGGTGGGGTCATCGTGTCTTTGCCTAGGAAATCATAGACATCTCTGTGAGGGGAAAAAAAGGAAAAAGAAAAAAAAAAAAAAAAAAAAAAAAAAAGAGATATGTTTGAAGATATCCAGGCCCTAAATAAAAATGCTTAATGTGTCAGGAATGCTGAGAACAACATAGCTCTAAACAAACAATGAATGGTCTTCACAGAAAATTGTGAATTTGTCAACACACTATAACACCAAAAATGTCAGGTTGTACATGAACCTGCACCAGGGATCTTTAGGGACTATTAGGTGTACATAATCACTCTCAGAACTGCCATGAACTGAATAAATGGTTCAGAACAACTGGTCTACTAAGAAGTCAGGATTAACATATCTGACCTCTAACCAGGTCTAGAAAATTTTAAGTTTCTTAAAGAAAACTTACAAGGATCAAAAGCTACTAATTTAATTAAAGAAATCATGGGACTAGAAGCACCAGAAGAATTTCTGTCTAGGATGATTTCATGCTAACTGTGCCTTTTTGTTATCTCAAAAAAAAAGAACAAGAGAAATATAAAGACACAAGTAAGAAAAGGTAGAAAACAAACAACAGACACACCTTTTTTCTTATATCAAATGTTTGATATGGACACATGGTATTTCAATTTATAGGGTTAAAAAGAAGGAAGAATGTTATTTTGAGCCTTTACATTTACAGCACCAGTCAGCCTGGATGCTACGGTTAAAGAACTAGGTAAAAGTAACATAATATAAATCAGAATTCCCCAGGAAGTACATACAATTCTCTAAAGACTGTCAAATAAGCTAGGGATTTGGATTTCACTCATTTGGAGAATTGTCCACTGAAAACATTTTATTACCTTGCCAAGATTTTATGGACCCTATCAGAACAGCTGTGATTCACTTCACTTGCAGCAGAGGAAGCTGGTAATAGCTCAAAGATTGCCCCCTTCATTTCATAAACCAATTAGGACCTGGATCCTACAACTGGAGTAACACAACCCCTTTCTTTACTGGCAAAATTCCACTTCATTTATGTGAGCTCGGAATAAACATCTCTGTTGGCAGAATACAGATGCTCATAACAGCAAATGTTTTTAAAAAAAACACTGTAATTTTTTCCTTCTTCCAAGGAACACTCTTCCTGCACCCATCAAAATGAACACTTCGCAATCTACCTGCAGGTTCTGCCTAGCTACCAGTTCCTTGCTCACCTCAGCAATTTTTTACTAAACATTGCTAAGAGAATTTAAAATCATGGTTTACCATGGGGAACTTTGCTAGAAGGTCTCCAAAGCGACAGATTCCTTTAAATTGTATTTTCTTTCTAAATCAAGCACGATTTCATTTTTTTAACAGAAGTCATTTTGGTGATGTCATCTTATATTTAACTATGCTTTTGATTTAAATTGTATTTTGGTTTATTTGTTTGTTTGGGTTTTTTTCAAACATGCATTTGGCCTGTCTGTAAGTATAAATAAAACCATATATATGCCTTACATGGCACCATATTGTACCACTGATTTCTAAAACTCACCTCATCAATTAATAGGGAAGCCTACTTTTACAGGTGGTAACATAGGATCCATATATTTTACACATAGTCTGTAATTTCTGTGTTTTCCCCCAGGTATTTATCTCTGAACTATTGTCATTGGTTTTCAGCCAGGTTCCAGCTTAAAAAAAAAAAAAAAAACAGCCAGAAAAAACATTAACACTTTACTAACTTACAGTAGTTTACTAACTTACAGTATGTTTTTATATGTCTTTGAAAGCATTCAAAAAGACACTGGTAAGACAAACCGTATAAAACCAAGGTGGTTTCTGTTCAGCACATCAATGCCAATTCCCTTATTGAAACAGATACAAACATAACTTCTTAGTGGGTAACTAAATTTTTATCAGAGTTCTTTGCACGTAAAGGTCTTCATTTTTTTACTCACTCATTACAGCCACTGTGCCACCCCCAGGCAAACATTTAAGCCCTTCTTTGAACTGACATGGTGTGAGGCAGCATCCCAAAGTTTGCTATTTCTCTGGAACCTGCAAATTACTCTCTTAAACAAAAAGAAAAGAAATAAATAAAAAAGCCTTACACCAAACAAAGTCTATATTGTTTGAGTTAGTGCTTTACTGTGCCTTAGTTACCTGTCAAACAGGCTGACACTTGGATAAAACACATACTGGAATCACCCATCAGGGCAAGTTAAGTGCAAACCTGTGATGAAGAGCAGAGCTATGCAATTTGGCTGTGCCGAGCTCTAATGATCATTTCTGGTCTAGGAAAGCTTGATCTGTTGCATCAAACCGACTGCAATGAGATCCTCTTCCATCCGAAAATGATTTTACATCTGTTTTAGTTCAAAGGGTCATATAAATCAGAAGCTCTGACTATAAATTTTGATAACACCTTTAAAGAAGATTTATACAGTGTGTATTTTTTATATATATATATACACACACACACACGAGGTATGTAAGATACCAAGCACTAAAATTAAGCAATCAATGCTGTATTTTCCAAGTTCTGTATATCATATTTTAAGTCCTATTTATGACTTACTCTGATGTGAGAGCCACCCTATGTCCATGAAAGCTTGGCATTTCTGTTCAGATACAGTTATGGGTGCAGCACGCTATTCTGACCTCCCGTTCCTATAGTTCTTGGGCAGGACAAGCTTTCCAGAACGGAAACATCATGATCCATTTCTTAGAAACCACTTCTAGAAGAACTGGCTTGAGCGTGGGTTTGCTGCCTATCTGAAATGACCATCAGGAGAGGGAGAGGGCTGATTCCTCTTCATAACAAAAGACAACCATCCTAATGAGAGTCGATGGCCAGCAAGTCACACAATATCCTGACACTTTTTTGTGTGTGTTCCTGCTGTAAACAAGCAACACTTCTAATAAGCTTAGGACTTTTGTCAAGTAGAAAGTATGAGGCATAAAATATTGTGGTTATTAATAAATTTAACCAACATGTAGAACAAGCGCATAACTTTCAGGGTAACAGCTGACTTCAAGTCAGATAAGGAACACACTAAACCTTCTCCATTCCTGGTTGACAGGCTATTTATTATCTGGCTAATGATCCTCCTTTCAGACCCCTGAAAGTCATCGTGATATATGTCAGTACTTTCTAACCCCTCCCTAGGCCTTACAGCAAGAAAGGGTTTTTGGGAAGGCATGGGAGGATGTGGTTGGGGATGGAAGAGCGATGTCGTGAACAATCACCCCTTTGTGCGGTGTCTGACACACAGACCAGCGCCGTTTGCTCTTTTTCTTCCTGACTCAGCAGTGTTGGGAGAGATTGAGTCAGCAGCTCCTCAACATGCCGATGCAAACAACAACAGGGGAGGCTGGGGAGCAGGCAGAGCTTCCATGCGTCACATGCGGAGTGGCACAGTTTGGTCTGCAGGTCAACGTGCAGACCTGGGCAGCTGCTAGCTAAAACGGATGAACCAGCTTGAGAGGATCCGTCTATCAGACTCCCATTTTCTTCCACACCACTCTTGTCTACTAGCCGTAAGCTATGAGACAACTTGCTCCTGTGAAGGGCTTACTTGTCGTAATTTCCTAAGTAATTCACCTGAGCATCCCAGAGACTTTTGGCTACTGCGCACATGTGGCTTGATAGGATTCCGTGTTAAGCCTGGCCAAGGTCAGTGTAGTAGAAGGGACTACAGAAAACACGCCTGAGCATAAACAGAAGAAAAAGAAGCAGGAGCATTAAACAGAGACTAAAGCCCAACTTTGAATACAAAGACGGGGGAAAAAATATTTGGACAGAACGGTGCTGTCAGATGCTTTCTCTTCCCACCTCTCTCTCCCTTTTCCTGCCCTTCCAGTGATCTGACTGATGTTCTTACATCCTGCGCAACCAAGGCATGGAATGGATCTGATCAAGTAACTGAGAGGTCATTTCGTACTTCATTTCTCACTGCACAGTTCTTCTCATCTAACAACATACTGTGGTGCTTCAGTTCAAATACATGAGTTGGAACAGAGGCTTTTATCCCCAGTTTCCTGGAAAGGGAACTGGTCTTTGAATTTAATAAAAGCACATCATTCCATGGCCTCTTTGATGCTATGCACTCCTCCAACTTACTAGCAGCTTAAAGAGATACTTTCTCTAGCATGTACAAAGACCCTTCTGAGTTACCAGCCTATTTCAAGTGCCTTCCAGAACTAGACGTATTATGGACGTTTCTGCCCATGAACATCTCTTACAGGAGACTTTCCTGTTTCTTCAAGCTATAAAGGATGATAGCAGGATACTGTGAGAACTCAACCAGCAGCTGCAGTCTCAGATAGCTTGCTGCTGCGGTAAAATCCCTGTGCCGGCCACAGAACAGCTCTGTCCCTCTGTCATTTTGGGTCCCCCAGATTAAGGCTACAGCTGAGAAGGTTTTTTTCATTTTCTCATTTTCCCCATCCCCAAGGCCAGTCACAATGAGTTTGCTCTTCATTGTGTCACCAAACCTCTGTTAGTCCCATTACCTGCAGTTTTCATGACCACTCCATTTCCCATGCCCCTCTGCTTGGAAAGCGTTTGAACCCCACAAAAAGATTATAAACTGGAAACAGAGAAAGACGTATGGCATCATGAGAAGGAAGAGAGAGGCACAGGAAAGAAGTGCACAGGTGTTAAAACGAATGCTGCATGTGGGGACTGAAAGGCTGTCCTCCAACTGGCACCATGATTCTTTGGTACTACAAAGGCACCAGAGGCATCTTCCAAACCCCTTTTGTTGCCTTCTCCTACCTGCTTGCATTTCACCAAATGTGGTTGCAATTTTTTCCTTCTGATGCTGTGCCAGAAGACCATCTTATGTTGATTAAAATGCTCTACAACACTTTGAAAACAGATAATCTACATCACATGGTTAGTGCTCTATGTCCACTTCAGAGTCAGAGTTCACTGAAACTGGACTCACATCTCCCTGTCCATTTAGTAAAACATTAAAAACTGGCTAGATCTGTGACAACCCTCAGTCCTCCCGTGTTCTCTTTCAGCTACAGAGATGTACCAGGGAGTTTCAAGCTGGAATAATTACTAGTTCTGTCTGCCACTAGCTTGAAAAACAGCAGCAGGTTACTTTCTCCAGGAATGCTGAGCTGTTAGGCTGCAGCCACCTACAGTCTTTGCTGGTCTGAAAAAGCCATCTTACCTAGCAAAAGACGTGCCCAGATAAAGCGCCCAGTGTACTGCATTGTCACCAATTTGTCTGACCATAATTTTCACATACGTGGCTGAATACTCAGTCACTGAAAAAATTGAGTTATTTAAAAAAAGACAAGCACTGCTATTGTACAACCTAGTTCAGAGTCCTGTATCTTGAGCTGATTCAGCTTATCTGCCTTTCTATACCTTTGACAAATGCATGTCGTATATCATTTTTTCTCCCCTTCCTCCATATGCCTTACTGCTTTTCCTGCATCTTATCTCTAAATGATGTGCTATTAATCAGCCAAAGACACCCTTCACTGCTAAGTGTTCCTCAACTGATTTTTCATCAGCACAAGTAGTTACTAGTTACAGCATTCCTCCCACATGCTAAAGCTTGGGGGGGAGGGAGAAGGGATGGCAAGGAGGCTAGAAAGACTGCCTCAATGCATAAATACTATCTGGGACCTTTATACCAAACTGTCAGTTTGCTGTAATGATAATGTTGCTGTTTGTTCTCAACCAAGGTACATGGTGGGAGGAAAGTGGGACTGCACCCTGTCTTATTTTTTAAGTTATTAACCTTCATGCTCTTCCCTTTTTCTGATTAACTTGGCTGGATGCCCGTTCAGTAGTAGCTGAAGCTTAGTACCTGAAACAATGTGTGTATATACACTGTGCCAGTAAGGCTTGCCCAACAATGCTCATTTTGTCATGTTTTCCCATGCCTTGTGTCAATATCTCATTTTATATGCAAGCCCCCGGAGCCAGAGTACAGGACCGGGAAAAAAGAGGCGCAGGGGAAGGGAGAGGGGGAGAGGGATGGAGGGAGAGGGCAGAAAAAGACGGAGAGAAGAAAGTGGGGGAAAATTACATCCCTTGGGAATGTCAGCTGCTGTGAACTCGCCCAGTCCTCACCACGAAACCAGCTGCGTGCAGGCACAGGTGGGTCCCATTCTCTGTTACTACAGCACAGCCCATGAGCAGGGTCTAAATGAAGACTTTCATTGCTATTCCCTGTTTTCATTGGAGTAAGTCCATCACAAACATTTGCAGGTGGCTTGGCCATAGTCTGACACTAAAATATTTTTGGTTGTGATAAAAATCAGAATATTGCTACAAGATGGTTCTATATAACCTTTAGGGCTTAATCCTGCTCTTACAGTGAGAGTTTTACCCCGTTGCTCTCTGCTGGTTTTATTGCTCATTAAAAGACATATTCCCTGGAACAATTCTTCACGGTAAGGACTCATCTACCCTTTGGGGCAGCTTCAGATGGGTGTTTTTTTTTTTAAAAAAAAAGGGAAAACCCAACCCAAAACCACTGATTTAAGCACCTCAGAATTTGGGCTTGTTAAAAAGTTGAATCACCTCAACTTTGTACGTCCAAATCAAAACCACCAAACTTTGCAGAACATTTTCTGAATCTATCTGGATTTTTCTTCAGTTGTCTAACATGGAAACCATTGTCCAGTCTGTATTCCTTGTGAAGGGCTCTTGGATATAATTCTTAGCACGTTTAGAAGGATAAGATGAAGATAAATTGAAATGACAAGATACGTTCTTCAAATAAAATAAAACAGGCACCACAGGGAAAAGACCGAAGGAAAAGAAGACAAACAAGGATGCTCAACAATTTGGCAAGCAGATGAAGTTGAAAATTCAGCAATTATCTCCTAGGACACACCATGAACAAAAACCAAAACCTCCTAGGAAGAGGGAAGAATGTGGAACAGAGTATGCTGGAGGTCACACTATAAGTCTCATTCACACACCAACTCACACCGAGACTAAAAAGCTGACAATTGCCTCCCAATAGAGCAGCTTTAGAGTCAGACTTAGGAAACATTGGTGTGATTCAGTCACGGGGAGAATTAAGATATGTCATCACAAAGTTTCCCAAGTGAGACACTCACCACTGACTAGGAAATAGGCCTTTTTATCCTGAACTCCTCCAACTTCAGAGATTCTAATCACCGTGGCCCCGAACCAATGCAAACCTAAAACCTGACTGACAGGGTCTTGCAAAACCACATGCAGTTTTTTTCTCATTATATAGAAACAATTGTTTGGAAGCCAAGTACATTCCCATATAAAACACCTCACCACTGAGTATTAAAAGTTGTTTGGTGTTTTTTTTATTATTATTTTTAATTAGGATCTTAATTACCACTAGACCTATTAAGTCACAATTTGAACAGGAGCTTAATCATCCTTAACCAAATAATGGCATTAGCAGTTTTTCTTTCTAAAACTGAAAAAGAAACTGTTTCTTCTTCCCAGCCCCCTGTATTTGAACAGAATGGGACGTAAGACAACAACTTTCTTGTACTCACAGACCAACGGTATTGCACACGAAATCCCAGTTGGACACTGTTTTGTCACTACATAACATATACAAAGGCACATCTATCAAATATCTTTACCTGACCCATACCATCAAATTTCTATATTAGGAAGAAAATCCTGAAATAGTAGTAAAAAGGAAAATAGAGGAGCTTCTCCAGGAGCACAAAACTGGGGCAGCAGATGGAATCTGTGTCCTGTGTGTGGCTAGGTAACCCTTCCGGAGCAGTCAGTGCCACAGGCCATCCTGCCACCATGGCACTGGGAGACAGACAGCCTGCAGTCTACAACCTCCCCCAGCCACCAAGAATCTTGAAAGAAAACTCAAGAAGAACTGGATTTTGGCTTTTCAATGCCAGGATTTCTTTTTTCGATTTTACTCTGAAGAGACTGAAAGTTGTTCATCAATTATTTAGACAATGACTGGGGACAGAGACTGCTTTTGCACTTACCATATAATGGATATGACCAAATTACAAATTACAGATGATGAATCTAGGCTCCTGCTCCTTTCTTAGTCCACTGATATATCGTTTTATCCATATATTTTCATGCATACACTCAGCCTACACCCCACACACACCCCCCCCCCCAAATCCTTAGAGTTGTGTGAGGAAAAAAACTGTACCCTCAAACCATCTGGGCAGTTTCTGTGTAATTAAAAACAAGTTATTGTGACTTACGAGGACCTGATGTTTGCTGGAAGTAACCAAGAGTACAAAACAAGGATGTTTTTGTTCACACAGTTCTCCAAACATGAGCACACAATTGGTATTCAAGCCAATACAATAAGCATCCATACTGTCAATTTATGGGAATAAATATGGATCCATCATCACAAATTGAGCAACTGTTTGAGAAACAGAGGTTTCTGTGCCAAACTCCATTTATCTTGATGGTCTTTTTATTTTGTCTTGTAGCATTCTTCAGTTAAACACAGTACGTAGGAAACAGCTCAATCCCACAGAGTACCCAGGATTCCCATTGAAGGAATTGCAAGGATCAGCTTCAGAAATGCCCTTTCTTCCCAGAGCACTTATAAAAACAACATGAACTTTGAATGTAAGCAGACAAAAACAAAAAACTGGATGGAGAAAGCAGGAATTCCCTGCACGTAACAGCATTCTGCCCCTTTTGAACGAAAGCATCAGGTCTGGAGTACCTGGCTGTTCGCTCCCAGTCTGCAACAGATGTTGCAGGCATCCTTGCTGCATCCTTGCAGGATCAAGTGCAAACTCCATAACCTCAAGAACCACCACGAGGACAACATCTGGTCCTGCATGCAGCTGCTGGAGCCAAAGAACTGGAAAAATGAGCAAATGGAAATGGACTCACCCAATCTGTCGATTTGTGGAAGGTGCTTGTGTAATGACCGAACTGGACTGTGGAGATGGCATGGCTTGTTGAATCACAACGCTGGTGTCGTGGTTTGGCATCCTTGTATTTGTCAGCTGGTGAGATCCAGGTCCTGCCATTGCTCCTCCAACTGTGTTATGCATGGAGATATTCTGTGAAAAGAAGGGAAATGGGAGATGGTGAAGGAAAATGAAAAAGAAATAAATGTCTTATCTTGAATAGAATTAGAAATCTGAAAGTATCAACAATAAGAAAAGTTACTGGCTCTTGGGAAATCCCAAGTCAATAGATCTTGTTGTAACAAAGAATAATAAAGAAATGAAAAATAACTGTTTACTTTTACAGGGCAATATAAACAGAAAAAAAACCTGCAAGTTGACTAATCACTCTTCTGCGATTCTGACTAGTGATTTATAATGAGGATATTTAGCACATATGCTCCTAACTGAAGATGATATATATTTTGTTTGAAAATTACTCCCGTGGTGAGTGCAGGGCACCTTGATTTACTAGATGGGTTGTTTACTGTGTACCAGGTCTGTTTAGGCTGACAAGCAAATCAAGTTTTATAGTCCCAAAGTAACAAACAGCACACGGCAACATCACAGAACAGCTATTTCTATTAGCCTCCATATATTTTGTAGAGCAATAATATCCCAGAGGCCTAGAATAATAGCGCTGTATTTGCACATATATAACCTTTGCTTCAGGTAACTTGGAGCCCTTAAAAAGTTCTTTTTTTAAAAGCAAGTTCACAGATAACTGATACCCACAGAGCAAACAAGCCACCAGAGACCAGAATACTACTAGGGAAGGAACCACGGGATAAAGCCGTTCTCCTGTTTTGCCAGCACACACAATACACGCTGATGCTAAACCACAGGGTTTGACTTGGCCTGCGTTTAAAAACAAACAAAACTCTCGAGCCAGAGATAACCCACAGCGTATACATATGAAAAATACAGTAACCTTGAGAGCGTTATTTTTCCTATCAGGCATCAACGTGTGGATTGTTAGCAGTAAGAGGAAAAGAAACTTTCTGCTGTCACCTCACGCTAGGCTGAGGAAAAGGGGGAAAAAACACCTTTACACACACACACTCTGCCACCAAGACTCATGCAAAGCATCTTCCTGACCTCTGCAATACACAGGATTGAAAACTAAAGTTAAATTACATTCAAAATTCCCACTTATGAGCCAATTTCTCTAGGAAGCACTGAAAAAACACAAAATAATGATAGATAAAGCTGGTAAGAAAGGAAACTGTGCTCTGGATCGAATGTGGACAGGCAGACAACATACGGAATCCCAGACCTAAGAGAAAGATTGCATTCTGAACCAAAACAAGAATATCTGAACCAAAACAAGAATAAACCCTTCAGGCAACATTCCTCATGGAAAAGGAGCCAATAATTAGAGGGACCATTGAAGACCTTACTGTCATCCCCCTATCTCCCAATTCTTATATATTTCAGGTGATTTCCCAGACTACTGCAGACACAGGGACCTCTCTGTTTCTTTTAAGGGAGTTGCTGCAGTCTTCATAAACATACAAAGAGGCAGAGGTGCTGCCTACAGCCGCATGGTTAGACCACTCACCAAGTATGAAGAAGATCCAGCTCTGAGTTCCTCTTGCAGCAAATAATCTACACAATATGAATCAGGTTCAGCAGCTCCAGTATTTCTTTAGGAGCATGGATTGGAAGAGGAAGCCAGACCAAGGACATTCACTGTTATTTTTCATAGCCTGGTAGTATGTCATGACCATCAGGCAATAAAAGAGAATAACCTTAGCTATATGGAATTTTTTCCAAAAGAAGTTCTCTCTCATCTACCACATTCCTATTAAAATGTCACTTCTTCAATGGATTAGTTCAGGATTCAAAACCGCACTGACTTTTTTGATCATTACAAGATTTTGCAAAACCAGGTCTAATAGCTATCCATCTGCAAGTAAATGTTTTAGCGATATCACTTCCTAAAGCTTCTCCTTTATACTAAGTGTGTGTTTCAATTAAAACCTACCAATAGGTGATATTTACTTGTTTCAAACTTCACCCTCATTTATTGCTCCTTTACACCGTCTCCATAGTTTCTGAATCCTTCCAAACATTCTGCATTGTCTGTTTGCTTTCAGTAGTATGTTTATTAGAGCAAACATTAAATTGCAAGACAGGTATACAGTACTTGCACCTCTGGATCCATAGGGGAGCAACAAAGAAGAAAAGCATCAGTCCCCCACCATGAGTTTATTCCGCAGTGCTGCACAACTGCCCCTTCCCATTGCCAGCACAGATGATGTGCCTTACACGGCTGCTTTGCTTCCAAAAGGGGCTGTGTGCATGGAGCCAGAGCACTGGCATGAAACTGTCCAGGATGCAGAAAGCCTTTCTCTAGGTTACACACTCCAGACCACAGTTTTCCAAGAGCTACAGAACATTGATCTGCTACATGGGAGGATCTTTAAAGGAAACATGGATGGTGCCATGAGGCCTGGGAAGGGAAAGGATGCAATCCATCATGAGCTTTAGACAAGTGGTACCCCAGCACTTGCCCAGATTTTGACTGGATTTTGTTGTGCCATGGCAGAGCAGAATTTAAAGATTTGATACCAGATTCCCACGCTCCTAGATCCAGTATTTCCATTTTCTTCTCCTTCTTGTCTCCTTTTCTCCTATAATTCCAGAGCTCTCTAAGGTATAAATGGTATGAATTATGATGGGTATGAAAAAGTTTGTTATCTTACATCCACAAACTTGTAACGCTGTTCCAACGTTTTGATAATTTCCAATAAACTGTATCTTTTCAGAGAAAGTAGGCTGAATACGTGATGCATGGAAAGCAAAAACAGAATGAAAACCTGTCAATGCATCCAGATGTCCATTCTTCTCAGTAATGCAAATGCTGTTGTTGGGCAGGAACTAGACCTTTATACTACGCTGCCAAAAGAAAGTCTAAGATTTCCCAAGAAAATGTCAAACTCAGCACGACTCTTACATTCACAAGAAAAAATTTGGCAACCTCAAAATAATTTACATTGGTGAGATACTTGTGAAGTTACAGAGAAGTTCAAGCAAGTTCATACTCAAATGACAATGCCTATGCTTTGAAAGACAGGAGGAAGGTAATGCACAATAGATCTGACACTAAGCCTGTCTGATCTAGTCATATGCATCATGACATGCAGGATGACTCTATATCACCAGCAAGCAAGACTAGGCTTGTTGCGTGTGTGATGCAGACGGTCTTCAGAACTCCCAAGATGGCCTTGCTGTGTTGAGCTCTGCATCTGATTCTGAATGGATCTGGATAGGATATTAGTGAGCTCCTTGCAGACTCGACTTTGGGCCCTTATAGAAACGGGACAAATTCAGCAACATTGGCCAAAACTGAGACCTACATTTTATAGCTGAATTGTTACTTGGCTAGGCCTCCTCCAGCTCTAATTTTAAGGAGTTCTGTATGCTCTTCCACCAGGGATCCACGAAGAACATCTCACTTTGACTCCCCTTTTCATTCTCCTCCAGCTCTTAAGTCGATGGTTAAGATTAATTGATACTAGGAGGGGAGCTCCCAGCACTCCAACCCAGAGAAGTCACCAGAAGCGACGATGTGGACAGTGCTCTCTGTCTGCTTTTAACACTCCCAAGACCTGTTCATACTCTGAGAGAGTATAACACACACTCAGTTTTCTCAGAGATCTTCACAGCTGTCCTTCAGCATTAGAAAAGGGCATATAAGCTTATTAATATTATCCATTTTATTAAACTGAATCTAAATGTTCACACAGGGAACAGTCCACCCACATGCCAGGAGCTGCAGAGATATGAAAGACATCCCCTGCCCTTAAGATTCATTTAATGGCTCTTAATTAAGATCCAATAAATTAAGAAGAATTTATTTCCTCTAGGACTAAATTTCATCCCCACCAAAGTTCCCAGTCACTCCACTGAAGCAGAAACTAGGAATGTAACACTGAAGAGCTTTTACAGAAACGCTCCCCTCACCCACGCGCTCATACTGTACTCTCCAGCAGTACTTAACATTCAAATAAATAAAACAAAAACCAGCCATATCCATGAACCAGTTTTAAATCAACGTGCTTATTCTCAACCTCTCCAGCTGCAAAAGGAAATGGGATAGATCATTGGCTTGCCTTCTCCCCAGTTACACCGTATCCCCCACTTTAACTTCAGACTTTCAAGAAAACATTTGAGCATTTTTCTCCCACATGCAACCATTTAACTTTGGATAGGCAACACACTTCTTTTTTCTAAAGGCCAAAAACGCCTCAAAGTCATGCTTCCATGTTCTGGTGGAGAGGATTACACATCGCTCCGCAAGAACACACACCCTGTTGGCAAGCGCAGCAGAGAAATGACGGCTCCACAGACACAGGCAAAATACACCCCATGACTCCAGCTACTAACAGTTTCCACTAAACCCTAGTTGTTGCAGAGAAACACCCATCTGTGTCACATGGCACCACCTGCATCACACATCTCCATCTACTGAAAGCAAAGGATGAAGAAGATGAAGCCATCATTTACAATCTCATGGAATATTCTGAGTATCAAGTAAGCATGTCTGTGGTTTTAAACTGTAAGAGCTAGCTTCTGAACCAAAGCCAGCTTATATTTTCCTACTATTCTCTTCTGACTGTGAGGCTTAATGAAAATTGCAAATACCAGTTTTATACAAACTGAAGACTCATTCAGGATTGTTCTGAGTGAGCTTTTCAACAGACCGGTCACCTATAACACCTATAATTGTACATAAATATATTATGCAGACTATTATATAAATTCTAAAGTCAGAAGAGATTTGCCATGAAAAAATGAGAGAAAAATCCAATCCATCTAAACAGACAAAAGCACTTTTTTGAATTTTTTGTTTTCTGCAAAAAAATCATTAAACTATATTTTCCCAAAAAGCAACTTTAAATATTGTTCAGATAATTCCAGAGTAAAGGCTTCAACTTAAAAAAAAAAAAAAAAAGATAGAAATCAAATGCACAGAGATATTTTAGAATTTATATAGCCTGGCCTCTCAATTAACATATTTGAACAAGGATGAATATTCTAAGCTGTCCCACTTTCAGACATTTTACAATTTATGGGGAAAGAAAATACGCATTTGTAACCTAAAGTCTTCTAGAAGGCTCTACAGACCCATGGCACTCAGGGTAACCAAGACACACATTTAAATGGCAGCTACACATTAATTTTTAAGAAGTGTGCAGTAGCATCTTGCCTTATTATGGAAATCGTAACTTCACAATATATATAATACCCACATGAGTGGAAGCCACCAGTGACACACTCACCCATTGCACATGCTGTTTACACATCCAAAGAACCTGCTGGCTTAAAAACTTGGAAGACATCGTCATAAAGAAAATTATAGACTAAATGTAGCAAATAATGCTCCATCAAAATTACTGTTGAATTCTATTGAATTCTCTCCTGACAGAAGATGATGATCATCTCAAAACCAAAGTTATCAAATCTCCCCAGAAAATAAATATTTTATCATTATTCAGATCCATGTGTAAGGAAAACACTCTGATGCCAGCCCATCACAGCTGTTTCATCAGTTACTGGTTTGCAACTTCTGAAGTGTCATAAGCCCAGATCTAAGCTTGCTGTCCACACAAAACCAACAAACATAGCAGGGGAACTAGGGAAGAAAATGGAGATAAAGAATGGATCAGATTGCTAATGCAGTTGGAGGATCACAGGAAAAAGAGTCTATTACAAAGATTTAAATTTTTAAAAAAAAAAGAAAAAAGGAAAAAGTACCATTGTACAAGAGGTGGGAGAGCATAAATTTGGTGGAGACTGAAATGCAATACTACAGCTTTTTTTAACCTGTAACATCTGTATAGCTTGAATGAGAAAAAGCACTAAAGCAGAAAAAAGGACACAGAAAAGAACTGCTGGAAAATGCTGTGTAGTAACATTAAGCATAGGGACAAAGCCCTAGGAAGATCTTATTGCAGCCTGCTAAAATCCATTTAAACTCCCTTACTTAGCGAGAGGTATGAAGTCACTGAACAAGGCTGACACATAAAAATACATAACTGATGCCAAAAGATCTATTCCTCAAAATGTTTCGAAGGCAGGCAAATGCTCACTTAACAGCTACCTGATAAAAATGGCACATTACAAAAAAAAAAAAAAAAAAACCACACCCAAAAAAAACCCCAAAAAACCCCACCAAACCAAAAAAACCCAACAGCAGGCATGAATGATATATCCCAGAGTGCAAAACAACTCTTCCCTGCCCCCAGGTCCCATCTAACATCCACCCCTGAACAGGACATAGTTCTATCTATCCACACTGTGCTGGAGACCCAAAGGCCAGGAGCAGTACGAGTATATCTGACTTCTTGAACCCTGGGCACCACTGCTCAGTCAAATGTTATCAACCTGATCTCCTCGGGGGTAAAAATGTAAAGAAAAATTAAACTCCTTACTCAAAAACGACAAGTAATGATAGGCAGATGGGGGAAGAAGGGAAACACTGCTCTCGCTGAAATCATAAAGCTTTGAATCGGTACTTATCAGTCTCGGCCACTAGTTTCCAATTTTTTGGATCACAGACCTCTGTCAACCCTCTGAATTTCTCACAGAACACTCTGTGCTCTTATCATAAATTGTGTAATTAAGGCAAGATGGTTCCACAGACCAGCTGCAGATGACTTACCACAGCTTTGCGACCACCAGCAGTTCACAGATGAGAGTTTAACTGCCACCCAAATATTGCTTCACAGCACCGTGACTAGAATTTCTTGACAAAAAAGGTAACCTCCCTAAAGGCATCTACAGACTTCAGTAGCCCAAGCCCTTTTTTCAAAATGTCTTCAATCTTTTGGAGCCATAGTGAAAAATTAATTTTAATTAATACATCAGACTTGTGTACTCAGGCTGGGAGGAGCTTTGCAAAATTCTATCCGAAATATGTATGCTGTAACATGCAGGGAAACTTTCTTTTTGTTGTAAGTTAGGAAGAATCATTCTTAAATGCAGACATGCTGGCTACGCCTGAAGAGGTATGAACAAAAAAACCCTCATAAATAATCTTTTTATCTTGTTTTCTTTCACTAGCTGTTACCATGTTATCGGAAAAACTTTCTGAGATATACTGAGCAATGCAAACGAAACCTTGCCTGCTAATCTCCAGCAAACTCTGCGGTGCTGCTAAGAAGCATGGCGCAAGAGACAGGACAGGCGTATGAAGTGCTAAGCCAGGTATAAGCTGTCCCAAGGCTGCAGCACTCACCACCATAACTACGCCCGAAGTCCAAAGGACCCATTTAAGCACTGCTAATCCTCTTAAGGCCGCTGCCCGAAGGATGACGGGCCTGCACGAAACCTCCGCAGCACCCAGCTCGTGCTGCAGGCCAGTGTCCGTCATGTCTCCGCTCGGCCGCTGCCCTTGGGTACCTGGGGTGCACAGTCACCTCCTCTGGGCTCTTCCTGGCACCTTCTGGTGAAAATGCACATTAACTTCTTCCAGGGCCAAGTTAAGCCGCCCTGCCTGTCCTCCACTTTGGCTGCTGATTTAGGCAAACGCTCTGACTCCTCTGATATTATGAATAAAATGCAGGAGATTTAGAATTTTTGGTCTTTTATCTTAATTTCGGTGACATGATCTAATTACAGACATTCAGTGGTGCCCTCTAATTACCAGTAGAAATGAATACTGAAAGATGACCCTTGTCTTCCACGATTCCTTCCCCTCTTCCCCCACTACCCTCCTCATGCCCTTTTCAGCATGTCTGTCCAGACTACGCTTTTGACATATGAAGCTTTCTTTACATACACAGTACGTAATATATGGTGAGTACCAGATGTACCCACGATAAACCATTTACTAGGGGAAAGGAAAAAAGTGATATAAAGGAAATGCAATGAATGTACTTTAAAGGAGAAGGAAATTTTGGAAGACTGGTCTCACCAGAGTTTGAAAGGAAATAGCTTCTCTATGGGAAAAGATGACGTCAGATTGCATGCTTATGTCTTGAAGTTTCCTACAGATATCTCCCATTTTCCTCAGGGTTGCTTGTTTCATACACAGTTACTTGCCCAAGATAGCGATTTAAGCAATATAGCACAAAGAGTTGCTTCTGTGCAAATAAACAGCAGTGACGGCTAAGTGTGCATAGCCCTGCTCGTTTCACTCTGGGTGTTTTGCACTGCTACCACCACCCTACATCCTGCTAATTGGGAGGCTGCAAAACAGGGGGAGCACAACCGGCTGCCTGGCTCTTCCCAGTTCTGTCATACTTTATGCAAAAGCCATAAGCTGACTATTTCGTTTCTTCCAAGTTGCCTATTGTGACATTTATAAACAGGAACCTGGCAGCATGTCAATGGTGCAAACTGATTTCCTCCTCTAAATACAATTTTAAAAAGCAAATAAACAAGGTTATGCCTGCTAATGAAACATTATATGCCATGCTGGAGCTAGTTTTTCTCAAACGTATTCTCTAGAGCAGATGGAACACCAATAAACACAAAACAACAAACCCTTTTATAAAAAGCATGTTTATAAGAAAATACATTCTCCTTAGAACTTTGTCTAAGGAAAAAAACTGGCTTATTTCTGTAATGTTATCTTGGGACCCAATTATGGTCCCATTAGATTGCTGTAAACAAGGGAGCTTGCCATGAATTTCAAATGGAGAAGTGCTAGTAAGAAACTTGAAAACAAAGCAAAGAGATTTGCCAGTATACTTACTAGGTGTAATTCTTAGAGGCCTCGTTAAAATCAAGGCCTTATTGTGCTAAAACCTGTACAGACACATTGATGTACTACACTTGCCCACAAGTCTTAGGGTCCAGACACAAAGCAAGGAAAGAGGAAGGAAGGAAGAGAGAAAGTGATTCGTGTAGCCAAAAATCAGGACTCAATGGAAGGGATCTTTTCTCCAGTCCAGTGTCTTATCCATTATTTTGCATCGTTTGTCTGCATCTAATACTTATCTATGCATTCAGAAAACCAGGAAACATTAAAATATTAAAAAAAAAAAAAGAAAAAGGAAAACCAGAATTAAGCTCTACTCTGTTGTTTTGATTTTTTCCAGCACTATCATTTCATCTCTGTAAATCAGACAGAATGCCATGTACAAAGTGGGTACTCAAAGAACCTTCTCAAAGTAGGTGCATGTCAACTTTTGCAGGACAAGCAATTAGACATCCAAAAGCAGCTGCCAGATCTGGAGGCCAGTCAGAGGGTAGTTGAAAACCTGCCTTTCCTTTCTTTATTGTAAGGAGTTTTGTTTTTATCCATCATGAAACAGAAAGCTGGTGGGGGCGGGGGGAGGGCGGCAATCCTCCAGGAATTGCTTTAAACAAGCCTTTGATGCCGCTAACTGAAGGCACTAGGCTTTTCAACATTATGCAAACCATTTATAATCTGTTAATAGCAAATTCACAGAGACAGCACTTTGGCGTTTAAATCTGTTATATTTTATTTAAAGCTTCTTTGAAATTCTCATCATTGATTTCACTGGCATAAGTTATTGGCATCATGCATGAGTTACAGCAATGGCTGCTTGACTGCATTCAATGACCAGAACATTTTTTAGACAGAGCAGTTGGTAAAGGAGAGCAAGGATGGCAGCAACAAAACAGCCAGTGATTTTCCATTCGGGCAGTTTCAAGCAGAAAACCAGCAGGCTTAACTTTTCTGCTAAGAAGTCAAGTGGAAACGCTGCTACCCTGGTAATAAAATGCATCTCCTAAATATTCTTTTAACCACAACTCACTGTGGCAGTTATGTTGGGCCAGGCTGGCTGCTATTACATGGGGACTAAGACAAAATGCTGGGAAAGACCCAGATGCAAAGGCCAATAGTGGTCTCAAAAAAAGCACCCAGACAGACCATTTGCTACAACAAGGGATCACAGGTCTAACCAGCGGAGTGACAAGTGAACTGGTAGGAAAATAGTTTTGATCGGTGAAAATCATACAAGCAACACCAAAGCATCAAGCTGGGATCAAGTTAATTCACCAGACCTCCTGAGAAGTAATCACAGAGGCAAACAAGCAGTTTTGCAGCACCCATGATCATTTCAGTTATAGGCTGATGATTTGGGAGAGGAGAGCTAGTTTAGTCTAGATGTTGGACTGAAAGAACTTAAGAGAATTAAGTTCATCAGTTGGAAGCGTTCAGACAAAATTAATAATCTTTGCAGCCATGAGTTTAAAATGTTAGGGTTTAGGAAGGCAATTACACTGTCTACATAGAAGGCAAAGAAGTTAAATACACTTCTAGCTAGGAAAAGTTCACTGCCAGTGCGTACAGCAAGGGCCGCAGACAAACAGGTATTACAAGAAAGTTTTCTTTGAATCCTCAAAGGCGCTTCTGGCATTCTGTAGTCTGGTTAAGGAGAAACACGCCGCCCTTGTCCATCTCTGCCTTGGTTTCAGCAAGTGGCAGACAGGCAGGAAAAAACACTAACAAGACTAGGAGAACAAACGTGTTTGGAAGAAAGAGAAACCGATAGTGGTCACCCTGCAAAAAACGATCCATTGGAGCCGACCATTCGTTGATGAAGGCATGTGATTTTGGTCTTAAAGCACAGATTGCTAGGGATTGCTGAAAGAGGAGCTACTGCTAACAGGAAATAAACCAGGTAAGCAAGCTGGGGTGCGTTGGGACATACAGCTTCCCAGGACTGGGAGAGCAGAAGAGAACAGAAATATAACTCCTTGGACTCCAGAGGTGCTCTGCAGGACAGGTACAACAGGAACTGCATAGCCATCCTTTTCCTCACTCTGCTACAGATTTACTGCAAGACTTTGAGCAAATTACTGCACATTCTTCTGCCTTACATCTAAAACACAGTATCTTCAATAACTACAAAGTGCTTGAAAGTGAGGAGTGAATAGCTTTTAGAGACAACACAGTATACCTAGGAAGGCAATATAATATAGCAGTGACAGAGCAGAAGGGTGGTTTTAGTTAGAACACAGCTCCACAGTTTAAAGTACCATGCCTTTGAATTTCAGCCTCACAGAAATGGCAAGAGATCATAACCAAGATACTTTAACCAATACAGAAAAGTTATATGATGAATACCACTAGAAGAATAGCAAGACAAAAGAACAGGGTTTTGGTGAATAGAAACAGGAGAGCAGAGAAGGACATGTCAACTAGTAAAAGCAAAGAATTACTACATGCTCAAGTCTAGATAGCATTGCAGGATCTATTCTTCAGAGAAGGGGAGCACATCATATGCAGAAAATTGGATCCAGTTAAAGCATCCCTGGCTGTACATGCAAATGTGGGCACTAAAAATTGCGGGCCATATGAGAGGAGTCAGGCTAAAAATCTTCCTGAGGTTATACGGCAGCAGAGGGGATGAATTCTCAGTTGTAAAACTGAGACACGTTTGGCTTAGCTTCTCTTCTGACTGGAGTAAGTGGAGAGAACAACAAACAAGCTGCACTATATTTGATAATGCTACCAGACAATCATCCAGATGTACATGCTTCCAGTCACACTAATTAAATGCGGTGTGGAGCCATCCTGGGGAAATTACATACTGTTCCTTTAGAGTACCACACGCTTCTGAAATGCCTTGGTGAGGCCTCAGTCCACCTGAGAAGCCACAACGCTCATTTTCCTGAGTCATAAACAATTGGTCCTGTAATGGTGTGGCCCAGACAGCAGACAGCTTCATACAAGGAGGAAAAACATAATTCAGGCAATGGAAAGCAGGAGTTTCAGCTGAGCCATGAACAAAACAGGACAGGCATGCGTCCTTGAGGAACAACCTAGCTGCACATGGAGAACTGTTTTTCTGAGTGCTTTCCTCCATACAGCAGCTTTTGCCTACAAAGTGGATGTCAGTGGATTTTTACAACCAAAGCAACTTCTGATGCCTGAAAGTTGATGGACAGAGGAGAGGGTCAGGAATGCCAGCCTGGCTTGAGTAGCACCATGGATGCCATTCTCAAAAGTGTCTGGCTAACAGGGTATTCGCATTAAAGATAAGCATAGTACCCTTGAACACAATAACAACACTGCTCATTTTAAACCCACCTAACTTACAGTTAGGTTGGAAATTATTACTAAACAAGACTCAAAATGTAGTTGCTGTGGAGTGGCCAAATTGCTGTCTGGTTTTTATTCATCATCAGAAGACCACGGAAAGGACTATGCTTTGGAAATCCATTGGATCACATTGTCTGAGCACAAGGAAATAGGTTTTCCAGTAAGATAGTGTTTTGAAGGTGATTCTGTGCATGTTTTAGCCTGTCTTCCAGTTCTCTAGGAAAATTACATTGGCAACTCCTGGTCACAGACAGTATTTTAAAGACTTAAGCTGAAGACAGCTACTAAATAACATAACCTTCAGCTTCCTGGTGATTAGTATACAGAAAAAGGCAATGCAACCCCTGTGTGATATTCTGAAAGCCATGTCCCAAACATCTCATAACTGAGTGCCTGAACTCATTTCAAATATTTGGCACAAATTGTCAGATTTGAGATCAAAAGCTAAAAAGCCAGGGCTGTTTGTAACTCAATGCAATGTCTCCTTCAAAATGTGGGGCACCATCTCACATTTCTGACACACAGCTATGAAAGGGTTTGCAAAGCTGAATCCAGTGAGTCTGGATTGCTAGAGCTGGCCCCAAATTTTGCCCAGAGTTTTACACTTTCAAAAGATCCAGACAAGAAAGCTGGTAAGTTCATCTGGATTTATTAAATGTGTCCTGTGCAGTAAGACCAGAAGTTTTAATCCTCCCAACCAGATTTATTAGGTATTGGCAGGGATGCATATGTAAGTTTAGCATTCAGAGAAAAGCTATTCGATAGAGAAAGAAATGGGGGGGTGGGGGGTGGGGGGGAGAAAGAAAAAGTAAACTTAATAATGTTCAAAGCAAAAAAAAATGAATAAAGATTTGTGTGATAGTAGGGAATATTCTTTGTTGTTCTTTTAGATGATTTGCTTTAAGGCAGAAATATGATAGTCTGAATTTTAATAAGATATGGCAAAGAGTCTGTGATGTAGGAAGTCTAAAATTATTATTCTTCCTTCAAAAAGGACAGACAACGTACTACCCTACAATACTTGGTCTGTCTCTTCTTACAGTAAACATTGCTAATGCTCCTGGAGAGGGGCTGACCTTGCCAGCCAATTACATTATGCTAATTTGTCTGTTACTATAACTCCTACAGAGGCATTCACAGCTCAAAGCAGGACAGAGATTTATATTGTCTCTTCCAAGCTGCAGACTATGGATGTTAATCTCTCTCTCCTTCCAGTTACAACTCTACACGGCAATATCTACACG
This sequence comes from Falco biarmicus, assembly GCF_023638135.1. NCBI lineage: Eukaryota > Metazoa > Chordata > Aves > Falconiformes > Falconidae > Falco > Falco biarmicus. Next base: position 4,014,802 of record NC_079291.1, on the reverse strand, counting down.
CAGCACCACTGCACATTCAAAGCGACAGTTACCGCCAGCTTTATTCAACTTAAAAGACATGCCGTGGTCCTACCCTGCCCTTTTAATAACTGTCACTCTATCTAAGAAAGCGTATGCTTGGTAACAGCTGTTTTCCTATGGTTTCTCATATGCTTTTCAAAACACTACAGGAACGCATTTGCTTGCTAGATGCTGTAGTGCCATGTCACTGTATCAAGCAATAAAATCATCAAAAGGAACTTCAACAGTTTTTTGTTACACTCATGTATTACAAAAATACTTGCTGTTTTAAAGCAACAAAAAATCACCCAGCCGAAAAGATTCAATGTAAAAATAAGGCTCGTAAGTTAGGAGTTATGTGCACTGCAGTGTTACTTAAAGATGGGATCAAAACATTGGTCTTCTAAAGACACATAGCAAATAGCAGGCTTCATGCAAGCAGTTTACAGTCTATATTGCATAATGAAAAAAAATCTCATGAGATGTGTCTTTTCTAACTGCTGGAAAGATCAGAAGATTCCCTAATATCTTTCAGTTGAGGTATGATAAACAGAGTATCAAAAACAATGGAGTCACAGCAGTTTATAATAACCTCCTGTCATTCAAACAAACCACAGTAATGACCTTTACACGCTTTTCTCCCTCCCGCCATAATATTTAGGGCAAGCTAAGAGTATTCATGTGGCCAGTCACATGTCAGAGGTGTTAAAAAGAAGCTAACTTGTTGGGCTACTTAAACTCAGATGTGTTCGGTCCAGGGCCAGGCTAAACTTTAAGCTAAATGTTCTGGTAAATAAAAGGTTTGGCTGTGGTTCTGAAACTGATTTCAACAGCAGCTGACACTAAAGCAGACATAAAAATGCAGAAAGTTTTCAAAGTGTTAAAAAGACAGTTACAGGTCAGCAGGAAACCAAGAAATACACAAAAATGTGGCTTAAGAGAAGGTCTCACAAATCTCCTGTTGGCTCTAGAAATAATTACACTGGGATGTTTGTAGAAAAGAAAGAAAAAATGATTTTTAATCCAGTTTATGCTCTAGCATCAACATCATCAAGAAAAGCATCCAAACTTTACTGCAAGACCTTCTGAACATAGCGGTATCTCCAGGTGGTATTCCAGCACTTCTCACATAGCTTCAAAAATTTTACACCTGTGTCGTTATGGCAGTTAAACACAGGGTCACACACACACACACAAAAAAAAAAAAAAAAACCCCACAACACACTGAAATTTATTATTAACAGAGAGGGCACCCACAGAAGTCCACAGAAATCTGTATCACTGACTTTGCAATTTCCAGCAGATCAAGTTGCACTACTGCCTGCGGTTAATGCAGCGAGCCACAGGCCGACTTTCAAGAAGGTGCTTGAGCACATGACGCACAGAGGTCAGGAAAGCCAGTGAACAGCAAGAACTGGTGAAACACCAATGACAGCTTGAGGTATGGCCCTCAGGTGCCTGGTCAGCCCCTTTCCAGGGGTTACAATTCCCTCTGCCCAGTCTGTGAAAAGTAACACTTGCCTGATGGGCACATATGTCATTATGAGGATTTTGCATTTTGCAACCTACTGGCAGACATTCAATAAACCCATACAGACCTTCTTTCTAAAAGCAAGCAGCAACCAAAGACTTGGTAAGATGCCCTGAACTTAGAAGACAGGAGAAAACAAGCTGAACCCTTGTGCAACTGTTCCTACCAGTGAGGATCTAATGTACCAGGGACAAAACTAAAAAGGCCTCAGAGGACATGAATACAGGATGTTCCACTGGGAACGTAGTGACTGTGTCTGAAAGTGATATAATCCAAGGGAGGGAATGGAAAGATGCCCTCACCTGACAAAAAGATGCTTCAGTCAGCAAATTAAGATACAACCTAGTCAGACACCACGAGGAAATTATGTAACCAACTTTCAATACCAAGTTCTTAACAGCACCCAGTGCTCTCAATCCCAGAAGGTAACTGAGGGCCTAAGGTGACCCTTTCAAGCTCAAACGAATAGCAAGGTCAAAAAGCAAAGAATCTGGGTTGTGGAGGCAAACAGTTCACATGTGGCACCAGTCAGATCTGCAGCCTACAAGACAAAAAGATTCACCACGAAATTAGATTCGCTTCTTTTTCTATACACGAAAGACTCAGAAGGAAGGAAGGAAGAAAAAGAATAAAATAAGATACAGCCTGCCATTCAGAGCTTCTTTATCCTGCCAAAAACACTAATGTGCACCTGTTTGACTTCAACTTGATAACCACAATTCAGTTCTTCACTAGAAAAGGAAGAAGGTTGGTTTACAAATGCATGTCCATTCTTTCTGAATGTATCAAATAGCTTTGTGTGTCAACAGGTATTTTCATAAGGCACAACAGTGTGAGAAGACTTAAATGTACACACAACAAAAATGAAATCAACTGCTTAAGATATCATTCAGCACATAGCATATAAAAAAATTAATAAAAATATAACTAGAATTATATTGTTCACCTACATTTCTCTTCAGAATCAGAAGAACTGGCTCTTCCATGAAGCCAGTTAATTTTCTGGTTATGATCAACACATGATATATTTCTGAAGTCTCCAAAATTTAATTTTCTACTCATTTTCCAGTTGATGAACAAAAGGAAACTGCTCTTCCTGGATAATTAACTTAGCTTATACTGCTATCATGAACAGTCTATACAAGGCTATATCTGTACTATCTATATGATGAAGTCTCATCTATGAGTTTGCTATGCATGTGGCGTGGGGGATGTGTGTGTGGAGATAACACCGCAGGCTCCAACAGCTTCAGCAAAACTGACCTCCTACTAAAGGTGAGCTAAGATTATCTCTTTTGACATACAGATACCCTCTGTATTAAGCACCATTTTCAAAAGATGTAGTAAAAGGACAGCACAGTATGAAAATATGTTGAAGCTTAAGCTTCCCAGTCAGTTCAGTGGATTTACATGAGCAAACCTGGTCCCTTGGTGAAGTTTTTAGAATTTCTCAATTTCAAGTATAACTTCTGATTATCTCTTTATTAACTATTACTAGCAGAAGCTTCTCTGCTTGACAGAAGAGAGAGGGAATGTTTAGAATTACCAGAGTAACACATAGCTTTACATCCCAAAAGGAGCAAGGTGTCTAGCTGCCACAGCTCACGGAAGCTGAAGTGACAGGGATCTGAGCCAGACAATGTCTGTACAGACAGCACTTTAGGTTCCTTAGTTGCTCAGCTCTTTCACACTGTATTAATAGTCTTTGAATGCATCAACTCTGGAACAAGCAGACATTTTTTTATTTTCTTGGAAAGCATGATGTGGTATTAGGTTAGTAATTTAATCTTGTTGGCAATATAATAGTTATGGTATAATCCCTCACGTTATAAAAGTAATTGCCATAATCATAACCTACATTCAATTATTTCTTTTGCTGCAGTGCAGCTGCAGCGGTTTCCCACTCCCAACCTGCCGTCCCATTGCCGAGGAGACAAGAAGGGGCAGAAAGCAGAGCTCACAAAACACCACTACAACCCATCCCTCTCCCTTGCCTAATAGCAAGTGACTCCCCATCCCAGTTAATAAAGAGCTCCTTGTCCCTCCATTATGCAGTGTAATCTTTAAAAGATTACATTCTCATTTGGGAATGAGCCAAGAGCCAGTGGGAAATTCTCTAGTAAATTGGATAGGGAGACAACAATATGAAGGGCAGCTGGATGCGAGCACATTTTTTTCAGGGCATTCCTATTCCTGGGGCCCTCCGGCATTGTTAGAAGTCCTGCAGTCTCGGCTCTTTTCACTGCTCTGTTGTCAGGATAATGCTATTCAAGAAGAAGGGGATACAGATTAGCTGGTTTGAAGATGGAATGTGAGGAAACGAATATTGAAAAGTAGTAAGAAAAGAAGGGGAAAGCCCAATTATACTTTTAAGTCTTACCACCTTACATAAAAACAAGGGAGGAGGACTTTGTTTTAAAACACCGTATTAAGTGTTATCCACTACAGTAGTAAAATACGGGATTTCTTCTTCCCCAACTGTCATCAATAAGGCAATTTGAGCGCTCCACCACCAATACCATATTAAGAAGTATTTTGAAAGGAACGTTTCCCTCTCTGCCTTTTTACCCTTGCCTGCACCTTCCAAAAGATGCGTTTGCTCGGTGAAACCTACTTTCCACCCACCCTACCTGTGATCCAGGATGGAGAAAACCGAAACAACACAGGGCAGGCAGCCCTATCCATCTATCTGTGCACACAGAAGGATGCAAGTGAATGAGAAAGGCAACTGGATTTTTGTTGTGGGGTTGGTTGGCTTTTTTGTTTTGGGGTGGGGTTTTTTTAGGTTTTTTACATATATACACACACACACTTTTATCATTCTTTGAAAGTACTTTCTCAAAAAGTCACACAAATTTATGTATCCAGTAGACTGGATAGGTGCCTCATGTTGATTTGGTCAATAATGGCATACATATAGTACCATCTTAGTACCACATTTTGTTAGAAAATACAGAATTCTCATGGGGGGGGGGGGCGGTAGAAAAAGCTATAGCATTAATTTATTTTTTTGGGGGGGGGGGGGGTGTTGTTTTTTTTTAAAGTAGCAGATCTTTTTTCTTCCTCCAGAAAAGTAAGTTTTTAATCATAACATGAAATTCCATTCACTATTCCCTTTCATGTAACCTAATTAAGTTATTTATTAGGAGGAAGTAAAAAAATAGTTGTCACAGCAGGGTATCAGAAACATTGTTTTTACCCTTAAATTGCTACTCAACCAACTACAATTTTCTTCACCTGTAGGACTCAAGTAACAATAGTTACCTATAGTCCGTGGGAGGCAGTAGTTAAAATACATTAAAAGAGAAGATTGTGTGCAATTTAAAATCTTAGCGTTGGGAAGTCCTGATTCAGCAAACTATCTCTGTTCAGCGACCCCCTACACACATGCTTGAAGTTAACCACATGTTTAAGAGCTATTGAAAGTACATGGACTTTGGCCCCATTTCAGAAAATCAGTTATATACACATTTAACTGGCTGAGATGGATGAAGCAAAGAAAAGAAATTGGGATAAGAGAACTGTACCTGAAAAAGATTCCAGCCAAACAATAATTCACAAAATGAGAACTCATGTGCAGAGGTGCAATACACTTAATAGCTTTCCTGGTTTTCCTGAAACATATACATTGGCATTTGCACTTGCATGAGTTTACTGTACTGGAACAAAAAAATAGCATAAATGGGAGAAAAAGATGGTAATTTTGTCATTAGAGAAACAGGCCTTACATAGAGGTATACATACATAGATCTCAGAGATAAAACAGGAGTGTGAAGAGAGAAAGAATATACTATAAAGACCACAGCAGTGTTCAGGCTGACTCTCCCTTCCTCTTTTCGGGGAAAAACTATTCTAATACCCAGTATCAACTGAGTGTCTTCATGACTCTTCGCCTGTACAGCCGCATCCCTTGATATCCCAATTCAACATTAAGCAGAGAAACTAACTCAGTTTCCTGGCAGTGGGGTGAAAAGAAAATTATACTTTCTACACTCCTGTATTTCTCTTCATCCAATTCTGCTAACAAGTACACTGCCGGAATATTTTAATACCCCACTTCTCAGAAAATAAAGAACTGCCTTTTTAATGGCTGCCTCGTGTGAGTGCTGTTCTTTCTTTCGTTCATCCATCTTTCTCTCTCACTTGTACAGCCTCATGGTAGCCCTCCTCAGCTTTCTTCATGTCTGAGTAATACTACTTTTCCTCTTCTGTGTGAATTTTCCTTTCCATTCTCCCAACAAAGTCTGACCTGGGGTAGGAAGAAGCCCTTTATATAAGTAAAAATGAAAAGTATTTTTCTTCCTTTCATTCCTTTCTCCCCTTCATCAACTTTGCCATCGTCCTCCTTTCTCTCCCTGCTACCCCATACAGTGCTAGGACATCAGGGAGGACTCTTCCAACACAAAGGAGAAGGGACTGGCAACATACCTTATTTTTTTTCTTTCTCCCTTGATAGGAATAGAAAAGGTATGAATGGGGCAAAAATAAGCCCAGACAATCTGCAGGTGAGGCAGCTTTTACCTTTTCTTCCAGGTGCCATTTCTCAGTGACAGTGATGAAGCCAAAAGCCAGCTCCCGTTCTGTGCCCACTTTGAATTTCCCTGTGCCTTGGGAAGTCCACAAACAGGGAGAAAATACCACCCCCCACCTCAGGTGAGGAAAGGGAGAAAGAACAAATATCTCAATGAGCCAGGCTGCCCACCCAGACACACACATACTTTAATCTCTGTTAAGAAGAAGCTCGGAGACCTACTTGACGAACAACCATTGAGTGTTTTTAGCTTATTGAAAGGCGCTGCGGCATGGAAGTCAGGCACCTCCATCATCACAGGCATTACACTGAGAGGCTACGCAGCTTCGAGTTTAACATTGTACCTTAATGTTTTTTCAGGGCAGTTCCTTTTGCAGATGTCTTTTATTTAAAAGGGGAATTTCTAACCTGTAATAAGAAATACTGGAGCAAGCTACAACTAATGAAAAGGGAAAACACACGGCTTACATGACAAGCCAACAAATTTCCCTAAACACTACACTGTAGATTTTTACTGAGACTCATAGAAAAATCAGTGAAACCTTCAGAAAACAAGTTTCCAAATAAAAACTAGCATAAAATCAAAACGGGCCGTAGTAATTTTCTGGAATTCCAAAGAAAGAAAAATAAAAAATACTTCTCCAGGCTCACAACAATTTTCCTATTGCCATTAAGCACATTTTTCCATCGAGTAGATTTCTCTTAATAATAGTACGCCACAAATTATCATTAGGCAGGAAAAACGGGTCAGGGCAAGGATAACAAAGATGAAAAGAAAACTGCTGAGAGTTCACCTCTGCTGTTTATTTTGAGGCACACTTAAGATTTGAGTCAGACTATTCTAATTGTATTCAAAGATTTGGTTCTCTAAAGAATATAAACAAAACTAGCAAAGGCCATCAGCCAGAATAAAGCTTTCCTCATAATCATTGAGTAAGGTCAGCTTTTGTTTGTTCTTTTATATGATAATCTCTACTCCTCTGTGTTGACTTTTAAATTTTTAAAAAAGGAGAAAATAAAGTTTCCTGAGACTAATGGCCTGTTTCTGCAGGGGCAGTTTTTTTAGCAAGCTCATGTATTTTCTAGTTTCTTTTAGCTGGCCTTTCCAAGTATTTTAAAGCTTTTACACCTAATCTAGGTTAGCGTGCTCTGGTTAGCAGCTTGCATCCCCTGAAAGGCAAGGCAATAATCCATCTAGGTTTAGGGCATTTTCATAGAACTGATGCAGAGCTGTGTCAATTTTAATGTCATGCTATGGAGAGTGCATGCAGCTCTCTCCACTTTAGAGGATTAAAAGTGACCTCTCTTACCAAAATCAATAAGGGCAGCTTGCTGTGACTAATAGATTGTAGAAATTCAAAAGAGAGGGTTTGTAACACTGAGTTCATTCTCCCTGAGTCTCCCCACCCAGCCCCAGACCCGCTGGCAGAGCTGCACTTTGACATGCACATTCACATGGAAAAGTGATGCCTGTTCCCCTCCCAGGGACCAGACTGAGCCACACACAGTTTACTCACATTTCAGGGAAAAAAGCAAGCTGATATTTATTTGATAAGAGTGGACTTGGCAACTTCTGTAGAGAAGCATGTGAGAGAGCAGCTAGACTAACGAAGCGGTTAAAAATGTACATTTCTGCTCCTTAGTATGGTTTTTAAAAAGGCCCTACTTTTCCGTATTATCCAGACACCAACAAGCACCCAGATACTTCCCATCACTTCATGACCACAAGGTTTTTTTGTAGTCTCTGAGTGAAGGCTTTCCTCCCTTCAGATCTTTGCCTAGTTGCAATAAGCTAAAAATTTAAATTCCATTAAAGTCAATGGAACTGCCCCAGAGATGTATGAGGCTATACATCCAACCGTAGCATTCATTAACTGCCATGGCATGTGCTCTGTTGTTCTGACTTCCTTCTTCTCTCCAATATTCCTTTTGTTACTCTGAAGTGCATCAGATTTAACAGTCAAGTTTGGGGCTTTTAGAAATACAGTAATTTCATACAGTACTGGAAATGGGTCATGCTACGGAGTGCACACAACCAGTCAAAAGCAAGTTTTCAGTTTTTTGGTTTCACATTTTGTAAGACTAAAGAGTACCAGCAACTCAGAACAGGATCTCCTACCTTACGGTGAAAACACTCTAACTCTCCTGGATGTCTCTAATTTCCAATTTATTTTGCTTGAGGTACACATTAAAAATCCTTACCCACACACGGTTCATAGCTTGTGGACATTTTCTTCACGTAACAATCACCATCTTTGTCTTTATGCCAAAAAACCAAGACTTGCCTTGGGGGAGCAAGGGAGAAAAAGGGGCTGAAGTGGTGAGAGGAACCCAACTGTAAAGCTTTAGGAGTCCCTATGGAGGTTTATAAATAGACGACTGCCATGTGCAAAATGTGAAAGAAACCCAGTCAGCATAAGAGCTGTTGCTGTTCTGAAATCTTCTAACTACATCCATTTAGGCAGTAGGCAGATTTATAAACAAACAATAAGTCAAGGAATTATGAGCATTTGAATTTTGGCGAGATAATAAAACGTGTAGGGGTATAATCAGCAAATAATAGGAAAGATCTGCAAGCGAACCCACCAATTAATGATAAATAGGACTTGGCATGGAATAACCTCACCAATGTGGATCTCATTAGATGGCCGTGGAACCTGTTCCCGCAGCAGCCCTCTCCAAGTGAGGGAAAAGTGAGGTAACTGAAATGCCAGCGCACCCACCCCCTCACAGCTTTTGGGGTCCAGGATTGTAACCACCTGGGCCAAAATGACAACCTTATGCTGCTGTGAAGGCCATGCCATGGTTCTCCAGCCTCTGACCGATAGGTTTCCTCATCTCAGCTTTTGCACCTTTGCTCTGCAATTCTACCTCAACAAAGGTGATCGGAAACATGCAGCTTCACTCGCGCCGGAGAGTGAGAATCCCTCTCTCCTCTGTTCACCTTGCCTTATTCACGATACCTCTTAAAGAGGGAAATGCCCCCAAGCAAGCCATATCACTTAAACAGATAAATAGTTCACACACGAGGCAGGGGGAAGGGAGAGGGGGAAGAGACCCTGCCTTATTAGACTAAAAACAGACACACCATATTAACACAAAGAATCAGCATATGGTTCTAATAGGCCTTCTTAAAATGATTTATCAGCTGTGATTAAGCCCTCAACCAGCATGTCTATCTTCATAAATAAAGTAAAAGTGCACCTTGCTCTGAAATATATCAGCAGTATCTTATTACCTACCCAACCGTACAGGCTGCAGTCCACTCTGGGGAGCAAAGAGCTTGTGTTTAATAGCAGAGCATATGTCCTAAAGAGATTGCCAAGATTTAGGGGCTTTACCTAAGAGATAGACTTATAAAAACGCCACTACGGGGAAGGTTTATCCCTTCATCATGTGCCGTCCAGTCCATGCTGCGGAAATGTGAAGAGGTAACAAGAAAGCTGTGCCATTAAAACCCTTCATAGGAAGACCAAGGCAAAATGCACAACTATGCCATGTTGTCGTGAAAGAAATCTCAGAATGAAAGCAGGCAGGCCTCCTTTTTTGGGGGTAGCCAAAATATACAAAACACAACAAAAACCCAAACGTTACAAGAGAGTGACTCAACTTCTTTGAGACAGAGACAATAAGAAGCAGAAGGAAAGCGGACTGTCCTGACTGAGCTCTGCAGGATGATTCATCAGCTGGAATTCAGAAGAACATGGAAGATTATGGTTAGGGAGGTTTAGCTCAATCAAAAACGTATGCCCTTAAGAATTGCCTTTCTGCATGATATAGGCACTTACTGCTGGAAAAGCATTCGAGTCCTCTCTTGAGCACAAGGGTCTAAATCCATAAGTCCATTCAAACAGAGTCCACTGCTACAGAAGATGATCAGACAGACCTGCCTGCCAGCAGAAGATAAGATGTTGTACCGGCAGGAACGAGCCCAAGCTGAAGCCTATTCCTCTGAATATTTCTGCAAGATCACGTTATGAACTTTGTTGTCTTGACAGATTTTCTGCCAATTTACACAGAAAGCGTCTCTTTTGTAACACAGTTCAGTGTGGTAGCTGCCTGGAATAAGTGCCTGGACACAGATCCATGCTTGAAACAGGACTCACAAAGTCAGGGGACAAAAGTACCAACGGCCAAATTGCCACATAAAATATAATGTACCACCACACGTCCACCACGAAAGCTCCACAATCTCAGAAAAGCAGTTAAAATCCAGCAAGCCTACCCATATGGAGAGAGGAGGAGAGCATTCTTCCTGTCTTTAGCAACACCGAACAACAGCTGATAAATCTTTAACACACATGGTTTGTGGGATGCCCTATGCTGAGACCGAGGAGATATGGAATCAATCCGAGGCTCTGCCACAGCCTTCCTGTGCAATTTTCAGCATGTCACTTGAGCCCAGATCCTTTATGGTAGCTCACTGATTCGCTCCTGCTTTATTTCAGTGAGAGCAAGGCACCAAAATGCCTTTGAAGGTGTCTATCAATCTTTTGGGGCCACACTGCTAAAGATATTTAGAAACCAAAAGAGACAGAAAGCCGCTTGCTTGGCAGAATGGTGGAGAAGACCCAGCTCCCCTGCAATTCTCACTCCACATCCGTGACTCCTTCAAGAGTTTCGTGTCTCACTAGGAAGGAGCTTTGGAAAACAACATCCTCTGGAATCTGTTTTGCCTTAGAAAATAAGAGACAAAGCATTTCCCTTCTCCATAGGAATGCTGCAGAAGTTAATTATTAAAAAAAAGTGGGGGTGTTGTAGACCAACGGTGAGCCCATAAAACAACTCAATAACCTGATGCAATCAATGTATATGAAAAACTTGGAATAACCCACTGGAAAAACTCTGCTGCAGAGTTATAATGGATCTTTACAGTACTTCAATGCATCACCCAAGAAGAAATGCTATGCTGTGAAGATGCTCACATCTTTACACATACAGGTGCTATATTTAAGCATAGAACCTACCTACTATAATGAAATCTTTGGACTTACAGTGGTATTTTGGGCTTTGAACTTAAAGGTTTTGAGCTATCACCTTGACAACAGCTTAACTGATTGATAAAGTGACAGCTTTAAGTTATTACAATACCTACAACAACAGTACCCTGGCCTTTAAGCACTATATTGACACAAATCATTCCTAGTCTTATTTTGCATCCACTGTAACATACTCACCATATAAGATACTCAATGTCAGTGGAAGAATAATAAGTCAGAAGGATCTCTGACTTGAAAAAAATATGGACATTCTTACATCATGTTTAGATAAATGCAGGGAGAATGTATATATGAGTATTTATGATTGCATAATTTAAAAGAACTCGAAATAGTAAGCATTTAGATGTAGGCCTTTGCTTTCTTCTGCTGTATGGACTGTCAGTCAATGAGTCAAAAGTGCTCCAGGAACAGTCTTACAAGTGTGTTGGTTTGTATTACTTCACTAGTGAAATTCAGCTGTTTCAGAGCACTTGCCTCTGAAACGTCTGCCACCACACTATTCTTCGGAAAAACTATTCTTCTCAAAGACCCCCCTGGGGTTTCAGAGCATTCACAAGGGAAAACTGGAGTTAACGTGATTGCTGTAGAGGCAGAGCACACACACAGAATTCATACTATTCTACACCAGCGTGGTGCAGCACTGACACCAGCTCCAAGACCACACTTAAAAGGAAATGAATCTGCAGGTCTCTTGACCTGCATTACTAGAAAATTGGACAAAAAATGTATACGTGTTTTTGAAACAAGGTTCTGCGCTGCACATTAACCACGTGAAGGGGAAAAGAGTCAGGCGAGTGCACTCCTTGGGAGGGCAGCTGTTTTTCATAAATGGCTAGTGTTGAATTTGTTGTCCATCAGCCAAGCCAACCACCATAATGAACCTTCCATCCCTGTTCTTCTCTTTCACCAACAGAGCACATTGCCAACATTACTATATAGCCTATTAAAATATAGGCCTCTAAAACCCAAACACTTACACAATGTGCTTTATCAACATATGGATATTTTTTTTCCTTTCATATATGGGTACAATATAACCCTTTCTTGTCTAAGGGTCCCATTAACTGCATTGCTAGTTTCAGCTACTGTCTTGTCAATGATTAAATGTAGGAGTGAACTATCTGCTTTAATGTAATGATTAAAACAAGATATGAAGTGTTTTCTGAATGATAGACCAGATTAAAACAAGATATTAAGTGTTTTCTGAATAATAGACCAGATTAAAACAAGATATGAAGTGTCTTCTGATACCCAACAATACAGTTCTTGCAGCTTCTCTTACTGGGAAGTCAGAAGATCTCAAAATGGCATCTTCTGCAAACAACCACCATGTCCCCCAGGGCCTGCTTCTCTGACCACTGGCACGAGCAAACAGTATCAGGCCCTTCTGTGGTTGCCTAACATAAAATAAGCCTCAAAAAAAGAAAACGTGTAGCAAATACTACCAAGTTTGTGCAACAAAAGAAATGCTTATTGGACATATGTATTCCATCAAATTTAGGGGCACTGATTTGCTATTTACTTTTTTATCTCCTTGTTGCAATGTAAGATGTTTCCTTTAAAAAAAAAAAACCACTGAACCAAAACCCATCATCTTTTTTCTGCATGCTTTTCAGAAGACAGAGGGTAAAATCTGTCGGTCAGGTATACATTGCATAAAATTTAAATAAGATGTGGAAATGAAGTTAATTTTTTCACCAAACTACACTGCTCAAGAGACAGATTCTACAATTTCCAGCTTGCCTTGAATTAGATCATCTTCCCCATACTCACAGGCTACAGCACAGAGTGATGACATTCAGAAAACATTTGCAAGAATTTTCTTCTGGAGATCAGAGTCACAGAGTTCAGCACAGAATGGTGAGGTGGTATAAGCTAGACAAGTGCACTTAACCTACCTTCTTACGATGAGACACTGAAATGTCTACAAGGTAGAAACAGAACATAGAAGCTACAAACCATATTTATGCCTTTCAAATATACATCAGACTGTAGCATCATCCCTTGCTTAACACAACTAAACTGGATATTCAGGTTTTTTAATCATTCTGTAGACTGAACTTATTCAACCACCAAATACTCTTTATTTGGTTTTGTTCTTTTTCTTTACTGGACCAATTCAATTTGCTGATGATTTACTAGCAGTGTGGTGCCTGCAGTGGGATAGTATACTTAGAACAGGAGTATTAAGCCACGTAGAGGACTAACGTGGGACAACCCACATTAAAACCAAGCTGTGGTTGAGAATAGCTGTTTCCCTGCCTCATTTGTACAGTTGAACACTGGTTAGGAGATGCTACACCAGCGTGGTGCAGAATTAACACCAGCTCCAAGACCACGCTTAAAAGGAAATGAATCTGCAGGTCTCTTGTCATGCATTGCTAGAAAATTAGACAAAAATTGTATACAGTCTTGCAGAACTGAACACTGGTTAGAAGATTTCAAAGTTGCAGGACAAGCCTCAGTGATGCATCCAAATTCTGGCATAAGCAGAATGTGATTTTTAAAATGCTTCCATTTAAAATATTCAACTGACTATTTCTAAATACTACTTGATGTGGTACTCTACTTACTACACTGAGCATATTTCTACTCTTTCTCATTTCGTGCAGGGAGGTCAGGCTAGATGTATTTTAATAAATACATGTCCAATTACTTATTCGGAAACAGATCCTGACTCTTCCCATCTTTGACGTTATCACCTCAGACCCAGCCTCAATGCTCAAAACAAGATGCAACAGCAGGGTCTATCCAGTAGCAGCAAAAAAAACCCGCTTTGGATACTTAATGCTCCAAGCAGTATAAACCTAAAAGCTGCAGCTAGTAAGCCAAGATGGTCACTTGACCTGCCAGAATTACCTGCCTTGTTGATCCGGGTTGCAGATTTTATCTGGGGCTGAGCTGTCGATTGCTGCCTGCATAAAGCTCCTAACAGATTTAATATTTACGCTTTCGCAAGTAGAAATATTGTATAGGTATGCTTTTACCTGTGCTAATTTTGGTGGTGAAATTGTCAGGTAGAAGGCTTGTGTCAGGAAGAGCACTCCCATGAGGATGCAAAAAGTCTCTTTCTCATATGCTTATCAATACGCTTATCACTGATCTATAGCATCCTTTGCATTTAGGGAGTAGGCCTTTCTCCAGCAGAGCCTTCCAGCTAATATCTGATGGTAAAAGCAACAGAGGAGCCAAAACAAACTGACAATCTCACTTCCATTTATAACTTTACTTTCTTATTTCACTTCAGGTCCTGGAGGTCATCATCATTATAATTACTTGAGTTCACTCAGTCCCCAACCAAAGGCTAACCCACATATATTTTAAGAGATGGTCCTTGATAGATGAGCTTACAGTCATAAGAAATATCAAGTATGGGAGTGTCCTAGTTTCAGCTGGGATAGAGTTAATTTTCTTCTTAGTAGCAGATACAGTGCTGTGGTTTAGATTTAGCATGAGAAAAATGTTGATAACACAGTGATGTTTCAGTTGTTGCTAAGTAGTGCTTACGCTGAAGTCAAGGACTTTTCGGTTTCGCGTGCTCTGCCAGTGAGAGCTGCACAAGAAGCCGGGAGGGAGCAGAGCCAGGACAGCTGACCTGAACTGGCCAAAGGGATATATACTGTTATGCTCAGTATATAAACTGGGGGGAGTTGACCTGGAGTGGCTGAGCACTGCTCAGGGACTGGCTGCGCATTGGTCAGCAGGTGGTGAGAAATTGTATTGCGCATCACTGGTTTGGTGGGGTTGGGTTTGGGTTGGGGTTTTTCCCTTGGATTTTATTCATCACTCTCCCTCTCCTCTTCATTACAATCATTATTGCTGTTATTATTGTTACATTTATTATTATTTTTTTAACTTTATTGCAATTATTAAACTTTTCTTATCTCAACCCACAGGTTTTACCTTTTTCTGATTCTCCTCCCCATCCCACTGGGGCAGGTATGGGGGAGTGAGCAAGCGGCTGCATAGTATTTAGTTGTTGGCTGGGGTTAAACCACAACAGGGAGGCAGAAAGAGATACTATTCCCACTTTACACATGAGCAACTATGGCAGAAAGATGTTAAGTGATTTGTTCTTTGATGAGCAGCTGGGATATTAATGCAAGTGCTTTCCCCTCAATATTACCTTTACAAAAAAAAGTTACACATGGTGTTCCTAAAAGTGTGCACTCAGTGCTTCACAGCTAATTTGGAATGTCACTAGTCCACATAACCAGCTTAATCACAACAAACTCTCATGGATGATCCACAGACTGCTGCTCAGAAGAGGAGAAAAAAAATAATAAAAAAAGAAGGAAAAAAAAGGAAAAAAGAGAAAGAGAAAAAAGAAAAAAGAAAGAATGTGGCTAATTGAACTGTATTCTTTGAGTTTTCAAATTATGACTCTCAAGGAGGTAAAAAAAACACCAGTGCTTTTCTCTTATAAGATTTCAGTGTCAAGCTGTGTGCTAAGCCACAGTGATATACTAAAAAAAACAAAACAATTTCTTTCAGAGTCCAAAGAAATTAACACGGCCAAGAATATTTTCAGAAGACTTTACTGAGCCCTAAGATTTCCATGCATCTAGTCTTACTCTCCAAGTATTGGTAGGTCCATTAGAACAGTGCTGCATTGCACTCATATTCCAGGGACAGGCTGGTAGAAGCATTTTGTCAGCGATAGCTGCAGCCTGAGGAGTCCCTTTCTGCTGTGGCCTTTGTCTCTCGCATTCGTATAAAGCCGCATCAGATCCCCATCTGACAGTCAGTTGGTAATGCAAGAATGAACATACAGCAGACTAATTGGAAACACAGAGCAAATGTTACAGGTTAGCTAGCTAGTGGGACTTTTGCCACCCCACTCTTTTTTTTTTTTTTCACCCCCTCTTTTTTTTTTTTTTAATTATTATTATTTCCCTCTCCCCATCACTCATTTACTCCCTGGAGATCCCCAATGGCAGCTGCAGGGGCTGTAGGAGAAGGGCAGAATAAGACTTCCAAAAGGCAGGTAAACAACTGGAAATACCAGGTAACTTGATGCCCTTGTCTAGGTTTTTAATCAAGATTGTGCAACTGCCCCTTGTAAACTGAAAGGGATTCTGCAGCATCACACATTGCGATCTGTGGCTAGCTGCACAGACATCCGCATGAGTAGGTCTTGCTTCATCTCCTACTCCTGCAAATTAAACACCATCCAGGGAGAATCCTGTAATTCACAAAGAAGTAGAAACGTGCAGAAACGTTCCCCTTAATACTGGCTAAGACTCCCCTCTGCAGCACCTAAGACACAAAATTTTAAGAAGTTAAATCTAAAAGTAGACACATTTATCTCATTACATGTTCCTGTTCCCTAACATTCATCCTGTTCCCTAACATTCATCCTGCACACAAAGCTGTAGGGGTCAGTCTGGGCTCTTTTCCCAATCCTTGACCAAAAACTGGGCTCTCTCACATTGGATACTTTTTTTCCTTGCTCAGCATATACCATACTGCAGCCTCTCTCCTCTTCTCCTTTATCTGTCCCAGTCTTTTTCCTTATAAGCCACAAATAAACCATCCCTAGACTCCCTTCCCCATAAGCCAAAACCAAACATCTCCTAGATTCCCTTCCCATCTTCTTCCTACAAGCCTCATCTCCCATTCTGCACCTCAGCAATCAGCTTTACCTCTTTTTTTTTTTTTTTTCTTCTTTTTCTTCTTCCCAAAAAGCCCTCTTAGGCCTTTACTTTGTAGACCTCAAGATCCCTAAATGCTGCTACCTCCAGATTTCACGAGCCCCAGCGACACACATATGCCTCACACTTATGGATGTTGAGTTGGACGGCAATCACCAACAGGCAAAAGCAAATGACACAGTACAGCGGCTATGAGAAAGAGTACCTATAGAGGAAGCCATTGCAACTGGATGCACAGACACGCTGAAAGGCAAAATAATGCTGAAGCAAGCTAAGGAGAAGTGCCCTCTGGCTTTAGCACGGTAGCTGCTTTGTGGCTGCCTTCTCCTAGTCCATTGTCCCAGTTAATGTTCAGATTAGACAAACAGAGAATACTGTGAGAACTAAGAAAAAGGCAGGGGACACATTACACAAGCATTTCCGAGAGCTGCAGAAACAGAAGAGGGGAGAACACAGGCACAAAAGGCAACGTTGTGAAGGGGGAGCATTGGGCAGGTTGTCAGAGGGCTGCAGAGAGCAACACTGCAGGAAGCCCCACATTACTCGTGTCTTTAAGTTTTCAGAAGCAACCAGAAATTTGGATCTTATGTGAAAAGTTAAAATTTCATGCATTACCTTTTGCTGGCTTCTTAGAGCATTAAGCTCTTCTACAATTCCTTGAAAAATCTGAACAGCTCTTTAGGATCCCTCAAAACACTCTCAACAACCTTTAAGCACAGGAGTACGCTTAATCCCATACAAAGTGGCCTATATAATTCAACCAAAACTTATGAATACTGAGTGCAAAACAATACTAATTGAAAATGGGATACAGTATCTGCCAGGTACTGCAAGTTAAAGTTTTCCCCTTCAACATGAATACTTAATGAGTAAAACAGAAACATGATAAAGCTGGTAATGACGACAAGAAAATCCCATCATGTTGTGGAGGAAAAACCAACTTTTTTTATTTTTTTTTTAAGTAAATGCCTCTTCAGAGTCCATATTTCCCTGTAACATATTCGAGCAAGTTTGCAATCCTCACTTCGAAGATGATACAATTTTCCCGAGCCTCTCCCTCGAGAGGTGTGTGGCTTGTGTTATAGTTTACTTCAAAGCAGAAACTTTGAATCAACCCCTGGCAAACAGTTACACACTTTTAGAAATGTAATGCTGGTTTTCTGTTGGTTTGGGGGCTTTATTTTTTTCAGCTGTTCGGACAGTTTAAAAAGCATGTCGCAACTTACAGTGCCACCTAGTTTCTAACCAAAAGGTTACCACCAGGTAGTAGAGCTCAATATACTTTCACGCGGTGTTCTTCAATGTCTCAAGGAACCAAAAGGGGAGGAAGGGTTCAGTGTGCTCACACTCACTCTTTTGTTGTTCTCTTCTTCTTGTGCCTTCCTAAATTCGTGCTCTAGGGAGCAATCGATGTCGTTGAAGAGGCCCACTTCTTCACAGTTCTTCAGAAAGCGTGTTGGTGTAGGAGTCTGATCTGAGAATACGACAAGAAATAATTTAGTAGTCTTCCAGGAAAAGAGTTTCTAGCTAACCCCTCTGTACCTTCCCACCCCTACCACGCCATCACTAAAAACAAACCACACAGCACTGAATTTCAGCGCTAGGCATTGCAGACAGGCAGTGTTTGCCAAGTGTCCAAGCCCAGGCGGCAGCCCCCATCCCACCAGGAAGGCGAGAGGCCAGGTTTTCACAGGGCACGAAACACAAGTGCATGTCCTTAACATGTGCAAACGGACACGGCAACTGCCCACACCACCAATAACATGCGTGTGCAAAACCACGCACAGTGCGGATCGTCGTGCACATTTACATCACAGCACACAGGTAACCGCTGCAGGTACACACTAGTTAACACCTCTGAGTGCTTGAAAACCACCTCAAACATACACAGGTTGCAAAACACACAGCCATAGTGAGAAGGTCTGCTCCTAACCAATTTTTGAAGGAGCAAAAGGACATTTGGAAAAGCTATGAAACATTAAAATTTGTCCACAAAGAAGCATCCTTATGTGGTTTAGACCTAAAAGTATTGATAATACATATAAACCACAAGATTTGGAGTCAAATGATTTGTAATACATGCTTCAGCTCTAGAAATTTTTTGCCCTCTCGGAAATAATTCAGGGAAGGACAGGATTCTCTTTAATGGCACAGGCAGGAGGGACTCAAGAAGGTACACAGTTTTCAGCCGCATTTCCCAAAACCTCCAAGGCAGACGAGCTAAATTGCCCTGCAGACTGGAGTTTCAGTGATGACCTTGGCTAGTCTTTCTTCAGGAAGTGACAAATCCAGCCCAAACCTGGGCACAAACGACTGCTCAAAGGTCAGCGCTACGGCACCTCCGTTCATTCTGAGGCAAGTTCTGAACTGTCCCACATCAGCTTCCCCATCTCCCCCTCAACAGTACAATACAGAACCCTACTAGCAAAAGCAGGAGAGACGCCATATGGTCCTACCGGCTTTACACACTTTTAAAAATAAAAGTAATTAAAAAAAAAAATCCTCTCTTGAATGTTAGTTTCTTCTTCCCAAGTCCCCATTCCAGCTCGAGCTGCTTTGTACCTAATTTTATGGAAAGACTAGGCTCACTCTCTTCAAAAATAGTCTTCTGCATAGTCATTGACAACTACCCTATTGTTTGAGATTCATTCTTTAAAGAATGAAAACTCTGTCATACTAATCCCAGTTGCCCATACTGGGCCAATTCTGACCTCAGAAAAAAAGCTTCCCACTTCAGTGAGTTCTGGAAGAAAAATCTGGTTTCTTGCACCTAGCTAAATTGGCTCCGGTTCTAATACTCTCCCCTCACAGGGAGCAGTTACCAGCTACAATGGACTTTACACAATCAGCATAGAAACAGACAGAAACCCCTAAACAACAGGCAGCACAAAAACCAACACATACAAAAGAAAATGCAGCTTTCACTTGGAAACTGAGGGGGAGGATCAGCTTCCTCCATTATAAAGCCAGTTGAAGCCAATTTCCACCTGTGTAAGGTGTGGTCCTACAGGTTTGACCTTCTCAAGTAATCCAAGGGCAAACACACTTGTTTGCATTTATATTTCTGATGCAACGTGTTGATGTAACACAAAAAGCAAGTCCTTAAAGTTAAAATGCTGCTTTATTTCTTTTGGCTTGAGCATCCTATGGCGAGCCTAAAGGAAACAAAACTCAAGTGTTTGGGAATGCACACATATTTATCTATTAGTTTTCACAGCTAACTACCGCATTACCAGAGTCAGAAACATAAGACTTTCCAATAATCTTGCAAGAACTCAGCACGAGGAGCTGAGTCAATGAGGTGCTGACACTGATGGGAGCTGAGTACACTCAGTACTTCGCAGGTCCATGTCCTAAATAAGTAGTGCCAAACTAATCTCAAGGGTAACCTCACGGAACTCAGTAGATTTACACCAGGGTTGTCTTTGGCCCTTGAAATGGAGTTGCACTGGAAACGAAGTGCACTGAAAAAGCAGGAGAACTAGATTTTATTTCCAAAAGGTATTAAACATTATGTTAGAGAACAACACAAGTGCTTTAAAGAAAAACAGAGATAATTGTTGCCAACCCTTCCTGGACATAAAGGGCATGTTAGTCTTTGAAGGGGAGGCAAACACAGGAAATGTTTTATTTTTACAAGTGGTATATACCTATCAAATAAGCAAGGTATCAATTTCATGACCAAGATTAGAAACTAGGGTTTCATAAAGAAGCTGCTTTTCACTAACATCAAAAATCCTAAGTTATTTTTCAGTTGCTTGAGCCCAAAATTTGTGGGCCAGGGCAGAAGAGAACACACTAACATAAACAAAGTCTTGTTATTTTCCATCAAGGTACGCAGCTGAGCCAGCAATCAGCCATTACTACAACAGGCTACAAGAGGTCGGGGCAACTTAATGGGTAACAAGGTGGTGATCAGGCACTTGCAGCTGAAGTTCCCAATCTGTTCAGCATCTATTCCATGAATGTCAGACCGACAGACACACAAAAAAGTTATCTCAGTGAAGTAAACTCTTTTTAAGAGTAAAAACAAGCAAACCCAGAGCAAGAATGTGACTTCAAATGCACAAAGGCCTCAAAACAAAAAGCTTTTCTGTAAACATGCTTAAATGTATCTTCTGCACCAAAAGCAGTCTGAGATAATCAAATGCATTGCCAACAGTTGATCTTTTCGATTAACTAGTTTATTATATAAAAGCATCAAAACTGATAGATTAATGACATTATTTTCACCACCTACATATTGACATAGTGATCTTAAATTACTACCTCAGTCTCCCCATACAGTTACAGTAGTTTCTGTGATCCAGAAATCCCACCGGCAGGAATTCACAAGATTTTGTTAAAACAGACAGCCCCTGGCTCTCACCCCAGCTGGGAAGGGGACACCACCAACCACCCATTCACAGACCTTCTGGAAGCCAGCTCAGCCAGATGTAAAACAAGAGCTGCCTTTCTACCTTGTAATACTTCATCCTTCAACATTCATGGAAACCTGAAGTCCACAAAACCTCTGTGTTGGTATGAGAGCAGAACTGATAAAGACCCAGACTTTAAAACAGAGACTTTACACTGTATAGTAGTTACATTCCACATGCACTGCACTCACTGATTTCAGGACTTTAGGGCTACCAAGTCCAGTAGGCTTACTTTGCTCCCAAAGCAACCAACTACTCTGCCTCTGCAAAACACCGGTTCTCTCTCGGGAGGTGGGCAAACTAGGAGAAGATACTACTCTCAACACCGCAGTAATCATTTGACCTAGATTAGGCGAGTCTTTGTGTTTTAATTGGGAACAGGATCACAAAGGGGACCCTAACGTTACACATTCAGGTCTCCCAGAATTAATAATATACTCCTAATTCTCAGCACTTAAAAATGCATTAATAGTTCCAACAGCTTGCGCCTGACCTCACTGTTCCCCGTTGGTACAAACAAACCTTTTGTTGCTATCGCCAGCGCCCACAGCTATTGCAGGCTCACGGAGAACGGGGCTCTGGTTTGTTGTACTTCAGCAACCGATGTGCCAGACCCATCTGGACCGAAACACAGAGTTAGCACCACCCAGCACTCCTGCCGAGGAGGCACGCTACGTAGGAAGCTGTCCTGCAGGCACACTGCTATCCATGCAACCCAGGACTTTAATGTTGCAAGCTGCATTGTGAACTGGTCAGCTCGGGATACCGGTCTGTCCGGGTTAAACCTCGTTATCTGGCTGTTACACTGACCGGCCATCCCAACAGCCCCGTTGTTCAATGTGTAAAAAATCTTTCCGTTCCCAACTGCTACCAGAACTAGTTTACTATGCTCTGAGGCATCTGCCTCCAGCCAGCTGTCACTTCACAGGTGAACCCCCATCATCTGATATTTACTTAGGAAGTTATTTCTATCCCACCTTTACCACCTGTTTGAGCACAGAACCTGTCAAGCTTCAGACTAGGCAATAAATATTTTGTTCAGCCTGTTATTCAGGTGAATAATCAGCCTCTCTGATGACATAGTCATGGCCAGAAAGGCTGCAAGAAACTTTAACATTAAATAAACCTCAACAATGTAAATGGACAATACAAACACCCCAGAGCAAGATCAAATGGTCCCACCTGTGCAGCTCTCAAGTTAACCTACTGTACCTTACAGGAGAGGATTTCAGAAGCGCTCAGCCATCAGATTCCAACCAGAACCTAATATACAGAATGGATTTTGGCTGCTGACCATTTCAAAAACCTGTCTCAATGTCTGATTTTCTAGACTCGCTGCAAAGGGCATACTGTAAGGCAATGAGGAATTTGAAATCTCTTCAGTAAAGTAAAAAGATTCCATTATATACTCATCGTGTCTGGTAGTGCGGGGGGGGGGGGGGGGGGATGTCTTTGTTGCTGTTTCGTTGGGGGGGACGACTTAATTACTGAAATAATAGCCTCAGAAAGGACACAGTCTCAATGCATGGCTTTCAAAAAAACAGCTCAGGAAATGCAACATTAGCTTGCTGTATAGTTTATTTGAAACATCCAGAGTGCATTTTGTAAAACTACCTTGGAGCCTAGAGTTTCATCCCTCAAAGCACAAACGAAAACTTTAAAGCATGATACCAGTTAAAAAAAAACCAAAAAAAAAACCACCTGGAGAACCAAAGGAAAGTTATGTGAAACAAGCTTTAATTTTGAAAAAAAAAATAGAATTCTGATTCAGTAGAAGATACCTAACAGCACAGCTCTAAAGTGTGTAACTTGATTCTTCATCTTTCTTTTTTTAAAAGAAGTATGTTTAGTCTGACATGCAGTAATAACAGGCATTTGGCTTGTTCAGCTGTGGCTCTGTTGAAGTTGCATACTTACTCATGTTATACTTTCATACAATGATAACAAAGTCAGAGTAATAGGGCTAGCGCTGAAATTTGAAGGACTGCCCAGCAAGCAGCCGCAAGGAAAGAGGAATGTCCTGAGAAAGTCAAGAAGGTCTCTACATGGATTTGGCAGGTTACTACCCAAGCACACTGAAAAGCTCAAGGTCATGACACCTCAAGCAAGTGATGGAAGAAGAGGTGCACCTAGTCATACCTGGCGGAACTGCCCTCACCCAGGGGTTCACCAATAAGGGCTCCCAAGAGCTTCACTGCATAAAGATGCACTGTTTGAAGCACTGGTTGCACTTGCTGTGGGGGTACACGTACTGGGTACAACACGTAATGTCTGCTGGTCACTCAGAGCATGACCAGTTGAATTTTAGAAGACTTCTCATTTCGTTATTTAGTAAAGCAAGGGACACCGAAGCAAACAAGAAATGGAATGACATTATTTGTCTCTATATCCAATCATTTTGCCCTCCACAAAATTCATGTCTAGATAAACCTCCCTGTGTAAACCACAAGGAGAAAAAAATAGTCAACCAAGAATGACATCAGTTACCTCACCGACACAGGCATTTCCTGGGAAAAGTAAGACATTTGCACTGCCTTTATCACATACAGTTTTTCATTAGAGAAGACTGTTTCTATCTATACCGTGGGCTTTACCACCAAAAATCTAGAGGACTGCATTTCAGCAAATAGAATCAGGAAGAAATAAGGTTTCTATATAGATAATCCTGGCCTCTCCTGCATCTGCTACCAGCACTTCTGGAAGGACTTCCCCCCTCCAACAACAATAAAGTATCACTCCTTCCCTTCCCAAATCTCCTACAACAGGAATTTCAGTGTCCCCAGCCCAAAGTTCAGTTCCACACAGCTTTTATTACTTACCTGGAGGCAATAATCTGTCCCATGGATATTAATATTTTGGTGTTAAAACAAAAAAGCTTTGACATACAACAAACTACAGCTTCAAAGCAGTGCAATGCTCATTTAGCACAACAGCAAAGACATGACATCTATTTCAGTCAACCTAACTACGAAGTTGCCTGCAATGGTGACTAGCATGCAAAACTTACAGAAGATATTCTGTGTTATCTCAAACAGCTCTTTTTTGGCTAGGAAAGATGGAAATGGAAACCATCAATGACTCTCTATCCATAGTCATAACAAGATTTTCTAACGAACAAAAATAAAATACATACCCAAAAAGGAACAAATAACATTAATTTATAAAGACAGAAAAAAGATTGTAATGTCAAATTATCCAACGAAAGAATTACTTGCATTTTAATGAAATGCCTGTAGCAGACTTCCCTTCCATTTATATAGTCAGAGAACAGAACACTATTTAGTGTATGTATGTACCTGGAGTCTCTGAATTAGTTCAAGAGTCACCAGATTTAATAAAACCTTTTCTTCTTCAGCCAGCACAAAAAAATGGAAGAAAATATATTGGAGCTAGCTGCTAACAAGGAAGCTCTTAGCCGGACATACCTGATAAACCAGCATAGTACCAATAGTTTCAATCAGGTCACACAACTTGGTTGTTAAACACTTGACCCCACCTACATAACAACATATAACTTTACATATAACATAACTTTACCTCTCACTTACAAACTGATATTTCAGACCTCAGCAGAGATTTCACACAGGGAACAAGGTTCCTACTTCCCAAGTTGTATTTTGCTTAGTTTCTGAGATGTTGTGTTGGTACAAAACCAACAGCACCTCAGTTTTACTGCCTGCCTCCAATAACAGTTTATAGAAGACGTGCTTGGTGTGTATTAAATATTACTGGTATTACACTGACCCCAGACAGGGGATCAGCTATCTCTGGAAACAGAGCAGATAATTCTACTGGCTACCTGAAAGCATACAGCCCATTATTTTGCATGACTAATTACTAATAATGAATGAATCAAATATAACACATTAAAAGATAGCATAAAACATGCTGGAAAAAAGGAGAAAGTCTGACCTCTATGCAGCTTAATAAAAAGAGGGGGAAAAAACCACCACACACTAACACTGCACCTGGCTTATTACAGGGCAATTGCTACTGCAATTCTTTGAACCTACTGATGACAGGAACAATTTAAAAAAAAAAATAAAAAAAAAAGTCAAATAAGCAAAAATGCAAAAAACCAAGAAGGAAGACATGAAGACAAATGTCTAAGAGAAAAACCTGTCTCTTTTCCCCATATATCATTAATTTTTCATTATGAAATCTAAGAATAAAACATCTTAAACTTTAAGGTATTTAGATTTCCCCAGGGTTTTGGTGGGTAATGAAACAACTATTTTTCAATGTCTCCCTGCAGAGAGTAGATGATCTATGATGCTTCCAAACTAAGGACTGCAAAACGCCAAACAAATCCACCAAACACACACAAAAAGAAAAATCAATACACAGCAGCACCAGGTTGTCAGGCCATTACAGTCAGACACATTTGCCACAGCCTTTCAGAACACATGCAGCTTTTTACTCTGTCTTTACTACACAGGATCGCCATACACAAAACACAAAGAATACATCCCTCAGAAGCAATCTTGGAGCCTTTATGGCCATGAAATTCTGAATTTCCATATGCTTAGTTGGCTAACTGCATGTCTAGGGACCCCAGTACTGGTTGGAGTGGTGGAAGCCAGTCAAAGCCTGGGAAAGCAACCCATTGGAAGGAGCAGGACAGCTAAATCATAGAAGTTACCAAACATAAACAGAGCTACTCAGGGGACTTCTGATGACGGAATATACTCCTTAGAAACTGTCCTCGGGCAAAAGTCTTGCCAAACAGAAAGCTGTAACAAAAGCCAGCACTTGCACAGGGTGAATGTGGCCACAGCACAGATGTCTTTGAGCAGTTTCACTGCCAGAGGACAAGGCCAAGTGCAAAAGCAGCATTTTCTCACTCATGCTTGCAAACACAGGATTCTGCGGGCATAGCCGGCATGCAGGCACTTTACAAGCCCTACTCTTCAACGTGCTGTGTACTATTCCTTTCTAAATTTAGTCCACTATGGTATTTTCAAGTGTAAGAGGAAAATAAATTGTATTTGGGACAAGGTCTGTCCGATTTTTCACAAGTGCCTAAAGTCATCATTACACACACACCAAAAAAACAAACAAACAAACAAAAAAAGGACAAATCAAATATTTGCAAGCCATTGCTACCCAATTATGACTTTCATAAAAGTGGAAATGGTTTCTCCATAAAAGAGTTAGTCTACTGGAGACCCTTTAATCATAATATAGTTGCACCTAAAATGGCACAATTTACCTTGAAGAAGCCTATTTCAAAAGACAAATATCAAACTGGTTAACATCCACACACGCATTTGCATCATAGTTTTTTTTCTACAATTACATTAAAACATGACAAATCCTAGTGATATTGTTCTTAGTAATCCATTACTATAGCCCAAGGAATTTACAATAGGAAAGGGAACAGGAGAGGAGAGAAGAGGTATGATTAGGGCTAGCTTGACCTTACCCAACACCCACTGAATGCCAGCAAGCCACCCATGTGTGGTTACTCAGACAAGAGTACGAAAAAACTATGTAAGAAAAAAATCCATAAGAAACGAAAGGATGCAATTGCACATAACACCAAATAACCCCTGTGTATGAGGGAAGTGCAGGGAGAGATGGTTACCTTTAGGGAGAAAGAGTACTGGACATTACCCGTTGGTTTACCTTTCTGGTTATGTTTTTTCGCAATGGGCAGCTCTTGAGCCACCATAAAGGTGGCTCATATGATGTGGCCTGCTAGAGTTGCCAAAGTGAGCCTGTCAAACTTAAATAGTGAGTCGTATAGGAACAGTACAAATGCACTTCATTAACACGCTCGCTGCTGGGCTCCCAGGTGACACGCGCTTGAGTGCCGATATCTCCCTGGCATGTTGACATGGGAGTCAACAACAGAGCTGCCAGCGTGGCTGAGGTTCAACAATTCCTCTCCCTCCCATGCCAAATCTGTGGGAAGGCATAAGAATGGCAACTGTCTTTTTGTTCAAAGACATGCATTCTAGCTCATTCCATCTCTACTTATTATTTAATTGGAGCTGGGCTTTTAAAAACCAGTCTTGGAGGTATTTTGGCATTAGCGTTCTGGTAGGAGTCATGCTTTCAACATCATCTGAATAGTTATCTTGACTCTTGAATTTGTGTCTTCTTACCTGATAACATATTATCTGTTTTTATTGAAGGGAACTTCAAAGTCATTTCATGTTTGTGCCTGTGAATCATCAGATGATCCTCTGTTGGAAAACGCTGTCAGGCAAACACAGGGAGAGAGAGAGGAAGAAGAGAGGGGGGGAAAAAAAAGGAAAAAAAAAAAAAGAGAAGAATTTAATTCTCTAATAAACTTTTGGCATTGGACAGAATTTCAAAAACGAGAGAAAGAAAGAAATGTATCCAGTTAGAAACGTGTCCAAATGGCACAGGAAACAGAATATTTGAAAATGCAAGTGAGCATGAATAACAAATAGCTGTACTCTACTTCGAAACGTATTTGCTGCAGTGCTCTCTGGGGTTGCAAACTGTAAGGTGTCATGCATCTGCTGGAACATGCTGCAGACCGAGTTTGGGATCCTAAGGGTCTCAGACAGCCACTCCAGCTACCACAGCCTCACAAGTCACCACGTGCCTGAGGATCTGCGATAACTGCTGCTGTGTATACTCTTAGCCTACGGCAAACGCAAAGTAATGCAGCGTATCTTAAATCACTTTACTGGATTTTTCTGCTTTTGTGTCTTTCTGCAACCTGTGTCTGCTGAAGAGCAATAAAAATAATCAAATAAGCCAGCCTTGCCCTACCCAAAAGTGTTCAGGCAAAATGCACCTTTTATTTTGGAAACCTCTACTTTTACTTAATTCAAAGTGGCAATGCAATGGTGCTCAGCATGTAACAACTATTTATTACCCTTCATGATACTAAATTAAATTATTTTCCTTTGTCAAGCAGAGAAGGTGGAGAGACGTGCTTTGTAAGAAACAATCAGTGTGATAAGTTTGTTTTACAGTCTGATAACAGACTTCTACAACAAATAGCTTCTTTTGAGCAAGTCAAAGAAGAGACAAGCTTGAATAAATGTTCAACCACTTGTACACTTGGGCTCAAAAAGCAGACTGCTGCTGTTAAGTTTCCTTCCCCAGAAGGTGCATACACAGACCTTTGCTACATACGGTAACAGTTTTAACTGGGTTATTTCAGGACTAGCAAAGGCCAAAAGTTGTATCACCAAGGCTTGAGGAAAAAAAAATAAATTTAAAAATCAGATTTTTAAAGCAACAGGTACATAAGAGACTATAAAAAACTGGCAACAACAGAGTTAAAGTGACTTAATGCTTTCAACGCTGTATATTCTTGGCCAAGTGACTTTGCTTGTGGCTATGGTATAAATAGTTGCAGCACATTACACCTTCTGAGAATCTCTCTAAGCCCATAGACAAAGCAGCATAAATAATGGGAATGAATTCTCTGGAAAAAAAAAAAATCCCAGAGACCTTTTCCTCACTGTGAAATCCTGGTTCATTGCTTACTCATCTGGAAGAAATGCAGCACTAGAAACTTATGTGAAGAACAAAGGGAGTATGTGAAAGCCCTTGCTCAATGAAATTGCACGGGTGGGGGAGGGGAGGGGAACCCCACATTTTGTTCTTGTGGAAATGGATTTTTCACCGTGGATGCCACGCTCTGTCTTCAGGGTGAAATCAGCCAGCTTGAAGAGGACATGGGGCATCTGAAGAGAAGCTATTCCTCCACCTCAGACTTCTCCCTCTGTCTTTTTTTAAGTCTACTTTCTTCCTGGTGCAGAAGGCCAGCTCCCTCAGCACCCCACGCAGATCTGCACTGGTCCCCCGACGGCTTAGCTGGACAGCAGCGCTACGCTGTCCACTTCTGTCAAGTCCTCATTTACGATAAATGGAGATCAGACTTTGAAATGGGAAATTAAATTTATTTTAAGATGAAGTCACACCTACACTGCTTGTCTTTCCAAACTGTAACAGCATACAACCCAGCCTGCTCTCTGAACATCTAAATGGGCCTCTTTGGATCAGCTTCTCCTCCACTGAGGAAATGACTTAATATCTAACATGAAAAAGTCCACTGATCTGAGAGGAAGTTAGTTTTAAGATTCAACCAAAAAGTAAATAAAATTTGACCTCAAAACTCGGATACTTTCATTCTACCTCTGTGACAGAACGGTGAAAGTTGAATTCTGCATGTGGAGACCTAAAGTGCGAAACCTCACTCAGAGGGACAACCCAAAAGATGCGCTCTGACACCCGCAGAAAGGCTCCCACTTGGTGAAACAGCAAAGCTGCTCAGCCAGTTGTTACCCAGACCCCAGGCTTCTCCCTTTCTCTGTTTCAGCTCTTGGCAAAACCAACACCTGCACTCCAGTAACAGTCACCCATCATTCCACCAGAAGAACCTAAAGGGTCCTTTAGCCAGCTGAAATGTTAGCCATCTGAAAACTCCCAACGTACAGTTAAAGCAGGGAAATGTTACCCTCATTAAGAGAGGAGGACTCTCGGAAATGGGGAAGCTAAATCACTTAAAAGAGATGCATACAGGAAGCCCCTGGCAAAAGCCCAAATGATGCCCTTGCCTGAAGATTTTACTCACAAACTCTGGTCACTAAACCAAATCAGGGTTGGAAGAGCCACACATGGAACTTCCCTCATCGCTGCATAGGGGGGATCTTCCCTCACCACTGCAAAATCATTGAAAAAAACACATCAATCCAAATTCAAAAACCTCAGCAGGTAAAATCCTTGATATTTCAGGGGGTTTAAGATCATTAAACATCTGTTTATGTTACATTAAACATCTGTACAGTGTTACAGGTCAGATTATACCCTCAGAGACACATGGCAGATCACCAGTCAACAGGAATCCCAGATCTACATCCTGGGGCAGAATCCATCTACAGGCTGCATTTTCTATAGAGAGTTTTTAGTAGGAAGATGTCTTAAAAATGTAAAAAAAAACCAAAAAAAAACCCAAACCCAAACCAAACCAAAAAGCTAACAGTGTATCATTGTATTTAAGTAATAAATTAATAATAAAATAAAAAAATCAGGAGGGTTACCACATCCGGTAGGAATCATAATATATTCCATCATACATCTAAGCAGAAGACAGGCAAATGTGTCCTGCCTCGTGTGTCCTCTCTCGCTAGCCACTGAAGGAATTTGCAATACCTGGTTTGAAACATTGCATTAGGCTTGGGCATGAGGGAAGGCACAGAAGCAGCTTGAGAAGCACTTTTATCAACTCACTTTTGAGAGTCTGTTGTGTTTGCTTTAAATATTTTGTAATAACATCTTGTGGGGTTAAGCAGGGAATTGAGCGGGGGAAGACTTAAAGAACAACAAAACCAAAAAACACACATATTATTATTAGACATGTGTTAATATATGAGGAGGCATTATACAAGCCAGAGCTAGTGCTGAGGACTCAATTAATATCACCGCTGACTCCACTCACCTGTGAGCAGCCTGGGGCACTGCAGACAAAAGGCCTCTCCTGCTCCAAGTTCATCTTTGATTCCTCATAAATCTACATGTTAAAAGGGGGAGGGGGAAAGAAAGGGAACCTATGAATATATACGTTCTAAACTTCACACGTACATGCAACATACAATCGTCACAGTTTGTGCTTTCATGTCAAACTCCCAAAACAGACCAGAACAGAGTTTTCATCCTCAAAGCACTAAATTTGCTAGTATTCAGCAGGCTCCCTACAGTCTAAGTTCTTATTACTCCTTCCTAAAGCACATATTTACTTTGAAGGAAGAAAAAAAAAAAAAAACATTAAGCTTTCACAGCAGAAGTCTGCCTCAGAAAAAAGCATATGTTCACTATTGTTATTAGATAAGACCGTGTCTGCTCAGAAAAATCTTGAATTAAGGGTTTTTACCTTTCCTCCTTCAGTTCCTGCTGAACAACATTAAAACCAGACGTCTAGGTTACTTCTGAGAAAGAACCCACGTTTTGAAGTTCTTCATCCATGCTGTTTGATATTAGTAACTTAAATACACTACATACATGCTCTCTATACACATAAGATAATTCTGCATCCCCATCCTTTAAAAGGTCAGCTAGGTCCTCGGGAGCTTGCAAAGTGAAGTTCTGCCTAAAACTGCAGCTTCCCCCCAGCAGTTCCAGCCCTGTAACCTTGAACTAAAGCCTGGGGGAGAGCTCCCAGCTCTCAAAGAAAACCGAAGGAGGAAACATTCACCCTCAGAACACTGTAAGCAGTTGAATTCGGGTCATTAGAATGGCAGTATCCCTGACCAGCATAAAAAAAAATACCATTTTTTCATAACAGTCTAGGACATAAATAAGTCAATTCTTCCAGAAGTGTTTTGAGCCTGTTGGTACAACTGGTGTTACAAGCTAGAATGTAGCAGCTGGCCCACCTTAAAGCACAACATACGACTTCTGCTTACAACTGTGCCTTAAATCCCTTAAAATTCAGCCTCACTGCAGCCCCACTTAGACAAATACTTGAGTTGTGTTTGTGTCATTTTTTCATAAAACAAAGAGTAATGCCTTGATGGAGAAGCAGGATTTGATTTTAAAACCACACAAATCTGCAGAAGGACAAGTGCTAAGGTGACTCAACCATGTTTTCATTTTTTACAACTACAATTCATTGCTTCCTATTATCAGGAATATCTCTATCACACTCGGACCTGTTGTTAGAAAAGCTTTACTTTCAAAGAGGTGCTACCAACCCCTGCAAACAATAAATACACTGCTAACCTGAACATCAGCCAGACCTGTACTAAACAGCAATTATTTTCAGTGCCCTAAGTTCTCAAAAAAAAAACACCCCAAACTTTTGGATGATAACATTTTCTTTTTAATGAAAATTCATTCTAGTGGACAGCATTAGCCTGATGGGATATTTTCCTACTTGTGACCTAAAAAAAACCAAGAAATAAAAAAGGCAGCAGAGTATCCTGTACCTGACTCCACTGACTCCCAGAAGCAGCCTCCAGAAGTGAAAAATTTATATTTTTATTTGCCCTTTAACCCCCACAGGGTCACTATCTCTTAAAGGTGATAACTGATTTTCTTGATGTGGACATCTCTACCAACAACTGGCCTGAGACAAGTGATTTATTGCACCAAATATAGTCAGGTGTCAAGAAAGACCCTAACTCAGGACTAATCTATCTATCTACACAAGGCTAGAACAGAAATAACTAAAATTGTGCCTAATCTACTCCTTTAAAATTATTCATATCCTGTTTTGATTTAACTTACAGCTATGTTAACCTGAAATAGGATACTCATAATCAGAAATGAAAGAGTATGTTCACATAAAGGCTCATACTAAAATAACTAAAGGTGTTAAATTACTTCTAATTTCAGTTATTTCGGTTCCAGACTGTGCATAGACAAGCTCTTCAGAGGTGAAGCAATACAAATGCTCTGAATTACGTTATCCTGTCTGAAAAAAAACCAGCAGCATAGAGATAACTGACTAAACAAACAAACCCCTGCAAAAACAAAACTAAAACCTCCAGCTAACTCTGATTTTCAAATTCAACTCTATTTACAGGATGTGACCCGGGATGTTGCCTTTCCTAAGGACCTTTTCACAGAAAGGAAAAAAAAAAAAAAAAAAAAGAGGGAAAAAAAGCTACATGTAGATAATGAAAGGTTTTATCTGATATCTCAATTACTCCTGCAACTGAAGCCCTGCCAAGGGTTCCTGTTACCCCTTTCTCCCCTTCTCGGGGGAGAGTGACAACTGCATTTTCAACAGCAGAACAACAGATGAGACTCGGTTAAAGAAAGCAAGATAGTAACAATTCTGGTCCCAAGTGTCCAAGTGAATTTCAAAACATTACCAGGAATTATTTGGGGGTTATTTTCTCATTGAGTATTGCAAGACTTCCCTCCCTACCCTGAGCTTGAGCTTTAGTCCCTAAATCCATCAGTGCGTGCTCTGATAAAAATCAAATGATTCTCAAGCTTATCTAGACAGATAAACATGGACTAAGCACCAAAATCACATACTCGATGAGGGCTAGAATCCTGAGTGTGAGGACAGACTTCAGGAAAACATGGACTTGGGTTTTATTCTCAGTACTTTGAAAAGGTGTCAGATTCAATGTCTAGTCGTTTACCACAAATGTACAAGCAACTGCTGGTTCCCACGAGAACTACTCTTTGCAGACTATTTGGAGACACTAAACTTAAAAAAATAATAATAATAAATTATAATCCAGAATGGCTATATCATGTGTGCCCTCCAGGATGCTGCCTAGCATGACAACCCATATAACATGTTACCAGATAGTACCATGGCCTCAAGACAAATTGCACCACGCAGAATTTGTATTTATGTGTGATGCTATCACCGCAGTTGAGACTGTAGTATTATTGATTCTTTTACAATAGTAAATGAGTGAAAGCAACCGCCTACTGCCTAAAATTTTTGAGAGGGTGTCTGGTGCTTGGCTATCTTATGGCAGTAATTCAAGCTTTCTGCTTGAATGTTGACCAGAAATAAGCAGCTGAAGATCTGGGCACCGTGAGTATGAACCTCCTGCATCCCCCGTTCCCGCTGAACTCCACAAGAGCTGCGGATGTACAAGCCATGTAGGATGTCACCCCAGGTTTGCAGCAGGATGGGAGCTCTCAGCAATGGAGGCGCCTTCCTCACGCACAGCACAGTTTGCACAGCATCCTTTTCAAGATGCCGACATGCACCTCCCATCCTTCAGTTCAGCATATAGACAGTCGCACCCAGCCTCTGGCACACCGTTTGCTTCACATGGCTCATGCTCATCTCCTTTTTCCACAGTGTGTGCAGGTGGTTCAGCATACACGAAGGAAATAACCAATGGCAACGTTTCAACTTCACCTAATACAAATAAATCACAGCAACCCTTCCATCTCAATTAAGGTGCTTATTAACCTTCGGGATCTTAAAAATTCAAGTTATGCTCGCGCACCTCTCATAGCACTACATATGACTGCTGCAATTAATGTACATGAAGAATATCAGGCAAACTTACGATGACTGAAAAGTTAAAAAATTGCTCCGGCTTGGATTTTTTACTTCTGTTATCAATAGCTTAATTTACTGCAACTTTGTGACCTCATTGAAGAAACAAACAAGGATTATAAATAAAAGCGAGCACTAATATTGATATGTCAGCATTAGTTCCGATATTATTAACAATAGGCATGAGTGCATTATGCAGCAGAAAAGGGGGCTGAATTTTAATAGACATGTTAACAACATCTGTCAGCATTTATTGCCCTATTGTGACCACGTAAAGAGCCTTATTGGCAGAATGTGTAAGTGAGGAAATCTGCTACACTGTTGTTAGTCTGCCATTCTCCTGACATATCACTCTGCTTAGGAGAAGTTAAGGTATGGTAATTCGAAAAATACACAAAAATACAGAAGAAACACAGATTTCTCCAAGCCATGTTACACGGAAGAGAAACAAGTTCTGCAGCAAGCCAAGATTTTCTCCTATTCCTTGATTTCTGCATAAGATACTTCTAAACATTTTTTATTATAATTAATAAAACTGAAGACCACAGCGAGGAATGCAAGAACATAACAAAGAAATAAAAAGCAAACAAAAGAAACAAAACCACCCTCAGAACACAGCAACCAACTACATCCTCTCTCAGCAGCATTCAGAGCGAACTCCCTGAGGAGTCTCCTCAGGCTCCTCAAGGAGACTTTGCAGAGCCCCACGATCATCCTTTCTGAATCAGAAAAATAGGTCCAACATCTAACACCAAGAAAGTATGCTCCTTTCTGTCTCTCTCTCCCCCTTTTTAAACTCAGCAGTAACCTTACTGCCATACTGGTAAAAACATCAAGCAGGCTTGTTTCCTGTTTCAATGTTATTCTTGAAGTGGGCTGCAGTAAGAATCTGATTTTCATTGGGCTATTATTATTTGCAGCTGCGCGACCTTTTTAACCCTCTTTTAAAAGTGACATTTCAGCCTTCAACCTCAAGCTGTCTAAATGTTGCAAGGTTTTCAGTCCTCTGATTAACAGTGAAAAAGAACTGATGGGGAGGTGTATACTACAATGTGTCTAATACAGGTCAGTGCACCCATGCTGCCATTTGCACAAGTGAGTAATTACACTCTTACAAGTAACCTGTTCGTCGAAATTAATCACCTGGGCACATGCTTACAAGACAGGTTTCTTCAGCCTGGTGTGACCAAGGTCACTGAGATTTCCAAATACAAGTATAAAGTACACAGTCGCTAGCGTTAGCAGCAGTATGCAGAGACATGAGCAATAAATGAAGCATCACCTATTTTTTAGGGTCATGGCCACAATGTAAAAAAAAGTGAGAGGAGACATGGCTATGCTGCACCTGCGAGTATTAAAGAACCCCACTGCTACATGCAGCACTTTAAACTGCTAGTCGTGGCTATTCAGTACAGCACTATTTATAGATAATTAC
This sequence comes from Falco biarmicus, assembly GCF_023638135.1. Classification (NCBI taxonomy): domain Eukaryota; kingdom Metazoa; phylum Chordata; class Aves; order Falconiformes; family Falconidae; genus Falco; species Falco biarmicus. The sequence continues at coordinate 3,979,263 of NC_079291.1, read as the reverse complement.
AGTGTTATTATGAATGCTATTAAGACTTGTTCATTTTGGAAGTGTAGCACATGCAGGGGTAATGGCTACAGTTGTTCCCAATATGTTCTTGCATGACCAAAGCCAATTTTAAATATCGTTGCGCCGAAATGGTGCATGGTAGCTTTCATCAGCACGGGCTGTTCGCTGGAAGCACTTGTTTTCTGAAACCAGCATCATGCTTTCCACATGCACGCAGGCAGGGCTCATTATCACAGCCCTGCCTGCTTCGGCTGCTACAAGGAAGGGTCTGTCAGCATTTCCATTAGAAAGCCCCTCGTTTCAGGATTAAAGCATTTCCAAATGGTTCTGGATGCTGGAAAGCAATTTGTGTCTGGAGTCCCCAAGAAGGACTTTAATATGATGCACATTTGAGCTGGGGCTCGAGCCCTCACTGGTACTCCAGTGAGATTTTGTGATTGCATTTATGACATTTATATGTGGAAAAACACTCAGCTTGGGCCTTTAAAACAAATTCATTTGTTTTAAAAGAAGAGAGCCCCATAAATCTTCAGGCAGAGACGAGTGCTCTCAAAAAGCGGTTGATGTGTGAATTGCCTCAACAGCAAGCAGCCTTCGGTCCTCTCCCCGTAGCTGGCAGCACTGTCGCCCAGCAGCAGGCACCCTCTGCCTGGCACTGGGGGGTGCCTCGCTAGTAGCCCCTTGCCACCTGTGAAGTCACTGGCCACTGGCATACTTCAAGATCATTTGCAAATGGAGTAACAAAGAGATTCTTGTTTCACGCTGCCAGACACCCCGGCGTTTTTTAAAGGGCCACTCTGTTTGCTGACTGCCTCTCTGAACAAAACCCAGTGCTGGGAAGGCTCCCCAGAAGTCCTAAGGTTTTGTCCCATCTCTCTTTCCCAGGTACACCCATTTGCCTCCGAATCACCTGAGGAACAAGAGGGTTTGCTCCCCTGCTCAGCACTTGGCTGCTAAACCCCACTGTTTCTGTTATCAAGGAAAATCAAGTAGCTGCCTCCCACCTTCTGCCTATGCGGAGTTGCTTTCTTCTCACGAAAGAGCAAGCAGAGCTGAGGATAACTAAAAAAAGAAGGGGCAAAGATAAGAAATTTCAAAAGACAGCAAGAATGAAATTGGTAACTTTGAAATTGCAGGGAGGGGCAAAGGGAATAAGAAGAACCCCAAAGGGGCTGCAGGCAAGGACCCACAAGTGGAAATGGAAAAGAGGAAGAAAGTGGAAGTAAGGACTGCAAACCACTGAGGACTGGGCTGAGGAAAAGGAAGAAAGTAAAAGGATACCTCACTCAAAATAGAAAGCAGATGACCTACTGCCTTCCCACTAACAGCAGCGTGAGGGCCCAACGTTGGACATCACCCATGCAAGAGTATTTGGTAGAGGGCACAGTCTGCCCTCTGCGCTGGATGAGCTGTGTCTCAAGTCTAGGGAAAACGCCTGACTCTAAACGATTACTCTACACGTCTTGTGCTCTCCATTTCAGTATAGGAGACCCGTCATGGATTTACTTGATTTAGAGCAAAAAGATTTGCTGTTTGACAGAAATGACCATGGGCTTATTAAGCACAGGCAATAGAAGACACAAAAAAAAAAAAAAAAAAAAAAAGAAATATGAGAATGAAGGTAGAGAGTGAATTTAAAACAAAACCACAAAAAAAAACGCTGCAAAACCCCAGCACTTCTGAAACCAGTTCATGAAAGTTATCTCAGCACATAAATATTCTATAGGAGAAATCAGATCTTTATGGGGCAAGATGGCTATTACTTCAACTCTGGAAAAACACTTTAAGGAATAATGTGGTTATTTTGCACTCTGCGATTGGCCAAGCAGGGCCAGCCTGACCTGGAAGCAGCCCAGGCTTGTAGCTCTGCAACTGTCCCCCACTGATGGCATTTGCAGAACAACCCTAATACCTGCTCTCCCTAGTTACAAGGCTGAAACAACACAAGAGACCAGACTGTAACCTTGCTGACAGCACAGGAGTTTGCTTAACAGAACATGCAGCAGCAGCAGCACGAGCTGTAGCAATATAACCACAAAGTCAAGCAACGCAAGGAAAAGGCACAATTCGACAATTAATATTAAACAACTCCTGTATCACTTCTCCCTTTTCCCTACATGCAATTTTCCTTCTAGCTTTTCAGTGCTGGAAATTCAACAGCTAACCCAGACCTGCTGAGCTAAACCCAGTATTTGTGTCTGTGGACTTAATGTGCCCAATGTCAGGGAGAACGCCAGGTGTCCATGGGTCATCTATATCATCAACGGCATCAGAACTTCATGTTTATCTCACCACGAACGAATACTGTCCTTGCTCTGTATTGTCAGGCGTTCAACTTAAGTGCTCTTGTTAGAAGGCTAAGTTAGACTTGAGGGTCTCGGGGCGGGGGTGGGGGGGGCGGAAGGAAAGGCTACGTTAAAGCAGGATTCAAACGCATGCCTTAAACCGTCCACTACAAAAGGACTCTCGGCTAACCGTCTCAAAAGCTTCACCACTCAAGACTTCTTTGATCAGATGCATGTAGGTGGTGATAATATCTGCCCTTACTTAAGTCACTGTCCCTCTCACAAATTGTTCTGCAGAAAGGGAGGTGGGGGAACTGCGGAACAACTGCAGCAACACAAGTGACGGGGCTTCCAGAGACAACGCTAACAGCTAGCATTTTAAAGGAAAAACATATTTGCTCTGTTCTTTCTGAGCAAGTCTTGGCTTCTCCATGTTTGGGACGCAGTCCCTCGGGGCACAGAATATGCACACAGAAGTTAAACCCACCATTAGCTGAAATCAATATTTACTACCAAACTCTTGAAAAATTTAAAGGAGAAGATACACGCAGAGAATGCCATTCCAGGCTCTTACAGTCATTATTAACAGGGATCTGATAGCACCCATTCTCTCTCACTACTAATTGTTAATGGGTTACAGCACTACAGTGCAATTTTGGATGCCCTACCGTGTTGCTAATAACATACAAAGTCTGCTTAAAATTGTATCGACAGTTACTTTCCAGGCTAAGGGATAAAAAAAGAACAGAAGTTGCTTAGCCTGTCAGATAGCCTGCCCCAATTTTCGCTCATCTCCCAAAGGTTACTAGTGTTAAGTGAGGTGGGTCCTCTGCCTCCTACAAAGCCCTTCACGAACGCAGCCCCATTCTCAGAGCTGTAGAAGTCACTATGCTTCACCTCACCGGTTCCTACGCCAAGAGCATTACTGTGGGTGTAGGAAAGAAAAACAAAAGAGTCTTCAGATCATCTTCACAAGTTAAGATGGTTCACCATGCCTATTGCTGTGAAACAAACAAAAAAAAAACCCAACAAAAAACCGACAAACAAAAAAGACCTACTTCAAGGAAAAAATGCATGTGTTATGCACTGGAGAAGATCTCCAGGATGCCTGCAAAGGGCAGAAAAGGCAGCCACAACTGTGGCGAGAGATGAAGCCCATGAAGCAGAGGGTGTCAATGATGAACTCCCAGTAACATCTGGCAAAGAAGCTAATCTTTTGGGACTTTCCAGTGTTGGCAGAGAAGTGTGTTGTCTGTCCCTTCAAAGGCTGACCTCATTTCTATCCTTGGGTTAATGGCATGCAAAGCCCTCTGCTACACTTACTTTTTTCACTCTTGCCCCCACCCCCAACAGTTATTATTAAACACCAAACAACTTTGCCTATTGTTGTAGTTTGCATACAATTTAATTAAGAGTTTTCCCTCCAGGAATAATATTGACTGAAGGTTTTGAAGGGTTGTTTTGTTTTTTAAGTGTACTGTAACTGCAGTATGCTAATTGCTTTGGTTTATGATACACAAATATATAAAAGAATTCACCTACCTTGCATGCAAATAAACACTTGGATTTCCAAAGGGAAGGAAGAAAAAAAAAAAAAAAAAGAAAAAAAAAGAAAGCATAAAAGATATCCTGGGGGAAACAACAACACAAGGCTGCTTAGCTGACTTTCATACCAGAAGCAGTTAGGGGCTTTAACACAAACTTTGAAAATTCTGCCAGCCCAAATTTTCTTTCTGCTTTATTATATAAAATAATCCCTAAACCAGAACTCTGCAAACCAACTTTACACATTTTATGGATAAAACTCTTCAATCTGTATATTCAAAATAATTTTAAATTAAGGCAAATCTCACTTTTTGCCTTTTTTTTTTTTTTTTGGCTTTAAAGTTAAATACAAGACAGCTTAAGATTTTCATTACATAGAAAAATGAGGCCATTAATAAATCAGCTACAAGCCATTAATTATTAACTTTCACCAATTTTTAATTACAATTTTAAAAGATTTTTTTATTATTATTATTATTATTATTGGGAACTTCTCTCTCTTTAAATTGACCCAAAAAAATCTTGACTCAAACCTTCAGCATTCACTGTTCTTAGTATAAGATAAAATCCTCTGGGGTTAACAAATCTCTGCCGAGAACACTGGCAGCCCGCATGTCCCCTCAGGCAGTACTCAGCACTAGAAAGTATTAGACATTAAAAACCAAAAACTGTTCTTTTCAGCTCTGACAAATCAAGGGCAAGCTGCTTTGCAGCACTTCAAACTTTGTCCGTGCAAAGCCATCTCCAATACATACACCTTTTCTTCAGACACTTAGTTTCTTGCCATCATATAACGAGTTTTACTAACGACATCATAGCAACCTATTTCAGGTAAGTTTCATTTAGATTTAGGCTTATCCATGTTTTTTAGGAGGTAAAGATGGAGCCATCCTACTGTTAAAATACTTGCATTAAAATAACAGGGTTTGAGTTTTGAAACCAGTTTAAAAAGCAGTTACTAAATCAGTCCGTACTGTTTGTATTGAATATAGCACAGCACAGCTGAGCTGTAGAAGGGCAGTATGCACCCAAAGTCGCAAGCAAGGATTTGCTTGAACTAACTAGTAACTCAGAAAAACAGATACATTCAGAGAAGCTGCAGGTATTAAGAGTTTCTGTATTTTGGCAGCCCATTTACCCTTTACAACCACCAGCTCCTTCCGGAAATTTTTTTGCCAGACTGGAGGCTTTCATCTCACCAAAAGAGTTAAAACTATTGACCCCAAGACCAATTCACAAAAGTTTATGAAAGCCTTCAGGTATTTTAGCCTTAGTCTCCTGGAGTACCAGAAGCAACATCAGGAATCACGGGACGCATCCAGCGCAGGTACCATCCACGAACGATGCCCTGCTGCAGGCAGGGACCTACCCAGGGCTCCGAAATTGGGACCCCCTACCCAGACCTGGAGCCAAAACCGGCAGGAGAGGTGAGTGATGCCTGGGGCAGGCAGGCTCAGTGCTGAAGCCCCCTCCTCTCCCCCCATTACACAGGCCAGTGGCATAGAGTCCTCTGCAACACCACAGGACTCCGTCCAGCTAGCACGGGAGCACAGGCTGAGGACCGTCTGCCCCAGCAATTCAGGTATCTGACTTGGAAAGAAACCAGGATGGCCCACACGGTGCTTGGCAGACATCCAAAACAAAACAAAAAAAATCTAAACCATTTTGGGCTGCTCCTCCCCCTGCCACGGACACCCCAGCACGGCTCTGGTGTTCCCCTCTGCCCTGGATGTGTCCACAGCCCTCGGGTCAAGCTTCTCTACCGTTAAAGGAGCTGACCCAAAAAAGGGGCTAACTTTGATGAGAATCCAACACAGTTCTTCAAAGACTGTTTTGCAAATATATGCCTGTTCTGAGCACAGAGGCAGTGATCCCTATCTTCCCTGCAACTCTGGTGAAAGCAAGAGTGCCCCAGAGGTACCGGTGAAGGCTGGAGGCACTCCTCCAGCCCCAGCACTAAGGACACCCTGCAGATACACTTGATGCATGCGAGGGCGAAACAAAAGTCTGTCTCCCTCTCTGTACCCTGAATGCAGTTCAAACATCAGCATCTCAGAGGAGCCCCGGGGTAGGCAGGGATGCGCCGATGCCCAGGGCTGGGGCTGCCCTGCTCCTTGGCTGCGGAGGTGGGATGGTACAGCTTGCGCACTTCTAGATAGCCTGTCTAGACAGACCTCAAGCCCTGCTGCAAGGAATGAGAGATTTGGGATGCAGAGGTAACGGGACATGGACACAGTCATTGCTCCACTGCCACTTGACAAGCAGGGGACATCTGACATAGGTTGCCACTTTGCTCTCAACTAACAGAGCTGCTGCAAAGCTGCTACCAGTGGTTGGGCAGGGGGATGAGGCTGCTTCCCAGAATCAATTGAAACAGTGCCCATCATTAGGCAAGTGCAAACTATGGGAAACCCTCCCAGGAGCAGCCAGCCAGCAGAGAGAACCTCTCGGCAGGCACTGAGGAGAGCGCTGCACTGCAGGAGCAAGCGTGTGAATCTGTGCACACGTGTGTGCAAATCTGTGGGGTTGGTAGGAGTGCGCAAAGTCACATTTCTTTCCCTCCTGAAAGGCTGCAAGTACCTCTCAGCAATACAAAAGTCTCCAGAACTCTTCTCAGAAGATTGCTGTATCACATTAAAAAATATCAGCCTTTCTGGCTGACGGATTATTGCCTCCGTTAAGGAGGCAGTACATCAAAATGGAACAATTCCCAGGCAGCGATTAGCCACAAATTTCTGGCAGTGACCAATCCATAACTACAAACAAGAATATTAAAAAATGACACATATGAAAAAAAAATATTACTTTTCCTAAAAAGAAAGAGGCAAAGTAAGGAGTAATTCTCCATAGGCTGTACATTCACAATCTGCGAACAACTCACAGCAACTTATAATGTACTGCAAGAGTAAAGCGGTGAAATTCAAACATCCCTAAAAACCACAGATTTGTAACTTGCGCTTATGTAAATACACAGCTTTCAAGCCTCAGCCATCCCGGCCATAGCTCTTCTGGGAAAAACGAAAAAAAAAAACTTGGCTGAGATTTTCAAGAGCAAGTGGTGATACTGAGCGCCTCCAGTTCTTAGGTGTCCAATCAGAAATACTTTAAAAGCCTTCATTTTCAACTCATGCTGCACACACCCTCTTCCAATCATACCCCTTTAGGGAATATTTATCTTAAAAAGCAAGCAAAGAAGGAAAGGTCAGGCACATAGACATTATTTTCTTCATTCTTCTCTCGGTATCCTCTCTGACGTGAAGTTGTAATACTATGCCAAAATTATAGACAAAAGGTTAAAGAACACACATGTGAAGACTTGAGATATATTATTTTTTTAAACAGAGCTTAAAGATGCTAAAATTCATAATTAACTGCAAGGAGCTGTAAGTATGTTATCCTTGTAGTTTCACCTGAAAAATCCTAGCTTACATGATTTATCCCGAGTATTGCAAAGTTGGTGGCAAAGCCAGGAAATAAATATGTATATATATTTATAGTTACAATGTACTGCTTAAGATCATTATTTTGGGACTGCACTGCATAGATTGATCTGGCTTTTTGCATTTTTAATGAATATAATTTATCTCATTTTGAACTAGGGTGCAGAGAGTTATGAATAACGAATTCTTTGTATGAGAACTTAAAATGGAATTTTTAAAAAACCTAAAACGCTATCTCAACATATAATTGCCTCCATTTTTAAAAAGAGGATTTAATATATAAGCTGTTTTGATGGTCTAGCAAGCATATGAGTACATAATTCCTTTGTGTCCCCCCCCTTGCAGGAACAGAAGATCACTGAGATTTGTACCAGGCCAGTGAAAAAATACCCTTGTTTTCAAAGTAATCAAAATGTAAGCGTTAACATTGCCTAATAAAATAGATACTATAACCCATTACACAAAAAACCCAGAGCCATGACCTTTGCATACAGAATCACTAACATTGCCATCTATATGCCTGTACAGCAAAAATGTATGGATGCCTTTTATCAGCTGACCAGATCTATCTATACTCCACCGTACCTATGCTACAGCAGTAACATAAGCACAAAATAAAGGCATAACCGAGGTGGCAGAATTCCTGTGAAAGCAGATTTTACAGGTTAGTGCTATCAGTGACTGCATCCAATAAAGGGATCACAAACGCGGGCTTCAGTGTCGGGAACTGCAGAGCGTGTTCTGGAAGACGCTTTCAACCCAAGCGCTTGACGGATCCTCTCGGCGTACCGTCTGCCTCGGGGCGGGCACCTGAGCAGGGTCAGGAGTTTTTCTCACAAAGCTGTGTTCTGCACGATACTTCTTTCCAAGTCTACGCTAGCAACATGAAGGCTATTAGGTCTGTATACTCTAGCTATCTTAATTTTGCGTGACACGCTATCCGGTATTTTTATAGGTAAGGCTAGGTTTTCTTCACAAAGAGCACTATTTATACAAAGTTTCAGATACTAATACTTCTGCATTTAGCAATGCCACAAATAACTTCCTGAACATTAACATCACTAGATTTTATTTCAGGACAATTATAAATAGGTTAGCAGCAATTCTAAATAGTTGCTATTATCTTCTCATGTTAAAATGGGCAAAGAAAATGCTTATCACCCATTTTGGTTGGATTATCTAAATAATATGAATCTTTGCATGAATTCTGCAGAACAAAAGATGTTTGGAGAGTATTGAGAACAAACGGGACTATGGTGAGTCTCCTTCTAAGGACTACCATCCACCTCTTCTAGCAGACTCTTATGCTACACTTCCCTCCTTCTCCCCTCCCTTTCTCCTTTCTCACGTACTGCCTTGGTCTCACACGAAGAAGCCTCTGGTCTTGGACCATTCATTTTGCATTTAAATACATAACAATTCATTTTATGCATTTTGGTATTACTTCACAGCATGCATGTGGCTGTAGTATATAATGTGTTAACCAACTTTTTTTTGTTCCACTGTTTAAAAAAAAAAATTAGGTCCTTCTCCAAGGCACTCTGATACTGCACCAACACCTTTGGCATTGTCTTGGCTGGGCTGCAGACCGAAGAAGTTATCTCCTTTATGTAGGCAATGGTAAGAAAAGAAGCAGCAAAATATCCGTACTCAAGAAAGAACATCTGGGCTAACTAACCTACCTAAAATACTAGCAACCTTCCTGGTGTCACTTCACAAATAATGAAAAACATACCTGGAGGTATAGGGTGCATCTTCTATTTTAAGTTAACGTGCAAAAATTTTACTGAGCATTACCTAGGCTGTAACAAACACAAAAGAGCAAAGATCGATACATTGAAAACTTCATTTCAATTATTGCTTGTGAGAAGTATTCACAGGTTGTCTTGCTTCTAGCACCAATGCTTAGCTCTTTAAACAGACTCTACATTTTTCTTTATAGATTTCAATCTATATTTTTTTATATGAATTTATATTCAACAAGGGAGCAAATGAGTCACTTTGGTAGGTAAGTATCAGAGCAAAGGCAAAGAAAAAAAAAATGCAGTTATTGTGGTCCTTCACACTAACAAGAAGGAATGTACTTCATGTTTTTCAAGAAAGTTCTATCTTTTTTCTTAGTGGCTTTCTCCAGTAACCTCATTCCCGTTCTCTTATTTTCCTACCAAAAGAAAAGAAAACGGCAAAGAAACTGAAACCACAGTGGAAAAAAAATGTGTTGGTGAGGACGTTTGTGTGACAGAGTTCAGGGGAGAATTATGGAATTATTTGGGTTTCATCCTCAATGCAGTCTTTAGGGAATTTTACAATTCCAGATCAGCTCTTCTGTTCACACACATGATGCAACTGACAACAAAATCCGTTTTACAGGAGTTGACAGGGCAACATTAGTAAGGTCATCACAGCTTCCAGACAGAGAACGCAAAACTCTTAAGCAACAACTCAAACCTCATAGTGATGAAGAACCCAATTTCAAGAGGGGTCAAGCCCATTTCACTACTGGATATGACTCCGTTATCTGGGGGGCGGGGAGGAGGAAGCAAAGGAAGCCAGACTACATACGTGCTGGCAAAGATCCCTTCTTTCCTTCAGTACTTTTCACAAAGCCTGTATAACTGGTGCATTTTGATGGAAGGCTTTAATGGTGTGATAAACCATAATTGGTAAAATAATTATTTCCAATTTAAATCAAATCCGTTTTGGAGGGCTTTACCAAGTTCTGCCCACAGATCTACTATAAGCAAGCCTGGGTAGCAAGACTAGTTCAGGCACTTGCTGATAGAGCGTGAACATGAAAATGCATATCCACCACGGACTGTGATTTTACAGTAACTTTTAAAGAAGTATGGGCTAGAATTTTGCAAGACTACTCATTCTGGTGTGTGAAAATCCCTTTGGTGTTTTCCAGTTAATAAGGATGAAAGAAGGGGGGAAAAAAAAAAAAAAAAAAAAGGAGAACAGAACATGGGAAAAAAATTATAGGGCTGCATAGGCAGCCTTGAAGGAACATGGACTGAACAACCTTTGAAGTACCCAATTCTAAAATGAGATCATATGAGAACTTTTTAAAGCAATAAAAGTCAAGCCTCAGAAACAAGTCTAAGTTACAGCCTGAAGTGCTTTATCACAGCTCCGTGAACCTTCTTCCATAAACCCTAGTTGTTTTAAAAGTTTATTTACTTCAAGGCAAAAATTGAACTGATTCTGGGGGATGAAAGGGTGGAGCGATCTATAGCTTCCCAGAGATGTGTTAATAAATAAGACCTGTATCTCATGACATCCAAGTCATTACAGAAGGAGAGTTGTCTCCTGCAAGGAAGCATTTTTCACGCAGGGGTAAGCACAAATACCAGTGCCTTACATGCTTCTTCAACAAAACTCCTGCCCTCTGGAGAGCAAAGCCTTCAATTTAACAACAAGCCTATAGGTATGTAAGACCATGAACTTCCTTCAATAACTTCGAAGTCTGTTGTCTCAAAACATTACGCCTGGGCTAACAGCACGACTGCTGTGCCACACAAAATACCAGAGCTGATTCTGAGGAAACGTGCCTGTTTACACGGAATGATGTAGAGCTGGGCAGAGATAACCAGCTCACATTGTGGAAATAGTATTAGCACAACGCTGCCCTTGAGCTAATCAGCCATGTCTTTCAGTGGGGCTAACTAATCCACACACGAAAAAAAAACAAAAACAAAAACACTGCTAATGTGGTTATGCCCCCTCCAGATAAAAATCTGCCCAGTCATGCTAATCTGAGAGGCTTCTGGTTTGTATGATGCACACATAATCAACTTGACTTTAAGAATCTGCAGCATCTCCATCTCAGTCAATCATCCCAAACTTCATCCGTAATCAACGGAGAGAAACAGGCATATGAACACTATCCACTTGATGTAGACTCCACATCAGGCAGAGAGGAATCGTGAGCTAGAATTGCCAATTTCTCTCTACAGCTCTGAAAGAAGCCCGGAGGATCAGCTCAGACACCACGTAGATGCCTGTATGCAGTCAGAAAAAAACATTCCTCCCCACCCAAAGTTGCTGCAGCTGTCTGAGCTTTGATAACGCTGGCTGCCTGTCTGCACACTGCCTCCAAACCTAGGGATAACAGGGCACTGGGGGGAGGGGGGGAAGGCAAAAAGAAAAGCCTGACACTGTTGCCATTCATATTCCTAAAGCACATATTAGAGAGGAAGTCATCCGTTAAGAAAGTGTCCAAGATGGGTCACCTTTTTTTGCAACCAGATGGTGTTTTGCTGCCACCAGAGCAGAAGGCTGGCTCCAACCTCCCTGCTGCCATTGATGCAGCACCAGCCGGCTGCAGGACTGACTGGACTCAGCACCATCCCAGGGGAAAGGAGGGCTTCGCCCTGCGCAGTGACCTGCCCGATCACCTAAGAACAACCCTCCAGCTGAGGCCATGCAGACCTTCCCCAGGTGGAAAACAACCGTGACAGGGAACCCCAAGCAGGGTGGGATACCACATGCCATGGGGTCAATTCAGCCCGGAGACTGCCTAAGGTGCTCAAAACATGGCACGTTTTATCACTCTCCTTCCCCCAAACTCCACCTTCAGATAATAGCTGTAAAAGATACCACTTTAGATACTGATTGACCTTGTAGGCTGTTGCACACAGGAGTTACTTTTAAGTAGATTTAAATGATAATCTTATCAATCTAACTTGCATTGGGAAGCAGTGACAAACTCCTAAGACTTTGTTTCCAGCCTCGCGGTTTGGCTGCCAGCAGGTCCTTTAAGACCCAAGTTTTGTACCTTACACATGCAACTATTTGTTACACAGTTTTAAAGTACGGTGCAGGAGCCCCGGGAAAAAATAGAGCTAGGCAGCCAGAGGAGAGAAATTGTTCAGCTCAGAGACTTGCTCAGAGCCCTTTAGAGATCTGGCCCCACGTTACAAATGAGATAAGAAGTACAGAATTAAAAATTATACAAATGCTGAACCACTTGTTTTAGAAGTTTTAGCAAAATGAAGGCTTAAAATTAAATTCTTCAAGTCATAAAAGACTTGTTACAGTAGGTTGACTTCATCCTCTAAGGCAACTTTCCCTCTTTATTCTTAAGCCTTGTAACACCCTACAAGCCCAAGGGCACCCCCGCAGCAATCTTTGGAGAAAGAAAGACAGGGAGAGAAAATTGTCCTTGGACTTACTTAGCGAAAAGGAGGCTAAATCTGGGACAGGGAAAAAGGTTTGCATAGAGTCAGAGCTCTTGTGGATTTGTAAAATCATCCATGCACATGGAATATATTGAACCTTGAACCTAAACTAAGGTCAAGCAAGTTTAAGGCTTGATACAGATGTTTCACAGAACTGTGGTAAATGAAGGTGAATGTTACTGTTAAAGCAAGAGAAAAAACAAGCTATAAAAATGGCTGGTCGATTGTTTATTTTTCTTTTCAGTCCATTGTCGAGTTTACTTTGTCCCCCTGAAGCCCAGCACTGGTATTTCCTGCATCTGGGTGATGACAGCAATCTCTTATACACCACATAAAACAGATTTAGAAGTTTGAAAGCTAGTCCTGGCCTGGTTTCTCCCCGGAAATATATCCCTCCAGCACAAGGGAATATTTGAATTTTCCTCATTTGTCTTTAATTTATAAAAATACTGATTGCCTTCTGGTGGAAAAAAAAAAACCAAACAACCAAACAACAGTGAAGTACCAACTACCAACCTCTCCATAACCAGTGAGAGAGCTTTTGATCCAAGATTACTTTGTTGGGTTTTTTTTTAAATTAAGTTACAGAACAATCCAAAGAGAAGTCCCTCAAGGAAAATTAACATAATGACTTTTAAAATAGATACTATGATCACTTGTGTTTAGCCAATTACTTTTCCTCCTTTGGCATGAATGTATTGGAAATGGTGCTCAGAAAAGGGGCCAAGACCTTCCAAGTGTTCAATGCCATGACAAAGCGTAAGCCAATATGGAAGAAATCCCCTTTCCAAGCAAGTTCTGACTAACAGTGATAATGTTATTGGCTCTGAATCTGGAATGAGCGTCAAGATTTGGCAAATGCAGGAGATATGCAAGTTTGGAAATAGTTTGGAAAAGTTAAAAACTTTTAGGAGATCCACGGTAAAATAATGCTGTAATAATAATAATAAGCACTCTTCAGTTGCAAAGACCTTAGCATAAATAAACTTTGTGCTGTTTTTGGCTGTGATAGAGTTAATTTTTTTCATAGTAGCTACTATGAGGCTATGTTTTGGATTTGTGCTGAAAATAGCGCTGACAATACAGAGATGTTTTAGTTACTGCTGAGCAGTTCTTAGGCAGAGCCAAGGGCTTTTCTGCTCCTCAGCCCACCCCAGCAGTGAGCAGGCTGGGGGTGCACAAGAAGCTGGGAGGGGACACAGCTGGGACAGCAGACCCCAACTGACCAAAGGGACATTCCATACCATATGGCGTCTTGCTCAGCATATAAAGCTGGGGGAAGAAGAAGGAAGGGGGGGGACGGGACATTCCGAGGGATGGCACTCATCCTCCCAAATAATCGTGATGCGTGATGGAGCCCTGTTTCCTGGAGATGGCCAAACACCTGCCTGCCAGTAGGAAGTAATGAATGAATCCTTGTTTTGCTTTTCTTGCGTGCTTTTGCTTTACCTATTAAACCGTCTTTACCTCAACCCATGAGTTTTCTCTCTTCCCTTCCGATTCTCTACCCCATCCCACTGCGGGGGACTGAGCAAGCAGCTGTGTGGTCGCCAGCTGGGGTTAAACCACAACAACTTTCAACATCAGAAGGTAGGGAGGTGGTGTTTCCTCTGTTCTACTGCCGGGGCACATTGCAAAGGGAATCCAGGGGAGAGACGGCATCAGTATCAGAACAAATTAAACGAAGAGATGATGGGCCATGAAGTCTTGCATTCAGAACAGAAGAAAATGAGACAGGCTTGAAAGTTAAAAATGTAAGGAGGGCCAAGTTTGCAGGTAAGACAGGAGGAGTATTTTTGGTCTTCCCAAGCTAACTATATGAGTAAGGGGGTTACAGGATTAGCACACCTGCTTCTGTAAATCAGCTTTAAAGCGGGTTACTGGCTTTGTTTTGTTTTCTCCACGTTCCCACTGAAGCCTCAGGAATCCTGGTTCCAGTTCCCCGCTGGTCCTTGGGTAATCATCAGTGCCCCGATTCATCAAAGCACTCGACGGCATGCTTAAGTTTCAGCACACACAAGCACTCCCAACTCTCAATTATCCATGGGTGGTTTAGCCAGATTCAGTGGATTAACTACACTACAGACAGAGAGAAACACCGTACCTGGTGCTGCACAGCACCTGTGAGGCTCTGGCAGGGCCCTGAGGTCAGGTTGGTGGTTCAAACACTGCTCTGCCGCTTAAATATTACCATGAGACCGATGCAGACTAGTTTGCACTGTATCAAATTTACCCCCATAAGACTCAGAGCACCAGGAAACATAGTCCAAAGACACCCGAGTAGCTCTTCCACAGCCAGGTCTGCATCAGCGTGGTTCACCATGGGTCATGCAGATGGGGACTGCCCTGTGCTAAATCACCACAGCACCCGGCCACCCAGGGAGAGTCCTGCCCCCCCCCCCCCCCCCCCCCCCCCCGCACCTGTAGGCCAGCAGATGAAAAGCAGTTGATTCCCACTGACTTTACTAAAACTGCCCACAAGTTCAGAAACGTTAGAGACGTATTCTGTAGTATTTTGCACTGACAAAAGTAGTGGGCTATTTTTTATCTTCAAGAAGTTTCGCTGTAGAAGCAGAATCCTCTAGCATCGATAACCAGCACCCAATATACAAAAAACATGGCAACAACCAGCCCGGTGGGATAGTTGCAAGGCAGAGAGTTAAAAACAAAGACACATCTAACTTTTAGAAACAGAAAGTACTGGCAACATGAAGGGATTCAGACTACCAAACATCCTAGATTTTCAGACAAAATGCATTGTACAAACATAGGAACAAGACCTAAATTCGTATGAATTTTTAAAAGCTTTACTACTTCATTGCCCCATCATTCCCCCAGCCTAACAGTGAATAGGGAAGAAATGGACAAAAAGTGAATGAGAAAATTATGTTTAAAATGCTGGAAAATGCTTGGAAAAATTATAAATTGTGTACAGTCAGTTCTGTGATCTCAAATAAAATGATACTAGAGAAAAAATTGATCTGATGCCATGAGACATTAAGAAGGAATAGATGCTTACATTGGAGAACTAAGAATGCAGCCACTCGCTTCAAGTTTGAGAGAGACAAAAATCATTATTCAGAGCAAGAGCATTTGTAGAATGATCAACAGAAGGATAAAAATTTAACCCAAGGTAAGTATCTGCAAACAACACAGGCAGCTGAATTACACCCCAAAAGGACCAAAACAATGATAAATTCTACTGAAGATTAAGTACCTACAGACGTGTTTGAAGACTTTAGAGGGCAGAACAAAGACAGACTAACTGAGATTGCTGGCACCCTGATCCTGTGCACAGGATCTGGAAAACATCAAGAAAAGCTGAAAGAAAAAAAAATCCACAGACTATGGACAACTGTGGGAAACAGAACCACTGTATATACTAAATCTGCAGTAGTCCTGGGGAGGGGGATAAGTAAGTAGTTCGTGTAGTTGTATGGGCAGTGATTGAGGACAGAAAAATTCCCTATAAAAGGAGAATATATGGCATGTAACCTAGGCAAAGACTGTCTGTGTACAAATACTATACAAGAAAACTATCAGCTATATCTGCAACTGTGCTACTGGATCAAACAACTAGCTAGATTCCAGCTGGCTTGTGGAGCCAGCTGCAACATGATCACTGCAATTGTGATGAGCAGCAATATTAGATGAGAGAAATGTGACCAAGTGCTGGTGATGCACAACGCTGCCAATAAGAACATCATGAAGCAAAAGATGCTCTCATTTGGCATTTATAGCAGATGACTCAACAGGAGTACCACCCACCGCTGGGCAAGGGGGCAGAGCAAGACACTGATCTGAATGCAGTACAACACCGTAACTCCTTCTTCTAATACCCTGAGGATGAATAGACACTGTGGGCCATGCAGTGCTCTGGCTGAACACATAGGTTAAGTTTCAAAGACAAGAACACCTAGAAAACAAGGTAGAGCCAAGCGAAACCAAGCTAATACGCAGTGTTTTTCCATGCTTTAGAAGAGCTGCTGAATCCAGCAACCCTGCGAAAAGGCTGTACCTGTAGAAACTAGCAAAGACTAGATCAGCTGCTTAGCAAAAAGAGGGGGAAAAGAACAGAGGATGTACACCAATTAAAAAGTGCTGAGAAAAAAGGAACAGCAAAGAGGTCAAAACCTATTAGCACCAAGATCTATCCAGGGCATCTTTGTTTATGGTGATAAAAGTAGGTCTGGCACATTGCCACATCTATTGCCTACCAAACATAAACCAAGGGCACCTGCCCTGTCTACTGTAAATTGGGCCAGACGTGAGATGAGACTTGTGTCTTAGTGTTGCTCTCATTGCAGGGGAAGATGTTCAGGAAGAGGCATTTCAGGACTGTAAGAACTGGTTTCAGTTATTCCTAAACACAAGTGGAGCAGGAGGCTGAAAACCAGTAAGCTGAAATGGAAAAGCAATACGACTTCCTGCTTTGGCCATGGGGACTCAATGCTAAACCCTAAGAAATCCAAGACCTCCAAGAAACACCCGGACACAAGTGGATTGAGTGTTTGACCATCGTTCCAGATTTGATATGCATCAGCGATGTGATGCTGGTATCCAGCAATGCACAGGGGGTGGGGGTGGCAGGGAGCCTCAAGTCAAAGCCTAGATAGCGAAAATAGGCAAAGGAGGCTGGGAGATGCCAGCTCTAAGGCAATACAAGCACGAGAAGCAGCCAGAGGAAAAACATGAATAGGGAAGCCCAGGAACAAAGCTACCCACCTATAGACTTCTGTTAGTAATATCTAGCAGACACATTTAAAAACCATAAAAAAAGTATGTGAAATTAAGAAGGCTCTAGCAGCTAATATGGACTAGAGCAATCTCTGCAGTTCATGTTTAAGCCATGAATGTGCACCTGGTCACCAGTCATAAGTGAGAAACAACCCTGTCTCCCCCAGATAAACAAAAAAAAAAAACCAACCCACTTGTGAGATCACACTAATGACTACAGCTCATGCATAGTTTATGTGCACCTGGATTTAGTGATAGACAAAGCTGCAGTACTCCTGTAAATACTTATCTCACTAAAAGTAGCTTCTCTTATCCACATGGCATCCACTTGCATTAATACCCACAATATTGTACATGAAATACCCACATGCTCTGTAGCGGCCACTACCCCTTCACAGCAGGAGTCTCTTTCCTGTTTCCCAGTAGTATGTTTTGTATAGGACGGAAGAGCTATAAAACAAAAGGTTTTCCCTCACACTTGTCCTTGTAGTGGCCAAATGTGTTACCATCACAGGCCTACCAGCAACTGGGAAATCAATGACAAATACTGCAGTCGTTACACCCCTGTATGTACTTGTGCTCCATGAACTTGTTTACATACTGTATTTGTTAGTATACATTTGTTTACATACTTTTGTATGTAAATAAATCTCTTTCCTATAGTACACTGACTAATTATGTGGTTTATTGTGCATTGTTAGAAAATAAAGTTTCTAATGTGTTTACTTAAGGGTCCAGCACCAAACTACGACATATCACAGACGTAAGCAGTGCCTGTATTACTGGTGCATATAGCAGTATGTGTCGTGAAAAGAAACTAAAGAGCAACTAAATATTCAACAATAAAAGCACTCACTACAATTGCATAAAGTTATTCATAGGCAGAAGTCTGGCCTACAGCAGCAGTATGTAGGTCTGAAGCAAATACCTTCCACCAACGGAGCACTCCGAGCTCCAGCTGACCACAGGGAGAGCAGCGTGCACACAACACAGCACCTTCAACTTCCAGGAACGTGTCTGGCTTCACTCTGAAGTTTCACGTTCAGAGTTAAAAAATTTCCATGTACGCATAGTAAATAACATTACAAAAAGTACATACACGCATAAACACAGTCTGCTAGAATGTCAGATATATATTTCATGTTCAAACTGGGCATAGCAATAAAATATGCAGAATTATTTCACCCAAAAAATTAAACTCTCCTTGTCTCGCTAGGAAAAATTTTCGATTATTTTCAGCACGCCAGCTGTTAGGATTTTAAACTAGCCTAAAGTGTAGATGTTACATGCTTCAGAACAGCAGTTATGCAAACACCAGCACCGCAGTCGTAGGCTGACTCTGGCAAGCCCTCTTTGCAGGAAGCCAGGACTGTACCATGCCATAGCTCCTTCGGAGAAAGGCTTCCAACACCGAGCAAGTGGGCAGTGGATTTACAAACTACAGTCTCTTGACATGGATGAATAATGTGACTTTACACCACTGAAGAATATAACCTCCTCTCCATCCCACGTAT
Organism: Falco biarmicus; assembly: GCF_023638135.1. Lineage (NCBI taxonomy): Eukaryota > Metazoa > Chordata > Aves > Falconiformes > Falconidae > Falco > Falco biarmicus. The sequence goes on along the minus strand of NC_079291.1, from coordinate 3,960,562 downwards.
TTCCCTCTTCCTCTTCTCCAGAGCTGACTCCTGCAAGCAGGATGGAGTAACTGCAGCAGGTAATTACGTGTTATTATTGTTGCATTAGAGTGAGTAGCTATTCAGTAAATTAGTACATGATATTAACTAAACCTAGTCAGCTGAAGAACACAAGAATTGCTCTCAAAGTAGTAATTAACAAATTATGCCTGAACAGGTGTCACTTAAAGAGTAAGTCAGGCTATCATTTTTCTATAATTCACCCCTAAAACACTGACTTCTTCCATACAGTAAACACAATTTAAGCAGATGGTATGTTCTCAAAAGGTACAAGACCTTATGCTTAAATAAATCAATGTTGTTGGATGTGAAGCCTTACACTGGGAGTCAGCAGAATTTGTGGAGCATCTCCTTAAGATGTAGGAATGATTTACTACCATGCTGAGAGAACAAGCCCAAGATCTAAATCTTGCTGATTAAACTCCACGCACTCCCAGGGAAAAAACAGAGCTCTTGTTTGTGTGTACAAAATAATCACTGACACCTATGATGCTCTGGGTTTGCGCAGAGTAGTCTACTATCACAAAAATATTGGGAGCCCTATTAAAGCATACAGCATTTTTAATGCCCTGTGGCAGAAACACGTTCATTCATTGCCTTTTAATGTTGATCTTGCAAACACTCGGTTCTCTGCATAGCTTCCCTGCTCTTCAGGGAGATTTCTATCTGCCTTTGAGTGCCTTGAGTTACCGCACACTTGTGTATCTGGAACAAACTGACAAGAGGAAACATTTAGCTTTGGACCAAACGTTGCTCTAGAAGGCATCGGCGGAACGGATGGAAAATGTTAAATTACAGAAAAATGCTCCGAGTTCCTAAAATCAACCCAACAGCTCTCTTTGCAAGCCACATTTCACTGGGGATGTTTGTTTGGTTTTTTTTTTTTTTTAAGAGGGCTTTCTCACAGCAGATAGCATCCGCCGCTGGAACGGCGCCGGTCAGTGTCCACGCCTGTGTGAGCGTGTGCGTGTGCGCTTCGGGCTCCCGCAGGCGCGGTGGGCAGCGCGGCCCGGCGGCAACCCGGGCATCCCGCACCGCCCGGGCATCCCGCACCGCCCGGGCATCCCGCACCGCCCGGGCATCCCGCACCGCCGCTCCAGCTGCGCCTCCGGGACGGGAGGGCCGGGGGGGGGGCGTGGGCCGGGGAGCCGGGCCGGGGGGGAGGGGGGGGGTGGCGTGGGGCAGGGGGCCAGGCCGGGGGGGCGGGCCGAGGGGGCATGGGGCTGGGGGGGCGGGGGGGGGCCGTGGCAGCTCCGCCCCGCCCCGCCGCCAGGCGCGGGCTGGCAGCAGCCTCTGCTGGTGAGTGCGCGCAGGGAGGCGGCGCGGCCGGGCAGCGCAACCCGCCGGCCGGGGCTGCACCCGGGAGGGGCTGCACCCTGGGCACGGGGCTGCACCCGGGAGGGGCTGCACCCTGGGCACGGGGCTGCACCCTGGGCACGGGGCTACGCGGGCCGCAGCCGAGCATCGTTGCGTTGGGGGGGAGGGGGGTTGCACAGCATTAAGTGCTGGCAAAACACCCCGGCAATGGCGAGGAGCGGTGTTTTGCCTCCAAGTGCTGTGATTCTCTTCCTCATGCCCAGCTAGAGAAGAACACGAGAAGTTCCTCCAGGTGTTCGAACCCTCCTGTTGGGAAACTGTGGAAGTAACCCAGGCTGCCGCCAGCGACACGAGGAGGCACCGCTGGGCGCGGGCAGATGCGCACAGCCTGCAGTCACTCTCAAAAAGCCTGGAGAGCAAAGACAGCAAACTCGGACTCTCCCTGCATAGACTGCAACAGTGACAGTGTATTCGTACTATTCATTTCATTTTATTTGTCTACCCAAACCACATAACTGCGACGAAAAGCAGAGAAGGGAAGATGCACTCATTGGTTTGAGGCAGAACCCACCAGACCACCAGAAGCTGCTAGAAAGTAAACCCAGCCCCTAACACCAACATACTTGCTGTCTTAATTTGCTGGTGAAAGAGTTGCTGAGTGAAGATCATTTTCCAATTGATGTGATTAGTATAAACAATTTTAGCCTTCATTACCCACCATGTTTAGCTTTTCATGAGAGTATTTTTCCAAGCCTTTGGAAATGCAGAAATTACAAGCATCTTAGAGCAGAGTCCCAGCAGAAACAGCAGCAATCTGATTTAATACCATACCAATTCACTGCAAGACTTTTTTATCCAGCTGGCACAGCAGAATCACCTAACCTGAATAATTTATTCCATAGGAAATCACGCTCGCTACACAACCAGGTAAAGAGAACATTAAAAAATTAAAAGCATTTAATCATCTTGAAAGTAAATTTGTTCTAATAGGCAGAAAGTTAAACAATAGTATTATATTGTAAATAGTGTAACAATGTTTACAGCCAGAAGAGAATTTGTCTTTTGACACAAAATACCTTCGCTGACTTACTGATTGATCTGAACTCACGTTTTCCTTTTGCTTTGAAACTAAAGCCAACGTTGTTCTGGAGTATTCTTTTCATGATAAGAAAGCCTACCTTATCTTATGGCAAATGAACTTTATCCTGGAGATGCGGGAGGGGCTGAGAACATCACTGCCTGGGAAATATTAAGTTTCCATACTTTCACCCCTCTTCCAATTCCCCTGGGGCTGTTTCCTACAAAATTTTTTTCAGCAGCCTTAAGAGACAGAGCATGGGAGGCCACCAGATGATGCTTCTCTAGGAGCACAGAGCTGCTCTCCTTGTGAGCATGGCCTAACAGAAAGGAAAATCCCATCTTGCAAACTGGGTCCAGCTCACAGGGAAGGAATATTCACCCACCTGCCACAACTCCTACCACCACTTGAATACCCTCAGAAACCTGCAGATTCCCCTTCTGCTCTGGTAAGCTGGTGTTTCCTGTTAGAAACACCGCAGCACACCATGTTTAGACATAATTATGACGACCCTAGATTTGGGGGAATCCCCCAATATACGTGCCGCAGCTTGCACTCACGCAGGGAGCGCAGGCAGACAGGCCACTTAGCGAGAACGTTACAGGAAAAGCCAGGGCAAGTGATTTGCCTTCCCCCTGTCCAGCAGGTACTAGTGAAGGGAGGACAGATGCCTCCTGCTTGGCTCAGAGTCAAGTGAGTGGCAAGAGCTAACCCAGCCCGAACTCTTGATGCAGAGCCTTGGCTCCCAGCAGGTCCCAGGTTTCTGCTCCAGCTGATGCAAACAGAGCACATGGTCAACCGCCACTTGCAAAAACCATACCTGTGGTGACAAGCAGGCTCCCAGCTAGGCCAAGCAGACCTCTCCTTTCCAAGTTTGAAGGAATGAAAGCAAAGATTTTGGACAGAAAGCCTTGCAGATTGGTTGTTTTTTTTTTGGTTTCATCACGTGGAGGGGAGGCGGTGAGCTGTGAGTTTCTGAACTGCTAACAGATTTGTAGCTGTAATTTCACCTGCATAAAGTTGACTGTCACACAGGTACCTTATAGAAAACCTAAAATGCATTTAAATTGAACAGAGTTCTCCCATCCAAGCTACGCACAAACAAAAGTTAACAGTGAAGGGAATCCATCTTCTCATTCACCACATCCACAAGGATTCATTGGGCCTTTTTTTAACTCCTCTAAACTTCTTTGACTTTTACCTACCACTGCAAGTACTCACTCTCTCCGTATTTACAGCTTCAGTCTTCTACATTTAGTAAAGGTTTTCTTCTCCTATGCTACAGGCTCTGCATCTTTTTTTCTTTTTCTTTTTCTTTTTTTTTTTTTTTTCAGTTGTACATGGAATTCCCCTTTCAGTCAGTGCAAGGCCTTGCGCTGATGAGCAGTAGGGCTTTTGTGGCTGGTTTGGGGGGAAAAAAACAAGCAAGACAGCACATATACAAGCTTCTCTGACAGAATGTAAATCTGATGTTATTAATTAATTTTGAGTTATCCTATCATAGTCAAAATTGGGTACAGAGAAGAAAGTACCTCCTTTCTATTCCGGCAGCACCTTAATTTGGTGGCTGCAATTTAAAATGACAAATCCTAATACTAGGATTGCTATACTAAACTTGTATTAAGACTTTTATTGTAAAAGGTCAACAGCTCTAGCAGGAATGGATTCCACCTGTGGAGGCTGAGTTCATGGCTTTTTCAGAGCCTCCACAAAACCTGAAGGCTTTGAAAAAGAAGCAGATTTCACCTCAGGCAGTCTGACCCTGGCTCTACCTCACCTCCTGCCTCCAAAGCCCCCATTAGATAGTCTTCATCTTTCTCAGTCCAAGAACAGATGAGAAGACTGGCTCTGAGCTCTTCCACATCTCTATTAGTAAAGATTTATCCCTCTCCTGCTTTGCCTTGTTGTTGCATCCAGTCACCTTATAACCTCTTGGTCTTGTTCTGTAGGATTCAGTCTCAAAGAAACATTCTGCAAACACTTGCTCATGTGAGCACGGACAGAGCCCTTACTTTGCCCACAGGATAGAGCTTTCAATATTAACATTTAAGATGACGATCAACTTGCTTGTTAAATTACTAGATTTCCAGCTACAAAGAGTTTGAACCGAAGGGGGAGATGCAATTAAAACACAAAATTAAAATAAAACTAAAACCACCCCAAGTAAAAATAAAAAAAAAGACTTGCCTGCATGCTGAAAAATAAGAGCGAGTTTGGCAAAAAGGAGTATGCCAGGACACTCCTACATGTAAATTCTTAGTGGACAAATTTTTGAGAGGTTGCTGACACAAACAGAAACAAAGAACATTGGGAATCGTAACACACCAAGGAAACCTCTTTTTCATCTTGCAGAAAGTTGTCTTGCCTTAGCAGTATATATTTTAACCTCCATGTGATCATACTGAAAGAAAGCATTGCTTTTAATTTTTCATGTTCTTGTTTGAAGCAAAAATACATAATATACATTTCACATTTACACCCTGCTCCCCCTATATACCTTTAGATATTCTCAAGACAGTTATCATGCCTGATGTCTGCCAAGGGCTCAGCCTCAGCTGCCCACGCCATACATGTACAGTAGTCATGCGGCAATCAGTTCCCATTAGGTAAATCAAATTTAAATTCTATCCCAAGACAAAGCACTTCAGTCGCTGGCTGCGTGTGGTTAATTGATACGCTCTGGACAGAAACTGAAAGCCATGTTAGCAACAAGTTAGCCTGGTTTTCAGTGTTTGGGGACGAAAGGAAAAATCATTATTTATTGTTAAGCCTCAGATAGTGGTTTTGTCCCCCTGTACTATAGCTACTTGCATCTGAAAGGTATACCAGCAGTTTTTGTAGGTTCTCCACATACAAAAATCACGTAGGAGCAAGCCGTGGTAACTAACTGATAGAGCCAAACTAAAAAAATCATCATCCTTCATCAACAAAACCCCAGACTGAGATATTTCAAAGCTACCTAGAAAGATTTTTCATTTGTTTTTAGAGGATGCATGCAGATAAACTGACTGGACTTTTTCTTTTTAATTGCATTTTAGATACCTCTGGGATCTGTCTAAACTCTCCTGCACAATTTCTCAGCTTTTTAATTAATTTGGAAGTAAATATGTTTTGTCTAATTTCTAAGATTTTGTATGTCAACCAAAAGGATCTTGTAGTTACTCTTTTGACCAAGTGAGATTTTGCAATCTGTTTTTTCAAATCAGAAAGAGGTAGCTTTTGCATCTTAATTTGGTTAAAGAAACAGACAACACCAACTCCCATTGAGAAGATCCTGAACTCTGACAGGAGGGGTAACCAAATTACCAATGCAACTCCTGCAGCAGCAAAAGTCATTAGCATTGGTCATGAAGCTCAATTAAATGGATCATGCAAAAACTAACAGCCTGAAATCCTGTTACCCTTGAAGCTGAGAGCAAAAATCTCAGATTCCAGTGGGTGCATTCGTAGGCTACAACCTTGACAGAGAAACAACCTGGAGCTTTCTAATACACCTAGTAACCACTTTCCCAAGGACGTATGTTATCTACATATGATCATATCCAGCCATAAATGTAATTTTCTGTGTACTTAGAGGAGGCGTCTGAACTGATTTGCAGACGGTGCTGCCAGAAGAGATGGACAAGCCACCAAGAGACTCTACAGCAGTCTTCTAATAATGCCTGCCTTTTACAGAGCCTGACCTCTTTTCACCTTGTTAAAAGCAGTAAGTAGTAAGTAATAGATCTTGTCAAAGGTTACTCTGTAGAATAACCTCTGGAGATATTAGATAGAGGTGTCCAGAGAAATACCACAAAAAGGTGCTGACAAGGAAACCAAGGGGATTATGATTAGGAAGTGTGAATAAGCTAAGGTTTCAAACATACTCAGATTTTGGTTAGAAATGCTGAAGTACAGGAAGGAAATGTTCTACATACCATCAAGCCACCAAAAAACACACTTAAAAAGACAAGTTAAAGAGCCATCACATGGAGATTAAATGCTCCACAAGATTTTAAAAAAGCTGCAAGAAATGTAATTCCACACGTAACTAGAATTAGAACTAACTTCCTCCCCAAAACCCAGCATGTCTCATGACAAAAATTGAGAAAGTAAGTTGCTCAAAGGCAAACAAAAAAATCCATACCTATAAAACATTAATTGTTCCTTCAGCTCCCTTTTAATCCACCCTTGAATATTCAAATTAATCTAACCTTCTATGAGAACTTCTACCAGGTAATTCTCAACAATAGGTTTCCATTTAAGTCATCTACATTAACCCTAAAGAAGAAATAAATTTTAAAAGACCCTAAAAACTTAAGCCAGTAGCGTAACCAAGACTACTCCATTTACTCTAATTTCCGAATTTAACAATTGTGCAATGATTTAATTGAAAAAAAATCTGAGATATTTCTGACCACGTTCTTAGAGGACAGCTTCTACTAAATCTATTCTCAGCAAAACTGCCATACAAAGGCTTGGTTTCTTTCAGCCAATTTTTTCTGATCCCATCAGTTGATTAAGCAGATTCTGCACTGCCCTCCAGGGAAGTCAGTTATCCTCTCTGTCCCAGTCAGATCAAACCAGATCAGACCAAGTCTTAGGAAATATTCAGATCTGGCCAACAAAAGGCCTCTACCCAGCCATTTGAAGTTCTCAACCAACACAGCTTCCCAAGAGCTTGCCCCTGTCTTCCATGCACAGCATTATATATTGTGCAGACAAGAAAGGTAAAGAGACCCAAGCCCCCTAAACCAAGAGCAGACAAATTAAGGTAAACATAAAAATGTTTGCATCAACCCAAAAGACTTTATTCAGCACCAAAAAAAAAAAAAGAAAAATAATCTCTGAAAGATTTAGTGCCTTGTGCCTTCCTTAATATAAGTCAATATTCAAAGGAGACGTATCTCATTTTGAAAAAATGTTGAAATCTGGTATTTTGACTTTTTCACATATTTTCCTCCCCTTCATTTTGGCTGAAGCTAGTCACAAAATTTGATCTGTAACTGTGAACACTTTCAGGCCTCTGTGTTTTTCAGTGAATTTCCTCATGCAAAAGTCTTTGGTAATGTATGGGTTTTTTTTCCTCAAAAAAAAGCCACCAGTTTGTCTGCACGGGACAGATGAACTCCCCTCCAAAGGTGCTGCTTGCAGGATGCCACCGTACCCCTGGCAACTGCTCCCTGATTTAACTCAGGGGCTGCAGAGAAACCCTGTGGCCCAACTGTCTTCTCTGCCCAACGGCAAGGAAATCCCCTCTGCGCTAAATACGGGGCTTGGCAAGAGACAAGAGGCTCCGTCAGGACCGTGCCACTTAGAGGCCGTCTCACATACGCCATACTTGAGAGCACAGACGGCTCTAAGCAGAGTTGGTCATTAGATGGAGAAATAACCAGTATTTTAATGTGGGCACCAAAAGGATGATGCTTTTTTAGCATATAATTTGAAGATGGCTATTAGGAAGGCACAGGGTATATCAGGAAAATGCTATCCGCAGAGTTACAAAAGGCTAGCAAAGCATTGCTATTTGCATTTTCATTTAACTCTTTCACTATCAGCTTTTATCAAAGAACTGTTCTTTCCATAGTGCTGAGCACTTCCTTTTACCTTTTTCTCCCCAAGCAATAAGCTACACAGTTTACTGCTGTGTAGCATTCACTGTGCACACAAGTCTGCCCGTACAAACCAGTTGCCTGACTGGAGCATTGGTTTTGCTCTTAAAATTCTGCAACGTCAGGCTACAAATGATCGATATTTTACAAAATGTGTTCTCCATGTGATACTTGCCTATTTCAGGTCCTACACGGCACCGAAGCCTCTGTAAATGAAGACATGGTCATCTCCCTGTCTACGCTTTACTAAGCACTGGAGCTAAGTAAAAGATTTGCTTGAAATATTTCTTGGGCTTTCTGAAGGCACCTGAAGCCTGGTTCAGCATGTGCCCCTGCACCATACGACACAGCCACACGGCTCAGCAGCAGCATTCCCAGTGCCACGTCTTCCCCTGTTTAAAGAAGGGTGTTTCCTGGAAAGAAGAGATACAACAGGGAGCTCATCGCACTCAGCATGCCAAACCAACGCTTCACTGCAAGGCATCCTCAATACATTTAAGCTGTCTGAAACCAACATAGCAAACTCAAATTTTTAAAAAAATAACAAAAGTATCTATAGCCATGAATAGCTTGGATAAGACAGTCAGCAGCATCTCTCACATTTTCCTCATTATACATTAATTTAGCATTAATTGCAATGCTCAAAGTATTTCTCCTAAGCTTATTCTGTCCCTGAAAACTTTCAGTCTGCTGAAAAGCGTTTGGCTGACAGTGCACTGACTAAAAACTCTGAAATGAAAACTGGAAGACTGACAGCCTAGAAATAGGCTGTCTTAATATTTTGGAATACCAGCTTTTTGGCAAGAAAAATTGTATAGAATCAGACAGCATGAGAGAGAAAATAGAAGCCATAGCATGCTAACTGCTACAGTGGGAGCAATGTTTTCAAAATGTTTCCTTGTGTATCCCGCAAGCTCCGCTCAATTTAGGTCATCCAGTAAGAGGTTCAAGTGTAAGGCCATGGTATAGCAGTAAAATAAACTATCTGGAACCCCTAAATTTTAGAGCATTATTAAGTTGATTGACTCATCTGGGATTCATTGAGTAACTGTTCATGTTAAAAACAACCCACCACAATTTTTCTTTGAGGAATGGGGAAAAAAAAAAAAAAAAAAAAAAAAGAAAAAAGGTGTGGGGCTTGCAACATCATTTGATCACTTACTTTTCACAACACCTATTTTACTACACATAGCTGCATTAATTAGCCCCAAAGCTTTCTGATTTAACACTGGGGAATACAAAATCATTCTTGATAACATTAAAGATCACTTTCATCAGAACAAAATAGGAAGCGATCTCCTTATTTTGTGTAACGTAACAGACCAGGAATGTTTTTCTCCAAAGCAAGATTTTTGTACCGTTAAGGTATGTGCAGAATATCAGCCCTCATTGCCGCTCTTCACGTTGAAGGACTCCTTGAGGGCTACAGAATTAGAGCACGTACTTTTTTGGCTCTCTATTGAAGAGACAGAGGGTATCTCAATCTAACAAAGAGAGCTTTACTCCCAAGAACTTGCTAGGACTTTGAATTAATGAGGAATTAAGTTTAATCTCAGCAGTTCTACTAAACTTTGGAGAAAAAGGACATAGTGCCACTAGTCCCCGAGTACCCTCAACACCCATTGACTTCAATGGGGATTGAGACGGGTTCTCCTTTCAGGTGACACAGCACCCTGCAGAATTAGATCCAGTCCCCTTCCCCTTCTGCTAAGAATGCATTTTTCCCTCTAGGCGCCTGATTTTTATTTTGCTTTGACCAGAGATTAAATTAATGTGGATGTTTTGGTGCTGACAACCTCCCTGTCAAATTATATAGTGACTTCTCATGCTAAAACTTGTTTGTTTTCACACCGTCATCACTGATGATCTCAGCACAGCACCACTCGGAGAATAATGGTTTAGTCAAACGCAAAGCCAGCAGAAGGAACATAAAACAATGTGTGCTTATATAGGGCCTACATAAATAGTGCTTTTTAAAAATGTTTGGCAATGAAATAATAGTTGTGGGTTTGTTTCACTTTTTTTTTATACATCAACCTCTGGATTGTTGAGGGTCCGGAGAACCTTTCCACACCAGAGTAGTTGTAAGGCCTAAAACTTTACGTGACATCCTCCCACAAAAGATATGCAGAAGTTGCCCATTGTGTGCCATTAATAAACAACTGTGGGATATACACTCACTCAACACAGTTTCCAAGAAGTCCATGGATTTCTAACTAATTTCAAAAGTTACAGAACTGACCCTACATATCCTGGGACAAATGAAGAAAACTGGACACGAGTGTACATGATTAAGGCTAGAGGAGGCAGAGGTTGTACACTGGACACTTTCCTACTTATTTATGATGTTTTTTTCTCATTCAAAATTCCCTGTTGATTGCTATTTAAAAAAAATCAGGGTAGCTCAGGGAGTGATGACATTTTTCCCGATTTCTGAGAGACTTTGCTCTCGCTCACAGGTCAGCCTGGGAACTGTGCAAGACGCTCGAGTGGCCTGGCCTTGCTGTCCTGTGCTGTGAACAAATATTTCCACTTAATAAAACTGCAGGGCTACACTGCCTTCCCACTTCTTTCCCCTTACACCTTTTTTTTTTTTTTTTTTCAAAATGAGAAAAAAAAAACCCACTAAACCACCACACAAAACTTCACAAATCAAACAAAACCAAAATCTTAAGGTATTATTCCCAATTCACAAAAGCATTGTTAAGAGTGAAAACTGCACATCATCAGGAACAGAATTATATCCTGCCATGTTTCACTGAAAATCTTGGTGGGCTTTTCATCTACATCATGCAAGCCTGAGGCCAGAGTGGTGACTGTCACAGCCAAAAAGACACAGACAGATAGATGATGGAGAGTGCAGACTGCGCACCCACACATAAAGCGCATGAGAGGAAGGAGAGTGCACGGAAGGAATATTAATTGAGCACAAAATAAGTATTCTCAATATACCCCTGCCTCTCAATATCCCTTAAAAGGTAGTCACAAGATGAGGAGAGCTACAAACATGTTCTTCTTGGGGAAACAGCCATCCTTAATGTGACATGTCAGGTTATTACTTTAATAATGGGATTTGCACAGCGCACAACTGATAAGCTACGTTCAGAAAAGACCCCGTGAATCTAATTTTCTTCTCAATGAGTGTTACTGCAGTTGGTAACTCTACAGATTTCAATAGAGTTGCTCCAGATTTGTATTGGGGTGAGTGGAGAATTAGGCTCTACTATGATATTTTTTAAATCCACAAGAATGTAACTCTCCTTACCCAGCCATAAAGCCCATAGCTCTTTTGATCCTTTGTACTTTCATAGCAAGTTATTTAGAGAAACTTGTCTTTTAAAGATTCACATCAAAATCATTAAATTACTGCTTTCTCTCACTTTTTGTGATAAACCAGCAATTACTCGAATTTAACCTATTTTCATGCTTGAGTCCACGTGCTGCATTATTAGCACTGAAGAATGAAAGAGCAGTACGGGAACTGCAGAAAGTGGTTTAGGTTTTACATCATTCATTTTTTTCCCCACTGTCTTTTTAAAATACCTTTCTATTGCACAGCCAGTAAAAGAAACTTACATTCACCTTATTTAATAACAGGTGACAACTTAAAGACAACCTTTAAGTGCTGTATAGATATGCTTAAGGATATAGAATTAAGCAAAGAAGGAAAATTCCTTAACTTGTTTTTAACTACAGAGTCTTCTTTTTCCCCCTTTCTGTGCACTCTCTGGGAAATGATGGAAGTCTCTACAGATGTCGATCCTGATGTCTTCAACCTGAAAAAAAATTATATGCAAATGCCCCACCACCAGCAGCAGCAAAAGGAGCTTCTTTTTTTTTTAAGTCACAAAAAAAGGAGGTTGATGTGGTGGTTGAAATCCTCACAAACCCTTAACAAAGATTTCTTCTTCCTAAAACAATCACTCAGTAATGAACGTAAGCACTAGGTAGGAAAACATATTTCTTAAGAAAGAAATTTATTATCTTTTCCCTACTCCATTGCTCAGCTTTTAGTTTCTTCAGGTTATATGTTACTGTCATTCCAAAAAAAGATGCTTCCTCTATAAGTGAGGTATTGGCATGCCCAAATTTCTAATACAGACTGCTCATTTCTGGACAAGCACAATTCCAGGCTCTTTGCCATCACACACTCAGGTCACCTTTGGAGTTCCTGCTGGGCTCCTAAAAATATTTAGTGACAAACTCATTCACTGACCTGACCAAAAGCAGGTCCAGATTTAACCAACCGGCTAAAATTAATTAATTCAGAGTAGTACCTGTGGAGGTATGATTTACTCTAAATAATCTGAAGGTCCTCACCCTGCAACTGACCTGCTGTTGAAGATGACTTTTTAAAAAAAGTTAAGTGAGAGGTATATTTGGACTGGGAATAATGGTAAACTAGTTCACAGATGACTGAACTACTGGCAGTTGGTTTGCAGCATCAATGCGCAACCAAGTGACCTACTAATATCATCACCCATATCTTGGAGCACGCTGTTGCTTACTTAGACAGAATACTACTCTACAGGTAATTACCATATCAACTCAGCGCTCCCGAACTGAAAGAATTAAAGCACAATAAAGGGAAAAGAGAGAGAGAGAGAGTACAATATGGTAATATCTCAATTTAGTGCTTACTGTTGTAGCCACTCCATACAACACATCCTAAACCCAACCTCAGATTCCGTTTATTGTGCTACAGAGCCCCCTGTGTTGAGCATCACATATTAACTAGCATTACTTATATTTGGCCAGGATTAAAAAAACCCGCAAAACCCAAACAACTCGGAAGTTAAATCTAGGAACCACTGGTCTGGGTTAATTTCCCACACAAGCCAAATTAATTTCTGAGTACTTGCAAAGAGCTCAGAAAAAGCTGGCTATGAACAACGCTGCCTTACATACAATGAAGGAGTAACTGAAGGCACAAGCCCACAAAATAAATAGGTAAAAAGGCAGCTTCTTCCTCTAAATGCAAAGAAGATGACCCTAATTAAAAAAATTTCTCTGTATTAAATTTAGGCAGCATGTTCAAGGATGACCAGTTTAGGCTCAGTAGTACATCCCTGGACAGCAAACTTCAAAACACACAAACATACCGAGACTGGGACCATGCACTTGGTCCAACTGCATCGAAATGTTCACTGCGTGGTGGCAGCCAAAGACAAGGCCCTCAGGAAGGAAAGAAACTGACATGAGAGCAGAGAAAGCCGTTTACGCAAATACTGCAAAGGACAAAAAGGCAACAGAAACTATTTGTAGAGTTTACATGGGGTAGAAAGCTGAGGGTGAGATCAAACCATGCCCTTCCTGAGCTAGCAGAGGTCTCGGTGCCCTAATAAAATCAATGAAAACATTCAGAGCCAAAGAAAAGCACAATCAGCTCCTGATGCTGGCAAAGGTAATAAAGGACTTGCAGTATTTTCCCCAATTAAATTCAAATCTCATTCCTCCTGGATTCTTCTAAAGCCATTTCCCTTCTTCTCGCCCACGGAGTGGAGCACTCAGGCCAGGCAGGGCTGCACCCCACACCTGCAAACACCTTAGGTGGAAGGGTGTCACAACAGTGACACGAGCTGTCTCAGGGGGCAAGATTATTAAAACTGAACACCTAGACAAACACTGCTGATGACAACGTTTCGCGGCATTTATTTTGAAGTTGTGTGCAGGACAGACTTCTTGAACAAATTCTTAAAAAAAATACACGACGGAAACAAGAACCAAAAGCAAAACATCTTTTAAGCTAAGGAAATTGTTGTAAGCTTTCAGTGTTTTACTTTGAAAATCCTACAACCTTCAGCAAGATCCTTGGAAAATCTCTTTGTGTTTATGAAACAGCATTCAATATCACCATCTAGAAACCTACAAACCAGTGCAACCAACACCTCCTAAACTCTCTAAGGCCAAATAACAGCTGCATTTCCCATGTGACGGGTAGTAATAAAATGCTGACTCTCAGTATTTTTAATTACAGAGTAAAATAACACCTTAGTGAAAAATAGTGGATGTACTATTATTTTAAAGCGTCAGGGTTGCCCCTTCAACCTGAGCCACGATAGGAGCAAACAATCAGCGCACAGACAACAGAACAGCTCCTTGGATGTAACAAGACACAACAGCTTATCTGCTTGAACAAGTCTTTTCACCGCATTACCGAAATAATTATGTGTGTTATGTTGTGCTTTTTATGTACACCTGAGAATTTAAATAATTTCTTTGATTTTATATATATAACAAAAAAAAAAGTATTTCCATAACAGCATTTTGTTTTTACATGTCAAGTCTACAAAAGCTAATTTCTGCTGTAATGTGGCTAATGTTCAAATACAGCGTGATAAGATATTGTCTGAGATCATTGTTTTGTACGTGTCAGAGAATACTACACCTTCAAATTTGTAAATTAGCATAGTAATGTAAGTTTTGGTAAGAGGAAAAAGTGTTTTCATAGTTCTTATTCCAAACTGCTGCTTTAATTTTGTCATCAACTTCGATCATTTCTCAAGGCAGAAAAATGCAAAAGCTCTAAAAAAGTATTTTTAGGGCTAGAGACCTAAAAACCCAACAACATTATGATTTGCAGCGCAGAATGCACAGTTTACCTAGAAACCAGCAGGGGTTTTTCAGGAGTTAAATAGCATGCAGCATGGGGAGAGAGAGAGGACAGATCAACAGAAATTTTTTTGAGATACTGCAGAGTGGCAACGACCTACCGAGCTGTCTCATCGGCCCTGTTGTTAGAAGTTACAACGGACAGAATCTAAAAGCATTTCAAATATTTCCACTAGGACATTCATTGGAATGAGAGTTTATACACGAAAGATTAAGCCAAATCAGCTATCTTGATTATATGTCTACCTGTTAAATTAGTATGAGAGAACCAAAACCAAAGCAAAGCAAAAGAATCACCTGGGCCTACAAAGCAGAACTGAAAGACCTGTTGCTTTATACATGCATCCATGCTTGCAGCAACTGCGTCTACTGAGTAGAGTGTTCCTGTAATGAGTTACAAGGAAAATCAGAATTTGTGGGCCTTGAGAAAAATTCATGTTTTGTTCCAATAACAAATCATATGGTCCTTAATAATAATAATAATAAAAAAAATGGTTTAAGTAGAAACAGCTTTGCTCTTCCTTTATTACAAAATCTTGTCCAGAAATACTTTTCTCACAATAAAGGGTTTAGAGGAAAGGCAGTCACTGAATTAAAATTAAGCTTGAAAGGTAGCTAATAATACATAAACATAGGTATAAGTCCTCAAAGAAACAGGTTTATAGAAAAATCAGAAAGTTAACGGCAGAAATTAGAGACACAAGATGACAAAGATTAGAGGAAAAGTATTTCATTAACTAAACAGTTTTAAAAGCAACAACAACCTTGCAAGAACTCTTCTAATAGTTAAGATCCTCATGCCTTGATCAGGGGCACAGAGACAGGTTTTTAAAGGGGGCCACAAGAAGACAAGTTAATAACCAAGTTTCAAATCATTCTGCAAGACTTACTGAGCTCACAGAGATTCTGCCCACACAAAGCTGAAAGGTTTAGTATGTAAAAGCTGCCTCCTGAAGGCACCGTGAGATTGCCTCTCCCTTATCAACTCCAGAGTGAGCTCTGTCTCTCACGGAAACGATCTTTTGCAGAAGACTCCTCTGCAGTGCGCAGGATAAACGTAAGAGATTGCAGTGTCTTTTAGATCCTCAAAGTAGGAAGCGAACATCACATTTTAAAAGTATCTATTATTCTTCACCTGTGAAAGTCATTCTGCTAAATGGCGATACAAATAAAATGATATGTACAATCTCGCTTCTGTCTTTTCTTCTGAACATGATTTGGTTCCCTTTTAAATTCCCCAGGTTAAATGAGCAAGGTAGAGTTTGATAAATTGAAGCTGAACTGTAAGTGGAAGTGGGTATTTTGGTGAGGGGGGAAAAGGTTCTGCTTATTCTAAATGTGTAAACTTTTAAAAATATTGCAATTTTAACTCCTGGCAGAGCCATCCAATATTCAAGGGTGGCAGACAGAGCTTATTGCCTTTTTTATACGCTATTACAAAACTTTCTTATTTTAAGCATTAGCCTGACTAGTCCTAACAGTCTCCAATTAAAGATGTAACAATAGGAGACTACAGCAGTTTCTTTTTCATGCCATAAGTTCATTATTCCTATTTCCTGTTTCACTGAAGTGTTTCATTTAAAGTTTTGAAACTTTATCTCCACAGATGCAAACAAACAAACATAAATCCCATATAAGCTAACAGGACAGCAGAAACAACCCCAAGTCTATGGACAGCAGGAGATACCAGTTCTTCACAATCCATGCATGATAATGAGTAATGAGAAATGCCTGGTTAGTTATCGTAAAAATAGACTCCTTACCATTCTCTGTAGAGTACAGTCAGGTCCAAGTTGTTTTGCTCAACCACCACGCCAACTGTTCTTTCTTTTTAGTGACTTTCAAAAAAAAAAAAACCAAAAAAAAACCCAACCCAAAACCAAAACACCTCACCTTGCCAGTGATAGCTTGGGGAAAAACTCCCGAGAGCTTTTAGGCTTCAGTAATTAAGGCCATCGGAACTGTACTTCATTAAAGCAGTATGAAACAGTTCAATCAAGAGTCAGGTCCCAGGTTGGAGCTATTTGCCCCTCTCTTGTTCTCTCCTTCTTTCTCTCACCGTTTCTTTCAGTAAATGAGACTAATTTTTCCAGCAGCCTTCAACTCACTAGATTAACTGACATGGAAAATGTGACTACAAACTCGTAGCGCTGTCTAGCCTCCAACCCAGCACAGAATCAACTTTGTTGTAAGTGTTGAAGGACACCTAGCATGCTGCTACTTGCTAAGTTCATAACCCAGGACCATGTACTCGCAAGGAACAGGACTGCGCCATCTAGTCAGCTGCCAGCAGGCTCTGCTCTGCTCTTGGGAGCAGATGCTTTAGCACTTGGGAATGTTCAGTCTCTTAAAGATTCAATTGTGGGTTGGTTGTTTTGTTTTTTTTTAAATAAAATATCACTACTGAGATAATCCACACCTAGTGGATATGGGAAAATTTAGGCTATAATAGCGCAGCGAACTTCTACATCTATCTTTGATTTACAAGATAAAAGCAACTTTTAAATTAAAGAGCCTTTCTGCTAATAGAGCTTATTATGCCAGAGACAGGAATGATTTTCCTAGAAAGTTGTCCCTGTGTGCATGCCTATTATCTTTGCTTTCCCCCTTCCACTAATGAGCGTTTATCTAAAGAGCCTGTTAATCCTCTGATGTGTGCTTCTGGTCAGAGGTAACAGTTTGAATAAAACCACTAATCACTTATCACTAATCACTGATCATTAATCACACTTTTCCCTAGTGCTTTGCGACCTGTACAGCTCCCCTTAGGATTAAGGAGTCACAAATAAGGATTTTAGCCATTTTTTATAAAGAATTTCCAGCTTTTGATGCCGACAACCTCATTCACCACATGAAAGTTACAAAATACCGAGCAGGGAGTTTCAACACTGTACACTTTTCTACTGAAAATAAACCATACCCGTATGAAAGTGTACCTCCTTCAGCAAAATCCAGACAAATTACGCTACAGTTTTTGCACTCAGCTCTAACCTTCCACCTCTCAATTTTCTTTCAGTCTGGCTTCTGGGTTCTTTCTGCGTGACAGTGTCTTACAAGAAAGTTTTCCTCCACCACTGTTAACTTGACGCACTGCTGCTTGCTCAAATGGCCAGAGAAGGCAAGTCTGGTGCAAGCCAGCGGGTGAGTATCTCTCTAAAAGCTGCACGGCCTCTAGGAAAGCCCAAGCAAGATGCTTTGCAGTAATTATTATGCTTCCGTTCAAGCTTTAATTACATCTAGCTAAGCACTGTTTCTTACTGATAATATATGAAAATCTTCTGATCTTGCTGCTTAAGATACTCCTAATATAGCATCTGGATTAAAAAAAGAAAACCACCGAAAAACATATGGACATTTCATTTTCCTTTATTCCTACCCCCATCTTTGAACGACCTCTCTCTTTCCGATTGTAAAGCTTATATTAAGCCCTAGAGATGAAGGATCACTCACCATGCTTGGACATAAATAATAGAGGAGGCACAGTTTAGCAAGTATTCCCCTTACACTCCTGAAGCTTTTATCGTCCTGAAAACTTCGCTGGGGAGAGAGACCCCTGTAAGAGAGGACAGTGGCGGGCAGGGGGGCGCGGAGCTGGGGCGCGGGGCAATGAGCGGAGCAGCGGGGCTGCGGCGGGGGGACCTTGTCAGCACTCCCCCCGCCCCGGCACCGACGGCATCAGCAACGGAGCATCAGCCCCGCACCGGCCCGCAGCATGACGTAAGGGCCGGGAGCAGCCCGGCACCCGGGGCGTCGCACGGGGGACGGCGGCTGCCCCGCGCCCCGCTCCGCGGCCACCGCCGGCAGGTCCCGGGCTCGGCGGGGGCCGCCCGGGCGCCGCCGCGAAACTTGTCCAAAGTTTAGGGGCGGCGAGGAGGGGGGACGGCGGGGCAGCGCGCCGCCGAGCTGTCACCGCCGGGGGCCGCCGGGGCACGCCGAGGCGAGGAGCCGTCCAGCCCGCCGCGGGGAGACCGCGGCCGCTCCGCCGGCACTGCCCACCCGCCGCCCCGCTCGGGGCAGCGCGCTGCCGGGGGGCTGCCCCGTCCCACCCCGTCCCATCCCCGGGAAGCGGCGCGCACAGACTTCCCAAACTCCCGAGGTGCGGGCGGGGAGCCCGGCTGCCCCGCGGCCGTGCGCCCCCGGCCCCCCTGCCCTGCCCGACCCTCGGCGGGGTGCGGGGGTCGCTCACCCACGCCCCTCCCCGCGGTGCCTCAGCGAGGTGCCTCAGCAGCGAGGCACGGCGGGGACGGGGGCGCGGCGGGATCCCCGCGCTCGGCGGCGGCGCGGCGGGGACGGGCGCTCCCGCCCCCGGAGCAGATGCGGTGGCGGAGCGAAGAGCCCCCGCGGCCGCAGGCTGCCCCTGCCCCAGGCGCTCACCCCGGCGCTGCTGCCCCGCTCCGCGCCGAGCAGTGCCCAGCCGCGCCGAGCGGAGCCGTGCGGCGGAGCGCGGGGTCGCTGCGCGCCGCGCCGGGCGCTTCCCGGGGCAGCCCCGTATTTTTAGGAACTTACCGCCCGGCGCGGCGCGGCGGGGACGGGACCGGCAGCGCGGCCGGAGGAACCACGTTGGACTGAGGGACGGTTACAATACGTTCTATTTAGAGAAGCATTACATCACCCTCCGTGACGTCACGTGGGATTCCTGAACTTCTAAATCATTGCGGTCCGTGCCGGGCGGGCGGGCGGGGGGGGGGGGGGTGAGGGGGGGGGAGCGGCGGAGCGCGCGGGGCTGGGGCGTGGACTCGGTCGGCCCCGCCCCCCCGCCGGCGCGGGGCGGGGGGCGGAGCGGGGGTGAGTCAGCCTGGAAACAATGTCCCGCCCCCCGCGCCGGGGCAGCCGCGGCGGGGGCGGGCACTGCCCGGGTGGGGGTCGGCCCGCGGCGGGGAGGGACGCGGGGGGGGGCCCGGGCCCGGGGACGGGGATTCGGGGCCCGGGGACGCGCAGCCTCGGGGAGCGCTCCGGAACTTGGCTGTGGGTCCGCCCGGGCGGGGGCTGCCAGCCCCGTCCCCCTCTCGCGGGCCAGCGGCTTGGCAAGGCGCAGCGGGGCGGTGCTGGGGGCCGGGGGGAGCCGGGGGGAGCCGGGGGGGGCCGGTCCTCCGGCCGCGCCGAGGGGCTGCCCCGCTGGCCGGCAGGCGCGGAGCCTCCGCCGAGCGGCAGCGGCAGCGGCAGGGAGGGCCCGCGCTTAGCCGGCGCTCGGCTCCTGCAGCCCCGAACTTTGTGGGTTTTCGGTTAGTTCTCTACCTAGAAAACGGCGAATAGCGCAGCGTCCGAGCCGGGGGGGGGCACCTGTCCCGAGCTGCAGCCCTGCCCGGTGTGCCCGGCCCACGCGTGTCCTGCCGGCGGGGCTCGGGTGCCGGGGCGGACCCAGGGGCGCCGGGGCAGCGCAGTAATAAAAGAACCTTAACTGCTAGGGTCAAGGATTTCACCGCTTTTTCAACGCTTAACATGCTGCATCTAGCTGACGATGTGTCTGTGTCATTGCACGGGACGATGACCAGCGACAAATTTGCTGTTGCACCCTGCAGCTACTACCACCTAACTGTCCCCGCTGCAGCTACCCAGAGGTATTCTTAGCGAAGGTACGCGTGGTAATTAACTGTATTTGGCTGCTGATTCATGCCAGGAGGTATGACTTGATTCCAATGAAGAGTTTTAGCACCTAAGCCTGGGATGACCCGTGAGGAAACCTCAGCATTTCAAGGCAGGGTCTTAGAATCTCCAACATTCTGCACGGTTTGGTTCTTCTCTAATACTCAATTAACAAGAGACAGTAATAAAACATGTACTGCCAAAAGCAGGAACTACTTTTCAAATGGCAATAATGCGGCACTTTACTCCCAGTAATACTATTCTTTCGCAGGCTTCTATTAGGCTATCTAATAGTCATCCTCAGCTTTTAACAATTCCCTGGCACTTCCCGCAGGATTTAAGCAGATAGAAGCAGATCCTATCAGTGACTGATGATAGGTTCTGAACTCATTTAACTACTTAGGATAAGGCTCAATGATGCTGTCACTGTAAGCCTTCCTTTTGTCAGGTATTATATTTGGAAACTGCAGACTGCGTGCAAAGTACCTTACCTCTAAACGTCCTGAAATTATAAACTACAGATGACTAAACTAATAATTGCAGTTATTTCTGTCACACAGGAAGGGTTTTAACACGCAGAAACACTGCAGTTTTTCAAGGCTATGACAAAAAGATTTAAGTGTGGGAAGCA
The DNA here is from genome assembly GCF_023638135.1 of Falco biarmicus. Lineage (NCBI taxonomy): Eukaryota > Metazoa > Chordata > Aves > Falconiformes > Falconidae > Falco > Falco biarmicus. The sequence continues at coordinate 3,939,711 of NC_079291.1, read as the reverse complement.
GCTCTGCATCTCTCATTGAGATTTCATCATACAATTTATGTACTTGGGCTTCTTACAGACATGCAGCAGAGACTGTGGCTGATGGATGGGTTTCCCTGGGGTAGGCACAGCATTTTTTTCTCCAGGTTTCTCAATGAGACCAAACTGGAACAGGCAATGAACAATCAGATGCCACTCAAGGATATCAGGGCCCAAATCCATCAGGCACCTGTGTAGTAAGAATCAATTATGGCAAATTTGACACAGACAGAAGCAAACAAAATGCTAGGTGAAGTATTAGCCATAGTTTTATGTTACCAGCCTAGTGGTGGTGCTTTCTTATGAATGATATTGTAGACCCTGTGTGACTTGTACACAGATTATAGTGAGTAAATAAATGGACCCATTCTGGGTGTGCATTGTGCTTTCGTTCAATAAATTCTGTTTAAAATTCCTGACTTGAATATTCTGTATGTCTTTCTGCCCTGTCCAAAGTGTTGTGCAAAAAGGTTTCCTAAAAGCAAGATGAACAGGACTGCCACATCAGTGAGATCGGTAACTTTGTGTGCCACATACCTAGTTGGACAGATCTGTTCTGTTTAAAGAGCCAGGCAGCTTTCAGCAGTGGTTTGTGTGTGTCTGCTGCTGGGAGGGTTGTGACAAATGCTTTGATAGGTGGTTACACTGGTTTTCACTGGCAGCAGAGCAGAGATTCTGGGTTCCTGAAATGAGTCTCAGGTCCGGAGGGAAGACTCTTGACTCTTGAAATGAGCTGTAGTCCAAGGGGATGAATGAGTACAGAGTAGAGTCAACGGTTCCTCTTGGGTTTAAATCCGCTGCAGTATGTGTCACATATCGTTGCCTTCCCCTGTGCCCAACTTCTCCTTCACTCGTCACCCTCAGATCCTGTTGCTCTCCTCGCTCTTGAGCTGTTTCTTTCTCTATTTCCACTTTCCTTTTGCCTGTTACCAGCCTTCCCTCCATCCTAAGGCAGCTGCTCTGGTCTCTGAATGGGGATGTGAAAAGGAGCACTGAGAGATGCAGCTTTGTTTTGTTCACTTCAGTGCCTGGTGGTTGAGCAGTTCACAGAGGATAAAACGTGTCAACCCCTTCAGCCTGAGGACACCAAGCCGAGAATGGACATCAAGAAAATGTAATTGCCGAGTTCTTTCTTGTCACAAACTGCGCGATGATGATAAGGCAAGAGGAACTCCCCTGCCTGCAAAGCTGCTGCTTTCAAGCTGAGCTGATGTCTGCTTCTGTGTTGTCGCTGTGAAGAACAACTCTTTAAGATGAACTCCTCCTACAAAGGTGGTTTAGATTAGCATATTCTACTCAGCAAATGAGGAATGTAGGCAGAGTCAGTTGCCACAGCTCAGCTGACAAGCCATAACTTGAGAACATACAGGGGACAAATTTGGGCAAATCTTACAGGCTCATCAAAGGCACCTCCTGTGACAGCTAGATGATTCTGCAGAACTTCAGGTTCCTGCTCCAAAAGCGCTAGATGTTTCCAGCCAAAAAAATCTTGTGAGATATGGGGTGTTAGGCAAAAAAACTTACCTTTTCTGGAATGATTGAATTTTGGAAGCAGCTTTCCAAAATACTCCCGCCTAGGGCAGGCACCTGGCATGGAAAACTCCCATCCTGAATGGTTCAAAATTTGGCAATGTTTTTAAGTGATTGAAGAAACTTACAGTGGAAAGTACTGAGCAGTCAACTACATGACGCACTATCGGTTTTGTCTTTAATACTGTTTCGTAACTAGTTTAAAGGTAGAAAGTTGTATGCTGCTTTTCTATTTCTATACTCACGCTTTTATAAAGCTGCTTTCTCCTGATGACAAAATCCCTACTTCAATACTTTTCTGCATTGTATGTTCTAATAAATGTTTTCCAGATAGGTCTTTGTAATTTTTATTCTTTAAGTATAAAACCCCAAAAGAAGAACATACTCTTTACGGTAGTAGCTTAATTGGTATGAAAACTACTCAGACTTTTGCAGTGAAATGAGTTAGAATGACATTTTGTTTGATTGATAGTAAATGACAGTAGTGCTGTTTCAGCAAACACCTAAAATCTTTGTCATATCATTAAAATCACTGGGAAGTAAAGATATTAAAATAATTATAGGAGTTTTGTATGTCAAATATCAGTCTCAGTAAGACACTGTTGCTGTCACATGAAATTAATACTTACTGCTGGCACAGCTGATTATTTTACATGCCCGTTCTTCCTATAACATCATTAACCATATGTTTAACTAAGCTGCTGCCAGTGTTGAGTGTTACTCTCGGCTTTGGCAGTTGCAATTGTCTTGTTACAAGTACTTTCCAGCAATATCTTTTAGTCTAATCGAACAGTAATTTATTCACCTCCTTACATGCTACTAAAACTTCAGATCTCCACATTTATCATGTGAAACTACCTGCAAAAGCTAAAAAAAAAAGTCATTCAGCACTCTTCTCTTTAGTAAAGATCTATACTAGTCACACTGAAGTGAAAACTTAGAAATAAAACGGTAAGGGAAAAAATTGATTTCTAGGTCTTAACATATGCTTTAATCCATGGTGACAGTAAAGTGCATTTTAAAAGGGGGTGAAAAATATGCTGTTTAAAGTATAATAATCCTAATGATATCCTGAACAAATGTAAATCTCGGTTTTTTTATGAAAGACTCAATTCCTTAATTATTACATCTCTGTTCAGATCTCATCTCTACTTATTTTGGTAACAGACTGAAAGGGATGTCAGCAAAGGGAACCAAGTACTCTCGGCGGTTTCAGGGGCTGACTAGGAAGTACTAGATTTTTCTCAAAGCCGAGACAGAAACTGGAGAATATTCAACATTTAAAACCCACTTCTATTAGCTGAAATATAAACAGTAAGTAATGTTCCTGCTCAACCATGTCATTTCTCCAGTGGGCTGGAGAGAAAAGAAAGCGTGATACATCACAGGGATGTGAAACAGTCCTGTGGGTTTCTTTGCTCTAAGTACATCGCCTCACCCATTCATCTAACGGTCTTACCTTTACTTAATGACATTCCTGTCTTAAGCAGGTGACATAAAATAAAGGGAGCCATGTAGCAGAAGCACATGCAATGCAAAAAAAAAACGCTTTGTGAGCGAAGGCTAAAGGGTCCTATTTCTTCTACATACATCTATAGTATGGGTTTACCTGGGAGCATATCCGGCCCCATAAGTTCTATGCTTTCTGAAATAAATACGCCTAGTAGTACTTCCTGATTTTTACAACATCAAATTGAAATCTTAACCCTCTCTTTTTTCTGAATGATTAGTTAGACTCTGGCACTCCTACAGATACTGGGTGACACTGAAAAAGGATCTAATAAGGGATTCATGCCCTCTTTGGCAGTATTTATCTGCAACTGCAAAGTGCCTTGAATTTGGGCGAGCTAAGCTCTCACCACTTCTGTGCTGCAGAAGCCACAGTCCAGAAATGTTGCCATTTCTTTTCCACTTCCTGGAAGTTTCCCTGTGAAGTATCAAATCACTTAACACCAAACTCCCCTGTTGGAACTGAATTGCTGAGTGTCTGTAGGACAAAACCAGTGTGTATTACTACTGAGAAGCAATAGTGCTAGCTGGTGGAAGGAGACTTGTTCTAGACCTGCAGGCTTTTAACCCATGTTAAAGATGTGTTGATCGGGTACACCTTAGTGAACTTCAAGCAACACTTGACTTGAAATGATGGCTTTAACACTTCCCAAGCTACCTAAAATCAGTCTTATTCAAAGTTTCTCCTTACTCTTGGTAAACTTAAAGAGAAGTCATAGGTTAAGCTTGTGCCATATAAAACGAACAGGCAGGAGAACGGAGAGGCACAGTCCTTCCTGCTGATAAGATGCAAATGGGAGCTAATCCATGCAGAAAGGTGTGTACTGGCCTCCTGAACCGGGAGAGAGCAGCCAGGGTGCGTGCAAGGCCCAGGATTGCAAGACAGAGGGCTGTCTCTCCTCTTCTTTCATTTCTCTTGCTCCACTCACGAGGGATCCCGATATGTCAGGAAGCACACCGTGTTTGTCCAACCTCTTCTCCTTCAAATCACAGTGTACATTTGTTCTTAATACCTGTGCTGAGCACTCACGCTCTCTCAGCTTTGACACGCAATGCCATTTAACTCCTCACCCTTTGTGCATGAGCGGGTACCCGATGGTTCCACAAGTGGGTCTGATCTCAGATACCCAAACAATCTCTTCATCGTAGCTGTGTGCCATGTGGTCTTATTCCAGGACATAGAAAAGCCAGCCGTCATACTTCCTTCTACCTCCACAACAATTCAAAGAACACTTTGTTTCCTCCACACTCGGACACCGCTATTTCATGCTTTTTTTCAGATGAAGTAACAAAACTATTCACTTTATTATTCCTCCACAGAGCTCCTGCACAACTTCTTTTCATTTACCCTCTTTGATGTTATGCTTGTTGGAATAATCCTAGTTATAGTTTAATTGTTTTGCGCATGAATATGGAAGACTGATTTGATACACGTTTTTTTGATAGTATAGCTCCAGTCAGACACGTATGGAGTTTTATATAGATTTTTGCTATTTGGGCTTTGGGGGTCTGCTTTTTATTGTCTGGGTTGCTTTTTCGAGTCTTAGGAGCAGAATGAGAAATAAGAGGTGAAAGAGGTGACATTTCTGTATGTTTCTGGGAGTCTAATTTAGACACCATATTTAAGCAAGAAGGAAAAAATGCAAATTCTACAAATACTAATCTGCCTCATTTGGCCCCATCTCTGATTATTAATGGACTGGAATAACATAGCAGCCATATTTTAAAATTGTGGGGTCATGTGGCAAAAAGATCTTACAGATATTATAACTGCAATTAACTTTTTTTTTTTTTAACAGACATTCTCTTACCAGTTCTCTTCTTGGGCGTGTCAAGAATGTCAGAGATACAAAGGTTGCTCTTCCTCCTTTAAATGTGCTGTAAAGATGGCTCATTCACACCTTCACATGACTCACTTGGAGGTTTTTTGTTGCACAGAAGGGGAGAAAATAATCTGTGTAAGAGTCCACAGATACTTGATTTCAGGTACTTCTAACACTGTCACATCAAGGTATGAGATAAGGAGAAATACACGAACTGTCCTAACAAAGATGTTCCACAGAAATTCAGGTTATGTTGATCAAGGGTAAAGGTGTAGACTGTCAGGGGCTCATTTTCTAGCCCACATGTGAGGGCTGCAGAGGGGTTGTGATGGAGCCTCCCCACACAGTTAGTGGATTTATAACCCCTCTAAAAGTTCTCTGCATAGTCTGCTTAGTTAGGCTTTGTGCAGGGAGAGTCAAATTTCTGCCTTATTTTCTAGCTGAAAAGTTGAGAAGGAGATAACGAGGAATAACTCCAGCAGTTCTCATGTAATTGCAAAGTCCGTAATTGTGACAGCGCAGCAGCAGTGAAGTGTTTGCTACCATGCAGCACTGCCAGCATTTCACACAAATGTCAGTAAATCAATAATGCCTTTTTAGTGTGATTTGGTTTAGACACATGTAAAGAACCCTATCAGAAAGAAATAAAAAGCCATAGGAACCCAAGGGTTAAAATACCCTTTTTTTGAGAAGAAAATTACTAAAAATCATATGAAGTAAAACAAAAATCATTCTGCGCTACTAAACCTCGTCTGCCACTAAGAACTTACATAATATACTGCTGACATCATGACTATATAAATTACACAGCACTTTCACATGTGACATAGAGATTACATTACTAGTGTATGAAAAAAACCTTTTAACTTCCGATTTTTTAATTTAGGATGAACTACTGCAGTATGTATTATAAAATTAGATACGCATACCAAAACAATGACAGTAGTTTGACTTTTTATTACTTTTACCCTAACAGGTGCAAAAACATTCATTTAATCAAAAGGTTATAGATGCACAAAACCATTTTTAGAAAGGATATAGCTTTGCTTTCATTCTTGTGACACAGAATGTGCCATGGGTTTTATTTTAGCTGAAGTACAGAATCAGGTTTGTTGTGTTTTGCTGCTGTAGATCCATGGGTAAAATCCCGGCTTCACTGAAGTCACTAGGAAAACTCCCATGGATTCAGTGGGGCCAACATTTCATCCCGTGTCTGTAATCAATCATTAAAATGTAGCGGGGTCCAATGAGTGACTACACTGGAAAAAAATTACAGCAAAATACTTGGAGTAGTTTGGAGAGTTGAGACTCAGGCATTAATGCCTCTCCTAGTTACTCCTAGAAAAACATTTACAAAACTCATACGTTGGTGAGTTCCAGATTGGATTTTAAAAGCATGTTCCATATTTGACATTAAAAAATACATCAGTTTTAACTTTGTCTCTTTCTCAATTATTTACTTGTTACTTTTGCAAGTTTCTTTTGCACATTTTGTTCTTTGATCGAAAAGGAGAAACATTCAAGTATCTTCACGTCTGAAATGAAGACATTCATTAATCTTAGATAGTAATGCAAGAAAATAAGACAGATAAATATTTGCCAGTTGTGTATTTTACTTTGCCATGCATTAAGTTTGCCTCCAAACTTCAGCATAATAGTATGAAAAAGAAGAAATGGCATATGAAAGTGACAGAAGATTGAGAAAGTAGGACAACAGACACACGACGTGGCATGAACCCCGATTTCCTCTTCTCCTCCCCCTCCTCACAGATCTAGCAACACACTGTATGCTCCAAAGACAGTTATATTTGCAATGTAATAGTCAAGACAAGCAAATTTAAAAGGATTTCTAAAGGACAAGGTACATGAAATGCAGTAAAAGCTCCAAGGAGAGGTTTTTCTTACGTATTACACAAAGTTACAAATAAGACACTTATTCAGACATAGCTGAACTTCAGCTAAAAGCAATGCTAGCAACTAAATCAACATTATGTAAATAAACAAGAAATTCAAATTCAGACTTACCTGATACAGTAAATTAACTCCTTCTTTTGAAAGTGATGTATTTCATTTGTAAAAGCAAAATTAGAAGTAATTCCAAGTACATTCGCCATCATAAAAGTTTCTCAAGGTGCTGCCAATCAGTTACAAGGAAGCATAGGTGGAAGGGGGTTCTATATGAGCAGATAACAGGGAAGCATAGAAATTTTATCTCATCTTCTAGCTCAATGAATGTCCACCTTAAATCCAAGGGAATTTTACCTGAAAAACCACCATATGAACCAGGTACAGAGTGCCCATTGTCCCCATTTGTATAGCTGGAGTAGAGATATCAGAGTCTGAAGAGAAATCAGAACGGGGAATAAACCAGCTTTTCGTATTCTCTGCTGCTAGAAAAGATGAATGCACTTAAATATCCAGGGTGGATTACCTAGCTCCTTTAAGCAAAGCGCACCACTCGAAGTCATTCAGCTATAGCAAGGTTGATAAGAAATGCCTTTAGGAAATACGTGGGAAAAGAAGGAACTTGTTTTTCTGAAGCTGTAACTCTAAACAGTTTCAAGTATTGTTTTAGTAGTGAAGATAAATAGCTAATGTCAGAAAACACCAACACAACTCTTGCCAGAAGATCCAATGACACTCAGTACAAGGCAGCAGGAAACAAACAAGCGCTGTAAAGATCACAAGGTTAGAATGGCAATTAAATGGCCAGGCAGCAACAGAGCTGGTTTTCTTTAGCAAAAATACCTGGGAAAACACAAAAATGTACCAGCTTATTTGTGCGCAGGAGAGTAGAAAAAAGAATGCAATTGTGACTGATTGAGACATCAATTTGTTTGTGGAAAGCCCTAAGAGATGGCAAAAAGCCTGCTGGAAACTCAAGGGGAAAAAGACTTGTGCTGAAATCCTAGACTCGGTGATGCTCATACAAGTTTTACTATGAATTGCTGACTCAATGTTTACATCCCAGTTTTTCCCCACTGGGGAGGACATGCAGGACACACCAGGTAAGACAATCAGAGACAGTGAAGAAGTGCTGTGAGTTACTAAAATATACACACAGATCAACGCTGAGGCCGTCGATGACTCAGGAATGAAATTACAAAAAAAAGTTTGTCTGGAATCTGTTGCTGTTAAATATTTCTAGGAGAGAAAGACTCTGGACAAGAATAATTTTGGAACAGGGAGCTAAGCATTTCCTGAGGAGTTTCATTTCTTTTGGAAGCATTGGGCTTGAAAGTGGAGCAGAAAATAGCCAGACAAACCATGAGATGTAGCATGTGGGGACATCTTCAGGGAATCAGAGAAGACAACTGATCAGAGATTATGGGGCTATTATTAGATACTTGGCCGTAACAAAGTCATCCTTCGTCAAAGATAGCAAATGCTAGCATCTAATTATATTTTTGTTTACCATATATAGAGAAACACAGGACAATTTTTCACGCTCTGTAACCAGGAACTTTATTCAGTGTATATAAGCACTAGCTTCTACTTTGTTACAGTGTGTTTCAACAGCGATATAAAAATGAGACAAAATATGCTAAATTGTTCAATTTGAGATAAGTTTTAAAGACTATTGTAAACTAAAGGAAAAGATCTTTAATTTTTTGTTTTGAAACAACTAATTAAAAATACTATCTCATTGTGCAAATCTTTTTTCTTTTAAATGTGTGGTAGTTTTTAAAAGTATCTGTAGTCTGTGCCTGCACAGACACAGCCTGTATGGGGTAATGCAAACTCTGAGCCAAACCTACAATCAGAGATATTAACACAACTGATTACACTGATGGAGTGAAGCCACTATTTTTATCTTACCTGAGATAAGGCACACAGGATATAAACTGCTGTTCAAAAGGCAAGGGATAAAATAAATAATTAAAAAAAAAAAGAAGAGGAATTAAAAAAAGGAAAGAAAATTTATTTTAAAGCTACGGCAGCAGTGAAGACTAAAAGAAGGGAGAGAAATTATATTAGTCCCATTCTCTGTCCCCACAGCAGCCCAGAAAGGCACAGCAGGAGGCAGACAGAGCACCTCATAGGGGCTGGGAGCTGCAGGGCCAGCTGAGGCAGATGCACGTGGGGTCACCTGTGGCCCAGAGCACTATGGGCAAACAACCTTCCACCTTAGAGCAATTAATAAAACCTCTTAATCCCCTTATCCTACAGAGTACTCAAGGCACATTTGCCAAAGACACCTAGGAATACCCCCCCAGCACCATTCCTGCCCCCAGCACCTCCAGGTCCTGCAGGGAGGCACCATGAAAGCAAGGCAGCTGTAACACAATTAAAGTTTGGGAATTGAAAGGTTTTTGACCAAAACCTGCCTGCCTTTACCTTTGATGCCTTCCCGTGTGGTGAGCATTAGCTAACATCTGTGTCTAGAGATGAAGAGCCAGATCTGTTTGTTGCATTTTTAGTCACAAGGGTTGTGTTTTACCTTGACAGATCCTGCACTTTCAAGACATATTTTTCCTCCTGTTGTTTCAGAGCTTGTGAAGCTCTGGATCAGAAGTAGAGCTTGAGTTTCTCTACCTCTGTCATATCTGGCATTGAAGATGAAAACATGCAAAAGTCTGTATGTGCAGCCCACCGTGCCAGCAGGCGTTTGCTTGGCATGTAACCTTTGTGATACATGGACTGCTGGGATCCCTTGCTGCTGCCAAATCTAATGTTTTAAAGCAAAGCTCTGGCTCCTCTGAAAACAGCTGTAACATTTCGGGTGATTTGGATGGGGGTAAGACTTCACCCCTGAGCTTGACGATGGGAATACTCACTGACCTACCTCAGCTGCTGACTTCAAGAACACAAACCTGCAGGGAACAGTCTTGTTCTCAGCTACTGATAGAGTGACATAAGGCAGACTTTTCAGACATGAAACACTAGCTTTATGTGCCTTCAGAGCAAAATGTTAACTCCCCACTTCCGTATTAGCTTTCCTAAATTAATTTCTCCAAAGACAGGAAACAAAAATTAACAGAAATTTTGTATCTTAGCCTAGATATAAATGTCAAACAAAACCACCCTAAAAAATCTGCGAGGAAATGAGAGGAACATTGCATCTGATTGTTATGTGGTGTTGTTTTTTAATCCGGTAAATGTAAATGACCTCCCCTTTTAATTATTAGCCTAGTTGCAACATCTTGTTGCTGGCATTTTCAGAAATTTCACTAACCAAACTAGGTAAAAGAACCACTGGTTTTAAGCTAAAATGTTAATAATACTTGTATCAGAGCCTCAACTACTGAAGTCAGAGTAGGTCCCTTGATTTCAGCAGTTAACTACCCCTGATTAATGTACTCAAGTCACAAAATAGTTTTCATTAGACAACTTCCTAAAGTAGATCTTACAAACTTGGCGTCTTCTAGGACAGGGAACACTGGTAAAAACTTGAGAATATAAAATGCTCAGTTTTCCTTTCATAAATACAATCTGCTGTGCTTTCAGCACAGGCTCCATCCCAGCGTTATTTCACAAACACAAGGTATTCTAGAAGGCGATCCCTCCCGAGCTTCTCCAGTAAAGCTGTACAACGTACATGATTTATCACCAGGTTATTTGGGAATGTCTTTAATAGGTGCATCTTACCATTTTCAAGATACAGGTTAAGACTCAGGCTCTGTTTCATCTCCAGTGGTAACAAGTTCTGTAGCTCCAGGCCTTCTGTTAAGAATGCTTGTGCTGTTCCCCACCAGTTACATCATCCCGTTCATCCCAATTACATATACTGCAGCTGATGTAGTGCTTTAATAATTTGTTTTATTTGTGCACTGATTAAAAATTTCTAGATCAAACATTTAATGAAAAGCTCTCCAACCTGACAGGTTTGCTGCTGAATGCAGTCATTTACAACTCAAACTTTATAATAACCAGAGCAAGTGCTGGAAAAGCTGTTCATGCCAAATGCTCAGCAACTGACACATATAATCTTATATCTTTTCATTCAGACCTTTTTGTAAAAAAAAATATCTGAGACCTAATTATATTGGTTGTAACTGTTCTGAAATGAATGGTGGCAGGAACTAATACTTGTTTATTTTCTTTCCTGACAAGTGCTCTGAATAAAAACAGTTTCTAGACATGATGGAATGACTTTTCCTATGACTCAGACACATTCAACGAAATAAGGTTTGAAGAAACCAGAGCTTGTTTTCTGTCTAACAATAGCAATTGAAAATACCCAGAACTTTTAAGTATTTATACCGTTTAGAAATGTCGGACTAAAAAATTACATAGGGAGGCCAAAAAGTCTCCAGCAAACAAGTTCTTGCCCTACGCTTTTTCATTTGAGTGAGATATTGCACTTACTCAGTTAGGCTTATTTCAATTTAATGAATTTCTCTTTTCAGTTTGATTTTCTATTTATTTTTTAATTTGCAGGTGCCACTTAAACTAAACAGTCATATTTCCAATTGGCAACATATTTAATGTTCTTCGCAACTCCAGGGCAAACTGGAGTTTTAAAATATACTAGTCAACAATATAAGAAAGGCACATAAAACTTCATGTTTATTGCCATGTTGCAAAGCTCTAACTAGGACACTTTTTGCAAGCTGCTTAGCTCCCAGTGCCTCGGTTATTTCAGCTTTTCTAAGAGTGAGCTACCTATTCTGGCTCTGGTTTATAATTAAGTTATCCTAAAATTTTGTTATTGCTCTGCAGTTAGTAGTTTAAAAGAAACTAAATATCACTGAACATTATTTGAAAACTTAGTATAAGTGTCTACTGAAAAGAGAGAGAGAGAGAGGTGGCAATTCAAGTACAATAATTGCAAACGCAGGAAAACCTGCTCAGAATACGTTTTTTTTTTAAACTAACTTATTAAATACTTTTGTCTATAGTCTTCCCTCATCCCTAATATACAAGCATATTGTCTGATCCCAGGAAAGCACTCGGGCTGCCAATTGTACTCCTGCAATTGCAATTAAAGCCACTTGGCCTTTCACCTTATGTCTCATGCTCAAAATGTTCAAGATGTATAAACTGCAATGCACAGCTCTTGTGTGTGCTGTATTTCTTTGCTAACGCTACCTATGGCCCGTCTGCTCTAGCACTGAAATCCCACAGGCAATCTTTCTGCACAGATGCCCCCTCCGAGCAGCCTTTTTGTGGCGTGTACCGGAGTATCAAATTCTGGCAAGGCACTAAAGTCATGTCTAAAACTAAACCCCAGGTTTAGGACGGCATGGATGCAGCCTTGGTGAATAAAGGGTCAGAAGGCTACACTCGGTAGGGGCAGGCTTACCGCAGGGCTCGGGCACGGTTAGTTTCGAGAAGGATGGGAGGAGAGCGGGGCACGTGTGCTGCGGGCCGCCCGGCCTCCCGGGCCATTCCTCATCGGAGGGCGCCCTCTAGAGGGGCACGGCCCCGCTGCCGGCGGCCCGCCGCTCCGCACCGCCACCGCACCGCCACCGCACCGCCACCGCACCGCACCGCCGACCCCGCGCCGCTCCGCACCGCCGCTCTCCGCACCGCCGCTCCCGCACTGCTCTCCGCACCGCCGCTCTCGCACCTCCGCTCCCGCACTGCTCCGCACCGCTCCGCACCGCCGCTCTCCGCACCGCCGCTCCCGCACGGCTCTCCGCACCGCCACTCTCGCACCTCCGCTCCCGCACTGCTCCGCACCGCTCCGCACCGCCGCTCTCCGCACCGCCGCTCCCGCACTGCTCTCCGCACCGCCACTCTCGCACCTCCGCTCCCGCACTGCTCCGCACCGCTCCGCACCGCCGCTCTCCGCACCGCCCCGCACCGCCGCTCCCACACCACTGCTCCCGCACTGCCTCGCACTGCTGCTCCCACACCACCGCTCCCACATCACCGCTCCCTCACTGCTCCGCACCACCTCTCCCGCACCGCCGCTCCCGCCCCGCCCCGCACCACCGCTCTGCACTGCCACTCCCGCACTGCTCCGCACCGCTCCCCACCGCCGCTCCCTCACTACCACTCTCCGCACCGCCGCTCTCTGCACCGCTGCTCCCGCAGAGCCCCGCACTGCCCCGCACCGCCGCTCCTGCCCCACTGGCTCGGCTGGGCCACGCTGACCATTGTGGATGGCCAGGCTTGGAGCTCGGCTCCTTGGTGCAACCCTGAGGGAAAGGAGCCACCGCAGGTGTGATGGGGAGGCAGGAAGGAGAAGCGGGAGGGAAGCAAATCCCCACCATCGTCCCCAGCGGCGTCAGCAGCACCGTTGTGCTGCTACTGAATTGAGACTGATGCCAATACCGCTTGTGAAAATAGCCAGATCATTGGCGTTCATGCTATTTACAAGAGAGCAGTTACGATGAAGCTGTCCCAGATTATTAAAATGCAGCTTGGCCTATAGGAAGGACACATGAAAACCACCCTCGGTTAACTGGCCCCTGAGGCAGGCTGCAAAAACCTCATAATGTAGCCTACGGCCGCCTTTCTTCACAAGCTTAAAACCTGCCATGTCCAAGGAGCCCGCCGCTGGCTGACGTGCTTCACCACCACCGAGAGCAGCAGATGGATTTCCAAAACACAGTGAAATGAGAGGTGGATCTGAGGGAGGGAGGTGTTTCACATTGACTTGGAGTTAGCCCTTCTGCAGAAGTAGAAAGAACTAGTGTAAGCTCAGGCTTCCAAGGATGAACAGGAGCAGCACAGCCATCCCCTCACTCCACGTTTGGGTGATGACATATGGGCCTCACAGGCAAAGTCCAGCCTGGTCTGCAGGTGCTGGAGCTGTGCTCGGCGCAGCAGTGCCTCAGCACCTGCCAAGGGAGCCTCATCCCACCGCCCTGATGCTACCGTGTGCATTTCTCTCACCCATCCCAAACATACTTCACCTATGCAGGACACGTATTCATAGTCACAAACCAGAACACTGCTACATTTTAGACACCATTTCTTTGGTTCTACTTTCATACTTAGTATGAATGTACTTAAAATACTATTTCTACTAAAGTATCTGAAATATATCAAGGCCTGATGTCAGAAACAATGTGTAAGGTAATGACAAAGCATGTTGTACCTACAATACTTGCAGCATTTTCAAGTAACTTAAAAGGTGTTCTGTAATAGCAACAGAGCATAGCATAGATGTCTACTTCTCTCATGGTAATCCATCCTCTGGAAGAGCACCACTCCCTCCACCAGCTACAGAGGAGTCTGGATAAATAGCATAGCCGAGCTTCATGTAGGTTTCAGACGTACAGGATAGTAGAGATGAACCTCACCTCTAGTTTCTGTAAGACTTGCAATTAACTGATCTGTTCCTTAAAGTCTTACCTTCCTATACCAATGGACAGCTGTACTTGGCCACCCTCCCTTCCAAGTAAGAAAGCAACGTCATCACTTAGCAGACATTTCCCCCGTGCAGTGGGAAGGCAGGCAGATGCTGCTAGCATTAACCGAGCTGGTGTGTCTGCACGGAGGGGTACAGAACCTCTGCAAGGACCCCAGCTCCCTCCTGAAAGCAGATGTATGCTGTGAGGTCAGCCTCTTACCGGGATGTATTGGCTTAGGCAGAACATAGTGCTGACATGACTATGCTGTCTCTGATTCTGGTCGCCGTTAGACCGAGCATCTGCACTTACCTGTAGCCAGCCTAAAGCAGACATAGAGATTTAGATCAAAATTGCTACCTGGAGTTTAGGAAGCTGACTAGCTCGGATCAGTGCACAGCTGATCCTGTATATACGTAACGCCACAGAAAGCCACAAACGGGGTACTCCAAAGACAATTTCAGTGACACTGTTGAAAGAAAAAACAAAACCTCAAAAATAAGCTTAAGTGGTCCTAATTTGTTTTCTTATCTGTGTTCAATTAAACAAGTGCAGTTATTTTCTGTTTATTTAGAGATGACATTTTTGTTATGCCAGAGTTTTATTATGTTGTCCAGCTTCCAGAGAACAAAGGAGTGTGTTTATAGAGCTCTTACCTATAATTAGTGTCACACAGTTAAACAAGGGACCTCTGTTTAATAACTGCCAAAGCTGTCACACCTTTTTTCAGAATGAATTTCAGTGATGGACTGCTTGAGCCACAGTTTCTTTAAGAAGTAGCACAAAAATGTGTTACTACTCTAGACCTGATATTCTAACCAACCATATCAGGTGGCAGGCTCTGCCCACAGTGCCAGAGCTCAGAAAATGCTTCCTCCATTATATTTCCACTTAATTATTCCTGTACTTTTCAATAACTTTGTGTCATAAAATCATGGCATATAGTCGATTTGGATTAGCTTTATCCTACCAGGTTATGACAGACTTTCAGCCTAGTCATTAATCTGTCGTCATAAGTTTTGGAATCATATAGACGTGAGAGCCAGCCATATTTAAATTGGGAGGGTATACTTTTTTATGAGTCTACATTTAATTAGAATTCCAATAAAAGTGACACATCCATTTGAGGCAGGCTTAATATGCTGAGTTTAACTTTTCTTCAAAACACCTTTCTTTTAAAGACAAATGTCTGCAAAGAAAAGCAGTATTTTCTCCAGGCATAAGAATCTCCTTGGCCTTTCTTAAGGAAATATGGTCCCCAGGGCAAAGGACCCAGCTGATACTGCAGCTCAGAGGAGACTAGGGAGGCTGTTGAACTAGTCAGCTTGAGTTTATCGCTTCCTCTTGGCCATTTACTCTCCTGCTGTTGCATTAGCAGTGTGAATAGTGAATCAAGTTTCGTAGGGCCAAGTGTGACAGAGCTGTATTAGGTGTTACCAGTGCTACTTTTGCTCCGTAAAGGACCTATAAGCTGGTGGTAGATCTCTCCATGACTCACACATCCTCTTCTTCACTCTACATAACTCTCCTCCCTGCTTCACATGGATCTCAGAGAGCTTCTGGCTGATGCTGATGCATCACCCACTGCCCAGGATGCTCCTTGCAGATGAAGGAATGGGGAGGTGATGAGGATGAGTTTGGATGGTAGGGAGTACAGGCAGAAGAGGCAATTCGCAGTCACAGAAACAATGTTCAGATAAGCTCTGCACCTACCCGTTTCCACAAGCCACCAGGACTCTCACAAGGCATTTCTTTGTCCTTCAGATGAAGACGTGGGTTAGTTTCCAACCTGGTCAACCATCCCCACCAAGAGGATGAGATTCTGGTCCCTCCCGGGAATCAAGGAAATAGCCTCTGCTTTTCATGGCCAGTCTATCAGCTCCCACAACGCTTTCTTATTTTTCTGGCCAAGGCAACAAATGGCCTCTCTGTCTAAGGACTTCAACTCGATCAGAATCCACACCTGAAACACCCACACCAAACTCACCATCCAACTACCAGATCTTTAGTCCCTTGGATGGAAAGACACAGGCCATCAGCATCACCAGCCTTAGCCAGCCTGATACATTTTAATTTATGTGAGCCAAAATAACCTATAAAACCAATGCATTTTTAAACAATTCTGACAGGATGAGTAACATTTGCTGCTTTATAGCAGCTAGTATTTTTTCCTATTTAAACATATTTTTATTATAGAAAAATAGGCCTGCTTAAAGTTACATTTGATTTTATAACACCCTACATTAAGGCCAAGATTTAATACCTGAAAACTGTTTATGTACACTTTAAAAATATTCTGAATCAATGAGCTCTCCTTAAACTCCAATGAGATAAAAGGTGCTATTCTTTACTTATATGTAGTTAAGGAAACTTTTGAGCTCAGCTCACCTTATAAATATGTTGCAAAGTCATGCACTACATTAAATATTTACATTATTTTCAGTCTTTGCAATTGAGCAAGTTCTGATATTTACATTTCTCCTGACTGAAACCACTTTCAGACTCTGTTGCACGTCTGAAAAAAAACCCCAGTTTTCCTGAGTTTGCCCTGAGCATTTAAGTTAGCTCGCAGGAGCAGGAAGACTCTTTGCTTCATTTGCACTGCTAAGAAATGCATGAGACAGTTGAAAAAAAAAAAAAAAAAAAAGCAAGAAAACTGATTTCTTTCCCTGTTGAAATCATTGAACAGAGTATATCCTTCAACAGGATCAGATCTTGGAGGAAAGGCACCCACTTTTCAAACAGACAGGAAGACACAAAGGTTTCAGAGGGTGTGATTCCCATTTACTTCATCCCTCATTGATGACTATGAAAGTGGCTGGGCATTGAGCTGGCTGGGCACTTGCAGAAATCCTTCTGAGGACAAAGACTACTTTACACAACTCTTAGGTGCCATGCTTGCTGTGCCCAAACCTAGTCTGTGATATCATTATGGTTTCTTTCATAGAGTCATTAGCTTTACTAATTTTGCATGCAAAACAATGATTCCATAAGTTATCTTCTTTACTTCATACTTTCTGACAAGTAAATTACTAAAATTGATAATGTTAGCTTTTGACCATTAACAGCTAAGTTACAGTTTCCACCTAAATGCAGCTTGGTAAAATTCCCAGTAAAACTTACAATTCAGTAAGTAAGAAATGCTTTATTTGCCATTTCTTAAGATGAGTAAACGTAAACATTGAGAATCTGGATAAACATTAAACTATATAATTGGTTAAATAAATATTTCTATATGTATTGGGTCCTTTTTGGCTAAAAAAAAAAAATCAAAAAAAAAAGTACCAAATAGAGTTTGAAGAGTTAATTTGTTTTAATTGCTTTCCTAACCAATGAAAATCAACCTTTCATAGGAAAAGCAGAATAAGTTTAAGCATCACTATTTTAAAAATAGAAGCTTACTGCTTATATCATTGTTAAAACTGGGAATTCAAATTACCAAGTATGGGATTCCTCTGATCAACTCTGATATGTATCTACATCTGAGTTTAAAGGGCTCTAACTTTCACTGGGAATAAAGAGGTGATTTTAGGGCATGCTTCCCCTCATCTTAAATCAGGTGAGATGGACAGCATTAGATACAGAACAGAGCTGTTCAGTTGGAAGGGACCTATAATGATCTTCAAGTCCAACGGCCTGACCAATTCAGGGCTGACCAGAAGTTAAATAAAGCATGTTATTAGGGGCATTGTCCAAATGCCTGTTAATCACTGACAGGCATGGGGCACCAACCACCTCTCCAGGAGGCCTGTTTCAGTGTTTGACCACTCTCTCCATAAAGAAATAGTTCCTCACGTCAAGTCTGAACCTCCCGTGGCTCAGCTTTGACCATTCCCACGCATCCTATCTCTGGATCCCAGGGAGAAGGGATCAGCACCTCCCTCTCCACTTCCCCTCCTCAGGAAGCTGTAGGAGCCATGAGGTCACCCCTCATAGGACATTCCTCCCAGCCCTTTCACCAGCTTGGTTGCCCTCCTCTGGACACATTCGAGGACCTTCACATCCTTCTTAAACTGTGGGGCCCAGAACCGCACACAAGACCCCAGGTGAGGCCGCACCAGCGCTGAATACAGCAGGATAGTCACCTCTCTGGACCGGCTGGTTCTGCGGTGTTTGATGCCCCCCAGGGCGCGGGTTGCCCCCCTGGCTGCCAGGGCACGCTGCTGGCTCACACTGAGCCTGCTGCAACCAGCACCCACCCATCCCGCTCTGCAGGGCTGCTCTCCAGCCGCTCCTCTCCCCAGTTATACTTGTGCCCAGTGTTACTCCATCCCAGAATCCCACATTTATTTTTGTTAAATTTCATGCCATTAATGGTTGCCCAATGCTTCAATCTATCTGGATCCCTCTGCAAGGCCTCTCATCCCTCAAGACAGTCAACAGCACCTCTCAGTTCAGTATCATCATCAGACTTGATAATGGTGCATTCAACTCCTGCATCCAGGTCATTGATAAAAAGACCGAACAGAGCTGGCCCTAGAATTGGTCCCTGAAGAGCACCGCTGGTGGCCAGTTGCCAGCTGGCTGTAGCCCCATTCACTACAACCCTTTGAGCTCTGCCCTTCAGCCAGCTCTTTACTCAGGACACCATGTATCCATTCATCTCACAGTTGAACAACTTGTCCAGAAGGATGCTGTGAGGGACAGTATCAAAAGCCTTACTAAAATCCAGAAAAGCTACGTCTACTGCCTTCCCTTCATCCACTGATGCCTGAGCTGTTTCCCTTGGAAAATGATAATAAAACAAAACAGCATGAGAACAGCAGTAGTCCATCAGAGCTAAGGTCCCTCTAGCCCAATATTCTGTCTCCAAAGTGGCCAACCCTAAGTGTCTAAAGGAGAGTATATGAGCAGCGCAGGTCTACTTCTGTCAGGGTTCTGGGGGTGCTCATAGGCCTCAGCAGCTGGGACCTGTCTCCCCTGGGACAAGCCTCCACACCACGTCCTGCCAAAGGTCCAGGGGATGTGTCTCAGCTCACCCTGGGGCCTTCAGACCCACCTGAGCGATGCTATAGGTGTGTCCATCTCTGACCCTGTCTCCAGGATGGGCCTGGGACCTGCACTGCACATTGCCACTCTCCTGGATGGACCCCTCAGACCTAGGTCATGGCTTTGTCATGAATACTGCTAGGCATAACATTGCATAACCCTTCTCTTCCCTTCTCTTCCCTTCTCTTCCCTCTCTCCTCTCCTCTCCTCTCCTCTCCTCCCCTCCCCTCTCCTTTCCTTTCCTCTCCTCTCCTCTCCTCCCCTCCCCTCTCCTCTCCTCTCCTCTCTCGCTTCTCACTTCTTTTCTCTCACAATGAGTTGAATAATGATGAGACTGTTATTTGCCTGAAACGCCAGGGGGTTTTCAGCTCCAAAAACACTTTCAAGGACACCAATCAGAAAGGTTACAAGTGGTAACAGAATTTTGTGTATTTAATCTGTTTCAGAGCTGATGCTCACAAGCATTAACACAATGGGCATGCGTAGCCAAAAGCAGGCTGATGTTTAGCTTCAAAAACATCCCTTGCAGTCTGGCAGAGGAAAGCCACAGAGCTACAGAAAGTAGCAGCAGGAATACAGGCCAAGCAGTCCCTGTTTCCTGAAGAGTGAGAATTTGAAGAACGAGGATCAGTACTGATTATATACAAAAGAAGAGATGTGTTACCATGGAGTATTTTCAAAAGCATGGCACATATTGATCACAATCATACTTCTTGACTTCAAAAAAGTTGTCTGCTGTGCTTCTTGGCTAGCAATGCATGAAAAGGGTTCTGTTGCCTGCCCAGTGCTTGTATGGCATGCAGGGAGAGCTGGAGAGTGGCAGTGCCTGGTGAAGCAGCAAGCCTGGAGCCCTGCCAAGCACAGGTAGTTTTGCACAAGCGAGAACACCAGTGGACATGGAACGAAGGGAAGAGCAGAGCTTGCTCCCACACAAACCTGCAATGGGAAAAAGAGCCAGAGAGAGCCAGGGCATGAGGGTGCCTTGGAGGTGCAAGAGCAGCCAGCAAGAACCTAGCCAAAATGGCCCAGAGGAGCCCTGACACGGGGTTGTGCTCAATGCTGCAAAGGCTACAAGAAGCAACCCCTGGGGGCCACCCCTGAGGCTCACCCTGGGAGTCTAGAAAGCTTCCTCCCCCTGGGTGCAGGGCACAATGGCCACCTTCATGGAGCACGAGCAGCAGGCACCTAGCCAAAATGGCCCAAAGAAACCCTGGCAAGGGGCCATGCTCAATGCTGCAGGGGAAGGCAAAAAAAAACCCAGCAAAAAGAGTAGCAAAATGTCCCCAGCCTCATTGACCCTGGGGGCAAGAATCCTGCTGTGCCAGCAGGACACCAGTGAGTGCTCCAAAGCACTGGGGGCGGGCACTGGGACATCTGTGCATCCCATTTCTTACGGCTACTGCCCCTGGCTCTGCAGATGATAAGGATGGCAAGCTCTTCAGTGCTCCTCAAGTGCCAAGAATGCATTCCCTTGGTCTTGCCACTGCTATCCAGCTGAGAAAGCCTGATAGCCTTGGGCATCGCCAGGTGTAGGTGGCTCTTCTTATCTCCTCAGGAGCTTGTATCTGTTCCTCAAAGGCTGAAGCAGGATTTCCATCCATTAGTTGAGCTTTGAATGTGGCCCCGCTGGGAGCTGGAATTGCAGTGGAGAACTTCCAGCAGCCTCCTCCAGCCTCAAGTCTTCCTCCCTCAGCCTCCTCCAAGTAATTTCACTGGCTCCTCAAGGAATTCTTCTCAGATGTCTTCGGGCTGCCTCCAGGCCAGCTCTGTCACAGTGGCAAAGCCAGGCAGGCTGGCAGCGGGATGCAGGAGGATGCCTCCATTTATCCTGCTGCAGGGCATTGTGGCCGCTGTGTTGGTGGGTGGTGGCACTGTGACATGGGGGTGACAGGGCTCCCCACAGCCCCACCTGCCACAGCCCTGCCCACTGCCCCTCCACCCAGCATCCTTGGGAGAAGTGCCTGTGGGGTGCTGGCCCTGAGGCAGTCCCTGTGCCCAGGAGGCCCAGGGGCTGTCTCTGCCCTTGGTGGCCACGCATGAAGCACGGCTCTTGGGTGTCCCTGAAACATCCTCTGCCATTCCGGTCCCAAGGACAAAACTAGTGCTGTTAACTCTCCTCTCAGGCCACGGTAGAAACCAACCCTGCACCCAGAGACCACTGCTATTAGCCATGTCCTCTGCACCAGAGCTAATGTCCATGAGCTCGTGAGGACCAGGGACATGATCTGGCTAACAAAAACCCTTTCCCAGCAGGGTGGAGATGGTTTCAGCAGCTGGAGCCTGGAGGAAAGCAAAAGTGTAACCAGAGCCATAGGTTAGGATGGATGGTGCCAACAGACTGCCATGAAAATAATACAGGCTTTGAAAAACAAGGGAGCAGAGGTTGCACTGGTGTGGTGGAAAGGTCAGTCATTTTCAGATCTAGAACATTCGGATCCGTGCCCCAAGCACAGCCAGGCAACGATGACCCTTCCAAGCTAAAAACAGCCCATTGCTGCTATCGCCATCACATCGGCTTGTCCAACTGAAACCAAGCTGTGCAGCTCCTCTGGGACCCCATACTGATGGGCTGTGTTTATACAGAATAGAAAACATGCTTCAGCTGCGGAGTAAAACTTTGCTCTTTGGTGACTTAACCTATCTGAGAGATATTTGTCTACCTCATTTTGTGGGAAGGTGTTCATATCCTATCCAAAACCCTAGCAAATCTCTTTTTCCTTTAGGATTTAGTATTTTTAGTACTGAATGAGTAAGGAAGGTACTATTCTTGTCATTTTGTATGGTTTAACTGTACTTTCCTAGGCCAAAATGTTCCATGTCCTTTGATTTAGCCAGAATAAAGAAATAAATTTTAAAATCCTTCATTTTTAAACCTACACATGCCGTAGGTTGTTTTTCCCGTCACCTGCAGTGAACTGATACCTATCAAAGCCACCTCTGCCGCCAACTTCTTAAAGATATCCTGGCAGACATGCTCATTTTAGGCTGGTCTTCCTCATTTGCAGTGATTACTGAGTAACCTTCAGAAGCCCACCTGCACCTAGGCGAGAGCTGGTTAATCAGCAGCATGCTGGCAGGAAGATTTCTCATAGCCATCTCTGCTAAAGAGCTACATAGAAATGCAGAAGATTGCACAGAGTCAATCACCTGACAGATATACATGTAATTAAAGAAAAAGAAAGAGGTCATGAAAATACAGATCTAGAGGAACTATGGGGAGGTAATGAGATGCTTTTGGCACTAAGGAGAGTGTCTTTTACCTGCATTATCAGACAAAAGAGTTACAGCCCAAACTGCAACCTGGATTCTGACTTTCACTCCCAAACAAGTAAGGGAGCATGACCTCAAACAGCTTCAAACCCACAGTTATGCGACTACCACACACTGCAATGAAAACACCTAAGAATGCTTTAATACCTCGCAGACAAACCCAGAAAACCTTCTTGCTCTGCCCCACACATAAACATTTACCCTCCAGTATTATACTATTCCTATACGCAGCTGTCTCTTTCTGCAGCCTGACCCAACGGCCTTACATGTCTATTTTCCTTTTTTTCCCTGTTAATTCCTGTTAAAAAAAAAATATTTCCTGTTAATCAGTTATTTGTGTTAGTGTGATTTATTTGCTTGCAAAGTGTAAGCCTCCTCAACAGGGTGTAGGATTTTTCACTCGTCCGGATGCTTTCCCTCTTGCGTAAAACCTCAGGTGATTCGTACAACTCTGCCCAGACCTCACAGGCCATGGTGATGAGGCTCTCTGTCTCTCCAAAAGCCTTATTGAGTATCACACTTGAGATACTCTTAGCCCAAAGCTGTTAACTGAAGGAAATGACTGGTCCAACATCAGTAAACCCCAACTGAAGAAGAGCTGCACGTAGGAACTTTGACAAAAGGAGGAAAGGGACAAGGTCTGTCCACAGCTCACCCACAGCATCCTTCTGTCTAACCCACCACGCTGTGCCTTACCTCATTATGCAGGAGGTTTCATCCCAAGTGATTAGGCAGCAGTGACACCTAATGCACAAGCTGGTAATTTGTTTTAATACAAAAATACTGAAGGTCCCTCTGCCTTCCCATTTCTAGAACCAGGGTGTACCCTCATGGACAGTTTGCAAGTTTTAGTGAGTTTCCTAGTGGCTCACGGACACAAGCCCATAGGCACGATTTCTGAGCACCTGCTTATCATGAAAGTCAACAAAAGGTTTTGAAAAAATATCAGACATTCTTCTGCCATATAAATGTGGTTTGGTTTAGTGCTCTCCTTTTAAAATTTTAACTGCTTAATTTGCAATTATGGTTACTTACTCATCTCTTTTAAATTCAGATTTGAAAATTTATTTTTAAAATAATCATAATAAATAAATACATATTTGCTGCTGAAGCTTTTTTTAACTGATACCAAGCACTGAGTTGGAGGAGTCTTTTCCCCACTCCATGGAAACAATATATAAATATATAAATAAATACAAATAAACTCACGACAAATACAGGCTCTTTTACAGCTCTAGAGAGAAGAAATACTCCTCATTTCTATTTATTCAGTTTTGCCAACTCAATAATGAGTTCAATCAAAGCAAGAAACTGATTTGGATTTGAATAGCAGGAAAATTTATTTTACTTTTCCAAGCTATGAATAAAATAGCTTTCATGTGCTAGTTTCTGATGGGCTTTCATGTGCTAGTTCTAAAACTGAATAATGAGTGACCAGAAATAATAAGTCAACCATTTATTGATAACATTTCTTTAAAAGAAATCAGTTTTAAGTTAATCATATTTTTTCTATGCATCCAGTATATTCCACATACTTTTTCTTTTTGGCAGATCAGATTGTTTTCAGAAAGCTGGTTTTCTGCACTGTTACTTGAATTTCTCTTTCTTTCCAAAGGCATTTCTACCCAACAGTGAGCAAGAACAAGTATTCTGATAAATAAGATCATTTACTATTTTATAACATAATAACATTTATGAATTTTCCTTAAGTTTTAAAAGGCAAGTTCTATTTTCACTTATACATGAAAATAAAGCCTTCTGTTGGTTAGCAAAAAGAAATATTGATGAAGCATAAAAGCAATCTTTAATTGTAAATCAATATATATTAATATTTACCTATCAAACCCCTAAATTCCTTAGGAAAAAGAACTAAATTATAAAAAGGCAAAACAGGATGAATGTTGCTTATTAAAACTGTGGTCTTCTGGAGGTTAAAATCTTCTGTTTAAAACAACGAGCTCTGCTTATTACAGCTGAGCTACTTGGGAATAAAGGTATTTCTCTGGGCATTGCTATATCCGTTTCTGTGGTTCTTTATACTTTAGTTTGGAATTTTGAAGGCTGGTGGTGATTTTGAAGGTTGATCACGATACAAGGTTTTCCTCCATTACGAACTATTATGTAAACCTAGCTTGAATAAGCTACATAATTTTGCCAAATGATTCTTGAACCTTAGCCAATAATCTGATTAAAGAGAGCAAGAACTCACTTTTTATATTTAAAAAGTGTGTTTGGAGAAACTCCACTGGTCATTCAGACTTCATTAACCTCCAGGTTAATAATTCACATTCTGTCCGTTATATTACATCCTGTCTTCAGGCCAAATTCACCCCTTATACATTCAAACTTGGGGAAAAGTCACTCAGAATGACTATTTGCTCAGAAACCAGTAAAAGTAGAACAAAAAGAAAGAAAACGTATTACGTTGCAGGCCCTTAAACTTCTACAAATGCACTCTGCTGCTGTAAGTCTCCTCTAGAAAGTTCATAGAGCAGCAGCTCTCAGGTGAGAAGAACAATGTAAGAGTGAATTTAAAAACTAAGAAGCACAAGACAGCAGCGCAGAGCAGGAACTGTAGAAAATAGCTTTCTTACCTAATGTGTACCCAAAGCATTACTGGCTATGCTGAACTGATTTCTGCACACTGTTAGAGGAGCAATGATGATTCATAGAAAGATAATACACTGAGCTATCTCCGACAGAGTCCATAGCAGATCTTAACAGATGGGACAGATCTCCCAGTGTGCTCCCCCGCCAGCATCCATTACCTCTATTGTAAATCCTGAGCCAAAACATTACTCAGTGCGTGACCTGTCCATTCACAGAAGTCATATGCTCCTTTGAGAAGACACAGGGAGTAGAAGCAGGAGGGAAGGCAGATTTTACGTAAGTCTTCTTTTTTTTTAATGCTGTCTACAGTTTCCTCTGTCCTGAATCCCGAAATGTGTTACTTCCGTGTTCCACTTCTTCACAGTGCAAGATGTATTTGGCCTTAAAGACATGCTGAGCCTTTTGCAGAGGAACAGCTTCACTTATACTCATCTACATCTATGAATCAGATAAAAGTCTGAAGGGCACAAAGATTATTTTGGGAAAAAAATCTTAATATTCATATGTATCTCTAAAGTCTCAGACTGGAATACCATGCCTTATCCCCCAGGTTTTCCTTGTTCTTACCCATCCCCATCAGTGATGCCTTGTGCTGAAAGACTTTGAACAAGGAAACAGATTCAGTTTATCCTTCTAACTCATTTGTGTCAAGAGCAGGTCAGTTCTCTCCCTCCCTCCCTGTCTTTGAACTTCATTGGTAGATACATTACAGCAGAAAGTAAAACAGTACTGTCTTGATTTTTCCAATGCAGGATGACTGACATCTAGGTGATAGACAGATCCTACACACTCCTTTGAATGACTCTTAGAAATATTGTAGTCCCTACCACCTAGAAAAAAAACAGTTCTTTGCTTATTTTTGTTGATTAGATCACAAAAATCCAAGACACTATTTCCAGGGAGAAAAGAAACCAAATAATCTTTGGTCATTATTTCTGAGAGCAGGCTAGACTTGAAATGGATAACATATAGTTTGAGGCTTGCCATTTTTTTCTCTTGTCCACTCCCTGCCCAAACACTCGAAGTCAAATGCATCCGTATAATCTACTTATAAATGTTTCCAGACTTCCAGACAATGCAAAATGATACTCATACCCAGCTCTGACAGCCTTTTTCACAGACATTGCAGAACATTGTCCAAAATGTGCTGATTTGCAGACACTTCTTATACTCAAATCTAAGCAATTTCACATCAAATATTTCTTGCAGGTCTAATTTTAGAAAAATTCCTGAAGACTATTATAATGTAACAAAATCTAACGTGAATGACCCAGCAAAGTGAAGTATAAAAAGCCTGCATTAATATTCAAAAGCCTGGATATTCAGTTCTTAGAGGTCTTGCTTCCCATCAGCTTTTGCAATGCTTTAAAAAATGAGAGTAGTACCAACAGCCGAAAGTTAGAAGTTGGGGTTTTTTTATAAGCTAATGTTTGAAAAAAATTAATAGGTGCCTAATACACCTGGATGAAGTATTCATACACATGGCTGCCTTCTGTTTCTGTGAAAGTGTTGCTCTCACGGGAGTCTGTTTTACAGCCTTTTGGTATCTGGCTATTGACAAGTCTTATATCAGAGCAAGTCCGATTTACATTTTTAGTGCCAAAGACCTTAAGAAACCACAGATGAAAACAAAGTAGGTTGATATCATACAAAGTATACTCTGATCTTTAGCAACCACAAGAAATGTGTGTTGTGCTGCCTTTTTTCCCATGAATGTAGCACTCACAAAAGTAAACCTCAAGAATATTGTTTCATTAGGAATCTATATAACTTTTACTGCAAGTTATCACCTGACTTGGATCTAACAACATAATTATAAATACAAAAGGATGATGAGTTGACAGTATCACAAGACCGTTGACAGAAACCAGCAAGTCAGTAATGAGCAGTTCTCAAAGATATACCGCATTGTTTCTTTTAAAATTCTTGATTATGACATAGATACTACCAAAAAAAATTTTTAAAATAAGTCCAAGATCATCTCTATTTTGCTGACAAGGTAAGCAGACAGTGTTTCATTGGAAACTGTTTTATTACAGAAAGGCACATATATTTTGCAATAGCCAAATAACAAAAACAAAACAAAACAAAACAAAAACTTTTAGGAAGAGCTGAATAGTGGTCCTTTCTTCATAAAAGTGAAGAAACAACTGACATCTTTTACTATGAGAAGTCATGGAAGTATCCCTGAAGAGGGAAGAGGACTTCATAAAACATAGGTGTCTCTTGAAAAATTGCTTTTTCAAGCAGAAAGAAGCAGGTGAGGATGCTTCACATCCCTTCAGACTCATCTAGTTGACCCAGAATATCTTTTCTCAGAATACAGGGATGCAAAGCACAAATTAGTATATATATATATATATATATATAAAAAGGGTAAAGCAAGCAAAACTATCAGAGCTGCACAGCAGCCCTGCACAGCAGCCCTGCTGAGTCAGTTCTCATGGGCTGGAAACAGGACCCTATGTGCTAAAGGAGAATTGACAGATTACCTGCTAATTAGACAAGAATTTAGAGTGATGGTGGATTTCCAGATCAATTGACAATAAAAAAGTCAGTGCACACTATGAGAAGAAATCAGGAGACAAAGCCATGGATGGCTGAGAGATCATATGTTCAGTAAGAAACACAATGATACTTAAGAATAGCAGGAAAAAATATTTATTGGAAAATACCCTCTCCATATACCATCTCTATGTCTTAGTCCTAAGACAATGCCCTAATAAACTAAAAATTTAAATAAATAAAAAAGCCTGGAGAAAAAAAGAAGAATGTGGGGGGAAATCTAACCACTGAGATAATGTTTGCTAGACAGAAGGGACCATATATGAGCTAAGCAGAATACACCAGCCTTTACAATGAAAAATCAGCTTTATTAAGAATCAGTTGATTTTGCCTTCTTTTTCTGCATGAATCTATAGATGGATAAATAATAGTTTGTTGTGAACAGGCAACACATTAACAGACTAGATCATAGGCTTCTAAGCAAAGAGGACTTCTGGTGTCATAGCCATGTAGGATGGTCGTAATGACTGGGAAGCAGGAAGACTGCTGTTCAGTGACCCAGTCCTGAGACAGAGAGAGGGAAGGAACGATTCTTCCACTACCTCAGGAGCCAAGCCTGTTACCTGGGAGCTGAAGTCCTGATGGACTAAAAGCTTAGTCTATAATTATGGCATGCATCATGGATCAAACAAACGTCCCAGATATGACCCGTGCACTTTGAAAGCTTTGGTGCAGCTAACGCATCACAGTCATTCAATAACATTTTCTATAGACTGGATTTCCAGCATAATCCTGTGTTTTCTTAACTTTTTGAAACCTTTGCATTTTGGGCTAATGCCCATTCTGGGGAGTAGTACTGTTAAAATCAAAAAAGGAACAAGCAGAATGGCTGTGAAAACTTTCAAAATGAAAAAAAAAGTTTCATCATAGGACTGTATAGAACAGTCCTGTTTTTAAGTTTGGTACTTGGAGTGATGTGGGCACTAGTGCATTGCTGGCCTGAAGAAAAGATTAGAATTTTTTTTTCATATAATGTGATTATTGAATTATTACATACTAAGCATACACAATAAAAACATTAAAATAAAAGAGTCCATGCGATCACCTAGAAAGAGAGGCACTGGATAGATACACACAGCCAGGAAAGCCTGCACTAGCCTATATTGGTATTAGGAGACTTTAAAACCTCACAGGGTAAATTGGCCACCACATCTCAGCTAAGTGTGAATGCAGATAAATAGACGTATGGCAGAGAAACAGAATGATTCCAACTGAATCAATGATTTCAACAACTGAATACGTGTGTAGGCCTGAAGAAGGAGCAGGTTTAACATGCATAGTTACCTCTGCTACCTATAACAGTTTTGAATTTCAGAAATCTCTTGAAATTCACCTAGTGTCATAGAAAATGACCAACAGGCAGACTAAATGTCTCTATATACATATGGAGATATATATTTATAACTCCATATGTAGCAATCATAGTCTACCTGTCTCATACATATTATTCTTCATAGAAGCGTTTCTTCCTTATGATCCACACATCCCTGAGGTTTCAAAAGCTTCTGAAGGAAAATGGTACTGGAATTATGTAGGGGTCTCAATGTTCATTAGCAACATTTGCAGGTCTACAAATCAAAAAGTTGAAACCCCTCCACTTGGAGAACTAATGAACAAGAAGTAAGTTGTCTTACTTTGTAAACAGAAACAGATTGAATTCACCATGGTGCAACTGTTTCATTTTTATCTTTTCCCCTTTGTTGTTCTTCCCAAAGAATAAATCAAAATATTTCAACAAAATTAGTTGGAAGAAAATGGGTACTCATAAAAAGAAAAAAAAAGCTGCCCAGTTTAGTCACAGGGCTCCAACTCCAGTCCGTTACTGTCAATACCTTAGGCTCAGAATAAAACTTCGCCAAGCGTGTCCTTGATAGGATTTGGGGTAATGGGAAGAAAGGGACCTGCAGGTACAATACAGGACACACTGAAGACTGGGGTTGATACTGCACAGAAATACAGATGATGTTTGCTCAATATTTATACTCACAGAAAAATGGTAACATCCTCCCTCTAGTACAGAATTTGGTTAGTCATGACAAGATAAATTGACCAAAGGTCTTCAGATCTGAGTCACTGGGAGCAGCTGGTGTTTAGCAGCCTATGTGCTAGATACCAAGGAAACCTTAAAAACAGGAAATATCAAAACCAACTCAAGAGAGTAGAACTGTTGTGAATTTGTACTTTTCTGATTCATTCAATGATTTGCAGATGTCCTCCAAAACCTATGGCCAAGTTATAAGAAGCTAGGCAAGCCTAGTCTTTAAATGAAGCTGACCCATAAGTCACAAATAGCAGATCCAAGCTAAATTGCTATGGATTTTTTTCCTGCCAGAGAAGACAAATGAGTTTCTAAGAAGTTTCAAATTATCTTGTTCTTAAAGAAACCTGTATCCCAAAATCTATTGGTAAAAGAAGTGGTAAAGTATTCATTATTATTTTTAGAATTTCAGTGTTTACATTACAGCACATCAGCCAAATACAGATCTGCAGCCAAAATCTTCTCTGCTACGTTGGTGTAAATCTGAAATAGTTGACCTCCTTTCAGGGAAAATTTAAACTGATTTCACTGAGATCAGAATTTGGCTCCTAAAATCAGCAAGCCCAACTCTTTATCAGCCCAGTTTGATCCCATGATTCCACTCCGTTGGAAAGGTTGGGCAATTTAGTCTTACTTTGCCTTCAGGACTGTACAATGATGTTGAACAATTCAAAGGGCATCAGCAAACACCACTGGTCTCAAGAAAAGTCTCTCGGACAGTTGTTAATCCTTAGAGGAACTAAGTAGCAAATACATACATGAGAAAAGAGCTTGTTCTCTCCTCCTAAAATAATGTGAATGACAGAATTCCTGCCTTTGGAGAGAGAATTAGTGTGTTGCTCCAATATTAAGCATGGGGAATAGAAATTTCCTCCAGGAATGCAATTTATTTACTGTGCTTTCAGCTGGACAGAATTTGTTTCCCCTGTATTCTGGGGGAGCAGGGGGGAAGACTTTCTGTTCTATTTTAATTAAAGATATGTGTACACACAAGAAGACCTGCAGATCCAGGTATCTGTTCTTCTTTCCCTCCTCCACTGCAGGCAAACTTTAAAAAATACAAAAAATCATAATTTTGTAATTACAAGTACACAGGAAAGCAACAGCCTGTATGTTTTACTTTGCAAATGAGCTATTGCTGACCTAAAATCAACCTTTACTTTAACATCTGAGAGAACAGTATACTGAATTAGAGCTGAGTACAGCACTACCACCCTCATCCATAACACTGTTAGAAAACTTCTTAACCTATGGAGACTAAAACATTCTTCCTCTCTCTGGAGTAAGTTCTTCCCACCAGCTCAGGAGGTTTATTGACCAGTTGTAAGTAACATTAAAACTATTACGAAGCCTCTTAAGCAGTAAATAAAAGAATAATCAAAGGATTATGGAAGACAGCCCACCATCCGTGGGTAGACAGATTTAAAAATAATTCCCTAAAGACTACTGGGTTCTAAATTGACAATTTTATTTAAAGTAAGGGACCCAGACATTGCCCTGGACAGCCAAGTCACTTCAATGCTCAGATAAGGTCAAAAAAAGCAAATAAAAGGTAAGAGGGCACAAGAAAAGGGGTGGTAGGAAATGTTGCCATATGAATGATGCCATTATTTACATCAGGAGTTCATGCTCCTCTGCAAATACAGGTGGTACTATGAACGCTCTCTCAATAAAGACACTGTAAAATTAGATGGAATTAAGAACTGGAAGCAAAAAAGGACATGAAAAAAGATATCATAGAAAAAGAACCTGAAGGCACTGAAGTTGTCTGCTTCAAAGAGAAAACTAACTACAAGTCATCATAAGAGAATACCGGTCATCTAGGAAAAAAAAAAAAAAAAGACATTAATTTACATTATACATAACTAAGTAGGCAATCAGTGAACAAACAAAAGGTAGTAAATGTAAAACTGCAGGAGTGGACTTTCTTTATGCACAGTTCATCTGCTGAACCTTCTGAAGCCAAAAATTCAGAAAGGAAATGGAAAGACAAAAAATATGTAGAAACATTTTAATGCACAAATGCTTCATTGATACTCCAAAGAACACAGTACAAGTCCTGATTCAAAAGTTTCTGAAGGCAACGGAATGTTTTCTATTCGTCTTGAACTCAGATGAGCCTATTGTTATGAATTTCCATGATTTGTGAGAGAGAATATAAATCCAAACTTTAAAAGAATACAAATGTAGTTTCTGTGTTGTTATTATTATTTCAAAAGTACTTGTATTGGTTTCTCCCTCGGGATAGATAATGGAAATGGTATAAAAAGAAACATAATGAAAATGAAATTTGGAAATAAAATTTACCAGAAAAAGAAGCAATATCAAATAACAGCACTCCCAAAATTGAATGCAGTTATGGAAAGTTGCCATCTGAAGAGCTGACTTGTTCACATCCATTACTCAGAAACCACTTCGAAGATGGCAGATGCCTAAATGTGTGATACTTAGTACTTCATAGAAATCTACAGTAGATGCAGACACATGTAAGAAGTATTTCAGCTGTTTAAACAATCTGTTTTGCACAGAAAAGCTTTTGATCTTTTGGCTGGTAGTTTTCATGAAATATGGGGAAAGAACTTAAATGTAATAACACCAATAGTGAAAACAGTACATGGAGGCACCTGAAACAAAAACAGATTGGTAAAATTAACACACACATTCACACACACGGAGGAAAACTGGAACAGAAAATAAAATA
This sequence comes from Falco biarmicus, assembly GCF_023638135.1. Lineage (NCBI taxonomy): Eukaryota > Metazoa > Chordata > Aves > Falconiformes > Falconidae > Falco > Falco biarmicus. The sequence continues at coordinate 3,907,413 of NC_079291.1, read as the reverse complement.
AATGTAATTATGCAGCTCAATTCACAGAGCAACTGGACCAAAACCTTAGTTATTTCAAATACTTGCAGCATTGTCCCCCAGCAACTCAGATGTGTGAAAACTGTCTTCATGAAAACTGGAATCTATTTGTACCTTAGTGACTAATAACAAAAATCAATGCTCCTTTGTCCTTGTAGCAAGCATCATGTGGGCCTTTATCTCTAGTGCTGATCAGCCAGAAGAGCAAGGTGGCGAAAGACAGCAGGTGGAACAAAGGAGCAAACAGCACAAATAGGAAATGAAAGAAAGTGAGAAGAAACAAAGGAGACAGCAACATAAGTAAAAGACATAAAAAACCACAAACTAATATAATATCTACAGATGAAGTGATATTTCATCTTAAATTCCATTTTTTTGAAGTCAGAGAGGGATTTCCACGGCCCATTGACCTTGTGTTCACCTTTTCCAAAGGGCTCGGTTTCATTCACCATGCTCTACAGTTACAAGGACTTTGAAGTCTGCCTAACAAAATTTTGCAACAATGCTAATTACTTCACAAGTTTTTCACCAGGTACTGAAACCGTGTTTGCTACAGGAGTTGTTCCCCACCTTTATTTCTTTTCCTAATTTAGTACTGAGAGAAGAAAAAGACAGATATAACCAGAGAAAAATGTTCAAAACCACAATTTAAAAATATTTGCAGAAGAATGAACACACATACATACACTCAATGAAAACTAGGTGAACAGAAATAAATGAAGATTATGGGTGGGAAAGAAGTCTTGCATAGAAAGCAATGAAAATGACACAAAGTGCTATGGAAACTAAAAGAAAAATAAAATATGACAGAAGAAAAAATATAAGGCAACAACATCTGATTTAATGAGCGTCTAGAAATATGATAAATATTGTAGCTACTGAGATCTGAGATAACCCTGAATCTGACTCCATAATTTTTCCAGCTTGATTTAGGAAAATGCTTTAAAATGGACTTGTTGGCATTTAAAAACCATTTTCAATCAATGCAAGACATACAATCTTGAGTTACCTTGCAGTTACAAATTGATAAGATCACACAGCTGAGTGGTAAGTCACTGCAGATTTTTTACTCCCATCCCATCACCCCAGCCAGAAGCAGGTCAGCTGGGGGATAGTGGGGACAGCCTGAGCCGCAGGCATGGGGCATCTCACTGGGGATTAGGATGGGCTGAGGCTGGACCAGGATGTCCACCCATGGGTGGGGGTCAGGATCTGCAGGGTCTGTGTCCCAGCAAGCTCCTCCAGGCCCTCAGCAATGGCTTGAAAAACAAGACTTGCTTCCCCTTAGTGTCTTTCTTTGCCTGCTTCCCACTCCAGAGGAGTGGTTCCAGAGGATAAATGGTTGCCTCTGTAGTGTGGGCTCAGAGCGGGTGCCTGCATTAGACGAGAGAACAGATAGCCCATGATCCTTGCAGAAGATGGACTAGAGGAGGAGGAGGCTTCACACCCATGAGACAAAACTGAGAGGGGGTCCCAGAGGTAGAGATGGAAAGAGAAAGCTTGTAAACCCCCAAATCAAGTCTTTAATGGACCCTTCCACTCAAAACATTACTAACTCCACCCAGTCCGTTCCCTCAGCAAAACCATAATGCAAAATTTAGTAGCCCCTTCATGAAAACCCACATAGCCCCTACAAAAACCCTACTAACTGTTCCCAGCCCTTCTTCCCTCCCCATTCTCCTTTACCTGCTCCAAAACTTCTCACCCACCACTGCAAGACTGAGTCATTACGCTGCTGAGAAACTTTGAGCCAGCTCTGGGACCAGGTCCAGCAGCAGTACAGCTGCTCTCACACGATGGTGAACCTGAATCATTAAGCTCTGCCAGACATGAGCCACAAGGGTATCTCAGCACACAGACCCGCAGTGCTCCTGCTTGTCAGAGAGTTTATTAGCCCAGGCAAAGTGCCAGACCTTGGCAGACCCATGGGTCTGTGGGATGCAAAGCTTCAAGGTGTGGGAGCACTTCATACTTTTCCAGGTTTTCCATTAATTGAGGTTAAACTGAATTTGCCAAAGGGCTGACTGGTCTTGAGCTATTTTTCCCTTTTGGTTATTTTCTCTATAAACAAATTGACTTAACTCAGCATCTATTATAATTCTTTCCATAATAGGTTAGAATCTAGAATTCATGGATTATCACTGAAAAGTTTTGTGTCAGTCTTTCCACCTGCTGCTCTGGTACCTGGTTCAGTCGCGCTTTTGAACAAACTGGTAGCCTAGCTGCATCTCCAGTTCAAACTGCTGCACCTATGTGAGCAATTCAGTTGTTTGAAGGTAATCTTGAAACCTCCAAAGTAATCCATGTTATGGATCCAGTGCACAGATCTCCTTCTGCCAACCCAGTGGTCATAGGCCCAGTGTCCACCCTCCAACTACACTCCAAAAAGAGGAGCCTGGGGTAGGTTAATGACTTGTACAGGTATGATATACTAAGTACTTGGGTTACTGAGCTCCTCCACCCTTTTTTTCAATTTCTTATCAGCCCAGCTGTATATTATTTGGATTAATTTGATTGTAACATACCCAGTTCCAAGGGAAAACAGTATAATCAGAGAATGAGTTGTCAGCATTCTTTCAGAGGTTAGTAGGAAAGAAGTCTTCCTCAGAGGATAACACAAAAGATGTTTTTCTTCCTCCAACAGATAGAAAAGTGGAGGACAAACTGAAAATATAATCTAAAGTTACATAAATAATAAATACAACAGAAGTTACATACTTCTGTGTTATGTCAGAAGAAGAGTATATGAGAAGCAACAAGCCATAACCCTGCAAAGGCTAAGGAAACTATGTATTTTGTTGATTTTATGAACCAGGCTTAATTAGACAGAATATGGATTCAGAGACTTTGCTTTACCTGGAGTGTTAAAGGCTAAACTGACACGTCTTCAGAAAAGGACACAATGAGGCAGCACGTCCACCTGGTGAAGAATGAAAATCTGCTGGATAAGAGGGTTTGTGTTTTAAAATCACTTCTGCAATCACAAAATATACATCTCGTTATCATTTCTAGAGCTTCCCTTTCATGTTCCCAACAGAATCAGACAGTTGAAAGTAACTAGCATTATCATAATGGAAATAGAATTCCCCCATTCTCAATATAGAAAGTATTTTAGTAAGGTTACTTAATCATGATGAGATTCACAGTACATCAACTTAGTCTAGAAAAGTGGCTTTACCCCTGTTATGTATAAAATTTATTACAATTTCTTTTGTTGGTACCTTAAAAAAAACCCCAATCCCTAACTTACAGAAACTTAGCACTCTTTCTCTGACTGAAGTTTTATAATACATTTATTACCATGGTATCCAAACACAAAAGAATTGTAAAATCTCTCTGTAGGAGCTTTCAGTTTTCTGCAGAGAACAAAATGGATGGCTTGCAAGTAGAGGAAGTGCAAGAACCATTACACTAATGATGGCACCAGGGAAAGGTGGGATTTTAGGACAGCATGTCAGAAGATGGACCCCTCTGTGTGCCAGTTTTTCTACCTGCATAATGAGTTTAAAGAGCACAATCATGTTCCTAGAGTGTTTGAGCTTTACAGAAAAGAATTTGTTATGGAAACAGAGACATTATTACCCTACCAATATCAAGACAATGACAGCAAAAATGCATAAGACCTTCTATGTTGAGCTTGAACAGAGTTTCAAGTTTTCGTAGTGCTGCTCATGCTGAATCTCCAGGCATTTACTCTCACTTTCTCTTTCATTTTCACTGTTTACATTGAAATAACTGCTGCTGGCCATACTCCACATCAGATGAAACAACAAATCAAACTAACTTTTCTCTCTTACGATTTTCCTAAGCATTATACTTTCTGTGACTACAGACTACCGGGTACAGAACAGAGTTTCAAATTCTTCACCAAGCACCTTATATTCTCTGAGTCATTCCCTAACAACTGTGTTCCCCCAAACCAACACGACACTGCAAGATAGCCCAGAAGGTAGACTTTCTCGAACACTTCAAAGAAGCATATTAAAAAGCTTTTGCATGCCAGGGCGGGGGAAAAAAGGTGTTGTAAATAAAAAAGGACGAAATGCAACTACTGGAAAATGTGCTGGAACTTGTCTCTCTCAGAGTAACCCTTGTGGCACCCTTACATTTGGTGTTATAATCCAGATACCCACTTTGCAGTGGCACTATGCCATGATCCGTAGTCACAAGAGGGAGCGTGTTTTAAGCTATATAAACAGTGGGCTCTTGGAACATGGAAGGACATCACTACACGCAATTATCATTAAATAAAATGATCCTACTCTTTTAAGTTAGGACATAACATAAGCTAACACCCAATATTGTCAGAAAGCTAAGGAACATAGCAGACAAAAAATAATTTCTTTCTGGAAAGAAAGAATGAAGATAAAAATAAGCAGGTGAGTAGATGGGTGCACTGTTTATCTTCTCTAGGAACACTTCCATCTACCTTTGTCTAGTTAGCTGGAGAACTCTGGCAGTTTCCTATTCTCTTATTTAGCAATCATGAAGACAGATCTATTTTCAACTTGGATTATCTAAGAGACATTCCTGCCCTGATTGACTACCAGTCACCATATACAGTCACAAAAGAGCAGCATACAAGCTTTCTTAACAACACTATCCCAAAACTGTTCCACAACAGTGACTTTCAAGAGAAAAAGAGGGTGTAATTCTAGTCTTCTGTCTTTGCTGAGACTTGTAAAAGAGCAATTACTGAATGGAACAGCTGCCAGCTGAGAAATGGAACTACAGAAGCATATGATATGCTATCCATACAGACAGCAATCACTTTATTCCAGAGATTAATTCAAATTAAGATACGGTTCCCAGGACAGACATGAATTGGTGATCTAAAGGTGAAAAGCTCTGCAGCTAACAGAAACGATGCACCTTTTTGCTGCACAAGTAATAAACTATACATTGGAGATGTCCCTGACTCCTGGAGAAGGACCAAAAGTGTAGCAGTGTGTTCTGACCCACTGCAAAATGCAGCTAACAGGAATACACAAATCATCCCTCTGTTGTAGTTCAGAGCGTACAAGTATTTCATGGTAATTCTTTCTGTATTCAATGGAATCAAAGGAAGTATATTACTTCCTGGGAAACCACACATCTTGTTATGTTAGTTGGATTTTTGCTAAGCACATACTCCTGTCATCTGATATTTTGTTATTAGCAGATCCCAGAGTTGTCTTCAAAAGGTAATTGTAAATCCTTCAAAATTAATTTTTTTTCTAAATAAGAAAGGGTTGATTTGTTGCAAATTGCTAATGAAAACAGTAATTTAAAAAATACAAATATGTTTCTTTCCTTATTGATTCTGCTTTATAGCTGAAATGATGCAAAATATTATTATCCCTCTATATCACAGTTGTTGCTTTTCACACAATTTGCAATCCAGTCTCTGAGATTTTGCAGTTGTCTTCCTCCAGGCAACGTCTGCAAAAACTATACATTACTACAACTCTGCATAGAATCAAAGTCAATGATAAAATGGAAAGTGGAGATGGAGGAGGAAGGAACGAGAGAAGATCAAGCCTGCTAAACCATTGATTTATTAGCATATAATACTGAAAACCTTCTTCAAAAAAAAAAAAATGGCCCACAAGGTCTGTTTTTGATAACTTTGCCTAGAAAATCAAATTGACATATAGGGATACATTTTCAAAGCAGTGCACAAAAGTTTTAACAACCTGATTCCCATTGACATTAATGAGTCACATGGCTGAAATCCGGCACAGTGCTTTGAAAATATACCCTACAGCCTTTTAAGCCTGCTTTGGGGAAACCAGAGCACTTGCCTCCTAAGTAACCTTTTGGTTGCAAGTCCCAGTTACAGCTATGGGCTCTGTTCTTCACCTGCTGGAGGAAGCTTCCTCCCGTGCTGTGTGAAGATGGCCACAGCAGAAATGTTTTGTGGCTGTGCATGATGCTGCTCCAGTGACAACTCTGCTCCTCCGTGACCAGGGCAGGGTGTGGGTAGGGAAAGGAACGTGGTCCAATGGCCGATGCCATAATTGGAAACAGCTTCCAAAATGGTTTTAATTATGATGAGATTTGGCCTGGCATTTACTGTAGCCAGACTTAAGATTGCCCAGCCTTCTGTCCCGAGCTACAGTCTCACTGTTGCGGTGCAAAATCTTCAGATATGTCAACAGGCTCAAGAACTGTAATTCTCCACCCCCACCCCCCTTTCTCTACTAAATGGTGCTACAAAAGCAAACAAACAGGGAACTTTGCAGGGAAATGTGGTAATTGTATTATACCAGCTACTAATTTACCCCTTCACACAGTCTCACCTGCTTTATATCCTTAGTCCATCATAGCAATAGCTTCACTTCCTCATTCCTTTCTTACCAATAAAATGAACATTTGAATTAAAACAATTCCTGTCTAGTGAGAAACAGGAAGAAGTTTCCCCTCTCCTCCTGAAAAAAAAAACAGATAAATCTATTTTGGAAAGCGTAACAGCTTGAAATTAAGAAATGGAGAAAGCCAGTAACAGAGCAAATTATTTGCAACATGCCTTTACTGATGTTAATTAAACGGAATGCTATTTATATCTTCTCAGACATAAGGAGAGGATCTTATAAACCTTTGAAATGTTAAACCTGGACAATCCATAGACACTACGGAGGAGTGTGGGTTTTGTTAAGCCTGAAAACATTTGGTCATGCAAAAACTGTAAATACTTCAGACATATATCAAAAGATAACATAGTTAATGACTAAAAAGGATGCAGTCTTTGGCTAAGCTCCATGGCCAGAGTTCAGAGCATTTTTGGTGAGCTGCTTGGTTAGATGCCTTAGCAGATCAGCTCTGCAAAGAAGCAATATTGTCTCTGTGTGGGACACAGGCACCTTTCAAAGGCTGTCCCAGGATTACTTTCTGTGATGGGTTAAGGCAAGAAGCACAAATCAAGGTTTGGATTTTTGCTGTAACTTCTTTCCAGCAGATGGCTGACCAGTGCTGCTCAGGTATTAGAAGCCTATTCCCTTTATTAAAAAAAAGAAAGCATTGAGCTTGCACAATTAGTCTGGAAAAAAAAGATCACAGAACTGGAAAGCAACACCGATGCCACCTTCCTGCACATGAACTACAAATTTATATTTTGAAGATAGATAGCTGTTTAACATCTTTGTCGGTGACAGGGACAGTGGGATTGACTGCATCCTCAGCAGGTTTGCCGACAACACCAAGCTGTGTGGTGTGGTTGACATGCTGGAGGGAAGGGATGTCATCCAGAGGGACCTTGACAGGCTTGAGAAGTTGTCCTGTGAGAACCTCATGAAATTAAACAAGGCCAAGTACAAGGTCCTGCACGTAGGTCAGAGCAATCCCAAGCACAACTACAGGCTGGGCAGGGAATGCATTGAGAGCAACCCCGAGGAGAAAAACTTGGGGGTGTTGGTTGACAAGAAACTCAACATGGCCCAGCAACGGGCATCTGCAGCCCAGAAAGCCAACCATGTCCTGGGCCACATCAAAAGAAGCATGGACAGCAGGTGGAGGGAGGTGATTCTCCCCCTCTACTCTGCTCATGTAAGTCCCACCTGGAGTACTTTGTTCAGTTCTGGGGTCCCCAGTGTAAGAAGGACATGGACCTGTTGGAACACGTCCTGAAGAGGGCCACAAAGACAAACAGAGGCTGGAGCACCACTTCCATGAAAACAGGCTGAGAGAGTTGGGGTTGTTCAGCCTGGAAAAGAGAAGGCTCTGGGAAGACCTTACAGCAGCTTTCTAGTACCTAAAGGGGGCCTACAAGAAAGCTGGAGAGGGACTTTTTACAAGGGCATGTAGTGATAGGACAAGGGGTAATGGCTTTAAACTGAAAGAGGATAGATTTAGATAAGACATTAGGAAGAAATTCTTCACTACAGGAGTGGTGAGGCACTGGAACAGGTTGCCCAGAGAACTGGATGCCCCATCCCTGGAAATGTTCAAGGCCAGGCTGGATGGGGCTTTGAGCAACGTGGTCTTAGTGGCAGGTGTCCCTGCCCACGGCAGGGGGGCTGGAACTAGATGATTTACCTGCTTTGGCAGGGGGCTGGACTAGATGATCTCCAGAGGTCCCTTCCAACCCTGACCATTCTGTGATCTTCAAGATCCCTTCCAACCTAAACCATTCTAATGATTCTATGACGCTATGATTAATGTTGATATAGTTATGTTATATAGTTAGGCATAAGTAATTTAAAAGTGCAGCATTTATCTTCCTAAATACACATGAAAGAAAAAAAATAAGTATTTTGTGCTCACTGTTAGTCCACAGCCAATGTAGCATGATGCAACTCAGCTTAGTTCCCAACAAGCACGTTACCTTGCATCTACTGTGGTCTTTAGTACAGACAATCACTCAGACTCAGCTGGGGCTTGGTAACAGGTTACCTTGATTGTACATTTGAGAAACTGGAGAATAAATAGCAAGGTATGTGCACAATACAGTACAGGTTAGTAACAAACATTCAATCCTACTTTTTTCTTTCAGTGTAATCTGCACAGGTAAAGTCACATAATTTTTTACAGGGCCGTTGCATTTGCTTGCATTGCAAGTGTTAACTCTTCCTGTGTGAACTTTTTTCAATAAACTGCAATAAACACCCAGTAGTCATGTACAAATTAAAGCACTACTTTCCTCTACAACAGTACTTTTCCTTTTTTTTTCAGTTTTTGAGTGAGTCTGGTTTTGTTTGTTCAGTACACTCACTGGCATACATCATGACATACAAAAAGGTAATACAAAGTGTTGCATCATTACCAGGAGCCTTATCTAAAACCAAACCAAAACAAAAAAGCCCACTTTCTTTTTTAGAAAAGGTTCTATAATGTAATGGTTGGACTATTACTTAGTTTACATGTTGGCTACACCATTTTCCCCAGCAAGCTCTGGTCAGCGAAACACAAGGCAGACTAAGAGACCTGTGACGTGACTTGGAACAATGTATGAGGTTACTCCGTTTCCCTCTATTAATGGCTGCCTTTCTGCAGAAGGTTACTGCTTCCCGAGACACAGGACCTGACGGCATGAATGCTCAGCCTTTTCAGTGGCTAGTAAAACAGGTTTATATGGGCCATCATCAATGGAGAAGACCACGAAATTCCCACAGGTTCTGTTTCTGCTTTGTAGATAAGCTTCATCTAAGGTAACAGTGCCTGTCAGTTTTAATAGCAAATTTATAGCAGTATTGGGACAAATACATTTAATAAATGAAATAAATTAGGATAAATAACAATTCTTCTAAGATAACATTTTCTTTAAAATTTCTCTGATATCTTTCATGTTTTGGCAAAACCTGGATGTGACACATTTCCTTCTACTTTAAGAATTTTTTATTCAGTATTCTAGGTTGAGTTTCAGGAATAAACAAAGGAGAAAAAAGGCAGGGAAAGAATGTGCTGCTGGCTGCAGACTTGTAAATGCAAACACAAACCAAATAAAAATGAAAAGTATTTGCTACTTTGCTTTACACAGAGAACAACACCACAAAACAAATTTTGCAAATTATTTGTTTCAATATTTTGAGGAAAGTCAAGGACTTAGCCCAAAGTCATAATTTTGTAACAGTTCTACAGCCTTGCATAACAAAAAGCTTAATTTAGATGTTTTAAGTACACAGAAAAAATATTCAAAACTATCGATGCTCGTAAGATGCATTCATTCTGCCTGTTTTGAAATAGCGTAACTTAATAAGCTGTTAAGAGTAATAAAGACAACATATTAAGGAGTTGAGAAAGAAGGGAGAACACAAGCCAGACTTTATCATCTGAAGAAAGTTGCAACACATATTTCTGGTGAGCAATCTTCATGGCCCTTTCCAGCAGTATTAACATATTACAGTGTAACTTTCTCATTCTTAGAGTCCCTTAAAAAACAAAAAAACTCCAGTAGATGCAATCAAGGGAACCGGCCATTGAGTATGGCCTTCTGTTCTAGAATTACATTAAAAATATTATGTCCAAGGGTTAATAACAAGGATGGTGTTACTGAATCTGTTGGTGCAAATCAAGTTACAGACATAGGAGTTGAAGGTTAACAGCACAAAGCAAACAAAGTTCGTTCATCCAACTCTAGAGATGGCCAGTCCTGAGCTTTATCTTGCTTTTCTAAAATCCTCAGAAATAAAAAATAACATTGTTTTGTCTTTCCTGCAAGACATTGGCTTGGACTGCTCTGCAGTCCAAGCACTGGTTCATAGATCCCTTACAAATCCTTGGGAAAAAGAAACCCCTGAGAGTACCGAACTCCATCTCTGTGCAAAATGGATGTCCAGCATACTACATGCATGGAGCAACTACAGTGAGCCAGTAGGCTGGCACTGATACCAACAGCTGTGCTGGCTTTAGATAGCCACATCCTTGCACACATTTAAATTTATGCCAGGGCTTGAGTTTTTCGTGAAGCTGAAATGTGTTGTATGTGGCAAATTTGCCACTGCTTTGGATAGTAGCTTCATCTAAAACATTTTATTAAACCCTGTGCTTCACCAGTCCTTCTAACAAAAGGTGCAGCCATGGGTGGACACCAGCTCATTCAATCTGACCCAAGGCTGTCCAGCTCTGAGTCCGCTCTAAAGCATTTGCAATACAAATGATGTGCTGTAAAGTCAGACCTTTTGTCATTAGCCATCTACCATAACCTGTGGCCCACCCAGATTTCTGTTCCTAGCTAGGCAACTGTTTCCAATGGCAGAGTTACAACATTATAATATACTGAATAACACATTTCACTTGTCTCAGGTGATTTATGATACTAATACTTTTGAATCCCTCTTCTCGTAAATAGTGGAAATTAAACTTTTTACTTTATTTTTCTTTTCTACCAGAGTTAGCAATACTAATATGTACAAAGAATATCTGGACTGGTAAATAACTAAGACCTATTCAGAACAGTATGCATTTTTAGCTCAGACCAAAATTTTTTTTCATTTAAATAAAATAGAAAGCAGACAGTTAACTGTGTAGGTCCTGTCTGATTAGGTGCAGATATCACTTAACGATTACGATAAAACAAGGGCTACGTTATAGAGGTTGGGAAGAGAAAACAGACAGCGGTCATTATCTACTGAGTGTGGTTTCAAGGAGATGCAAACTATTCATTTTTCCTGGAACACTGAATATAAGAAAAGCAATTTCCTTTGCCATATTAAATGGATAACTGAATGCTTTTGCCTACAGTCCAAAGCACTGCTTCAGAGCTATACAAAAGAGAAGAGAATGAGAAAGAGTGGACAAGTAACCTGAGAAATCTGAGGATGGTTTCCCTTTGGCTGGATCCTCTCCTTGCAGAAGGGAGTTCAGCAATATGTCCCATAGAAAGCTTCATGCAACAGATTCTTGAAAAAACATACTATCAGATGTAGAAAAGAGGTGGCTCCATAACTTCAGTAACTGTTCCAAATCACAATAAAGGTCCAAGCCTTAGTTGCTTACATAAACATAAAATAAAAGGTATTTCCTGCCCCAAAGAGGTCACTATTTAAGTAGGCAAGGCAGACAAAAGCTTGAGCAAAAATAATATTTATGTTTCCCTAACACAGTTAGGAAATACAGCACTAACTGATGGAATCCATTGTAGTCCTAAAATACTATTCACATTACAACCTACACCAGGTCATAACTTTAAAAGTAGCTTGCTGGGTTGTGGCTTAATACTTAAATATTGTGATGCAAAACACTTAAATCACAAATGTCACCTACTAAGTGTCTATTCACAGACCCAAAGGGATATTGGCAGTGCACTGAAGTTCATGCTGCCATCCTCAACAGTTATGACTGATTGAGCTAATTTAAAGTTAGCCCACATAAGTAAATCCAAGCTGCAATTACACCTCCAGATAGAAGTATACCTATTCTCGGTGACTTGCCCAGTGCAGGAAATAAAAAGACTGCAAGAAAGCTAAGGTCTGAACAAGGATATCTGACTCCCAAACTGGTGTCTCGCAAGCCTACCCTTACTCTCTGGGATCTTTTTACATGCAAAAGCTCATTCCTGTATCTGTAAAATTCAGATTGCACTATCATCTCTGACTGTGATGTATGGGATGTAGGAAGCATATGAACTCAACAGCAAGAGAAACTTTTCTTCTTCCCTCATCGCTCAAGTCGTAAACAGCTTCACTGCCAAGAAAGCCATATAACACATATGAATGCCTGTATAATTTGGGTACCTCATACCACGTTAGACCCAGCTCTGGATTTATACAGCATTGAAACGGGAGGAGGGGAAGGACAACACACCTTAGGTTGTCAGTGATTGTTCTGGGCTTGGGCACTTGTACTCTATAGTTTCGTGTTACTTCTAGATAAAATTTTTTTAAGTTAATACGCTCCATAAAAAGGCATGCATTTAAAAATAAGCTTCCTTTCAAAGAAATTAAATCTCATGGCAGCTTGTTAATTAAACTGTTAGCTTCATGGAACACCTGAACAAACAATAGCAGCAAATTTCTGACATCAATATAGGCAACCTTGTCCAGAATAGGTTTTGAGCTGCTGAGCTGAGTAATAAGGACAACATATTAAGTAGTTGAGAAAGAAGGAAGAACACAAGAAGCCAGACTTTATCATCTGAAGAAAGTTGCAACACGTATTTCTGGTGAGCAACCTTCATGGCCCTTTCCAGCAGTATTAACATTAAAGAGTGTAACTTTCTCATTCCTAGAGTCCCTTAAACAATAAACAAAAACCAGTAGATGCAATCAAGGGATTTTGCTGACCTGCATCAGGTGAAAAATTCTGTCTCTCCAGTGATGGCAACAAAGACATTTTCCTGCACACCCCAAGGTGTACCGCTGGGTAGCAATCCTCTTTTGGTGGGCCACTAGCCTCTTCCCTGCTGGCACTGGAGCAGGAAACACGCATTGTGTGAAACACTGTTCTAAGGTAGCTCACCGACAGCCAGCAAGAGCCATCTTGCATACCTATTGTCAGCTTTAACGACTTTTAGCACAGCCATTTAGTTGCAACATTTTTTTCCCAGCAGGGGATGGGGCAGGGGTCAATATCTCCCATCAGCATTTTGACAGCTTGTGAGTTGTGAATATAGCTGGACAACATCTTACAATTCTGCAGACCTATGTGAAGGGAAGCAATTTTACATTTTACATTCAGAAGGCTGCACAGTGCTTCACACTGGTGGCCAAAGGATTAAAAGATAGATTAAATTTTGATAAAGAATGAAAATGCTTTTTTCAAGTCTTCCCATCTTTGGATTTTAGCAAATTCAAATTCTGTCTTTGTTTTTCTTTCTTTACTTTTCCTGAAGTAAAACATTAATTTTTTAAACTATACTTAGATTTCTTAAATTATTAGACTCTTAAAATATGTAAGATGAGCTCCTTAAAAACACCCACTTCTTTAACTTCAGTTAATTTCTTTGTAATAACCATCCCACTGAGGTAAGCCATGAAAAAAGCTTTACTTTTTCAGTCACACTTTTGTCAAAATTCTCCATTAAATCAACAGGAGACAGATCATCTGTTCAACACGTGGTTCAAAGTACTCAACACAGATATCTTCAGTTATATATATACATATATACATATATACATATATATATATATATATATATATATATATATATAAGTTCTCCCAGAGGCAGGAGCCATATTATTCATTCTCTCCTTGCCCAGAGAGCTCTGATGGAGAGGTCTTCAGGCACCTTTACAAAACAGCTCTCCAAGAATGGGCATTAGGCTCCTGCAACTGAACTTATCTTCAGAGCCACTTCTGATCTGCCATCCAAGTGAGCTGCATGCTATCTGCTTAGTTTGCCTGCAAACGGTGCCTCGTGAATACTATTCTACAAGCATTTCTCACACCTTCCACCTCTTTGCTGTTATTTCTTATCATGATGCCAAGTGGTGGGATGCATTTCCACCACAGAGAGCAAGCGGCTCCAGCAGGCTTGGCCATACACCTCACATGGGCTCTCCTGTTCACCAGGAATGGCAAAATCCACTGAGGATCAACATTTACTTGTCCTTTCAGGGAAACTGGGACATATTCAATTTAGGATGCACCTGTGACAGCCAGGAAAAACACTGTCCGTGTTTCTGGATGGAACTGCTCATGGACAGCAGGGAGGGCAGCAAGCGGACCTGGAGGCACAGGGACCAGGGACTGCATTGAGTTCTCTCTCTGTCCTTCTACAGGTACATGAATCATAGCAATGGGTGGTATTATAGAGGATCCTGCTGACTGTAGCAGAATTTTTTTTTCAGACATTTTCAGGGAGGGAAGAAGGACCAAGTCTAGTTGGACTGAGATTAGTTCAGGTGTCAAACTTAGGTCATTTAAAATCACAAATATATTTGATATTCAAATCCATGGACTGACTTTATTGAAGCAGCACCAATTCCAGCTGGAGTCATTACGACAAAAAGTGACCAGGCTACTGAAGATTTACATGCTTAGTTTTGAAGGCTGTTATCCTCTGGGCATATTGCAGTCTGACTCAAATGAGTGGCACTAAACACATACAATCAAGACCTCTGTATTGATTTTGCAAAGCTGTTGAAAAGCACTAGAATTTTTTTCTAGAAATACATTATTAAGGTAAAGTGATTTAATAAACCTTATATCACACCTGCATTCAGCCAGGAGCCACGCACACCTTCTTGGCTTCTTGTAAAGTCTCATGTGAAAGCGGGGAGCAGATATTCAACTGTCTCTGATGTAGGAGGATAGAAGATAAATACAGTAAACTCGAAGATTTTTCAGGTATAATTTCCTTCAGTGGTTTCCAAATGGTGGCCAATGATGCTCTCGTGCCTGGAATATCAGCCTGTACTTCACTGTTTCTGGATACAAAAAAAGGAAAAGAACAACTGGGAACTACCCATGTTTAGATATGTAGTTGCAGTGGTTTGAAGCTTATGCTGCTTCAACTGTGAGGCAGTACAGTGCCCCCGCTCCTCCTATCTGAATGACTCATACTGAAGCAAGATCTTTGTTCAGATGTGGTCCTCTGTGGTCTCTATGATGTTCTGTGGATTTGTCAAAATCTGTCCCTTTCTATAATGAAGCAATGCTGTATGTTGATGCAGCATTCATGGGTGATGTTCAAAGTTCAACTATACCTCTTGCACTGGAAGAAAAGCTGTCCTGTAAGAGCTGATGAATGACGTATGCAGCAATGTACTGGGATGTTTACTGTTTGACCACACGGAAGCATATAAGAGCATGTTTCAGAAATCAGTAGGGTCATTGAGTTACATAGCACTGAGTTGCTGACATGTTCCTTAAGGAAAATTAGGTGTGTCAACACAAGCATATCCACTTCCAGCCCAACCTGTCTGAAGTGATTAGGCTGCTCAGAATCATGGGACTCCTGGGAGAAGACAAGGGGAGGAAGCTAATAGCTGTAAGACAGGCATAGGTAGTGTTAACTGTTGTGTTAGATTGGGCTCCTTCAGCCAGGTTGCCCTTTCTTCTTACTTAGCACTGAATTTGGCCCTGAGATGGACCTTGGCTGACTGACTTTACTACTGGGCAAAGACTGACCAAGGGAGATGCACAGGAGTGAGAAATCAGTCAGATCTTCTAAGAAAGTGTGAAAAATAATTTGGAGTCAGCCTAAGTGAAAGAGGTGTAGCAGCCTTCCCCTACTAGGGGTGGTGACACAATACCAAATACAGAAGGGGTGCATGTTTATAAAACTCAGGACAATTTTGATGTAGCTAGTCCAGTTGCTATTACACTACTTGTCTTTATCTATTCAAAATTGTGGCATTTACAGTGGTAAACATTAAAAATACAATACTCAATAGTGACCAATGTTTGTGCCCCATAGTATTCAGAGAGGACAGAAGCTCCTTCAGAGGATCTGATGATTGGCAGCAATAACGCTTTCATTTATACTGCTTCTTTGTGTGAATGTAGCAGCTGGAGAAATTCTTTGACTGGTGTTCTTGAGACTAGAGACACCAGAAGAGAAAAGCATGCTCATATAAGGAGGTTTGTTTTGCTTCACTGCTAATATGACCATGTTTCAGTACAAGAATTAAAATTGTTTATACAAAAAGAAATGTCACTCTTGTTCCTTTGCATGAGACTGACGTGTGCTCCTCCTTCTCTCTCTGAAGGCAAGGCTTGCCAGTGGTTCCTGTTGGGATGGCACAAGGAAAACTCTTCTTTCCTTTTAGCTGTGACCTGATCTGAAACTGATGAAACAGTGTTTTTATGAGGCCCATTCCATGTTTGATTTCTCTGCTGAAACTGCTAGCAGCCATGCTCCCCCTCAGGATAGCTTTTCCAAAGCCACCTCTACACTCTGGAATTTGCTAGTGTTCTCTGCTATCCTTTAGTTTGCTCTTGCTTGTTTGGTGGTTTTATACTTTACCTGGGGTCTTCACCAACTTTGTCAAGTCAACCTGATGTAGCAAATGCTGTATCAGCCTGTAACTTAGGTGACCTCAAACAAGGCTGGAAAGCAAAAGGCACGTGGTAGAGATTATGTTGCCTAAGCAGATGAGACATGTATCTTTCAACAGCACTGGCCATGCATTTGGGAAGGTTCCAGAGATAGGACCTGCTTGCTGGTTTAAGTCACTAGGACCACAAGTGTTATTGCCAAAGGGGCTGCATCCAGCCCATCCTGTGAGGTTAGGGTGTAAAGGGATGTTTTTCATATTTCTCTGTAATATTTTGACCACTTAAAAAAGAACAAACTAGCAATACTGTAACAGCGACGCCTCACTTAACACTGAGGATGTTATTTCTAAATTGGACAAGAAGGTTTGATAATACCATTTAAATCATTTTACCTACATTTCTAATGTACTCACAAGAAGCCCTAGTGCCAACCTTTTAAATCGCTGAACAGAAGGGGGAAACCAAAACACTACAGTGGTAGTGAAAAAAGCTGCTGCAGGAATGTAGTTCTACTAACTTTGCTGTTACATACCTGTGCATCTTCAAATAGTGAGATTTAAAAAGTACCTTGGTAAAAAGAATGGGTTTCAATACACTGCTTGTTCTAAAAGTTATTGAAAGCAGGCTAAATGTAATTTAACTGTTCCATTGCCAATCTTCTGGAATTGTTCCAGGACCATCTGGATAGGTATTACAGAGCTGAGCTGAAAATGTTAAATACCATAATAACTTGATCAGCTCACCCAGTATGGGTCTAGAAGGTCCTGCTTTGTGCTTCAGCCTCAGACTGAGGAAGGAATGAGTTACTTAGGAGAACTAAAAGGTTACAAGGAAGTGGGATGAAAGAGTGAACTTCTGCAAAGTGCTCAGTTAAGAATTGTCTCAAAGACAGAAAAGGGTGATATATGGGAACCTTTTTTTATTACAGGTCATCATATGTAGTAGCATTTGCATCAGCCTCAGTGCAAGATGAATTCAAACCACAAGCAGAAGGTTAGTTGTTATACTAGGTATACAACTTGGCTCCTCTTAGTTACCAGAATTATTTCCTACACTACTAGAAACAACACAAAACTCTCTAAAAGAAAATACACTTTGCTTTTAAGGCGCCTGTCTTTTGATGATTGTCTTCAAGGTGTTTTTGAATCTCACTAAGAAAAAAAACCCACACAAAAGCACAGCTCATACTCTCTCCTGTTAGTGTCAGCTATTTTTTAATTTCTGTCTATTATTACAAAAATGTATAAAGCTACACTGGACATGAGCAC
The DNA here is from genome assembly GCF_023638135.1 of Falco biarmicus. NCBI lineage: Eukaryota > Metazoa > Chordata > Aves > Falconiformes > Falconidae > Falco > Falco biarmicus. Next base: position 3,889,771 of record NC_079291.1, on the reverse strand, counting down.
TGATGCAGTCCAGTTCCTCCTAAAAACAACAGTTTTCAACATTTGGTTTGCTTACAATTTCACATGAGAAGGTTTAAAGAACAGTACTTCATGTATATTAGATGCCAGCTAAATTTAAAGGTCTTCTGATGCAAATTATTGCAATCCTGCTGAAGTCTGAGATACCAATTTAGGCTGTCAGATGATAGAGCCTTTAATATTCCTAATAGTGCAAGCTGATGAAAACTGACCTACAGTTACCCAGTTTTAATTTTGCTGTTCTAAAATCACTCAAATTTCACTCTGATATGTATAATATGAATGAGATGGGTCCCAACAGTATCACACTGCTGTTTTTTGAGGTGCCAATGAATTGTCACTGCTGGTGTTGGTTAGGCTGTGGTTTTCTTACCTCAAAGTCAGCTAACCTCCAGGTATACTGCTCTAGCCTGACTTCAGAAACAGGACTTCTTGTCCATACATATGTCTTATGAGGGTGAAACTTCTGCTATTAGCAGATCATATTAATTCTGTAATAATCTTACGATTCTGCTCCATCAGTATTTGAAAAACCTAATGGTAATGACACTAGTGTGCATTAACTGGACATGACCATTTCTGTACACCACAATCATCAGCTCTTTGTATCAGCTGCCAGAGAAGCAGCAGAAATACAACTCTAATCTATCCTGAACTACAGTATTATGATACCATATTTGTGACATCATATAATGAGCAACCCAAGAGAAACATTCGCTACTTGCATTTTCTTAATAAATAACACTTCTTAAACTCAGAAATATTGCAGTTGAAAACCAAAGCCATAGTATAAATAGTTCAAAATTCTTTACATTTTCATACACAGACCCAAGCACAATGCAGAATAAATTGCACTGCTTTATCATACTTCTTTTTTTTTAACTTGGGCATTTGTTAAAAAAACACAGCCTATGACTGGAAACCCAGTTTACTCCTCTGCAATGACTTTGGAAAACTAACCTTTTAGTAACTAAATTTAGGTGTTATACAATCTACATAACCACAGGCTTAGCCAACAGACTGCTATAGGACAAATTAAACTTTGCTACAATTCACTTTTGCTTGGAAAAAGTGTTACATTTCATAGAAGCCACAAGAAAATTGTTGTTTAAAAAGAAAAAAATTAGGATAGGTTTTCATAGTAGTAACCACCAGTGAGTTTTCACAGAAGTTACTAGAATTCTTCCAGTTAGTTCCTCACAGAATTTAGCCCAGAACTTCTAATTAGAACAGTAACTTTTGGGTATCATTAAGTAACTTGCTGGCCAAATTATTCTCAAGCATGCTGAAACCTCTGCAGGCTTCTAATGTTCTGGTTAAGTGTAAAATTTCATTATTAGAAAAAGTTTAGTGTATCAACTAATGTCATATTTTGGAGGCAAGATCTTGGACATAAATCTGGAATTTTGTCATAAAATGAACAGAAAAACCTTCAACTTCTTTCAAAAGTTATGTTACACAGACTTTTAGAACAGATTGAAAAAAATAAATTATTTTGGTTCCCTCTACCCTTCTGAGGGAAACAACTACACTTTAAGATAACAATTAACTTCTGAGAGACTCCAGGATAGGACTTTGTTTTGTTTTTGTTTGCTTGTTCCACAGATAGTACACTTCTTTCCCTACACCTACACAATTTAAGCATCTGTCTGTAGATAGAATTGGCTGCACTTTTTAGCTCAAGCCAGGGAAGCTCCATTTGGAAGCTTGTATCACCCTGATGCTCTAAGTTTATTTTTGCTTTGTGGAAGAAGGGCAAGAGTAATAACTACGTTCTCTCCTTCTGGGTCTCAGTATACAAGTCCTCATGCTGAACAATAAACAATCACAGATAGCAAACACCCATGATTTACTAAAGTTAAACTAAATTTGAGGCATGGTAGCATATGTCTGCTAGTGCTCATGCCTGTCCTTGTAAGGCCAGTCACTGCCTTTTGGGGAATTGTTTCTTGTTTGGTTGACAAGAATTTGACTTGATTAATAAAGCAAGGGATAAACGTCAATACAATACACTTATTTCTCTGGTTTCAGAAGTTCTTCTGTGTCCAATCACAATTCAACATTCAAATAACCTGGAGTGAGAAACCCTGCAGTAAGCAACCTTCCTATTTGAAGGAAGAAGAGATCCTGCTCTCCTGTTATCAGACACACTCTTTGAGATATGTTTAGTGAAGCCAGAGTGGTTTTCAGTGTGCAAGCGATCAAGAGTGAAGAGCTCTTGCAGTTTCAATTTCTGTCACAGTTTTAAATAAGTCTGAACTACATTTTTACTGCGTTTACTACAAATTCTGAGGACAGAAAGGTTTTGGATTTGTGATACAGTAAAAAAACGTGAGAATTTAGTTTTCAGTGGCAGTGAGAGTAGCAACTCAATAGATGGAACTTCTGGAAAGCAACAGTTCTGTCTTCACACAAGAGCCTGTTGTCCCAGAGGCAGAGAGCTTGCTAGCTGAATCCCAGGACAGTGTTAAAATAGCTGTACCTGCCCCTTGCTCACAGCTGGCTTGCAGCCAGTAAACTTGGAGTGTGGGACGAACACCTTCTGTCTGTCTGCAGCTCTCTCTATAGATATATCCCGAGGCTTCCTGAAAGCAGCTTCCAGCTTCCTCAATTTTCAGAGCTCAGGCTTAGAAATGATGCCCATGGGGTACTTTTAGCAAGGATATTTGGTTATTGTTTCCAAACCAAGGAATATAAATATGTAGCATTGGACCACTCTTATTTCACTCATTTTCTATGCTGTGTCCTGTGAACCTTTGACAAACATGGCGTTTTCAGCACTGAATTTTCCTGCCCACCCCCCAACTTCACAAGCCTCATTAACTGAGATACAGGGTCATTTTATGAGTCTCAAAGGAGCCATAAAGAATGGGAGGGGCTCATGGCATTGTGCATGGTTTTTGTGGAACAGGGGGTCAGAAGTGCTTCACAATAAAAGCCTGGAAACCAAAATACAAAGAAGATAAATGTCAAATCAGTTAAGTCTTAGTATGTCATTCAGCAAATTCTAGCACACACCTCAGCCAGCTCTAACAGTTTTAAAAAAAAGCTTGTACAATGCTGTATTTGGAAGAGAACCAGTGAAAGACCTCATCCCGTCTGAAGAGCTGCAGAACACCCTCTGGCCCTCTCTCCTGCCAGCCACCTCCTGCACACACCTCAGCAGCACACACCTCAACATCTGGGGGGACAGATCTGAAAAGCATTTTAAAAAGGTCAAAACCACAAACAACTGGGAATCAAATCCTTGATTTCTTTTCAGTGATCTCTGTTGATCACCAGATAGCACTACCCTGGGAAGCACTTTTCTTCTCCAACACATCCTTTTGTAATGATGGCAGGATTTGAGATTTAGCGATTATTCCATTTGAAGAACAAAGGATAATGAGAAGAATGCACTTCTTCCCCTTATCACCAACTGACACAATGAGCATCCCTGCAACACTTGATACAATCACACACCACAAGTCCTATTGCCCAACAGAGTTTGATTTGCTAAGGTGAATGCAAAGCCACTGCAAAAAAGCATTTTTAAACAAATAGTCCTATTGACAACCATAATGTTAATGCATAGGATATAGTGCTCATCAGGCTAAAAGATCATTACATCTATTTCTTAGTTAAAGGTTTTATTTCCAACAGGAAGTGTTGGGATTACTGTGCATCTGCTGTGCATCTTTGTCTAATTCCACTGCTTCACCTCTTTTGGAACTGCACCTCTTGAAACTCATTTGTCACACCCCAAAAGAGACAAGTCAGCTCAGAAACACCTTAAAAATCCACTTGGAACAGAGAACTTCTACAATGAGGAGAAAGGACTTTCCCATCACACTGTCAGAAAAACTGGGAAAACTCCTAAGAGAAGTGCTCATATTGTTCATGACACTGGATGTCTTTCCAGGACTGCAACTAATTCCCAGCCTCATCTAACACTAAAAATGGATTTCAGAATTACTCAGACTAGGAAAATACATTGCAAGGTGAAACTTGACTTGTGAGCTCATCCCACATTTAGAGAACAGGAAACATGAAATAGTCAAGAAGTCTCTGAAATATGCAAAGTAAAAGTGGAAAGATCAAAAAGGAAACCACAAGAGGGCAGATGGACTACATAATGGATGATGAAATGATTAAATACAGAAGGAAAAAAAGGGAAGGTGTCCTATCTCGTAAGAGAAACCTCATCTGGGGAAACAAGTATTTTATGTAGAAGATGACAAGTTAGGAGCATGATAGGAATTCCACTTTTTCCACTTATAGGCTGTGGAATTTTTAGTAGCTGAACAGTGTTATATCAATGGTTATGGAGATTTGGAGGTCCTCCAGTTATCCATGGAAATGATTGACATATACACCTTTGCTCCCACACGCTTTAGCCTCTCTGGAGGGACTGGCAATCAAAGTGACAATTAAATCCTTGGTCTTGTGACAGAGACTTTTAAATACTCACCAGCAATGAAATCAGAGCTCAAAGGATAGGCCAAGTCTTTATTCACATATAAAGTCACAGGAAACTAACCATTTGGAAGGAGACTAGTTAGGAAAGGAATTGTTTACAGGAATAAGAGATACATGGCTGGGACCATACGCTTACAGAGACTTTCTTCACTTATGGACAACACTGTGGTTTTCTGGAAGTCCCTTCAAGTTAAAGGGCTCCCTTACTTCCATGGGGTAGCATTCACCTGTATTTATTTGACTCCTACAGGTCTAGTCAATGGCTGTACAGGAAGCTTTTAGCATGTTTTTGCTTTCTTTTATGTGCTTGAGCTCTGGATCAGGCCCTTTCAGATTCTGAATTTTCTGTGGGACACTCAGCTTTGGGTCACAGCAGCTGGGATCATGCCAGTTCCCATCAGGGCTTTGCTCAGGGAAATGGTCTGGACCTGCAGCTTTCACTGCTAAAGCAATCTGGCAATTCTAAAGCTTTCTTAAAAAGCAACGTTGCCAAATTGGATGGCACTATGCTGTGGAGAATACAAAGTAGGGTCAGTTTATAACCTAAAAGATGTAGGTTAGATGCCTGGTTAGCTATTTCCAGGGTCCTTGACTAGAAAAGCCTAAAATCACCAGCTGTCACTTCTACCAAATGCAGACTGCTCATCTTTCATTAAACGCGGCTATGTTCTCCACATTAAAATATTACAAAAACCTCCCAATCACATTTCCAATCTGCTATGTAGGTTATTGTAAATGTATTTGAGTAATCTGTAAAACTTCTGATTTCAAAGGTGCCTTTTTTTTTACGGTTACTCTACTGTCTTTTTTATTCTTCTACTTATTCGCCTTTTAATCTTAAAGACATACAGTAAAAAAGAAACACATGCCTATGCTAAAGCTTCAGTCCAAGTTCTGCTTTAATTCACAGGAGTTTTCTGCTGATTTCAGAGGGATCTGATTCCAAAAGAGAATACATGTTTAGAAAAAAACTTTAGTAAGATTAAACTGCACATTTCTTGACATCAGATCACACTGCTACACAGATGACAATGTGAAGGTCATGTGCTCTGAACAATACAAATATTCTCAGCATGGCTGAGTTTATGGCAGCAACTGTCCTAATCTCAAAATCTACAGAAAAATTAGTCGGAAGGGTTTGCACTAAGTGTAAAATGGGAAGTATCCTCATCAGGAATGTATGGTGTCTGTTATATATATATATATGTCTCCAAATGTGAGACTGCAAACACTACAGGAGCAAAAGGTTGGATTCTTCCCTGGTTTATAATGTTTTAAATCAACAGCTTTCATTGCATTAGGTATATACTGGCTTAATCAAGAGTTAATTTTGACACAGAAAATTTCAGAAATGAAACCACAGCAACTGGTGGAGTGAAGGCTTTACATGACAGGTGATGGGACTGGAGACACTCAGCTCTCAGCTGCTTTTTCCAATCTCACCTCAGTAAGTATGATCAAACCACTTACTAGCACTACAACTATCTTATGATCTTTGTAAAATGAGCTTGTTGTTAGCTCAGCTGCTAGTGGATATCTGACAAAAATCGCACCACACCTTAAGTTTTTATTGTTGTTTCGAGTTAGCACTTCTAAATGGCTAACCTTAGAGATAGCCTCCTCAGAAAAGATTTGATATATATGCATGGGGCAACACAGAGAACCCTGGACTTCTGATTTCCACATTCATACGAACTATGCCAGAGAATCTGAAATATCACAGTGCCATGTCTGATGGAACTGATGAAAAAAGGTAGGTTAAATGATTGTATATATTCAAAGGTAATGGAGGAGCTAAGGAATCCGAGATAGCTGAGCTTGCCTAAACATCAGCAGAACAAAAGGAAGAGCTCCTTGGGATGTTGTTCCTCACACCTTGCTGACACAAGTTCTTCCACAAGGTTGCAAAGCCCTCAGGAATCCCAGCTACTAATCTCTGCTCCCACACAGCGCACTTCCTAAGTGGGAAGGATCCATAGAGCTACCTCTCTCAAGCAACACAGAAAAACCATCGTAACTTCTGATTCTCTGTCCAAAACTGAGGAAAAGAAAAGCTGGGGAGAAGATTGGCATGTGGTCACTTCTTAGCTGATCATACCTGATTTAGTTCAGGACATGAACTAAGATTTGAATCCATTCCAAGTTATGGAATCAGATGGATGGTAAATGTAGTTTACTAACTGAACAGCTCCATTGGATACCATTTTCTTTTTTTTTTTTCCCTGCAGTGCTGTGACAAACAAGTTTATACACAACTCTAATACTCTGTTTCAAGTTTCTGCTTTCAGTTGTTCATAATTTTGGTGCTGTCAAAACAATGTTAATAAGGTTAAGTTGCCTGTGTAATAAATACTAAAAATATCAGAATTAACTCTGACCCTCTGTGTATAGCAGAAAACAAGCTATCACATAGTATTTTTTCTGTAATTCATGTACTGCATTGGGAAAATGGTAAGCTACTCTTTCTAAGACACTGATCTGGTTCCAGATCTGTTTCTCTCCCTTATTCTGCCACAAAGATGTTATACAAAATATCATCACGAAGGTGCCTTTCTGTGTTTTAGTCAAAAGACTACCTAAGCTTCTTGAAAAAAATCTGGGACCATCTTTTGCAGCACTTCAATGAAACAATCATGTTTCATCTAAGTAAATGGCTAAACCCACAGAGTTTGGGTTTGACCATTTTGCTTGCATTGTTGTACGTACAGGAATACAGATGAACAGTTTTGCAAGCCTTATAGTCCATCAGTAGCTCACAGACCACAGGTTAAAAAGCACGGTACTTCAGGATTCACTTAAGCTTGTTGTAGCCTTAATTTTGACATTCACTGAAGAAAGCAAACTTGATTTTGAAAGCTTAGCATTTTATTGTTTATTTGTATGTTGTCACAGATTTTGCCTACAAGGTTTGTAGATGGCTCGGCTTGACTGCAGGACACTGTCTCTTTAGCTGCTTCACCTCTGAAGCAATAAGCATAGCCATTTCCCCCAAATTCTTATGTATAGATAGAATTAGTTTAGCTTTGTGCAGTACGGTTGCTATTTGTAGAGAGCATCTTCGAAGAAAAAGAAAAAAGAAACATTAACGCCTTCCTATTGTTTCCTGCATTTCTATCATTTGCTTTCTTTTTTTGTATCTGATACAACTAGAGAAGATTTTTTTCCCAAGCAGAGCTAAGAATGAATCACTGTGATTCTGCATTGCTTCTGACTTCAAGACTCCTTGAAGTCCCTCATTCACAAAGTGAAGAAATCTTGCTCTAGGGGACAGATCGTATCCCTTGACTCAATGATCACAGAAAATCCACCCATCTTAGGCAGTCTTCTATAGTACAGAGGAAGAATCCATGCTGAGAAAAATCATTGTTATGCAATCTGTAGTGAGACCACTTACCCACCTATACCTCTTGAGCTCCATAAAACTTACACACAAAAGCTCTTAGGTAATGGTCATGGGACGCACCACCTTCTCCCTCACCAACCATGAATCTTAATTTTCAGTCCCCTGTGAATTAAGACCTGTAGGAAACCAATCTTGTATTTAATATACAAAGCTATGGCAATTACTGTGTGACTATCAGAAGACTAATTTATCTCAGGTTGAAAGTATAACTTATAACAATTTATAACAACCTTACCCAGAGTGTTAAAAATGGTCTCTTTCTATCATGTAACCTATGGAAGAACATCTTCAGGAATTAAAAATACCCTCCAAAACATATCATGCTTCTTTAAAAATTCATGAATTATATTACTTACATTGAGTTGTGAATCAAAGTGAAAACTAGAATTGAAGTGCATAATTTCTCATGTCAGACAGCTTATATTCTTGATATGTGAATAAAAGGAAAAATAAGATGATGCAGAGCTTTCCTATGACTCTAAAGGAGATTCCAGCAGAGCTAGAGTCAGAACAAATTAAATAATTCTGTCATTATACTCTTTGAGTGTACCTAGGTTAGCAATTTTTCCATGGAAACTTTCTGTTTAGATTTCTATTTTTCACGTAGCCTTACTTTTTGAAGTTACAGTACAGCGTATACTGAATAATTAATATACTATATAGTGTATATTGAATATACTATCTAGTTGAGCTTATGATATGATTATTTTTATAAGTAATTACATATCATATATATGCAATCCATCCCTTTAAGAATAACATGTGACCCTGATTGTACAAACCATTTACAGAAGACAATTATTTTACAAGGTCTTGGTTATGAAATGATGAGGTGGATTTTGTAAACAAAAATAAAAAGGCAAAGCTTGATCTAATAAACCTGTATTTCAAGGAAGCAACGCAGAGAGAACTAAGTTAGTATTTACTTGTGAGTGTTATGTGTTAAGTACTGCAAGTGAGGTATACTTTACTAATCTGACTCAAGCCAGAACAACAAGCCTACTTTATTCATTTGGTGCTTCTGTTCCATCTAGGAGATATGATAGTTGGGGAACCCAAAAACAGACACTTAACATACAAAGCTTTGAACTCCCTGACATATTCAGCAGAGAGGTCAAAGTTCTGTAGAGATTAAACTTTTCCCATAGAAGGTTCAGGCACGCTGTCAAGGCGGCCAGTATAGGAAGTCTAGTGCAACAGCTGTCCTGCAAATAAATAGAGGACAATATTTTCCAGGGATTTGATATCTTCATCAACGCTTGTCAAGATGGACTTAAGCCCACAGAAGAGCAGTCCTCTGTAACAGTGAATTATTTTTTTCCTCTAGGCTATACATATTTATTCACCCAGACAAGTTTGAGTTTGCAGTACCCCCTGCTGTCTTTGAGAAATCCATGTGTTTTCTGCTGTTCAATATGCTTGAGTTGTCTCACATGCATAGATGACATCAGTCCATTTTCCTGATCTATTCTTTTCACCTATCTTGCCGTAAAAATGGACTTTTTCAGCAGTAAAGCTGCAGTCTTTTTAAAGTGAAGATTAAGTTTGCTATATACAGCTTATTTGCAAATCCACAAAATAGCAATGAAATGTTTCACAGAAAAATGTATGGATCAGCAGTTATCTGCAAAACTTCATGCACAAAAATGGAGCCACATTTAAGCCCCAGCAAAAACTAAAGCAAGTAAAAAACTTGAGACCTGAAGAATTTAAAATGTATGCTAGCATAGAGGCTGAAACCTCCCATGGGCCTTGAATGCTCTGAAAAAGTTATATAGTTTATTTACAGTAAATTAAAGTTTTTGCTTCAGTCATATTGACATTCCTAGATGAAGAAATGAGGGAGGTAAAAGGTACCAGTCTATGAAAACCAGCATAGCCATTCAGCAAATGCTGAAGATCAACAGGACTTAATATATTTACTCAATATATTTATAGTGCAGTGTCCATAATACAGAAGCTCATTCAAAGATACATATGCCACAAGAAATATTCTTAATTTCTTTTAAAACCCTGCCAGGATTTTAGTTTTAACTGGTATTTGCAGTGAAAATATAAAAGGCAAGAATCTATGCTTACAAAATGTTCAAACTGGTATTCTTAGGCCATATTGCAACCCAAACTCCCATGGTTTCCAGCACGAACTACACTTAAGGAACGTGAAGTATACTGAACGTATTATTTCGGCACACATCTCAAATAAAATTCCATAGGCCAGCTTTGCCACTGGAAGGAAAGAGATTTTTGTGAAGGACAATAGTACTTCATGAAAGAACCTTTGGCCAATTAACTTAAAGGATGCCATCACCTGTCTCAGTAACAGACTGACAAAAGTTACTTTGGTAGTTGCCATTCATAACAGGACTTTTAAAAATAACCCCATGCTCTATGTTGTAAAATATTGATCATAATTGTTCATAAATGGTCAGCTTTACTGTACAGAGAAGAATTACAATCTACTTAGCAGTTTTTGAGATTTTTAAAAAACTTTTCAGGAAAAGAAGAGGAGAGTAGGACTGCCTAATTATTCATGCTTAGAATTTGCTTAGAGCAATATATCATGCAACATTAAAACCACAAAATCAGAGAATAATTTAGGTTGGAAGGGGTCTTTGCCTAGAGCAGGTTTCTTACAGCCTTGTCCAGCAAGTTCAGGCACTCTCCAAGGATGGAGATTGTTCACCCTCTCATTCCAGTGTTTGATCACCCTCATGGTAAAAAAGGTTTTCTTCATATCTGATTGGCATTTCCCATGATCTAATTTGTACCTGTGTCACTTTTCCTGTCACTGTACACCACTGAGGGTCTGGTGCTGTATTCTCTGCACCCTCCCACTAGGTGGGTCGCGAGAATAATTAAGATCCCCTCTCAGCTTTCCCTTCTGCAGGCTGAAGAAAACCTCTCCCTGCATATCAAGTGCACCAGTCCCTGATCATCTTGGTTGCCCTTCACTGGACCCACTATAGTATGTCAGTGTCCTTATACTGTAGGGTCCAAAACTCACAGGTAACATGTAAAGGCTATTATATATTCTATAATATACATACTAAATATGCAGATGTATAAAAGCAGAGACAGAGAGGGAAAAGGCAAAAATACTTTGCATTCCAAAGTGGTATTGTCTTTTGATTAGACTTTCATTTTAGGCCCTCATTATTTCTATTCAATTGTTTTCACTATAGATTCAAATTTAATTATGCTTAATTTTCATTTAAATAATTGATTGTATCTGAGGCAAAAAAAAAGTTGCTATCTGTGGGTCTTAAACTGCAGGCACATTTAATTCTGGGTGAAAAATCATAACGCTGTAGTTGCTTTTCCCTTTTGAAGGCAGAAAGGTAGAAGCCAAACTCTGAAAACACTCAAATTATTTAAAAAACCATGAAGTGTTTGGGAAATTAGCATTAACCACACCATTATTCTAGAACACACAGAGTGAATGTTCATACAGTCACCACACATAACAAACGAAACCAAAAAACCACCAATGTTCAGTAATGTGGGCTGGCAGTGACAAGCTAGAGCATTCCCCCGTGGAGAGAAGGCCCTTTCTGGAGTTTACTTCCTTCTAAGATAGCATGGCTTCTCGCCTTCGCAGGTCAGTCCAAAGAGCTTGCTTTCAATTTTGTGGTTAATATACTTCCAAGAATTATTATTCCAACTGTGAGGGGGAACTCTTTTCTTAAGTGATATAAATTACCTTGTGCAAAAAGTGGTGAGGACAGTCTTATCCTGGTCCAGGCCAGGCTTATTTCAGTTTGTGTTACATCAACTACTTTAACCAAATGGAGACCAAACCATTTCTAAACCAAATAAAATGCCTTTGTAGAGGTCTGAAACTGCATAACCTAAGTAGAACAGTTTGGGGTGGATATAATACAGGAGGCCAAGTTTTTGTAAAACCTTATACAGTGGAATAAAATTAGAAATGGGGGGAGGGGTTGCATTATGAGGGAAATCACTATTTTGCTCCTTTTTTTTTTTTCTTTTTTGCTATTATCATTGTGCTTAGCAATGGATCAGGACATTTAACAATGCCTTTTTGAAAAATTCAAGAAGCTTCCGGAGATTTTATTTGGAGAGACATCTTTTTTCTTTTTTGTTTATCATCCATGCACCACTTCCAATTATTTAAATATTGCAGGTATTTGCAGAGGTACTTGACATACTACTACAAGCATTTTCTGTAAGCAAAACACTGGCTTCTGCATGTTTCATTATTTTACTTCTCTAATGCCTTTTTCTCTTTCTGATCACACTAGTAATGTAGCCTCTGTTAATTTTAGAAGTGAAAGACTTCTAAAGGATACTGCACCTTGCCTGGGTACTTATTAATGCCTGTTCTTGTTAAGTGATTATACAAAGATTGTTTGTACAAAGCTCCACTGGCTTAACTTAAATGGGCTCTTTTTTTAAAAAAAAAAAAAACCAAAACCACCACCACTATGTATTTAGGTCAGTACAAATTCCTGGTTGGAAACGTTTAGATAATCTGAAATCTTTAGCTACATAAACTTTAAATACTTTACTGAAAAAAGCAGTGTCAATAAAAAACTTGTGCTAAAATTAAAAAAGTTGATTTTAAGAAACCCAGTTGCATTTCTGAGTAAATCGGGCCTGGCAAATTCCCCCCACCTGTTTTTATTTTCAGAGAAGGAAGCACGTCGTCTCACTACTAGAGTTGTACAGCTATAACCAATCGCTCCATGAGCGTGCAACCTGATTGCTTTTCTTTTGTTTCAGATGGAATTGAAAGGAACAGCTTCAGCTGCAGATGAACTAAATTCCCGTTTGCAGAGATTTAGTGATTTCTGCTTCTTCTTTAAGGGTTTGCAATCTTGCTGAAGAAATTTTTTAAATACTAAAAGAAAAAAATAGGTTCTCAGAGATACAATAACTAAGGTGTGCTTCATCTGTATTAGGCAACACATAAACCTAACTCAACAAAATACATTTGTAGTATTTTATACAGATCTGTTAATAATTAGGTATGTTGTAAGTTTTACCCCTATGCTTTTTGCTATATAGAACCACTGCATCATTTTTTTTCAAGTTCTCCTAGCCTCTGACATTACTGAGGCCTTCTCACAGCATTAGCCCTTGACTCTCCCGTTAGCACACTGAGAAGGCACAAGGCACTGATCTGCAGTCCAGAATTACAAAATACAATCTCCTCTCCCTGTTAGGTTAAACGGCAGTTTCATCCTTGGAACACCATGCTGTCAGAAAACCTGGTGCTCCACTAAACAAGCAGACCTATCAAAACCCTATCACAAATAATGTAAACATATGTGTGTGTGCATATTTTTACACGTATATATGTATATGCATATATGTATACATATATATAAAAGAATGTATGTGTCTGTGTATAAAAACAATATAAACCCCCTTTGTGAACAGTTCCCAGAATCCCAAACATCAAATCTTTGCTCAAACAGCACTCAGCTGCTACAAGCAAAGGAGTAAAGTAGTCCTGAAACAGAATAAGCTTGGTCTACTACAAACCAGGGAAAGAAGATCCAATGGCCCAGGGTTCTACAGAAAACTGACTTGTCACTACTCTTTCCTTAGACCATTCACTCTCAACCTACTTTAAATTTAGGGATGCCAGAGAATCCTTGTGCTGCTTCTAATGAGTCCACAAAAAAACCCCAAGGTCTTTGTTTGTGCCTCTGTTAAAAAAGCTTTAAGGGATCTACAAACACTAAAAAATTACGGGTTTAAGCCAGACACCTCAGCTGGCCTCAGGTGCATTAGTGTACCATAGAGTTGACTCGGCTAATTAGAACTATGGTCACTTACAGTTTCACAGTTCACAACCAAGAGCTAAAAATGAGTCCGGAAACCTGAAGGAGAACAGTGTAGACCATAAGGAAGACTTACAATATAGCTGGGAAAGAGATGATGCTTAATAAGCAAACCACCCATTTTTTCTGCAGTGGCTCCAGTTTGTTTGAGAAAGTTTTCTAACAGACTAGTCTACAGGAAAATAACCAACATGTATAATGTTACAAAACTGCACTATCCTACTGATTTACAATACCTTCACAATCTTCTTTGTACTAGTTGTCAGCTTCCCTTTGCACTGGGTCTTCTGTCCCACGAGTTCATATCTCAAGATGGAATGAGATTGATCACATCCACCCAACCCCTCACTCCCCCGCCCCCCCCCAAAAAAGTATGGCCTTGCCATCCTTGAACAGGCAGCTTCTATCCCTGCTGACAAGAGAGGAAAGAATGAGCAGCTACGCATCTAGCAGGGTAGTCCAAGACTTCCTGAAATCAATGAGACAGAAAACCATCATTATTTCTTCCAGTTGTTGTACCATGTTGCTCTTGCTTTGATGAAGTCACAACTGGTGGCTCTCATATGCATTAAATGAGGGGAAACAGCAGGTACTGTATGGAACTCAGTGAGGCGACAATCTCTGGCCACTGGAAATGCTCAGCAAGATGAGAATACCACCATCCAAAGAGTAACATCCAAGACAAAATCATTTTGTGATCCAAGGCAATAAAGACGCTTAATGCCATCAGCACAGATCTTAACCCATCTCCAGGAGGAGATGCCACTATCTCTTCTGTTCCCCACTCAGCAAACAAAATGATGTGGGTCAGGAAGCACTGTGGCCAAAAGACAGTATGTTAACTGTCCTCATACAGCCTCAAAACTGAAATGGAAAAATGCTAGGTAACATCTGGTAATAAGAAGAGTATTGGGTAACAATTAGCAATCGATTATCAGTAGACAGTAAGGAAATTGTGTGCTTCTTCAAGTTGAGAGTTTATGGTTCTTAAAGAAACATTGACAACTACTGTCACTACAGGACCCAACATTTTTCCATACACTTCCAGAAGTAAAAAGATGAGCCTCAAACAAAAGGAATTAGAAGTGCCCCCAAAATGTCTATTATTCCAGTGAGAAATGCTTGCAATGAGAATGTGGCCCTCTGCACTTCTACTCCTCCCCTGCAAACGAACAGTTCTGACAGAATTAAGCAGCATCACTCACAAAGTAAGAGGCAGTTTTCTTGCAGTGAAGGATATTCAAACAATTTGGATAAGCAATGCTGGTCTGGACTGACTTAACCTGTCCAGCAAAATCAAATCTGCTGATTATGATTATGCAGATGCTGTGGTGAGAACATAAACTTCCCCATTTCTTAAGCATGAGAAGTCTGGCCTGATGAATCCAGAAATAGATTTAGCCTGGAGCGTTCTATGAAATAGACCTCTCACTTGAAAATAGCCTGCACAAGCACAAGTCCACTTTGCAAAATGAAGAGGGGCACTGGAAACATGCTTAAATCAATAATAATGGCAGTTTTCATGGATAGATAGTCCTTAGATTCACTGAAGTCCTTAAAGACAGGTCCTTAAAACTCACTACCATGTTAAATGCTCCCACCTGGAACTTAAACAGCGGTGAGTAAAATAAAGGCCATTTTCTTCCACTTGACCAAACCGTCTACATTTTTTGTAGACCAATAAACTGCCCTTTTTCCTGGTTTTGATTTGTCCTGGCCTATTAAGACAATACACAGCAGTTAAATACTGTCACCTACACTAGCCTCCTGTGGTCCTCCAGAGATCATTATTTTTATGCTCAGATGCACCGCTGGGAGGTGGGGGAATACAGCGTGCAGACCCTTCTCTGGGCTCATCACCATCATTTCACCAAAGAAATCATGCTCTCAATAATTGGGTTGAGCCACCATCATAAACCTTCTGCAACATTAAAGGTGCACAAGACAGCCAGTGCAGAATCAGGGATATTGCCTGAGTACTAATAGTCCTTTCAATATGCTTATCAAAAAAACCAACATCCCAGAGGAGGGAGGAAAAAGTATTTGGCTTCTGCTTTTCCAGACAGCAGAAAAAAAAAGAAAATCAGAACCAAACCAAAGTGAATCATAAAGTCCCCACTGCCAATTTTGATAGTTTGACACTGCAGATCAGAGGGAAGAACTGTACTCAGAAACCATCATTAATGCTGCAAAGCAATTGTGAACTGCATGTAAACCCATGAAGGTGTGGAACCCCTCCGACCTCAGCTGGGGTTAGTTAATGGACGGGGAAAGGAATCTGTCTGCTTTCTATGATCGGGGCCTAAATCAGCAGTAGAAAACGTGCAGTGTGAATGTTAGGGTACGGATAGAGTTCCACATCACAGTCTGCTCTACTCTTGTCTCTGAAATCCTACCCCAAACGAAAGCTCCAACAACTTTTACAGATCTATGATCATTTACTTCAGCTGAAAGAGCCCTTCTAATCTAAGTTGAAAGATTTGATTATTCTTTTATCCATATAAAAATTACTGTGACAATGCTCAAAGGACAAAGCCAAGCAGCAACATCTGACTGCTAATCCAGTGAGAAGACAGAAAGAAAATAGTTATATACTAAGAGTTTTTAATTAAATTATATTTTTTCTGAGTTTGTACATCAAAGAATCATCTCAGGTTTAAAACTTAAGAGGCAATATTTGTGTGTATACTTCCAAGACAACACAATGTGGAAATGTTTCTCAAGCTACAGCTAAGCTGGAAATGTGCCACACAAGCCAGTTGAAGGTGAAGTGTGAGCCTGCCAATGCTTGAATACATTTTTACTATCATCATAAGGAGTCATATCAGTTAAACATGTAAGAAGCCTCTAATTCTACTCTTTGATAGATTCACACATCTATATACCCCAAAACTATACAAAATGAAGTACTAAAAATAGAAGTAGAACAAAAAAAATCAACACATGTATGCATTGGTGAACCTTTTTCAGAGAAAAGCTAAGCAGGCTTTCTGTTTATTAACCTTTCCAAGTCTTTTTCTGGTACAATTTTTTGTGTTCAAATTATATACTGGAAGATGGATTGGTACAGAGAATGAATTAAGCACAAGTAATCTGAACTCCAAACAAGAGCAAAAAGAAGTGAGTGACCTCTCACAAATAATATCCATTCTCGTTGGACCACATACAGGTGAAATGCAGGGATAAGGATTTTTGTTTCACAATGTCCTTTGATACTTTTGTGGGGATAGCCGTAGTCTAGTTACAATATTAACACACAGCAACTGGAAAAAGAACTGAAGATGTTGCGATTGTTATCTTAGATATACATAAACATATATTATAAAGATACATTTCCATATAAGAGTTTTGTAAGAAAGAAACTGAAAATTAGTAGGGCTTAGTATATAGCTTTTGGGGGTGTTTTTCCTTCTGTAAGATCAAGTATTTCAATTTCCTTGTTTTTTCTTCTGCATAACTGTAGTTTGAAAAAGTTGCTGTTGGACAGTCAGTAGTTTGTTTAGGTTGAAATATGGTGAATTTGTGAGATGCAGATATAAAAGCTGGAAATAAGAAGACACTTTAGCATTCTACCAGTGCTTTATAATACCTTCCTAAAGTACCACTAATTTATCCTCTTTTATTTCATGCCTTTCCTCACTAGGAGCTCCTGGCATCTAACGTAGAAGTGTGTTAGCTTCTTTTGTTTCGTAAGATAACTAAATCAGGAGATGGTCTACAGAGTGAGTAATGTCCAAGTTTGTTTCCAAATACTACATTATGTATAGGCATTTTTGTTTGTTTGTTTATAAAGCAGACCCATGACTTTCCCAGACTATGATGAGTAGTTTTTTGTTTATGTAAAGCAGGAGCTTCTGCAGCTGTTTACAGATGATATTCTCCAAAGTGCTGAATACCTAAAATCACACTGAAGCCAGTGGGTATACACCAGTCAGAACGTACACAAAATGAGTGGGGGTTTCAAGTAATTGTGTATCTTGCAGCTTGCAACTCTTATACATTGCTGTACTGGTGAGGAAAAGGATAAATTTTGTGGAAACATGCCAACTTTTTTTTTTTTTTTAGTGTAAGATTTATGACGTAATACATACTGAAAGGTATCAGAAGAACACCTTCAGCCCTCACAACTGTGTATTCCTCTGAAGGAAACAAGGGAGCTTTCGGATCATCTTGGCACTTCTCTTCAGTGGGCATTCATATTTTCTATGATACAGAGTTGCACCCCTTGCCTAGAATGGCAGACAGCAAATAGCATCTTCCTGGAAGCGTTAGATCCCCAGTCTTGACCATCTGTCATTTCCCATGTTTCTCATACTTTCTCTCCTTTCCTTTCTATTTTTTACTTTCTATATTTTTACTACACTGGCGAGTTTCCTCCTTTGGGATTTTTTTGCACGACACTATTATAATTTTCCACCGTAGTGTTTCTGAGATTTTTCTTGTTACTCTTCTTTTCCTGTTCAATAGCTACTTCCAATGATACAATGTATTTGTGGATTTGAACAGGTGATTCAAGTAAACCATGTGCGGCAATCTGCCCAGTGGAGGCCACAGTATCTTCATAGGACCTCAGCGGCTACTGGAGAACTCCATACATTTTCACTAGCTGATGTTCTTCTGTTCTTTCATACAGGATTGTAGTGGTCATATTCAGTCCTCACAATCCATGTGATGATAATAGGCATGTTATTTGTATCTCTAATTTAAGCTGTCACAAGAAATACACGTTTCTTTGACAAACTACCCTTGGTGGTGATTGCAAGTGATGTGCAATATTTATGCAGCTGAGCTTCTGATAGTTCATTGGCCATGGAAGATCATGAGAGCTTTACTAAGATGCGGGTTTCTTTCCTTTGCAAACAAATCTTATTCTGAACTGTGGATCTCCTTTCTAATGATGTCAGACTCCACAGTCAATGATTGCCAACCCTCCTGTTAACAAAGTTACCGGATTTCCTTTCCTTAGAGATTGAAAACCATCCCTAGTGCTGTAAATTAACTTTATGCCAAAGCAGCCTTCTCCCTAACCTAGTTTAAGAATGTGAGAAAGGCACGTCTTTTAAGAACAGGAAGAATCCCCTGTGTAATTGCCTGCTTGAACACTAGGGATTCTCTGACCCTACATACTATTTAGCAAGTGGATTTTTGCTGGCGTCTATGCCTCAGTGCAGAATTCTCCCTGTCACTGGTATTCTTGGCTCAGTGAAGAATTTTTAAATGGGAAATGCTCAGGCTAAACAGAAGAGAGTCTGTTCTAAATTTGCAGGCTCTAAAATACACAGCTCCCTGTGACTAGGAAATCCAGAAACGAAGGACCTGGATTTTCCTAGATAAATTTTGATTTGGGGCAGAGGAATAGGCGAATAGGAAGGAAAACATAAGATGGCATGAAACCACATGGGACTTGTGTACCACGTCTTTGCACTCCAGATCACTGATGCAAGTTAGAGTTGCCTTAGGATTGCTTTAAATCACCCTGTAACTACAGCATCCTAAATGATCTTTGAGGTCAGAGGATGAGAGTCGACACTCTGTCATTTGTGATGACACTTCTACTCCAAACAAAGAAAACTAGGAAGTGCTCATTCTAATTTATGATTTATTTTTGTGAGAATGATGCTATAATCTCGATGCATTTTGGAATTAATTTACCTTTAATTTACTTAATTCTTATGTCAGTAGATGCCATGAAATCTGCTTACAAGTTGGGTACACCATTTATGAAGTGAAAGTGGAAAAGGCAAAAATTTCAGAATGACATAGGCTTCTGCATTTTTCAGATGCTGTAAAAGCTATTAAACTGAAAGTTTCACTCTAGTATTCATCTTTATTAAAGAACAAGTTTACCTTTCATTGAGATAAACTTACAAATTTGAGTTATTTCTCTAGCCAGTTATTTTTAAAACCATATGTTAATTACCTCCAAACGTCTGAACGAAACAACATGAAGGGTTTTAGTAAAGTATTCCACTATAACCCATAGTAAGAATAGAGTAGGTTATTTAATACCTATATAATTGCGCGTTCTTGCAAGAGACCACTGAAATAGCTTTTATTTTACAATTCCAAGGCAAACTAACACTGTAACAATGGTCTATGCTATAACATCATGTTATCTCCAAATTTCCTGAAGTAATCAAAACAAGAAAATTCCTTTTTCCTAGGCTACAGGTAACTGGAAATACAGAGGCAACTTTGATCTCCTGTTTATCTGAAACTTTGTCCTTCTGAAAATGTGGAAGTCTCTCAGAAAGTTCAACGAAGCAGGATTTCTGTCTATTGTTTTGGGGCATCTGGAACTAGTGGGGAATACAGTGCTTTCCCAGCTTAACATTTTGTTTTTCCATTGCACCCTGAAGCTACACAGTGCACTGCCAAGAGAAAACTAATTCAGCAGTATAAATTAAAAATAGGATTCTCATGACACAAACTGCATAAATATGTTGTACTTGTATAATTATTTTGCAGCAGTGATATGTCTCTGTTATGAAATCTTCCCAAATCGTGCAACATTTCTTATATGGCCAGTATGCTGAAGCAAGTAGAGATAAAATGATTAAAATTGTTATTGAAAAATGAATCAGTAATTTTTTTAGGGGTAGGTGTTGTCAACCATTTCTTTGTAACAGCCAATTATGCTTGGTTTATTTTTTCTTCAGAACAAACATAAGTAGATATTTTCAAGTATGACTTCAATAGTGTAAAAATCAAAACTGTAGTAAGACTGCAATTTTAAAAGGTTTCACAGATTGATGTTATCCTTGTGCAAGAGTCATAAAAATCTTTCATTAACACTCCACTATTATCAATGCAGCTGAAAACAAGTACTTAAACTATGCTTTTAAATAAGACTCTGAAGCAAGTATTGGCTTTTCCTTAGAGGGGTGGTATCTTCAATAAAATTCTTATGACACTCAAAGCACCAAGGGCAGCAACTATCAAGTTTCTCAAATTCAGATGTCTAGCCTTCCAGAGAGTGCTAGGACAGAATAACCAGCTTTTGGGAATCCAGAACAGTAGTTGGTAGCAATCTATCCCCCAAAAAGGCCCAGCAGTTACAGCAGTTAATTACCATAAAATAACTACTAAGTTATTAGTAAAAATTGGTTATTAGAAAGACCAGCAGCCAAAAGTCATTGAAAAAGGTCTAATAGCCAGACCACCCAAGGAGATAAGGGATCTAAGACCATAAACCCATCAGTTTAAGGAAGAAATGAATTTAAATTACTCTAAACACATTTCTCACTTTATCAAAACGGACTTAAAATGATGCACAAAGATATGAAGAACAGATGTAGTCCTAACATACGCATTTGTAAGCAGGTAATCAGATGATCTAGAAATCTTCTCAGTTAATCAGCTCTTAGCCTTGTACAGAGGTCTGAATAGCAGCACATCCTTCCTCTTTCACACAGTCCTGCTCTCAGTTGTGCCTAACAGTCTGCTTAAGCTGAAATAATTGTTAAACCAAGACTCTTAGGGGTCTTCAAAATAACTTCTTCTAAAACAAATAAAACAGGGCTTACCAGCCATTTGTGCTTTTTCTCAGCTCCATTTATTTGAAGTATCCTTTAAGATAGCTATTACCACCTCTGAAAGGGATCTGCTCAGCAATTAGCCCTGGCTTGACAAATCACTTTGGTCTAATTTCCATTTATTTCTCCCACAGAGCAAAAGACAGGGGCAACTACTGAGCACTTTGGCAGTGTGTCATATGGATACCCTTGTTCTCTATCCCAGTAAAGCTTGAATAAGAAAATGATCATTTATAATAAAGAACTTCCAAATATATTTGATCAGGTAAGCTACTGATAAGAAGTTTGATAAAATTACTTCATCTCCCAGATATTTGAGGAAAGAACAAGTACAGGGGGAAGAGCACGTGTTCCTTCTACAAACACCACTTATTATCAGGACATAATGTATTTTGCCTGTAATAACCAGATGGTAACACAACAATGGTGAATCAGGGACGCTATGAGTTGTTTGGGGCATTCTTCACTGGGTTTGTTCATGCCCATCTGTGATGTGCCTGGTCCCTTGCCTTGACACCGAAACCAGGGGCAGAAGGCCCTTACGTAAACTGGGAAGAAATCCCTCCTGATTCTACGGAAGGAAAAAAACCCGTTCCAAGTGCTTAAATCATAGGGGAAAAAATGTGAAGTGGTTTAACTAACCTAACTTCTAGTGAAGCCATCAAAGCTGAGTATCTACAAAATCAGGCCCCTCAGAGTCGGAGAAATAATTTCATCAAAAGATACTGACCTGAATCCTTACCCTATGGGATACTAAGTAACTCCTGACTCTCAAGCTCTTCCTGATGGCTGCAAGTTAAGTGCTCTCCTGAGTTCAAAAGGTCTCAAAACCCCAGAGAATTTAGCAAACAATGAATGAAAAGAGACCTGCAGCTAACTGAACAAGTTCACATGTCAGACAGCAATCATTACATTGTCTATTGCTAGCAGGTGGTTAACCACCAATGTTTATTACTTCACAGCTACAAAACCACTTTGATTTCTCTGTAGGTGACCAGTGTTCTTTGTTAACAGCTATTAGAAGTTATTGCTATCAACCCAATGTCCATCACAGTTTTGTTTCATAACAAATAGACTAAAATACACATCTGTTGACCTTGACAGATCAGCTACACGAAATTCTTAATTTAATACTCATTCTGATTATTCTCAATTTCCTGCCTTATAAATTTTCTATTTGAATTATGCCAGTGATCAACACCCAGACAGTGCCTACTCATATGCAAACAAAAATGTAAAATCTACAGTCCTGATATTGTTTACAGTGCTGAGGATTCATGCTTACCAAAACCACTATAGGTTTAAAAAGGCCTATGTGTTTGACCATGCAAATTAGTCTCCAAAACTGCAACTTATTACAGAAGATGCTTACCTTACCATTTTACTCCTCCACTCATTATTTATTGCTTTATGTCTTGATCACAGGGACACTTGCATGTACGTGATTTTTGTGGCATTGTTCACGACAGCAGCTTGGGTGGCATGAGTTTCCAGGATCATGGCCTTAAGCAGGAACAACTCCTCCTTTGCTGAGTCAACTCATAGTGAGAAAGTTCCTTTGATAAAATCAGAAAGACAGTGGAGAAATTAGAAGAACAGTAAACTGTGAAGTAGCTATGCTTGAAACAGGTGGATCAAATAGCAGATGTCTGATACCAAACCTTTACGTATTATTCAAAAGAATTACACGTTTTCATGAAATGGGTAACAGCAGCAGTTCCCCAAACCTCTAGAGTACAGGTCAACCACAGTCAACCTTGAAAATGTACATACTATGGACTACCATGTGTCCACGTTACCTTTTTTTTTTTTTAAGCGCAAAATCTACAATATCATTATTGCTCTGTGGTTCAGCGTCTCATGGATATCCAAACTCTATTTACAAACTCTAGCTCTGTGTGTTGAAGAGAAGGCTTCTACACATGATATTTTTCTGGAAAATAGAGTTTGTGCTTGTTTTGTTTTCCTCGATATAAACTAAATGGAGTGGATCAAGAAAAACATTGAATGAAGGCAAAACATCGGAAAAATATTAAAGTGAATGTGTAAGAAAATGACAAAAATAATGTCCAAGATAAAGCTTGTTCTCTCACCATGAATGAATAGGTTCTCTGATATACAGGACACCAGGAAGTAGCTCCAAGACTTTTCATGCTTTAAGCAAATAGGCAAGTACTCATCTTTCCCTTCACTAACCACCTTGCTGTGGTTTTGGGCTTTGCTATTCTCTGGCTCCCGCAGCACTGCCAGGAGCATCCCCCCTGCACTGTAGCTAATAGAACAGGCAAGGGCTCTGCTTACTCTTAAGCACATGCTTACTTTTACAGAGATGAGAACAGCCTGGGACTGTTACCCATCAGCAGGATCAGTGGACTCACGACTGTACCATTAAGAGAGCCTTATGCAGATTTTGAGGATTTTTTGTCACACTTTTGCTCAAAATCATTAATAACACTGCAGAACCGTATAAATATGAGGAAAAAAAGAGAGGATTATAAAACAGAAGTGGGAAAAAAAAAGCCTCCCTGACAAGCAATTTCTTTTTTTTTTTTCCCCCTTTTAATTTTAAATAAAGCTGTCTGTGAATTTGAGCCTAGGGAGACCTTCATTAAAATCAATTAATCAGTCAGGCTCTCTGCTGAATAGCTTTCTGGAGACAAGAAGTCAAAACAGGGTTTGGGAGCGAGGTGCGAGTGACTTCTGCAAACTCTCCCCTCAGGGCCGCAGCCTCACACCCCTGCCCCGCCTAAACGGGCATGTCGGCGGCCGCCGGGCGAAGGCGGGAAGGACCCGGCCCGCGGGCTGGAACCGGCTGCTCGGGGGGGCCGGAGCCCACCTAGCGGCGGGCGGGAAGACCCCGCTGCCCCCGAGGCCTGGCCGGCCGCAGGGCGCGCAGGTGCCCCGGGCCTCCGGCTCGTCAGCGGGCAGGTGAGGGCTGTGTCTGGCGGCCTCCGCTCCCCTCAGGGAAGGGGCGGCCGCCCCTCGGTTTGGCGGCCTCGGCGGGGACTGGTTGCTTCCCGCAGGGCGGCGGAGGTGACGGCCGCGTCAGGAGCCAGCCCGCCGGCCCCAGCACCTACCCCGGGAGCGGCTCCCCTCGCCTCGCCGGCCACTGCAGCAGCCCCCCGCCCCGCCACCACAGGCTGAGGGGGAAAGTTAGCGGCGGGGCGCGCCCTCCGCCCCTCCCCACCCCCGCTCGGTGCCGGACGGCAGCTTCCGCCGCCCCCGCGGCGAGGAGGCGCGGGTGTCCCCCGGCGGCGGCGGGCGCGGAGGGCGGCCCGGGTGCCCTGCTCCTCCCGCTGCCGGCGGCCGCCGCCGGGGCAGCACAGCTGTTACAGAGCCGCGCTGGTCCCTCCTCCCAGCTGCGGCTGCCTCATCTCCCCCCACCCAGCCCGTCCCTCCCCTCCGCCGCTCCCGACGCTGCTGCTGCCGCCGCCGCCGCCGCGGCCGCCACCTCCTCCTCCTCCCCACCCCCACCCTCTCTCTCGCGCTCCCCATCTCTCTCTCTCCCCGTCCCGTTCCCCCCTGCCCCCGCCTCTCCCCGCCCTGCCGCCACCGGCCCTGGCAGAGCAGGCACCGCAGGGGGATCTCGATGTAACACCATGACAGGCATCGCCGCCGCCTCCTTCTTCTCCAACGCCTGCAGGTTCGGGGGCTGCGGGCTCCACTTCCCAACCCTGGCGGAGCTCATCGAGCACATCGAGGACAACCACATCGGTGAGTGCCCGGCGGGGCCGGGGCAGGGGCCGCGGCAGGGGCAGGCGAGGGCAAGGCAGGGCAGGGCGGGCGGTGGGGGCGCCCCGCAGCGGCGGGCGCGGGGGGCGTGGGGGCCGCGTGTGCGGCGGCGGCGGCGCGGCGTGAGGCGGGGTGGGGGGGGGCACAAGGTGCAGCGGGAGCCGGGGCGCGGTGGCGGCCGCCCGGGGAGGGAGGGAGGTCGGTCGGTCGGCGGACGAGGAGCGGCAGGAGCGGTCCTGCAGGCGACGTGGAGCGCTCCTCGGGGAGGCGGCGTGCGGCGCGGCGGCGGCATGGGTGGGTGCGGGGGAGGCGTGCAGCCCGCCGGCCTGGCGAGGGGGAGTTAGTTTGCATTAGCAGGAGGGAGTGCAGAAGCCCGGAGGAGGCGGTGGAGCAGGGAGGAGGACGGGCACAGCACGCCGCCTGCTGCTTCCGCCCCGGCTCTGGCTGTCAGGGCTCCAGGGAGGGAGGGAGGGAGCCGCCGCCGCGGCAGCCATTCCGCTTCCTCCTCCTCCTCCTCCCGCCGCCGCCGCCGCTGCGTCCTGTCAGCGCTGTTGCTAGGTGTGGTGGGGAGGACGGGTCGCGCTCCGGCCGCGCCGGCCGCCGCAGCACTGGAGGCGCCTCTCGGCGGAGCGACGGCGTGAGGGAGGCCGGGGCCGGCGGCGCGGTGGGCGTGGAGGGAGGGCCCGGCGGCGGCGGGCGGGCGGGCGCAGCCCCGCCGGTGCAGCCCCCGGGGCCGGCCGGGCGGGAGGCGAAGGCGGCCGCGCGGGGACGCGCTGCCGTTACCCCGCGGAGCCCAGGCCAGGCCACGGCGGGCGAGCCGGGCAGCGCCGCGCTGGATCATCACCTGTAGGCTCCCCGACCCCCCCCCGCCGCCGCCGCCGCGCTACGGCCGCCGCCCCCCACTCCCCTTAGCTGCCCGTCCCGCCAGGGGCGCGGGGGCGGGGACGCCGCCGGGCCTGCGGGCGGCGGGGCGATGACTCGTCAGTGCCTTCCCGGCGAGGGCGCCTCATGGGCGGCGGGCGGGCGGGAGCGTGCGCAGGGGCCGCCGGGGCCGCCCCTCGGCAGAGCGGGCGGCGCCCAGGGGAGGAGGGGGCGGCGCGGCTCCCGGCCGGCCGCGGGCGCCAAGTTTCCCTCTCCCCCTGCGGCGGGACCTGCCTGCCCGCGCCCGGCCGGGCCTGAGGCGTTCCTGGCGTGCGGGAGGGTCCGCCGGCCGGCACCGCGCCGCCCGCCCCGGCTGCGAGGGGAGCGCCTGGGCGCTGCGCCGGGCACGGCACTGCCGCGGGGCCGCCGCCGCCCCGCACCTTGGCGCTCCGGCCTCCGCAGGTGCGCTGCCGCGGCTTCCCCTCCGAGGCGCCTCGGCTTTCTCTTTTTGCTAATAAAATGTAATGCTTAAACCGCCAAAATTTGAGCTACTTCTTTGAAGCAGACCGAGTTTTAAAATCGGGGGGGAGAGGCCGAAGTTTTAAGTGCCCAGGGGCTGGAGACTCCCGTGTTTCACTAGAGATACAAGGAAACGTGCTGCTGCAGCACCGTGCCTTGCAGTTTATTAAGTTTTAATAGGCGGGCCTGAATACCTGAAAAAAATGACTGAAGCTTAAATTGCAAGTGTAATGTTACATTAATGTAATGTTATAGGTCAGCGAGATGAAAGGTGTGGTTCTCATAATTATCACGATGCCTAGTATGAGGTAACAAAACCACACACCGCAAAACTCTGTAATTTATGACTCGACGTGGTGCAGGCATACTGTTGTGATATTGTTGGGGTTTTTGTGGATCTCAGATTCTTAGCTTTTCCTACACAGTGTGCCACGTTACGCCAGTAAAGCTGGGGGGGGGGGGGGGGGGGAACAGTTTCCTAAAATGAAAGCTCGTAAGTCATCTAGTGTGGCCCTCAACTGGATTATCAGCCTTTAGGTGCCACAGCCCACAAGGTGTCAGAAAAGATACGGCCCAGCCCATGTGGTCTGTGCATTGCTGTTTAATCCCCGGTCACCAGTTCTGAGACTTCTCTGCAGAGAGGAGCTGAAATACTGTAATTTCTTAATAATTGTGTATTCTACAGCCAGTATTCATTACTTTTTTTTCTCACCTCAAAGTTAAAGTATTACAGATTGAACACACACATACATTTAATTGAGTATGTCTTTGCCAAGACTTGCAGGACACACAACTGAAACTTTGCACGTACCGTGTCACACATGCAGCTGATTCAGTACAGGCTGGTGGAGAATGACATAAAGTCACTTATGTTTCATCTTTAATGTTTCACCTGAGTGTGATGGTAGGTTAAACTTGACCTGCTTGTGAATACAAGATGCAGCTGTGTTATGTTACTCACCTGTGTCAAATACTGGAGGAATCAGTAGGGAGTTACACTGGTGGCACTGGGTACGGATCTCAGTTCTCAGGTGGAGGCTGAGCTGTATGGTTTGGTGTGTGTGAGGGGGTACTGGCATAGCTGGAAGGATGAGAATCTACAAAAACTCACCAGAGAAGTGTTCAGCCAAAAGGTGGTTAACCTGAATAGGAGCTCATGTCGGAATTACTTTCTGGGTAAGTCTGATGCAAGCAGCATCCAAATTTTGCTGTCATACAGGTCTAGAAATATGTGCTAATTTTTTTGCTTTAAAAATGGACTGTATTTTTTGGCATATAGAGCAAAGAGTAAAATACCATATAAAGATGTATATTGCTTTGGACATTCTGTGTGTGTGCTGCAGGAGTAATGAAAACTTGATTGAGTTAATGTATTCCATTATTAGCTTAAACTGAAGTGGGTGAGTGCTGGGCAGGTGGTGTTACGGTGCAGATAATAAACTTGATGCTGCAAATAACTCCGGTGGGAAGGTGTGTATGGCATGGGCTCTTGATGATCTGGTTGCTGCAGTGCTTCTGCTCTGCCACATTTCACGGGATGGGTTGGTAATCATTCACTTCATCAGTGGAGTGCTGCTAAGAACTTCATCATTTTTCAGAGCCGTATTGTGTCTCTGAAAAAGTGGCAACAAATACTTACCAAGGGATGTTTTTTTGGTCAACCTTGCAAGTAAGGCTCAATATAAGGCAACACTGTTGGGGCATTCTGGGGACAGAACATAATTGGTTTCTTAAGGATTCTGTAGTTGCTCGTCTTACGCATAACATACACTCTTGAATAATCATATGGTAATGAAATAATTCAGTGTACAAGTGTTTTTTTTCTCTTAAATTGTAGTGGCCACCAAAAAGTATCGGTGCGGATAACTTTGGGAGAGTTGTGCCCATTGGATTAAGTATTTAACTCTGAGGTGGTGCTATGCATTATCGGCTGCTTTCTGGGGTTGGTGTTTATGTATTGAAGACTTGGAAGAATTAGGCTAGCTCGGGAGTGGTGCTCTGGTGTCTTCTGTGATGCCCTACTGGTGTCTTCTGCAGTGAGACCTTCTGCAGTCTCTTTTAGTCTGTAGCAATACTATCAAACAGTGTATTCACACCTTCTGTGGCTCACAGCTGAAAAGAGACATGGTTATTTAAAACTGCTGATTAGTAAATGCTGCTCTGTGAGCTTTTTCTTCCAGCATGTTGTCCAAGCAACCTAAAATGCTGTTACCTTCTCTGCGAGTGTGCCGAGAAGAGAGGCTGTTTGTTAGGCCATCTCGATGCCTCTTGGTTTTAGCTGCTCTGATCCCTTGTGGGTAGATTGGTTGACTTTTCTGATGTTTCTAGTCTGGGAGCAAAAGGCCTAATTTACTGCTGTTTGCCAGATTCACACTGTAAAATGGAATGGACTTCATCCAGGCAATTCCCCATAGTAGTGTCAAGAGAGGAGAAAAAAAAAAAACCAAACACACCACAAAACCCTCTAAACCCAAAACCAAAACCCAACCCTGAACTGCTGAGTATTCAGCTGCGCCAACATGGCAAATTTTACTGCATTTCTGCAGTCCTGGCTGTGTCTTCAGCTGTGTGTTAAGAACAGCACCTCTGGTTGCATGGAGTGTTTGTGAAATGACATTTAAGTTTAAACGTGGTATAAGTAATCTTCTGGGGCATTTTCAGCTGTTCATAGAGGTCCAGGGGGTCACACGCTTTTGATTCTTTGATTTCTGGGTTTTGGGGGGGGCTTCCCCCCACTCCAATTTGATTCTTCCTCAATCTACCCATAGCTGAACTGCATCCTTTAGAGTGTGTGTGTGTGGGGCGAGTAGCTCCTTAAAGCTAGTTGCCAATACAAAGTTTACTCTGATGCTGAAGAGCCAATATTTAAACTGAATCTCTTAATCAGATTTTGGTGACATCAGTTTCTTCATTTTAACTTTTGCTTTGTATTTATAGTTGAAGAATATTTTCAATCACATGTGCAGGTGAGATGGTTGCTTCTATGAGCCACTATGTGTTCACTTGGTTCATGAGTACTGATACGCCATGTGCATCTGTGTAGCTGTAAGGCTGTTGTGAGCAGTCCTGCTTCTCATGAGATTCGTCGAGCATTTGAGGAAATGGATGTGAATGATATGAGTATCGGAACATGCAGTGGTGGACCCAGAGATGGAAAAGTGGGTAGGGAGAGATACAAAAGGTAAATCTGAAGACGCTGCTATGTTAGTGGAAATAGAGTTTGTTAATGGTATTGCACTGAAACTGCTAGAAGAATTTGAAGGGAAAAAAACCCCCAAACCATCT
Source organism: Falco biarmicus (assembly GCF_023638135.1). Lineage (NCBI taxonomy): Eukaryota > Metazoa > Chordata > Aves > Falconiformes > Falconidae > Falco > Falco biarmicus. The sequence goes on along the minus strand of NC_079291.1, from coordinate 3,860,150 downwards.
GCTTGTACAGTAATTGTACAAACTGAGATGATCTACTGTTGCTGAGTATCTCATCATAACTTTGTAAGAATTCCCAGTGTTGGATAGCTTCCAGCGAGGTATTTGTGTAGTATTGGTGTTGGAACTGGGAGCTGTGATGCTTCTCGTCAAAGTTGACTTGATTCCCAAATATTAGGATGGGTCCTGCAACAAAACAGTACTTGCTGTAGGAGCAGAGGCAGCTGCTTTTCTAAGTGGTAGGATTAGCGGAAAAATAAAACTTCTTCAATAGAAGAATAGTTGCAGAAGACAGACCAAATGAAATACTACCCATCGGGAAAGTTCAGGTCGTATCGAGCAGGAAGGAGGCTTATGAAATTCTGTGTTTGATGGTAACTTTGACATTTGCTACCCTTCAGTGCCTTCAATTCTTATTTAATAGTAGACAGTCAAGGGGCCAGGCTGCACAGCAAAGAGCTCAAGTGGTTTAATAATCCATTGCTGAATGCATGCAGGTTGCTTAAAGTTGGCCCTTTCAGTATTTTCTCGGTGATGCTAGTAACCCTTGTGCCGTGTCCTTGCTTTGATAGTAAAAGGTGTTGAATTTACAGGCTGGCTGTGAGCATATGCAAAAATGGCATTTGGTGTTGCTAACAAGCGTGCCTTGCTCCCCTCTCCTGTGTTGCCCAAACTTCCACCAGCAGCACGTTGGATAAAGTGCAGGATGACGTAGATCACAATTCTATATTGGAGCCCACAGTATGTTGTGTAAAACAAATATAAAAAAAATGCAACCCTTTTATGTTGCCAAAGGTGAGGATGAGGGGCTACACACCAGCATTTACGGTCTGCCCAGCAAACTTAAGTCTGTGTGAAAGGTGTTGTTTGCTTGAAGCTGAGCCCTTCAGGAGAGTGTGAATCTTGTTTAAGTGGTTACTGTCATGTAACTTTCTTTTAGCGTTTGCTCAATGTGTAATTTAACATGAGACTGGCTGTTTTAATTGAAGAGGTGATAGATCCTAACCCAAGGCTTTTTACACTGGGAATGATGTGGCAAGTAGGTGTATGGCGTGCTTTGTTCCGTGTCTGGAAATGGGAGGGCGGACCCGAGCTCAGTTGCCAGTAATGCACATGAACGCGTGGCCTTGCAAAATAAATGAACAGTTACATGTGTTTACCTCAGCAGTGGTACTAATTATGTTCATGGAAAGCAGCTTTCTGCATTTCTGGTTACATTTATCTGAAGTTCATCCACAGTACTTTTACATCTGCGACTTTTGTTATTTATTGAAAATGCATTTCAGAGTCATGTGGAAGGATGTATGTTCCAAGGGTGTTAGTTACTCGCTTTGCAAGTTCATCTTGTGAGAAAGGCTCTTCTATTTCAGGAAGGCTTTCCCATCAAATAGTCTTTTTTGACTAACAGTTCCAATCGGCACTTTTTTCCCCCCGCTTGTAATCTCGAGCAGAGCAGGTTTTTGGATTATTTTCCAGTTCCAAGTGTGGTTTCCTTTGCTCTTCAGTTTTGAATTTAAATTGTGGTAAAATATAAGTGCAACATTTATAAAAACATTCTAGGTTATATTAATCGTATGATGGTAAATGGAATTGCCATTAAACTTTAACTAAAACACGATTTTTGATACTTCTGTGAAGTGAAATCTGTTCTTGTTCTGAGGTCACCAAGTACATCGAGGCTAAGGCATGAAGTGTTTTAATGGCATAAAGCTTGAGTGGTGTATTTTCTAGGAAGAAAGTGCTGAAAACAAAATCTGTGAACATGCTGCAAACTGTTTTTTCCTTTATAAGAGTGAAGGCCTCACATAAAGCTAGTAGGGATCTTTCCTTTTTCCTTCCCCGGCTTGAGTAGCTTTGGGTGAGGCCCATTGCAGGGCTGCATCCCTACCACTGGCAGAGATTGCAACTCCTGTGCACCAACAGGCCTACAGAGATACAAGTCAGAAAAACTAAAAAACCATCAGGTAACTTGTGGCAGAAGGTTTATACTTCACTTGTGCGGGGCATACTCACCTTTGTGGGGGAAACTTATAGTGATGATAATTATCATGTGTATTCTTCTGGGCGTGAGAGGATGTTTTCGTAGCTAACCTGCAGTCCATACGAGAATTGTAAAATAATTAGGTGGCCGCCAGTCAGATAATCTTTTTTTCACTTCGTTATTTCATGGGGAATGTGAAAAGACCAGGAATTGTATAAGTAAAAATAATTTGAGGAAGAGGTGATGCTGGGAGACGAAGGAACAGATCTGTTCAGTCTGTAGACTTATCTTACCTACTGTTCCTTCCTCTTATGTAATATAATGCAAGTACAAACAAGTAATCAGAAATATTTTGTGTCAAGCTGCAGAACACTTTAATGCAAAAGAAATAAACAGTGAAGGCCAGCTGCTTCCAGTGTACTCTTTATGTTGCTCCTGAGTGTGCTTTTTTTGTTTGTTTATAGATATTTTTTTTGAATATGCTTTTTTTCACTGGGAATTAGTTTTATTTGTCTCTAGTAAGCAACGGTAATTCAAAATTTGGATGATAAATGTCTAAGTAAATAGCGGCTATATACACTTTGTGAAAGGCAGAGACAGAAATTTTAGTGTTAATTTGAAACAGTGGCAATTAGAGAATTGATTTGATAAATCAGCTGTGTTTAACAAAAAAAAAAGTCCTTGGTTTTGAGGGACTGTCTCAGTGAATAATTTCACAATTAAAATTAAACCACCAATTCCTGTTACTCAGTGTCTAATTCTATCTTGGGACTTTTGGAAATGCTTTCAGGGGACTAGATGTGATTTATTACACTTTTCTTTAGTAAAGAGAGGCTGGAGCAATATTCTGATCTGTAGAAGTATTATTCCAGTTTATGGTTGAATTATTTTTCTTTGCTATTACTATTTGTGTTCTTACCCTGAATTCTTAGGAGGCTCCTTCTTAACTTTGTGCCATAATAAACAAGGGGAATGGGTTTCTTCACCAGGGTTGCTGATGACACCGTGGTGCTGTTGGTGTCTCTGATGAGTGCCCAGGATGGAGTGTGTTACTACTGTGCAGTTTCATTTAAGATACTGTAATTCATTGAAGAATTAATTTGACTTAAGTACAGGTGTTAGTTATATCTTTTTGATGTTCCAACTTGTGTTAAAAAGGATGGAGTAGACATAAAAGAAATTTAGCAGTTTAAGGGGAAAAATTGAGTGGATTTTGAAGCCAGGCTAGTCAGTTCTCTATGGCCAAAAAGATTAGAACTTAATTGTGCATGAATTTGGAAGCATTTCTTCTGATTTTGGGAAAGATTTCACTGCATGCTAATAGAGGCCATCTTATTTTTTAAGTTTTCTGTGAAAAGCGGAGTGCTTTCATTTTGACATGTTGGCGTTACTGAAACTGCTCCAACAAAATGATTTTTTTTTTTTTTTAAATTTATGAAATATTTGGACACTTCTGAGATTTCCCTCTCCCCTCCCCCCATTTTCTTTTCTTTTTCCCCCACCCAAGACCTCTTTGTCAAACTTAAGTTGCAAATGTTTCTGTTCCTTCTGGAAATTAATTTTTTCCCCCAGCTTATTTTAACAGATAGTAAAAATTCTTTGACTAAAAATTGAACTGCTGAATATCCAGGTATGCTGTGGAAAGGAGAAATAGTTGTAAAGTATCACATCTTCAGTACTGTAGTCACCATCTTACTTTCTGGGAATTACCCCAATAGAAGCAAGTGGAACTGTAACCCAGAAACCGGGAGGTGGTTTAAGATTTAAGGTGGGTTAAGGATTTAAGACGCAAGAGATCATGCTACATAAGATTGGCATGGGCCCATGAATGTGGACCGAGCCCATCATGTGGTAGATGACAGTGGCATTCAGTGAATAACACTATGCCATTATTTCAGTTATTTTGATGCGGTCCTGCTGTGTATCATCAGAGTGTGTGTGTGTGTATTAGCGTTATGGGAGTGACCTCACAATGCATTTAAAGCCTTCATGTAGGTATGAGATGCTTGACGGCAGGTGAAAGCTGCACACCGAATTACTGCGGTCTACCCTTGCTTACTTTGTCTTCAGATCAAAGGACTGATGTCAATCCAAGTGACAAACTTGTAGGGAAACCCTGACAGTTCATATGTTTTTTCTAGCAATCTGTTGGAGAAGTGTTGCAACTTCCCTACTTGCTGTTCAGTAGAGAAGTGTCTGCTGCCTCACAGGCATCATTGATGGTTGTACTGGGTTAAACTGGGTGATGTAAGAGTTGTTAAGGTCCCAGTTTTGATGGGGGGTGGGGGGGAGTGAACCACTCTTATCTCTCTCAGTTTGTGGCCAGGGAGCTGGTTTATCCTGTTTAGCTCTTGGGATGCCTGCAGAGCCTTCCTACTGAGGCATCAAGTCTTCATTATCTGACCATATATTTTTTTTTTAATAGAGGGAGGGGAAAGATAAGTGGAATTCTAAGGAAAACCCCAAATAACTGCTTTTTCCCATAAATTTGTTTGGGCCATACTGCAAGAGCTTCCTGACTCACTCAATGAGTATGCTAATGTGAAAAAGATGAATTTGTGGAAGAGGAGCAAAAAATCTCCACAGCAGGAACAGCAGAGAAAGGGGAAGAGGCTCAGGAGTATGCTGCTTCGTGTGCCCGGGCTGGCAGTTACTCATCCAAATGTGGAGTACCATGGATGTGGCAGGGTGGACCAGGCGTTGACAACTTCATTGACAGTAACAAAGCCACTAAAGATTGCTTAGAACTACTATGATATTTGGAAGGAAAAGGAAAGCTGAAAGATGTTTACAATAAAATCCTATGGTTGCACAGCCTTCCAGGGAGGAACTAGGATGATCTGGGGTCCTTTACTATAGTTGTAAGTGCTCTGTGCTCCTGGGAGGACATGGGGCAAGGTAGTAGTGTGATGATTGTGGAGGGTGAATGTTATGTAGGGGGGTTTTTTGTGTGCACTTTCATTTCACATGACTATGGTAGGGGGTCTTCCTTATCCCAGGCTCAGTGTAAGCACTTGCTATGCTTCAGAGAAACTTTCTAGCTGTGTTGTAGGACTCTTGCCACGCAGCCCTAGCATTGATAATAATTGCATTTTCCTTACACTTCTGAAAATCTCTTAAATTGATTACGTACTCCTGAAGTATGTAAATGCTCTTTCAGATGCGAAATGCTGGCACTGTAGCTGTTATCAGTCCTTGTGCTTTATCTTCAGCAGCCCTGCTTAACAGTGGTTCCAGATTTTGGTCTCAGTCCTAGGGCAGCTATCCAGGGAGTTAGCTACTTGTACCTGTCTTCTTCTTGTTTCAGCTATCCAGAATAACCCCTTTCTTGCTGGCAAGTTTTTTGAGAGGGTGCAAGAACCTGCCTTCAGAACAGATCAAATACCCCGTCTTTGCTGACAGTTACCTTGGGGCAATTACCTGGGGTTCTTGCTAGACCCGATTCAGTGAGGAGATAAAGTCTATGTTGGATACTGTGATGTGGAACATAGTTATATGCCAGGGAGCTTTAGTGGCTTGCTCAACCTGCTTCTAGAGCCAGGGTAGATATCAAGAGCTTGCTCAGGTGTGTGACAATAATTGGATGCCCAAGATGGGGAAAAGGTATTTGTTGCTGTTACCTTATGTGGATATTTTTGGTTGCATTCTTGTATTTTAATTCTAAGTGGTTGGATTTTAACTATTAAAAAAAAAAAAAAAGTTTTGACCAATGTTTACCTGAATTTTAGTTCTGCAGCAGTTTTCATACCTGAGTTAGAAATCATCATGAAAGATATGGGCAAGGTATACTGTATCTGCTCTTGCTATACCTGAACTGTACATATGGCCTCAAATGCATTTCAAATATTAAAACAAATATAATAAAAATGAACATTAATTTATAAGCTTAATTAATGTTTTGGAGATGTATTGGGTTAATTGATAGCTGCATTTTTTTTCCTCAGTGGCAACCCAACTTTTTCCTTTTTTTCTTTTTTAAATAAAAAGTGTGCTTCCTGTAGCAGTTACACCCTAATTCTACACTATTCCACTGACCTCTGAAGTGTGGGTGTACAGCTAATGCCCCTTCTGTTCTTGCAAACAGCACAGTGTGCCAGCCACAGGATTGCTTACTACCACCAGGTATTCTGGAAACAAAGTAATGCCTCTTCCCTGATCCTGCCTATATGGAAGCCATAGAATTTGCATCTGGAAACAAAATTCCCTTGCTCCAGCTCCCAGACCCTAAGGAAAGGAGTGGAGTGTTGCCTGCAGTGGTGTAAGTGGCTGCTAAAGATAGCTGGTACCTTGTGAATTCAAGACTGGGCCCAAACACAAAATTTTGCAATTGCTTCTTCTGTAGTAGCAGGTGTGCATAAATATTGAAGGTGTGTTAGTATTTGTTCATAATCTCTACTGGTGTTGCGTGGATAGAACAATGGCATGGAACTGCGTATACAGTTTTCTAGAAAGGATTGTTAACTTATGTCATGTAATTTAAAATTTATTATGCAGTCATTGTATTCCATTAGACATGTTATCTTGATAATTGGGAACAATAATTCATGCTGATCTTTCTGTATGTATAATTTTAAAATATTAGTTGTAATTGAAGGCCAAGTGAGTATTTCTTTCAGAAGCCTGCAGTGATGCGGGTGGTTAGGATAAGAAGTGAGAACTGAAAAGAGGTAGTTAGAAAGAGCTCAGATACTTAGTTTTGGCAAATTGACACAAGATGGTACACTGAAGAGGTAAGAAGAAAATAAACTTTCCAGTGTCTGTATTTTGGGAAGACACTTGTGTGGGATTAGTCATCCTTTCATGACTGCAAAAACAATATACAAACTGGGGGGTGGAATTAAAAAAAAAATATTTGTTTCTCATCTGTGTTGACCTGTGGAACAAAGATGGACGTTTATCTCTTTCTTTCTTCTGTTCTGTCCTAGCTTTGCTTCCTAAACCAGGAAAATCCAGCTCTCCTCATCACCTGCTGTCTTTCTTCTGATCTGCCAAGCTCTGACTGGTGGTGGAAGGAAGGGGATTATGAATTCCATACCTACCCATTACTGTCCGTGGAGGAAACTGCTCTGGTGGTGTTTAGCTTTTGATCAGCAGTTATGTTCAGCAGAGTGTTCTGCTACACATACACATAGATCCACAGATCACAGACTTTGGTTCTGGGTACCCCAAAGCGGTTTTTCCTTTGCATGATAAGTTTTCACCTAGAAAGGTGTTACACGTGCATTCTGTGGTAGAGTTGGTGGTACCTGCTTTAGGCTTTTTAGGGAAATCAGAAATTGCCTACTGTTCTGTTACTGCTTTAATAAAAAAAAAAACAAAAACCAAACCTCCAGCTGGTGTGTGTGCTTACCTACTGCTGACCTGTCTGACTGTTCGTTCTGTTCTCTTCTGTTGCTCCACAGATGAGTGGTTTGTTGGAGCCTTTCTATCAGGCTGCTGCTGCTGCTGCTCCTCTGTCCTGGAATCACTGAACCGCTTCACCCTGTAAAATCTCAAAGTCGTCTTTTGTTGTAAATGCTGGTTGGTCTAATTTATTTATTTTTGATGCCTTGTAGGGCAGGTGTGGCTTAGAAACAGGACACTTAACACAGGCATAATAGTATGTACTGTACTCGTGTTGTTAAGGCCCATGTCAGTACATTAACCATATAGATACAGAAGGTGCCTTTCTCATCTTCATGTGTGCATTATGTTTGGCTTTCAGACTGAAGAACTAATGCAGTTTCAGGGTTGAGGTGACTTGGATCTGCACATACTGGTTCCATTCTTTACTGATGTCTGGTATCTTTTTCCTAATGCTCACTGTCTGTCTTCTAGAGAAAACAAAGCAGCAGGGTATAGCAAGGAGTAAAGTTGAAGAAAAGTTGAAGCAAGGAAGGAAGGGAGTTTGTGAAAGACAAAGGATTCTGTCTTTTTTTTAATGAGCTCTTTAATAGGAGGTCTTGGTTGGAGTTTTTGAATTTCAGAAGCTAGGCAGAGTTACCTGTCTGAACAAAAACGTTTTTTTCTTGCTAGCCAGAGACATCCCTAATTCAGGAGCAAGTATACAGGCCACCTACTTTCTCCTGAATCACTTTGGGGTTGGATGTTTGGGTTGTTAATGCAGTCTGCTTGTACTTGATGAGATTGAGCTCTTAGTGGATGCCAAAAGTATCCTGAGTACACTGCCCACAAAGTCCTTACCTAATTTATCTTGAAAACCTCTCTTGTTCATATTAACTAAACACCTCCTCCTATCAGATAATTTCTGTACGTTATTGTGGCTACCTTTTCACACTGTCTCAACTTCTCTTAGTATTTTGAATTACCCTTCTCTGCAGGTGACCTGTGGTGGTGCTGTTTTTGAACTCATTTTATGTAGCTCTGTATAGAGGCAGCTCCATAATGATCTGTATGTAGATAACTCCCCTCCATATTTTCATTTTGAAGCAGACTACATACCTGAGACTTGAAATTTTTTGCTTGGCTTTGCTGCTCAGGATGCTGAGAACCATATGTGCTATCCAAAGGGCAGTGTTCAGAACACTGGCTCCAGTTACTGGTTGTGTGTGCTGAAGCACTCCTGGTGAAGAAATAAGCAATCTCCTACTTGATAGGATGTATCCTCTTCCAAGAGTACAGTACACTTTCTCTTAAGGTCAGTTTTAAAGCCATCCTGTTTGGAGTCCTTGTATTTGTTAAATGTTGGGCTGGTGGCCCATCCCTTGTAAACAAGCATTGTTTTGTTGCTGCTGTAGTAGAACTGCTTTTTTTAATTATTCTTTTTGTTTGTTTGTTTGTTTTTCTTCTCCTCCTTCCCCTTTCTCCTTCCAGTGGTTCTACAGCAGAACAGATCTTTTCTCAAGATCATAAAGGCCTTCCCCTCTGGGTACCCTTTAGTTGCTTCCTACCTGGTTGTGGTGGATAGGTGGCTTAGTAAAACAAACTTCTTAATAGTACCTCCTCTGGTAGGCAGTCTGCAGCTAATTTTGAGACTGTTTATGTGGACCTCCTTTCCCAATCTGTACACTGATTTACTCACCATGAGCTCATTGCAGCTTCCCACCTTCGAACCTCTGGACTTAAGCGGCTGCACATCTTGCATGATGGCAGTTTTTAGAATCCAGTAGGCAGGGCTAATGTCAAGCACTCAAGAAAGCAAAGTGGTTGGTTTGTTGTTTCCACCCCAACCCCCCCACCCCCCAACTTTTTCCTAAGAGCAGAACATAAGCATCAAGTTCATTACGAGAAGGTTTCACATTTATGTTTGGGTAGATACAAATCTGATTTGGATTCCTTTTCAAGCTAGACTTCTATCTCACAAGCATCTGAGACAGCAAATGCAGTGCACCAGGTTGAACTGCTCTGTATTGTAAGTTTTGAGCCCCAGAGCATCTTACAACATGGCACATGAAATCTGCTTCTCTTGCTATCCTTCTTGCGCGGTGGAATATAGTGTGTTGTTGATCATTAGGCAGATGAAGCCTCACAGTCCTCCTGTCTCCTTGCTCTCTGCTAGTTGATGCTATGTTGTCATGGATTTGCAGTAGGATGTGGAAAGATTGCTAAAAAAAAAAAAAACAGCTAGTGAGTAATCGTGCCCTAAGCAGTATGAATTTACCTGGGCAGACAGCATACTGCCACTTCTAGTTGAGCACATACCCATGTGAGTTCAACAAAACAGGAGCTTGACCGTACGGTATCTGATGGACTGTCACATGCTGGCGGACACTGAGACCCATGCACTCTTCGGTGCCTCCGCTTGCACAGGTGTTTGCTGGGCTGTGCATCCCGGAGAAAAGCGCAACTGTGATACTGTTCTGTTTGTAACACTTTGACTGTCATACATCCACAGATACACTCTTGAGTTTTCTTCACTTTGAGAGGGGAGAATGGGTGAATTGGAGGATGACAGCAGGTACCCTAAGTTTTGCATAATCAACATAGGATACTTTTCTAGAGGGGTTGTTATTTAGGAAGTGCTGAGCTCTTCACCCTCTGAAAACTGATGGTCTTCTGTGGTGTCTCTTTTCGATATGGAGTGCGTTTTTAAAATTGACATACGTGCTTTGGTTGAACAAAGCTGATCAATTGTTACGTGGAAAAACTGTAGTACTTACACTGACTAAACTGAGCCTGGCTGCTCTTCCTACCCGGTGGCCTGAGAAAAACCATGGTAGCAAGAGGTAATCTGTATAGAGGCAGCTCCATCTTCCCTTCTTGGATGCTGTTTCTGGGGCTGGCACAGGGGAAAGCACAGAGCTGTTTCTGTGCTGTAGAAACGCAGTGCGCTCAAATCAAATCTCGTGATCTGATGGACTTTGTTTAGTAGGCACTTGTTTAGCTGTAATTTTGTTTCTGTTGCTTAGGATGTGTTGTAATATGAAAGACATCCAGTAATGATGATGTGACCTTATGAGAATGGCTTGAATAACACATTGGCTGGCTTGGGGAGATGTGGACTTCAGCAGATATCTTGGTTGGAGGAGAACACAGAAAAGCCTGTATGTTTGCCTGCCTCAAAAATGTAGTAATAATGAAGTGTGTTGTTAAGTGCATGTTTGTCAGCTGTGTTCAAGTGCTCAGATAACCGCGGTGCTGGTCACAGTTTAAGGAGTTAGATAAATAGTATAGTGGCTTGCAGTGTTTCAGTGTCTGTGTGGGGCTTCGATTTGAGGGTTGCTTGTGGGTGTTTCTTGAGAAGGAGCAAGTTCCTACACGTTTTGTGATCTGTGGGTCTCTTGCTGAGTGAGTGTGTGTGTGTGGCTGGCTGGTTTGTTTTTTTTCTTTTCGGCATATATCCAGTGTTCCCAAAGAACTGAACATGCCAAAGATGACTGCTACAAATCATCAATGCCTTACTATTCCATAGGGATTTCTGCATCATTTCTGACTTCCATCATTTCTTCTCTGCACCCAGCTTTAAAGTCAGTTGACTGAGGATTGGGAGTCCTGTATTTTTCTTTGCCATTTCCCACAGCTTTAGCTGACTACAGGTGAGCAGATAAAGCATTGCCATATGCAAACACTTTTCTCTGTATATATATGGATCACAGAGGAAACACATCTGTTTATTAAATACAGCGTAGAAGTGGAATTCACATGTTTTTGTCTTTATGTAACTGTGAACTAGCATTACTGGTGCAGATTGTGTCTAGTGGGGTGAGAGAAATAGCAAAGCCTGTTGCAAAGCAGGTTGGAATAATATCCAAACTACTTTTGTCTACACAGTGCTAAAAGGTCTGGGGATTTATAAGATTTGCGTTGCTTGTTTTGCCATCTGATCTCCTCCTTCGTGTCTGTTCCATTTGGTGTAATAGATCTCAAACTTTTGCTTCAGCAGTAATATTGTAGAAGAGAAAAGAATAAAATGCCAACTCTGTGTGGTGGTGGGTTCTTTTTTGAGGGTGTGGAAGGGCTTTTTTGTTTGATTTTTTTTTTTTTTTTTTTTTAAAGCTGTGCCACTTTTCCCTTTCTTGTGAAGTCTTTCAACTAATCTTAAATTTGGTGAAAATCCTAATTCTCAGCTTTCCTACATCTGGCCGTGTCACTGTAGAAGTGAAAACATTGTTCCAGATCTTGGTCTGATTCAGGAGCATTCACCTTGATGAGATCCACCTAGGTGGGAGGAGGAGGGGAATACTCTATTACAGAAGAAAATGCTTGAGCTCCTCACAAGTAAAGTAAACATACCTTGCACTTAAGCAGGAAAAGGGTTGGTGGGTGACAATGGTAGGATTATAGTTCAGTTGATTGACTGTAATAATAAACACTAATGTTTGGCAGTGTGTCTCTTTCATTTAGAAGTGACTGCAAGGATTACATGGCTCAGCAAATGAGAGGAGGAGAACCAACCTGGGAAGGTGGAACCAGTCTTGGACTGGTGGCAGGGCTGGGTCTTCTCCTTACAGGAATTATGAGGTGCCAGAGAGGTGCATGCGCAGGAAAGATTTGTGTACCGAGGATGTAAAGAGGTAATTTGCACCTCTCAAAAGCAAAACCTTTGGATGATCCCTGACACTTTTGGATTGCACATGGATGATTTCTCTGCTGAAAAGATCCCAGTGAGCATATCAGGAGACACAGGGTCATAAATAAGCCTATACATAAATATATAAAAACAAACATATGCCTGCATGAAGGATGTTTACGCTTCCTTTGTCTGTGTGTAAATATGTTACATGTAAGTAGATGCTTTGGTTTTGTTTTGGGTAGGAAACTGAAGTCTGGTTTCACTGTCAAGGAGGCGTGATCACAGTGTTAAAAATAGGTTTTACTCTAGAGAGAGTAGATAAATACTTTCTATTTCTGATTGCCTTTTTTTTTAAAAAAAAAGATGTTTACAATAACTATACTCTTGCCATTGTTTGTCACACAAATTGTGCTGCTAAGGCTTTGATAACTATCTCTTGTCAGTTGGTTGTGAAGATGATCTTAAATAGTCCAAATATGTGGGCAGGTGAGATGACCCATAGATACTTATTCTAGCAGCCAACTATTTTAACTTCTAAGCTTTGTATTGTGTCTGTGAGCTTTAATTTCAGAGCAGTGTCTATGAGAACATTTCTGAATCCAAGGTTTAAGTGCTCCATTCATTACGTGCTTAACTATTTTTATAAGTTGCTCTGTTTATTTCTTGCTGTCTTTTAAATCTTCTATTTTTATATTTCTTTGGTGTTGATTTTTTTTTCTGATTTTCCTGTTCTGAAGTTTATCTGCTTAGAGCTTTCGATGTGGCAAATACTGAACAACTTTGCTATACGTCATCTGACTACAGTAGGACTTAATGACTCTTACACATTCTTACCTGTAGCTGCATGGATTGGACAATAAATCATTGACTTTTTGACACTGATAACCAGAAGCTGCTGTAAGATGTGTGCTAGTTGTATTTGAATGTGGCTTGGGGGGGGGGGGGGGGGGGGGGAAGGTATACCCTGAAGGAGATGGAGAGTATGAGAGAGAAGTTCCAGAATATTGGCACTGTGAAGACCAGCAGACTGTTGTGTGTAGGGAGTAAAGCTCCTGAGACTGGCAGACTCCTGAGTAGGCAGCAGTGCTCTGAAGGCACCGATGCAGAATTTCAAGGGGGATGATGGGTTTTCAGAAGAATGCAAAAATGCCTGTGAGCGAGAGGTCAGCAAAGGGAAACTGCCTCTCTCTGCCTCCTTTTTATCCTTCTGTGAAGTGATGGGATCGTGCTCTCATGGGACTGTGCTTCCATTGTGTGGTATCTGGAGCATGTGATCTGAAGTCAGGATCACAGGTACTGACAAGGGTATCAGAGATGCTCAGAGCTATTCTGCAGACCCTGACACAAAGCTCAGAGGGGTCAGCAGACACCCCACCAAGTCTGGGTCAGGCTCAGTGAGCTTGGACCAGGATGTTGTGCCAAAAATAGCCCTAGGAAGGTGAGGGAGAGATGGAGACCCTGGATCGGTAAGAAGGTGCTGTTTCTGACTCTCTTACTAGAGTTGGAGAAGTACTTTATCTCTTTTTTAAATGATCTGAGAATATATTTGACTTTGTATTGAGTAACAAAAATGTGCTGCCACGTTGTTTTGCAGAAAGAGAAAAACTGGAAGAAGAAAGAACTGATGAATAAAACATAAGCAGTGGTTGGACTGAGATTGTAGGAGTACTCTTTCTTGCAGTTACCAAACCTTCCTGTCTTCTATTTTGTTTTTATTTTTCATGCCTCATGTATCCTCTCTGTTCTTTATAAACTTCAAGAATTGAACTAAATGGAGTCTTTGATGCAGGGGTAAAGGATTATATTTGCTAATAAGAACAGATTAGCTAGTTCTTTTAAAGCAGAGCTGTATTAAAAGATTCCCGAATGATTGCTTTTTCACCCAGAAAGTAGTGTTATGTTAAGTTCTGAAGTCACTGAGGATCAAAGAGGGTGCTGATGAGCAGCTCGTCTCTTAAAAAGTGTCACTTGCCTCATCCTTATACCCTCTTGGTGTGCCTATCCTGCATTTGCGTTTGTTAGACAGGGTAGCTGGAAAGGAGTGTGCCTATGATACTCGGTTAATTTAAAGATGCTTACTGAAGCTACTTGTTCCTAAATCAGATAGTTTTATCTACTGCCCGTAAAAGAAGCTATGGCAGAAATCATAGGCTATGGACCTATGGTAGTTTCAGTGAATCAAAACTGTATTGTGGTCTGGCCTACTGAAACATGAATTATGCTCATACTCATTTTCTGTCTTCCCCTCTTTCTGTCACCCTCCACCCCTACACGCTTCCACCTTCCGTCAGGAGCGTGAACGGTAACTGAGGTCTCCCCCATCACAAGGCAGGGCAGTGCTGCTGGGTCACATTCTGTTCTTGAGCAGCACATACAGTTGCAGGTGTGTGGGTTTTTTGGTTTCCTTTTGCGTGTTTGTTTGGGTTTTTTTTTTTCCCTTCTCTTAAATCTGCAGAGGTTTGCCTGCAACATAAAAGATTAAAGAGCTTGCCAGGGTTATTTAAAAATGTGTGTGGTTATAACCAATTTTTACATAGACTCTAGTTGTGCCCTTCCTCAATCCATGTCACTTCTTCACATGAATGCTAACATGCCTGAAGACCCAACAGGGGGTTTTCTGTTGACTCGTAGGTTATGTTAAGTGTAAATGTTGCCCCTGGTGTTAGAGGGCTAGAGTAAGAGTTGTGTTACCTTGACCATATTTACCTCCCAGATGACAACAGGGTTTTGTTTTGATTCTGTTTGCTGTAGGTCCTTATGACAGAATTGTTTTCTCTTATAATTCACTAGAAGAGTTAGGAACTTGGGTTAATATTTTGCAGTCTTTATTGTATTTTTTGCTCCAGTCTGTTTTCCTTTCTCCTCTGAGTTTGCTGCTCCCCACCCTTAGTCCCTCTTGCATTGATTTGTCCTTAATCCTTTTGTGCCTCAGTTTTGTGCCTTATTCTGCACAGGACTGAATCGAGGTCTTCTGGATCATCACAGTGCACAGGCAATTGTGTCTCATAATCCTGTTCATAAGTGTTTTGACTTCTGTTTTAAAACACATTATGTTAAGGCCTCCCATTAAGAACACAAAGTGTGGTAAAAACTAATTTTCTGCCATGTTGTTCAAATTTCCTGTCTAAATCTGGGTTAGTGTTTCTTGTCTCTTTCTATAGGTTTTCTCTTTCCTATTTCAGCATCAAGCTTACCACATTTTGCCCTCTTCTTTGTGGCATATGAAACTCAAGGAGGAACATTTCAGTTGACCTGCTGTGGTCTTCAGGAGTGTGATGAGTGGTAATAAAACCTTTTTCAAATTAACTTTGACATTTGTCATTGTTTTAAGTATACCAAATTGAATGCTGGCCCTAAGCGTATGTGAGCAGTTACATGTACAGCTATGGGCTTCAGGTGTCGTTTTTTCCAGAGTAAAACTTTTTCTGTGGGTCACTAGTTAATTTAAGGCATTTTAATTTTCTCAAAACCTCAGACCCTAGTGCATCACACAGCTTGAATAAGCATACTCTCAATTTTTAGGAGGCCCCACAGCACCTCACCTGAGCGATTCCTTTGAGATTATTTCTGTGACGTTATTTCTTTCTATTAAGGCCTGCTTATGGAAGTAATGGTTGGTTGTTGGTTCCCTGTCTGCATTCAATTATTTTCTGCTGATTTTTAAGTTTCAGTTGTTTAAAATCTCTGTGTCTAGAACTTTCTTGGCAGTGATAGTCCATATGGTGTAGGATAACTTGTGCATGTCTTGCCTTTGTTTTGTTTACATAGTTTTGTTCTGTAGCAAATGTTTCTCATGTTACTTGTAAATGCGCTTTTTCTCTAGGAACTTTGCATGCTGCGTAAGAGTCAATTATTTTAATTGCCAACTGCAAATGTCCTGCTGGTTCAGTAACTAAAACTTTTTATCTTTGGTCAGTTGTGGGTACGAGCTCCTGACCCGTTGTGTCATAGTCTTGAGGTGAGAGTCCAGTTAGCTAATGATCTTTCAACACACAGCTGTCACATCACGTACACTGATGGTGTATTTAATGGTAAATCGTGCAGTCAATTATTTAAGTCTTTCAGATTTTATTTTTTTTAATTTTTAAGGTTCCAGCTAAAAATATAGTTTGGAAAAAATCTGGTTGTTAGCCATCTATTCAGAGAGAGTCATAAGGTCAAAGATGATTTTGCTGTGTTTAATTATAGTACCATATGGTCAAATAAAGTTACTTTTTCAGTAGAGTGGATTGTTGGAACCTAAGTGTGACCGACTTGCTTTCTGACTGTAGAAGTCACTTGAAAAAAAGTATTAATAAGGAGAGAACAGTATTAATTGTCATGTGTATGTACTATACTACAGGAGTTTCTGAAAGATTTCCCAACAAAAATCAAATACAGTATCCCAAGATTTTCACAAAAGTTGGCATTACTCTCCTCTTTTCTCCTACCAGAAGCTAGATTTGGATGGAGCAGCACATGTGCAGCATAAGGGTGAAGGATCAGTGAAGTAAGGTCTAGAGCTCCTGCTGCTTCAGGCTTTGCTGAAGAGAACCAGCTCATGTGTGATCAGGGTGCCTCTCCAAGACATGAGCTGTATCTTTGAAATGACTCTGGCTAATCCTTGTCTGGCACATAAGCAGTGGGGGAGCAGGCAGGAGATGGCATGGGAGGATGAAGCATTCTTGTGTGTGTCATCCTGGGTTTCCCTTCCTTCCCAGCTCTTGGTCAAGCCCAAAAATCACTTTCAGCTCTGTCCCAGGCCTGTAATTTTGAGATGGGACTGGCTTTTTGAGAAGGGGATTATTTGTATTTAATATGGATGGAAACATTTTTACTGATCGCACCTTCTCAATACTCAATCTGTTGTGCTCATCAATTTATTAGAAAGTCATCTGCTTCAGCTTTTAGGATCTGACATGGCTAAAGTTTGCAGCCTGGGTCTGTAGAGGGGAGGGAATTATGTCCTGTATAAAATATTTAAATTAGCAACTCTAATCTGGGATAGAAAAGATAATCCTCAACAGGCTTGTAATAACTATATTAAAACACTGTACACTGGAGGAAGAAAGTGCTTTTGCTTTTATTTAAAAACATAGCACCATAAAACGTGAGAAGACGGCTGATGTATGCTAAATTACCCATTTCCCACTGATGTAGATGATTCTGTTGCAAATCCTGATCATGTAAATGTGCTGGACTGGTACAGGCATGTCGCAGTGTCTGATCAGTGCCTGATCAAGGCACCTGCCTACATTGGTATGGAAATCAATATCTCACCCTATGGCCAAACACAAGTCTGTGTAACGTCGTAAATGTAAATCCTGTGTTTAAGCCTAGTGTGCTTGAGATGATTCAAAAGAAAGGGTGGTGGTATCTGTTAGAAACTAATGCTACTCTGCTCTCGGCTGCAGGGGTTCCTGATGAGTACTGCTTTGTCCTGAAGTGTGTGCTTAGCTTCTTGTTACTTTTGGTTAACTTGTGGTAAATCAGCCTGACGTAATGCAAATACTGTAAACCAACGTATTTTAATGCCCGTATTGTGGAATGCTGCAACAAGAAGGAACGTTTTAACATTCCCTTTGAAGCATCTTCTATGTTTTATGCGAAAATAACCTAGCCCTGAGTGAATGCATACCTGACTAAGGTGTTTGAATCCGGTAGTTGATTAACTGTGCAAAGAATAAACTTTTAGACTTTGGGAGTAATGTATATTCCTTTTGCCCCACCTCCTGTTTTGTGGGGTGTGTTTTGTTTTGTTTTTAATGCAACAATTGCAGCTAAAAGAGGCAAGAAAACTTGCAAGCTGTCAATGACTGCATGATATTATAAGCTTTACAGTCTCCCCTGTGCTGTATTTCCTGTAATTGGCACGTTCTGTGACTAAGAAATAAAACAGAATTTTCACTCCATTGTATTTGCTAGCAACACAAGGTATGGCATTCAGATAGAGTTCACATGTTGCACTTTTAAACTGTTGGAATTTTGCATACAATCCCAAAGGCTTTATATTTTTGTCTGTTTTGCTCTTAAACAAAGAGGGAAGGAAGGAGATGGAGAAGGTTATTCTCTATCCAATTTCCATTTCCTTCTGTCTTTAGAAGGTTTGTAATAATGTTGCTGTGTACATGCAAATGATGTTAATCAGGAGATTTTTGTATCAGCTTTGTCAACGTTTACATTCACTTTACACATTAAATTTGCATTTGAAAAGGCCTGTTATAATCAACATTTAAGGGATAACATAGTCAAATTTACATTTGATTGAGTAGAAATGTTAAGTAATTTTAGCTGAGCTGTTGCTAGGAAACAAGCCAGTGTTTTTTGTATATTTTTTTTTTTATCCATACTGTCTTTCTCTGTAATTGGCAATTCATCTGGTAATACAAGAACACCAACAGTCAAACAGTATAACTAATATCTTTACTACATTTCTTGATGAGTAGTTCTACTTGTCAGGAATTAAGGTGAAGTTTTGGAGAAATATGCCTGTAAATGGTCTGATAGTCATCTACTATGTGTGTGTGGTCATGGGGTAGGATCAGCTGTTTGACTTCTTTTAAAAAAAACTTCTAAAATTTTGAAAATAAAATCTGGATGTTTTTATGATAAGCTGTCTTTTCGGTAGTATACTAATGTTCCCTTTTTTTTGTGGTTGATGTTTATAATGTTATTTGCCATTCAAAGAACATCACATAGCTGCCCAAGAACTGAGTTGAGTTTTATTTATGACTCCTCAGGGTTTGTGTAGTGTACTGTTTTTGTCCTTATCCCGGGTGATGATTTTGATAATTGTGTTATTTTCATTTAAGTGGGCAAAACGAATTTTAGCTGCAAAAGGAAATCTTCCGATTTCGGGTGTGCTCTGGCTGTCAGTTGTGTATCTCCTGGAACTTGCAAGGAGGACTCCACAGCTTGGCACTTCGCAGCAGTGTTCATCTGGCAAAAATGCTAATTAAAGGGAAGAATAGTTCCTATTCATATCAGTCCCAAAGCATTTCAAGTGCATTATCTGTGTGGTGCATATAAATGTGGCTATCCCCTGAAACTTGTTACAAGGCAGTTGAAGGAATGTGGCTCCTTACAAGGCTAAATAGAGACTCTCTTGCCTCCCCACCCCACTGAACCAGACAGATTACAATTTTGCTGTAGATATACTGTCCTTCTTGCTTTGTGTACCCCAAAGCTTTTTACAAGACAGTCGGTCAGAGGCTGGTGGTACGGTGGCTGTAGGCAAAGATTGCAGCTGTTCTTCACATGTCAGTAATTCACTAGCATCCCTGGGCACCCAAACTTCTGCAAACCTGGGGAGAGGACTGGCCTGATAGTATCTCCCTTTTTAATTCCTTCTGAAAGAAGCGGAAATTCTTACCTTTCCACCTTCATGGTCAAGTGAAGTTGGCAGATAGGCTTCTACCTCGCATGCAGAACTAAAAGGATTTTAAGTCTCAGCGTGACATGTAAACCTCACGGCTTTCTGGCCGGGGCTAGGAGTGCTGCTGGCTTTAATTTATATTGACAGTAGTTTTGGGGCTACTATTATTGCAATGCTCTGTAAACAGTACAGGCATTCCAGATCCATGCTACAGGAAAGACTGCAGATTCCTTATATTTTTATGGTCTCCCAGTGGTATGGGCTGCATTCCTCAGATTCTGAGTAATCCATGCATGTGCAAAATATGTATTATAAAATCTGATCAGGCAGGGCCTACTGTCTAAGTGGAGCAGATGTGGGTTTCCTTCAGCTCTTAGCACCTGTTGCATTCCTTACTGGAAAATGCTGATGAAAATAGCTTTTTCTCACTACTCGTTCTATTTGTCTTTAAAAATACCAACCAACCAACCAAAAAAACCACCACCAAAACCCCCCAAAAACCCCAACAAACCAACCTAAAAAAAAAGCTTCCATGGTGCAATGCAGTTGGAAAGAAAGCTCAGACAGCTAATTCTCATTTGCATACCTAATTTTCACGTGTTGATAGGGTGTGAACATGTAGTTCTTCAGTGGCTTTCAGAGTTGAGGAGGAAAGGCATATGAGCTGTTTAGCTTGAGCCCCACTACAGAGCAACGGAGAGCTGCATTTATGGAGGGTACGTGGATTAATTTGGTGGTAGAAGGTAAGGAAAGAACAAATGAGTATATCTGCACATCAGCGTAACAGAGTGTTCCTTGTTCATAGAACAGGAGTAAGAAGAGCAAAGCCCCGTGCTTACATGTAGCAAATTCTAGTAACTTTAAATAGGCAGGAGAATTCAGATGCTCCACCCAGCATTTTTAATGTTAGCCTTGTAACATGCTCAGGCTGAGTGCAGAAAACTAGCTGAACAAATTTGAACCAGGGAATCGATGACTGTATTACTGTGGAGTGTGGGGCACATCATGTGTGGATGCACGTATGGATGCATGTATGGGTGGGAGCTTGTGCGTCTCACTCCTTGCGTGTCTTACTCGTGCCTCCTCTTCCGTCAAGTCTTCAAGGCATAACTTCATCTAGCTTTCTCAGTATGAAATCTTGGTGGAGACAGAATGCGCTTACAGATGTCATATGTGTCTACATAAAACTTCCTGTAAAAAATTAACTTCTTTTTTTTTTTTTACACTGAGGCCTTACAGCCTTAAGGTATAGACAGGATCTCAGGTGGGATGCATAACAAAAGACAGGAGCAATCACTTAGCAAAGCTGTCTGGTAGTTCTTTTTAAGAGTTACTTTTTAAGTGGCTGTTACTTCCCAAGAAACTTAATACCTTGCACTGGTCCCATGTCTGATGTGAAATGTTCAAATAGTGTATGTGGTTGCCTTTTGGGATGCTGGCCACTGATACTACATCAATGTTATGTAGTGCAGGTGTACAGAGTGTAGTGCTAGCTTCTGCTAACTAGCATGCTTACAACTCCTTTAGAACTTCAACTTCTGTTACCCATGGGTTTTTTTTCTTTTTTTTTTTTTTTTTTCCCCTGGAACAGTGACTGCAATACAGAACAGGTGTGAGGTTTTGCTTTGGTTTTTTTTCTGGACAGTATTGTACTGGAGATTGAAACACTGTCTGATTTTACAGGCATGAAGATACACAAAAAATATGCTAAACTTTTTTTTTGGGTGCTGGATTGAATTTTTTGTTATACTTGAATTTGTCTGTTGCCCACACCTTTTCTGGGAAGGGGGAGGATAACCTAAAGATGGATACATAAAGGCATAGAAAATATACTATGTTATACTCCTCTTCATTAGAAAAGTTTCCTGACCAAGCAGAGTCTCTTAAGTAGGTGAACTTACTTGTTCACCCCTTAATTTTCAATACTAGTAATAAAATACCCCTGTGTTTTGTTGTTTTTTTTCCTTTTTTTTTTTTTTTTTTTTTTCCTCTCTAAATTGATCTCAGGACCATCTCTGAACCTCTTTATAGTTCTTTTCCTGGGTATATAGCAGTGCTTATTCACTCATGCATTCACTGTGTTTTATTTTCATCTTCAGGAAGGAAGCCCAGGACTTGGTATGTGTCCCCAGTTGTGCTGATCTTTCAGTGGTTTAGTGGCTGTATGTTATTATATGCTTGTAGAGCCATTCATTTTATTAGTTGCTGCTTTGTTTAAGCTTTAAAGAACTCTCTTTGTTACTCCTGTCTTACTAATTAGCTTCTATTGCTGTAGTTATTACTGAGGTTGCTTACTGTCAAGTGACTAGTGGATTTATTTTCTCCATGTGCTTACTGTATAGCTGTTTCATGGTGTTCAGTTTCCAGGTGTTTGTACCTCCCTCCTGAGAGATTCCAGTGATGGTGCTGTTTGTAGCTGCTGGCAGATAGATGTTTACATGATTTCAGTAAAGCTAATTTCTTCGGGGGTATCCTTCTGCAGGACAAATTAAAGCACAGCAGCAGTGGACAGCCAAAGGGGACTCCTAATACAATTGAAAAAAAATTACCTAGAGTCTTGAATATTTACTGCAGTAGTCAGGTTTTTGAGAGTAATGACCTACTGGATTTATAACAGTGCTTTAAATGTGGAGGAAGCAATCTTTTTTTTTTTTTTTTTTTAAAAAAAAAGAGTATACTGATGAGATACAAAGGTTGTTTATGTATTCCTTTGTGTTTAAGCCTCTTTGCAGGAGGTAAGCATGATAGCAAAGCCCTAAAAGCAGATATTCATCCCTTTCAGTGACAGATTGTTAACAGCAATTTAAATATATCATGGAACTCCCTACAGCTTGAGATATCCAGCATATTTTCATTGCATGGCTGCAACATAATAAGTATTGTCTAACGTGAAAGTAAAAGGATTTCCAGCTTTCTTCCCCATAAAATGTTTCAGCTTAATGGGTATAAAAGGCACGGTCTACCCTTCCCAACTGATGTGAAGTATCAGTATTTCTTCTGTTTGAAATAGTCTGTAAAATTCAGCTCCATGGGCACTTGAAGGTTCAAGAAAGAAAAGAAAAAACTTCTAATCTCGATAAAGCCTGTAGCTGATTTTTGGTCAGAGCTGACCTCTCTAAAGCTCTCATGTATACTATTAATACTACAGGCAGGTTGTGTTTGATCAAGGTCTTCAATTATAGAAGAGCAGCGAGGTTGATTATTGAAGGCAGGTATATTTGCTCTGTTATAATGATGAAATTCCATGTGTGAATGAGATGAGAAGCAAAGTTGTATCAGTTCTAGTGATATTCAGTTGATAGTTATTAATAATCTGCTTGAGCTTCTTGTAACTCTGCAGCTTCTTCCTCAGGAGGCAGCACAAATTATTGAAAATGGTCGATAATGTAGGTACTGAGAATAGGCTCAAAAAGCAGGGAGGAGGGGACAAGAAGAGGAGGTTTTTGTTCTGTCTTTCCTCTTTTCATGACATCACAAAATACTGTTCATTGGGTGTTTGCTGTATTCAAACATTGGTGTGTATTTGGTTTTGGCTCCCTAAGATATTATTCAAAACTTTTTTTTTTCCAGCTTCATTCAAAAGTATATTTTGCCAACTTATGGTTTAATGTATAGGTGTGTGTGGGGGGTGTGTGTTATGATGTAATGTTATATTAAGTCAGCATCATTATATTTGTTTCTTTGTAGGAGCTCTAATTATAATCTGAACCTCTTTTATTAGAGGAATGAAGAGGTTGAACTGGTTGCTAAACTTGATTTTGCTAAATCATTGCTTATGTCATTCTCTTGCCACATTGCCAAGAGAGTGATTTTTGGCACCCTGGTATGAAAATGATGATTTAGCAAGATTTTTCTATCCAATTTCTGTATGAGGCTGTCTGAAGGCACGCTGTAAAAGGTGAAACCCTCCACAGTCTGTGTATAAGGGAGACAGAATTGTATTTTCATACCCTTGGAGCAGAATAGGCAGCCTTTTGAATTATCTGCTGTTTTGGGAGCTCTGGCCACTCTCACCCATGGAGGGCTGCTGCCTCCTCCTCCTCTGTGTTGGTGGCGAGGGCCAGCTCCCTGTCCCTCCTGCCTTGCTGATGCGCTGGAGTTGCACAGCTGGTCCTGACACGTGAAAGGGTGGCAGAAACGTGGCATGTGAAGGTGACTGGCAAACCGCAACTCACTCACGGAACGTACATCCCTACAAAAGCAATAGATACTGTCCAGGGCTTGAGGGAGGGACTTGTCCTATATGACTCTGGCTGGAGGCCCTGACACGGTGTCCAGTTAATGATGATGATCACTTGAGGAGCAGAAAGTTTGTTGGCACCATGGGGTAGACAGAGTCTAGCAGCTTGTCTCCTGTATATCCTTCTGGATTCTGGACTGGCTGGTCCCTGTGCTATGAGGTAAAGATTGTTCAGTATTTTTCTTCTGGTCTTGGCTGTGGAAATGAATTTGACCCCAGCACTGTGTCTGAGATCATCTCATGACTCTGCTACCTCCCTCTTCTAATGCTTGGTTAGTGTGACGACAAGTCTGAGGTTTTTTTTTCTTCCCTCTAGCCTGGTTTCACATGCTTTCTCTAGTATATGTAGACCACTTTTCTTCCGTCTTTTTATTCCCCCACGAAATTATTGTTCAACTAATTTTCTTTATCACTGTAACTTCTCTTAAAACCTTCTAATGAACTTCATGCATGATATGATGAGCTTCAGGTAAATAAAGGAACGGCATGCCCACTTCAACGGCAAAATGGACAATGTTAAAAAGGATGTGCGACCACAATTTTCCATTTTATTTCCATACCAGAAGGAATCCTCATGTTCTTCCTGCATGAACTGGGAAAGAGAGGATAACTGAAATACTTTGCCTTAGACCTGACACAACTCTGGTGTCAATGAAATTTCAACTACTTTGTTTTCCAGGCTCTTTCCATGTCCAGCCTAGCAGAAAAACTCAATCAATCCTCACCATGGAGTCTAATTCTTATGTATCTGAATATGCAGGAGACCCCAATCTCAGATGTGTAGGGGTCTTCTGAGTCAGCACCATCACTTTCAGGCCCTCAGCTAGCCACATACACTACTTAAACATTTGAAAGCCAACCCAAGGAGATCAGAGTTTATCTGCTAAACTACCAGCTGTGCCTGTGTATGAATTCCCTATGAAGCAGAACTAGATGGGGCCTCAAGCTTCAAAGAGAAAAACAGTCCTGTCAGAATATGCCCTCTTGTACTTTATGGTGAGGTATCCACTCTTGTATTTCTGGACTACCTCTCAAAAAACTCTGCTTCATCCGAGAAAAAAGCCACCAGTCCATTCTAGAAGATCAGCCAGGAACCCCAAAGTGGCACTTAAAGTTTTTTGTGTGCCAAAAGAGCTGGTAGTGGAGCTTGCTAGTCTATGTCCTCTCTCCTGACCTAAGTTTCTGCACCTTCTCTGAGCCAGACCTCTGTAACCTTCCAGTCTTTGGCACAGATGCTACTTCTAGCCCCTTCAAGGCAGAGTGCATCCGAGGTTTCCAAGCCAGGATATCTCCCTAGGTTTCTTGCTGCCTCTGAAAACCAACTTCTGGATCTTCTGAAGGGAAGAAAAGTATCTGCTAAGCTGGTATGGCTCCTGGCCTGTGCCATGTCTGGAAAGGGACAGCAAAACCCTAAAGGCACCTAGGACATTGTGAACTTGGGAGGACTGGTTGTATGCCCTGTTGTTTGATGGTGGGGAAGAACGTCAGCTTCTTCTCTTTCAGCTGTCCCCACTGGATCATCACAGGTTATTAAAATTACTCAATCCTTCAGGTTGGAAGGGACCTTGGGAACTCATGTAGTCCAACCCCCTCAAAGGGAACACTGAGTTCAGGTGAGGATATTCTAGTAATATCCAAACTTAATTGGCTGAGTTAACCTTTTTAGTGTATTGTACCTCTTGCCTTAAAACGTGTGCCTCAGTCCTCTTGGTGTCTGCACCTCGTGGGGCTGCCTTTTGCTGGTGATTCTGAATGCAAAAGCAAAATCCCAGACCCGAGGATTCCCCATGCTTCGAAACCAGCCTTGTCAGCTCTTGCCCTAAACTGCACAGTGTTCTTCAAACTGGTGGCAGCCTGGCACAAAGTGTGCTGCCTGCTTGCTCTAGCAAGTAACGTTAATGTGAAACACCTGCAGTTTCCTAAGGATTACTTACTTGAACAGGCTTTACTTTTAGACCGAGATAATTTTTTCTGACTTCATTCTGGCAGTACCCTCCAATGCCTGATGTCTATGTTCTGATTTTTGGGAGTGGATCTCAGTTTTGTTGGTATCCATTCTACCCATGGCAATCCCCAAGGCAGCCAGAAGCTCAGTGCCGTCTCCGGTACCCGTTGCATCTGCAGACAGCGAGTTATCAAGGTGACATGTCTGTGGTATCTCTGCTTCCTCAGTCAAGCTGCTCACGTATTGAGCTGAGTTGCTGTGCTGCTGAGCAGCAAATGTCAAGCCTGTGCTGCTGGGTAACGATATCACGCTGTCCTGTAATGGGGAATCCTCAGTAATTAAATGTCACAGATAGCAAATGGAATGTCGACTTTATTTAAATTTTTATTTTTAATATAAGCAGAGCAAAAAACTTCGGCTCTGGATTACTGCTGTGGTTCGTTCAAACGTCCAGTAACACACAAACCCAACTGGTGGGTCACTCTTGCTGCCTGCCACTCCGAGCAGGAAGGATGAGAAGAGTTGCACAAGCATGCCAAGCGGGCTGGAGCAAAGTGAACTGCAGGGGATTCATCACTGCTCTGACTTCATTGCTACTTCTGATTTTGCTGCACTCATCCGGGTTGTCGTTGAGAAAGTCCAGTGCAAATTGCACCTAGAACATCAAAGCTCTGCTTTTCAGTGTGGCTTCCAACAGCATATAACCCTTTTTTGAGGGATGTGTGTGGGTGATGGTGATGTTGTTCTGTTTCCTTTTTTTAAAAAATTATTATTATTATTAAGGTGATTGCAGAATATTGCCAGTAGAAATCTGTTAAAAGAAAGAGAATTGTGAAAACAATCAAAAAAATTCCTAAATTTAAAAGCTAGTCAATCCCCCTACTACTTGCTGCAGCTCCCTGTCTGCCTGGACTGTTGGTCACGTTGCAAACGCCCAGTAAAGTAAACCTGAGGCATCCGCTGTGCACCACTTGCTGAATTGGAGCTGGCTTGCCCTCTCCAGCATTATGATGACACTACTGAAAAGTGAGGAACTTCTTCAAATTACTGTTGGGATCTGAAGCCCACTCGGGCTATTTCCTCCATTCTCTTTTCATTACTTTCCTTTTTCTTTTCTTTTTTTTTTTTTTTTTTTTTCCCCTGACCCTCTGTGCCCAGTGGTAGCATGGAAAGCTGTGAGTCCAGCTGTGCTGGAGACAGCATTTCAGCGCAGTCATGGCACCCTTTATTCCTAGATGTGAAAAAAATGTGGGTCCCCTTCCATCTGGGGAGGTGAAGAGCCAGCCTTCCTGCTTGGGTACCTGCCCTCTCCATCAGCGGTGTTTCAGGCTGAAAGCAGTATTTTGCATCTTTTTAAAATACAGTAACACAAATTTTTTCCTTGTCAAGATTTTTTCTTAAAAAGAGGGAAGAAAAATATTTTTTCAGGAACACAAATGCTTTCTTCTTTGTGGCTTACATCGTTCATCCTGTACTGATTCGTAACTGCGTTCCCTGCCTACAGTGTGTGGTGCCAAAGCTGCCACTTGATGCTTCATTGGCACCATCTGAACTTTTTGGGGGAGGTGGGGAAAGGGATGGAGATGGCGCCTATTTGACAGCAAAACATGCTTAACACAGGTGGGTTTACGGGGGAAGAAGCTCGCCTTCCCGTGTCCGTTCCTGGTACGTGGTCTGACACCATAACTCAGAAGGGCACGGAGGTAAAATGTTGGGGCAGCAAACTGATGTCCCTGTGGACAAGATCTTCATGTTCCCTTTGCTGTAGGGTGTTGTGCAGTGGTACATCTCCCCTGCGGGCTGTGCAGGGCTGCGTCCATCGCTGCGCCCATCGCTGCGCCCGCCTGTCCCTTGCTCTTCAGAGGTGCTGGTGGGTAGTTTGTGATCAGAAGTACTTGGTTCCCATCTCTTTTATTTGATGGGATGCACTATTATTTTTCAACCTGAATATAGGTTATTGAAATTTGGGGTGGTTTTTTTTTCCCTCCCCCTCCTGTTGCCAAAGCCTAAATCACACCTGGAATTTTGGGAAGAGCCGTAAGCTGGCAGGAAGAGCTTTGCTTTTTACTGAAGAAGGGTTCCTAGGCTGCCTTGCCGCTTCCCCAGCGATTAGTGGCCCGTGCTCGTCGTGAACGCCCTCAGTAGCCGAGAAACTCACCGGCGATGTGCCGCAGCACAGGGTAACGCGCCTCGAGCAGCGCCTGTCGCGACAGGCGCGCGCGCCGGTGCCGCCAGCGCCGCCTCCCGCGGGCCCGCCTCTGCGGAGGGCGGAGAGCGCCCCCGTGTGGCGGCCGTGGGCGGCGGGGCCCCGCGCTCCGGGCCAGGCTCCTGCCGGGGGGTGCCGGTAAGCCAGCGGTCAGCTGCTGTGGGTAAGCATTTGGGTTGGGGGGTTTCTCTCTTGGCTTCGTGGTTCGTGACAGGGCAGGTGTAGAAAAACATCATTAAAACCACTGTGAAACTCACTCCCTTTGCTTTCCAAACAAACTGGTTTCACAAAGCGTGTAATTTCTCTGCTTCACAATGCTCGCTATAGTTGGCCTTTGTCTGATTTATTACAGTGCCTGTGCTAGGTATAAATATTAAACCAATTTATCATAAATTGAGTGTTGTGAAGCCAACATCTGGTTTAGATAATGTTTTTTTGAGGCTAAACTTTCACTGTACAGTTCATAAACTACACAGAGGTTTTAAATCCCTTTCTTTAAACTGAGGTCTTTCATTCTGTTGGTGACTGGACCAGCGCTCACAATATTTATTGGCGCATTCATCGTGGCTTTAGTGAATATTTTTGGAGCTGAATTGTTAAAATTCCCCAGATAACGCGTGGTGGTAAGGATGTACTTTATAATGACAACTCTGGGTCCGTTACTGCTTTCTCTCTGCTGTGGCTGTGGTGTTTCACATGAAGTGTTTCTCGCTGGGATACTTGGTCAGAAGGCTGAATACCAGCATTGTGGTAGTGTTTACGTAGCTATGGTACTACCATTAAAACTGACACCACCACCCCACCCCTACCCTCCAATTCTTTAGTTACACTGACAACGTCCTAAGGAGAAAGACATCGTGTAGTTTTCCACTTATATGTTGTGAATGTGTTTAATAGCTTAAAAAAAGGAAGTAAAGGCTCTGCTTCCCTGTGTCTCTTGCAGGAAGAAACAGGCAGTTGGATTGACAGTTCAATGTATTATAATGGGTTCTTCCCAGATTTGAACTTCTGTAATAGAACAAGTGTTTCTGTCATACGCTGTAATCCTGTTCTCTCATGAGATATCCTGAGAAACCTCAGAAATGGCATATCAAAATTGTAAACCACAAAGCATAACCCTTAATATAGCCCTGGGGCAAACCTCTGTCTTCTGAATTGCATGGCACAACGGAGATCATAGAACAAAAGATTGTTTTGCCTTGGAGGGTTTTTCCCTTTCTTTTTCCAAGCCAGTTCTAATATTTACAGTATCTCTGTTCTCTGTGGATTTAATTGAGTCAATTAAGATTCTTAGGCTTGATTCCCCCAGGTTTAGGTTAAAAGTTTCTCTCCCCCCACCCCCTTTCCCCCCTCCCTTCTCCTCCTTACCAGCTGCTGTTTCTTGTTCTTGCCTGGCTATAGAAGCAGCAGCTAGCTGGGATTTTGGTACAATGTGAAAAACTCCCTCAACTGCAGCAAGGTTATCTACTGCACATGCAAGCGTGAATAACACCTGACTTCATCTGCCTTTATTTTTGCTTGCTTTTCTGCCCTTTACAGTGTTTCAGCTCTTCAAATTGCATCTTCCAAGTCTGGCGGGTTTTTTTATGTAGAAAACAATCTCTGTGTTTTTCATCAGTCTTACCACTTTATAAACAGTTGCCAGTTTCTTATCCCTTGCTGCAAGAACTGGCAGTGGGCATGCCTGTATTTCAGCCTTTCCCATATTCAGTTCTGTTCCTTCTCAACACCATTACCAAAGAGCTAAGTTGGTAAAATGCGGCTGTTGATGGCCATTGATGTTGAAGCAGCAAACCTTTCTCAGGTCTGTACTTTGTAAGCCATGTAATCCTTTTGGATATTTCTGTACGCTGTTAGTGATGTGGTGTCTCTCGCTTCTTATTTAACTTCTTCCTTTGCTTTTGGGCTAGCTGAAAATACGGGTACACCCAGAAACTGCATTTTCTGTGCGTTTAGGCATGTGCTAGGCTCCTGTTGAAGTATAGCTGCCATCGGTTTCGGTTTAGTTGCTCTGAGGATGTTTGGTTGGCATACATGTCTTGTACATCAGATGGGATGCTGCCAATGAGCGTTTCCCTGGAAGCCCAGGGTAAGAAGTGTTGTGACTGTGGGTACCAGGAACGTTTTTAGTTCATGCGCACAAAGAAGCACTTTCTCTTCTCTAAGATAGGTCTTCTTCCTTCGGCACAAAGAACAATGTTGTTCTTGGTATTGTACTTTGCATGTGACTCTTGCATTTCAATGACTATTTCATGCCAGTCATGACGTTTTAAACATATGTTGTTAGAACTCCATAGTCACTTGTGTGGGGAAAAAACAAATTCCCACATGGTTTTCAAGAAAGTGCTGCTCTAGGTATTGATACTCTTTCGGGTTATCTAAACTGATTGTCGATACGACAAATTTAGCTGGCGGGTATGTAACTTTAATGGAATGTAACTATACAGGAATATTGGTGGGAGTCTGTGTCACGGCTTTAATCCCCAAAAGAGTGCCTCAAAGCAAACATGGTGGTCTTAGTTTATCCAGTAGGGCCAGAGAATAATTGGAAGTCTGCTCTGGGAGCCTTGTTTCAGAGGCCAAGTTAATGCCCTTTTTTCTGCTACTCTGCCTTTGCCTAAAGGTTTGAGAACAGCTTGCTTCTCCTAAATTTCTTACGTAGGCAAGATTAACAAAGATATTTGGTAAGTTTGTTACAGGATTGGCAAGAGGAGCAGTTGATAACTCTGCTCCAAACAGGAACAGGGAAGAGTCAGTGCCCAGAAGACCCCTGGATGTGGTTGCAGTGTGCATAAAGACTCCAGGTTTGCTGAGTTCTGGCTTGGAGGGGTCTTCTTCAAGGTACAAATGTTAGCTTGACCTTAAACTTTGCTAAGGATTAGGTGCTGCTTTGGGATTTTTTCCTGTGTGTAACCTGGTACAGAAATTTGTGAGGTGTTGAATACTGTTGTAAGTGACAGCTGTCAAAACAAACCAGCAAAGGTGCATCTGTGGTGGACTTCTCCTTTTTAATGGTTTGGGTTTTTCGCTGTGACAAAACTGAGCTATTAGCAATCTTTTCCTCCCACTTAATCATGAAGATTGGCAAAGCTTTAGAGCACGTTAAACAAAAAACAATCCTACCTGACTTTGAGCAGACAATAGGCTTGAATGTCTTTACGTGCACATCAGGCAGCAAAATCTGTGCGTTCTGTCTAGAGCTTTAATTTCCCTCAAAGGACCAAATTCGTGGGAGTGAGTTGACTCCTGGGGCAGGGAAAGAGAGATATAAACACTGTGCAGACAGCTTGGGTATATGTGGAAATGCACAGGCAGAAAGATAAATATTTGCAGTGGATTTTAGTCTCAGTCAGGTACTTGCTTTCTCGTGTGCAGACATTCATGTATCATCAGTGTCCTGGGAAGGGTCCAGAAGCGTGGTGAGGTTGGGTGGGTTTTGCCTGCGTAGGGTGAGGGAGGAAGAGGTTCACGCCTGTGTGATGTGGGTTCTTTTGACTGTTTTTGTTGTGGTGATATCTCACATCGAGAAAAAAACATTACATGTTGTAACTGGTAGACAAGTAATATTGTGCTATTCTGTGGGATTCCCCAGTCTGTCAAGTTCGCTTTAAAATAGCGGTCTTTTTGTTTGTTTATTTATCTGTTTATTGGGTTTGGATTCCTGTTGCACGAGGGAAGTCTCAGCTCTTGCAGGGCTGACCCCATGCTCCAGAGAAATGAGTTGTGGGGTGAGAATTTCCTGGGCTTGATAGTGTTTGAGCAGCAGGAGTTTTAGTTCTGTTTGACGTGCTTCTGTAGATAATCCTGGCTCACAGGCACAGATAAAAGTGACTGTGTACAACTGTGATTTATGTTTAGGCTTCAAGACTGAGTATTAGCCAGCTGTCTGTTCTTCCCCTTGAGTGCAGCGGCTGTTTCAAGTTTGAAAATTTTAGTTTAAAAAGCTCAACAAAACACTGGTATTAAAATTTGGTTTGAAGACCAGGAAACTTCACTGTGTTGCTCTGCTCTGAGCCTCTTGGCACGGCACTGATTACAGGACTTCTTTGTCCTAATGCTTTCCTGAAAGCATGTATCCTCTGATCTTGAGTTTAACATTTCTAGCATCCAGTCATCTTAATACTCTATAAACTCTTCCAGTGGTTTATTCTTAGTATTAAAAACATATGCATTTAGGAATTTGACTCCTGTGAATTAAAATTTGAAATCTTTCTATTACAGCCTTCCACCCCACTGCCCAGCAGTTATCCCACTTGATGCCCTAGTCTTTCCAAGACAAATGTTTGCCGGACAGACATCCTCTCTCCACCATGTTGTTAATGTTGCAGGCGTTCTCGAGGTGACTTTTGACGTTCAGACCAGTTTGGGTTTCTTTGATACTGATTCCTGTCAGCGATGTTCCACAATTTCTCTCTGTATCTCAGGATTTGTATCCTGCGCGAAGAGGTCTGTAAGTGACTTGCCCAATAACGTAAGCTTTAAAAACCTGCATAATAAAGGTCTAAGAACTAGTGTAGCAATGAGACTGCTAGAAGCTCATCGGCTTGTGATGACTTCTCAGTTACAAGAACCTTTTCAGACTTGCTTTCCCAACAGGCGACTGCACGGTGCTCTGGTGGTGCTAGACTTGTGCAGGCTGTTTCGGCACTCCTTGTGCAGAGGGAGGAGGAAGGCTTTTTTTTGGCTGCTGTAATGCTTGGTATGTCTGGCTTAGGACAGTCTCTGTGCCACCAGATCTTCACTTCTGTTTGCCCAGGCAGAGAGCTGCGGGAGATGTGCTTCTTTCAGCCTAAAGCCTTTAGGGTGTGCTTGGAGAATACTTTTTTAGAGTTGCTGGTTTTCTTTTTGTCCTCCCTTTCCCCCAGCTCTTGTGCATCCCTGGGTATCAGCAAAACCTGCTAAGGAGTTTCATTTGTGACTTAAATGCTACTGACTTTATCAACAAGAAATTTAACTTTTTCAAAGCAGCTAGAAAGCTATTAATTAGTTGGAGTTGATCTTCTTTCTGTAAGTCTGTAATGATTGGCATTAATTATATTCTCTTCATTTGTATCTTTACATATAGAATGCTGCTGTAGTCACTGTGAGTGTTGGGTTAATATGTTAATTACATGTGTTACCCTTCTTTCAATGTTTCCTTTCAAATTTTCTGAAACTCTTTTCTATGGTCTTTGACTTGTTGAAAATAAATTTCATGAGTAGGCATTGCAAAAAGGCTTGAGATGCTGCTGCTTTCTGATTCATTCCATGTCTCCAATAAATACAGGCACCACATCAGCAGCAATTAGGGGTTTCCAAAAGAAATTTCCTGAATGCTACATTGGAGAAAAGTATTTCTGAAATGAGTTTCCATAGCTTTCAGCAGAGTTTCCACGCCACCATCTCTTGGTCATACCCATGCTTGTTGATGAGACAGGAGGCAGCTCTCAGTTGGGTCAGGGGCCGTGCAGACTGGTCATTTTGCTCCCTGACTTCAGGTTTTATACCTGACGCAGTGCAACATGCTCGTTTGAACAGGAATTGGCAGTCATTCTGTGGCCTGTGCCCTCCTAGCTGTGCTGACTGCTTTGCTTTAACATGAATGAAACCCCACTTCCTCACTTGTGTGAGTGACAAAGAAGGTAAATGCTTTGTAATGTTTCATGAGCAGCATTAGAGACTGAAGACAATTTCTTACTGTGTTTGTCAGCTTTAAGAAGGCATGGTTTTAAAATTGGTTCACGTTTATAAATGCAGAGTTAAGAGCAGCCACGTGTCCTATTGGTGAAATCTTATTGTAGCTGTGAAGATTAAGCAGGTAATCAAAAACTTTCTCCTTGACCTGCTAGGGATAGTAAATGTTCTTTACATTGACATAGGTCCCTTCTGTAGCCCCAGACAGATATGTACTCACAACTTCCAAAAACATTTGAAGTTTATTTATTGTTTGGATGAATGACTTTTATTTCTACTAACAGATGTCACACATACTAAAGACCTGTGAAATGGCTTGACTAGTCCTAACATTATGTTTAAAAAAGAAACTTCAAAATAACATCCCTAATAGAATTCTGTTACTAATAGTGACACAAAAATTGCTTTTACTGTTAATTGTTAATAAACTCCCATGCATCTTAAAACAAATCCAAATAATTTTGCCCCAGAACACCAGCAAATGTTTTGGCAAGGGATTTGTATGAAGATTTTTTTTGTCTTTCAGGTTTTGTTTTATTGCCACTTGAAGATTTTAAAATTTTACTACTTTCTTTTAAAACTTCTGTTTGAGAGATTTCTAATTCTCATTTAAAAAAAAAAATAAAATCCTGTGAACAATATTGGGTATGTCCTTTTAACTCAGCAGGAAAATAAAAGGCTATGAGAGTTAAAAAGTGGTGGATTTTCAGCAGCTTAAACTGCAGTCTGATCACAGTGGATTCCAAGTTCATCACAATGCAGTATTTAATTTTTAAGGTGTAGAGCACAGAGAGCTGTGGTTTAGGACATGAAGGTCAGGTAGGTCATTTTAGATGTGCCCTGTCCAGGGAGGGGAAGCTCTGCAGGCAGTTAAGATATTTAAAAGCAGGTGAAGGATCAGTGTTCTGTATCCTTAACTTGTGCATTTGCTCTTTAGGGAAATGTGTGGGAATAAAGGTTTCAATTTTCCTCCTAAACAGTGCAGAAAAGATGTCTTAGAATTGTGCCATGTTCATACTTAAGTACTGTCTGTCTACTTCCAGTTAGTCTTGAACAGCTTCATTTCCAAAGGCAAAACTTTTCCATTTTGCAGGGGTGAGGGGAACTACCCTGCAATATGCAGCCGTAGAGTTTTGAGGGTAAAAAATACTACGCATCTGTGTTATGGACCATTTGGTGTGAATTAGTGCAGTTTCAAAACCTAATGAAATCGGGAAGTAGATCGATAGCGTTGTGTGATCATTTAGCCAAGCGAAGTTTTAATCCGTTCTTCTTTGATATCAAACCCGCCAGTGCTGTGGAGGAAGTGACTTCTTTGCAGCAAGTCCTCTGGGCACTCTTGGTACCTTCTCAGGCATGGCTGAGGCTGGCAGCGCTGCGATTTCATGACTCTCGTCACCCCGGCTAGCAAGGTCATTGCTGCCTAGCCGTGTCCACGTACGTTGCCATCCCACCTCTGATGGCACGTGTAACTGCAGCGATGCCTGGCTAGCTCTTGCATTCATGGAGCAGACATGGTGGTAGAGGTTAGTGATACATGGAAGGTCTTTTTTTTTTGTTGTTTTCCCCTATAATAAATTATTTTAAACTAAACATAACACTGGTTTTATTTCTGCGCTCATTCCATTGCACTTAGTTCTCTTCTTAGCAAAGTTCCAGCAACTTTGAGGACAGGGGGGGAAAGACCCTTGGTGGTTAAGCTTTACGTTACAACCGTACGACTGTCTTTCAGTGACTTCTTCCATGAGTGGCAGGCTGATGTACTTAAAATTAAGAGTGAGAAACATCTTGCCTGCTGTGGGTTTGGTTTTGTCTTTGTTTACTAATTATTCTATTTATAAACTCGAGAAGATTGCTTCCAAGTTTTTACTGTCTTAAAGAAAACGGGGAAAAGTGAAACTCTTCCCCAAATACCTTAACAGTAACTCCTCTGATTAGAGCAAAAGGTGGGGTAGGAAAACACTGATGTCAAAGAATTATAGTGCTGAATGGCCAAGAGTTAGCTGGTCTTTCTGATAGTTATCCTCTAAATGATGGAGAATAATCTGTCAGTTCTCAGCTTGTGTATTTCAAGCTGCAGTTAGTCACTGAGATTTATTCTAATGAAATTCCTGCTCTAATGGTTGTGGTTATCACTGCATTAGTTTTATGTACTTGCAAGCAGTGTTTTTAAACTTTTTTGATTCCTACTTTTAAGGTGATTATTCTTCATGCGTAATGTACTGTCTTTGTGTGTAGCTTATAGCCTCAGCTTAACAGAGAGAAGAAAAGGAATTATGGTGCAGGGCTGCTTTCCCACATTTATTATTCTCTGGGGAAGATGCAGAAAAACCTCTTCCTGCACTTTTTAGGATAATGTGTTTCAGTGATGTATGACTGTGTCTCTTTGATCATTGCCTTCCTCTCCAGGCTGTTGCACTGCTTAGCCTGAGTTGGTGGCTCCTACCAACAAGCTGGATGTTGTGGCTTGTAGCTCAGAAGGGGAACTTTCTGCACAGTTCTGCAAAGTGGCATTTAAAAAACATGCGTTCTAGTGCCTGAATTGTTAAAATGTGTGTGGTCTGTCACAT
Source organism: Falco biarmicus (assembly GCF_023638135.1). Lineage (NCBI taxonomy): Eukaryota > Metazoa > Chordata > Aves > Falconiformes > Falconidae > Falco > Falco biarmicus. The sequence continues at coordinate 3,824,232 of NC_079291.1, read as the reverse complement.
AAATGATAGCTTCTTGTATTTTACTTATTATTGTTTCTTTTTCAGCAACCCACTAAAGTTAGCAGCATTCTTTACAATTCTTTAATGATCATTTTAGAAAGGGGTCCTTTTTTTGGTTTGTGTTTGTTTTTTGGGGGGAGTTGTGTGTCTGTTACTGAACTGCCTGGATGTTCACAGTTACAAAATAAAAATATAGTGACTGCAATTCATCTGCCATTACTAGCAGTTTTATTGACTGTTTCACAAAGATTCTGTCATGGTTTTGCTGTCTGGAATTCTGAAGAAACTGAAATAATACAATTGAAAAGAATTACTGTAAGAAGAAGAAACATTATTTGAAAATACTGGAGTGTCTTTCACTGAAGTGGAAGAAGCATTTAATGGAAGTACTTGTGGCAGTAATTGAAAGACATATTTCGTGTTTCACTAGATGCAGACAGCTTAGGACAGGGAGTACATTTTTGTTCAGTGCAGGAAGAAGAACTAACATTAAGAGATAACTTAATAATTTCAGTTCAGGTTCAGCAATTTGATTATTCCCAAAATCTTAAATACCTGTGCCTGCCGCTGCTTGCAGCTTCAAGTGCATATGATTTGTGATTTGACAATCTTACGGCATAACTACCTTTAGAAATACGGTTCTTTTTATTTAAATGCTTGTGCAATGCAATAAGCGTAGCTGTCTGAAGTAATTTGTAACAACGGTTAACGATCAGTGGCTCGCCTATCTGCTTCAGCATTGGTGGCAAAGCTTGGCTTAATGTTGAAAAAAATACATGACCTTCTTCCCATGTAGCTGCAGAAAACTCGATGTCTTTATCGTAGTAAGGGGCCCAAAATAATTTGTTGATGGGGGCAGAGGAGATTCCCAGTAGCAATCCTGAGCCAAAACTGTATCTGGCTGGATGTGTTGCGGTCACTTGGGCTGAGTTCATCTTGCCTGCAGGATCTGAGGACCGTACAGCGCCGCATCCTGGGACTAGCAGCAGTGCTGCCCTTGACTTCCAAGGACTGACGTACCAGTGCTGGCTGCTCCTGAGTTTCGCTGTGGAGGTGGCAGCAGGGCTGAGCTGACCTCCCTCCTGGGAAGCCTGAGGAGCTTCCATTGGGGAAATGGGCACCTGGGGCCGGGACTTTCACCTTGAGATGTGGCCTGAGCCTGAGGGGTGAAAAGGCAAAGCAAGCCAAACCGAGACAGCCCCTGTGCGTGGCGGGGGAAGCGCGCTGTATGTGGGCTGCTCAGTCGAGTTGTGCGAAACAGTTCTGAAGGGTCTTCAAGAAAATCTCAAGATTTGATGATGTTTTTGGTTTGGAGCAAAGTGCGGTTTCTTATTGTCCCTTTGTGTTGTTTCGAAAGCATCTCTTGTGGGAGTATCCTACTGAAAGCATCTGTCTGTATTGCCTTTTTTTTTAAAAATAAAATAATTGCATCGTGATGGGCATTGAAATAAAACATTCCTTCATTTCTGTGGTTAAGGTTATGGGTGTTTATCAGTCTTGTAGCTGGGAAGAAGGGGACTGTGTTCTTTGTAGCTTCCGAAATCTGAGAAAAACAGGGGACCTGGAGTTTTGTGAACAGGTGGAAATGTATTTCTTATTTTATATTTTTATGTTCTGGGTGTATAATATATATTACATATTGCTGGTTGCTCCTTTTTCAGGGAACAGTTGTGTGGCAGGCTTGTATTTCCTCGTGGGATTTTGTTCAAGCGATGCCCTGTGCGATTTAGTGCTTTCCCCACAGTTACCTCTTCCCATCAGACACGTGGAGGTGGGGTGACCCCGGGGCTGCAGGGGGGCTGCACGAGGTGGTTGTGTGACACCCGGGTTTACGCGGGCGCCGGTTCCGCGGGAGCAGCAGCAGAGGGCACTGCGCGGCCGCGGACGGCATGGCGGCGCCTCCCCGCTGCCCCCCGCTCCCTCCTTCCTTTCCCACCGCTGGCAGCTGCTCAGCGCCTCGACTGTGTTAACCCCCTCTTGGAAATCGCACGCTTATTCCAACGCTGATACGACCCATAGTTCCAGCTTTCAAATTCCAGTGATGCTTCAAAAAATAATCGGTAATTATTAAAAAAAAAAAAAAAAAAAAAAAAAAACCAAAAAAACCCCCAAAAAACACACACACACACAAAAAAACCCAACCCAAAACCCACCCAACCAACCAAAAACCCCAACATCACTATTTACAGTCCACCTTTATTTATCTCTTCAAAATATCATCCTGAGGTCACTGACAAAAAATCAGACCGGGCAGTTACAATGATGCCACGTTAAAAGCATCGCCTCCGGTTTTATTTATGAACAGAGCAAACGCGGGGGGTGCTTGTCTGTAATCTTGCTTTTTCTCACAGCACTGTAATCGCTTTTGAGAATCTTTGTGACTGGAAGCCATAGTCCTTCCTGTAACGTTTAAGGCAACATGACTGAATTGGAGATTTAGTTAACTAATTTGAGAAAATTACCTGGAAACTTAATACCTTTTATTTATTTAAAAAAAAAAAATATTTTAAGCCTGATTTATTTTCATGTAATTTACTGACCGGGTCTGACTAAGCAATTGGGTTTTAAAATGCGCAGAGTTCTGCAAATGCGCAGAGTTCTGCAGGGAGGGTTCTGGGGATTGCGTGTATTAATCGCTTGTGTTATCAAACTGACTTACCTGAAAACTGAATATAATTGTTTTATATTGGATCCTGTATAAAAATAGATAGGGTTTGCAGGTTTTGATAATTGTTCCCATTTTACTTGCGTAATCAGTGTTAGATGATCTGTTTCTTGAACCTCTTGATTTAGTTAAGCACATTTAAAATTAGCCTAGCAACACTTCCAAATGAAGACATTCTGAGACATTACAGACAGTAAGAATCTGTTCCTGTTGATACTCACAAAAGCAAGGGCTTTGGCATTTTTTTAGTGAGTTTTTGTTGAATATCCTGCTGTCATTCTACCTGCATTTCCTGATGGTGTTTGCGTGTGTGTGTGGTACTTCACTAATCCCTTGAGAGGGGAGGCAGTTTGAGCAAAGCATGTGATTCAGAACAGTTTTCTGCATATTTAAATACATGCCTACACGCTGCCTCCTCAGGGCACTGCTTGCTTGTGGGAAAGCAAAGCAGGTAATTTTCTTTTGAGCTCCCTGTGTGCCCATATCTGCATGCTGCACCACTATTTCATTTTGCCTGCAAAGTAATGGCTTCAAAAAAAAAAAAAAAAAAGTAAATATATGCCGTGTTTAATTTCAGATTACGAGTTGTAGGCATTAATGATGGCTTTTTAAATTGGCACATAGAATTATACTTCTGTTCTGGTTTCAAAAATCCATGTTTTTTTTTTCCCCTAGGCTCAGATCTGTGCAAAAGCTACAGAACGAGATGAGGCTGCAGTTTAATTGTGGCTAAATCCTGTCCCTTTCACTGCTGCCTTCCTGTTAATGCTGTTGGACCTTTGTAGATTTCTTAAAGTTAAATTTCTACCTAGGGCTTAAAGAGAGTTTGGAATACAAATCTGTTTATCAAAGAGCCTGTTAGGTTGAACTTGGGGTGTTGGGATGGCGGAAAGTGTGTCTCTACAGTCACCCAGCGGCTGGTGCGGTATGTTCTCGGCATGGTTGCTTTGCTGTCAGCTTTTACGCCGAGGTGGCTGTAGTCAGTCAGAACTAAGGTCCCCGTTAAGCAGCATTTTGGCCCACGCTTCATTGAGGATGCCTTCCTGGGCAGTAGGAATGGGGGAGCTTGTGCTGATCCTGCTGGAGAATATTCTTCTCGTCACCTGCAGGTTGTGGCTTGAGGCCTTCCTGAGCCAAGGTGGCACCTCTTTATGGTTTACAAGTAGAAAATGAAAATTGACAAATGCTGCTGTGAGCACCTAGAAAGAATCTATGTCTCTGGTCCCGTTTTTCAGAAGTCAATCCTCGTGTGAGGGAATGACTTTATAATGCAGTGGAGAAGCTGGGGGCCTCGGGACCCATCTGTGGGGAGAAGGATAGCCCGTCGGGCCCTGAGCCCCTCAGGTCCCTGGTGGCAGCTTTGCCTTCTGAGAAAATTCTGGTGAGAAGAAATGTTGGAGGTTTCCTGATGTCTCTGGCCACGGATGGTGTGATGCCGTGTGCTTGACTTCAGGCTGTGTTGGAGTAAGATTCACACATGAGAATGTGTATGAAGGCAGGAGGGCAGGAGGGTGTACGTAAGTGCAGGTGTACACACGCGGAAGACTTACGGGCTGATTGTAGTAGTTACTTCAGACAGACTTCCTTCTAGGACCTAAACCACAGGCATTTCACATTCTACGTGCGTTTCATTAAAAACATGGCTTTTAAAATTAGCGTAAATAGTATTAAGTCAGCTTGATTTCAGGTAATTTTGAAGGAAAGCACATTCACAAGAGTCTAGACTTTCAGAAGAATGGAAGGAGGGAGGATGGCACAGTAGCATTTCAATTCTTGTTCTGCATTTAAATATAGGTAAAGATTTTGAAAATCAACCCAGATTTTCTATTTTCAGACAAGTTTCACTCAAGCCCAGCTAGCCCTGTGACTGAATTGAAAACTCTTTCTGCAAACTTACAGAATAGTTTCTTAGTTTTCCTGTTGTACTGCTCTGACAATTTGAACGTTGGATTCTGTGAGTGAGTGTGTGTGTTTAAGTTTTAAAAAAATAAAAAAACCCGTGTGGGTTATCGGTCAGTAATAGTCAGACCATGGAACAGCTGAAAACATGGAAACAATTTCCTCCCTAATTTGGGCAGATTGGAATGCATCCCCAAAATCCAAACGGAAATAGTAAAATTTAAAAACTTTTTATTAGTACCTAACCCAGCTGCACCTGGCCAGCCTAATTGCCTTCAACCTGGTCATTACTCAAAGGCATGAAGTTTAGCCACCAACAGCACTTATTAATGTATAATAGGAATTTACTTGTAAAACAGAATTATTGGAACGGTGTGATATCATAAAGACTGAGGTGCTGACATTTTAGATTGTTTTATATAGGGATGTTGAGTTATAATTTAGGAGTTGGATATTCTTTGGGTGATTAATCATTCTCAGGTATGATTTTAAACGTCTAGCGAATATACCTAGCATTAATGTTTGTAATGACCAGCTCATGAAGCATACTTACGTGAATAAGGTCACACTTGGTTTCTGGACAATCTACTTCTCTAGCGTTTTGCAAAAGGTTGGTGCAAAACCTGGAAATGCTGAGGCAGCAGATTAATGAAATGTTTCAGCAAGACAGCCCCTCCCTGATTTCTGTAAAGATGTCAAAGCCTAAGCCCATAAAAGTGCCTGCAAATTCTCCGCTTCATATCGATGGTGTGAGAAACTGAATACATCAATTCTGTTGGACCTCAAACTTAGAATCTGTCAATATGATTCCAGTGATTGATGGTTACAGACTTTTACCTACCTCATAAATATAATGTGCCTTGATTACAGAGGCACTGCTAGTGCTGCTATAGTTAGTTATGTCAGCACTTCCATTGTAAACCCTGTTTCTTTAGGGGTTTATAACTCCATCATAAAAATTCACTCTGGGATGAAATTTATACCACTGTAAGCAAGTCATTTAAAATACAGATATACTAAAAAAAAAAATATCAGTTGGACAAAGGTAAGACCCACAAATGTGCTATTTTTTTCATCTGTACGTGGTATTTCTGTAGCTGAGAAACTACTTTGGTTTTGAGATTAAAGGTTGCTACCTTTTGCTCCTTAGTGGAAGTTAGGTTCTGTGTGGGTGTCTATATGTAGACACATACATACATGTATATACTTTTGTCATAAATATTTTTAAAACATGGTATGTGTGCAGTAACTTCTAAAAAATTCTTGTAGTGTTAATACCTTGAAGTTTTTATCCACAACATAAACCAACACTAAACACCAATTTATAGATAAAATATAATTGCTGCAATGGAGTGTGAAGGTCAGGGGGAAAGGCATTAAAAACATATTCAGTTAAATACAAGGATTTGGGTGTGATCCTCACCTGGGCTAAGTTAACTTCAATAAATGTATATAGACTTCTAGTAGCAAAATATCACTGACCCCATGTGTGATCTTTTTTAAAGGATTAATTTTTTAAGAGCTGATTTTAAACAGGGTCTAATGTGTTATGTTAGAAATACAAAATATATTAATACTTTGATTACCTGCTAGAGGTTTTACTTTAGTAATGTTTTGTGTGTGTTTCATCTAATGGAGTAGAACAGTCCTAGAGAGGTTTCTGTGCTGTTGGTGGTAAACAGCACCATAAGATGTGAGTTTTCTTAAATTATAGTAGAGGTTTTTTGAATGCTTTTAAACGGTCTTTCTTAGTCATTAATCCAGTATTAAATGTGGGGTTGTGTTTTGTTTTGTTTGTTTTTTAAATACACATTCCTGGTTTGGGTTTGTTGTGTTTGGTTTGTGGTTGTTTTTTTTTTTTCTTCTTGCTTTTACACAGTTTGGATTTCAAAGCAAGCTGAAAACAGTACATGTAACATATACCAGAAAGGTGTTCCCATATTCAAACCTGGTGATAGGATAAATAATTATTGGACCTTAATGTGTGACACATCTTTCCAATGGGGATGTATTTACAAGAAGTGTAAAACTGGCCCATTACCATATAATTAATTAAAGTGTCTTAAGTTTTATTAATCTTTTCTTGCTGTATATGTCTATGCTTTTCAAAGACTACTGAAACTTCTTTCCCCTCTTCTTTCCTATTGCTAGTTAAAACAGAAGATGTTTCGCTAGCTATCATTTTTATGCATTATAGATAGAAATAGCAGAGGAGGAATCAATTAAAATATATTTCTTTCTCTAAGTACCTAAATACCTTTAAAAAAAAAAGTCTAGAGAGTCTGAGATGATGGTTGTTTCCATTACTGCAAGTCCTGCTGCTTCAAAATAGTACAGCTTTTGGTAAAGAATCTAGCTTAGCCTCTTTTTGTTTTAAAGATACAAGTTAACCTGGGATACTTTAATTTGTTTTACTGACATTAGCTCTCCAGTTTATTCACTTTTGGGTTTTTGGCATATAATTTCTAGCATGACCGTGATTTTTAGAAGCCTACAACTTTTCCATTTGTAATATAAATTTAAGCTGCATAGCTTTGATTCTCTCCTCTCTCCCCCTCCCTCCTCCCCCTACGCCCATCCTATCTGCAAATAAAAAGACCAGTCCTCCCCAAAAGCAGCTTGCATATATCAAAGAAAGAACCTGGAATCTTAAATAACTTTATTTATGAAAAAGAGGGAGTGGGTGGTGGGACGCTAGCACTAAACCTTTTGAGGGTGGGCATCCGGCTCTCACAGTTTACTTGGCTGGTTGGATATCTTGAAAGCCTTAATTTAAAAGTCATCTTACAATCCTTTTTAATTGGCTCCAAAGTAAGTAGTTGAACATTTGTTCTGATAAGGAGGTTTTTGGCTCTACGTGTGCCATAAAATCAGCAAAAAGAGGGATCTGTTTAATACAACAATGATGCTGGGCTTTTTTGTTTCTAGGGTTTGCCCTAAACAGGATTTACCCCTTAAGGCAGCAGTAGCACACCATAAAAAGGCCATTCTTTTACTCCACAGCAGCAAGGCTTTAACTTTCTGGTTTTCAGATTTCTTTTTTTAATAGGCAGCAATAACAAGACTTCCATAGGGTGGTTGCTATAAGTACTGTACGTGGTGTCTAAGATCAGAATGCTTTGCCTGCAATGTTTTATTGCTTTTGGTTTATACAGGCCTGGGAAAGAGCATCTAACAAACTTCAAGGTTCAGCTCGTGTTTCTGGAAACTTTTCTGGGTGGGGAAGGCTTGTAGATGGAATAAAGTCAGCCCCATTTTGTATTTAAACTTAGGTTATTGCTTCAGAGTTCTTAAATATGTGTCCTCCCAAACCCTGACGAATATCCTAAGTAGTCTGCATTGTAACCAAAAAAAACCCCACCACCAAACAGTGAAAGCCAGAAAATTTAATTGAAAACATGGAATTAAATACTTCCATGCACCATTAACTCTGTTGCTATAGAAATGTCAGCCTTTCTTTGCTCCCACATATCTATTCATTAAGTAGATGCGGTTTTTATCTGAGGATTTGTTCTTGCTTCCCCAGGAACTCGAAATCTAGTTTACAGCTGTGGAGAGTATTTATTTGGAGAAGCTAGTTACTTTATACCACCCTCTCAATTCCTTTTATCATCTGTCTTTTCACAAAGTTGTTAAGTCTCCTCCTGACTAAGCTGTAGGCAGTCTGCTTTGGCAGGTAGCATGTAGAGCAGACACACACACACGCACCACTGTCTAGTTCACATGTTCAGTGTGTATGATATGAAATTTCATGCAAGTCCTACGACATTATAATTTGCTGGTTTGCATTAAAAGACTCTTTTATGTTGCTTGTCCAGCAGGTTGGTCGTGGTTGTTCATTACTTGTTCATTAAAATTCCATTGGTAGGCTCTTTGTCTAATAACAAATAAATGTCGTGCATTGTATGGCTCTGGGAAGGCTGACTTCTCTGGAATGTTGCGTTTTTCTAACACTGTTGCAGTGTGACGAGCATCCTGTAATGGTGGTGGTGGTGGTCAGATGAACTGTCTTCAAATGCCGCTGAAGCATGTTTGAAGGTGCAGCCATGCTCCTGAGGATGGGGAAACTTCCCTCTCCTGCCGTGTGAGCCCATGGTCCTGAGTGCTCCTGGTGCACTAGATAATGCTGGTAAGAAGACGGCAATTTCAGAGGGAAAAAAGGAACATGCGGTTCTGACCCAAGGTCTCCTACTATTCCAGCTGCTGAATAATTCTTAGTAATATTTCAGTTTTCTGGGAGTTACCAGGAACTCCTTAATTGAAAATTGTTCTTGGCTGTCCCTGTGAAGTCAAAGCTGTATGAGTTCCTGTCTTTTGATGCTTGTTTGCTCATTCACACCCAGTTTCTCATGGTTCTCATTTACACTGATTGATTCAGAAGATGTGGCAGACTTTTTCAGATGTTTGTTTGAATCGGGTCATCTTACTGCCATGAAGCTCTTTGGAAGAGAAAGACTAGCAAGTCAAAAGAAGGACACTGACTGGTACAGACGAAGCAACGCGTCTTTGCCCTTCTCCAATAAAAACGGGTCCCCTGACCACCTCTCCTGTCTTCCCTAATCCTCTTAAAGTATTAGTGTGTCTGCTTTCTTCACACCTAGAGGTGCAGTGGGCTTGCAGGAAGGAGTGATTATATTCATTCTGATAATGTGAGCTGTCTTGGAGCACTGCCTGCTGTCCTATTTTTTGCTCGCGTGATGAGGTGTAAGCTGAGCCTGTGCCTCAGAAGAGATTATTTATTCAGTGGTCGCATGCCAAAGTACGTGTGAGGTCTGGGGAAAACAGTGTATCAGTCTGCCTTCATTGAAACTGGTCACTCTGGGAAAAAGCTGGCCCTGTTTGGGAATCTAGGTGGTACTTTGGACTGGGGAGCTGCCCCGTCGTGCAGCCCACGCCGACTGTTTTCTCCAGCTACCCTGATGTCTTTAAAACGCCCTATGTAATTGAGGATGCCAGGAGCCTTGAGGTACTTGGAGCAGTGGTCTCTCCGTCCCCTGTAAGGCTCTGTGTATATGCTGACAACTCTGCAAGATACCAGCAGTAACGGCGTACCTGACTAGGGATCAGGTGCTTTTTCTCTCTCCCAGTCCCTCATCCCCAGTGTAGCATAATTCGTTGCTGTATCTAGCAACAGAATGGCCTGTCAAAACGTCTTCTGGTGACACTTAACTTCAAAAAAATTTTGGTGACATTTGGCATGCAGTGTTAACAGTGAGAACCTGAAGAGCATATCTGAAAGGTCATTTAGATGTATAAGAACAATGTGTCAGAATCTAATGATCTTTCAGATGATCGTGAGGGGCTCAAAGAGTCTGTAGGAAGGTAATCTGGGTGCTAATGAACTTTACAAACTGTCCAGCTCTGCAGAGGTTGCTTTAATGCCCCAGTTAACTGGTGCGTTTCTGCTAATTCTGAAGTATGGCTGTCACCTGAATGCTGACAAAATACAGGGGATAACTTTGTGGCTTTTGAGGCTTTTCTTTATTCTTTTTGTGAAATCAGGGACTTTTTTACAGCAAGTAACTCCTTCATTAGCTTGATGGACTATTCTGACATTCTTAACTCAAGAATAACTGTGTCCTTTTCCCCTCTCAAAAATTGTTCATATGCAGTAGATTCACTATGACTTTTCAAGCTAGGTGGTTTTTGGAAGGCCTTGGGATGTGAAATTCTTGAGATGGTAAAAAAATTAAATACTGATGGTCTGTCCTTTAAAACAGTGAGGATGTTTGCATGTATATGCACATGTGTGTGTGCATACATGCAGTCTCCCATAAAAACCCCTGACTTTCAGATCACTTGGAATATGGAAAATACTTCTTTGGCAACTGTAAAGTGCACATAAAATTTTTGAAGCTTCTTTTATAGAATCACAGAATGGTTGAGATCGAAAGGGGCTTCTGCAGATCATCTTGTCCAACCTCCCCACTCAGCCAGGTCACCTAGAGCAGGCTGCCCAGGACCGTGCCCAGACAGCTTTTGAATATCTGCAAGGATGGTGACTCCACAACATCCCTGGGCAGTCTGTGCCAGTGCTTGGTGACGTTCACAGTCAAAAAGTGTTTACTGACATTCAGACAGAGCCTCCTGTGTTTCATTTTTGTGCTCATTGCCTTTTGTCATGTCACTGGGCACCACTGAAAAGAGCCTAGCTCCGTCCTCTTTGCACCCTCCCCTCAGATATTTGTACACATCAATGAGATCCCCCTGAGCCTTCTCTTCTCCAGGCTGAACAGTCCCAGCTCTGTCAGCCTTTCCTCATAGGAGAGACGCTCCAGTTCCTTCATCATCTTGGTGGACCATTGCTGGACTCCCTCCGGCATGTCCATGTCTGTCTTGTGCTGGGGAGCCCAGCACTGGCCCCAGCACCAGCACCTTCCCACAGAGGGGAGGGACTTCTGCTCAGCACTGCTGCCAATACTTTGTCTAATGCGGCCCAGGATATAACGGTCGCCTTTGCCACTAGGGCATATTGTGGCTCCTGTTCAACTTGGGGTCCACCAGGACCATTAGGTCCTTTTCTGCCAAGCTGCTTTCCAGCTGAGTGGCCCCCAGCATATACTGGGGGTGTCTGGGGTGGTTCTTCCCCGGATGCAGGACTTTGCGCTTCTTGCTGAGCTTCATGAGATTAAGGATTCTGTGAATGACCTGCATAAGTTTTATATACCTGAGCCTGGCAATTATTTTCAGCTTGAAGTATGCTGTATTTGGCTTTGTATTAGTATGCCCAAATGTTAAACCGGTCCAAATTTTTCAGTTTATCTGGGGGGTGAAGGGGAAGGCATGAACTTTTTCTTTGTTAACTAGTGCTATTGTGAAAGTTTTTAGTAAGTCAGTAATGTACACTGTATTTTGTTTCCTCATATGAGCATTTTGTACAAAACCAAATCCCATAGGATCTTTGCTTTTGAACTGATACAGCTTAATACTTCGAAGCAGAGCAGACATACTGTTGTGACTGTTAGCCTCAGGTTTCATTATTTTCCTCAAAGAGCGGGTAGCTGCTGATAAATTAGCCTACGGCATTTAGTCACACAGAAGTAAATGAAATACAGCCCTCCTCATCTTTGAGTGTTCTTCGTATTGCCTTAATTTTGTATCATGGCTACTGGTGTTGTGTAAGTCTTGGAATTTTCTGAAAGCTGAGGCTAGCAACAAATTGTAGGTATAAGTCCGACTATGAGGATCAGAACAGTCTTTTATTTTCTTCCCCTGCTGTTCCTCCTGAAAAAGGAAGAAGGAATGTCTGTTTCCTAAATTGAATTTATTTAGAAGACGTGTAGATGCCACAGTAAAATTTGTGGTGTGTTCCCAAATGAATAGACAGAGCTCTACAGGTTTTGTCATACTGTGGTGTTAAAGGGGTAGATAAGCCAAAGAAGAAAAAAAGGTAAAATTGGATAAGTTTTCTTTTTAGTCCTCTAGATTTGTTTTACTTAGTTTTTACTTTAATCCAGTGTCGGATTTTACCCTGTTGTCACCATTCACAAGATGATGGCAGGAATCTTGCAAGTAGCTTGTGGTCCAAGGATCTGCTCGGAACTTAAGCTAAGCAGGATCAGGTGGAACTGCTGAAGCTGGAGGTGAAAATATGACATCTGTGCTTTTTGCTAAAAAAGATGGTTGCTTTTTAAAACTACAGAAGATGGAACACTTCCTTAAAAACACATCAAACACACAGATATTATAATGCAAGAATTTCTTAATGTGTTTTTTTCAGGTACTGTGGCCCATAAGAATGTTCCTTGCCATTCTGAAGTGCGTTACTGCTCACGGCACTTTTAAGAGTCAAACATACTAGCTACTTTAATCGGGATAATAATTTAGAGTGTCAGAAAGGTAGTGTACCTTCTCAGCATTTCCATTTGGTATTATTTTACTCCTTTAATAGTACTTTATAGTTCCCAACCTTACCTCAATTAACAGTACTGACAGATGCTAGTTCAGCATTTTACCTCTAGCCAGTAGGGCTTTCTTTAGAATAAATGTCAGTAATTTTATGTTGCTAATTTGAGGTGATATACCTACATGTAAAATTACATTTTAACTTTCTTGTTATACTTGCAGTGAGAGATAGCAGCATAAAGAAATATAAGTGAACGCGCCTGAGAGAGAGTTCAGGGCTAGAAGGTTCATTATGGAACTTTTATAGCTCATTTTGAGGTGTACTGCAGTTTTTGTTAACTCTTTCTTCCACTTTCCATCTGTTTCTCCTGACATGTCTTCTCTCTTTCCTCATGAGGTTTTTTTACTTTAAAAACTGTTTATTTCGTTAGAGGCTTTGGGGAAAAGTGGGGTGGGATTTGGATTTTTAAAGATCTTTAAATGCTGTTACGTGCCACTTAATGACAGTCATTGCTTGCTTAGTGAAAAGATGATGTTTGTTAGTACGCCAAAAATTGTCAGCGTAAGTGTTATGTAGGTAAAATAAGGAAACATGGTGTTTCTTAAAGTCAGGCTGTTCTTGAAAAAGACCTCAAGGAAGCTTGTCCCGGTTAATAGTAAGCGAACAGAAGGAAAATACTTCTGAGAAGTATGGTGCTGATCAAGCACAGTAGTCCTGATAATACTAATGATTGGTATCAGCAGATGCCATCAAGAAAAGCCTGTGCTTGGGTATTGTTCTCTAATTCACCGTGCAGAATAGAGGGGAAGCTGCATGAGAGGGCAGAGCTGCAGTTTAAGATTACAAGAAAATGCAGTATTAACTGCTCCATAAATTACTTGGGATTAACGTTTTAACTTTCAAAGATTTACCTGGATAGAATCATTTAGGTTGGAAAGGGCCGTTAAGATCATCAGTTCCACTGGCTAACTCAGGACTGCCAAGTCCACCACTAAACCATGTCCCTAAGCACCACATGTATGCATTTTTTTTGAACAGGTATGTTATATATTTCTTGAATGAGTCAGTCTTCCTGGTTTTTTAGTCGTTTAGATTGTACTGCAGCTTTTCTCAGTCGGTTACTAAACTACACTTTTATCTGTTTGGTAAACAAAAATACCACATGTGTGCATGCTAATAACTTCATATGAGGCAGCAAATCTGGACATACATACTGATTGGAAAGTAAGCCAGTAATTGCCAAGTAGGAGAAATAGATGCTTTCTACCGCAGTACAAAACCCCGTATACCCATTAAAGAATTTACTTGCTCTTTTTCAGTATGTTCTTGTACCTAAATAGAAATTCCAAGGCATAAATCTCAGATCTTTATTATAAATAGCACAGAATAGCTTAATATAGAATAATGTGTCATGTTTTTGCAAGACACATTTGAAATTGTTCCTAAATGCTGTAATTTATAAAGAGTTAATTGACACTTCCTATGTCATTGCATAGTTTTTCTATAGTCTTTGCTTCGCTGCGTGGATATGCATTGATTACTGTGAAACAATGTCTTCAGTTTCAATTTCCAAAATTAAAAAAAAAAAAAGTTTAGTGTACTGTCTGATCTTCAGTCATTCTGTACATGAAAAATCTTCTATAAATTTACATAATAACGGTAATTTTAATTTAGTTGTAGCTGCCTAAATAGTTGCCTGATTTTGAGTTGCACAAGAGTTTCATGTTCATAAAGGTTATTAAAAATAGCAATGTATTTTTGAAAGAAATTGAGATACATTATTAAAACCTCTTTAACACTATAATAAATTTCTTAGTAATCATTCAATCGTCCCTCACTACTGATCTGAAGATTTTATAATACTAGCCTGTGTACATCTCCCCCTGCACCTCCAGTTAATTTGATTTTTAGCACTGGGGAGGGGCACAAACCAGTCAAGTTAACATAAAAAGTAGGAGAATTTTCCATTCGTATCACTTGTTATTCTGCTAAAGCTGAAATGTGCCACTTTCGGGTGAAATGAGTGGTACTACTTGTAGTCATCTAGCAGGATGAAATTAAATATGTCATTTTTAGTAAAAGGTCAGCATTTATTTCGAGAAGTTACAGAGTTTGTTTTTTTTTCCCCAGCTTCCAAGCTAGCAACACAGGTTTCTTCTTTTCTCTGCCTTGAACTTTTGGCCTTACCCACAAGAATATGGGTGGTATCTGTTTTAAAATTGATATATTAATGTTGAATTTTTATTGTCACCATTTCTGTTGGTGCGCCTTTCAAATCCTTCATTTGTTTGTTTCTGAACTTTAGATGTATCGTAAAAATGTCACCATTGTGGCTGAACATTAAGCACCTTCCCATTTTGCTCTGGGCCGTTGAAATAAATTTGGACCAGGTGCTCCTCTCATAACAGAAGTCCTTGATGTGCCCTGATAGCGAGCGGGAGAGCGGAAGCTGTCAGCCTTCAGCTGGCTTGAAGAATGCAATTAGAGCAGTTTTAATACTGTTGAGGGACCCCATCCAATCAAAGCTGTTTGAGTTAAGCCAAGTCTAGGATCCTAAACATGTACTTCAAGTGTTTCAACTTTGTCTTTTTAGTTGGAGCGGATCTGTCATTCCCACACATTATATGAGGGTGGCTTTTTGGTGTGGGGTTTTTTTCATGCTAGGAGAAATACTCCCATTCCTTACCAATTCACTGTTATTTTATCTGTTGTCTTTGTCTTTACAGCATTGTTAATACTCATGGTTTCAAGTATTTATTGTCAAATTAAGGCTTAAAATGCATTTTTAAATGTCAAAAGTGCCTATGCCTTTACATATCCTAGATTAGGTAAACTCGTAAGTAGTTCATCGCTAGGTGTTCCAGAGTTGGCTGGTGAAAAAGAAGGGAACATAAATATAGGTTAGAACACAGGAAGAATGTAGAAAAAAAAAAGCTAGAAAGAATGCAGTACTACAGTAAAGTCCTATTTTAACTGAAAACTTAGCTCAAGTTAATTTCAAAACTGGGTGTCATTCAGTGATACCAAAAGCAAATGGTTGGAGAACTTGCAGGCTCATAGGGTTTTTTTTTTCTTCTCCTTTGTTTAATCAGGATTTTCAAGTTTGCTTGTGGCTTCCTCCATTGCTCAGTGTTAGGGTTGACTTCACTGGAATTAACGCTTCCCTGAGGGATACTCCTTAGCTGGGTGTTTCATTTGTTTCTCTGCTTTTCCTTTGTTGGTAAAGTTGCGGCTCAGTTGCCTGTTTTGAGACTCACTAGGCTGCAAAGTAGATAACAAAAGTAGATAATGAAGAGAGATTTTTTATGTAATATTGGGGATATTTTTTTTTTCATTGGCTGGGTAAACCAAAAAAAAAGTAACAGCTATCTGCTCTGATGCCTCCCTTGGTAAAATCTGTTTTTTTTCAGATGAAGATGTGGAAGGGAGTAGAAAGTGAACTTAGTTTGTGTGGGATTTGATGGACTAAATTGTGCTTTGTTATATCTTTGGTTAAATCAATTGCATTGGTGGCTTAAAAATATATGATTGTCTCATTATGAGTTACGATTGCTTAGTATGAAAACTCTTTAATTGTGTCCATAACTTACTGCATAAAGACATTTCTAAGGCTCGGTTCTTCATGTTGTGAGTTGGAAAGGGAAGTACTTTGCGCTTTCTAAGTAACTGGTACCCGTTTCAGGAATTTTTATATATGTATACTAGAAAAAAGCTCTTTTTATATATGTATACTAGAAAAAAACCCAGCTTACTGCCTACCCCTTAAAAGGCTGAATGGAGAAATTGAAGATTGGTTATCTTATTTTTGGTTCCTCAGAAGATACTGGGACAAATCATTGAGAGAGTAACAACGAACTGTGGTGTTTGTTCTTATCAGATGTCTGCTTCTTCTCTACAGGGAGCATCTCTTCCTTCTCCCTGGTCTTGTCTGTGCTAAGGCTTTTCACGTAGCTTCTCATGAGAGCGCTGTGGGGTAGTAACTGTAAACGTGTGCTGTAAGCCCACGTGTGCTCTAGTTCCCAAACTAGAGGGGAATCGGCTCCAGGCAGACAGTGATGGATGGACTAGGTTCTGGAGAGCTTGGTTCTAGACCGAACGCTCGTTCTGTGCTTTTGTTTTCAGTGTGGCAGGCGTGCTAGTACAGGGAGCAAATCAGTAATTAGTTCCCACTGCCGGTGAATAGTTCTTGACCCGTTTCAGTGGTGCCTGGCCTTTGCCCCCTCGGTCCGAAGCACAGAGCAGAGCCTGTGTTTCACTGTTGTTAGTGGTGCTGGGAAGGCCAGATCTGAAATGGTTGTGTCCAGTTCCGAGTCAACAAAAGCAGCAGGGCAGCCAAGCTTAGTCCCAGCGCCCAGAGCCCTCAGTGGGTCAGAGCTGATGCTGTGTAAGAATCGGGGAGAAATCTGTGCCCTTTGGACTTCCCCAAAGGCATGTTTGAACAAAAAGCGACCACCTGAATTTGCAGTAAGATAGACTTGGGTGTGACAGAAGTAGTTTGATACTGGTATCTCTGTTTCTTGAAGTTGTTCAAGCAAACGCTAGGAATGGTATCACTGATCCTTTTGGCAGATGAGTGGACTAATTAACTACCTGAGGTCCCCTCTCATCTTTTTTTGTCTCGTCTTTTGGCCCGTTGTAACCAAATTTGCTATTGGGATGGAGATGTCAGAGGGGTGGTGTTCCTATTAGATTTTCTGGAGAAAGACTCCTTTTATGCCCTCAGGTGGTGAACGGGCTGTGCAGTGACGTGTTGCCTTCCTTTGTCATCTAGGGTGATGGAGAGGTGAGGAGCGTTGTAAGCACAGGGGAGTTTTCAGGAGGAACTAAACAATGTGTTAAATATTTAAAGAATGGACTTTCCAAGCAACGTTCCTTTCCATACCGATCCTCTGGTATTCATTCATGTTTTAATCTCAGACAAAATTTTTTCTGCCACTGGAAGTGAGTTTGTGGGAAGTTTCTGAGCCTGCTGAAGCCCGTGAAGCATGGCTTGTTTCCTTTTCATTGCAGAGGGCCTGTCCTTTGCAAGAACTGTGTGTCAGGCTGTACCACGGGATCGTCTTGAAACCAGTACCGTGAGCGTAGTTTGGGCAAGACTACAAGTGAAGTCAATGGTGCGTTTTTAGTTCTTCTGGGTAAGCTGTTGTCTGGCACCGTGCCTACCAGGGGGCTGTAGGAGCTGGAGAATTGTTGAAGCCAGCACACTGCCCACAGGCACAGTGCCTAGATTGAAAAAGTGCTATCAATCTCCCATGTAAAAAAGAAAAAAGAAAAAAAAATGTGTTAAAAGTTATTACATCTCCCTAAAGCAATTATTTTTTTAAAGTGTAGGAGTCAAATATTTTTTCTGAAGACTAATATCCTTTAAAAAAATAGTAAAGGATTGGATTAATTTTAGACAAGTAATATTACATCTGTTTCATTTCTGGGGAAGAAAAAGATTAGTTGCTGTATTTGACTTGACTTCCTTCACTCTAGCAATTACTGACTATTTTAAACATGCAAGAGCTATGTCCCATCTGTAATTACAATTATTTGCTTTCCTGATGCATTGAGGATGGTGAAGGTAATGATTCTACTGCAAATTTAAAGCAGCTTCTGCTCATAAATTATTTTCCTTCTCTGTTGCAGAGCTGTCCTTGCAAGCCGTCTGCTGTTTGAACATATTTTTGTCGTCATTTGCAAACACTTTAATCAGCCCTAAGTGCTGTTACTGTGGATTAGAATACTTGCAGTGGAGGAGGGCACAAAAAGAGGAAAGGAATTGCAGGAAAAATATTTGGAAGCAGCAGAGAAATAGCTTTGACATGTCGAGTTACCAGTTCTCCTGCACTCCAAGGCAAATAAAGTGTTGGAGCTTTGCAGAGAAATTTACTCAGATTCTGCTGTCGCAACTCTTTTCTCAGCAGGAACTGTATAGCAGAGCGGTGGCTGCCAGACTGCCGCTTGTCTGATGCGGAGACGAGATGCTTTCCGGAGCGACAGAAAGGAGGAGGATGTCGGCGGAGGCAGCCCTCTGCCTTTTAGCAAGTTAAGATAGGAAAACAGAAAGTCCCTTCCTTGTTGTATGTGATATATGGCTTAGGGTAGTTGTTTGCCTAGTATCAGTCAGGAGATGATGAATGCTGGGGCAGGGTTTTAATCTCATCGTAGGGACGGTTCCTGTCCGACATGCATGCCCGCATGGGAAATGGTTGGCTGTCCCCTCTTTAATTCCCTTTGCTGAACTTGACAGCAGTTAATACAGTCTAAACAGTAGCTCTATTTTATGGAGGGATATATAGGCAATAGCTTTACATAACATTTAACATCGCCTTTTCTGCAGTGGCACAAAATCTGACTGTGCATTATGCTTTGTGCACAACAGTGCAAGGTAATTCTGTGCTCCTGCTGTTGTATAGTTCGACTTAACCATCTGCAGAAGCACAAGCACTAGTGATTTAGTGTTTGCAGGGCAGCCAGACCTTGATGAAATGTGCAAGCCCTTCTCCTTAATGCTACTGTGAGCTATATCTCTGAAACTGTAATATCTAATGTATTGACCTTCCTCCAGACGCGTACCTGCACAGTGAACTGTAAGTTCAGTTTTATGATACCTCTACAAAAACTGGAAGTTACTGAAATACTAAAGATAGAAATCCTCGGTCTGTATTTTCTAAGGTTCCACATTTAGATCGTTCCCTTTGTTCAGCTCCCCATGCAACCGGAATGCTATTTCCTCACGCCTGAAATGCTGTCTGAGCTCCTGTAATTCTCTTAACGGTGTCCTGAAAACATGGGGCTTATGAAGTGGTCATTTACCTGTGAATGAATGTGTGCGTGCAGGTGTAGATGTATGTAAATATATCTATACATCTTGCCTGTACATGCGTGCTTATATATACACAAATGTAGTGTATGTGTGCACATCTCTCTCTCTCTCTCTCCATGCGCAGAATTTGCTACCTAGTCAAGAGATGGTATGACAGTCAGTGTTTATATTTACCTGCATATATGGAGCGCTGAGAGAGAATACAGGCAGGGGAGGATGTAAGAATGCGATCATGTGAGATCACACTAGAAGCCTTTCTGCCTGTTGGCTGGATAAACAAGGAGCTTCCTTCACTCATCAGCGTGAGTTAAGAGGAACACGATGCCCGTAGGCTTGGTTTGGCGTCTCAAACTTGAATAACTTCCTCCGGCTACATACACATACTGTGCGCAGCAAACAGATGAAAGTTTGTTGCTGCATTGAGGAGCAAGCCTGGCTACAGACTGTGCCATCACACGTTGAAGGCAACTGCTGGTGTGCGTAAGGCATAAGGGATTAATTTCTGTATCGGTTTTTGGCCCTCCCTTCCCAATAAATAATAGGTGGCAACTCAGTAGCTGCCTGAACATCAAATGAGTTTTCAGTTTCTGGTTTTCTGAAGTAACCTCTTCAGAAACCTCTTCAAATGATATGAATTCAGGACTCAGAGTTTCGACCTCTTGAAACTCTCCAAGTCTTGCATTCGTATCATTTAAACTGTGGATCATGTCCTGACCCTGACAACAGTTTAAAATTCTTCTGACTTAAGCCGAACAAAGATTTCTGCCTAATGTCTGTCAATGACTGTTCACTCTTAGACTAAGTACCGTTTATTTATTGTTCAAAAAAAGCCAAGAATAAAAAAAGACAACCTTCTTGTGGACAGTGGTCAATGACTGAGATTTTTCTGTAAGAACAGGTAGCAAGGACTGTAGTTATGTTTAGCTTAGCTGTTGGTTGCTATTAGTTTGAGACTTGATTTTACCACAAAAATAATTTGATCAGCTATCTAAATGAAGTTGTATAAATCAGAAGACCAGGCATGTATTCTTATCAGTGGTAAACCAATAAGAGAATTAAATTAGGTGAATAATAATACATAAGAAAAATAAGATCAGTACAAGTCTAAGAAACAAAACCCAAAATCCAGCTGCAGTAACCTTTAGCAGACTGTTAAAACATAAAATTGTCATTATTATTCTGTTATTTAAAAAGAGTAAATGCAGGAGTCCCATGGGGAAATATTGCTGTCAGTGTTACTCTCATGGAGGAAAAAGAAAAAAGATATATGGTGGTTACGCTTTATAATCTACAGGTTCAGGGTTTTGGTTTAGGGGTTTTTTGTTTTGTTTTTTTTTACAGGGTCTACTCTACAGTGAGTATCTTTAGTTTTATCTGTAGGAAAGCTGTTACAGAAGTCTTTCAAATTCGGGACTGATGGTACATTCTTGCGTGCAGCCTCTTCATGCTCACCAGCCTTAGGGGTGGTGTATGCAGGTGTATTTACGAAGAGACAGTCCATCGGTCATATTGACCCTTTAAGACCAACGTGGACTTCAAAATATAGGGGAATGTCTGTGGGTTTGTGCATGTAGCTGACTGCAAATACTAATCGTTATAGTAGGAAAAGTTCCTATTCAAGCACGTATAGATGGTTCAGTGTGGCTTCCCAAGGTCCCCCAAATATTTCCATTCGGAATTTCAGTGTTCACTTTCTTTCCTTTTCTCTCTGTACAGAACAAGAGGCTTGTGTCATGTACCTTTGCCACATAATCTGTCATGATCACATGGAACTCTGCTCTAAGTGGATGAGAGCTTTTTTGTTGGAAAATGCTCCTTTGGACTGAAAGAAAAGCAGCTTAAGGGGGGCAGTCAGAGGAGCTTGTGCGTTACGGGGGAGATAGTAGTAGAGGTCTGAATGGGAGTGCCATGGTGATACTTGCAAGCAAAGACCCATATTCAAGTCAAAGACATTATACGTATTTTATGTGTAAAATGCCAGGGATCAAAACCAAGGTATCACCGATCAGGATCAGTTAAGAAAGCTTAAAGCTGGACAAGCTTAGGTGTATAATGTTTTCCTTTTTACCCAGCGTCTCCAATTGGTAGGGAGGCTGTTAGCAAGAAATAAGCTGTTACATTTTTTAATTTACTTTCTTGTCATGCTCCATGCTAGAGGAGAATTAACACTACTAATCAGTACTATCGTTCTGGGCAGAATCAAATGGAGTTGGGTTAAGTGGTAGTTGAGAGGATGCCCCACTGGAAACAACGTTTGATAGCTGAGATGGGGCAAAGACTTTCTTGGCAGCTCTTTTTAGCATTTCAAGTGGAAATCAGGTAATGATACCAACTAATAGTTTTCCTGCAGGAAGGTACTGAAACGTTATCAAGCAGTGTCTAGCAGTCTTCTGTTTGAAAGACCAGAGGGGTTTCAAGGTAAACTTCAAACTCGAATAAGCAGTGAAAATATTAGAAGAAATATACAGCAGGCAAGTTCACGAAAGACATATTGGGATATTAGCAACGTGCTTATTTTAGGGAGATGTGTAGCGTTGATGATGTCACTCAAAAAGTTTCAGGCATTGATTTTGTGAAAACTGTTGTGAAACCAGTTTGATAATTAGAGTGCAGAGAAGTACATTGTTCATAACAAAGTTTACCCCAGTTTACCAAAAGATAGGTAGACATTAATTAGAGGCATGCTCCTTGGTTAGTTGGTATAAAAATCTCTCAACTTTGGAGTCTACAAACTCCAAAGTTGTTTCAAAATATCGGGAAGTAGAAGGCTTGCCAAGGATACATTAAAGTGATAAAGACACTTGAAAGAAATTCAGAAGGAAAGATAACCTTCAAGGCAATTAAAAGCATGCACATTGGTGTAACTCCAAAAATAGATTGTATGGAGATAAATGTGTGTACAGCCTTTCACAAACCTGTGTGGACGTGTGCTTTTGTGGGAGAGCACTGGTATGTGATCTGTAAATGAATACGCCACATTAGGACAAAATACAATTTGCCCTTTGTGAGAACTTTTGGTAAACGTACCAGCAGAAAATGAAATGAAAAAAAAGGAAAAGGAAATAAGTACTGTCATCTCTTGTGCAGAATTTACTGGTAGCTTTTACTTGGGGAGAGAGGTCTCTGATGGAGAAGGAAGAAATGTTTTTAAATTGTGAAACCACTAAAAAGATGGATACTTGCTGTCATCCTTCGTCTGTATTGTAAACACATGTATTTACATATTAATTTGCAAAATACTCCTGGGAGGGTAAAATAGGTCATTAGGTGCTTGGGTTTTCTTCTGTTGAGTGAATACAGCATCCTGAATGTTACACGTCCCTTCACTAATAAAGCAATCTTCTGTTGAACTGCTTGTTACTTCAGACAAAAATAAGCTGTGATAGCCTTTTTGTTTGTTTGTTTGATATTTAAATATGTATACCAGCTACCTTCGTCTGCTTTGGAATAACTGGCTTCTTCCTTGGTTTCATCCATCCACTTTTACCTCTTCAAATAGGAAGAAAGATGCAATGGTGGATATGGAAAAGAGGTTTCTGCTTTTTTCAAGAATGTGTATTTGTTCAGGTGAAATTACAAGACAGCTTAGAAGTTTGTGTTTAAGTAGTGCATGGATGTGTGTGGTGTCAGTTGGTTTTAGTATTTCACAGCTGATTAGCACTTAAACGTTGCATTTCAGTACCCGAATCTATTGTTCTGTCTGGTAGTAATACTGAAAACTACTGGTCCTGCTAAGAGATCGTTTTTTACCCTTGAACTACAGTTTCAAAGCTGTGATATTCCTTTGAAGTTTCCTGTTCATATATTATCACGGGGAAAGCTGTCATGCTGTGTGACAGGGACTGTGGGGTGAAGGACTTTGGGTCGGGGGCTGCTTTTCCTCTGGACACAGGTTTGCACCTCGAATGAACATTCTTTCCCTGATTACTTTTGGGGCACTTCTTTGAAAGCAATTCATAGTAGGCATAAAATTTCAACACAGGCTATTTAAAATGCTGCTTTTATTCTTTCTTCCCTGTTAACTCTCACAATTGAAACCCTAAGGAATATTGCAAAAGCGCTGGTCAGAATTTCGCAGGTAATAGGATCATAAATAAACATCTATATGCAGATAAGGACTTAACAGAAATCCATCCCTTGAAGGAAAGCCTACTCTGCAGCTCTAAATTGCTGGATTTATCTCAATAACATGCAAAGTACTACAAAATACATGTGCACAACACCCCCTAAACAATTAGAGACATCTATCCCTTGTGGTGGGATTTAGGATTGGAAACTTGAGGTCAGATTGACTAGATATTGTGGGGGAGGGGGAATTGTGTTATATTTGGAGTGGGTTTTATATTTTTTTTTTCCTCGAGGTGATAAGTACCTGCAGTTCCCATTGAATTTCCCTCTAAGAATTTCTCCAGCCACAATATGACTGGACTTACACACACCTCAAAAAAGAAAAGTTAAAGCTTTACATGAATTTTCACTCTGGTGTATTTTGTTATGTCTATATATGCATACACATATATCTGTTAACATGCAGGTAAGTGTAAACTTTCACATACACACATGGACAAGTAGATAGCAAAAAATTGTAACGTTTTATTCTAAACTGTATGCTGACTGCAAAGGGATGGGGGAGAAGCTGGTCTGAGTGGGCCGTGAGGAACTGGAGGTGACAGAGGTTCATTTGAACCCAGTGGAGAAAAATTAACTAATGTGAGAAATAAATGTACAGTGCTGCTCTTCTTTTTGCCAAGAAGTGGGTAAATTTTGGCTTGACTCAGCTCTGACAAAATTATTATTGATGCCCTATTTAACCAAATTATGGATTCAAAATTACTCTGACAAGCACCAATGTGCCTGTTATTTTGTGGAGAAAAAATTAATTGCTCTTACCCAGGGAGAGAAAAAAAAAAAAAAAAAAAAAAGGAAGCGTTAGGTTAAGGTAGCTCTGCTTGGCAGTCTAGTTTATGTCTGAAGAGAAGGGGCAGAGGGTTTTTGCTGCGTAAGAACCTCAAGAAGATCATGAAGTAGAAGATGAAGAGGAGAAAGTCTCCATTTTTGTACCATTGCTCCATTTTACTCTAAAATACTGCTAATTTATTTGTTTATTGCTTCTTGTCTCCTTAGAAGTGAGTCTGTGGTTTTGATGGTTTTTTTTCTTTTCCTGACAAAATCACTATGTTAAAGAGTAAATTTTAGTCACTGAGTGCATGAGTTATTAGTAAGTCCACTATCACTATCATCTAGAGTTCATGAATTCATGTTTTCAAAACCATGCAAATGGAAATTCAAGGCCATCCTTCTGTTACAGGGTGTATCTTACTTAGTGTTTGGTATCTTGTATCTCAGCAATGCTTGGTGGTGTAAATGCTGGGGTAATGTAACAGCCTTGGAAAAGAAGGTGCTTATTTTGAAAATAAATGAAATGTACGTTTAACAGATACCACTGAAAGAAAGGTGTGACCTGAATTTGTAGGGAGGTAAGTTATGCTGCTGTAAAATCTGTCTTTGGTTGTTCACACAAAAATAATAGCAGAAATTACTGTTGCTCAGATTTTTTACTAAATACTTAGGAAATGTTTGCATAGCCAAAATTCCGCATGTGTTCCTTGATATTTTTTTTAATACTATTTAGATAGATAATATAAAATTATATATATAAAATGTGCATATGGGTCAGTGGGGTTTTTTTTGTTTGTTGTTCTACTAGCTGGTAGATGAGCAAAAGCTACACTTTCTTATGTATTGCCAACCAGCCAGAACTAAATATACTTCAAATAGCTAAAACACACAAATAAGCGTTCAAGTTTTCTTTGGCATTATTCAGTGAAGATAGAATACGGGTTTTTTTCCTCTGTGTGTGCTTGTTCTGTGCCTGTTATTCCATACACCACCCAAACTTAATCCTATTGCTATTTTAAGTAGGAATCTCTTTCCACTTGTAGTGTACTTCCACTTGCACTTGTGATATCTTGAGAGGAGGAATTTTCTCCTCTTGTTCTATTTGCCTGAAAGCCAAAAATTTAGCAGCGTTAGCAAACTTTTTTTGCGTGAATGTTTCTAAATTATCCCCCCATGGTTTTTTTTCACGTCCATTAGCAGAGGTGAATGGGCAGGAGGTCATATTTGAGGACCTTAGTAATTTCATCACGTTATTTTAATGCTGTTTACAACTGCGATGATTATGAAGACCTCTGTAATTTGCAGGCTGATTTTTTTCTTTTGCAATTTTACCTGTTTTTGAAATATTACAGAAACTTTGTGTGTAATCAATTAATTACAACTTCCGTACACATTAGATACCTAATGTTCAAGCCTCTAATATTTGTTGTACTTTAGTACTTCTAATGTTTTCTCTGTTTTAAGTTTAACAATGGAAGTACAAAATGAGTTCTTGCAGGCTTCTTCTTTTATGCTGCAACTGCACCTGAGCCTTGCAAAATACTACTTTTACTTTCTTGTTTTGGCGCTTTCTTGAGCAGACTGCCAAATACTTCAAATTCCTTCTCCATTTGACTGCGTCTGTAAAAGCTGTGCAACTATTCCTAGCTTTCTGCGCTCTCGTCCTAGAAGGAAATTCCCTCCCTTCCTGCCCTGTCCTGGATACTGTCAGTACATGGATAACTGTAATATTTGAAATACCAAGAAAATCCATCCCCTGTTACGGGCTGGAGTGATGGGAGCTGTGATGTTCTTTCAAGACAGGCTATCCCATGTGCTTGTTTGCTAGCTGATCTGTGTTCTGAGAGGTAAAAACAGTAAGCCCTTACACAAATCCCGAGATCCACCTTCTAACTATAGTTAATAGCTATTGTAAGTGTGTAGACAGTAATACAAGCGCTAAGATCTACAGTGGGGCAGGGTGTGGAACCCCATATTACAGTAGTACCTCATTAAAAGTTTCTTAGGTACACTTCGTAGCTTTCCAGTGCGCAGCGTTAAAGCGGGAAGAAGGGAAGCATTAAACATGTCTACACTTGTGATTTGGAGTGAGTTTTGCCCAAAATAAATAAAGCATGCATGTCTTGGGATAATTCTCCTACTCACAAGCAGCAGCATATTCCTGCCTTGCAGAACACCTCTTCTAGTCACACGATGCTGTTTTCAACTAAACCCAGTGGGCTGGCTGGTTGGAATCTCCCTCCTTAATGCTTTAAAGGAAAATTAGATGTGGAATCAGAGAAAATACTCTTTAATACTTGACAATACACACTTCGCTGTTGTGCTTGTGGGTATTTAGCAAACAGAACACAGTTTCTTGGTCTTCATAGTATAACTTGCTTAATAACACTTACTGCTTCTGTCTATATGTTCTACATTTGAGCAGGGTTTGCAAAATCTAAATATTGGCAGGTTTTTTAATTGTTTCAGTAACCCCACCATGCCTGTTTGCTCAATGTCCATATTGCCAAGAGTTTCCCAACTAAGAGTTGTTCTTGCAGCCTTTAAAAATGAAGTCACTCTCCACTACTTCTGAAGAGGAAAAAATGGAATTAAAGTTCCATCAATTTATTTACTTTCAAGTCACAGAATATGCTAATATCTGAACATACGAAGAGTGGTACTCCACATCTTTGAGTTTCATTTTACATATGGTGGATGACCCAAGGATTTAAGTAGAAACAGAGTTCTATTCTGATTTTTATATGCTGAGAAGTAAGTTATTTCTTCCACTCCACTACAAGTGCTGGGACTATTTTGATACACTAATCAGAGTGAAGAGAAGCAATTTAAAATCTGAGCTGTCACATCAGTAGGAGAGTCCCTGCTAAAATAGCCCCTCTGTTTTGACCCAATAGTGTTAATATACAGGGGGTGAATTTCTTCTGCTGAAGTCAACACAACTTTACTAGGACAATGTTTTCAGATGTTATTACTTAAAATAACATTTATGTCTTTTAAAATTGCTATTTATTGCCATGTGTGATCCCAGATTAAACAAGTGTTAATTCTTTCACTTTTAAGATTTTCTCCATTGCACTGAAATGATCAACAATATTTTAATGGAGCATCAGCATTTATTACATTTATTTATTTTTAATGGTAAGTCTATTTACATGATGTACTTATGCTATTTTCTGTATTCAAAGAAAAGTAAATGTCTGTTTCTATACAACATTTTATTCTAAAAAGTATGTTTCTAACTGGTGAAATCTCTCTTTTCCCCATAGGAACTGTAAAACTCCTACACTAAATATAATTGTCCAACACTGAGTAGTCATTGTATGTTTGACATCAACAACTGTTGGCCGTTTTCATATTATTACAGCTGCTCTAACTTCAGATGGTAATTTTTTTTTTTAATTAACTTTTAAAATAAAATTCATAATGAAATATGCTCAAGGAGTGTCCTTATTATGTCCAGGGTGGGGGTGTGTGTAGAAACATCCTTATCTCCTCAGAACAAAATACACAATTACATTAGAAATTGGAACAAATTCTTGTTTGCTTGTGGTTTTTTAGTATATGGGAAGTCAAAGTCACACTAGAAATGCTAAGGTTTTAGAACTGCTATGGTAGAAAAATACCTTTCTGTACTCAGTATATTTAAGTTGTTAAGGCACTTCCATCCCATCTTTATTCTACGAGTATTTTGTCATCTGCTGTCTAACGAAGCTAGTTAAAAATAAAGCTGTGTTTGAATCTTTAATAGATGAATCTACTAGATTATTATTTTCTTTTATGATTTTCAGTAACAGCAGTCTCTTATGAAGACTGTGCAAAATACAAAAATCTGTCGTCCATCATTATGGCAAGCAACATTGGTAGCTAATTAATGCTATATTACATTTGTGGAAATACTTCAAGTTACTGTGTTTCCCAGGTTGACATTGTAATGGATGTCTATTTTTGAGAGAGAGAGAGAGAGATGGTAGCTCGATGTCAATTTCTGTTGATTTTGTTGAGTCTTTGGAATTTAATTAGTGTTGTGCCCTTGAAAATGTCCATAATAAACACTCCAATTCTGTACATGCTTTGCAAAGGAATGTATGGTAACTAATTTATACACAGTATGGTAATCCCATGTGTAAGAATGGGGCACGTTTAATACCAATGTAGTGATTTCTTTTTAAATTCAGCAGCCTTACTCAGGATCTACATTTTTGGCGTTGTTGATACTAGAATTGGAGTAATTGTTAAATGGTCCACATATTTTTATAGTACTGAAAGAGGAATGTCCACTTCATATTAAAATATAATGTCTCTGCTGGAAATAACAGACAAGTCTTTCTAGGATTGCCAGCAAAAAAAAACCACCAAACCTTCTATGATTATTGCCGGGTTGTAATAAATTAAGTGTGTCTATTTGCATACATTTTTAAGAAGTTAGGAACTTCTGGGGGTGGGGGGAGATAAAACTGTTATGTTTGTTCAGCAGTGACTTCCAGCATTAAGGCTAACCTGCTAGATTCTGTATATAAATAATATCTTGGTTTTGTCTTGTGGAGTTACTGCTCGGAAAAAATGGCTATTTTTTTGTCAGCTTGGATTCCCTACACCACTACCTGAGCATGTAAGGCAGACATCTCCGTGTGCGAGGAGAAGGTGGTGTAAGATACCTAGGTGCTATAAATTCACAGCTAATGCGGTGTGATGGCTTGGAAAAACTCAAGACTGTGTCTTTTACTTCCATGGGAACAATCACAGACTCTGTTCTTCCATCAGTTAAGACCTTAGATTTCCAAACCATTAAGGAAATGCACTGTTGGTATGCTACCAGCAGAAGCATTCATAGGACCATTGTCTAAGGCTGAAGTGATTGTGAGTGCTAGTAATTAACTTGACAGTTCCCAGGGGTTTTTTTGTTTGCTTGATTGGGTTTTGGGTGTTATTTGGGGTTTTTTTTAGTATCGGAAGAAATAAAGAGCACAGCATTGGGTGAAGTCTAGAGCTTTGTTGGAACTAACTTGAATGTGAAGTTGGAATAATTTACATTTCCAAGGCTTATAATATTTGTGTCCATTGTTAATCACACTAGCAAGCTAGCCATCTTTCAGCGTTGACATGATTTACAGTACTGGTATTAAGTTTTGCAGTATACCAAAGGTAAAGGTGATTTACCAGCCTCTAGTTAGCGTGTTTCTTCTGATTATGCAAGAAATGTATCATAGTTTATGACAGACTAAACATGAATCATGTTTATCATTAACAAATATTTCTCTTTTAAAAGAAAGAGGAGACCAATAGTACCAGGGAAAAAAAACAAGTGGCAAAACAGTGTAAGTGGAAAATGGAATACGAACCAAGATTCAAGGCACATACTGGTAATTTAGAGATTAAGTCACCATATCCAAATATGGGTTCATTATCCATATCCATAAACCGTATTGGTGCTGTGAACCAGATTAAAAGAGTCTTCTAATGAAATTACCAGTTCAGCAAGCTGCTTTTCAGTATTAAATTACTCTGCCTTTTCTCTTCATTTCTCCTGAAGGTAAATTTTAAAAAGGTTGAATGATTTTTTTTTATTTTTTTTTTTTTATGAACAGCTAAATTACCATAGATTACTATTAAGGTTTGATATCAGGCCAAGAATCATTTTTACTTGATGTCTAGTCTTTAAGAACAAGAGATGTCTGATGGGGTACCCACTCTTTCTTGAGTGCCTGCCAAATCTTGTATGTCAGGATTCCCTCTGATCTTTTAATGGGGGTTAAAAGGAGAAAACCGAGGGTTTTATTGCAAGTGAAAAGTAGTTTGCAATAGAAAGACTTAGTTTTCTTTTAGTTACTGTAATGTTGGTAGTGCATCAAATACTATTTTATGGGAGTTTTCTCCTCTGTCTTTTTACATTTATTTCTCTATTTTTTTCCCCTGAAATATGGTGTAAAATAGGAAGAGGGAGACCTCTCAGAATTTTTGTTAGGTACTGAAATGCTTTAAAAATATTCTTTGAAGTTTAAAAATGAATGTTGGACTGGCAACAGTTTGGCGCCTTTCTAAAATACCTTTGTTAGCGTTTGGGGATGTGTTTGGTATCCTGTGCCCGCAATAGTTGCGGGAGCCGTTTGATCCCTTTGATGCAATGTGCTGGGAAGCAGCCAGTGAGCCGCAATGCAAATCTCTGGCTTTTTCCTCTGTGCTTTCTGTTACGGCAAAGTCCGGGGCAAATTAACAGAGCATCGATGTACTTACTGAAAAATTATGCTGTATTTTTCTGTAGTACTTAATTGAGACTATAATCCCCTCAAGGGTTTAGCATCTTTTTTAAAATCTATTAATACTGCCTTCTGTTCTATTACATTCTACTTCTGAATAATATTACAGTTTCACCTGAATTAAGCCCTTCAGGTTTGGGTGGGTTTGGTTGGTTTTCCCCCTGCCTAACTATGGGAATTCAGATCCGTCTTCCGTTGTGCAATGCTGCCTGTCTTCGCTTTCCTGTATAGTCCCCTCAGCTGTAGCACTAACAGTGCCACCAGGAAGAAAAGCAGACTGCAAGCCTGCAGCTCTTCTGGGAGCTATGGAAATCCATTGATCTCCTTCTCTGACCACATGCCCTGAAATGTGAGAGAGCTGAAGCTGCTTCTGCAAGTGTGTTTTTCTGTGGAAAGTAACGGCTATGCTCTTGTCAAATCAAAAATCCACCTTTTCAGGCAAAAATGGGTGTGTGTTAGACTACTGGATGACAGTTCACGATGTGCTCTATGAAAAAGTTGCACTCTGCACAAATTCTGATGCTGTGAGTATCAAACAGCAGTTGTCAAAATCACAATTTAGAAAAATGCAAACAAAACCAAACCTACGTTTAACGTCAGGAAAATAATTTAGTCTCCTGTAGGTGGGTGGATGATGGAATCACCCACACAGATTCCTTCCACAATTTTGGGGTGGTTTTTTTTCCCCTTTCTCTTTTCTTTTCAGATGAGGTAGCAAAAAAGTAACCTGAAGTGCTGTGTTTTCTAAAACTACGTATATGGATTCCTCATTCTGGTCCATTTGGCCTGAGAATAAGCATGACGGGTTTCGGAGTATTTTCGTGAGCATTTTGCTGTACCTTATTGATCAATCCACTGATAGTGTAGAAAACAGTTCAGATTATGACATCTCTGGTGAAGCAGTTCAAACTTACTTTTTCCATAAAATCAGTGTATTTATGACTACTGTACCCTTCATAAGGAGCCCATTTGAAAATCCATTGGTAGGATCCATTCATCCTACTAACAGCTCTGGTGAACCTTGTCAGTTCATGGGGTTTTAATACCCATATGCTAAAATAATTCTGCCTAAATCTCATGACTCTACTTATTCCAATCAATACGCAATGTAATTTTAATGCAAAAGAACACGGAATGCTGTTGCAGCTGTTCGATTTCAAGTGGTTGAGGGATGGCAAGAAGTTTCAAGGAGGAGACAAAGACACCCAGTAAAACCTTGGAGATACCTTGTGGTGGGCGGCAGTGGCTTAGTGCATTCAGAATGGGGGCCGTAATTCCCCTAAGGACTGCCTTGTGTCTAGCCACAGTTTACAGAAAGCACCTTAATTTTTTTAAAAAAAATATGTAGCAGGATGGAATGAAGAGCAGAGCAACCCGGCGGTGTTTTGGCTCTTGGGAAACCTTTTCTCTTGGGCTCCCTAGCTGGTGCTGGGTGCTGGCCTGAGCAGACAGGACTTGGGCACCTTTTGCCTCTGCCCCTGAGAAGCTGCTGCAACAGCTGCTGTGCTGCCCTTCCTGCAGCTCTGGTGAAGATGGAGTGATTTTATTGTCAACCACAGCTGGACTGCTTGAATCTGTGCTGTTGTCAGTGAGCTTGTATGTCTCCCTTTGTTGATAGACAGCTAGGCAAGAATAATTTGTGTGGATGGAGAAAAAGACAGAAGCTGTATAAAGCGTGCGCTTGATGTAATGTGGGTCAAACCCCTGCAGAAAGAGGTGTCAGAGATGTAATGTTGATTTTATGTGCCATAGTTGGGGGTTTTTTTGGATGCAGTTCCCATTGTACAAAGTTCGGAGGAGGAGATGCCTAATTTTTAATACGAGCAGTTTATAGCCATTCACAGTTAAACAGTTTATAGGATTCTTGGTAACAAAAGGTGGTCTAATTATAGAGGAAAGGAAAACAATATAGTGAGGATATTTACAATGTGTGACCTATTTGAATTATGATCTTGTTAACTATGCAAAAATGACAAAAACCAGAACCATCCTAGTGGGTTAAACGTTTAGCCTTTCATTAATGAACTTTTTTAATATAGAAGATATGGAGGAGGTTAATTTTTTTCCCTTTAACATCAAAAGAAGCTTGCACTTTGGTTGAACCTGTACTTTCTTAAGATTCAGCGCACTAGACTTCAAACTGGAAAAAAATGACAATATTTTTTCTTTACAACTAGCCCACGCTAGAGTGTTTAGTTTCTGCCAGTAAATCACATGCCAAGGTTTCTACTGCCCTTTTAAATCAATTGAAGGTGTGATTCCTTTCCCTGTGATTTTTGTTTAACTTCCCTTTTGTAGTTGATGTTAATTGTTCTTATTTGCAGGCTTTAAATGTTGATGGACTGTGTCATTTATAACCCTTTTTCATTGCACGATGACCTTCATAGGGAAATTTCATACATGTTTTCATTGGGTTTTGGTGGCGTTCTTGTTTTATGCATGTAAGTGGAACTGGCAATAAAAATTAGCACGCGGAAGTATGGCTTTTTGGTTAAAGCAATGTTCTAAAAATCTGGTTGCACTAGAGATAGAAACATTTCAAAATGTTTTGCAAACCTGCACTGAAACTGTGCTAACACAGATGCCAAACATAATGTCCCCAGTGAATGAAATTGCAGGGGTTTTCCTGGACAAAAGCAACCAGCTGTGGATTTTGCCCTTAGACTAACACTTCGCACTCTCTCTCACACTATCTCAGTTGCAGTACTTCTACCCATTGTATCTTCTCTACATCAGTGCTCGGTGAGAGGAGTTGCACCCTGAACAAACTGACGTGCGGAGAAACCCTATGTACCCTGTTAGAGGATTTATTGCTCACCCTGTGAAGATAAATGAGTTTCACCCAAGATATCCTGTCTCTGCCATGAAGCTGTTGCTGAACTAACAGGGTGGCAATAGTGTGAAGAGGTGTTGGAGAAAGGGTAACGGAGTTTCCTACAGTGCAGCGATAGCACTGCGTAATAAAGTTAAGGTAGCTTTAGATATGCTCAGCTCAAGTGTAAGAACAGCAGTCCGCCCATGTCTGCATGTGGCTGGGCACAGGCTGCAGAAATGTAGAACAAAGCAGAGTAAATTAGATTTAACCTCCAAGGTAGTCACAACCATCTTCACATTGGCTCTGAGATTAAATTAGACATGGAAGACCAAAACTGATGGTTTGATCTGATTATTTTCAGTAGCAGTGGGCAAAAAGACCCCTTTTGTGTGTTCTTGCTTATTTGCCTTAGTCAAACTTGATCTGCCTTTTTCAAAATGATACGGAATAGTTAAGCGTGACACTCCTTCATTTTTTCTGGCCCCATCCATTCCATGCAATTTTTGAATCACAGACTTTCTGGCGTATAGGGCGGATCATGTGAAAGCTTTAGCACTTGGACTGGGATGTTGTAACCAGTGCAAATTTGTGCTCCTTGCCTGAAGGTTGATAACATCAGCAGCTCATCTCCAGGAACAAGGTGACCCTCTTCCCCTCTTGGAAAGGTGCAGTTCAAAGTTAAAAAAACACTGACTAGTTTGGTTTTAGCTAATTGATGGCTGTACAAGAACAGAACTTTCTCATCTTAGTTCTTGCATGCTGTACTTTTTGAGAAGCCTGTTCCAACCTTTTTTTCCCCCCTTGTTTTGGCCAGAACGACATTAGCTGACTGTGTTCTCTTATTTTTGTTTGTTTTCTATTTTTTAGGAAGCAAGGCAAATCACACGCTTCTATCACTCAGTTCTTTTTCTCCTTCCACTTTCGACTTTTAAATACATTGGCTGGTTTCAACCAACCCTGAATCAAGAGCAGAAACATAAGAGAGATTTCTAAGTTGCATTTTAAAATTTAAATAATAATTAAAAAAAAAGTGGGTGGGTGTAAAGGGGGAGAGATGCTGTTTTTCTGGAGGAAGAGACTGTAGAAGAAAGGAAAAGATAGTGGCAGAAGCCTGGCTGTATACCAGAGTCCAGGGGCACAAAAGCCCCTGTGGTACAAGGGAAGTGAATATTCTTTTACTCTAGTGTTGACAAAAGACCTTCAGCTTTGCATTTGTTTTTTCCTCATGGCTGCTGTTAGAGCTGTACTGTGAGCAATGTCTTTAGCGTCTAAATAAATGTCTAAATAAAATCCTCACCGGTTTCTCTTTGAGGAATTTCTGTGTACTACCCGAGAATAAATCAGATTGTAAAGGTTATGCGTTTTATGCTGGGTTTTGAGTGAAAGTATCATTGGTAGCAGAAGTCCAGTACAGAAAAGCAGAAATGGACTATTTAGGCTGCACATTACAAATCAGTGTTTCTGTCTCACTGCTTAAAGGGACGGCTGCCTTTTCATGTGTTACACAGAGTAACTTCTGACAGTTATTTGAAGGAATGTATCCAAAGTGATAGAGATGTGTTCTTTGGCGGTGGTATGTCAGCTAAGTGATGAAGAGGCTGCGGTGTTTTCTGTTGGGTATGGATGCTGTCAGTTGTGCTGAGAGAGCGCGCTTTTTTTAGGTACCGAAGTGCTATTTGAGTGCCCATTAGTGCAGCATGACATGCAGAATGAGTCTATTTTTATTGCATTAATAAACAGAGCTTTGTTTCTTATGGCTGTTGGTGCTGCTTCTAAACTTCATAGGAGATATCCTTTAGGGCTAAAGGGGAAATTAAGGATTTGGGTGCTGCGGATGCTTAGACTGGTATTGCATTTCCTGTTGAATAATCTCCAGGTTTATCTGCGTGTAAAAGGAAGAAAGCGAGCCTGCTGGTCTGTCATGGAGCAGGTTAGAGGGCAGTATGAAGAAAATCCATTTGATCTTTTTGCTCCCCCCATTCTCTCTATTCAGTAGCTCCACTGTGTCATGTTCTCCCTTTCTCTGAGGGAAAATGTGAGCATGTTATACGTGAAAATACTATGCTTTGAGGATACAGCTAGTACTGCCAGCAGTTCAGCAAAGCTGAACTAACATATTTGGCTCATAATAGCATTTTCTTCTTTAATATGGTCTCACCCCATCCACTCATAAATTAAGATCATTTAGAATGGGACAGCTATCATTTATGACTGTGTTAGACAAATACAAGAAGTTTTTCATAATTGTTTGGCATGGGCAGATTAGGGTTGAACCATGGTCTTCAACTTTCCACCCTAGTCCTGTCTCACTGGATGGTCTTTTTCTTGCCTTCCTTATACTGTTGTACATTTTCACGTTGACATCTTTATTTTGCATTCTGCTGAGAGAAGGTAATGATGAGGATTGCATCAGATGATTTATAAAAGGTCATTCCACCCCAGCTAAGAGACTTTACTGTCTATGTATTGTTGTTTCCAGACTCAGGAGAATGACTTAATTGACCAGACATGAAAGGAGCCATTAGCCTTTGTCCTAAACAGACTTACCTAGACCGCAAGGCTGGATTTTGTTTGACAGTAGCCAAAACCGTAAAGGTTTATGCTATGGGAGTGCAATTTCTAGAAGAAGCTGAAGTGACTCTGACGAACTGACTTAAAGCTTCAGTGCTTGGCGGACAACTACTCATCAGTAGTTCTGACTGGAACAGTCCTGTGGAGGAATGTAATAAGTCATCAAAATTAAATGTTTTAATCGGATTTCTAATGAAAACCACAGAGGGTTCATTGACGTGTATTGCACATTAGAATGGTTCTCTGCAACGGTCGTCTTATGAGCACTTTGCTATTGAACAACATTGCAGAAATCAGTATATAGCAAAACAACGTAAGATGCGAGAAACTCTGATCTGTTCTGCATAGTTCATTTAAAAATCACTAACTGTAGCACACACGGTAGATCTTGAGGTATTGCGTGTTAAAGAAGCACTTGAATGTAGTTTTAATTGTTTTCTGCCTTGGGTTCTTAATTCAGAACATAAAGGGCTTTGCCTTAAGAGTTAGGTGAAATAATTAGTCTTCCAGGTAATTTTATTTTAAATTTAATTGATTTTGCTGCCTTGTATGGTGCTGGTGGTATGATACTAGGTTAGAGTCCTAATGGAAAGCCTTTTAT
Source organism: Falco biarmicus (assembly GCF_023638135.1). Classification (NCBI taxonomy): domain Eukaryota; kingdom Metazoa; phylum Chordata; class Aves; order Falconiformes; family Falconidae; genus Falco; species Falco biarmicus. The sequence goes on along the minus strand of NC_079291.1, from coordinate 3,787,868 downwards.
GGGACTCACGTTTTGACTGTGAGGTCTTGTACTTAACCTCAGGGTCTGAATCGTTGAACCGTTAACACAGGTTGCATTCCCAAAATGTTGATTAGGCATTAGATTTGGAAAGAAGAAGAAAGCAGCGAAACAGAGCTTAATTGCAATTCACTCTGCTGCTTCTTCATATTGCAAGTTCATTGTTTCACTAGTTCTTTGTCACAGTGGTCTGCTAGAGTAGACAAGACCTGCATTTTAAAATTTGCATCATGATCCCTCTTCTCCCACAGCTTTTATCGTTTCTTTAAGGGTATGAAAAAGAGATTGGTATTTTTTCCCCTAGTGTATTGCTCCTAAAACGGAAGTGTTAAGCAAGAGAAGTGAGATGGAAAAAACCTGCTGTGGCTTGTAGCATAAATACCCTATAACCTTTCACACAGTTTAGGTGTTCAGCTTCCCCCCTTTCCCCAAGTCTGTTTTGAAATTGTTCTGTGTTTGGTGGCTCAGTAACAATCTGGTGGCTTTCCATGCCACTCTGTAACCTGACATGGCTGGAAATGTGCCAGGGATATTAGGAATCATATGCAGCTTCATAACCTTAGGATGCGTGTCGTGAGTGTTTGTCCACCCTCAGCAGTTTCATGTTCCAGCACCAAAAGGCTGAAGTATTACAACTGATTTGCAACAAGTAGCATTTTTGTCATAAGATGTTCTGTAATTACAGGAAGAGGATTGGGTCTATGAAGACAGCAAGAGAAAGCAACTGAAAGCAGATAATAGCTGGAACAACTTCTCAGTTTCAGCGTGGCTGAACATTCTGTTCTGTTTGCATTTAAAAACGGGAGGAGCGGTCATCTTGCATTTGCACCATGCTGGGGAATGAAAAGCTACTGTGTGTGTGCTGCTGGCGGTGGAGGCTTCCACAGCCCAGCCAGCACGCGGAAGAGCACCCCCAGGATGGCAGTCATGCCGCGGCAAAGATGCTTAGGAAGGAAGAGGCCGTCAGAGCAGGCTACTGCCGGTTTTAAGATTTTGAATGTTTCTCCTTTTGGCTTTATAGTTACGCTTCAGTAGGTCATGGGGGAGTAGAAGAGGGGGAGGCCACATCAGGGTCAAGTCACTATTGCTTCTACGTTCTCCACAAAGCTTATGGCTAGAGGAATTAGTAAACCATGGAGATGGTAACATGCTAAACAACTGGGGGAGTGGGGGTGCAGCAGAGGCGATGGTTTTCCTTTTTGTTTGGTTGGGGTTTGGAGGGGGGGGGGGGGTGGTTTTTGTTTGGTGGTGTTTTGGTGGTGTTTTTTGGGGGGGGGGGTGTTTCGTTTTGTTGTTGATGGTTTGGTTTTTTTTAAATAAAACGTGTGCACACATTTAATTACAGTAAATCTTACCCAGCCCTTCCTGGAAGATAACAGCAATTGGTTTCTTTTTAAGGCTCACTAGACACAAAATTTAAAGGCCACTCGATCTACTTCTAATAGCTTTTGAATCTGTTGGCAGGTGTACGCTACAATTCAGCTGTGGGATTAAAATCTCAATGATAATAAATTTCCAGAAACTTTGTACAGACTTTGGGGGATGGGGAGATTATTGCCTCTGCAGAGTAAGTGACGAGGAGAACTGTCAAGTTTCCCTTTATTTGGCAGTCAGTTGATGTGCATGGAGCTCAAGCGGGGCTGTTTCTCCCTGGCCCGTTACAAGCATAGGGTTGCATATTTCAAGCTGTGGGATGTCCTGGGGATACGTATGGAAGCTGAAGATAGCATACGTGGGATTTAGAGTGCACGCACTGGCACTGGCAGGGAAGTGTCGGAGGACAGTAGAGGTAGTACTGTAGAAAGCAGGGTGGCCACTGAAGTGGAAACAGAAGGTACAAGTGACATGCAACAAATCCAGTGGAGACTGGTTTGGCTTTCTCTCATGTTCATAAAACAGACGATCTTCTGAGCTGAGTTTTGGGATGAAGTCACGTGGGTTCAAGTCAGAGAAGTTCTGTTTTAGAAAGACCACTCTAGAAGTAGCTGTGGAGGTGCTTTTGAGGGGTAATGATGAATGAATTCATAATTTGGTCTCTGAAGCAAGAAGTAAGGGCTAATTTGTGAATTTAAAGTGCTACAAAATTGTGCTATTTGAGGGATACAACTGTGCTGCTTAGATTTGACACAGTACTTGGAAACAAATTATGGTGCTCTTCCCCTAATTGCTGGAGGTCTGCAAAGTGAGATTACTGGTTACAGTCTTTCTTAAATCAATAATTGAGTTACTGCTTTTTGATTTACAGTTCTCTGGTTCAGATTCTTGTAGAATCTCTAGATTACAAGTAACTTGCTAGACTGATGCTGTTTAATTAGTTTTGTGTAAAAGAATTGCAAAACAGGCTCTTGAGAGCTGCTGGAGTAGGGTTACAGAAGAGCTAAATCCATTAGGTTCAGCCCAGGTTTGTGAGAGTTCTTGGGGCTGAGGAGCAATTGCTATTATGAATGTGTTTGTCAACTTCATAAAGTTTGTAACTACAACTGGCATTTCTTAGCCTGTTGATACCTGGAAAGAGATACTATTTGTGACGCTTGTAGTTGGAGAGTTTAGGGTAGGGGAATGCAAACCACTTGATTAAAACCTGCTGTTGCTAATTGTTTTACTCTTGGGGGAAAATACATTAATGTTTTACTTGAAAGTATTCCCTTTAAAAATGTTAACTTTTAGAGGAATGTTGGATTACTTTTATATAAAGAAATAAAACTGAGCTGTGAAAATTACGTATTCTATTTGGCTCTTGAGTGCGTGTATTTCAGTTTAAAATGGCTACAAATTTAATCTGAGCAACTTTTAGCTTTGCTTATGGTAAGAACTGTATCTTATTCCTTCAGAACTTTTATGCAGCTGGTTTAAATAAAATAAATGCAGATTTCCTTTAATAGCCTTCCAGTGTATTTAACTACTATTAGACTTTTCTGAGGCTTCTTGATGTGAAGTTCCCTTGCACCATTATTAATATAATTGCAACAGGGAATTACTGTATTTAGTGCTCCCTAAATTGTTTTAATAGGTTTGGAGTATGTGTTTGTTCTTCTTGAAACTCCATTTGAATTTCTAACTTCCTTGGGCACCTGAAGAGAGACTTAATGACTATGTAAGTCTCCTGAGGCATGATCCCAGGCTGATGATAAAAAGCACTTGCTGACTTCTGAGTTTCAAACCAGAATGCTGTGGGGGAGAGCAGCTGATAGCTTTGCTATAGTATTTTTGCGTGTGTTATGGTAACCAGTATGAGATTACTTAGACTGGAAACAGAGACCTTACTAATCTGCTATCATAACTTTACTTGTGTAACATCTTCTCTGGGAAGTAAATGTTTGTATTATTCTATCCTGTTCAGGTAATACATCGGAATAAAAGATAAACGTTTGCTTTAGTAGTATAATGTTGTCTTGAGTCTGTTACAACTCAAGCTGAAAACGTGAACTGTTGTAATGGTAGTGGACAAAGAAAAGGGAATGAAAGAATTTGTTGTTGTTGTCTCCTCCTGTGGCTTGTACAGCAGATGCCTGATTTGATTTCTCCTTTGGTTTACCTTGTGTCCTTTTAATAATTGTCTGCCCTGATTCAATTTTGAGTCTATAGCTCTGATGTAGAGCACTGTTTTTGAAAGAAATGCTGGCAAGAAAGTTATAACTCTGTCTGAGAATGTGACTACTTTGGAAACTGAGATAATTTTAACCTTGGGCACCATATAATGTATTTATGTGTAACTATATTCTTTTCTTGGAGATGAAACCATAGTTCCTTTATATGCATACAGAGAAGCATCATGTTGTGTCTGTGATGTGGCTTCTAGCTCCATTAAATCACAACGATGTGGCTTATAATGTGCATTTCTCTGTAATCTGTGTAGAACAGATTATTTGGCTTGCCCTAAGAGTATCTTGTACAGATGGTAAATTATCTCTACATCATGATTCTTAAAAATTAAGTCTGTTGAGCATCCTAAAAGGTTTTCTCGTTCCCAAGGAGAGTGGATGGTGTTTGTAGAACTGGTTGTGTTGGTTATCTCATTGTTAAATTCTTCAAATCAGGTATTTGAGGTATTAATCTTAAAAGAAACCCTATATAAAAGAGAAAAACTATTTCATGTGGTATTGCCTCTAGATGACTTTGGAGAAGGCTCAATGAAGTTCTTTCAAATGTAGAACATAATACATATATAAAAAATCACAAGTTGTGAAGAACTACAGATAAACTTATTTTTCCTCAATAGTTACACTGGAATTCAGGGTGTAGACTATAATTTTGAGACTTCTGTAGGGGCTTAGCATGCAAACTGTAAAAGAAATTAGATGCTAGAAATATATGTGGGCAAAGGAGGGGAAAGAGTGTGAAAATAAAATCCAGGAAAAAATTACCAGCTGCATAGAGTAGTTTCTGACATTTTCAGTTAACTCAGAATGTTGTCATTTTTTCCCTGAAACATTATGTTTTCCTAAAGAAGTTACCTTTGGGACATACTCAGACTTCTCTAGGTCTGTAACACAGATCTGCCTTTTGAACTGTACGAGAGAAAACAGCAAATCACTTGAACAATCTTCATGTCATTTTGCTGTGTACATTAAAACAATTTTTTGCTCCAAAGTGTTAAACTCCATGTTTCAAAAGCTGATTATCAAAGCACCTAAGTGCTTATGTTGTCAAAACTTTATAATCAGATTCCATTACTAATCCCATGAAAAACTGGAAGTGTATTTTTTCTGGTGCTCCCCAGCTACTTCTGTATTTGAAGAGCCTTTATATCAGTTGGGTTTGTATCGATTTGTAGCACTGTCAACTTAGTATGTATTTTTAAAAGTAATAAAAATCATTGAAATACCTCATTGCTGTCTCCCTATCTTGACGATGTATTTATCTTCATCCTTTTTATAAAATACCATGCAGTCATCATGTTTAACACCTCTAAAACATGCTGTTACCATGAAGATATGCTTGCTAGTGTTCTCCAAGGAATGCCACTGCTTCAGTGCTCTCCATTCTCCCAAACGATGTCCAGTACAAATAGAGATTGCTGGAACTTACCCATTTGCAGTATGTTCGCGAAGAAGAGAAGCAAGGTGAGATGATGTATTGTTTATATGGCATTTGTTGCCTGTGGTGGTAGTCAGGCCTGCATCATGTGGGTGCGCAGTGGAACATACATAGCAAGTTGTCTAATGGAAATCAAATCCATGCCCATAATAGTGAAAGTTCCAGTAATGAACCTTCCTGAAAAGAACATAAGCAATCACAGTGCAAACACTTTATTTGTCTAGGGTGTGTGGTCTTGTGACTACCACAGCTGCTTGTATTCTGAGCCACTGGTAAAGCAATGCAAAGTGGGACCACTCCGGATACATCTGTCCTCTGGTTTTATGTGAAACAGTTGTGATCTGATTGTTTGTTGACAGCAGGTATTTCCATCTCTGCAATGATTCATGAAACCCTGCCTCTACTCAACTGAGAGCCTTAAGACAAACCATTGAAACTCAAAAATGCTTTGCTGAAAGATGTCATAATCCTGTACTGAAAGGTGTAAGGCCGTGGCAGGAGTTGCGGCAGCTGTGGCATGCTATCGTGAACCACATGGAGGGGGTGAATATATGGCCTTTCTCACTTCCACAGAAGTGGTTCTATTGAATACGTAGGAAGTAGAAAATTAGTGGAAAGTATGAAAGTGGGACAGAACTTAACACTGTGCAAAAATCAAGATTGTGATAGCAGGTGAGCTCACAAGATTTATGGGCATACTCTTATATATCAGTGCTTGTGTTAGCTCGGCGTTGTCCCTGCTGGTCACTTCCTTGACGCTGCTGGTTTCCTGTTCCTTAATAACGACGTGTTCTCGTTTTCTTTCAAGTTCTCATGTGCATCACCTTTCACTGTGCAATCACTTAGCTCAAATGTTAGCAGGCGTAAGAATTTTAACTGTAATCTTTGTTGGAACTTTTGGGTGAATTCTGACTCTGAAGGAAGCTTGTTCTCAGAGGCACTGCCGCCCTTGTCCTCTCTTATCCACGACGTATTACGTATCAGAGGTCTTGGTTTTGCCTCATGAACTTTTCACAGAGCAAATTACCATTTATCTGAAGCTTCATAAGGTACAGTTCCTGCACACTTCATTTTATCCTAGCTGATAAACTCGGTAATGACAAATTAATTGCTTCCATTTTTGACTGCTTCACTGGAGAGGTTTGACCCCAGAGTCCTTTTGCGTGACAGCAGTAGTATTTTGAAAAGGAAAAATCTCTGTTCTTTTTCTGTAGCTGTGGCCCAGTGCAGCCTACCTATTTTCCACTATGGCAGCTATTTCAAAAGTTGAACTTTTACTACGCTCTTACTAATATGCTACAGTGCTGCCTGGCTTGCAGTTTATGGAAGGCAGTGCCTGATTTCACAGGGCAGCCTAGGTCTCTCTGCTACTACCGCCGTGATTATTTCAGAGAGTGGGAGCATCTGATAAGAGCGTTCTCAAACTTCATCTTCTGTGTTCTGCTGCCAATGCTGTCATCATGGCCTGACAGCCCGAACGATGAATGTAATGCATCACAAGAATTCTAAAAACAAATGCCCTCAGTCCTACTTGCACCTAGTTCTTAACCAGTTAGACTCAGTTCTTCTAGTACTTTGATATCTGTCTATCTGAATTATTTGATCTCAGGGCCTCCATTGTTTACCCTCTTACTATGTGTGTTACTCCTCAAAGGCAGTAAGATTAAGCTGTGTGAAGAAGGGTTGTAGGATCATGCCATTTTTTTCTAAGCTTATGCCAGAGGCAGTAGCATATAAAACGAATCAATCTTAATAACTGTCTAAAATACCTGGAAATTTGTTTTGTAAATGCCTGTTCCTTTCTTATCTCTCTTATTTTCTGAGTTCATTTTGGTTTTGAATAGTATTACTCTCTCACATCCTAGGCAGGAAACAGCAACAAAGGAGACAGTTTTCTATCTGACACGCAGAAATTTATCCCTATCTATATAACAAGTTGTAAATTGATTTTGCATGGTTACACTCTTTCCAAACTTGTGAAGGGGAAAGTATCAAAAGTATGAAGTTTTTCCATAGTTTGTTCAGCAGGTTTGAGTTGGTATGATGTACTCTGTGATTTCCAGATGAAGGATAAAATGTTATGCTCAGCTTCAGACGACTTTTACAAGTTAAATTTAGCTTTACAAAATTATTAAATTCAGAAAGCCTTTTTATCCCCTTGTTTGCGCTCTTATCCTAGGCTCCAGCTCTTGCACACTGTTACTGTACCTTTTGTTCCTGTCTAGCATTTTGTCTGGTTTATCTCTGAAGTCTCAAAAGGCTGGTTGCTCATCTGGACAGGCAAGCTATCTGTCCTGGCAGTATTTAAGAGTTCAAATGTCTGGCTTGTCTTTTGGTGAAAGTATCTGTTCATCTGGGAAGTCAAATACAGACTTGAATTTTGTTACTGGAGATCATTTTTTGTTAATCTTCAGATTTCCTCTGAAGTTAAAAAATTGATGCGTACCTGCTGTAAGGGGGAAAGAGAGACAAGAGAGAGAACGTGTTAGAATGGGTAAAACAAACAGGAGTTACAGCAGTCCTCACATACAGCAGTGTTTCCTGGTTGAGCTTGGAGCCAAATGCCAGTATTGTCTGGTCCACGAAGTTCCAGGCACAGCAAGACTGCAGCAATCATGCTGAATGTACCAATTCCTGAAACTGGGAGTTCTCCCAGAAACCGCTGTGAGATGTAGCTGGGCTGTTGCAAGACGAAATGCTGCTCCTTATCCAACGAAGTGAAAGGTTCCTTATGGCCTGATATTGCAAAGGACATGGGAGAACCTCCATGTTATTCATCAGGATGAGAGTCAAAGAATGTACTGCCACCTGGAAGACGCAACAGTCTTTTGGGACTGGTGTTTTCAGGAGTTCTCTTTGTTTCAGTAGGCTTAAAATTCCTAGCTTAAAATTTCTTGATGCTCTTGAGCTAGTCTTCGGAGCATATGGATTTTTAGGATTTTTTTGGGGGTGTGTGGTCAAAATACACAAATAAATGGGTAAAATATACAACTAAACTAACTGTTAAAAACTTTACTTTTTTAAACTGAAGCAATGATTTTTGCGAAAACAAATATTTCTTTGCTACTGATTTCTGACTGACTTAAGTGGTGTATTGAGTAGAGTACTTTTCTGAAGAATGTGCCATAATTTTGGCATTGTAGATACAATATAGTCCCTAACTAAATCTCTTAATGCAGCCAAAAATCTTATTCAGAATACTACTTTCACAATAGTCTGATTTTTATTTTTTTTCCCCACACGTTTTCATTCATTGCTCTCATTTCAATCATCCTCCCCTATATAGCAGGATGATGGTAAATCCTGTTCTGTGGCAAATTATTTGGGAACCTCATTAAAACCTTAAAAAAGCAGGACTTGTATTAAAAGGATTTCAGTTGATCCTGATACTGTAGAAGCAGTAGTGCAGCTGATTGTGATGACAAAATAAACATTAGATGAGATCAGAAAATATGTACTTCTAAGAACTTGCTGTCTTTTTGGTCTGAACTGATTCCCTTTGTCAACTCTGTACTTCAAAGAATGTTTCAGATGGTGTGTGTGGAGCTTGCTGAAATTTCAGGTCTTGCAAAAAACAAACTCAGGGAGCAGTCAAAAAGTTAAAGGCAATTTGATAAAATAGAACAAGAAATAAATGCTGACGGTGCCAGAGGCTGGCACAAACTAAATTGGGAAATTCTGGGCTGGGAAGGGTTTAGTTTTCCCTTTCAGAGATTGGCTTCTATTAAATAGATAAGGTGCCAAGTTACCTGGCAGGTTATTTTCTCCATCCTTGTTTCAAAGTAAAGACAAGGGGTTAAAGATACACTGAGAAGAGCAGAAGAAAAAAGATTCTAATAGATAGTATCTCCTTCTGTGTTCATGTTGTCAGGATGCTCTTGTTTTGTCAGTAAGGCTATTTTGTTTATGGTAGTTCCTTCTATACCTGTTGAGCAGAAAATTTGTAAAATACTGAGCCGCCTGAGATCTGTAAAGGAATTGTGGTAAGACCTCTCAATGAACTTCTATTTTCTATTTAAAAAATGGTTTTAATTCTCTCTTTTCCACATCTGAACCATTTGGACTGGCGTTTCTGTGTTCTATGTCTGCTTTTGGACATGTTCTTTGTTTATAATTTTTAATAAATATCCCATGTGTTTTTTTAAAGAAAATTAGGAAAAAATGGGGTTTCCTAATGTTAAAGAAAGGGGTACCCATTTCATCATGAAGATGATCTGTACCTCTGTCTTGGAGCAAGTTTTAGAATTCAACAGAGGGCAGAGGACTTTTTTTTAATAAAAACTGTTCAAATTTGGCCAAGTTACAGGTCTCTGAAGATTGTTCATCGTTTTAGCCTAGTAATGTTTGTTAAGAGATTGTAAAGAAGCAAAAATTTCTACAAATTCTTCGGGTTTGTCAAAAGCTATTTGTTGAAGAGGTTGAAAGATTACTTCCTTGCAACTCTTCTTGTAGGCTGCTTGAGTCTCTTGGCCTCCAAAGTATTAGAAGAAAGAACTAAAGGCTTTCTCTCTTGTTTAGATTTTTGTCTGACCAAAACATGCATCTAAGCACAAACTACCTTTATGGACTGCTGACAGGTGAGGAGATAAGGAGAGGAAGAAAAGTTTTTCAAGCTTGGGTTTAAAGGAGAATGGAAGATAAAGGAAACAAGTCAAGTTTTAATTTAATATAGTGCTCTTCAAGTCATGATATTTGAGCTTCTAAATTCTATACACAGTCTTGATAGGTCAAACTAGTGAAGTTGGCTTCACTGGGATAAGAATCTACTAATCTGGTTTTTTTCTCTTGACTGATTTCCAGGTCTGGGAAATCGAGGTTGTGTGTGTATGTATGTGTGTGTGTATATATATATAAATATTTTTTTTTAATTATTACCTAAATAGGATAAAGAAAGTTGTGTTTTTTTCATTTAAAAATACAAAACATATAAACCAACTTTTTTTCTGGAGCTGTCAGGTTTACCTGTCTAACAGAAAGGCTTAGAATACAGACTATCTCTTATTAGTAACTGAGTTTTCTTACAGAAATTAAAATTTACTTTTAAAAAGCCCAACTCAAGAAAAAAAAAAAGCCAAACACCCAACAAAACCACACCTGGTTTCAGATGTGTATATTATATTACCAAAACTGTTTTAGTTTTGTCTGACAGTTGATTCTTCTGGTCCTTAGAATCTTTCCTCCTATTTTTTTATGCATACAAAGGGAAACAAGTAGAATATGATGGTCTTTCTAGGTTGTGTGTGCCTCATGTAGTAACTGTGAGGTCATCGATGATGGTTGGTTTTGTGGGATTTTTTTTTCCATCCACTACAGCATCAGTCACCGGAAAAACAGCTCTTAGAATAAGAAGTCAGTTGACACAAGGAACACACAAATAAGTTGTATATCTGCTCTGTCATGAAAACTACTTGCATTTAATTGTGTGTACTCAGTGAGAAACAGCTTATATTCATTGCTTATCAACAATTAGTTCTTAAAATTCTGAACAATACACAAACTTACTAAAAGAACATTCAGCAGTACATTTTTCAAAGTCTTGTAAAGTCTTTGTATTATCGTCATATTTGATTCCTCTGGGTTTACATTAAACTTGAAGGGGTTTTTTTCCATCACACAATGTAAGAACAACTCAGGATTTTGTGGCAGATGAAAGTTTATAACATAAAACATAAATCTCTATGCACAACCCACATCCTCCAATACAAAATAAATGAAAACTGAAGGTTAGATGCAGTAACACCTATTACTTATGCAGACGTATCCATAACAACTAGTACTTACCTCTGCTTTCTGCTCGAGGATGATGAGCATATATATACACTGGGTTTTTTTCTCATCAAGGCATACTGTATCCCCTGTGTTTTCATAAAGCACTGTAATTGGAAATAGTCTGACAGAAGCCTTCCAAGTTTTCATCTTGGCAATGAATTTGGCTGCAAAGTGATTCTAGTTGTATGAAGCATTTGAAACTGTTTATCTCTCACTGCTGGTATTCATTGATTTGTTTGTATTCCTTCAGTGTCTCCTCTAGGCCTATAAAATTCTCTGCAGTGCTTCAGCAGACATTTTGCCAGGAACATGACGGTGAACTCAAACTGAGTGCTGCTTTTTGATTTTCAGGGTGGTAGTGGTGGTTCTGGGTGTCATCCACCCCACCTCCCCACCCCACCCTGATCGCTCTGTTTTGGCGGCTCTAAGCCCTTGCAGAACGTTGAATGTTTAGATGCAGACAGTGACTAGTGTTACATATGTTGACAGGATAGAATCTGTTCCATTTTCTCCTCAGTGTTGTACCTTATGGCTTGAGTTCTTTGTGGCTTTATTTACAGTGGTACACCATAAATTATAACTTTCAATACTACTGGTAATAATGTGGACAAATGGCATTTTTTGTTGGATCTGTGAAAAGAAGTGTGTTTATGGCAAGATTTTTAAGTACAGTTATGCTCACATCTCACTGTCTGTAGATACTCAGTTGTGTCAGCAAATATAATGTAGCATAAGGAATCTCACTTAATTTTATCCACAGCAAACAGAAGAAGGGTTGAGGGATAAAAAACCCCAAATAAAGGTGAGCTGAGCAAAGAAATGAGTTTGTCAGGACTGTTAAACAGTCTGTGGCTGAGCCGAAAATGGAATTTGCAGCTTTTGATCCTAGCCAGTGCAGAATATTCACTCTGTCTATTTAAAATTTGGACCAAAATTAACTTTTGTACTTAATACTTTTCCTTAAGATAAGCTTTACAGTTAGTGATAGTGGGCTAAATCAATACTTTATGTGCACTGGTTTTCCAGTTGCCTCATGACAATTCTTTTTCATCTTTGCTTTAAACCTGGAGGGATGAAGCTGATCCGTGTTATATGAAGATCTTTATACCTGGACAGAAATCAAGATCTAGAATGTCTTGGTTATGCTGGAGACCAGGACTGTTGTCCAGACTTGCTGTAAGAAGCAGAAAAGAATGTAAGATTATGTCATCTCCTGATCTGTTTAACAGAGTCCACGAAACTCTTGCATCTGCTTCGCTTTTTAGGGGTCCTATCTTAGAGGTACATGGCATAGCTTGGTACTGTCTCCACGTACACTTTTCTAGACAACGTGTTAGCTAGTGGGCTCCCTTCTTGGTCCGTGTTGAGCATAACTGGACTTTTGAAGAGTAACTGGTTCTTTTACTGATGGCATCCATTCAGATTTTGTAACATGCTGCTATTCTCGCATTCAGGGTCCAAGTCTCAGTGAAAGCACTGAGCAGTAATTGAAGCTATTGATCATTGTTAGCCAGAGAAGTCAAGGATCATTTAATGGTCATGGCAGAACGTTTTGAGACGTTCCTTTCCCCTCTCACTTCAAACCTGCTCTTAAATAAACAGGTCTCGTGTACGGCAGAGATGTAATTTGCATAGGTAACACATGATGGGAACTTTAGCTGCTGCTAAGTTGTAGAAAAAGTAGTCTGCTTTTCTTTTTGGTAAAGTGATCAGCTGGAGATCAAGAGCCCTTTGACTTCATATGAGAAAGGATACTGATTAGCGATGACCTTTTTCATGCCTGTGTGAAAAGCTAGTGCATGGATTGCCCAGACCTGTGGTTGCCATGCTGATCCTTCTGACAAATACCTCAAACTATCCCCACTATTAACTTGACATGCATTAATAGCAACCAGGAGATGAGATCTGGAGATGTTCTTCAACCTCGGTTTTTGTCTTAATTAAATTTAAAAACATCACAGAATATACAATGTAATCTTTTTAAGAAACGGTGTTAAAACCTCTTTTTAAGAGCTGGATTTTTTCCTCTTGGGTCCTACTGGCTTGATCTGTGAATTAAATAGTTCATACAGGTCTTTTCAGTCTGCTGTAATAGAAACTAAATTTGGCGCAGCTATTTTACAGCTGTCTTAACGTTCTCAGGAAAGCCTTGCTACTGCCTGATGCTGTTTGAAGATGCATTGAAAAGAATTTACGATCTTGGGTCCTTTGCAGCTGGAGTGGCTTTTAGTATTGCAAAACATGCTGATTTATAATCTTAGCTGGTCACTGCAGAGAGGCAGCCATTTATTGCATGGACATGGAGAATGGACTATTGTCTTGCCAGCAGACACCACCTCAGGCTGCATCGTGACTGTAGTGCAGTCTGCCTCCTGTCATCCACCTCTGTCGTAGCCCGCTGATGATTTAGCCTGAGGGATGTTAGAGCATGGCGCGCCTTCCTTCCACAGCCCACTCCACCAGATTTCTTTCTGTTGAAGCCAGATTGCAGTGGGTTGTTGGAGTACTTGGGTCTCATCCTCTACTGGAATGAGATACCAGTACATTCCTTCTGACTTGGAAGCTGCAAAGTGTTTACCCCAGTGATATAACAACAGAAATACTTACAATCTGACTTCTCACATTGAAATTCTGCTTACCAGGATATTAAAGAGGGCGTTTTCTTGACAGTCATCAGTCTGGTGCCTTTCATTGTTACTCAGTTTAAAAAAGCATTTTTCAAGTATGTAAAGGAGAAAAAGGTAGATCTAATTAGGAAAAGTTGTAAGCGAGGCTAATTACCTCATTAAACTGGCAAACCTGGATTTGGAAGTGATGCAGTGGAGCGTGCAGACCACTCCTCTGGTAAGGAGTGTCTGAAACTTTTTATGATTTAGCCAAAATGTATGACACTCTCTTACCCCTTTCAAAACAGAAACAAGAAACCTTCAACCCCATCATTTTACGTTAGTACTTGGCATGGGTATATTCCAGCTGGCAGTAAAAGCAATCTTCTTCAGATAAATTTTGTTTGTTTGTTTTGATTCCAGCTCCCATCTCCTCCCCAGAAAGAAGAAAAGCAAAAGAAAAGTTACTAATGTTTCTGGCTTCAGGGGTGGTGCTGACATGGGAACCCTCAAACAATATGCAGCTTTTTCTTTGTTATGGGACTTTTCTAACCATCTTCTGCGCAGTTCATTGGCAGACAGACAATGTCAGTCTCCCACTGAGGTGGTTTGTTTAAGGTGTTTATTTCCATACTCTTTAGTTCATGCCACCTTCCCCACAGTTTCCTGTCATAGAAGATGTTTGTCTTCATTTTGACTAGGCTATTAGGTAGCCTACTGACTGTAGTGAAAAGCTTTAGAGCTAGAATAAATTATGGAGGTTGTTACCAGGCTTTTCTCTGCTTCTCGCTGCAAATCAATACCACTCTGTAGAGCAGGGGTTGAGCACACTGACACTGCATTAAGGAATGAGTATTAGAAGCTGCTAAAATGCGAGCTGAATGTAGAGGGAGATATTTCACTTGGCCTTAGCAGACGTATTTAGAAACTGGAGTAGGGAATAGGGAAGGGTTAGAGGGAGGGTGGGGTAAATGCTTTGGGGGAGAGGAGTATTCTTGCTGGTGGTCTTAATTTCTTGCATAATCTAACCACCACGCTTACTTTTGCTCCGTGTTAGTCCTGAATACAAAGAGAGTTCAAAGCAACTTTAGGTAAATATTGGGAACTAATCCTGGCAGGAATGCAGTTATATTGTCCTGATGCTGATATGCGGGTGTCTGAACCCGGAGATCGATTTTGTTGCCAGGTGCATTCTTTCAGTAGTTTGTTTAGAAACAGCAAAACAAACAAGCTCTTCCTCTGAAAAAGTACCCTTTTAATAGGCCATACCTTTTAAAATAAGTGTTCAATAGAAATGTTTTAAAGAGTTTTGTTAAACTTTTTAAGCTATTTCTCGAGAAGAGAGAAAAAATACAAATGGGAAGCCATCTGCTGTTGCATGTGGTAACATACTTGAAAAGGTGGTATTTTTCTAACGTTATGTGCGGTTACATTTGTAATATGATTATTGAAATAGCTTTTGAGAAAGAATTATTATTTTGAAGATGAAAGTATCTTTTTATACAGTGGTAGTCTTTTGGGGCCAAATTATTTAATGCTTTTCAGAGAATTTTGAAAAATTGTGTTTAAAAATAGCTCAGTAAGTAACAGCATAGCTGAATAAATATTAAGCCAAATTCATCAGTTTAAATTGTCCTTAAATTTGGCATCAGAACCCTTATCGAAGTGTCTCCATTTTGTCATATCCCTTAAATCATTTTGATAAATGTATGCTGTGGTTTTTATTTCATAATCAGATGTTGATTAGAGGAGGAACAGTACAGAATAAAAATAGTATTAAGATTTATTGCTCTAATAATGGATAATGCTATCAACTTCTAACAGTTAATTGCTGTTTAGTAGTAAAAATAGTAGAATTTAGAAGGTACTAAACCATCACTTTAGGAATTAATATTTTTTTTTTGGCAGCAATTAAATGTTAAATTAGCAGCAGTTTAGAGGAATGTGCATCTTTTCTTTGAGATACCAGGAAAGGTATGTATATACTGTAGATACTTTTGTATCATCATCTGAGAAGGCCTTGCTTGAGTTTTCAACATCACTGGTGTCTTCCTTTCCCTCCTGTTTCCAAGTTGTTCTTGATTCTAATTCCTTATAATGCATAAGAGCAAAATAACTGGTGTTTTGGTGGTTCTGAATAATCCATTACTCAAATGGTTACAGACCTGTAAATACAGTAAATTAACACTGTTTTGAAACAGAGCAGTACTACCTTTTGAAATAGTACTGAGCTAGGAGTGAGGCATCACTTTGTCTACATTCTTACAAGATACCAGAAATACACATTTCACTGTCACATGCAAAAAAATGAGTGAATGGATTTTCTTTGTATGTAATTCAATGCAAGGAGAAATTGTACTGTTTGCAGGAAGCTTTCTTTTTTCTATCTTTTATCTTACCCTAACTTAATTAAAACGCTTTTTTTGAAATATCAGTGCGTTAATGGTTGGACTTGATGATCTTAAAGGTCTTTTCCAACCTGAATGATTCTGTGATTTATTAGATTGCTTGATGCTCTTACGGGTTCCTGAGCAGAACGTGAGCTTGCTCTGCCGAGAAGCCTTCCTGAGCTTGACTTGTATGAACCTGGAGCACCACTTTACCTGCCAGAAGTGCAGTGCCCCTCTGTTGATCGGTATTACCTGAAACATTAAGTACAGCCACTTCAGCTTCCATGAATGCCAGGCAAAACCGTGGAAGCCGAAGAATTGCATGTAATGCTTTGTGAGCTTTTTAGCAGATAGTTTTCCTGTTGTCTTAACACTTTTTATTTTAAATTATGGTAAGTAACTTTGTCTGAATTGGTGTGACTATTTGATTAGTAAGTCTACATTCAAATTCTGTATAAGGGCAAGGAGAATATTAGAATTGTAAAGGAACTGGTAACTTGCTGCATTTCCTTTGTGTTCACGCTGGGAAATTCATTTTTAGTTGTTGAACACAGCATGTTTCTGATTGGGATAATGAAGTAGAAATACAACGTGTAAGAACATGCCTTAAAACATCTTTGATCATTAAGCTCATTGATTTCCTTAAATCTGTACTTAATGTCAACATTTTTAGGCTTATCTGAATTTATTTTCTATTTTAAACTGATCATTCACCTTTTTCTATACTAACACACACACACACACACCCCCCCTTAAGTTTTCTCTTTCAAGGACATTGAGGCCTAGCTTAATTCAGTCTGATTTGGGTTTTCTCTACATCAGAGCTATTGGAATTAGAAAAAGTGTATCGATACAGATGCTTTTCTGTTTTGAAGCAGGAACTGGAAGGAAATAGCTACAGGGGAATGACACACGTAACTGTGGATAGGTATTTAACAGGAGTGTTTTAGTAGTACTGAGTGGCAATAAAGGCCTCGGGTTTCCTCTCAGTTGCTTGCTCTGATTGACCGCTCTGGCTTCCCCTGACAGGCACAGTTGTTTTTTTTTTTTAAATTATTGCCGTTCTTGTTGTTGTACTTAAACGTGTTGCCTCCCTACCATCATCCTTCCTGTCACTACTGGCATAGAGCTCCTGCAAGTCTACGTGCCTGCCAGCAATGAAAGCTGCAACACCACGGCGGCCGCCGGTGCTGCTGAGGTGAAAATTCAGGCGGTGGGAAGCGGCTGGACACCCCTCACCCCCGCCCCGGTACCGGAGCTGAAATAACGTCTGTCAAACGGCCGCCCCGCGCCTCGGCTGCGCCGGGGGAGGGAAATGGCGGGTGAGGCGGCCGGGACGCGCTCTCGGCGCCGCCACGAGGGGGCGCGGCGGGCCCGGCTCGCCTCCTGCGGCGGGGGCAGGTTTGCAAAGGCCGTGCTAAAGCCAAGCGCGAACGGGCCCTCGTCACTGCCGGCCAGCCCCGGCGGCCGTCTGCACACACCAGAGCTGAATGCCGCCTTACTCTTTTGTCTTCCACTAAGGGCGCGTAGGAGGCGTTTCTTTGGGCTTGTGTCTCCCTGTGAAGGTGTGGCGGCGGCTGCCCCTTTGGGAAGGGCTTCCCCTCCCTGGCTGGTGGGGTTAAAAGTGCCTTTCTGTCAGTTACGGCTCGGCGCGCCTTCCCCCCGCTCGCCTTCCCCCGCAGATGACACACGCTAGTTGGGGACTTGTTTGAGGGCAAAACCTCAGCTCTAATCTTTGTGTTGTATCAGCTCAGACCAATGTGGTGAGGCTGCAGGGGACAGGACCAAGCTGTGGGGCTTCACCGCTTCCCTGCTCCGTGAACTCCGGCCCTCGGGCTGCCGCTCTGGGCGGTGTAGCCAGGTGTCGTTCAGTGGAGGGCACCAAACCACTCGCCACACTTGGCCTCCAAGTGGCTGGACACGCTGGGACTGCAGCGGTAACCGTAGCGCGTGAAATAGCCTATTTCACCTCACTAGCTCTCAATGAAGATAATTTGAAATTCTCTCCAGAACAGATACCAAAGGCACAGAAGCACAGAGGATCTGCCCACGGTTAGTATTAAGCGCAAACAAAATAGTCTTGTTGCTCAAGGTTCATGGTTAACAGCATTTAAAAAATTTCTCCCACACCACTCCTTGTTAGCCCGATGGTTGATGCTAGATTTTTAAAAGGTGCAGTTTGGGGTAATGATTTTTATTTAGGTTTATTGTCAGTTTGTTTGCAGAGAAGAAGATTTTTCATCTCACAGTATTAGGTTCACATTTGAGTTCTATTTTCAGTGATGGTGTTTTCCTCTTAGAGAGAGTGAGACACACGTCACCCCACCCCTGCTCCCTGCAAAAAATGTACTGATGTATGATATATGTGTGTGTGTGTGTTTCTTGTTCCCTGTGGGGTAGGCTTGATGCTGGATGTTCCATGTGTAGCACTGGTTGTCTTGAATAAGGCACATTGATGGTGAAATTATTTCCAGTGAGATAAAATAATAAAATTTTTTAAGACACGGTATGTCCAAATGAATTTTGGAAAAGACATTTCGGGAAATAAAGGTTATCTGAGCACCTGGTATTCTTACACAGCTCATTCCCGTCCTTGCCTCATCAGCCTCTGGCTCCTCAGGGCATGGTTGCCATCTTCTGGAGGGAGCTTCTCTTGAGTAACACTTGAGTAATGATGCTATTTCCTTCTTCCTTACAAGAAGTTGCTTCGTTTTGTGCAGTCCCTTTTCCTGTCAGCAGGAATTTAAGATCTAGCCTGTCTCCTACAAGACTGTGCAAAGTAGTAGCCCAGAAGATAAGCTTCTTATAGCAGTTTTAGTGACTCACAGGAAAAAAATGTATTGTTTACTTCTAATACAATCCTTCCTCAAAATAAACCAAAAAAACCCCACAATCACTGTTTGCAGAGGAGTGAAAGCACGGTAAATAACTTCCAGTAAAAACCTTTCCTTTTTGATTCCTGGTAAAGATGAAGAGGCTTAACTTGTGAAATACTAGCTGCATTGCCTATAGTGGTTCATTTTAGTGTTTCCAGGCAAAATTAGAAGTGGCCTGTTTTCAATGACACTTGAAAATTTAGTGCTATGTTGATAGTCTGCAATGGAGATCTTCTGACATTGCAAATGAAATATGTGCCACCGCAGTTCAGTTGTGGTTTAGCTGGCCATGGAGTTGGGATATAATCATATTATTTTAACTCCTGGAGATCATTACTACTTTGGGAAATAAAATCCTCAAGAATCAGAACTGTCAAGATATATATTTTGAACTTTTATTTAAAGTAATACTAGGTTTTATTTATCTTGGAATGTTTAGTCAGGTTTTCATTATAGAAACCTAGATGAGAACAAGGGTTTGAGTATTTGAGTAATAATAATAAAAAGGCAAAACACAAACCTATAAATTTTCAATTTTTTAAGTAGGAAAACTAGCTGTTTTGCAATGACTTCTTGCTTTATACAAAGCTGTTTATCCTAGAATATGGATTTCAGCATGTACTCACCTCACGTGCTTGATTTGAAAAAGCACGGACCTGTGGTTTATGTAAAGATTGCTCTTCTACTACTAGTTACCAAATCTTGCCTAAGAAAGGCCAAACCTGGCGTTGCCCAGGCCAGGCCTGGGTTCGCACAGAAACCCGCTAAACTCAACCCTCAATCAGTCCTTTGCATGCAACTCCAGAAATTATTTTCTCATGATTTTGGCAAAATACTGAATGCAAGTTGAGTGCTCGTTTTTCTTTTGTCAGCTTCCAGATGTAATGGGTAATGATGTGTGTGACCTTAGAGAGTGGAGAAATGTGTGAATTCTGGAAACAGAGCTTTTTGACTGAACACCTAGAAAACCTGCGTGCAGGGCTGGGTCTGCGCTGGAAGCACTCTCCAGCCCTTTTCCTGCTTTCTCTCTACTCTGTCAGCGCAGGGGATGGAAACCGCTTTCCCTGAGCGGCATCTGCATAGCAGCTTACCGCCGGGAGGTCACAGCTGGGCAGGCACAGTGGTTTCAGTGGCCTTGTGTGTCATCTAGGGAGGCGATACGACTATGTCAACAAGAGAAGTCCCTGGTGTGCTCTTGCTGTGTCCCCGTTAGAGGTCTCTGCCGACATAGTGGTGGTGGTACCACTCGTGCAGAGGGCACTCGGTGTAACCGGGGCCTGCAAAAGTGGTTGCAAAAGACCATCGTTCTGGTCCGTGTGTTTGGGGGCAGTGCTGCATGCCACAAAGGTGGTCCAGTATAGAATAATATCCCCAAATTTGGGGCTTCTTTTTCTTTTAATTCATTATGGGGATCTTCCCCAATTCAGGGGAATTAAAGGCGAGCGCGTTTCCACAGTACGTGAGTTTTTAAAACTTGCAGCCAAAAGAAAGATAGAGTGGCGAGGAATAAAAATAAATCATTTCGTTATTGAAATGCGATCATTTTAGAGATTACTAATAATGGATGTTATGTCCTATGTGCTTGACTGTTAAATGCGAATGGACCTTTTATTTTAACACTCTCCAGTGGCATGTTGTGAGATTATTTGACTTGAATTAAATGTTGGGACATTCCATAAAAATTGCATTCAAATTTCTCTCTATTTCAAGCTTCATGAAGTATATTTGCACTTAGAAGTTGCAAGCAAGATATTAACATTCAAATGCTTAAAAATTGAATGTATCTCATAATCAAAAACAATATAAAGTAGCAGCAGACTTTTTTTTTTCCCCCCCTTCTTCAAGGGACCTTTCCAGCACTGTGGTGATCTGTTGATTTGATTAATGAATATTTTGCCTATTAAAAGTAACCATTAATTATCACACTTGGTTGTAACAATAATTGTATGTTTCAAATAGTTAACATAATAATTAACATAATAAGTGGAAAAGCATCACAGAACATGAAGTGTGCTTGCAGCTCACTACCTCTGAAGGATCATGAGACACCTTTTTGACATTTGTAGTTCTGCAGCTAGTTACCAGCAATTATGTTCCATTTGAATAGAAATCAAGTATCTGATTTATACCATTACTTTTTATATTATGAGACGTGAGCTACCAAGAATATTATGAGGATGCCTGCAGTCACAGTCCACACTAATATAATCTTAATGAATTACATTTATACCTTCCTACGCAGCTTGCTGCTGGAGTTTGGGTTGGGTTTTTGGAGGAGGGGGTGCATGAGAGGTGACACAAAAACTTGGTTGCTCAGACGCCATCCTTCTGCCAGAGGCAGCTGCAGGCTGTAGGTGGTAGCCTGTTCTTTGGTTGGGCCAGAGGTCTGAGGAGGCCCGTGTGGACTGCACTGTATCTCAAACCAGCACTGCTTCTAATGGGAACAGGAAAGGCCCCAGCTTGAATTTCTCTGGTGAGAGAGGATGCTGGTTGCACTCACCTGCTGGAGCGAGGCGGGTTGGAAAGCAATGGGAATGCAGGATGAGATGTAGAGAGCCTGCACACCCTGTGAGGACCAGGAGGGAGCTGTGATATTGTTCTTCACCGGCTGTGTATGACGTTCAAGCTTCCCACTGAGAATGATTGTGGTATATGATGCTTTTTCTAAAAAAAAAAATACATAATTTCACAAATTCTGCACTTAGTTTACGTACTGTAAATTGGTGTAAAGCAAGAAAGCAGCTTTTAGGGCAGCTGCAGTTCTGCAGGTGAACAAGCAAGTTTTGGTCACCCATATTGCCTCACTGAGGAACAAAGGAATAGATTGGTTGCTTGGATCTGTCCACTGCCTTGCAATTATCCTTTGATACTATCCAGCCTTGGTTAGTGCAGATTATTTTGGGGGCAGAGGAATGGAAAGTTTTTTTAAATTTCTGGCAAAGGAAAATTCCTCTTAAGGCAGTAGATTGTATGTAATAAGGACCACAAGAGTAGCAAAGTAATATATTTTCAAATAAAAAGATGAAGGCATGAGTAAGTTGATCAACTGGGTTAAGAACTTCTATCCTGTTCTTATTTGTGTGTTGTGTTATTCATATATAATATACCACACTGGAAAGTTATGTGCACACTCATTTTTCACTTTAATTGCCTATTTGAAGACAGCATGGCAGATCCAAAGGTTGTTTTCAGCAACTGAGGAGCACTGTGGTCCCTTACTAGTGTGCAATAATTAACTTAGTTGCAGAAATTGGAACATTTTAAAGATTCAGCGTCCATAATTGGACTCCATGCATTCTTTCTCTTTTCTGTTGTCTATAGCGGAAATATCTTTTCCTTACATACAGTTACATCACAAATATTTATTTTTTTTCCTAATGAAAAACGTTACAGAAGATTTGCAAATACTTGTGTTTGTTTACTTGACTATTTGGTTTTTAAATTAAAACCTGAAAATGTCAATTGATCTACTCTGTTGTGTCACTGAGCTACCATTTTAACCTGAAATCATTTTAGTAATTATGCACTAAATTAGTGCATGTGAAGCTGTAATTGGAACCCTGTTTGGCTGGGCAATTGGAGGTGTAAGGGATGGACATTACTTCTGAAGAGTTCACAGTCTGAATTAAACAGTGGCAGCTCGCAGGGGTGAAACATGATTGCTCATTAATAGTTACATAAAAAAATGCTCAGCTTTTCTGTTTGCTTATATGAAAACTTTTCTACTCTTCTGTTTGCTATAAGACCAAAGCACAGATCTGTTTCTGTGTGGGTTATCTGAAATGCCATATATTACCTTACCACCTCGTAAGATACCGTTTTCTCGTACAACAAAGCTCTCGAGTTCTAGTGTCTCACAAAGTTTGAGTTATAAAATGGAGTTTCACATGTGCTGGTCTGCAGCAGTGAATGGATGCTGTTGGTTGTGGTGTTTTTGCAGGGTTTTGCGCTTTAAACTTCAGCATGCTGCTTTTAACTTGTGTCCCCCTTTTTTGTACAGTCCCTCCTGCAGTGTTGTCCTCTGACTGCTTCTTACAGGTTCTGCAGTCGTAACATTCAGCAAAGGTAAAGCGCTGGCATGGTGTCCCTGGGATCAGGCTGCATTTCCTATGAAGAGGCGGTTTATACAAAAAAAAAGGGCGTTAAGTCAGCAGATACTGCTTTTCTGTGCCTTCCCGCTACCTGTGGGTGCATTCCCAATATATATTTTTTGGCTTTTTTTTTTTTTCCTGAGGCAGTCTTCATTTCAATAAACTCTGTTTGATATTTCTTTTTGCTAACCACTTGCCTACATGTGTGGTATGAATTCGCAGTTGTTAATCGTAATGCTAAAGTTTTTTTTGTGCTTGCAGGCTTTAGAAGTCCACAGTAGTTTAAACTTTGAACTATGACCTGGTGCTTTACCTTGGCTTTGGACTCCGTTACCCTTCTGCAGTAATGCAGCAATTGCAATCAATCAGTTGCTGAGTGGAAAGTACACGGGCCTGGTTTCAGCAGCAGCAACTGGAGCACTGTCCTGATAGAGCTGTCTCCCAGTGGGCCAAAAAGACAGCAGCTTCATGACCTTCTCGTAATATTTATTTATGTGGCCTGTGGTTTTCAGGGTGGGTTTGGTGTTTTGGTTTTTGGGGTTTTTTTCCATGGCTTCATGCACTTATGAGCAATTTGACAGGGGAAATAAACTTTTTGCAGCTAATGGAGAAATTTTTGCAACTCTGGGATAGACCAAACGGGGAAAATTTTGTACTAAAAAAATATCGCGAAGCCTCTAGTGTTCACTGAAACTTTGAAAGTTGAAATACAGTGGTTTTTTGTTTGAACTTGTTTGAATGTAGCTCTCTTAGTCATCTATTTAATGAGAGCTTACTCTGGAAATGTGGAAGTTTGGTATCTAATCTATTTCACACATTTTGGTGAGTCCATCTCTGGCATTTTAACACCTTGATCTTGGAAAGAACTTAAACTTGTACATAAGTATTAAAGGAGTTCTTGAAATCAGATAGGTTTAAGACTCTTGCAGAAACATGGTATTTATCCTTCAGTGTTCTGTCTTTTGAAGTGTAGAGCATCGTCTTTTCAGAGATGAGGGAAAATTTTTTTCTGCTAAAGGTATAATTAGGGGACCATGTTAATATCTGCAAAATCATAGTTGTGATCTTATTCTTTAAATTAATAGGAAGACCTGAATAACACTGCGTTTGGAATTGAAACTGTGAAGGTCATAATAGCTTCCTTGTAATGGAGGTTTTGGGTAGGGAACAATTTACAGTAACATTGAATTTATCTGTTTCTTTTTAAGCTACATCCATGTAAGAACAATTGTGGACTTTTGAGGAAGCCAACAGAAATGTTTGCCTTGGCATCATTAGTGAGGCGAGCTAGTTTCAAGGGAAGTGTAGGTTTTAATTAACTAGCTGAGCTGACTTATATCAGGCAGTTTCAAGGCCAAGTGAAATACAAGACAGGCACTCTGCAAACCTGGTGGTGGGTGAGTGGAACGTACGGACGGACCTTCTGACAAAGCCCGTTGTGAGTCTGAGGGACCTGTGTGTTGGCAGTTGACCTTAGTGTGATCTTACAGAAAAAGGTGAGATTATCATAAACATCTTTGAGTGTCTTGGGAGATAGTTTACACTGTAAGTCTTTGGTTTCTAAATATGAGGTTTAGTGCTTTTAAAATCCTTTGCAGGGCTGTTATTTTTAAACATTTGAGGCATTTTGTTACTCGTTCTGAGAAACAGAAATGACATCCTTGGGTTGGCAAGGGGAGTTGTGTCTTTTTGCTTTTGTTGCAACTATTTGGCTTAAGTATGGCATGGCTGATAGAAGACATGTTTTTCAAACATAAGTCTTTTTAAGATACGGACACTCCCCCTAACACCCGACCACCAACACCACCCCACTCCACCCCCAAAATATAATATCTACGTCATCAGTGAAGTTTGTTGGAGGGTTACAGCTACCAAAAAATCTTGACAATGCAGGTACTTCATTTGTATGTGAGCAGGGATTCATGTGTCGTTCTTTAGGTACCTGGGCTCTTGTCAATCTTTATTTCAATTTCTGGTTGTTAAGTGGTGGCATAGGTCGAGTAAAAGCAGCACTGGCCACTTCATATTCAAGATGTTGAAGAGTAGTTTAAATTTTACCTCCTCTAAGTCATTATTTTTTCTTCTGAGACTATCTTTACCACTTTGCTAGTGATAGTGACCTTTCCTAGTCCCTGTAAGAAGAAAGCTTGTGGTTGTAAAATAATGCCACTGATATTTGTTAGCAGTTTTCTGTGTGCCCTTTATAAGGTGAAGAGTGTTTTTTCAGTGATTTAAGTGCAGGAATTTTATGAAAGTGAAGTTCTTATGTGAAGTTGCTTATGATAACTTTATTGTATCTTGTAGGACAAAACTTTAATAATAACGAAGGTGTGGCATGTGGCATTCTACTCATGTAGAATAAAGGTATATAATTGATTAAAACTGTATTTACACAGGATGCATATGCCTTTTTTTTATTATTTGCTTTCTTTAAAATGCTTCACCAGGTTAGGATTTTACAGAGTTTTCAAGCTGCAATTTATCTCTGCATGGAGTGAGGCGATTTAGTAATCGTAGCTTGGTTCAGCAGTCAGTGATTCATTTTGTTAGAACATGCTCCACAGAAAATGCCTGGCTTCATCTGAGCAGTTTAAAGATGGTGCAGTGCAATTTATGGTCTTAGCTTTAATTACACACTCGCACTACTTGTCTGGTTGCCCAGTATGAAGCAGGTTGTGGGTGTGAGAAATAGGGGGTGTCTAATCCTATAGATGATTGATGGTGTAACTCTCTATTGTGGGTGTTAGCACCCACAATTCAGTCTTTTAATAGTGAGGTGGTGGGACCACTATAACCCTGGGGTAGCTCATACGAAACAAAAGTTTTATGTAAATAACATTTCATTAAAGAAAAAGAGATAAAACCAGGGTTTCCAAAATCGAACACCATAGTAAAATAAGAGAATGTAGCTAAAAAATCCCCACAGCATTACAGAAAGTACATGGTGCTTTTCTTCTTCCTGCTGTGGAATGAAATCAGTGGAACATAATGCTTATGACAAGGCAAAAGCAATGAAGGCAGCTAATGGACAGCGGGTGGCAATGTGTTCTACCACATTTAAAGTGTTACTGCAAAACTAATGAAGTAGTGAGTCTTTGATAGCCCATTTTAATTCAAGAAGCGAGGGTAACTAGTTAAAGTAATACTATTCAACCAGTCCATTAAAAATCTGTAGTTGTTTTTGTGCACGTTTCTTAGGAGAAAAGGAGCTCAGATCAGTCCTAGGTTGTACTGCTTAAATATCTTTCAAGAAAAAAGATTTGTCATCTGTGAGTGTTTAATCCATTATAGGTGTCTGTTTGGAAACTATTTAGGTTACTTTTGGCTGACTTTCACCAGCCTGTGCACGTTTGAAGAAACATTGACTAAACATTTAACATTATACAGGGCCATTCTGTGAGATTGACAACAGATTTTTGCCTCCCGTGCTCCTCATCCCTGAGTCAGCTGAGAGTGTTGGCTGATACCGAACATCCTGGTTAGAGGGGCAGCACGTGTTCAGAGGCTGTGGCTTTGGGCAGCACGTGTTGTGTTAGAAAATGGTGCTAGTGTCTTTATGAACATGCCTAATTAGGTGTGAGAGCAGCAGAGCACTGGTAGTCCAGGCTTGAAGGTTGAGGATAAGGAATGCTGCTACTTAGCCTTACTGTAACTGTATTTGCTGTATTAAAAAAAAAGGGGGAGGGGGGGGGAGCAGGGTGTGTGTGGAGGCTGCAGGGAAAAGGGCAGTACAGGGAACGAATTGTACATATGTTCAGTCCTGTGGGACAAGGGTGAACAAGTGGTTATAGACTTCTCCATGGGATTTTTAACTTGTTCATGTCAGGACACTTTGAGGGGAGAGGAGGGGGCAGCAGGACAGTGAGAGCAGGAGAGAGCGATGGGAGGCAGGACAAGCAGCAAGAACTGGGGTTGGGAAGAGGCAGGAGAGAGGAAAGGCGCTGCGTGAGGCTGGGCAGAGCAAGAGGAGATGGAGGCAGGGAGGAACAGACCCATGGCATTTAAAGACAGTCAGGAAGAAAGCTTGGCAGTATTGAGCGAGGTGTACGTTAGCAAGGCTGCGCGGGTTTTATGTGGGTGCAGTGAGGCTGCCCATGCAGCCTTCGTGCCCCCTTTGTGCCCCTCCACTTGGGGAAGGGCTGTGCTGGGGCCACGTGGCTATTGGCACCCATGGCACAGCTGGCCTGATCTCTGTTCTTTTCAGCTCTTCTCTGAGGGCCATGCAGGGTGGACCCAGTGCACGATTCCGTGATTTCTTATCTTATTTCCCTTCCCCACCTATAATAATATCCAGCAGTGTTATGTATAGTTCGTGCTACAGTGCGGATGTGAATGCATCATTGTCATGACTGGCAACCCGGCAGCTGGTGGCAAGAGGAATAAAAATGTGTCAAGCACTGTGAGTGCTAAATTCATACAAAATTTTCTTGACCACCTCCTGGATTACTTTTTTGGTGGAATTGGTATGAGCAACACAATTGACTTGAAATACGTGTGAAGTCTGATAGGTGGAGGGGAAAGGGATTGATACACTAAACAGACTGTGCAGTGTGTGCCTTGTGTTTCAGGCGGTGCGTACTGAGAGATGGGACTGGTTTTAGCTGGTACCAGCAGGTAGATTTCTCTGTGCTTTGGTAACATGCTCCTACAAAAGATGGGGCTTTTGGGTTTTGTCTTTGCATTGTCATCTTTTGCTGGTGTTATATGAACTGCTGGCGAGCAGTGGCAGAGTGGTAGACTCTTCATTAGAGCTTTCCCTTGTCCTACAACTCCCACAGACACATGCAGCACTCTGTTGTAAACCAGCCCGAGTTTTGTCTCCTTCAGTCACAGAAACTGTTGTTTATAGATGGAGGTTAATGCTATTTAAGAACTGGATTAGCAAAGACGTAGTCATTTAACCACCGTTGCCTAAACTTGGATCGAGGCATTTCTTAGATTGTCCTGGCTGGGATTAATGATCTGCAGACATTCTGGATCGAGACTTTCATGGCAGGCCGTGCACCACTGAGGTGTAAATCTGCAGAGCTCACCATGACAGCAGCTGTATGCTTCGGCTGCTAAATGACTGTGGGTTTTGTAGAAACAAAGGCAAGTAAAAGACCTTTGTGTGTTGTGTGAACCTAACTTCCTCAGAGAAGTGAATTGTAAAGATAACACAGAAGATAGCTGATGCTTTGCTGTCCTTGGTTAGCTTAATACAGAGCAGAGTGTGGTGTGCTGGTAATTACAGCAGAATTCCCAGGCACCAGCAAGATCTGCTCCTTTTAAGTATTACAGGCTTGGGGTTCCTGGTTGGATTGGCACTTGTGCTTTTATCCCTCTTCTCTGAACTTCCTTAAAGGTATTTATCACTTTAGGGACATATTGATAAAGGCATGTTAGCAAATCTTGGAGCCTGAGCTTTGCAGGAGCAAATGTAGGAGGAAAGACTAGAATCGGTCTGAGTTTTGAGGAGGTGGGACAGAGGATTCCTTGCTCGCTGAATAAAGACATTATCTGCTTTGGGCAGTGGTGTGACAAATGCACCTACCTCAAGCGCAGTCCCATTCAGTTCAGTTAAAAGTCTTCCTTAAGGCAGGACAGCAGAGACAGATTTCAAAATAATGGTGTCATGTTTTTAAAACAAAATAAAACCCACAAAAGCCACCAGAAGCAAATGTGCGGCTATCAAGAAACAAATGCGGCTCTCAAGATAATGAGCTTTTAAAGATTAACAATGCTTAAAGTTGCAGGATGAAGGGAGAACAATCCAAAACATGGGTTGTGCCTGGGGTGCCTCTTCCTACCCCCCCCAACACAAAGTAGATGCTTCTCAGAAATAGAGGATGGATAGCAGCAGTCCCATGGAGACCCACTTAATAAAATCCGTTTGTATTCTTTATAGTCAAAATGTAGAAGTTGCACCCAGAACTTCTTTTAAAGTAATGCATAAAATATGTTGTTAATGACTATGTAGTAATCTGCACAGGCATGATGAACAGTTTCCATTGGGAACTTCTGAGGACTGTTTATGTTCAGCTCCTACAGGTGCATTTCTACAATGTAGGGCGAGGCTGTATTTGAAACCTCAATGTAATTCTGGTTTTTTGTATAAGAAAACTATGTGAACTATGGGCATATTCCCTTGGTTTTGATTTCAGAAATTTAAACCAAGACTATTACTTTGTTAGATAAAAGCAAAACTTAACTGAAAAGGACAATTAAAACAGTGATTGAAAACATATTCTTTCATTTGAGTGAGAAAGTTAGCACTCAAGGGAACTGGATTGTTTGCTTCAGGGCTTTTGGTGGGTAATGCTCTGCTTGGCAAGCATTTTGCTTCAAGTACATTTTTGTATGACTTTCCTGACTGAGAGCTTCAAAAATAAGCTGTAGGGAAGGGAGAAAGCAAAACTCAGAGATGCAGAAGAAAAGTATGAAGTCCCGGCTGAAGAGATCTAATCACTCTTGAAATATCTCAAAACGTATCAACCACGTTTAGAAATAGCTACATTAAAAAAGAAGGAAGCTTGATCTTTTTAACACTGTAAATCATGGAAAGCAGTGAAAACTAATATTTACGAGGGGGATTGTGAAAGCTTGTGTGACAGTTGGAAATTACATCACTGTTGTTTCAAATTCTTGTGTAAAGTAATGCAATACTGTGTTTATGAATGAATGAACAAATGATTCTGCTGTGCTAAGTGTACTCTATATGGATAAACTGGATTGAGTTATTTTTGTGTCTCTTGTCTTCACTTATGTTACTGTGCGGATTACAGTCCCATATGTTTCAATGTAAATAGAGAAAACTCAGTTCAGTGTATGTATTTTTTTTTTTTTTTATTCCAGATACAGACCCACGTGTATTAGAGAAACAAGAACTTCAGCAGCCAACCTATGTTGCTCTAAGTTACATTAACAGGTAAGTCTGGTTATTTTTCAGGTATAACTGATGTTGGTTTACACAAGATGTGTATATATGCATATGCCAAAATGGTATGCTTATGTATGCACTCTGATTTGTCTCATGTTATATGACACTATGATAACACCTGTTTTGGAAAGACAGTTGAATTAAATTTTAACTGAATTTTTAATCACTTTTACATAGGGCACAAGCAGCCCTTCAGCTGCACCACCCAAATACAATGGGGGATGAGGTTTTAGCCTTTTATGTTTAAGCTAAATCTTGTGCAAAACAAGGTAATTTGTCTTTGTTTATTTTTCTACTTTATTGTACTCCACAAAAGTGAGTGGGGAAAGAATTTGTTTTCAATCAAAAGGGAAATTTAACTTATAGTCATTCAATATGTAAGATATTTTTTTTACAGAACTTCAGAAGTTTTTCAGCCACAGTGTAGTCTTTTAAAATC
Organism: Falco biarmicus; assembly: GCF_023638135.1. NCBI lineage: Eukaryota > Metazoa > Chordata > Aves > Falconiformes > Falconidae > Falco > Falco biarmicus. The sequence continues at coordinate 3,757,723 of NC_079291.1, read as the reverse complement.
TTGCTTACCAGCCCTATATAACCTAAAATTTGAACAATTTAAGAAATTGAACCAATTTTTACAGCACTTATTTAGATAACAGAGCCTTGGCTTTTCAGTTATTGATTGATGGCAGAACTGAAACCTCCAGAGTGCTCCACCATGAAGGTATGGAAGGGCTGCTAGTGTTACAGGAAAGAGCAGCCTGAGAGCTGCTCCTTATTTTCCCTCTCATCTAAGCACATTGCATAATTCAATGGAGGTAGCTCAGAGTATTTTTCCTCTTGGAGGAGACTGACCCATGGAGCATGCTGCATGAATGGAAAGATGGCAAGGTTTTGTGCAGCTGCAGTGCCCCTTTTTCAGTATGTTTGCCAAGCTGTCTTCTAATCCTAAATGAACACTGTACAGGAAGTGTAATTCCTCATTTAAAACCTTTTTCTGTTCTGGGTAAATCAGCATGCTTCTATTCTGGGATTATTTTGCCTTCTTTTATGTCACACTGGCTTTTTGATTGGGTGTACTGTGGTTGAAAGTTCCAGTTAGTTGCATTTTGGAAATATATTTCTCGGAAAATATTTTGTATGAGATTATTGGGTCTTATACATGGGATACCAGTTTCCCTTTGTATGAGATACAAAGTCACCAGCCTAGAAGATTAACTCAAAATTTAACTTAGGATAGACTGAGTTGATTCAAACTCTCATGGGTCATACGTAATGCAAAATTTTTCTAATTCTACTTTATTAATAATGAAAAAAATTAAAAACAAATAGACTCCACCATTTGGCTTTGTATAATATTTGCTGTAGAGAAGGGTGTTATAACAGGGGAAAATGAAGACTTTGAGGTATGAAAGTAAGAAGTGGTGTTCACTTGGTGAAATGACTAAATTTTCTCCACTACATGAGACTATGGTGATTAAGAATAGCTGGTATTGACATGATTTCCTCCTTGGCAAGTAACTCTTGTTCTTCCTGGAGACAGCCCTACCCTTTAAATCATATTTTGAAATTAACCATGATCCTTTTTAACACTTACTTCTGTTGATCTCATGTAATTTATAAAACTTTTTTTTTTTTTTTAAGTTTGTAGGCTTGGTATGTTGTGTATGTTGGTTTGTTTCCCTCTTTCCATTATATACTTGGGCGTTTTCTCTTGTTGCTTCTGTGGTTATTTTACGTAATGGGAGGGAGAGGGAAGTCTTTTGAAAATTAGGGGAAAGCTGTTTTAAGTCTACAGAAGGTGCCACGGGACTTGATTGTCCCATTTGGAATCAGACTACTTTTAAAGTAGTTTTGAAAGTGATACCTCATCTAGATTTCATTATTTTGGTACCCTTTTTAACAGAGTTCTGTGTGACTGAGGCAGTTTCAGTTAATCACTACATATTTTGTCCAAACTTTCTTAGCCTTTCAGTTTTGAGAGATAATTCTGAAGAACTGAATTGAGTTGTTCTTATGGTAAACCCAATCTGAATTGACTCTTTTATTTAAACCAGCTGCTACTTAATTGCTCTTTTAATTGTATTTTAATTTTTTCCAAAGTGCTGATATCTTTCATTGAACCACCTGCTCTATGTAGCTCAAACTCTTGAGGGAGCAGCAATATCCATTACACTACAAGACATGCCTTTCTATTTCCCATTACATATGCCAGAGCAGAGTTCTGCTTTGTTGTCCCAGGCTATGAACTCAGATTTTGTAGCCTAATACATGTCATAAACATGTTGCAAACTGTTAGATACCAAACACCAGATACTGCTGCACTTTTTTTAAACCCATACTTTTATGACTTCCAAGTGGAACTGAACTTAGCTCAGTTCCTGCTGTGAGTTCCAGACCTTGAAACTATCTTCCTCTGCAGGTTTGTGTATTTAATGTGTTCTGTGTGGGCCACACGCTCTCGTGGAGCCTGGGAAAACAGGGACTTCTGATTCTCAGGGACTGTCAAAATTGTATGATAAGATGTACACTTAATATAGTGGTGGTAGAAAGATTAAGTAGATGTGCTTTCTGCTGTGTTCATTGTCTTGTTGTATGGAGACCATTACAAGTTAAAAGAAAACAAAACATAAATCTGGGTTGTGTGGTTTTATAGCTGAGAGGGTAAAGTATCAGTAAAACAGAGAGAGTACATGAGTCTTTGTTTCCAACCCGAAACATATTCTTGTTCTCTTCCTTCTACCCCCGGTTATTTTCCTTCATTTCCCTTCCACCCCTGGTTATTTTCTCAGGCATATTAATACAGCAATATTGTATGTGCTCTTTAAGTTCTGAAACAACCTTCAGACTGTGGATGTCTGAATCTATAAGGCTCTGTCTCTTTCTCTGCTGGAGATTTACTGCCATTACAGCTTTCCGTAACTACACACAGATGCAGTTCCATAGTGTGTGATCCTTATGTAGACAGATAACATTCCTTTTAAAACCGGTGGACAAAATATAAATTATAGGTCATAATGGGTTACTATCGCTACATCAAACACTTGCACCAGGTATTGACTGAATTGCCACAAATCCTTTTCTCAGACAAAGTTTAGTGTAGCCTTAATGCAGTCCCCAGTATTGATGATTGTTCCCTACTTGCTTTTGGTTTGCTTGCTTAGAAGTCAAAATTGGAGTCAGTAAGACACACTACTGCCAACGCAGATGTAGTTAATCTGCTTCCATCCTATAAATACAGGAGTGGTTTGTGTGCAAGAGTTCCGTAGGGCTGCTACACGAATGGGATGCTGGCTGTGATCTGTCAGGAGTGGTTACACATGAGCACTTGGCCCAACGTCCTCCAGTGGTTCCTAGAGGTATTTCCTTTGTATATGAGTTAAGACACCTTTGTATTTTGTATTACATTAAAATGTAGTGACTAGTGGCACTAATTAATACTGCTTGTACTGCTACTTAGAATACAGTATTTATAGCTTGACATTAATTAGCATGACTATGAATTTTGCTTAGTGTTTATTGGAACCTACATAGTGCTGTTTGTGCCTCTGAGGTTGTTAGTGTGGCGCGTTGGAAGCAGTGGTGCTCGAGTTTGCTGTACTGTCGTGGAACATGAAGCCCTGGCATTGCAGCATACTGTCAAGGCTTTTAGGCATGTGCAGTCTAATGGAGGGAGAGTCCTCAGTATTTGCATATTCAAAAATGTGTTTAATATGGATACTGCTGGTTACCTGTTAGAGATGAGAGTAGCTGTTGTGCAAATGGATTTAATTTTTAAAAAGTAATAAAAAACACCCCAGCATTATTAGGACAAGTATGAGACAACAGAGGCATAAAAATAATTCCTCTGGCTAAAGAGGTGATACTAAAAAAAAATGCTAGAAATAAAAACTTAATGAATGAAAAATCCTTTACAATTATGTTTTAAAGGATGTATTTCAACTTTGAGATTGTAAGTACCAGAAATAGGAAGAAAGCATAATTTATTGGAGTAAATTCCTTTCACATTGAAAATGGAAGGTGGGAAGTGCGATAGTAACTTGTATTATTGGAAACATATGCCATAATAAGAACAACTAAATGTGCATTTAATACAGTTTCTATAAAATAAATTTTCTTTAGATACAGAAATTGTTTTGATTAAAAATAATTCATCACGGTGGGGAAAAAATGAAACTAGATCGCACCTACAATTGAAACTAAGCTGCCCTAATTATATAGTTTTACTGCGGATCACATAATAGCTGTATTAGGGAAATGCTGAAAGCAAAGGCTGTTGTAATCTTAAAATCTTTGAAGATACCAAAATACTTTTAATTACATTAACCCTAGTTTCTTTTTTAATAGTGGTTTTCTGTTGATAATTGATATACAAGAAAGGTTATATAGTAACGGTTTCAAGCATCAATCCTACAAGCAGTTACAGCACAGTGGGGTGGGTGTGTTCGGTGTTACCTGTAGGCAGTCTAGTGGATGAGGCTGCTGAATGTCTATAAAGTTTATGCTTGCACACAACTGGGAGCACAAATGAAGCCTGTGATCAAAACTGATGGCATTCTTGGGTGAATAGTCCCATCTCTGAGCCAGTCCTAACATTTTTGCCTCTCCTCTCCAGATCTTATTTTTAACTGGCAAGATTTTGCCTCGCTGCTACCATTATAAATTCCAGGAGGCTCCAGGCTTCTCCCCCATTTCCCTTTCCTTTCAACGGTCATTGACTTCTCAAGAACAAATTTCCCTACTCCGCTTCTTTTTTTAATAGCACTAGAAGTAAAATCAATCACTTCTGTGAGCGTATGCATTTGTGAAAGGAATTAACTGCATGTAAAGTTCTAACCACTGCAGACTGTCCCTGTGTCGTGTCCAGCTCACTAATTCTCGTTCTACTGCTATTACCTATTTTTTTCCAGGAGCAGTAATAACAGCTGGCACCATAGGATTTAATGATCATTTGAAAGTTATTTTGAAAAGTGCTAAGTCTTTTAAGTAGTGATATATTTAATATGCACTATGTTACTAATGCAATAACTAGAAGAATGTTTTGGATTTGGATGTAGTGCCCTTTGACTGCATCCATGTGGTTTCTTAGCAGACCATCTAAACCACATGATACTGCTTCTTTATTTCTTCGGCTTTAACTGCTGGGTTTTTTAAGGTACCATGCTCAGTCCTGGATAGAAATGTGAAGTGTTCCTTACTTCTTTCTATACAGGAGGTTCACTCTTGCCATTAGCAACTTCCATTCACATCCATTCTTTATCAATAGGGTTATCTTCTGCTGTGTGTTTAGCAGGTTTCCTCTGACAGTTCGTTCCGTGTACGTGTTTAGTTGTAACAGTTAAACATGCTTTCAGTAAGTACAGCAATTTATGTTAAAGCTGCCTAGCAGCATCCACACCTTTTGCTACACGTTGCGCTTTTTCCTGTGGTTCTGCTATGACAGATTTTCCTGGTGTAAGCTATCAGCAGTAGTTAAGTAAGAAGCTAATGAAAGACTGTAGCCTCTCAGAGGTCATACCCAACAAGTGGATGTGCCACCAAAAGGGTCTATAGAACGTTTTCTCAGCAGCAGTGCAATCCTATTGCTTCCTTTTTTTCCTCATGCTCAGAGCATGAGCATTAATTTGAGCAGTTGTTTGAATAACGTGGAACACCAAGATTCAGTTTCTTCCTTTCTGATCCCTTAGGAGTGTTTTAATCATAAGACTGTTACTTGGCTTGGGGTAGGACATGATTTCTTCTCTCGACATTTCTCCTCTTTGCCTCTTGATATCTGTGTACTGTCACTGGAATGGCTGTTGCGGCACAGTTTGGAATCAAACTTAAAAGTCCTGAGGCAGAAGAGAAGTAAGTTTGTTTCTCCTTGTGTTCTTTCTTAACGGATGCTTTTTCAGAAGGCATACGCAAAACGGAACAATTCTGAACAGTGAGCATCTTCCTCTAAAATAAGTATTCTCTGCATCATTCACCTGATAAGTGGAAGATCAGACTTCAAGTCTTTCTAATTCAGGCCTGAGATTTCATCTTTGAATGTGTATTTTTGGTGGCATCTTATAGTTGAATTGAGGCATGCTACAATATAAATACCCTTAAAAACTGATTTTTAATCTCAAAATACTTAATTTGACGGCTTGAATGCAAAAGCAGATTTTTTTTATGAAAAAGTGATTGAAAGAAAACCATCCTAACTTTTTTTTCAGTGTAGCATTCACTGTCTTAATTCTCATGTCATGATTCGGTAGCAAAAGGTAGAGACAAGAGCCTTACCCATTTTAGGAATCCTACTGGAGGAGATGAGTTTTTCTGCACAAGAAAATTCAAGCCAGTGGATCTGGTAACTAGTGCTGTGCCACCTGTTCAGACTTGCTACATTTTAGGGTGCCTGGTACCACAGTTCTTGGCCTTTGTCTTAAATTTTAACTTTTCCTTTCTGTAACATGATACCGTCTTACTTGAATCAAGTACCACAGCTCAGTAAAAGTGCAGCAGTTCTTTCAGACTGTTGATTCTCATCACGTTAAAGGTGTGTGCCGATGCTTCCAGTAGCTGCTGGATTGAATGCATGTGACAGAATACAGAAACGAAGGGATCAAAGTAGCATGTCAATTGCCAGATAATATTTTTCTGTCTGAGCTTATTTTTAGGTTTAGCAGTGACCAAGTAGATCATGTGTTTTTATTCATGTAGCCATATCTTTATGCTCTGCTATTTGACTTGCTCTGGAGATGGAACAAGACAAACTTCAGATAATAATTCAAACAAGATGTGCAGAAATGAATGCTAGCTAGGGTAAGGGGAATGCCTTTTGGTTTGGAAGGATTTATGCAGTTGGCTTTGTTTTCTCTTTCTCTTTTTATCAATTTCAAGCTAAGAGAAACTGAAGATTTATATAATATACAGCTCTTTTATTTCATGTCAACAGTAAAGATCAAAAAGCAGACTGGCATTTTGAGGAAAAGCCTTAATGCCATGCCCTGAAATAAAAATTACATGATGAATTAAAACATGTAGTACACTGAAGGAATGTGTTTTAGTTGTGCAGTTGTTTTTTTGTTTTTAATTGAGCGGTAATTAGCTTTCTTCTGGCAAGGCTCATATGGAAGACTCAGGGACAGAAAAAATTCCATCTCGTGAATCTCCAGGGAAAGAAACGTTGCCAAGTCAGCACCGTCCTTGCGAGTATGTGTGCAGACACCTCTCTGTGTGTAGCTTAGCTAGCAAACACTAGAGCTGTCAGTGTAAATCCTCAAGACTTTCAGGATTCTTGTCTTTATCAGTTTTCTTCATCTTTTGTCAATGTGGCATGCCAAAATGGAGGGAAAAATAATCTTGTCTTTCTAGCACTGTTTTTTGCCTTGACTGGTCCTGTTTCAATTGCCAGCTTTCTGTGTAGGTCTCTTGCACCAGGTCGCTTAGTTTTGGGAAGGGAGGGGTCTTCAGTTTCCCTTGCTTTAAAAAGGAGGGCACTTCTTTTCTGTGATGTTGAAATTTAATCATAAGCAGTAGTAGTAGTGCTCTCAGGACTGTGTGTTTGCTGTACAAAAAAATTGTATTCAGATATTTCACCGTCAGCTACGTAGGGTCACAGCTCTATCGGTATCTATTTCTCTGTACGATAGCACAGTGAGGCCCTTATTCTTATTAGACTCTGGTAATAACATACATTCATTCTTTATATTACAGTTATTTAACATACAAAGCTATTTGAAAAGCACACTGATGTGCCAGTTTCAGATCCTCTGCAGAAATAAGAATTTGTGGAAACTCTTATTATGCTTTGATTTCAGAGAAGTATGAGCAAAACCTTTACATTTATGCATTAATTTTCTTTCAAGTACAATCAGAGATAAAATGGCTGAAAACAGTAGCTTTTCTTACCATCTTTACGACTCATGGAAATGGCTGCTGTGTACAGCTAGTTACCTCCTATCCTGGTATGTTTTTTTCTTTAAATCACCATTAACAACAGCCACAAAATATTACATGTGCAAGAGAAAAATACAGGTGGAGTAAATAACTTTTTAGGAAAGGTCCTTGCTGTCTGGTGTTTTGCTAAAAGCTTGTCATGACCATCTAAGCTACGTGTGATGGCCTAACAGGTTGGCAAATTTACCATCCCAGGAGTCCCAAGGCAGTCCAGACCAGCTGCTGGTGAGATGCATTGACTGTGACCTTATTAATTTTTTTTTAATCTAAAGTTTTATTTATCACTGGTCTTCTGTTCTGCTTTTTCTAACTTTACTGATATTTTTTTTTTAAGTGGCAATATTTCATGGTAATGCTAACCATTTAGATGTGTTGTACAAAAGCATGCACAGGATTAATCTACACTAAACCTAAGATTTTAAAATAAATTTAGTAGTTTGAAATGCAAATTATTGCGTTACCTTTTTTTCTCCTATGTTAGCTTTTAGATATGTTAGTATATTGTGTATTCTTAGATTCCTTCCAGTATTGAATATCCCACTAATTTGTAATTTATTAACATGTAACAAACTACATCCTGGAATAATTCCTCAAGTGTCTGTGGGCACTTCGTGTTTCCCTCCCTTGTTCATTCTCATTTTTTTGCATACCTTCCAGGTCAGGGTGCTCGCGTATCATTTGCAAAATCTTGCTAATCTTCAGCGAGGGACGGGGACTGTAAGCCTAGAGGCCACGTAACAAAATAGAGTTGCAGCACAAAGTATGTCTTTGATTCTTGTTGTAGACATTCAGAAGTAGGGCTGCAGTTTGGAGGTTGCATACCAAGGCTATCCAAGAGATTAAGTGCAGATGAGAGAATATTCTTAGTGCTGGAGAACTTGGCTCATGAGGAAAGAATATTGATGTCATCTTCCGCTACATAAAATCTACTCCAAAGTGTTACTCTCAGCCTTAATTTTCATTAAATATTTTTGCAGTTGGGTTGACCTCTCAATTTGATTTTGAGCCAGAGAGAAAGTTTGTATATCCTGCAAAGATGCATTCATTATCCCACCACTTCCTCCACAATACTCCAGTGTCCCAAGCAATGGAGACCAGGTGGAGAGCTTGACGGACTTGGCTTCTCCCCTTATATTCCTAATGAGGCTGAGGGTGCATACAGCAGGCTGACAAGGGAATTTTGCACTCCATCAGCAAAATGCTGTTGGAGGATGGTTCTCCAAGATAACATGACTGGGCTAACACCAGCTGTAACCGTCACTAAGCACCTTCAATACAGAGCTGAAAGGATCCCGTGTTGTGCACTGGAATCCCAACTAGGCTTAATGCTGCGGAAACGCAAAACAAAGTGAAGGTTAAAACTGAAGTCAACTGAAAGCAACTGGTGGATATGAAACGTGAGAGAAAAGAGAGCAACGAGGATCTATATTATGGCAAGGAAATTAGTGAAGCCTGACTGCCTTGATTGTAAGCAGGTATTATATAGTAAAGGAACTTTTAATATGATCAAAACATAAGCGAGAAAAGGTTCCTGTGTAACTGAATTTTGTTTGGCATTTGATTTTCCTTTGGATTTGCTCTCATAAACTTGCAAAGTGCTAATAGTGTTAAGAGGAAGCCCTGGCATATCATCAGTAGATTATTATTTATCTAGTGATTTTTATTAAGATAGTATGGCATCGTGTAATCAGAAAATAATTTTTCAACAGTGTAGAGACATATGCAAGACCGTGGGACTACTTTGTTTTTGTTGTTGTTACGAATGCAAAACCAGAGGATAGATTGCTCTGATCTTGTCCTTAGATTTTTCTGAAACTTCTTGTCCACACCTCAGAAAGTGAAGACAATTTACGAGACTGTAAAAATGAGAATCTGCATTATGAAGTAGAAAAAAATGTGAAAGTGCTGTGCATACATGGGCAGCTTTTGATATACGGCTGTTGAATGTGTTTGTGAATACAGGTGGACAGTCACATACCTGTGACCTCGGAAAGTCTTAACTCTAAAACAGAATTCAATGCATTTTAACAACAGTTGTGTATGTCGGCATTACACGTTGTTTAAGCAACTTACACTGGATTAAGGTGGCCTGAAGCACTCAAAAAGCTTGCTTGGTTCAGCGAACATGCTATTGAAAGGAGGCTCTATTCAATTAATTTGGCTCAGTTATGGTACAATTAGTCAGGCTGATTTAATACTTTCTGAGTCTTGGTTTCCCTAAAGCGATACATTTGCAGACATTAGATTTCATGTTCTCATTTCCCTGAGAACTGAGAAAGGTTTTCTTTCTTTGGTAACATTGGGGGTTGGTTTGTTTATTTTTAAAATCAGGCACGTTTTTTTTCCCCCAAGTGGTGTATGAGGATACAGGCAGAGATGGAAATAATTGCAACAGTACTTCCATCTACAGGTGTAGATGGTCCATGGGGGTAGACACTGCTGATTTTGTCTTTGATTTACAGAGGAATTGTTGTGGGTTTGCCTTGCAAGGCAGTTTAACATCTAGTAATTTCAAATTAGAGTAGATTTTGTAATGTATGCAAAAACCACTGTAACAGAGAGGGAAGTAGTTATGAATTGTGGTGCATGCTCTGCAGCCTTGGTGCTACCATCTGTACCGACGTAGGTATTTTGGTGAGACCAGCCTCGTCACGCTAAATTTGCATGACAGGCCATGTTATACTCTCTCTCCTGTAATAGTATGACCTTTCTTTTTCAACATACTGTAGTTTCTTTGATATGTGCTGCTGTGGTATACTACAGGGAACAGTGAAGATCTGAGTAATTTTCCTCTGACATTCTTTTAATGCTGTTAGACTGAGATTATGGAATCCGGGGACTTTGGTGTGGTGGTTTGTTGTTGCTCTTCCAGCTCCTCCTCCGTGTAATCTTTCCTGGCTTTTCTTAATGTGTCAGGTGTGTGAATCTTGTATTTCCAGCAAAATTGTCAGTGAGGCCTGCCACCTGTTGTGTTTGTAACAGCGAAGCTCAAGGGTCACTAACACTTTGTAGCTGGCTTCTGCTCCTACTTGCCTGTTCTCCTGCTGCCCTCAGCTTCTTTAGGCTTCTGCCACTGTCTCTTTATGTCCCCCTGTGTTTCTGGCTGGGCAGTGCTAGCAGTTTATTGGCCTTAAGGAGAATGTACGATCTTGGTGCCCCTTTACAAGCTGATGAAGGGGCACTCTGGATGGAGGTGCAGAAAAGGCAAGTTGTTCCACAGTTGCATGTAAGTAACATTTCACATTTGCCACTATCAGTGTTGGAGATTGACATGTGCCTTGATTCATTAACTTTTAAAAAGAGCTCTTGAGCTGGGAATGGGTTGGGTTTATTACTTGCTTTTGTAGTGTGGGTAGCAAGACCATTCCTATTATCCTTCACCCATAGCTTCTGTGGTGGTGGTGCATTCCTTGCCAATTTCTGGTGGTAAGTTCCCCTCCTCTTACACACAATGTAAAGTAGTTTCAACAAAACCAGAATCTTTGTTGAAAGCCATTTCCTTCCCTGCACTAACTTCCAATGTGAAACACTCTTAACAAAGGGTTAAAAAAAAATCCAAAGCATCCTTCTGTTCAAGGTGAGGCTATGCATTTGTGTGACTTTCTTTTCTACTATTTCTGATTTCATTTGCTCATGTATCATTTCTAAAAGGTCAGCGTTTACCAAAAGTTGTTATAGCAGTTTAAACCATGTCACTTGGACAATACTATTTGCAAGAGGTAGCTAACAGGTTCTGTACTCTATATAGAGGATTGCCAGGGCCGATGCTGACTTTTTAACATAAAACTTCCATTTAAGCTTTTAATAGTCTAATATTTTTAATATTTTCAGCACTGAAACTTTAAGCTTATGCTTTTAACGTGTTGTTTGAAATCTGACTGACTACAAATAGTCTGTTGCCTATGTTGAGATCCTAGAAATGGCCCGAATTTGCACCCAGTGCTATATAGCAACTGTTTAATAAAAAGAACACCAAGAATGTGTTACCATTTTCAATAATGAGAAAATATCTCTTGCTAAATGTAATTCTCATAATCTGTTAAATATACTGTAAAAATGACATTTTGTGGGGGATTTCAAGTACACGTAGGGGAGTACTTAGGTTTGCTGTTCCCGTTAATTTTGCCATGTAAAACATATCCCTTTATTTTTTTTAATTTTTCTACTGATTTCTCTTTCACGGTTCTTTAGTCATTATGCACCCAGAGGTTGCCCTTTTGTTGTTGTTGTTTGCCATTTAATGTAGAAGGCTGGAAAAAGGTTTTGTAGAAACTGTAGCGCCTTTATATAAAATTAATGTATTCTTCTTTGTGCTAGTAGAAGACACATAGAATCAATATGTAAGAACTCCTAATTTTTCTTTTAATACTCCTTGTAGTGCAACCTAATTTATTCTTACTGGCACCTAAGGTCCTGTGCACATAATTGATCATTTGCATCGTACTTTTTAAGGGCCTGTGAAAGGTTGCTGGTAGCTTTGATTTTGTCATCTGGTTCAGTTAGAACAATGTAACTTGAGCACAGCTAGGCTGGAAATCGTAGGCAGTATCACAGCTCTACTGGACACCAGCATAAATCCCTTTCAGTTAATAATGATTTCCCTTTAGACTTAGGGCCAGTCCAGTAAGGGCTCTTGACTGGAACAGTACATTGATTTGAGGTGTTTCTGCCTCAAAATCTGTTACAGGAAACTTCCTGCTACAGCTTCTAATTGACTTCATTTACAAATCACATCTGCATAAATGAAGACTAACTTAAGTCATCTCAGCAGCACGTTGCTTGTGAGAGATAGGAGTTAGCTGTCTTCCTATATGACTTGGACCATTAATATTATGAAACTTGGGGTTTTTTTAACAATATTTTTGTGCGGGTATCAAATAATTTCCAAACCTGAAAGTAACACTGATGAAGTTTTGATTTCAGACTACAAAATTTAATAGATTTTGCTTACATGTTATGCAATATAAAATAACAACCTATGTCCCTTCCCAAAAGTAAATTGTCTAGGGATATTTTAATTTTAATTATTGTTTTAATATGATTGAGAAGTAAGGAAACATTGCCAGAAGTACAAGTTTTATTGGGAAAGATGTCATATGTTCAAAGAGCTAGGTAACTTGCAATTAACTTGCATTTTGGTTTTGTATTCATGTGACCCATATAAGATGTTCAGTGTCCTCGTAATTTTTTCCTTTCCCATTGCTACCTCAGTGATGGTACATGCAGGCTGAAAATACTGCTTTACTAAAGTTTGGGCTTAGTTATTTCACATTCTGAATGTCTAAAAAGTATGCTGGGGGGTTGTGCAAGTGTTGTGATGGAAGGGCTAACAGTTTCTTTGTAAATTATTATAATAGGGAAAGAAAACAACTATGGCCCAGAGGTATTCTGCCCACATTTCTTGAAAATAGTTCCTTGGCAAAAATTGTAATAAAGTAGAAGTCCATTAACCATGAACAATTTTTGATTTGTAACAGCAGTAATTGTATGCATACTGCTTGTCAATGCATGTTCTCACATATGGTATAAAACTAAAACATTGCTATCTGAAGAGTTCTTCATTTTTGCTGATGTCCTCATTTTGTTTGAGACATCATTTATTGGGGCAGCATGTAGGGCACAGTTGAAACTTTCATGATGAAACCTGAAACTGGATGAAACAAACCTGAAGGCTGGATCAAGTTCACAAGAACATTTGCTGAGGTTTGTAAGTCTGGGTTGAATTTGCAGCCAATCTGTGCTCACTTACTGTGCACTGAAAGAACCACAAGAAATGTATTGGTTTCATATGGTTTCAGCCTCTAGTCATTTCACACTACTGGTGACTTCAGTAAAAGCTGGACATTGCTTTCTCAAACACCAGTGGAAGTGAACGGAGGAGCATGTAAAGTGATTTTAAAAAGTCAGATGTGGTAAGTGGGTTGACAGAGCGTCATCAGGTAGGAAGGATACAGAAAGCGAGAGACTTTTGTGCTCTTGAAAGTATGAAGAGGAAAGGCAGGTGTCAGGTGTAGGCAAGACCTCCCATCACGCCTGAGAAGCTCCCACTTGGTCGTTATCAGGCTGCAGTACAAGTGTCAGGATTGGACCGTGCGTGCAAGGTGGGACTATTGTTGGCAGGGCAGAGTGGACAGGGAAAGACTGATGAACAAAAGTGAGGATGGCTTCCCTTCCCTGCTGTGGGTATAGACATAGGAGTTCTGTGGAGGATTTCTTCTCTTCAGGGGATGAAAAAAAGGGAGAAATTTTAATTGTGCGATATGAGTATTTTGGGGGAATAAAAGACTGGATCAACAGATTTATAAGATGACTGAAACACACAAAGAAAGGAGAATTCAAGGGATGGGATACACAAACTGAGTCCAGGAAGAGTTCTTCAGTGTCATGGGTGGGGGCCAGTATCTCATTTTGGCAGTTTGAGAAGGGAGGCACTAAATTTCTTGGTGTAGGGTTATTTCTGGATCCTGATGAGTAGATGTAAAAGGAAAGCTTTCAATTTTGAATCATCTCTAGTAAGTATAATTTCTTGCTGCTGGGCGTCACTTAAAAACTTTGTTTCCTCATCCTCAGAATATAATTGCTGACATTGGTGTTTGCAGCTCTCCCTTATGAGCACCGTGTCGCGGAAGTCTCATGGATGCATGTTTGAATATCTAGGACTTTGTATCATTCTTCTGAGGTAATGCTGCTAACGAATGGTTCCCTTCTTATTTCTCTGTCAGTGATGTCAACAACAATCAAATTAGCTAGCTCTTGAAGCTGCTGAACTTTGGGCTTACTTCCAAAGTATTTGGAAATGTATTTGGCAGAAGAAAATTCAATAATAAATAAAAAGTGATCTCCCAAAACATATGTAGGAAGCCTGGTGTCTGGGAACCCATTACACTTCTTGCCAATCAGAGTTGTGGGACCTGCTGGCTGTTTGCTTTTTTTTTTTTTTTTTTTTTTTACTAAGCTTAACAGTACGGTAGAGGTCTTAAAAGTTAAATAAATTAATCTAATCTTCATCTAATAAGTTGTTGGCTGGGCAAGAAAGACCCAAATGAGTTCTCTGGGTACTGAGGGGAAGGTCTCAGCTGCTAAATGCTTCTAGCAGTGCAACCCTGGAGGAGCCTTGGCACATAAGAGTTTAGAGAAAGCAGGTTTCCATTATTTTTGCTGGTCATAGTCAATTTGTTTTCTGTCCATATCATCTAATGGAAAACTCTCTATGGCCTTCTGTTTGGCACTCTTAACGTTTCTCGCAGTACTTCCCAGAACTAGTGGTTAGTAGTTCTAAACATCTATGAGAAATGAAGTGCCTTGCTCTAATACTGGCTTCACATCAGCGGGAGTTGTAAAGAACAGTGTAAGGTAGAAACAGTTATAGGAGGAACTTATAATAAGAATAATCACCCAGATATCTAAGAAACCTCCCAAATTAAATCTTCCAGTTTTGTCTCTTTGGCACCTGTCTTCCTGAAGATGCTGAATGCTGCAGGCAAAGTCTGTCAAGCCAAAATTGGGACTGTGCATCCCGTGGTAGCCATGACAGAGAACAGTATCTAAAGGGATGAATGCTATCGGTCTTGAGCAGTGGGTCTTCAGGTGGGTCTGTCTGCATGCTTCATTTGTAGCCAAAACTTTTCTGCTGACTTTCAACAACTGGTCCGCAATACCTGAACTACAAACCCATTTTTCAAGTGACAGATGCTGAAGACTTGGCTAGACAATTACATTAACACTTACTTTTGGGTGTCAAGCCTAAAAACCGTACATGCAGAGAGCATACTGGCAATACTTTTACATGAGAGCAGCAGTTCACAAAAAGTAGCATTTTCATGATTCTGTCTGAGATGCAGCTTTTGAGGAGAACAAAACCAGATAGTCCTTGAGGAGCAATTCACTTAAAACAGCTCACAGTTGTAAGAACTGGCTGCCATTAGCCTTGTAGCTCTCGCTACCTGACTGCATATTTGTACTCTTTGTTTTGTTTTTCCTGCCCCCCTCTAATTTCCTGTGAAAATGAAATTAATGCAGCTCAGACTGTGCCTCTGGTGTTTTTCCCCCTGAGTAACTTTAGAGCATTTCTCAGTACGTTGAAACAATAGGGACAGAGCTGGTGACTTAGATTGTATTTGGTGAGATGCTATGTGATTTAAGCAGCGTCATGTAGGTTAAGAGCTGGTGAGAGGATATCAAGGAATCATTGCTGTGAGGAGGAGCATAGCATCTCACCAGATAAGAAAGAACAGTAAAAGGAGAAGAGAGTGGGGTCTACAGGAGGACCTATTTGCTCTTTACCTGTGTTCATGCATTATAACTTTGAGACTAAGAATATGTATTTTTCAAACACTGCCAGGTAAATTACAGAGGAAGGGAGGTGTTTTGCATTAAATCCCTTCTGTTGTACCTCTGTCCGTGAAGACTGTTTCAATCACTGTTACTGAAGAGAAGATTACTGACGGCAGACAAGTTAAAATGAATGTACACTTTCAATTCTTCTGTTTATTTCATGTGGGGATGAAATGGGAAATGTTTTCTATGGAAATTAGAGGACAACTATAATAGATATTCCCAATAGCATGTAAAATACCTCAATCTATTTTTCCTCAAATACGGTCTGTGTTAATGTAGCACAAGTTACAAACTGCTTCTTCCTTGCATCATTTGAGTTTTGGGAAAGCCATTAGCAAAGGTATGAAGCTGTGAGTCAAGATGCGCAGGTTCTGTTCCCCATCCCATTAATTACCTGCTTCACGATCTAAGGCAAGTAATTTTTCTGCCCCTGTGTCACTTCCTAACCTGTCTGATGCTTTGGCTGACTGTTGACAGATCCCTCCATCTCTATGATAAAAAGTACTTTATATCAGACAGGTGGTGTTGTCAACTGCACCCCTCTAGTTGGTGTCTGTTCCTGCAGCATATTGAGAATTACAGTTAATAAGCTAATCAAATAGAAGTATGTTAATTTAATTTCAGCGAAACAGATGTTACTTTAAATTCCATAATGCATAACATAGAGGTTAGTTTTTCAAGACTGGACAAGGTGGGCAATTCAATGTGAATTAAATGCAGAAATTTCCAGTAACATAAGTGGTTTATAAAGGTTTGGTTAGTTTTTCTGCCCTCATCTGTTCATTTTCCTACACGTTTCTTCTGCTTTGGTAGTCTGGTTTAAACGGGAAGAAAACTATCAAGGTGTTCTGTCAAAGGTTGCTTTCTAGTAAAAGTCTGCACAGAATATTACAGTACTGACAGCTGTGTGAAAATGTATATGCTGAGAGACTTCAAATTTTGAATTCTTTGTGCTTGGCATTCATATAATAGGTTAGATCTGTTGGCTCCCTCAACTTGCCATTTGTCGGAAAATGGGCATTTATGAACTTGAATGTATGGTGTGTGTACAATACAACTAAAATGAGGCTGTGTAAGCTTCGAAAATTATATTCCAAGAAAATACTAAAATCAGTTTGTAGTCCATTCTCATCTTTTCTGTTTTTTAAATGGTGATTGGTAAAAATCCCACACCTCAAAATATCATTGTCCACATTTCATATATTGTCCTTAGTTCTGTGGAATTAGTGAGCTTGAAATCCTACTGACAGGAGAATGTTTTAATCCAGATGGCCTCAGCTTTGCGTAATTTACCTTTTAATGTATGGCTTGCCAGCTGGGACAACTCTGCTTTGGGTGAAATTTGCATAGCCATCAGATATTTGTTACATGCCTGGAAAGAAAAGTGGGAGCAAGTTCTGGCTTATGCTAATACTTTGCTATCACCACATGCTACCACTAAAGCAGCAAAAAAGAATTACACTTTTCATTTGTTCTCGGCAGTTAAATTATGAGCCTCTGCCTTATAAAGATTAGATATTTTTCTGTAAGCTCTTTAGTACCGATGAAGCAGGCAGTGCTTTAATCGTGAAATTGTTTCACCTTGTTAAAATACTGCTGTTCTTGTTGAACAAATTAAGTTATAAAATACTGAATACGTGCAACAGGCATTTCCAGACTTCAAATAAATTTTCAGACAAAACAAACTAAAACATTATGGGAATTCACTTTTTAATGCTTGTTTTTATTCTAGATCTATTTTTGTTAACAGGAGTTTTAAAAGATTAGACATTACTGGTTCTAAAATAGTGCCATGCTGTTCTTGTAAATGTCCCAATAACAACAATAATTAATATCCCCACATTTGCATTTTAAGCCACTCCATTTTCCTAGTCATCTATTACTTGGATGTAAAAAACCATTTCTAGTCAAAACCTGGCATAAAATACCTGAATTTCGTACTTTTTACCAGACGTTAAAAGAAAAGTGAACAAACTCATCTTCCCCCACCGCTGCCCCCCACTAAAGTGTTCAATAAAGTATGAGGTAAATTCTGTCCTTGTTTTGATAAATGGTTTTCATTTTTTGCAAGTTCAGAGTATCTCTGATTTAGAAAAGATTTAAACAACAAAGATGGGCGGTAGAGAAGGGGGATCTGCCTTGCGATGGTTAACAACATGTAAAATGCTGCCTTCCAGAATGCTAAGCAGCCTCAGCTCCTTGGTGATTTCAGAGGAACACTGGCTTGGTATGGTGGAGTACTGCAAGAAAGCATTCACAGTCTCCGTTTGGCCACTATTTAGATGGGTTTGGTTGCAGACTGTGGTAGAGTGCTGATCACATACGTCTCAAAATATTTCCAGGTTATTAATTCAGGCCAAGGGCCCAGTCAGAGATATAGTTTCTTCAGAGTAATATGTGTCCTTGTCTTCCGTGAGAATATAAATATTTTTCACCTACATCTGTTTCTTATGATGACCCTGGTTTGCCCAACCCAAAACTTACTACAAAAGCCTGTAGTTTCCTATTGAACCTTCTGGAAGGAAACTCCTCGAGCCTGGTGTGAAATTTCTGGATATACAGAGAGAGACCCATTGAATGATGGATTTAAAATTATACTTGATGAGGTGCAAGTTTTATTCTGTTTTCGCTGTTCTAATTTTAGTTTTCATTGGGGGGAAAAGTTGAGAAATTTTGACAATCTTCCGAAAATGACAGAAGCATCTCCTGCTTTGAGTTAATGGCCACACAAAACTCACCAGTGTGCCAGCCAGAGCCCTACCCTGTGACACTGGGAGTGGGTGGGTGGTTGTTTCGTACAGAGCTGAAGGGCGGTTTTCCTGGTGGATCGGTAAAGGTCTGTTGCAATAGTATTGGTTTTATACCAATGAATCATCTCTAGTTAGAAAAACTTTTTCTTCAAGCCTGACTTCAGTTCATGCAAATATCCTAACTGCGTCTCCCATCAAGGGAATTGCATGGTTGTGGCAGATTTCTGTCCAGAAGTACTTGGCTTGCACAGTGTGTAGGTGTGAAAGTTACACATAACTCAAGTACACTATTTTCTCTTCAATTAACGTGTGTTGCCACCACCTGAGGAGACTAGGGCAAACAGCGGCATATACTGACCAGACCAGGTTTGAAGCCTGCTGTCAACTGCTGTTCTTATTACCAGCATGGTTTTTTTGTAGCACTTCGGCTTTGTTCCAAATTGAGTTGAAGTCTCACATCTATCTTTGAAAGCGATATTTTTTGAAAGCTGTTCATGTGTGGATGTACCCTCATGCGTCTGCAGGAGGAGCAGGGGGGGAAGGGAACAGTACCAGCCTGTATTGCTGGAAGCACGTTCCCCCCGTGCAGACTGCTCTGCTACTTGCCTTGACGGAGGACAAGATGCTTGCCCTTGACGGCTGGTCTGCTTCATGCCTTGCATGAAAGAGCACACAGGTCTGCTAAGGCTGTGTTACATTGACACGGTCTTTGTGAGCATAAAATACTCATTCATTTCAGTGAATGAAAAGTTAGGCTGATGTTGAGGTTGAAGAAGAAGGGGAAAAAAACCAGAAACCTTTCTTGCCCTAAATAGGTAAATATTGGCATACAGGAATAGATACTTAAAATTTATCACAGAAGGGAGAGTACTTTGCAAGGCAATGCCCTATCAGAATGGCAGAAGAACAGGCATGTTCTGTAACTTAAAACTCGGGATTCCTTCGTATGCCTGTCTCCAGTGGTTAGAGTTCTTCACTCTTGCTGGATTACAAGTCCACGGGGACTTTTAAAACTACTTATTCAGACTTTACTGTTTTGGATGTACAAGAGTTAGTTGCATTAAGCTGTAGCTTGGAAAAAAAACTGAAACCATTTTTATAGCGTTTTTAAAATAACTTTATTAAAGGATAGCATAAAAGATCACAGTTTCTCTATTTTTACAGCTCTGCTTTGAAAAGATAATAAAGCTACTACACAGGACATGTATTAGGCTGGTGATTAATGTGTCTGTGTGTTACAACTCTGAATACTCTGAAACTTACTTTATATTGGAGTGAATGAAAATGTCACATAATGAAACCGCAGAGGAGGAGTACAGTGCTAAGAAAATAATGTACACTAGTCTCTCACTAGGTAACATTTTACATGTAGCAGAGTGCACTAAATTTTTTTTTTTTGCTTTCCATATGGGGATCTTAAAGTACTTAACATCAAAGAGGAGCTCTGTTTTGATAGAGTAATTGATAGAGCCTGGGTAATCCTATTACCCAGACCTTAGCAGGAAGCTGGGGCTCTTGACATACTGAAGAATACAGTGGAAGTTTTAAAGTAGCTTTTCTAAGACTATTAATTTAGTCACAGATCTGTATTTCAGGCACTTGAGTTTTAATAGCTTGGTTTTAAGGTGTGATCCAGCATTGAACATCAAAATGAAAGTTGTTATTGGGAGGGAGATGCTAAGACACTCTCTTCTTCCTCTAGGGAGGGAGGGATATCTGCCCTCTTTTAGACACTGAATAGGTTGGAAAGGATCCCAAGAGGTTTTGTAGTCCAGCTCCTGGCCCCAAGTAGGGTTAACCTCGAAGTTAGATGACGTTGATTAGGTGCTTGTCTCTTTGGGCAGCCCTTTTCAGTGCCAAGATGCTCTTGTGAAAACTTCTCTTTATATAAAATGGAAATTTTCTGTGCTAAAACTTCTGTCCATTGACTTTTGCCCTTTTGATGTGCACACATCTCTGAGGAGAACCTGGTTCAGCCTCCTAGCTAGACAAAACCAGCCAGTTTGCTTGGCTGCTTCACAGTTGGCATGGTCCAGCCTCACCCACCTTAGTGCTTCCCTGCTAAACTGGCTCCCATTTATCACTTTCCCTCTTTGTTAGAGTTGCAGAAGTGGACATGCTCTTCCAGATCTGTCCTCACAAGTGCTACACAGAGGGGAGTATATGGCTTCACTCAACCTGCTGGCTGCCATCATCCTAAATGTGACACAGGCCATGATTAGCCTTCGTTGCTGCCTTGATGCACTGCTGGCTCATTTTCTGCTCCTTGACAACCCGAATCCCCAGGTGCTTTTCTGAAGAACTGCTGTTCATCCGCAACCCGTACCTCAGGCTGGGGTTATTCTGTCCCAGGTACAAGGCTTTGCAGTGGGTTTTGCCACCTAAGAAACCTGTTGTGCTCGGTGGGAGGGGCAGCCTCTTTGAGGAGAAAGCACGTCCTTTAGTAGAAGCCAAGGTTAGGGCCGTATGAGAGCGCTTGACAGAGATTTATTAAAAGTACCCAAGCTCTGGCACTGCTGCAGAGGGACCCCACCAGCTGTGGCTTTTTCCAGATCTCCAGGGAAAAGCTGCAGACAGCAGAACATTGCAAAAGGAAAGCTGTGGCTTTATAAGCGGTCAGCGGGAGAAATTCGATGCCCTCGTGTCATTTTCAAGATGATGTCCTGTACTTCGCAGCCATAAGGACTGTGTGTGCGAGTTGGGGGTTGCTGCTGCTGCAGGGCTGTTGTTATTTTCTTTGAAAGGAGAAGAATGTTGTCACTTACAGACAGCGAAGATGCTTCTTTTCCATCACCAGCTCTTTGCTAAGAGGTAGCATTTCCTTAAACCTTACTTGCTGAAATGATCTGTGGTAGCAGCGCTGTACTTCGGAAAAAGGTAAAAGAGGGAGCTCAGAGAGGTATAGATGACTTGTTGTCTGTTGTATGTTAAACACTAGAGTATCATTCACCAAATACTCAGTTGCTGACTAACCCGAATTCGTATGAGGAATTCCTCTTTGGGTAGTGTGCCTCAGAGAGTTTGCTCTGAGGACATCGCAGGTAACCTAGTCAGCTTATGTTTTCAGTGAAATTTATCTCAATTACAGATAAAACCACCAAGTGTTTTAATAAGTATATCACTAATAGTTTAAAAAAACCACAGAGGATTAAGGGCCATATGTTCTTCCAGGCACGTGAACTTAACAAATGCAGCATTTTGCTTTTTCTTTTCTTTTTTCTTTTTTTTTTAACTGTAGCCACTCCATCCCTTGGCAGAAGCAGAATTCTGTACAGCAGTTGCACAGGCTACAGGCAAGGGTGTGTGGTCTTACAGCAACATGGGAGGAGTCAGGTCAAAGGCAAACTTTTATATACGCACTGTGCTACCGAGGGGAAAGGAAGCAGTAAACCAGAAAGGACTGCCTTCCTTCAGTACTGGCTTTTTTTGGTTTCCCCTTCTGCAGCTGAGGAGTCCCCCTCCCTTTTCTGCTTCTTGTTTAAGAGCACAGATGCAATATTAGAGAGCCAGTGGAGCTGTGCTAATAGGGTTGAAGTCTAAATGAAGAACCTATCCTGCAGAGCCAGCACTGTAGATTTCATTGCCTGAGATGCATTATGTGGAATACAAACCATGTTGGATGTATGCAGTATATGGTATATGAAAAATAAATCAAACAGTGAGGGGAACAGCATGGTATTTTCTGGACGGATCTGCACTTCTGGATGCCAAACATGGTTACAGTAATCTCATGTGGAAGGAGTACAAATTGAAACCTGATTTGAGCGTAGCCTGACAGTAGAAGTATTTTAATTGATGCAGCTCACAGCTACAGTTTGCTACACAAATTCTTCTCTTCCCTGTGTGTGGATGTGAATCATGAGCGTTTTCATTATTCCTTTTGAATGCACGTAAGCACAAGAAAAAAGGGAACAGTGTAGTAAGTTCAGTCTGATCTTTAATGCTCAACTTCCAGATTGATATACTTTAAATAAGAAAGATGCCTAGCTACATTACTTTCATATTTCTTTCATACTGAATGGTTTTATACTATCCGATATTCTTGGGTCAGATATGCTAGAGTATATAAAAGTCGTATAGTATTACCACAGTAACTAGTTCAGCTTCCAAAGAACAAAGAGAAATTCTGTTTTTAAGTCAGAAGGCAGAATGGTGTGAATCTTCTAGTCCGTATTCAGCTTTATCTGTTTCAAGTGCAATGGTTGTGCTTGCACAACTCTAAAAGCTACAGAAAACAGCTAGCGGTTCAGCAAAGAAAGCAATTAGACTAGCATTAAAGAGCAATCAAGAGCATTTTCTTTATAGAGAAACAAAGAGTAATTGTAAAGGATGATCACTGAAGGTTAAATGCAGCCTGAAAGAAAATAAGACCATGCAGAACATGTGAACACTTGATTTCAATATTTGCTGTACTAATTTCATGTACTGTTGGCACAAACATCAGGTTGTAATGCAGAACTCGATTATGAAAGAAGAAATAATGCCGTGCTGAAATATCTTCTTTCAAAGCTTTTATATTTTTTTCAAAGTTTTTGGAGTTACTTCATTACGTTTGCAGCTGGGATTGCTATCTCCTTGCTTCACTTCAGAGAACCATCGGGTCTGAACCAAATATTCCTTTCTGCTGTGGGACTGTTACAGAGGATATGTTATTGGAAGAATGTTATGCAACTTGATATAGACATTTGAATCTGTTCCATCTTCTTGATTTATATACTGACATAATCTTCACACATTTTTCATATATAGTGAGGTAGACTCCTTTCTCAGCATTTGGAATCATTTAACTGAGCAAGGAACTTAGTCTATAAAATCGTGTGCAAGGCCGGGCAGTATTTTAATTTTGCTTCATGGCTGTATGAATGTTGGTTATCAGTCTGTTATGGTCTTTAATCCTGCAGTTGCTGGAAATGTGTTTTGTAGGCTGAAAATTGAACAATGAATGAACAACCCAAACAGAACACAGCTGCATTAATAAGAACTGCCTTGGACACAGTGACCATCACAAGTATGGCTGTGAACAAAAATGTAGCAAAAGGCTTTTTTGTGTGTCAGGGGGTTTTCTTGAGCCCACATCTTAGTTGAAGTATTCAGTGTCCACCTTTTGGCTGTCGTTTTTCCAAGATGTGCTTCATAGGTTTCCTGTCCACCCTGTGAGCTTCTCTTTTCTCTTGCTTTCTTCTGTTTATGGTAAGAAAATACATGATAGTTTAACTCTTTATCATTCACTTTGAAATCAGTTCAAAGAATTCATCAACTTTTTGCTTTCTTCAAGAAGATACAAATTTTATCCGCTTCAGAGTAACAAATGTGTATTGGGAATTGATTGGACTGAAACTCTCACCCCTCCCGGCCCCATCCTTCTTACGTTTCTCTTCTCCATGGTGCACACACCTCTTTTGCAGGAGCTGATGACATGGGAGTGCCGGTTGTCAGAGTCACATAAGAATATCTTCCCCAAATGCAACACATCATCACGGTTCAGATTTTTCTTGTACTGTTTAAACAGCCATATCCTTGGTAACAAGGCTGTAGGAGTTGTAGCTCAGTGTGCGCTCTCAAATATCTCGTTGCATGCAATTGAGAAAATCCTAAGTAATTTTAGTGGCCAAGTTGCGCTTTCAGAAATAAACTGTTTTACAAAGCAACCATGCATCAGCTCCTTTTAAAAGACAGGGTTTTGACTGATACTGCATTCTGCAGAGCCCGATGCTTTTAACAACTGCAGCCAGGAGGTAGCTGAAATGGAGTGACTAGCGCCAAAATCAGAGCAGACTTTTCCAGTTTTAAATCTCTAGTGCAACATCTGGGGGTATGTTGTAAACTTTTTGGATGATACTCTGGTGCAGGGGTCCCTGGAAAGCTCTGAGGGAGCAGGAAGAAGATTGAACAGTACTGAACAATTTTCAACTTGCTTTTCTCTCTAGCTTACTTGTTAGCCTTATATGTGTATAGCATTTTAATGGGGGCACTGCAAGATGCCTTGAGTTTGCAAGAGGGTTCTGGAGGCTGAGGTGTGTTTATCTACAAAGTACCGGCTTGCATGGGCAGAAGCATTTTGCAGAATCCTAATCTTGTTAGCTAATCTTTGTGGGTGAAAGGATTATTTGGTTTGTATGCTTTTGGTACGTACCCGTGTTCTTTTTGTCTGTCTCAGTAAGTTGCTATGGTTGAATGTCCTGGGCTCTGAATCCAGTTCTCACCTGAAGGGTTTAAGTTCTGATTAATGTTTATAGTGTGGTGATGGAGTTCTGGGGGGTTTCGATCTGACTGATGTTCTACAGAGAGTATCTCAGTTTTATGCATTACTGAAGCAGATAATTCTTTCCCAACACTTGTATTTTTTATATGTATGTTAAAAAGTATATAAATTATTTCATGATTTTTTTTTTTTAAAAAAAAACAGGCATCATACTGAAGAGGAGAAGAAAAAAAAGGATGGAAACTCTCCTCCTGTGGGTCAAAATTACATTGCTATCCCTTTCTGATGTGAAATAAATGCCTAACCCTACCGGTTTGGATGACCTGTAGGGTCCATTAGCAGGGGAAGTCAATAAAATGCATTACAATTAACAATGTCTTGTTGATCTCCCATGGACTGGAACTGTAGTGGGTAATTGTCTAGTAGTGGGAGTTTTGCCATGACTAGCTTTATCATTTTGTCAGTTTGCTAATAAAAGGTCACCAGGGGTACAGAGCATCTGAGATTTACATATGGCAGATAAGAAAGCGTTCTGGGGAGCCTGTTTTGGAGAGAGGCCTGGGCGTTTGTTGCAATTGACACCCATGCTGTGATTCCAGAATTGACAAGAAACGCTATTACTAAGCAGATCTGCTGAGATAATTAGGATTCAGGGTTGCATTTTTAATCTGTCTTGAGTCAGATAATTTATCACAGCAGTAGCAAGCTGTCAGGGTCACACAATAAATACTGATTACGGAAGAATAAAGATTAAGTGCGGACTCGCAAAAAAATTAGGCCAAGTAGTACTTAAGAAACATTTTATTTCAATATTTACCGTGCTAATTTCATGTAATATTGGCAAAAAGATCATGTCTCTAAAATGAGCTTATTTATGAAAGAAGATAATGCTGTGCAGGAGCGTCGGTCCTCAGTATCTGTTTAAATTTTAAATTTCATTTCTAATTGATTTAAAAGAAATACTAATTTTGAAAAGCTGATTTAGCATGACTGTTCCATTCCTATCACCATCATAATTTGATATGTTAAAGAGAGAAATACTCTATCCTGAAGGCAGACTAATTTGTTAGCATTAATAAGATACTGCACTTTTAATTTAACACAGCTCTTGGTTTTGATTCACACGTGGATAGTTTATGGTACTTTTATTTAATTTAAAAAAATTTATTAAAATATGCAACTGTGAAAAATGTTTTTGTAAGCCATTTACAAACCAGTGTGTTAAGGATTCAGCACTTCCATATTCCCCTATGGCTTCTTAAAGATATAAAATCAAATGAGAACATAGCATTTATGAACATAATAGGTCTTCTTGAAAAAAAAGGCGTAGTGCAAAGTTGAATCATAAATAGATGCATGTTGTATTCAAAAAGAAATTTCAAGAGATGATGAAATGCAGTAACTACCTATAGAATATGGTTTCCCACTTAAGCATCTCGTACCACTTCAGCAATACAAAGCACATTTAGCAGTCATGTTTAGATGATGTGTGGTATTTGTTATATTGCTTTCCTTTTCTTCTGTAAGGTCTTGATTTCCTATTTGTCTCTGTAAGAGCTATTTAAATATGTAGTTTGTTATTACTGAAATCTCTACAGCTTAATACTGTCAGCTCTGCTCAACTGAAAAAATGTGTTTTGAGATTAGCAGCCCTGCATTTTAGAGTCCTTTTTGATTTGCTTTGTGGCATTGAATATTTCATGTAGAGTGGCTGATGTTTCCACTTTTCCATTGGCAGCATTTGTGGTTAACTCATTATTTTGGTTCTGGAAACAGAGCTTGTGGTCCTTTTTCGTAATGATAGGACTCTAGTAATCATCTGTTTAAGGAGAGCATTAATTACTGTGAAATTCCCTTAGGTAAAATTGAGACAATGAAGCATGGATGAATGACATTTTAAGAAATAATACGCTATAAAATCTTAGGAATATATACTTTTTAAGGGTAGCTCTAGGAAATGCAAAATACGTTGAAGTATTATTTCAGTTCCGGAAAGTAAGTAGATACTTTCAATTATTAAATTTAGTAACCTTCTAAATGGGGGGATGTGTGTCTGTGTTTTTTTCAGAAGATTCTCTGCCTTTGTCTTAGAAGAGAGCAAGGAAGGTGTTTGCGTTGCTGCGTGAGAGCACAGCTTTTGGATCAGGAATTGCAAAATTCCTCAGTGTTGACTCTAAGGCATAGTTAGAGAATGTTTCCCCTTGAAGTCATGAAAATGATGAATTTTTTTAGATGCATTAATAACGAAGTATCTTGTTTGTGGAGAATAAAGCACTCAAATCTCTCTTTTGTTATGCAGGTCTGTCTTGTGGCAGGCACTTGAAATAAAATGTCTATGCCACTGACTCTTCTACTATACCTATAGAAAGCTTTAGTCTTTAATCTTTTGAAATATCTGATGTAACCAGAGCACAACTTAACCCTTTTGTGTTATTTGTGTGACTGCCAGGAAGACATTCCATATTGTCATTGTTGTTATTCTTACTATTATTGTTTTTATTTTATTATTATTATGATGATTTCAGATTATTTTCTAGGTAGGGAAGTGACTTGCTACCCCGCTTGAGTAACAGAGAACAGAAGCATATCACTGTAGTTCGCTTAACACCACGCTGTGTACGAGACTAATGCCTGGGCCACAAGGTTTAAAGCCGAAGTTGAGACCAGGGGAGAGAGCAGAGCACTACGCTGACTGCAGCATGTGGGTTACTATTGCCATTGGGCAACGAGTGCTGAGGACCACTAACCTAAGACAGCTTTTATGGATCTAGCAGTCTACCCTGCCCGAGTCTAGGGTAGAGTTTTCAAATTAACATTGTTAATGTATTGTTAATATCGTGTTAATAACGTAAACAAATCCTGGGAAGGTGTGAGCTTAAATTCTGCACAGTGAAAGAGCTGTTTGCAGGCAGGTTGGGAATCATCTGCTCAGAGGGCATTATTTAGGGATTTGGTTTCCAATAGATCCTTTCATAGTCTAAGTACAAGGGACAGTGGCTGGAGTTGTGCCTGGAATAAAATAGGAAAAAGAAGGGAGGCCACTCCCTGGAAGCGTGGCAGCTCTGCGCCCTGTAAAACCTCCGGGCTGCTGTTCCCTGGGTGCGTGTACTGTGAGGGTAAAGAGGGGTGGGCAGAGAGGGGTGCTGAGTGCCTGGGCAATGAAGGGAGCATGTTAGGTCAGCCTTGCTTGATCTAAACATCTGTCTCTTGGGCATCTTTTTAAGGAGCCCTCTGTGCCCTCCCGCAGAGCACCTAGAGCTGTTGTCTGTTCCCAGTGGCCTGTAACTTGCGTGGCGGTGCATTCAGTACACCTACCTCGGCAGTGGTGTGGACAAATGCCCTCGGTGACTTTGCTTTCTGCATACAGCCATATTCTCTGCAAGAGCTGTTTCTGACAGCATGAGGTTTCGCAGCTGACAAGCTGAGCGACACACATAACCTCTCCTGTAAAAGTATTGGCAGAAGATGAGGTATCAACCTTCCTTTTCATTGTGATTTTCTATTAATAGTACAGCTCTTAATTTTCTATTAATAATACAGTTCTTAGCAGAACTCTCTGAAACCGGTTACGTCATTTACATGCCTGTTTGTCAGAAAGCTTGCTTGTTTTTGGTAGTGCCATGTTAATTTACAGACAAGGAAAGTAAAAGGTCAGAGGAAGAGAAAATTTGTCTGTCTTCTGTAGTGGTCTTGCACTGATTAATTGATGAAGTCTTAAACTTACATGATACCATATGTTATGACAAATTAATTCCTTATAATAGGAGAATAAAAAGCAACTTGAACATGCTTGTGTTCCTCACTAGGAGCGTAATTCAACCAACACTATGCAGTCAGCCACAGTATAGCGATTAACCTAAACGTGCAAGTCATAAAAGACCAAATGTGATGTGTTGGAAGAGTTATTTTCCGTGGACGTAAGGTGAGAGCAGTGCTGTTGCAGTGAGCGTTGGAACTCACTTTGGAACGTTGGGGTATCGTGTAAGATGGCAAGTGTAGCGAAGGGAATAGTCACGTAAGAGAAGGTTAGCTCTCCTTTAGAGGCTAACCAAGGCTGGGAGAGAACAGTTTAGTTTCTGTGAATTGTTACATGGAGAATAAACAAGCATTGAAGGGAACTATCTGTAGCTAGCAGAACATATGGTGATAAATTTGTTCATGGACCTACTGAGGCTGGAAACTGGGAGAAATTTCTTCTAAGAGTTGTAGAGACCTTGATACTTCAGTCATTTTAGAAAATGCAAATTCTGCATCAGGGGGCATTTGTGTGTTCCGAAACTTTGGCAGCGGTGACTAGGGTAGATGATTTGTCACAATATTTTAATGCTTTAAAAAATTCTGTTGCCCATGATGTGTTTGAAATACAATCTCACTTAATTTCAGAGTGGAAAAATCAGGGGTATAAATGTATTTAGCAGTTGAACCCACACCCTTTGATTCATACAGTACTGTGAGCTGTATGGAAATCTAAACGTGAATAAATATGTATCACGATTTGGTTAGCCAGCACTCAAGCCATGAAGAAATACCAAGCTACAATTTTATAATGCATGTTACAGCTGTATAAATACGAATAAGAAATGTGTAACATCTCGGATGACTTTTCGCAGTGTCTTAGATGGGCCTTAGGTGGTGCTGTTGCATTTTTTGCTTTCTGCTGTTGCTGGTTTTAGAGCTTCAATCACTTTTATTCTGCTTTGCTTTCTAGATCATACTAGGAAACTAAGAATAGTTGGCTACACCAATATTTGTAAAATTTACCAAGGTGGAACACTAAAACGTAACCACTTGTAGGGTGCACTTCATTTCCTAATTTGAAACACTTTAGCACCTTTATATAAGAACTAAGTAATACTGAACTATGCTCTTAGCATAAGGCATATCTTGTTCTACGTGTGTTATTTCGTCTAACGGTGTATAAATGTGAGTATAAAAATAAATTAAAGACACAAGATTGAGTAAAACCTCTCAGAAATTAAGCTCAACATGTGGGATTGATGCTGTAAGTTCACAAGTCTTTCAACTTTCCATATGGCTAATTAAAAAGAAAAAAAGTGGCTGAATTTTAGAAAAGAAATGTGTATGTCACATTGGCAACTTGCAGAGTGCCTCCTCTGTTAAAGGACCTATGCACAAGTTTTACATCCAATTTCCTGCCCTTATCTTCCTCATGCCAGCTCACAGTGTGGTTCATTGGGAAACAGTTTGCTTTTTTTTTTCCTTTTTCTTTTTTCACAACATAAAAAAAAATTCCCATGAAGGTTTTTTCCACTACAACTGCCTACCCTTTATGTTCTGCAGCCTGCCAAGCTTGCCAAAACTCAGCAGGTAGCCCACATGGTATGCATGTCTGTGTGAGAACGCTCCCCTGATGTGGACAAGATGTTGGTTGTAAAATGAAGCCAACATCTTGTCCACAAGTGTGCAAAAAAAATATCCTCAATCTGGACAGACATGTTTTTGTAGGCTGAATGCATTGACTGTATTAATTCAAAGACTAAATCTTTTAAAACCAGGGAAAAATAATTACATAGTTACAGTACCAATAATGCTATCAGTAGTAGTAAGCTGCAGACATATTTGTTAATCTGAGACCATTTGGTTAGACTTTTACTGCCCGTGTATTTACAGTAATCCTTTTGGCATCCGTAACTTCAGGGGTATTATTGCTCCTATTTTAGTCTGTACAACCTGGGCAACTAATGTAACCCCAAGATCTGTGGGCTAGCAAAGAACAATACGGGAATTAAGAGGAGAGATGCTGTCAGTTCAGTCTGTAGTTAGCCCAGAGCTCCCTTCAAGGTGGACGTTTTTGCTTGGTACCTATTCTTTGTGGGTTACACATAAGGAGCGAGAGGAAAAGTAACGTATAGAAAGGGAGGGACAGCAGTGACAGATAATCTTAAACCAGACTCCCTTACACCAAAGTCTGACATAAATGTCTGAGGCAAAGTTGGTTGCTTAACGAAAATCAAAACAAAAAAAAAGCCTGCAGGGTTATTCCCTGGAACTTTATGTGTCTCGTATTTTACAAACTAAAATTGTCAAAATGTTCTGATTAGTTTAAAACTTGGAAGTATTAGTTAGGGTTTTTTTATGGGAGCAAACGAAAAAATAGGCACAAAACGTAAAGCTAAACTTGGGTGTCTTCACTTATTTTAGACTGAAGTGCAGAAAAGGACAAAGTTTGGTTTTTTACTTTGGTCTTCTCAGTTCAGGTTTGTGGTTTAAGCTTTTTGAAGCTGTCAGATTTTGAGTACTTGTGTGAGTTAAAGGTCTTCTGAATTGCCCAAGTCTGCCTAAAACTAAAGGTTTTCTGTGATCCATGTTAAGGATTGTTTTCTCAGAAATTTAAAACATCACACTATTACATTACACCTAAGGGTGCATGTAGTGATTAAGTACATCTACACTTTACCTCAAGATGAAAACTCCTGCTGATCCGTACAGCTCACACCACTGCATTAGGGCAGAAAACCAGGATTCACCCTTTGCTCTCAAGGATGCCTTTCCCTATAACCTGATAGTATGTGCTTAGCTTAGTTGCTTCTGTTACTCTCATCTGCCCTTCCACCCTGTGTGCTGGGGCTTGCGACACCTGGACTCCAGAGCACCCCTGCACTAGTGTGGGTGCTCTGCAGAGGTAAGCTCGGAGCTGCAGTATCTTCCTCTAGATTCCCACTTGAAGTTAGTGGAATACAAAGGTGCTTAGCATACCTGGACATTTCCAGTAATACAGATTCATGGCATTTCAAGCATTTCATTTGTTATTTTTTTTCGTTCTGGTGCCTTTTTTCTTCTGGTTCCTTTTTTTTTTTTTTTTATAAAAGTTCTTTGCATTTTACCTGGCAAAGTACATACTACATATTCTCTGTTTATTTGCATTATTGAGTAAAAGTCCATGAGAAGGTTTCTGCTTCCTAAATACATTTACCTAGCATGTGTACAGACCTTTTGCATAGATATAATGGTCAGCAGCTTTGAAAGAATTTTCAGCTGTTTCAAATTTGCAAATGTAAATAAATAGCTTCTGGTTTTGTCTTGATTCATTTTGGTTTGAAATTTCATGTTATACAAGATTAAAACATTGAACTTCAGCATAGTGTTCTAATTGAAAGGCAAGATTAGGCAAGATTTTTAAAAAATTTGTTTTATTTTTTTAGGAAAAGATGCAACCTTTTATATGTATGGGGATTTTCTTATGAATAGTTCATGCTCTGTTTCAGGGAGGTAACTTTTTTCATTCCTTTAAGAGATCTTTCTTGATGTAGTAATATGCATGACTGTCTTGAAAAATGACTGCACACTTGTGTTCAGTATGCAAGATAAAATTCGTATGTATAAAAACTCCTCCTTGAACTTGCATGACGTTGCCCTATTCATAAGATCTTGCAAGTGAAGAATAATCTGGTTTTAAGTATGTAATTGTTTTTGGCAGGCAGGTATTTCAAAATATAAAACTTTTTTCTGTTCTGACTGTACTGCAGATTGTGTGCTATTCCCATTCCCGTGGTAGAGAGGAGTTTTTCATTTTTCTTCATAAATGTCAATTTTGAAGTTTCATTTCAGTCTATTACAGGTGAACATGGCTCATAATTTATGTGTTACGCTGACAGACTACAAATAATAATGTCTCTTGGAAAAGCAAGTCAGAAAATCAACCAGCATATTAATTACGATTGTCAAGCAATGACTGGTCATAAATCTAATATCAAAGACCCAGACTTCTTAAGAAAGCATCTTAAATGCTCCATTAAAAAAATTTGCCCTTGAAGTTGCATGTTAGATAGTATGTATTAAAATGTAACATTGGATTTCCCACCCTGCCCCCAACATCTTTTTTAAATGACAAATTGGTATAAAAGTTGGGGGGTGGGGGTGGGGTGTATCACTTTATCTAACCAGTATAAGAATTCTACACCTACATGTCAATAAGAACATATCATTGAAGTTAGTTAATGGTTTTGGTTATTTAACATCACTGCAGAAGCACCTTGAGAAGCTTAAGGCAGCAGAGAAAAGGACAGCATCCTCCATGATGATGGGTAGCTGTGGTGTGTGGTGTGGCATGGCTAAGCCACAGCCGCCTTTGTGTGCCCTTGTGTCTCCAAATTCACATGCTGTAAACCACGTTTTTGAGGAGCAGCATATGTGCCCTGCTAGAGGGGCAGTGGGTGCCTGGACGTGCTACGTACCTGCTTGGCTCCAAGGCCATGCAAGGTCACCTTCTTCGAAGAAAGATTCCAGCTGGACTTTTGTGTCCTGCATAGACCGTTGGATTTTGCTCCATCACAAAGGCGGTACAGTAGGGGATTCAGGTGTGGTATGCCTTGGCCACCTGGCCCACGCCTTGTCGGTGGGTCACACTTGAGTTCTGCCTGTGGAAGCTGCACAGGTTAAACATTTCCCCCTGCCGTGAGTTGGAAGTTGCCTGGTGCTGTGTCCGCACTGCTTGCTGTATGCAGCCAGGATGAGAGCCAAGGTCTGGCTTGAGTGCAAACCCCAGCCCATCCTCAGAATGTTTCCTGGGGGTACTGGCTGAGATGGCTGAGAGTTCTGGGCTCAATATCAAAAGTCAGGAGTTTACATGAGGATTTCTAACTGACTAGTGGTTTGAAGGACCCAACTGTAGAGGCTTTTGCATCGGCCTGATTTTCAGAGAACATTGTTGCTATTGAAAGTCAGTGGGATACAAGTAAGTACTTAGAGATTTCTCTGAGGTTCCAGTCGTGGCTGAAACAGCTATAAACACTGTGAAAGAGGATCTGGGCGTAAATGTGGAAGGAAATGGGTCGCAGAGGAAAATGAAGACGAGAGGAGGGAATTGCAGAAGACACAGAAGGAGCTGGTGTTTATTGCACTAGGAAGTCAAAGGAAGTGGTTTGCATGTCCTTAGGAAATCCAGCTTCATTAGTACTGTTTTTTGCATAACTTTTTAATTTAAGCTGGATGGGTAGTGGACTCGCAATGGGGGAATGACGTGGTGACAAATAGCTTTTAGGTTTTTGCACAGTTGAAGTCCTTTCTTTTTCTCCAGTGTATCTCAAAAATTGCTCCCATGGTGTACGTCCAGCCCAATGTCTGGATTTGTATATGGGAACAGGCAATGGAAAGACTTGTCATGCAAAAAGATTTATTTGAGGAATATTTGGAGAGAGTCTGTGATGAGGCAAGTCAGTCTAAAGTTGTCATCACTTTTGTTTGGCATAAGTCGGTGCTGCTGCAGAAAGGAATGATTGCCTCTCCCTGCTCGGGCTGCGTGTTCCCTTTGTATGCTGTCTTTGTGCATCTGACATAGTTTTGGTTGGGTTAGCTTTCATTTGGACCAGTCCATGTTCCAGCATGCCCACAAGCGCACAAACACTTCTGCTGGGAAGAGACAGTGGTAAGAACAGGCAGGTTGCTGTGGGAAGAAAGGTGGAACCATCTGCCTTGCCTGACAGCGGTGGGGAGTTAGGCCAGGCAGGGGGATTGCAAAACCATCACCACCTACACAGGGACAGAGAGGGAGTCGGAGGCTGCATCCAGTGAGGTTTGGTAAAGAGTGATAATCAGCAATGTTTTTAAGGACTTCTCAGAACCATAAAAATAACATGTTGTGTCACTGAAATTATTTATTTTTCAATAATCTTTCAGTAATTATAGTGTCATTAACTTCTGACAATATTGACAACGTAATACTGCCCCCTTTGTACCTTTTTTTTGTTGTTGTTGTTTTTTGTTGGTTTTTTTTTAACTAGGTTCCGTTAGGGTACTTTTTTAATATTTAGGGCCATCACTTTTGAGGGTACAAGGCTATATTAAAAAACATTACTTACCCTGGGAGTTGAGGGCCTCATGTAAACCACAGTGCTGAGGGTATGGGAGCGGGGTAGAAGACACTCGGAACATCCATATAGGCTTACCAGCAGGCCTTAGACAGAGACTTCTAGTTTTTGCTGAAATGAAACCAGTTTGAAATAATGATGTCCAGGAAAAGTAAGTAATATCTGCATATGTTATCTCTTACCTGGATCCAAGGCTTACTTGACAATGAGACTTACTTTTTGGAAAAGATAAACATATTAACTTCAGCATTGGGTTTGAAAATCAGGAAGCAGACATAGGTTTGTCATGTTTGGAATCCCAGATACATCACGGAAATGTGCTCTGTGGTTTTTAAGGTACTAATTAAAATACAAAGACTGAATTTCAGTAGAACAAGATACTAGCAGAACACTTCGTTCGGTTCGTGTTGCTCAGTCTGTGTTTCCACACCCATATGAGATGCCTGGGCATGGTACAGAAGTCTGTCTTCCAGTCCTGATAATGCACAAGTTACTGGTGGGACAACCATCAGATATTGGACATTATCCATACCTGGGGGAGGTTTCTGGGGTTTCTGATGGTTTCTGAGGGACTAGCCCTATGTTATGGTAGCACTGCATCTGCAGGGACTGAGTTTGAGACCTGACATTGTTCAAAATGTCACTAGTTTGGGCTGCTTCATTGTGAAAAAAATAGCAGGTCTGTCAGATGGGAGGCATTAGTAAAATCCTAAATTTCCACACTTTAACCTTATGGAAAGACAGAGTTACAGTGCAAAAATAGCTTACATGGGCATGTAATTTTGCAGTTTTCTTTCTGAAAGGCAATGTGGAAAAATACAAGACTGGGTGCAGAAGCCTATTCGCTGTTTTCAGTTCAAGTGACTTTTTGTAAGCATTCGTCTTGTATTGTTTGCAGAGCAGAATGCTAGTTATCACAAGGCCTTGGCTGATAATAAAGATGCTGAAAAATGAAAAAAAAACAGTAAAACTAATATAGTGCATAAAAGTAGCTTGGTTTGGTATGTTCTTTTCCAGATTTACCCTTGAAATTGCAAAAAGGCTGTTTAGAACTGTCTGAGTGTTGAGGGGTCGTTACGTGGTTATAAGATGCCTTTGAGAGATGAAAATGGGGAGGACAGACAGCGTCTGAGGCTGTGCTCTTACCTTTCCTATGTGCTTTCTTACGTGTACTGGCTGAGGGAGTTTACATGAGGAATGTGTAACTTGTCCTGTAAAGCTGTTTCTTCTTATTTTCCCTAGAAGCAGCCTGTGGATCTTAAAAGATAAATGTTTTTTCTTTTTTGGTTTAGCCAGCCCAATTGCCTGGGCAATGGTGAGAGCCCTGCCATGCTTTTGGGTAAGCGGAGGACCACATGAGCAAGTGGAAAATGAACTTGGGATCTGAAAATGGATATACCATTGCCTAGTTCCAGGTGCAACGTGTAACATATGAGAATAATCAAGTTCTGAAAGGGTAAAAGTAGAACAGGAGGTCCCCTTGCATTCTTTACAGAAATCTGTTGTTAGTGTGGTCTTCTGCATGTAAATATCTGAGGGGTTCTAGACGGGAAACTCAATACTTAAGAGCCAAATAAAATCTACTGTAGTGGATTAGGCTGAAATGTACTAAGAGCAGCCCCTGTTAGAATTACATATTATTTCTCATTAGAGTGTAAATTGCAAAGGATTGTCAGCAATAAAATTGGAGTTAGTCTGATAAAAGACATCTTCTGCAACTTGTGAAATCTAATAAAAATAATTAATATGCCATGATTCAAGATTTCTATAAAGGTGAGGAAAAATATAGCTAAACCTGAATAAAATATTATTAATCATGTGTTTATTCAAGACTTAAGCCATGTTAGCAATTATATTTTCACTTCATTGTTCAACAGTTGCAAATGTACCAAAAATTACTGGCAGAAGACTGTTCCTTAAGTGAAAACAGATAACCTTAAACTTTGGAAGGACCTGAAGAAGAGCTATTTAACTTTTAAATATATAAATAATTCCATTAACATTAGAAAGAGAAATCAAATTATTCCTTTCAGATTCTGTTAGGACCTTGCAATAAAATGCATGATTTTAAGCACTGCAGACACTGTTTGTACAATGCAAGTGGTGACTTGAAGGCCAAGGAATTTCCTGGAAGAGCTTGTTATTTGGGCAGTAAGTTTGTTGCCATTGAAGGTGGTGAGCTGTTTGGCATAGACTTTGTCTTGGCTTTCAGAAGTGAGTAACAGTGGGTTTCTAGATAAGAGTGCACTGCTGAGGAGTCAGAGGGAACCTAGAACTGTATAAATAAACAAGGAAAATGCATCTGGTTTTATGAAGGCAATACAAAAGTACACAGGTGTGTATGTCAGGCTAGCAGGTACACACAGAAACTCAACTGAATGGGTTATTACTGAAAAAATGAACAAAATAGCGGGCAAGTAATCACAGAGGTTGGTTGGGGTTGCATGTTTTAATGTGGTATTGCATTGCCCTTCCGTGTTTCTACAGCGCAGTTGGAGAACATTCCCCAGTTGAGTTCAGCAGGTAGGAAAGAGAGATTTAGATATTTTCTATTGCAGTTTCACCTGTAAGTAAATAAAATAGAAACTGGTTTTGTTTGAAATATCAACAGAGGTTTCCCTCAGCAAACGTCAAGTTAGTTGCTTCTTTCTCTGAACTGGCACCTCTCACACTGTAAGAGGTGTTGCCCCTGTTTCACTGGAGTATGTGAGAAAAACTGGGATTTGATTCAGCTTCACCTTTATACCAAATTTCAAACTAATCCTCCCCCCTCCTTCTCTCATCAGAATCCTGCATGTCCTAGGTTTAATTATTTAATGTTTGGGTTGTTTTAAAAGAAGACTATGAGATAGTATCTTACGAACCCAAAAGTGGTGATTACCCCAACAGAGAAACCAGTTGTGAGCTTTTTTGTCAGTTCGTGAACGATGATTATAGAGGAATGGGAAAAGTATGTTCTGATTCAGCTGTTTATTCCCACATGTAGTTACTAGTTTCTTAGTGATGTTCGTTTCCTTGACTAAGAATTGCAAAACCGAGAATAACAGTGGTGAAATAGCTGGAATATTTGAAATCACTTTATTCCAAAGTGGTGATAAATAAGATGTGTAGAGAGCTAAATCTTTATGGTTCTTCATGCTGATTGTCTTGATTATCCCCAAGTTTTCAATTAAAGAAAAAAAAAAGTGAAACAAACCACCATCAAAGCAACTGTTCTTCATGTTTCTTAAAGGACTAGGTTTTGTACATCAAAGCATCTCTTTTGTTTACCTGTTAAGTTCTTACTTTGACAACAGAGAACCACCATGTGAAGACAGCTGTAGTACTGATGTTATACATCTTGTATGGTCTGCAGTTCAGCATTTTGGAACGAAAACTATTCCTGTGTGTCTTCTGTCCTAGAGGAAGCTCTTTGAAATTTGCTTGAAGTGCAAACATCTGGCCTCATCTTTTACACTTATATAAGTACTTATTGTTTTGTTTGTTGGTGGTTTTTTTTTTTTAAATAAGTGTCTGATAGCAGGAAGGTCATTTTTACATGTGGCCTCATGGGGTAAGCTGTGTTCAAGTAACATATGGTTTAGAGGCCAGCTCTATAGACCTGAAGAGTGGTGACATCACTGCCTGTCTTACGTATACTTTACCTGAAAAATTATTTCAGAGGTTCAGGTTTCTTTTTCCTACCTTACCTCTTCTGTGTAATTTCCCTGGCAAATTGACTCAGAGTTTTGTGATAAAAACTTGGGGGGGGAGGTGTGCGAATGTTGAGGATAAAATGTACTATGCTGTGAAAGATGGCTAATCTGATTGGTGGTATATTCTTGATCAGTATCTGGTAGTTGACCTTGAGAAGGTGTTCACAGCAACTAGGGATTTGACTCCCCAGGGAAGGCTGAACTGCCTTCCTCATTAATCAGTGGAGGAGAGAGAGGCTTTTCAAGGAGATAGTTCAGACCACCCAAACCCCTTCCCTCTGCATCAAGGACAGTATCAGTGAAATGGAGTAAACCAGCAAGATTAGGCGAGTGAAGTACAGTGGGCTGGAGAGGTAGATTAGGAGGTTTGTGTATTGCATGGAGATGAGTTGGTGGGGAGTTGGAAAGACTAATTTGATCTTGGTAGCTAATGGAAGGAGGTTCTTCCTCACCACACAATGGTGGTTTCCTGCTCATCTGATGGAGTAGCAGCTCTCTCAAATGGCTTTATAGAGATATTCACTACTGAAAGCTGTGAACAGGCCCCTGACCAATTTCTGTATCCAGATTTACAGAGCTTTTGATAGTACAGGATGAATCCTTATGGTTACCTATCCTTACTTCAGGAGTAACACAGGCAAGGAAGCTCCCTCACCACTTCTGCAAAGGAGCTGTACTCTTTTGCGGGATTAACAGAGTATAGCCAAACTCTGTAACTTGTGACCTGAAATAAAGCATACATTTTAGTAAAACATCCAATACTGGTTTGAAGCCAAATGACAAACTTCATTTCACTTGGTAAATCTTTCTTGCTGTTAACTAGGTGTTGGGGTTTTTTTTTAATTTGAAGTCAGAATGTTTCCAACGGCTATCCATTAGATAATGTTATTCCTCTGTTCATTTAAATGTAAGGGCCTTTATGTATGTGAATGGATCATTAAGTTATTCTTTGAAAATGGATCATTAAGTTATTCTTTGAAAAGTTAAGAGCTTTTTAAGATGCTCACCTAAAATAAAGTTTCAGATTTCATTCTGTGACTGTTGTGGTGTTTGCATGCTCTGGAGTAGCCTCCTGTTTTTTAATGAGTAAAAATTATGAAGAGTTATTTTCCAATTTCTAACTTGCTGTGATAGCCAAAGGCTTAAGGAGACAAGTCAACCACTGCATCAACTCTTGGACAGGAAATCAGCAAAACATATCTATCTGGTTTAGCACCAGATTTTGGCAGAGAGGCAGCATTTTCCAGTAGTAAACTGATTAATATGGATAATAATGTTTAGCTTGCATGGATTGTTTTTTAGAGTGTTACTAGCTAATGATGGTCATTAATCCATTGGTAAAGTGAGTCTCAAGCTTTCTGTTCTCATCTCTGGTTTTGTTTTGTTTACTTGAATGGATTTTTAATGTGATAATGGCCAGATTATTTTTGATAGCCTGATGTCATGGCTGATTGAACTGTTCTGTTTCTTCCATTAGCTCTCATCTGCTCATCACTGCCAATATTACTCTTGAGTAGCTTCCCTCCTCCACTCCTTTATCACTTGAGTGGGTTGGGGGACAAACAGGTTACTGTTCAAGGGTATTGGTTATTTTGTGTCAGAGTTTGCTTTAAATTTTATGCTTTTTGTGTTCATATTTCTGCCATTAAATCATGACACTCAGTGTGGTTTTCCTCTGCTATGCTGAAGATAATTCAAATTTTATTTTCTCTTAATCCTCATCACCTGTCCTCTCCCATATTCGAAAGGGGGAAAGCATTGGCATTGTTGAAATTATGCTCTGGCCCAGAAGATTTAGCAGCAATACCCCTGGGAGGATGGGGGAGCAGCCTGTGGATGTTGCTGGGACTTTAACCCCATGAACTGTGCCAGCTTTTATGCAGCTCCCATTCTCTTGGCAGTACAGTACACTGAGGCACGCAGTGTACTAAAGTGCTTCTCCAGTTGTGTGATGTCAGATCAGCCTAAGTAAGGGTGATGCTCCCCTCCAGTTTGGAAGTTACTGGGAGAGTCAAATGATCATGATTTAAAGAGAGTTTTCTCAGTGAGTTCACAGGCATACATGGACACACTGTCATTTTTAACTAGAGAACTGGGCAATGTCTTACTAATCTTGATGACTTAAGGACAGCTATATGAGGCTAGCTGTTTGGAATGAGACTGTCAATTTATCTTCCATTGTGGTAGCTGAGTTTTAACCAACCCTCCTTTTCTGTTATCATAGAACTATTGTAATTGAAACACCCACTTTAACTACTCCTGACTTCTCTACCCTGCCCAGTTCTGCACATTTTAATTCACCTTTGCAGCATCTTGTCCCATCAGGTTGCCATACGCTGTTTTGAGTTGCTGCTGACGAGAATGTGAATACCCCCAGTATCGAGTCCTTCTGTGGTAACAGTCCCGTCTTATTCTGCTTACGCTAGCTACCATTCCAGTGCCATGGTGACCCTGATGATTTCATTCTGCTGCGTCCAGGATTTGAGCAGTGCTGAAGCTTGCTGCTGTTTGTATTTGACTTTGCAAGCTGCTGAGCACCTCATCCAAATGTTTCCAATTACTCCAGTGTCAGTGGGACATGAAGATAAAAATGGTGCTGAGCAGCTCCAGCAAGTTGCTGCTATGTCGCCCCTGAAAACAGGCCAGCCCGTATCACTGTAAAGTTTATTATCTAAGAGGGAAGGCATTAACTTGGTGGGATGGTTAACTTTTCATGCTAAGTGTCACAGTCTTTACTGGAAATACACATTTCTTAATATTTTTTTTTTCACTTTTCAATTTTGGTAGACTTTTTTTTTTTTTGCTTTGCAATAATTTCCAACAAAAGCAAATAAAAATACTTTATCTTTTAAGTATTTTGATGCCACTAGGGTAAAGAACCTTCTAGCTCAGGAGTATGTTCAGCAATATCCTGCTTAATTCTGATTCATTTAATCTGAAAATCGCATTTAGGGTTATCAAACTAGGGTCAAGTGTTTGACAGCTTTGCAGTATTTACTCCACAGCTATTGAAAAATTCACTGAATCAGTTTAGTTTTAAGGGACAAACAGTGCTTTTGGACAAATACCAAAATCAGTGAAAGTCCGGGGGTATTTTTGCATTTAAATTAGTAACTTTTTTTATTCTTCTTTTCATAGTTGTCATTAAAATCTGTATTTTTATTAAATTCATATTTTGCCTTTTAAAGATTTAGACTCTTATGAGCCTTCCCTTTAAAATGGTATGGACCCTACATACAGGATTTTGTTCTTCTTTCAATTATGCAGCACAGTAGACACGATTTATTATGGGGATGGAGATGAGTTTAAGTATTCTAGCTGATTATATTTGAATGTTCACATACAACTCGCATAGCAAAATACTATAAAGGCATTTCAGAATTCTTCCCTTTATAGAAACGGGTCTGCATCAAAGGGCAAGCCTACCTGAATGAAATCCAGGAAATCCCAGTAGCTTTAAAAGTTCTTGAGTAAAAAATTTGTTGCAAAACACTGTTCCTATATTGTTTAGTCATGCTGAGAGTTTATTATGAAGAAGTGGCAGTTCAAATAAAAAACAACTTCCATGAATGAAAAACTGTTTTATAAAATTAGATTGGACAGAAAAAAGGACATTAGCACTGAAGGAAAAAGATGATGATGAAGGGAAGACAGTTCATCATGCAACTTTTGCATTTGCAGATGTTATTAAAAAAATCTTCCTTCTTTGAAATGTTTCTTGTTCCCTTCTACTTATGAAAGACTGATTAGAACTTTAAGAGTTTCTAGGAAGTCAACTCCAAGAAAAATTGTGAAATATTTATTATCATTGCATTTCATCATTTCTGTAGAAAATAAGTTTTAAAAATCTGTTCTGAACCATGATCTGAGCTCTATCTTGAGCCTATTAATAGAACAGCCTTAGAATTGTTTCGATTGATAAGTACAGAAATGGGGGGGAAAATCCATTTTAAAGAGCTGGCCTTAGAAACAGCTAAAACAGTTTTGAGGACTTGGATTAAATAATTTTCAGATTAAAACTTCTTACAGATTTGCAACAAGTGTTTTGTGCCAGTGCACTATTCTAAAAGTGTTGAATTTTTTTACCATAGGTGTTAATTGATGAATGAAAAGCATTAGGAGTAGCTATTATTGACTTATATTGATAGCAGTCCATAGGTTGTTTTCTAGGCCTGTAGGTTGTAAAATGACTCCTCTGGTGTTTGACACAGATTTTGAGGAAAAAAGAAAAGGACGTGTATCTTTCCAGTCTCTCAGTATTTGGTCAGTAGTTTATGTGGTAGGAATATGCCAGGGTAGGCTTGGAAGCTGGACAGAGTGGGAAGGAGAGTGGGGAGGTTTAACAGATTTTTAGCCCCAGTGAATGAAATAAAATCTGAAAATCAATATCCCAAAGATGCATTGGTTTTTTTTAAGAAAAGTCCTCCCATCCTCAAAGAGAGTACTACATTAATAGGTAAAGCAAAGTTTGTTAAATACTTGTGACAAGCAAGCAACAATAAGCTATTTTGTTGTCACCCTTTTAACTTTCTATGTGACGTTGCTTATGTGAGAGGACTGCCTGTTGCTGAGGGGCCACTGGGCCCAGGTCTGGGGTGAGACAAGCAGCTGAGAAATGCTCTTGTGGAAGTTCCTGTGTGATGCTTGGGGCAGAAGCAGAAGCAAATCCTGGCCCTGTGCCTTTCAACCAGGACAGTGGTTCTCCAGCGCAGCAGTTCAGCAGACCAGAGTCAACCCTCAGTACTTACTAAGACTGTAACGCACCAAATTTTACCCTCTAGCTTCTAATGAACTGCTGTTTCATATAATTTTGTAGACCATCAAGGAACCACTAAGCATATGCTTGTGGGAACCACTGTGCTAGCTGAGAGGGTCAGAGGTTTCAAATCTCTGTAGCTGGTCAAGTCAGATATTAAACATGGGTAATGTTTGCACAGAAGTTGTTGGTGTGGTTTAAGATCTACATTGGATGAGCACAAATTTGCATTTAAAGCCTTTTATTAGACTAACTTTTTGCAGGTAGCTGAAATAAAACAGGAATT
The DNA here is from genome assembly GCF_023638135.1 of Falco biarmicus. Classification (NCBI taxonomy): domain Eukaryota; kingdom Metazoa; phylum Chordata; class Aves; order Falconiformes; family Falconidae; genus Falco; species Falco biarmicus. The sequence goes on along the minus strand of NC_079291.1, from coordinate 3,714,521 downwards.
TGAATATGCATTGCAGGATACTGTGGCATGACAGCTTAGGCACTGGAGGTAGTGGTAGCAGTGTTTTGAGGCTGTTTCTGTGTTTTCTCTGCCACATTCCCCATTTGCCAGCCTCTCTGGAAAGAAAAGGGGATGCAGGGGAATATTTTGCATGCATGGTATCATGTCTCATTACTGACAACCTCAGAAATTCAACAATTATGTCAGACCTGATCACAATTCCTTACAGTATGTCAAAATTTGAATAATAATTAGGTTTCTCTTTTCTTACTTTCTGGTTTGTGAGCTTTTAAGATGTTCTCGAAGTGTATTTGCAAACTTCTCTAGAGTTTAAACCACATTAAAAAAAAAAACTCTAAACCTATGTAGGTTAGAACGTTTCCCTTCTTTATATAAATGCTGTGGTCCTCTTCTCAAACCAGATTTTTTTTCATCGGGGCTTACCTTTAAGAACCATCAGGAATCACACAAATTGATAATTCTGTTGTGCGCACTGAATCCTGTTAAGTATGTGCTGCACGATTAAGAGCGCTGCAAATTTTGATGGTAAATCTACCAAAAAAGCTGAGGAGATTCATTAAAGAAGGCTCTCAGTTTAATTATTTTCCCTTTATGTATTTGTACAGCATCAAAAACTGTGGAAAGAGCAAGGAAGTAGATAAATTACACATCTTGGCACACAAGCCAACTTAAAAATAATATAGAATGTAACAGCCCCTGGATACCAGCCGGAGTTTGATCCTAGATCGGTACTGCTTTAGGTAGCACCATGTGTGTGTGCCGTGTGTATGGATATTATACGCTGATGTCATAAGAAGACATACTTTGTGGTGTTGAAAACAGAATGTGAATGCCTGTGCTTTTGGGTTCCCCTAAAGGACGTGGGAGGTTGGATGGTTTTGCCGTTCCCTTTGTGACAGTTGCTGCCGGTGTTGTTTCTGAAGGTGAAGTAGGTGAAGATTCTAGGCCTTGTTCTGCGTTACCGTTACTGACACAGAGCTCCACATTGACGGAGCTGTGCAAGGCCAAATTATCTAAAGCATTCTTGGGGGTGTCCAAATCTACTGTGATATTTTTGAGTTGTGCAAGCTGATCATGGTTTGGTGCCACGGCACGAGGGGCCTGTTGGGGATCTCCTAGGCCACCAAGTCTCCTTTCCTTGTGTCACCTGGCTTCATAAACCCACGCTTTGAAAAACCGAGATCTTTGGGGCACTGCAAATACGCAGGTGCTGTTGAGGCGGACTTTCCGCCTTCCCAGGAGGAGTGCTTTCCTCTTTGCCAACAGCTCTCTCCGGACCCTTCTGGAAGAGGAGACTGCTCACGCAGGGCGAGTAAGCAGGCTTGTTTTGGGGAGGCGGGCTGGTGGGGAGGCAAAGCAAGGCAAGGCAGGCCGGCGGCGGGGCAGTGACCCGGGCAGGGCGGTGAGGCGAGGCGGGCCAGCCAGCGGTGAGGTGGGCCGGCTGGTGGTGAGGCAAGGCGGGGGTGGCGAGGCGGGCTGGCGATGGGGTGGTGGGTGAGGCGGGGCAGCGAGGCGGGCCGGCGACGGGGCGGTGAGGCGGGGTGGTAAGGCGAGGTGGAGTGGTGAGGTGGAGCGGTGAGTGAGGCGGGCCGGCGACGGGGCGGTGAGTGAGGCGAGGTGGGCCAGCCGGCGGCGGGGCGGGCCGTGCGCCGCCCGCCTGCAGAGGGCTCTGTGACACCGCGTTTCCCCCGGCAAAGCGCAGGCGGCGGCGGGAGGGGGGAAGGGAGCCGTGGGGCTAATGCTTCCAACAGTCTGGTCTTAGTCTGGTAAACAGACTAGGAATTGTGGGCTAAGTCCTTTTCCTCAGGCTTTGCACCAAGGCTAAGATCAGATGACTCAGTCCGGACTCATTATTTTAATAGCCTACAGCTAGTTCACATAGCAGCGGGAGTCCACAAAAAAGGCATTTAATTGTTGAAATTCAAACTGGTACATTGTAACTGCAGATTATAGTATTCAGATTTAAGTGATTCAAGTAATTTATAAAGCTTTTGCACAAACAAACTGAAAGTTAAAATACTGATATTGTAATAAAAAGTAAATAAAACATACTTTTGTACATTAAGACCCAATTAAAGAGCATGATTTCATTTAACAAACTTAAAACAGGCAGGTGATATTTGCCAACATTACTACAGCTGTGTTTTACATTAGGAAATTAATTAAAATAGTCATTTATACTTTTTTCCACTTGCAAGTCTTAGGCCTTTCTGTATTACACCATCTAATTTCTCTTCAATCATTGTGTTACGGTGCATTTGTAATCTCACTTAGCAGGCTGCATCGCAACTTTTGGTTGTTGGGCTTTTTTTTTCTTACCTAATGAAAAACCGGCTTTCTGCAATAATGCCGGCAAAGCAGATCAAACAGCGCTGAAGGAACTTCCCTGCTGTCTGCCTGAGAGGCAGCGCATTGTTAGTTATTCAGATGTCAGTCCTTTTCTTCCACATCCTAGCAGGGTTTCGCTGGTTTCATCAGATCACTCGGAGCTGGAGGTGGGAGGGTGGCTGCCGGCAAGGGACGTGAGGCAATGGTTTCTGTTAGCCTGAGCGAAACTGGGGGATTCACTGCCCTCACATACGTGCCTGGGTCTGGTACAATTGCATACCCTGAGACTAACAAGGACAGAGTTTCAACATGCAAATCAGTGTTCTGCTTTTATACCTCGCAGATGAATAGTGGCACCTCAGGAATTATTCTTGATTCTTAGGTACTCTCCCACCACCACTAACGTGGCGATTGCATAATGAACTCTTAACTTTGTCAGTCATTTCTTCCTCCAGGCAAATCAGCCTAAAGTGTAGAAACGTACATTTTTAAAATAACACGTAATTACAGAAACAAGAGTTTGCTCTTCCTTTGTATGAAAGAGCAAAAAATATATGTGATGGTTAGCTTCTTCCTTCTCCACTTTCCCTTGTCTACCTTCACCTGAACTTTCTTGCCTTTTAGGAGGAGTCTTTTGTATCAGCTATTTTACGTGATTCATTGCAGCAGAGTCTCAAGGATTGGGAATGTTCACTTCGCCATTTTAGTGGGACTCTGGGTTGTTTCTAAGTTGCTATCGTCCTTCCAAACAACTCACGATGCCTGAAAATTTGGTTTATTAAGACCAGACATTTCACATTCCTAATGTTAAGATTGCTGCAATTTTCCATTTCAAGTTTTACCCCACCCAGTCCTCTGAATACAGATTTATAAATTGGTTTTGAAAAATATTTCTCCATCTAAATTTTCACTTACGTTTTAAGCTCGGGAGAGCATCTTTTGAGCTGAATGTTCTTTCTCAATAGAGGATCATATTCTGTATTGGTGTTCTCCCAAACAGATTTAGCATTTCTTTAAAAATAAGATCAAACAGTGAATGCATTGTAAGTGACTTTGGTGTCTTTGTATTTAAAAGAAAATTGGCGTTATAGGTTTTAAGAATTAATTTATTATGCAACTTATTACCACAGTTTCTTTTTACTATATTTTTGTTGAATGAGTATTCTGGATTGCTTAATGTATTGATGCTGCTGGAGGAGCCACTGCAGATAGTATGTGATATATTTCTTAAAGAATGAAAAATGTGGTGTTCAGTGTGTTTGACTACTACTGCGTAAAATAGCAGATTGGCTCGTTTATGCAGATTGGTATTAGACATCCTTATAGCTAATAAGCAATGCTTTGTGATAGCTATTTTTAAATTCGTGCTTGATTAATCTGTCTTTGGGTGTCAACTTGAATTCTCAGAACTCTGTATGAAATGACAAAAGAATACTCAGGCTTAAATGGAACATTTACAGGAATAAAATATCAGACGTTTTAGCTCCCTGCTTCTTAAAGCTAAGAGTCCGTGGGGCATCGATAAAGCAAAACCAAGTCCAACAGTAAAGTGCGTGTCATGCGTACACAGATCTATTTCTATGTAGGGCTGACCGAAAGAAATTGTTTTTGCATAAACAGTTATAATAAGCTCTTCAAGAAGGAAAGAGGGTGGACCAGTAATGGAAAAAAATACGATATTTTAGGTTAAGCACATCTGAAAGTAAAATGTCCTACTGAAACTAGGCAATTTGACAATACTGAAGCTTGTGCAGAGAGCCAGAGCAGGGCTGGTACACTACTTAGTCCCACATGAGAGCTATTTTGAGATTCAAGTCAAACTTAGGAGATACAGACCCCTTATTTTTATTCTATGAGCAGCTTAATTCCATCTTCTCCAAGGAGACTGAAAATTTATTAAAGTTTACAAGTTCTACAAATAAAAAAGCAAATACAATTTAACTCCCCTGCACTTTCCTTGCACTAAAATAAAAGTCAATTTTTTACTCTGCCTTCAAGAATTTTGCACTTCATTCATATGAAAGCATAAAGTAGTCTAATAAGTCCTAAAATACAAAATTACAATATTTAGAATCTAGAAATTGAATAACTGATAGGTTAAGTTAGAGTATTTCTGAAAAGATACCACCAGTATTCTTTCATCCGAGACCATCTTTAGTCATTATAGTAACTTGATACTAAGGAAATTATTTTGGGGGTTTTGGATATGTGATGCAAATTTAAAAACCGTCAGTGTGCGGGTTTTTTTTTAATTTAAATGTGCAGATACGCTTTTGTATTTCATGTTATTAATGTCTGCTGGCTGTGTGACATTACATTGTTCTTGTATATTAACAAGGGTATGAACTGAAATGTAACGATTCATGAAGTTATATTCAACAATTAATTAAGCAATAATCCATAAAATATCTGTTGTTAGCAGCAGGCGATGACTGGTTTGTTCGTTAATGGCCGTAAGCAAAGGCAAGGCTGATGAATGTCCTAATAAGCCTGTTAGTAAATGCAGGGAGGATGATTTCTGAAATGACAACTCCTACAATACACTAAAGATGTAAGAAATAAGTTGATGTTGAGGCAGAGCACAGTGTAGTGAGCACCTTGATCAGATGTGCTTGAGAGAGAATTATCACAACTTTTTAAACTCTTTATTTTTTTTGTAACAGAGGTAACAATATCATACCAAACAGTAGTTGCCTTCCTGCTAATTACCTCCTTGAAGTATTTCTTTTGCTTAACTATTGCTTCTCACTCCATGGAAATTACATAGTTTTGAAGTTGCAGATAAGTTACAGCTCCTTTCTGAAACTCACTCAGAAACTTACTTCAGAATAGGGTGGAAAAAAGTGGGGAAGGAGTGGGAGGGGAAAGGAAGAGAACTACCAGTATGTTTCTAATGTTTTGGAAATTACTGTTGCTTTAAGTTGATTTCAGTGAGCTCTACTTTTGTTCCTTTTAATGTCATTTGTTTATTTTAACAATGGCAGAAAGACAATGTGAGCTTCTCCTCGAGTCCCCATCATCAGTCTCAGGTATAAGTAATACATTTGCATTACAAATGAAATGCTGAAAATGAGACTGCATCCGTCCTGATTACATTACTCTTCTAATGTTATCTATCCCATGTGCATTTTTTGTCTGGTAATTTAAAAAGAAGGAAAAAAACAAAACACAAAAAAAGCACCAGTCCTGGATTTTGCATTTGCTGCAAATTCAAGAAAGAAAAGGCCAAAATACCATGTTTAAAAAACAAAGAAACAAACAAAACCCTAAAAAAATAAAGTTCTTTCTTTGGAAGGTTCGGAACATTCATTTCTAAGTAAGCAGCTTGCTTTTTTTTCTTTTCTTGGGGGGGGGTGGGGGCGGGGTGGACAACATAGAGCACTGATATAATATTTTTTCATTTTAATTTTAGATTAAAGATTACTTTGGTGCTCCATGAAAAGTTGATGTAGCACAATAAATGTAAACATGGTGCTAACAAAAAAAAAAGAGCGAAAAAAACCCCAGAAAGAATAAAAAGAACTTTCCCAAACAGAAAATATTAAAATAAACATATATATATATATAATATAATACATAAATATGAAATTGGAAGGGTGGGCTTATGGTCCAGTGTTTGGGATTTATGTTAACCTAAATATGAAATGTAGTTCACACTGATGTTTTTCCCTGTATATGCATGAAATCAGGAGAGACGCTAAATCCCCTTCCAGTACTTTTAACACTGGTTGTATTGATCAGCAGTGAACAAACACGCGTGTTTTACTGTGGGCAACTATAACTATATAGTTTGGGATGGTTAGGTAATTGCTGCTTTATTTTTATTCTGTTTGAGTGATAATAGATTGTTTGGCGTATCACCGTCCATTAGCTCCCCTTACATATGTTTAAATATGAAATTACTGAATCTTCTGAATCAATTTTCCATGCTAGAAGAACAAAATATCTACTTGGTGGGTATTTTATTGTGTCTTACTGTATCTTTTAAGAATGTGTGAACAGCAGGCAATTAAAGCAAACCCACTGAACTCTTCCTCATATTGAACAGATTTCCTAAGGTTGCAGCCTTGAATCTACTGACAGCAATATGAGTATGACTGCATGTTGTGTTTGAGTCTTCAGTGATGAAGCAGAAATGCAAAGTGAGGTCTGCTTTTAACTTTTTTTTTTTTTAAGGTACATGTACATACTAATAATCTCTACTGCATCTGCTGAAGACGCACACGTGCAGAAAAATGTGTATTACACTATAGCTGATTTTGTGGCGAGTAATATTTACATCTTGAGGGAACAGGTTGAATAATGGAAATAAAGGAATTGTGCCAGCAATAAATTATCCGGAAGACTAAAAAAGAAATCTGATTCTGTCCCGCCTCCCTAAGATACTTATGGGTTTCTCATAAATATTCCTTATTGAATATTTATGGTTCATAATATGGATATATTATACATAAGGATAGCTTTCAATATCCAAGTACAACTGGTACTGAAAACCAACACTGAATTCCTTTGTAAGACCTGATCTCAGATGAATGTGCGTATTGAAATCCAACTTAGATGCGTGGTATTTCTGGAATAATATTGGGCAGGGAGAGTTCTTTCCAGAAGTTCAGAAATGCCCTGTAATGATTTCTTTGATCTGGTCAGTGCCTGTTGTGAAATGTAATACAGGTTTGGAGGAATAATTCAAAGGTGGTTATTATTTTGTGCTGTTTCGTCCTCATTTTTTTATGCTTTTTGTGAAATAAAGAAACCAGTAAAAAGGGAGTTTTGTATAAATAGTATGCTTTAGTACTATGCAAATAGTTCATAATTTAAATAGTGTAGAGGCATGTGTATGATTATGCATGCATCTTAATGGGGCTTTTTCACACTGACATTTCTTTTTAGGGTTTTGCTAAAAATATAGTGGAAGATCTCTAAAGAAAAAAATGGTTGCTAGCCTTTGTGAAGCAAGAGAGGTTTGTGCAGAGATGCAGAATACTTGTTTCCCTCACACTACAAAGAATGGTATGTGAAAGTGCTCAAGGGTGTTCATCAAATAATTTGAGTTAATGGATGGCATGAAACTTGCTCACGTATTTCTTTCCTCATTAGCACATAAATAGTGTGGCAAGGCTTTACTGAGTACATCATCCTTGCTTGGGCCCAGTTTTGTGAAGTTCAGCCGAGAAAAGCCTTTCATCCTTCCCAGGAGACAAGACAGCCTACTGCTGAACCTTGCTATTTAGATTTCACAAGATTTCTCCTTCAACTTAACAGTTGTCCCTTCCCAGCATTAGCTAAACTGGACTATCTTGCTTTGTCTTTGCTTCTAAGGGCAGCATAAGGTGTGCCTGAATAAGGGGTTCACTAGTGTATTTTGGGGTTCGCTAGTGTATTTTAGGGTCCACAGAGTCCCACCCTACTGAAATGGGTTCCTTCCTTGAGAAGTGCATACTCCTGATCCCTCTTCAAAGCAGAGGTCTCCTGAAGTTGTAAAATGCTGTACAGCTAGAGGTGCTTTGCATCCTAGCCTCTTTTTTTCCTAAACACTGCTAATGTGATGAGGAGGGCTGGGAGCTAAACTTACCATCTCCACCTCCTTATTTCTCTTGGTACAGCACTGACAAAGAACTGTATAAACATCTTTAGACAAAAGTGGGAAAAGGTTGAGGGGAAAAGCAGATATAACCAACACCTGTGTGAAAAGTAGCAGAATTAATGTCTTTCGCTTATTTATGTAAAATATGTAGTATGTAGTTAAGCTAGTGTGTGCCCCATCTGTCAAGTAAGTTTGATCACTTTTGATCTGAACATAATGCAATCAGAAGGTTGCACAGATCTGCACCATGGATATTTTTTTTTTCTCCTCCTTCCAATCAATCTTGAAGTTAACCAAGTGTTAGGTTAAGGACCAGGCTGTTGAAATACAAGTGGTGGAAGCTCAAAGACATGATTTCTCATGTTCTGGTAAAGGTGACGGGCTTTTCCCAGTACAGTCTAGCCAAACTGGGCAAACATGAATATGAGCATACAACAATGTTACTATCAATGTTTTTCCATAATGATCTGTGTGATAATAAGAAAAACTCAAAATTAATTCTGTTCTGCTACTTTTTCCCGTTGTGGCTTAGTACTACTTGTCAATGGTGAATCACAGGACAGGTTATATATGTTAGCTAGGTAGCACTGTCATTTTTTTTTAGGCTTGTGGCTGGTGGTTTTTTAGGCTGGGCAGTGGTGTGGAGCAATCCTGAGCTTGAATATCTCTATAGTGTGATCATCTTCTTTTGCAAACTCAGAATAATCCCCCTTTCCTCTCTTAGATGCATATGCAGTAACTGGAGAATGATAGATTTGTGATATGCCAACAGATGAGATGTTGCAATGTTTTAGAGACTAGAACATGAAGAAACCAGATGTAGCAAATTAATATTCAGATCCAACAAGATAGCTGTGATGCACCGTCTTCACTGTCAGTGTCAATGTTTGTGGACATGGAAACACACCTGGTCCAAGCAGGGTTAACTTGCTGCATCAGCAAGCTGTAACAGGAAAGAGGAGGAAAGGGTGCCTCATACGCTGATGATCATCATTAAGAAGATACATTCTGAAGGTCAACTGGGTTGGTTTTTATTTTTCCTTTTCAAGTGAGACCTCAAGTAAAATTTTTCAGTTTATTTACAACTCATTTTTGTAACTACCTTTACCTTCAATTTGGCTGTTTGAGTCCAGAGCTCTTAAAGTGTCTTAGAATTGTGTGTGGTAAGAGTTTTATCATATGCTAACTCTGACATCACCACATGAGTCACACTAGGGCATCATCCTGAAACAGTGCATGGTAATAGCTCAAGGAAATTTCAGGGAGAGTGTGTTCTGCTTCTGTTGATTCTTGATTCCAAAGCTTTTGGGTGTGACAAGTCTTAGAAACATTGCAAAGGTTTGATTTGAAAAGGCTTTTTTTTAATCTGAACATCACCACTGCTTTTTTGTGACTGTACGCTGGTAACAACAGCTGATGCTGTTTGTGTTATATTGCCATCTATATGGAAGGTTGTGCAACACTTTCCATTTTAAGACTGTTTCAGTTGCTTATTATGTTGCCAACATTCAGCTGTTTGGGCTGAAATTTTCCATGCTGGGCGTCTCCTTCAGGGTGAATTTCTTGGGAAAGTTTCAGTAAGAATACTTGACCCATTCCAGGGAATGAGAGGAAGGGGAAATACTATATTTTGCTCATGTTTATTAAAGTTGCTGCAAGCACTTGATTCAGAAATCATTGCACTTAGGGACATGAATTACTAGGAGGATGAAAGAGCAAGGAAAGAAAAAATGGGAGTAGAAGAGGTTTTTTTCTAAGGAGTGGGCTCCTCCCTGATGTTATGAACCATCTGCAGCAAAGCACACAAACCTCATGCTTTTCAAAACAGGATCAATGAATGACTGGGAACTGAATTATTCTTGCTTCACTGCACCGATGTGGTATATTGGATTTGGAGAGAGAGGCTTATGAAGTGTAAACACCATCCCATGCAACAGGGAAGACAACAAAAATTGTGTAGTGGTGGGACTGGAGGGGCAGAGTTATGCAGTTAAGGGCTGAAAATAGCAGAGGTAGATTTGCTCAGCAAGGAGATGGATGTGAAGACGGTGAGAGAGACTATTAAGCAAGGGGATGGGGTTTAACCTAAGTGGCCTTACAGCAGCCTTTGTTGGTTACAGTTCATTTTCTCTTTCCCACACATCTTGTGCATTTAAATGAGGCAGGGAAAATTGTATGCAATCATGTAATTTAGAGACCAGTATTCAACCTTAATTCCAGCATGTTTCATTTCTGAGCACTTGATGTTGCAACCATAATGTACTTTCAACATGAAAATTAAAGCCTTTGTTGGAAATGTCATTCTATACCCATCATTAAGATGCTTATATTGTAAGCTTTGAAGAACACCACATAGTTAGGTACAAGTATAATACTGTATCTCAATTAAAATACCGAAAAATGTTTTACTTTAATCGATTTAGACAAGTTTTCATTTCAAAACCATATCACTGCCAGTGTCTCAGCAAACTTATTTTGGGGAGTATTTGGATCTGAAAATTCCATACTTGAGGTATCAGGAACTGAACTTCTCAACAGACTGCCTTCTATTTCTCTCAGGTTCACTGTGTAGACAACAAATGATGTTTTGGAATATTATCCATCGTGCTTAGCCCAAAAGGGAATGAGTTAAAAGGACAGGGAGAAGTTTCAGCTATAACTTCAAATTCTGCTAATTTTTATGGGCTTCAACCAGACTGGTTATACCTCAATATTATTTTAACATTGTTATTTGTGGCTCAGCTTATTAAATAGCAGTGTTCATGCTGCTGCTTTTAATATCTCACAGTTGAGGTTATCTTCCAAGTTTTCAAGGATTTATAATGCTGCCATAACATTTTCTTAAGGAATAAGGCTTCCCATACAGAAGCAAGCATACAGCGTAGTACAAATTCCAATCACAGGGAATTAGACGTTTCCTAGTTAAAGGAAAGCAAATGTGTACTGAATGCCCATTTTATTAAGATCTTTTTACTACTTTTCTTCTTGAGTGAAATTTAGACTTCTGTTTGGGGACTGTTTTGTCAGTAATATCTGCACACTTGTTTAGAAAAGAGAAATTTAAAACAGAACTGTTACTATGGATATCTGCTTTTTAAATATTAACTTCATAAAAATGCCATATCCGGATTTGACATGATGTATGGTCTCTGTTCAAAGAAGATAAGCTGTCATGTCATATACCTGTTTATTAATGCCTGCAGATTGTGTGTTGATGTTATGTATCATGGCAAAGATCCACTTATTAATGCCTTCGTGGTATGGATGAACAGGATGCATCTTTATAGCTCTAATGGTACTTAAAATTTTATGCCACAGGTTTTTGACCCTGTGTTAAAGTACACAAACCTGTCTTGAAAAAGAGCTGTTTTTTTGATATCTAAGCCAAAGGGATTTTTTGTGTTTGGCATAGCTGCCTAAAGCCCCAGTTTTTTCTTTCTCTTTTCCCTATGCACCCCTACTGTTCCACAAGAGCTGTTTTTTCTCAGAGGTCTCTCCATAAGCGCAGTCAGGTTTGGACTCAACAGCCATTTGAATCTACCCAGCTTCTACCCAAACAGCACATGTTGTGAGCAGTCACAAAATGTCAGGTTTCTATGAAACGTAAACAAAAATAGTGATTCATATTATTTAAAATGTTGGTCGGGGCCCAGAAAAGAAACTGGACTGTCTTACAGCACCATGTTGCGGATGCTGTGACAGATATTATATATTGCTGTGAGACCCAATGTGACCTGGTGGTCATGTTCAGTGCAGTTGCTGGGGTGGGGTGGTCTACAGAACCAGTTTGTCCAGCCAGCCAGTGGCCTGGTCCTTCATATATAAGGTGAGGATATAAACTGCAGGCCAGATGATTGGTGTGGCAGTATTCCGTCTGCCTCCCTGTCCTCATGGTCTGCTGCTCTTCCTCGGGAGCTAAAGGTGGATCTCCTAGTCCTCTCTTGGATTCTGGACATGTGGCAAGATTTGCTTCCATGTTTTCTCATAGTATAAGCGACATGAAGACACACAGCAGGCAGTTCAGTCGCATAGCAAATACAGTTGCTGCATGACAAGAAATTTGGTAGAGTGATGGGTTGGCCCTGGCTAGCAGCCAGATACCCACACAGTTGCTTGTTCACTCACTACTACACCCCTGGCCCAAGCAAGATGGGGGAGAAAATAGGAGCAGAAGCAAGAAAACTCATGGGCTGAAATAAAGGGAATCACTTACCAAGTACTGCCATGGGCAAAACAGACTCGACCTAGGTAATTTAACTTAATTTATTGCCAGCTAGCATAAATATTTAATTACTGATTTGGGTATTGGTTATTGGGAAACAAAATTAAAACGCTAAAACCCTTAGGGTGAAAAAAGCCACCTTTCCTCCCTCTTTTCCAGGCTTATTTCATTCTAGACATTTCTCCTCCCCTGCTGCTGCTGCAGCCCACGCTCAGTCCCCTCAGCGAGGCAACGAGTGCTGCAGGGGTTGGGGCCAGGTTATAGCGGTTTCTCTCTGCACGCCCATGGGCTGCAGTTGCCTCCAGCGGTGTACCTGCTCTCCACCATGCAGCATCTCCTACTCATCTGACCTTGTTATTCTCTCCTACCCTCTGTTGTTTCCTCCTCCGTTTCCTCCTCCTCTTTCTCTCCAGCGTTTTCTACCCCTCCTTAAATACATTTTAACTGAGGTTGCACCAGCTCCCCTGATGGGCTCAGCTGTGTCTGGGTGTAACTTAACTTTTTATTCTGTATCACGTGCTAGTGTGTATTGTTTTATTCACTGACAGGTGTAGTTTGTACTTTAGCATGAAGGACAGAGGACTTGTATGGACAAGGTGATTCACTTTAGCCTATATTCTTAGGAATCCTTCAGGATGGCTGCTTATGCAGGGGAGGGAAAAGGCAAAGGATTAAAACATTGCTTGAACGCTAAGCACAGAGCCGCAGAGATGCTGTTGTGGGGGAATGCTAGTCCTTTCAAGTGAGGGTTAATACAGGTGCCAGCAATAATGCTTTGAATGTCAGCATAATGCAGTACCAGGTGTTCTGGTATAACTCTGTGTAGGCACTTGGAATAAAAGTGGTCTTTTTCACTTCAGGTTTTCTTTTTTGGAAGGAATCAGAATAAAAGTGAAAAATCTATTTTTATTCCAGGTGAGAGAACCAGTGCAAAAACTTGCACTGCTAGAATTACTGCCCTACTGGTGCACACCTTGCATTGTGCTGGTAGAATTCCCTCTCAGCATCCCGCAGAGATGAATGTTGAGTTGCGTTAGGCCTTCAGCAGCACGTGCCAAAGCTCTACAGAGAGACCTCATTTGGTTTTCAAGAGTTGGGAACTTGAGGAATTGCAGTTTAATTAGACATCTTTTATGTCAGGCAACACTGACTAAAATCTTTTTAAAAGCATGTGATTATCCTAAGTTGGAAGTAATGTATATACACAATGTAATTCATACTATCCCTTTCACCTTCAGATTCGATACATTTGCCTGTAACATTTTTATCCGGTTTAGCTAGTTTTTCACAGAAGGATTGAATGTAGTTACTGTAAAGGTTTGAGTATAGTTATTTCATTATTGTGCGCAATGCTGATCTCTGGTTGGAGTTTAAAAAACTTGTAAGTTTACACATGATGCAAATGTCTAATTTAAGTTCTACTGAAATCAGAAGCAAATGGCCCATATCTTGAACACTGGAATAAAGCTGTTGATGGAGAAGTTTGTAGTATTGAAATCTGTGCATTGCAGGGGAACTTGCCGTGGCTGAGTTTGAAGCTTCGTATGGTCACAGAGAGCAAAAAATACTTCACCTAAAGCTTGCGAACAGTGTTTGAAGCCTCTTATCCTCATAATTGTCTTTGTTCTAGATTTATGACTGATGCAGCTCGACGTGAGCAAGAGTCTTTGAAGAAAAAGATTCAGCCAAAACTCTCTTTGACTTTGTCAAGCACAGTGTCCCGTGGGAATGTATCTACTCCACCTCGCCACAGCAGTGGAAGCCTTACTCCTCCAGTCACCCCTCCAATCACCCCCTCCTCTTCATTTCGCAGTAGTACTCCTACAGGTAAGCACCTACAGTTTGGTTTATCTCAAATAAACTAGCAATTTTGCTCATGGCATTTGGAGAACAATAGACATACTGTGGCATTGAGAAGAAGAGCCACTAAAAATAAAACAGAAAAGCTTTGGGCTCTTTTATTTGCATTTGGTTTGCACTTTGTAAAATGTGTTTGGGCATTTGTTTCCAAACTCCTTGCTAAAGCAGAGAAAGGCACTAACTTTAAAAATCACAGCTGAAATTATTATACAAAGAAACTAACCTTACCAGAAATACCAAATGTGCAAAAGCCCCCCCCCCCCCCCCCCCCCCGATGTATCAGTAGGAGAGCTCTGCGCATGGTATGGTGCCCGTTTAAGATACAAGTAAAAGTGTTTGAGTGTTTGGGATCTTCCTCTCCACCCCTCTTTTATTGTGGGGGATTGAGTTCATAGATAACTAAGCAGACAGCCATTTAATGTTTTAGTATTAATGACTAAATGGAAAACTCATAGCGGTCCTTCTGACACTTTCTGGAAGTTCTGAAATGAATTGATTGTTAAGTATGTCCCTGGATATGAAAAAGGGAAGCATGCTGAGAACAGCTAAACGATAAAATCACAATGTAATTCAGAAAATTTTAGAAGATTTTCTTAATTACCTCCTATGTGAAACAAACTGATTCATTTCCTTGACATCTGATAGATGTCAAGGAATTACTGCTTTCTTTTGTTTTTGTAAAACTTCTGAGAAGGCTAATTCATGATGTGGTCAGTAGTATAACTTGGCATTATTTGTCAGGAACATTGGTTAGCGATATACTCTTTGACACATATTCCATCAAATATTAAAGAAAAAAAGCCAGCAGCTGTCTATTGAAATACTTTTATTTTTATTGTTTATATGTTTCAAACTTGTCGAAGTTCTCAGAATGTTACTTTACTTGTAGTTAAGAGAATCAGCTTGTTATGGCTAACTGAGTACCTGGGAATCCTGCCTGCCAGGTTATAAATAATACCAGCTTCCACTTTCTGCACCCTCTGTTCCAAGTTCCCCGTTGGTGCCCTGTTCCAAAGTCAGGGTTTGTAATAGCCTGGTAGCAAAAACCACATACTCATTCTTGAAGATTTTTTTTTTTTTTTACTTAACTATCAACTCAGTTGCACTTCAGCAGCCTCAGCCCAGAATTTCCATTTTTGTCATCTTAAAAAGTTTTTCTGAACCTAAAAGAAGCATTGAGGTTTTTCTGATAACTACATAATTTTCCCCAGTTGCTTGGCATAGGATTTTGTCCTCTGCAATGGTTCTAACTTGCATAGATGAGGTGCTCAAGAGTCATGAGGTGGCTGAGTTTCTGTCAGTGCGGTGCCTCAGAGGGAGCCCAGCAGACTCATTTTAGATGTGCAGCTCAAGTGTGTGTTATTGGCTGATGCAAATCTTTTTCCCTCAAGTGCAAGTATATATGGCAATTGTCTAGCAAGGTGATAAAACCAAGGACAGTTAGGCAAGATCTGTTTCAGGGAACAATTTAGAGTATGTAAATCATACGGCATTTCGGCCTCGCAGTGCCTACGTTCTCAAGCTCTACAGGCATACCCTCCACTGCATCCAGTGAGGATGAAGAATATTGCTGTATCCCTTCTCTGCGATCCTGTTTGATTTGTACTCCAAACAAACTCTTGTTAACTTGTCTTGGAATACAGATAAACATGTATGTTGTGGTAACTTAAGAAAACAAAGAGGCAGTTTCTCCTTAGTTGCCTGAAAGGGTGTCAGCTGGGTTGGTATTAAATATTTGTTATAATCCAAATATAACCGTTATTCTCATCCTCCTGTAGACCTATACTTTGTCAAAAATAAAATGGGATTGCTCTGACCCAATCTATTAATGAAAAAATCTCAATTCCCATCTCAGATGTTTGATACTTTATTAGGGTACCAAACTTCAGCAGTGTGCCTGGCATCACTGTTACTGCACAAGGTGTAACTCCAAGATGGTGCCGCTTTAGATGCCAGAAAGAAAGCATGCGTTACGGGCTAGCGAGATGGCATACAAGTATATGTGTCCCTCAGCAGAGAGTGTCTGTCCTATATGGCTCTTCGCCTTTTTTGTTTGAGGTGGAAAGCAGGATCTTCACTAATCTTTTGGGTCCCATTTTCTGTGTGCTGTCCTCCCTTTAGGTATGCTGCTTGTCTTAGCTTTCCTAGGTGTGGGTAGTCTTATCTTGGGTGAAGCCAGCAGCTGCCTGAATCCCAGACACCTTTGTGCACGTCCTTACAGCTAGGTCCTGCCGTTTCCTGATCCTGTTAAACTACTGTTGTCACCTTTCAGTAAAGTGTAATTTCATATAATGATCTCTCATTCACGGATTGACCAGACTCGAACCCACTTAGCTTGTGAAATTTGATAAGAAACAGTTCAAGGTGGTTTGGCTGCAGAGAGTGGTTAAGTTTTGCAGTAAAAATCTATGCCAAAAGACTACGGGCCAAATTCGCAGACAGACCTGAGCAGCTTCCAAGCTGACACACATACATGCTGCAAATGTTGCATGCATATGTATAGCACCTTCTGCGTAAATGAGATTATTCATGTAGCGGCAGAAATACTCACCAAAGAAGTGTGCTCTTTAAGGCTCTTCTCAGGTAATGAGGCAGACATGTATTTATCTGCAGACTCTGTATGTGTTAGTCCCCTGAAACGGCCCGTTTGTGGTTTTGGTAGGAAGTAGAAATGCAGCAGTTAATTTTCTGTGCCTCCCTTCTGTTCCCTCAGTGGTGACTGGCATGTGCTCTCTGCTTACATTTGGCTTTTTGTTCCCTCTCCTGTAACAAGTTTTCTCTTCTTCTTGAGACCTGCATCCTCTAATGGTTGCAGAAAGTTCACTTTAAAAATTTGTTCCAGTTTTTGTTTTAACAATAGTGTCTCCTGGGAGACACTGTTTAGTAGGCTTAATGCTCTTGTTAGAGTTTGCAGGCGGGATTTAGCAAAAGAAATGGCTTCCATCAGCAATACAGGCTCCTTAGGGTGATAGGGCAATACGGCTAAGTAGCACCAGCACATAGCTTATTTTGGAAAGATGTTAACAGTCTGCAAACATTGAAATGTCCCTTTATTTAAGGAGCGCTCAATTAAGTCACAAAACTTATGTTGCCTTTATTTTGAAATGTCAATTTTAAACCCACAAAACTAATGAAGTCTAGTTATGGATAGAAATGGGGCTGACATTGCATCTTTAACATACGCTGTTAATTTTTTAAATGTTTTCATACATCTGTGTGGCTCACAGATGAAATTTCTACCCCTGACTTCCTGGCTTTTGAGTGTAAGTCAGAGCATTGATGTTCCTTTGAAAATTAGGATATCTCTTCATACTGGAAAGCTTTAAGAAAGAGTAAGTGATAGTAACTTATTGGTAATTCCTTATCAAAATAACCTGGTCCCAATTTTAGTTACAGAAGTAATTCATAGTAATGAATCTCAGACTTAAAAATATATTAAAAAAATAAAACTATGCATTGAAGCAGTGCCAAAAATCATCTGAAACCACTGGTTTAGTTTTGTTTGTTTTTTCTTCCATATTTATGACTTTTTTTCCTTTTCCCTTTCCTTTTCCCTTTCCCTTTTTTTCCTTTTCTTTTTTTTTTTTTAATTTTTTTTTTTAAACAATTCCAGGCCTGGTATAGTAAATTTCAGCCTGGAGTGAAGTTTTGGCCTCCTTATAAATCCTAAAGCATGACTTTAATGCTACCAACTGGCTTTTTAATGGCTCAACCCTAAGTCTTGCCCACACCCAAAAAAAATCTAGAATGTTTTAAAACCTCATAATTAGCATTACATTTTGCTGTGAAGAAGCTGGCTCACAGACCTCCTTTCCTGTTTATTTTGATTTTAATAGATTACAAGTTATAACATTTATGCTGGTTTAATAGGTTTATAGACCTACTTACTGCCTGATCGTGTTGGGCAGTGGATGGCAGCCAGTCCTGGCAGCGAGCGTGGAGGATGCTATGGTTGGCTGGAACAGCTGCGGCCGTCTGTCAGTCCTTCCACTTGTAAAGGAGATGAAAGAGCAAAGTTTTCATGGGTGGTCATAGCTGACCCCATGGGAGAATTGGCAAGTCCCATTTTGATTTGCAGCTGTCATTTAAGTAGGTGACTAACTATTGGTTTATCTTATTAATTAGGATAAATGCCTTTCTGGGGAGTCATATTTGTGCAGTCATTTTTGATTGACTGCATTTGAAAGATTTTTACCTTTCCTTAATACGGCAAACTTCCTTGAAATTTCCCCTAACCCAATCTTAATATTTACAAAAGTGACCCCATTTTCTACCCACAGAAATACCTAACTTCTCAATCTTTTTTTCTTTCTAGTAAAAGATGAAAGTAATAATTAATTTTAATTTGGAGTAAGAAATACTTTGGATTTCTCCATTACTTACTTAGGATTGACCCTAACCTTTAAGGAATCTAAGATCTAATCAATGATGTTGTAATCAAATATCTCTAAAAATTCAGTACAGCACTATTTTAATGTCTAAAAAAACTAACAAACCATGAGGCTTTCAAGTTAGTGTTACTGACGTAGAAACCATTAAATTTCCCACCTGAGGACACTATTTGAATGATGATTTAGTAGATGTGTAGTAACTGAGTTTCAGCCAGTTAGAACATATGATGTGAAATGGGCCAATTTTTTTCTGATAAATCATATTAGTGGTGAGCCATGACTTTATATAATATGTGATTGAAAGACAGAAAATGAAATTCAATATCTTTTCAATAAAAAAAAATCAGTCTTCAACTAGTGTGTATTTTCAGAGCCTGGTGTAATTAGAAGTAATGTTGATACCATGTGTGACTGCATTCTTAAATAACTACAATGATTTTAAATATATTTGTGTTTGTTGTAGGTTTAGTTAAAAAACTAAAGAGAATCGTGTCCCATTTACATCATTAGGGAATATCTTCTAAGATTGTAATAGTTTATATATAAACTGTTATTCAAGAAAATTAATAGATTCTTATAACTCAAGACTATGAATCTTTTCTCTTATTCAGCTGGATTTTGTTCAGGATTTGAATGCAACTACTGGCAAACCCAAAAAACTTACAGCTTCCTTCTTGTGTTAATGAGTGTTCTTGCCACTGATGAAATAATTTAGAGTTTCATTGTTCCCTCTGTGGGTGACTAATTTACAGGGGTGGAATGTATGTGTATTACAACTAAAGAGCTCCTTTCTCCTCCTGCCAGAGGCAGCTGGGACTCAGAAATTAATCTGTAAGGATCCACCTTGCTTCTGGTTCATTAAGGACTTGTCTGTCGTGGGAGCTTTGATTCTCAGAAGCAAAGCACTGTGTGGCAGTTTATGAATTTTCCCAATAAACCTTGTTATCTCAAGTAATGTTATGTCAGTGACATGAGATATTGTTCCTATAATTCTGCCCTATAGCACTTGCCTTCATGGATAACTCATGAAGGAATCCCAATGGCCTCCTCGAATCTGTTCCCTTTTCTTTTTTAAGAATGCAAAAGTTGAAAGAAAACCACCCATTGTTTGCTGGTAAAAGCAATCAAAAATACAATGGTAACCAGCCATTGGAATTAGGCATTGAAACAGAGTAACAGGCATGCTGGAAACTAATATGGTTTAGATTCCAAATGTGTGTTTAATTTTTGTTACTTTAAGTTGTTTAAAAAATGCATTGTCTTGTAATGCAAAAGCTCATTCCTTTTCGTAGGTATCAAAGCAGCTAACATTTCAGTACAGTTTCCATATGTTATGCTTTCAACAATGAAGTAATCATATGGCAGAGACAGCTGTTTTGCAGAGTGTTTTAACAGCACGTTAAACAGAAACCAGCAAGAAAAAGAGATCTGCTCACCTAAGCGACTTAGTAAGTTTAAAGTGGACAGTAGAAATGTCAAATAACAGGGTTCCGTCCCCACCCCCAAATGCACTGAGGAATGAGGAGTTACGTGCTCAAACTGTTTTTGTTTATGGATGCGCTATTAATACATAGCCAAATTAATCTGAGTTTGTAGCAGAACTGCTATTTACATATTTGGCTTCTGTCAGCAGGTGGCATTTTTGAACTCCATATTAGGTTGAATCACAGTAGACTGTGAACCATTAAAATCACTATTAATTTTATAATCATCTGCAACAGCTTGGGGGTGCAATGCAGATTGGCTCAATACTGCTACAGCTAGAGAGAGCTCGCTGGTTTGAGGTGGACTTTTTTTTTAAGGATAGAGCACAGCAAAATACTATTTGATTAAGATTTTAAAGATGCTTGAAATTAGACTTTGGAGTCAGGACAAGTCAGTGGAAACAAGTACACATTACTGGCTTTTTGAAAATCGTGCTACAGGTTCAGGTCACGTGCTTAAGCACGTGATTAATGTTAAGCACCTAATACTGAGGAGGTGAATGCCTGACTTTGAGCACGTAACAAGCATTTTGTCAGACTGGAATGAAGTACTCTGCACTTGCAGAGTTGCAAGCTCAAGAATTCACGTATGTACAAAAGCCTAACTTCAGCCATTCACTTAAAAAACTCTTCACCCGTATTAGTGTATTGTAAATGCTCAGGTTTAATTATTACACCTTATGTTAATGTAGTGTAGTATCATGCAGATGTAATTGAAAAAATAATGAAAAGTAGAAATATGAGATCAAATCCCAGGGCTCTTATATTAAAGAGTTGCTGAGAAATGGGCTGAGAGTGCTACATTTTTGTGTGTTTGACTTATGGGGTGTCTTGCATAGTAAAGCACAAATCAACCAAGTTCTACTGCAGCTTGAAAAAACACTTTCAGATGTCTGAGGAACCATCTCAGTAGTTGTTCAGATTGGCAGAAATTTCTGCTTGCTTAATTGCCTGTTCAGAGACTGAAGAACTTGTATGCTATGTTTTTATTAAAAATTAGAGACATAGACCCACTCTTGTATAAACAGTATGGGCAAAAAACTAAGCCATACTTCTCAAAATGAAGACCAAATTCTGTTCTCCAACATAATGGAAGTTTGTCTGAATGCATTCAATATTTCAGGCCTGCAAGGTACGATAAAATCTGTGATAAAATACTTGAGGCAACTGTATTGTGGTCTGTGGCAAAAGTTTCCTCTGAGGGACTTCACTGGTGCCAGGATTTCACATTTCTGTGCAGATGACGAAAGAGAACTTTCTTTATAATTATTGGAGCCAACATGGTTCCATCTAATTGCAGGTTTGGGGGCCTATATTAATCCTGCATGCTAATTAATATATACCTATGTTTGCCCAGCATTTAGCAGTCTGAGGCACCTATTGTAACAGAGCCTTATGGGTGTTCTTGTAAAAAATAAATACATAAATAATAATCAAAAAAATAATGAATGGCATTGTACAAAACAGTTGATCAACATATGACTTAACTAGAATGTACGTGTGTGCTTAGACATGGTATGAGACTTTAACGCGAGCTTTTGGCTGGGGTTGTGGCTGAGCATGAATAATGCATAAAATCTGTGGTAGTTTCTAGTTTCTGCCTTAAGGAATAAAGCTATAGTAGAAGGTTTCCAATAACAATGAAAATAATAAGTAAAAGTGCAATTATTTCCTATAGCGGTTTTCTTAGCGCAGGTGGGATTTGTTCCCAGCAACAGCTAAAAGATGTTAATTTTTCAGCGCTAGATGCCCCATTCCTGTTCTAGGGAGCCAGGCTTTGACCTGGTACGTATTCGACTCTTTCCTCTAGTAATCCAGAGTGAAAAATGCTCAAGTGCTTGTCACTGTGCTTGACTAAGTGCTTCTGAAATAGATCTCTTTTTCTACCGGTCATCTGCTCTCAGGTGGCTGTCCAGGTTCCGTAGAGAAGCAAGAGTATGTATTCCGTTGGTTACTCACTGCCAAACCCAACCCAACCAAAAGACTTACGTTCCCAGAAGATACTGAAACTTAAGTTTGGAGGATCTTTGGAGCCAAGATGATCATGGTATTGCATGCGCAACAACCGTGCTGTTGTGTCATCTTGGGCGTGACTGCACGACAAATAATAATTACTAACTTAAAGCCTCAATCGAGCGGTTTGAAATTATCACGAAGACCAGGAACATTATCTTAGTCAAACCTGCACAAACTGGTGGCTCCAAGTACACCTAGACTGTATGGAAGGAACTGTATTTCGATGTCCCAAAGCAGCTGGAGGTCTCTTCTGCCGAGGGACCACTGCCAGGCTGCTGGAACTCTTGTTGCCTGTTTTCTTGATCAGTTCCGTGGAATTCTGATAATGCAGTGGCAATAACTTCCAGCAATGGACCAGTTTCTCATCATTACTTTTGGAGATAAACAATAACATCCTGTAGGAGCATGGAGGGGGCTGTAGCCCCTCAGTGTTGCTGAGGGTCAGGAGGGAAAGTGGCATAGATGTGCAGAAAGGGAAGGGGAGAGAGATTTTGCCTAAGAGATCTAAACAGGACAAGTGTTTACAGACAGAACTTTTCTGTTTAAGTTTTTTCATTTTCATTTTCAATCTACCAAAGAGTATCTTGATCTTTATCCTTTGTAGCATTTTGTTACATGCCATTTATTGAAATCTAGCTGTGTGATTACATGGCTACCTGCTCTGCAGTTTGGCTGGACCCCAGATGCAGGGCAAGGGTTGCCCTAGGCTTGACGGCTGGATCTCTTGCAAGGGAGGCCATGGTGCCCTTCTTTTTGTCCGCTAGGCAAAACTGGAGTCTTTAAGGACTCCGCAAACCCCAGCCCCCATTTGCCTTATGGGGGTTACCTGGTTTGTTTTACAATAGGTTTGAGACTCACCAAAGTCTCTCACCTCTTCCAGGTGCAGGTGGGCCAGGTGAGAGAGGAGGGTCAGTTAAGTGTTTGCAGGGAGCACAGGGGCCCCAAGAGAGCGTGACACTGGTTCTTTCAAAGTCCTGAGCTTTGGGGTATGGATCCTGGAGTATTTCTGCAGGGCTGTACTAGACAAGTCAACACATCCCATGAGCATCTTACTTTTCCAGACATTGGGGATTCCCACTGATTCAAAGCTTAACTTTGTAAAGACAGAGCAAAATGATAGGGATTCTCGTGTAACTAACCTCATCTATGGTTTTCACGAGGGCACGTATTATGATAACCTCCCCTTTTTTTAATTCCATCCTAAAATAACCTAAGTACAAGAAGGCCCATACTACATTCACAAAATGAAATTATTTAACAGTGGTGTTTACAACAATTGAAATTACTTTTGAAGTTAAAAGGCCATTTTTAAGTGTATATAGAGGAAAGTAAGATTGAAGTGAAGATAGCTGATGGGGGAAAATAGGGCTGTACTGTGGCAGGAAATACGTGAAGGCTTTTGGGTTTTTTTATTCACAATTGTTCTCATAGCTTCTCTCTGCATTTTCTATGTTTCTTTCTTTTCCTGCCTTATGGGTGCATTTCCCTTATAATTCTGTTCAATTTCTCATTTGCTTCTTAACTTGGCAGTAAAAATGTGTTGAGCCCAGTTTGCAGTAAAAATATGTTCTAGGAAGATTGACTCAATTGTCAGATTCTGTGCTTTCCAGTAGAACTCTGAATCTTGCCAGAGGAGAAGGCACATCAAAAATTTAACATTGCATCTTAATTACCTCATCACACTCACTACAGGTAGCTTTACATGTAACACCCTCTTTGTTGTACTTCATCTTCCCAGCCCCTTCAGAGCATTCTTGTTTGATACAGACATAAATTGCACTGGCAATTGTAAAGCTACTGTGCTGTAGGATTGTATTTTAGTTGCACATACCTGTAATTAATTGTATGGGAATTTTCACAGTATTCTCCCCAAGGAACAATTTCATTGAAAAGTAACAGAGTTGTCTAGACTATAGCAACTCATAAAATCATCACTAGTTTTGGGGTTTGAGCTACAAAGCGGCAATAGAAACATGGCTTGTAGATTTAAAGTACTTCCAAGCACAGGAACTGTTTTATAATCCCCATCGTAGTAGTCTAACCTGGCAAACTTTTTAACAGGGTGGAGAACAAAAAATGTACAATAAGCTTAAAGTAAAGATTATCTCTGTGCTAATTTGTGATAGCTTTTTTTGGTGCAGAACCACACCCACTGTACATAGACCTTTCTTCCCCCAAATATGTAGAAGAATACACATTTTGTAGAAGGCGCATTGTGCCTGCCTTTCACAGCTTGTGGCATAAAAGGTTTAACGTAGGAACAGCATGACAGTCAAAAAGGAGCTTCAGTGGTTCTGGGTAACAATGACTGCGTTTGTGTTTGTGTGTTTATTCTGCAAAGGCCAACTGGTGCAACAATTATTTTTTTTTACTATTTAGCTTTAAAGTAATCTGCTAAATTACCTAGAAAATTACTAATTGAAAGCACAGATTTTTTCAGAAAGTTGGAAACTGTAGTTGGGCACATGGAAATTTTACGTGCTTATTTATATCACGTATATGTATATGCACGTGTGTGTGTGTATACATATGTATATATAAAATACTACACTGCAAGATTTAACAGGATTTGTACCATTGTAGTGCCCTGAGAACTGAAAAAATTGCTCTAGCTGTACGAGTGCTGTATGTCTGCATACTGAAAGCAGTTACGGTTTTCAACGAGTTTTTATAGTGCCTAGCATTGAAAAAGCATACTTACTTCGGCCAGAACTTCAGTGTACTGAAGATGGTGAAACTTAAGCAAATGTTCGAGTTTTCCTTGCATTGTAGCCAAAGCAAATCCAAAGTAGAAAAAAGCAAAGACTAACATACCATTTCATACTCAATGACTTCAAACACAGAGAGGTTTATTTCACAGGGGAAGCTGTGTGAGTCCATATGAGCCAGTCAATGACCATCAAAATGATGTAAAATTATAGGGAAAACAGGGTGGTTTGTAGCTTTTGCGTATTACCAAGTGAACTAAAGGCTATGAAACATTTGCCAACCCCCAAAACTACATATTCTCTTGTCTGTTTAGTACTTGTGGCCTGGCAGGTGAAAGACATCATCCTAGTTCTTGCTGAAGATGAAGGCTGGTGCTTTGTCCGTGCTAGCATAGGGTCCCTCTTGTAAGGTTTTTCCGTGTATAGTCAGACAGCATCGTTCATGGCAGTTTCTGAGCACTTCTGCCTCTAATGCCAAAGGATACAAGAAGCCAAGGAGCAATGGAAAATAACAACTTGAAAAGTACTTTCATTTCAACCTCAGCCCAGTGATAATATCATCTGAAACACTGAAACAACTCACACCTGCTAACATATGTTTTATGTACCTGATTGAAACAGTGATAGCCTCAAAGAAAGGTCTGTGACAGCAGACCCGGCACAGTGCGGATTTTATTTTATCAGTGTCTTTTAAAAAAAATAATAAAGGAAACACGATGCCCCACTGAATGCGTTCTTATGTTTGGGTGTTAAAAATGCATTTCGTTCTCATAAACACAAAGTAGGACTAATTAAAAAACATAACTGATCTTTTGTGTAGATTTTTTGTGTAGGCAGGATGACAAAAGCCTTGATTCTGGCTCAGAATAGGCCAGTATATAAAAAAACTAAAATTGGCATTTTAGTCCTTACTGAGTAATTCTGAGTATTGTCATTAGGACTATCTTTCAAATTATACTGATGGAGTTTCTTAAACCTAGATGCTCAGAGCATTTAAAAGCAGGTAGAGAGAAGTGGTAGGTATGTTTTTGTGCAAAATAAATCCTCCAACCCATCAGTGCGTCAAAGTAGAGAATCTGCCATTGCCTCCATCGTTGCTGGTCAGGGGTTTGTAACCCTCCTGGGGCTCATAAGCATGAAATCCCCTCAGCCCAAAGCTGCTGAAAGAGCGCTGAGCTGCCCTGGGTCTCTGGAGCTCTGCTGCACCCTGGTCCTCCATGGGCAGCTGCCACAGGATCCCTTTGGTGTGCTTCAGCCCATTCACACGTGAGGGTCTAAGGTCCAGCCCAGGAGCATCCTGGAAATCCCCACGTTTTAATTCAGCTGAATCCTGCTGAAATCAGTGGTGCTCTTCGTGTGGGGGATGCTGCCTGCACAGTGATAGCTGCACAGTGCCTGGGACTGGAGCCTGGTCCTAGCTCGGTGCATCCTTGCTGGCATTCTGCGCTGATTAAGGCAGAGCGCCCAGCAGTCGCGGTGGGTAAGGACTGTGTGCATTAGCAGTTTTATGGCCTGTATGTAAGTGGCTCAATAGCTTTTGTACAGCTGTAAAGCATGTTCAACCCAATGGTATAAAACACATCTCGAATGTATTTTCGTAGCTTCATAAACCGTAGTTCATTTATGTAGGTACTTTTTATTGTAATCCTTTATCTTAAACAGGAAGCTGTTTCCTGATACCATTTCTATTTTTGTCGTCTTCTTTATGAAAAAAGGGATAAAGAAGAGAAAAGAAAAACTACCTTTTTCTTATGTGCACCAAGAGAGTCCTTGAGTACAGTAATTGTGCCCTTAACTTGTATTTTTGTATTTCTAACCTCAGAATGCAGGGCTAGCAACTAAAAAGCCAAAATAACATTAATTATGACTGTTCTTCGCTGTGGTTTTTGGAGTATAAGTTTGTAACAGATGTTTGGGGGGAGAAGAAGGGGGAGGAAGGATGGATTGTTTCTTTTTCTCAGCCCCAACTGGTTTTAATTCTTTCTTGAACATTTTGAGAATATCTTTAAACATTTGCCAGAGTTCAATTAACATCCTGTGACTGAAGGTGGAAAATGTCCTACTTTGTTTTTCTTCAAACATATACCTGCTCTTGCTGCTCATGCCAAAGCCAGAGAAAGAAAGGATTCCAGCTGGCATAGGTTTTATTACTGTTACATTAATTTGCAGGTTAAGCCTCCAGTGGGGAGGGGTCTGCTGGATTGATTTATTTATTTACTTTTTTTATTTTTGTGATTTTAAGAAAGTGCTGTGTAAAACATTGCCATTTAATTGCAGGAAGGTTTTTCTCTTTTTTGGTGAGCATTTAACAGCTTATTGTTTACATGGAGTTGTAGAAACCTAGTTTTAAAATATGTTTAAAGTAGAGATTGTGTTCTTGGGTTTATCATGTTTTTCCTGTACTACATATAAACAGAAGATTGTACATTATTGAAAGCCCTTTTTTGTGGAAAACAGGATTGGGGAAAAAAGTTTATATAAGAATGCAAAATAACTTCCCGAGACTATTGGCGCAGTGTGACCATAAAACCTCAACAGCACATTGTGCAGTGACATTATAACAATTTGCTTTAGCACCTCTGCAGCGTTCTCAGAAAGTCCTGTTCTACAAAACACATGCCGTGGTATCAGTTGACTGTTTTTTTCCAGAGTCAGTTCTTTACATGCATGTTTTTGTGATTAGTTGCTGTTTTGCAAGTAAAGTAATTGGAAGTGGCAATTTTTTTTTTTTCTTATTTGGCTTATTACATTTTTTATTTGCATACATTTATACATTCAATAAGTTGTAACATATCTGCTTATATAGGTGTGCAGGCGCCTTTTAGTGGATTTATAATCTCTGGGTTGGGATTTTCTGTGCCTTAGTTTTAAAGACTGTTCTTTCCTATACCGATATGAAGATACGGGTACATCAAAATAGGAAATGGCATACAATTGCTGCTAAGGCCAGATGAGAGTCCAGCTGCTCTACCAACCCCTGTATTGGCTCTGGAGGACTACTTTTTTAAACCTGAGCGTTACTAGTTTTGTTTCTCTTGTAGCCCAAGACGGAGAGCAGACCTCACGTGTAAGTAGTTCCCAATTTTTCTGACAGTGCGTAAGAATATATAATACTAATGTTATACTAATAGTACTTTAAATAAAAACCTTTATGTATATTTTGTACCTTTATCATTTTAGCCTTTTACCACCAGGATTTTAGGGTCATTTCCCATATAGGCTAGCTCAGCTGCAATCATTCTATACCAAAATACAGTATATTCAGTTCTGCGTTTTACCTATAGGATCTGAAACATCTGTGTGCTTTCCAAAGTGTAATTGAATATATTTTCAGTCACTTAAAATTCTTCATGTGCTTACATTGAGCATTGAAACGAAAACTAAAGGTGATTTGAAACGTTGGACTTGACCTATCTACCATAGCATTTAAAACACCAACATTATCCGTGGATTGGGTGCATAACTACTTGTGGGTTCATCCTGTTTGAGGTACCACCCTCCAGAACTGCTTTGCAAAGTACCTTTTCACACTGTCTCTGTCACTGTGCAAGTTTCAGTTGCCAGTTGTGTGGTGACTGTGAGAAGGAGTTGAGGGTGTCCAGAAACATCCACCTATATCCTTGCTTGCTTAAATGTTCCCTTCTTTGGTGTAGCAGACCCTACTGGCTGAAAGTTACTCTTCAAATGATGCAAACAAACAAGGAAAAGTATATTTTTTTTTTGGTCTTAACTCATTTTCTCTAGTGCTTTTATAAGTACCTTGTGCATAAAAATAGTATTAAAAACCATATTGCCTTTTGTATTTGAATCCATATTCGCAGCATTACATGAGGTACATTTTTAAAATTCTCTTGATGGTTATTCACTAACTGAGCCTTGCTTCATCCAGAGACAATAGAAAGTTAGTTCTTCCGAGTAGTGATAGTTCCTAAACAGCTTGTTATTTAGCGCTTGATACTTGGTCTGAGCTAGGGGAGGACTGCAAGGATGGGTGGTTTCTCCAGAAGATGTTTTTCTGGCCTGATCCTGCTCTGGCTAGTGTCGTAAGGAAGAGTAGGATGGTGGCAATGGCAACGGCTGAAGTGCAAGATGAGGGACGTGTTGCTGGCGTGAGTGTGTGTAAGAGCAGCCTGGCAGCAACCGCTGCAGACCACACAGCCCGTGGGACCTGCTGTGCAGGGCTCAGCACAAGGCCAAGTCAACAGTAAGTTGCAGTTGCTATTTTGATGGCTCTTTTGTGATCGTGCAGAGGGATGGAGGTCTCTGCCAGCCTTGGCAAGTGCCCGTTTGACAAACCATAACCATCTCAAGCAGCTCCCTCGAGTGACAGCAGAGCTGCCAAGCATGCGGTTGGCTTTGAGAACAGATTTGCCTCTCCTCTTCCAGGAACGAGGTTGAGATACTTACTGGGATAAGAGAGAAAACTTTTAGCTGGGTGTACTTGTGCCTGTTGGCGGAAGGAAGGCTCCAGCCTTCACAGTGGTGAACCTACTGCTGGTGTTACGTAGGTGCTCAATCCAAACCCTGGCATTGCACTTGAAATTGGAAATACCAGTGTGCAGCGCTACACAGTGCTCTGCTTAAACCACTGTGGGGTTTCTTCAGTTGTATTTACATGTACATTTACACCACCTTTGTGGACATGAATGATTAAAGTATTTTTGAAAAGACAAGAAATTAATCAGAATGGACCTTTCAGAAAGGCTGGGAAGTACTTTTTGTCCTCTGAGTTCCCTTTTCCCCCTGCCCCCAAAACAAACAAGCAAGCGAAGGAAAAACCCTGGCTTAGTCTGTTTGGATGATCCAGGGTCTGAAATTTGTTGCCCGAGTAGACATTGTGCCACCCGTACTCAGCTCACAGCCGAGAGTTCTGCTGCAGCTTCTAGACTGGCATAGGAGCCGTGATGTATGTTGTTTAACTGTTTTGTATTTCACTGCCCCTAGCATTTATTTCCTGTGCTTTATACAAAGGAAGAATATTTCATCTTTAACTACTTGATACATCTTTGTATCAGCAATGAGTATCAGCTGTGGGAACGTTCTCCCTGCTGGTGAGCGTGGAGGAGACTGTGTGTGTCAGTGGGCACAGAGGGAAGAAGTTTGACAAATCCATAAATGTGCTTTAGTGTTAGACCAAAATTCACATAATATTAATAATTCACCTTTTTTATCAAGGAAGCTGTCATAGTGTATGGGAATGGAAACTTCATAACATAAAAAGTGCTCTCATAAAACTGTTTCTATGAAATACAAACTGCAAGTCCCGTGCGGGACAAAGTGTGAAGCTGAATTTTTATGAGAGATCATTGGAATTACCATGAACTTTTAGTGACACTAGCAATGTTGGTCCCCACTGTAGTAAGCTATTTGCTCATAGTTATTAATTGTATGCTTAAATGTATGCTTTCTGGTCACAAAAATAATTGGCAAGTATGATTTAGGTTTGTTTTTCTTCATGGGAGGAGAAAGGAAGGACTCGTAATGTTCTTGATCAGAGGTCGAGATAGATCATATTCATTGTAATAGCACGCACAGCTTGTGCTGGTTTTAATCAGCTTTGTCTTGTGCACCTGCTAGATTTAAGATTCATTCAAAGTTAAGGGAAAAAATCCTCTGTAGATCTCATGGTGGAATGAATTCAGTCACGCAAAAATCAGAATTTATTTTGGCTGCAGTGGTGTGAATACCAAATAAACCCCAGCAACATAAAAGATAAGGCTCCAGATTTTCAGCAGCGTAGCTGGGATGTTGTCTGTTGTAATTGTCAAATGATTAACTCTGCAAAACGTTTCTCAGCTATTTAAACTACTGACTTCATCTCCTGGAAAAAAGTAGTAGATGGGCATTCAAGAGGTGAGATCTTTGCTGCAGGATTAAGTGATGTTCTCGCTGATTTTGATAGCAAAACTGACTGAAAGAAGTAGAGCAAGTCTTTATGGTACAACTTCGCTTTTCATCACACTAGAAAGACTTGTTACCATGCAGGCAGTAATCATCTTCCCTTTTTGTGCATGTGTTTACTTTTGGCAAGTAAACTGCTGTGTTGCAGGCAGCCTTCTCATTTGTGACGGGTTGTCTTTAAATGCAGCATCAAAATTGAAAGAGAAATAACTTGCCAAAATACTTTGTGACCCGCTATGTTTTCTGTCTTTTCATAACTAGTAATTTGCTGTAGTACCTGGCTCTGATATGTCATGCTGTGCGAGCTGTGTCTGCTTCAAGGCCATCGCCACCAGTGGAGTCCACCTCCTCTTCGAGCATGGAAACTTCCAGGGGGGAACAAACTGCTGGCGTTCTTTCCTTGCCTGTGTTTTCTTTCATTTTTTTTTAATCTGCTGGGGGCAGCACAGATGAGGTGAACCTTTTGGCAAGGCCAGTGGAGCGAGGAGAGGGGAAATGGCTCTGTGGGCCAGGATTGAGGGAATATTGGATGTGAGGGCGGGGCGATATTAGGAAGACGTTACTGAGTCATTTGGACAATAAAGCAATTTGGACAAGAAAGCAGTGGGTTTAGGTTGGGCTGAGGTAGAACTATGTTTGGTCTCTGAATGAAAGCCAGACGGTGAAACTGGATATGGCGAACGGCAGTGAGCTAGCGAAGAGCTGCAGAAGGCGGTTGCCAGAGGAGAGGGGTGGAGAAGGCTGTTTTCTTGCTGTTGCAGAAGGAGTATTTAGTCCAGGTGATACTGTGTATTTGTACACGGCCTTGCTGAAACATTGTGCTTCTCTGTGGGCCTTTCCCCTCTAGATATTTAGACACTTGATCTTAGAGAAATGTGTGGTGTTGAGTTTTGGGGGAGTTTTTTTGTTACTCAGACTTCTGAAGCCTAATTCTGATATTTTTCCTTCGAGCACTGATGGGCGAATGATCTCTCTGCCTCCAAGCATGACGGCAAACGGTAAAGCCATGAGCACAGGTGCTCAGTGCCCCCGAAGGGCAGCGTGCCCCAGCAGTGTCCTGTTTTCCATGTGCATGGCGATATCCAAGCAGAGATCAGCGAGCCATCTCTCTTTTGGAGCTCTCTTAAAGAGTTATTGCAAATACTTGTCCAGGTCACGCAGTTGTTACGCTCTGGAACAGCCCATAGGTTAGATGCAAAGGTGGTTGCTTTTTTTTTCCTTTTACGAAATAAATATTAACAATGATTGTTGTGAAATGCTAACCGAGTTTCCAAAAAAAAGAACACAAGCAAGCTATATGTTGATCAAAGTGCACTGCTGTGAGCTTCCCCTTCAGCATACCGCTGGTACCCTGGCAAGCTGCCCCAAGCTGGAGTTGCAGTTCGGACACCTGACGGGTCCAGGGACTCCTGCTCGGCGTGGGAATGGCTTCGCAAAGCCACCGTCCTCAGCCTTACAGTACTTAATTAAAATACCTCATCTAGGGGCTGTTTATTATGGCAGCACCAACCTGTGTGTTGTGCTTTTTGTTTTTTCTCTTCCCCCCCGCCCCCCTCGACCCTCTCTAATGTGTTGCACACAGTCAGTGAGGCACCACATGGGTTGCTGCCCTTAGACATTGACAACCAAGGAAATTAAATTCTGAGGCAGAATCAGTTAAAAGCCTGACTAAAGCAGGGTTGTTTTTTCTATGACAACTGAAACAACATAATTATTTAAAGGATCATTTTTTTATTGCTAATTAATTTTTTCAAGACAGTAAGGTTTTTGCATTTTTTTTTATTCCAGGACCCTCTTAAAAACAGGTAGGGATTTTTAATTTATTTTTTTTTAAGAAAGAACAAGCAATTTAGTTCGGTAGGACTCTGTTAGATAAAAGCACTGATAGACTGCAGTTCCAGCTTTGTTTAAAGTAATATGCCTTTCAGGTGTTTGGTACCATTAGTATTACCGTTTTGTGCAAGAAGAAATATATATTTACATGGTTTTTCACACTTGAAAAAGCTTGTCCTATTTGCAAAATCTGTAGTGATAAGTCTGAATATAAAAACTTAGAATAACGGAGCATTAGCTTATGCTGTTTAAAAAACTATACTAGACAAAATGTTTCATTTTTGTTCAGGTAAGCTAATTAAAAGAAAACCACAGGGATGGTCTGATCTCACAGATGCTTATGCAGGCATTTTGGTCTCTTCTGTCTCTCTCCTTCAGTGAGTCTACCTGCAAGTGAAATACAGACAAAAGTTGTTACACTATTGGGTCTTACTGTACAAAGTTACTAGAAAAATTGAAAGGATGCCCTGAAAGTACGGGAAAACTAATGGAAATGCGTAATTGCAATGATCACCGCCTTTCCCTACTGTTCTGTTTATCTTCTCCCTTACGTGCCATATTGCATATGAAGTTCTATAAAGCACCGATTTGTTGTTTTATAAAAGCATTCTCCTTGTTATCACTAAAGGTAGTGATATCTTTAGTAGATGTTGTACAGTCTCAAATGATGTTTTCTTTGGGAGGACAAAATCCTATTTGGGAGGAAATCACCCCCTCTTAAGGGGGCTTACAAGGAGGGCAATTATAATGACAGAAATTGTTGGTATCAGTGTTTGGAATTGTTGTATATTTTCTCATCCTAGGAGTGCATACATGTATTTACAATAGGGTTTTCTGTTGCATTTGCTTAAAAAAAACACCCCACTGAGCTAAAAAGTTTGAAAGGAACAGCTTGAGGAATTTTTTCCATCAAGATACAATCAAGGGCAGGAAATCGTAGAAGCAGAGTTGCGGTTTTGCCTCCATTTTTTTATTAGTTAATTAAACTATAACAACTCTTAACTTCATTTTAGGTTAACTGTTCCTAGAGTTCAGAAATATTTTAAGAGGTCAATAATGCTTTCTTTGGCTTTCACTCATTTGGTGTGGGATAAGGAGTCGCAGTCAGCAGGGCAGAGTTTTCCAGATGTTCTGCAGAGCGTGTGTGCGTGCACTCATGTCGACAGTTGTTGACGGTGGGAAACCATCCATCTTTCCTCATCTGCGCACCACCCTGTACAGATGAAAACCACAGGAAAGAAATGTGGATAGCCTGACATCTGTAAGCGAACTTAGAGTGTCTGATTAAAGCTCAGGAACCCTGAGTACTTGCAGCTACCAGTTGACACGCGTTTTTACTCAGTGATGGAGAGGTGCCGAGTCTGAGGGAGAGGACTGGGGGAAGGGGAAGCTGAAGGGAAAAATTTGAAATGATAGGTGTGTACTTTACTTGCAGCAGAAGCAAAAAAACACCAAAGACACCCCACTGTACGTTGCAGCACAGATTTCCTTTATCGTAAAGTCGGGACGTTTCTTTTTTAAAGCGCCGTGAGGCATCTGTCTGCATTTTCTTCTCGGTGCGTAGAGCTGCGTAGAGGCATGCACTTAAAGGGCATATAGGGGAAGCAAACAGAGCCATGCAAGTGTCACATAACTGTCTTTAGTAACGGGAGCTATTCCAGCACTGGGAGCCAAATCGTCTTTCAGCAGAAAGGATAAAATTTAGCAGAGCTGGGAAAGGGAAAGAAGAAAGGGGAGGGGAAACACAGCACCACCTCCTGCTGACACCACAGAAGTTTCCCTCGGCTTTCCCTCTCTCCCCCTCTGTGCATATATTTTCTTTTTAATCAGCTGGGGCTCTTCCCTCCCCTGCTTTTTTTTCTTTTTTTTTCTTTTAACTGTATTTTTATAGTTGGAATTCTGCTTTCCTAATTTCTCTTGTTCCACATTTAACTTCTTCAGAGGATTTCATTAATAGTTATTGCAATTAAAAATAATAAATAAACTCAGCACCAGCTGCTCTAATGGCTGTCATAGCATATCTGGAACATAATGCGGTCTGTTCAGGGCAGCCACACAATGCAATTTATCCCCACACCTGAGGGAATGAATTTCACAACCATAATTGCTACAATATAATTCTTATTAATGTTGTGCTATAATTCCTATTAATTCCAAAGGGCTAGTAAATGCATTAGGACTTGTCAACATATTATTTTACACTGTTTATGATCTGTAGAATTACGCTCTTCAGTATTGTATTGCATAAAGAAAAGCCTTAAAATTAGCTTTAATTGCAGGGTGGGGGGGACGGGACACAGACCACATTTGCTGTTTGGGCACTGGGAAAGACGGAAGGATCCTGGTGTTTGAGGAGTAATGAAACTGCATTTTAAAATCAGTCCTTTGAACTTTCTGTGCCACGCAGTTAGCAGTTTATGAAGATATATTAATAATGCCTGTCCTGGTTATTAGAAAGAGAACGACTGATGTCTTTATGAAGGAATAAATAACTGCAAGAAAGATAGGTTTATAAAATTAAAAATAACTGTCTTCCAGCAAAGACAAAAGTGGGGAAATTACAAGTCACTGTAACTGATGTAATAAATGCAGAATGTGTTATCTTGCTGTGCTCTTATTTATTCTTGTTTTATCTCACTACCCCGCTCTTCTAGGTAGTGAATATGATGAGGAGGAAGTAGACTATGAAGAATCAGACAGTGATGAGTCCTGGACTACAGAAAGCGCTATCAGCTCTGAAGCTATCCTTAGTTCAATGTGCATGAATGGAGGGGACGAGAAACCATTTGCCTGTCCTGTTCCTGGATGTAAAAAAAGATACAAGGTAAGCAGTAGTGCAGACCTACCTCATGTCCCACTGGGGGGGGGAGCCTCGAAAATCAGTCTGTACCTTTCTCATTTAATAGACATTTTGCATTTATTTGTGTGGTATTTTAGCAGAGAACACGTTTTAGTCACTGGTTTCCTTTCAAGCACAGCCAGGTTACCAGTTTTACAAAGGATGTAGCCTTTTGCAGCCCTATCTGTCAAGAGAAATTACATAGTGACTCTTTTGCTTTACAAATTTTAACTAGCTTTCTGTTGTTCAGACAAATTAACTGCAGAATGCAGAAGGTACTACCAGCAAAATAATCTCCTGGGTCTCTTTCAGAGACACTAAATAAAAAGCTTATGCCCGTCCGTGCCAGAATGAATTCCTCCGCTTAACTGCTAGAGATGCTGGCTCTGGGTGCCAGACTGTGCCCTGGGTGCTTTTCCTGGTAAAGGTGATGTGCAGGAAATGGTGGTTAACGTCTTGCAAGTCAGAGGTCACCTCAGGAAGGCAGAGCCTTGGAGAAATTCTGGGTCTGAGTCCCTGTGTCTGTCCCCTGCACAGCCGCCAGCGCATCTGCCCTGCGTGCAGGGCTCGCATCCCTCTGTGTGACACACTGGGAAACAATTCCAACCCCTGCCCTTTTAAATACTCTTCATCATGAGAAATTTATGTCTGTTTATGGGGGTGAAACGTCTTTAACTTTGAACCTTGAGCTGGACTGTATAGAACATGCCATGATGTGAGGACAGGAGTGTGGCTTCGCGTGAACCAGTGGAGAGACCGATGAAATTGTATTGAACAGCTTGGACTTCAGTATGGCATTCTATAGTCACTGACATTTGGGAACAGAAATAGCATGTTGGCACAGTTCCTCTAGATCATTTTCTGAAGTTTTTGCATGAAGTACTGGAAAACTCAACCACTGACCTATACCCTAGAAAAAGCAGTAGCGGTTGGGTTGGTTTTGTACTAGTTTTATTTTATGGCTTCTCCTTTAAATAACTGACAAGTAGGGACTTAAAAGAGAACAGTAATATGAAAGAAATATAGGAAGACCAGTAACATTTGAGATAAAACAGTTGTGACAAGAATGAATAAACTGTGCATGAAACCATGTAGTGGATGAAAACGTGTTTCAGTAATGCTGCAGCTGTTCTGGACTGCAGCAGCTCCCATAGCAGCAGATCACAGGACTCGGATTCCTGTACAGATCAGGTAATACTGACAATACTTCCTTAAAACGTGAGCAGGAAAGCAGCGTGCTCAATTCTTAGTGGCATACCAAGTCTTTTTTTGCAGAGCTTAGCCTGGGCTATGTAGTGGTTATTCTCCTCTTCGGTGACAGGGAAAACCGGGCACCATCTCCAGGGGCAGGGCAGAGGGCAGGATGTTTTCGGACTATTTGCGAGCCTTACTTTGCAGATGTACCCGTGTTATTCAGGATTAATACTTCTCTTGCGTGTGGTAGAAGCTGTGCCAGATGAAGGCTGTAGTATAAAAGCTAAATCCCTAGCTCAGGAAGCAAACAAGCCGTGGTGATCGTTAGAAGTCACTGTGCCCACAGGGCATCTATGCGTTGCAGAAAACATGCACTTAATGGCCAAGGCTAGAAGGAGAACCCTGTAATTTGCTATATCCTGTCTGTTCTCTGTTTGACTGCCAGCCCTCTGTCTTTTTATTGCCCAAATAAGCAAGCTGTTTCTGCCTGCCTCTGCTATCTCACTACCTCCATCTCAGACGCTGAGGACTGTCTAAGGGGTATCTTGTACACCGTTACTATTAGAACAGTCGGGCGGGGAACAAATTAACAACCCTTAGAGAGGCTGCAGACAGAGCACAGCAGCAAATGAGAAGTACCATATTTTCCTCAGGGACTCGTCTCCATTTCGTCCTGATAGCAGAACACACGTCCTTAAACTCTGGCTCACCTCATTCCTCTTTTCTGTGGGCTCTGTTTCCTCCTTTTTTCTTTTCGGCCTGATTTTTTTTCTTTTTACATTTTTATCATTGTTTCCTTCCTTTTAGCTTTGTGTCAGCTGTGTTGCTTGTTTCCTCTTCATCTTCCTTCTGCTTAACCCCCAACTCCGATGAATTATTTGCAGAGGCTGGGTAGGGAGTCCTGTGATCAAAGCACTGGGATTTTCTGGTAGGTACTGGATAATCACAGTCAGGGCTGTAAAACAATTATAGTGCTCCAAACAGGAACAGGGACGTGCACATACAGTAATTGCCAGGCTCGCTTTACGGCTGAGAAAGGATGCATTCCTTTAGGGAGCGAGGAGGAAAGGAGGATATACACAGTTTTCTTTTGTCTGGCCTGAGGTGACGTACGTTTGAGAAGCAAAAGTGTTATTTTTAGGTATGTTATTTGTATTACAGTACTGCTTAAAGGACCCAGTAGGGATGGGGCTCCTTTTTGCAAACAATGTACAAGGGTAAAAGACGGCCTCTGCGCTGAAAAGTCATTATGGAAAGGTAAATAAGGCACGAATGAGTACAACAAATACTCCCAAGGAATGGGCTGGGACGGACAATGGAAACTGTAATGGGAACGTGTTTATACACAAGCCCAGATGAGTATCAGAAGACCCTACTGGCCTCCCGCCCAGCTGCTATCTCTTGGCAGTTTCCCACAGGCAGTGCAGCAGAAGTGAGTCATAAACATGTAGTTGTTCTTCAGGAACTTTTATTTTTTTAAGAAAGAAGATTGCTTGCTTATAATATGTGTTGGTGCTCTGTATCGTATGGCACAGATTTTCTTAAGGAGCCAAAGATTCTGAGGAAAAAAAGAAAGTTTTTTTAATGATGCGTAAATTTGTTTGTGGGATAGGCAGAAACGGCTAAATGAATCTGGAGCGCGCTGGCTTCTACATGCTTCAAACACAAGCCTCTGAAACTAATTTCTGAAGCTTGCTTTCTTCTTCTCTAATTATGCTTACTGACCTAGAGAACAAACTATAAGTATTTTACAGTTTGCTGTTTATGCATTAATTTTTATTCATATGATTTGTATTTGACGCGTTGGATTTGATTTGTAGAAAATCATCTGCATGAGTCAAAGGAACACCAAGGTCTTAGCCTTGTTTCTCTGGAGTTCACCCTCACCAGATTTTGGATTTACATCCACGTTTCGGTGTCCTGTCCAGAAGCACGTGGCGTTGAGCAGTTAACATGCTTTGCAAAACGCTACCCCTAGAAGCTGAAGTGTGGATCGGTGAAGGTGGCATTGGTTTGCCTTTTGTTCAGTACTACCTATGTGTGCCAGTTACTTGGTCTGTAGCTCTGGAGAAGGGCATTCAAAATGTGTATGTGATGTAGAGAAAGTTATTCAGGCAACTTCCAAAGAGCAAATGAAGTTTGATACATAATAGATACGGAAAAAAAACCCACCCACAAATAATGCATAGATACTATTATAGAGAAAACCCTAGAGTATTTGTCATAATTTTTCTAGTTTCTGCAAATACAGTAATGGAAGAATAATAGATTTCTGTGCGTACGAAACGTCGCTTATATGCATGACTGCTTTTTGGCTTTGGGCAAGAGAAGTGGTACCTTCCAGGAACGCCGAGGCATTGGGCTTGTCTTTCTGGCAGGTAATGGCATGAGGGTCCCAGGCCCGTCGGGTGGGACAGACCCCTGGTAAGGTTGATCTAAGGTCAGTGAGACTTACTAGAGCTTAGGGAGGGAGAATATTGACGCGAGAGAGGGGAAGAAGGGAATTTACTTGAAAGAAAGGAGCAAGCCAGAGCTTGTAAGTTGAGCAAAGAGGAACAGGACCCACAAAGAAAACTGCAGGAGGAAGAGGCGGGAGATACAAAAACATCTGCGAATGTCCAAGTCTGAAACAAGAAATCCTCCCAAACCATCCTTGATGTCTCTGTTCCTGCTTGAACAGGGTGGCAAGCTCTGTGCAGTGCAGCGGCTTCGTGGTACAGGTGTGGCCACACAGGGGTCCCTGCCCAGCAAGTGTCCTCGTGGCCATGCAAACCAGGCTGTGCCAGTCTGAACTTCTCTATCTCTTCCTGATCTGGTCCCAGGTTAATAATTGTTTCCTCCTGTTTAAGATTGTAAGCGCCCTTCTATGCTGCCATCTTCTTCCTCAATCATTTGTGAGAGTAAATAATGAGCAACCTAAGTAACCAGAACAATAAAAGTGATGTATGAGTTTGGCAGTGGCTTTTGCCATACCTCAACAAACTCAGCCCAGACATACAACAAAGTGTTTACATTACAGCAGTGGGAAAAGTGCTGAAGAATCAACTGTAATTCAAACAACAGTTTTCTTTTAGACAGGAGTACAGATCAAATTTCATGTTATACAAACTCTTCATACTCTGCGTGGTTTACTATTTTTCAAACCTTCCATGGCCCAATTCATCCCACATAGGTTTCTGGTTTAGCATTTCCTTAAATTTTTCTGCCTGAAAGTACTTCTCTCCCTTCATCAAGGCACGTGGTGTACCTGAGGTTAACTGGATCATTAAAAAATCTGGGTCAGGAGAAGAGTGCCATTGGAATGGAGTAGCGAGGATAACCGTGATTGCAGATTTATGGCATCTGTAGCAGTTTATACTGGTTTAAAAGTGTCTTGAAGTGATTTCTTACAAACATTAAAAATCTAAACAGGTTTGTGTAGTTTCCAGAATGTGTATTGGGTTTGGGGATAGCTTTGTTTTGAAAATTTTACTGCAGCAGCAAAAGTTTAGCACATCACCCCCAGCTTTTCTCTTCTTTGCCGGTGCAGGTCCTTAACGGTACTTAGATGTTGACAGATGCCCGATGACAGTCCCCATGCCATCCAGTGACAGTCCTGGCCCCCTCACCCCAACAGGTTGTGACGATGTGCAAAACCATCTAAAAGCTGCCTCAGGATCTCAGATTACTTAACAGGGAATTCGCTTGACTGCTCTTAAGGATGATTTGTAGCTTTGCTGTGCTCCCGTCTGTCTCGGCGGTGCAGCATTCTGCCTCCTCTGCATGCTTTTCACCCAGAAGTAACCTGCACTAAAGGCTCCTATCGATGTCTGGTTTGTGTTGGAGACTGAAGATTCTTGTCTCCGTCTCAGATGACAGCTGTGCCGCAGTTGTCCGGTATTTTTAAGGGTGTAAAGAACAGGTTTGGGGCTGGATTTGCAACTTCAAGTGAGGATTCAGTGCCTGAATGCTGTAGAGGAGAGAAACCTGCATTTGTGGGTAGAGCAGCTGCTTGCAGCCTTGCACCATACCCTTTTTCCAGGGTGGATTTTTAGGCTAAATTTTTTTCTGTAAAGGGTTTTCACAAATCAACCTCTCCAGGCACCCAGGCTGCCCTAAAATGCCACTTTAGCAGTACAGACTGCGCTGGGCATTCAGGGTTCTGACTAGAACAGCACCACACTCAACTCTGATTGAAACCAGGTAACTATTTTTGCTTAAAGATTAAAAATGCGTGGCTGCCATGGCAGTTAACTGTAATAAATACGGAACTGCATGTTGCATTGTAAGATGAGCACACTGTAGCCCTCCAGGCGACTGGGTTGTTTCTCTTGCAGTAACAGTCCTCCCTGCCTTCCTCACGGGAGCTGCAAGTTCCTCATGCTGCTTTTTCCTGCTGTTGTGAGCTGTGGTTGGAGCAGGGACACGGGGGGACAGTCTCGTGGGAGCGGGACACACCGCTTGAGATTCTTACTCAATGCCTCGGGTTAGGAGTAGGGGAGGAGAAAGGCAAGCGTTGGCAGGAGGGTGGTATTGAAGGTGTTGAACTCGCGCTTTTCTGGGGTTTGGTTTCTGATGTATACAGTCTCCTGAAGCTTTAGGAGTTGTAGCTCTGTTCTGTTTACTGAAGCCCCCCCTCCCCCCCCCCATTTTTTTAAATAAGTTGCCAATCTTGTCTAATTGCTGCAAGCTCCAAGCTGGAGCTTACGCTTACTGTAAGCTGCGTGTTGATAAAACAACTTGTTGCTTAAAGAGCCAAGGGGACGTTTTATTATGTGCAACAGCAGGCAGTGGTTCAGCAATGACAAAATCCCTAAAACTTGATTTAGTGGGTTAATTAATATCTAGGCTGTTAGCTGATTTTAGCTTTTTTAAATAGTTTTTTAAAAACCCCGAGATACGTAACTGGAAACTTTCAAGAGGACAGAGTAGAGCCTTGGCGCTGTATCTTTCGGTCGCAAGCTGTCTTGGCATCTTCGTTGGTTTATTCCTAGGAGAAGCTCTAATGAAGGACAGTTTCTTATTTATCCAAACATTCAAGCAGATAAGAGAGACTCCAGTAAGACAAATCCTACCTAAAGCGGTTGTTCACAGCAGCTTGTGCCATTTTGCCAGAAATGCGTGAAAAGGAGGGCAGGGGTACAATTCTGATGTATGTTTAGCAAGGTTCTTGATTAATCTAGCAAGAGTGTTGCCAGTTTCCTGACCTTGCTAGTGTAACAGCAGGTGTGTTGTGGTGCCCTCCTTCGCTCTTCCTCTCCAAACTAGTGGAGATCGTGGCTCTACTTTTAGCAGTAGAATATTCCCAAACAATAGCTATTTTGAAGACAGATTCTCTGCATTATTTTCTAAGTGTGTGCTCTGTGTAACTCTTTAAGTGTTTCCTGCAGTTAATTCTTTGGAGGCAATGTGTAAACTATCAGAGTTTGCTGGTGCCTAAAGACATCTCTAGAAACAATGACACAAAACGGAACAAACACCATGATGGGGGGGGGGGGGGGGAGCTTCGGCTTTGGAAGCAGTGTGACTGGAGTCTTCATGCCAATTCTTTGTTTAATTGCAACTGACTCTGAATAAAATCTGTCAATGCTTTATGAAAAAATGTCAGGAAGCAAAGAACATCCGTCTGTGAGCTCATTAAATGGTATTTTTTGGAAAGTGCTATACAGCAGGACATAAAAATCGGGACTACCCGGGCAGGGAAGATTCCTACGTTAGAACTGCACAGGTTATTCTCCTTCTTGTCCCACCTTGTATCACGCATGTAACACCTGGCGGGAGTTACTAGCAATTTGTGTGACTTTGCCCATAATGTCAATCAATTTTCGGTTTTTACCTAGAAGCTAAGCCATCATCAGACCACTTGACCACTAACATTTTACTTTCTCACTCACAGAATGTGAACGGTATAAAGTACCACGCCAAGAATGGCCACAGAACACAAATCCGTGTACGCAAACCATTCAAATGTCGCTGTGGAAAGAGTTACAAGACAGCTCAGGGCCTGCGGCACCACACAATCAATTTCCATCCCCCCGTGTCTGCTGAGATTATCAGGAAGATGCAGCAATAACATGCTGGTCACAAATGTGCCAAGAAATCCTCACCAGCAGTTGCTGATTCTGAGAACAGCCACCTTTTTCAGGGGAAGCATTCAGCAACCCTTCAAAAAAATTAAATGCATGCTTTAAAATTTTCTGTAATTTTGGAATGATGTATCTTTGTAGAGTTAATGATTTTTGTACATTTGCACATGTAATCATCATACCCATTTTCATTACTTTGAGATAAGGTGCTATAAAAGCTATAGGTTCTAAAGAACATTTTTCTCCGAAACAAAACAAACCAACAAAAAAAACCCACAAAATTGGGGGGGGGGCATTGCATATTTAGTTGTACTGAAGTGTTGAATAGGAGTGAGAAGAGGAGAGCTTGGCACTGACATCTGTTCGAGATTGTAATGTGACGAAGACTTTTGATGCATCTGTCACTGTGTGTGCAAAACCAAACCAATACCACCCTCGTCAAACTCTAGTTAACATGCCTTACATAACGGAGTTATCAGTGGAGTAGCAAGTCTTTTAGGTAATGGAAATATAAATAAGAAAGAATGTTTAACATAATATGCTAAAAATATTTTCATACTTAAATAACATACATAAAAAGGTGTGCTTGCTGTATTTTATATTATCTTGCAAATCTTTTTTTTTTCTCCCTCTTGAAATGCTGAAAATCTTACCATTCGATCTAGTAAACAATCACGTTAGTGTTAGAAATTACTTTTTTTTTTTGTACAAGATGTCATATTATGTTCATGCCCATCAAACTTTTGAGGA
Source organism: Falco biarmicus (assembly GCF_023638135.1). Lineage (NCBI taxonomy): Eukaryota > Metazoa > Chordata > Aves > Falconiformes > Falconidae > Falco > Falco biarmicus. The sequence continues at coordinate 3,671,325 of NC_079291.1, read as the reverse complement.
CCAATATCCTAGTCCAACTAAATATTTACCCCTGAACTATCTGTTAGAAAGACACTTGGAAATACTTAAGTGCAAATTTATGTGTGTGTGAGAAACAATTATCTTCATCTCAGATGAAGTTTTAAAGCACTTTGTAGTTCTCTATTGCCAACAGATTTAATGTTTTATGTGTTGCCAATTCTTGCAACTACTGTACGAGCATGTGCCTGTGGTTGCAAATAAAAATTCAAAATTCCACGCATGGTTTAAGGAGGTCTATTACTTGTGCTAAGGGAGTTTCTAATGCCTCTCCCTCACGTTCATTGTATTTTGAGATTTTCTTTGTGCATTTTTTTGCTTCTCATTGCAGGTAGCTGCATTCCACTTGGAAGTGTCTGTTTAGCTTTATGATTAATTTTGCTAAAATATGACATACGAGCCTTATTGAAGATTAAGTGCTTCTTGCAGCAGGTGGTCAGAGACTGACTTAAAACAAAAGCCAACGTGAGAGCGCTTCGTGTCTGGACCATACCTGAACGTTTCTTTCTTACCATCCTGCCTTGAGCATTCTTCTCTCACAAGTGCTATTCTTGGTGTTCATTCCTACATGGCGAGGGTTAGGGAGGAACTCGCTGTGTTCAGCACAGCCATCGCCTTGCTTACTTCCTGTTCTTTTAAGTGCAAAAGAAAGCTCGGATAAAGGACGAATGAGCTTTCCCACTGGCTTTTTTCCAAAGCTTTAAAGGAAAAATTTGTAAGGATGACAGTTACCTATCCTCCAGCAGAGTAAAAGTCTCGTTACAACAAACACTTAGGAATCATCCTAATGAGTGTTTAGAACACCCAAATTTCAATAAAGCATCACTTGCTCAAATCCTAGAGGTGACCGTGGTTGCATTGTACAGTGCTGTCAGCTGGGTTTAAAGGATGATCCAGACATGAGAGCCAGAGGTACACACAAGGCCCCAGGCGGCCGCTTCCCACCTTCTGCGGTTTTGGCAACAGATCTGGCCGACAGCTACGTTTTGGCTCTGCTCCTAGTGCAAGAAACTACAGGCTGGGTAAGTTCGTTCAACAGCTAAACAGTCGTAAAACATCATTGTTGCATGTAAATTCCTTTCAACTATAAAAATGAAATTCCAGTTTCTATTTACCTATTCATCGTGACAGTATTATTAAACAGGTAAAGATGGGACTATTTTGTTATACTGTGTATAGTGAATGTATTGTACTGTGTCTGTGAAAAGTGTGCTTTAAATTATATTTTCATATGTTTTGTTGGGGACAAAGTACTTTAAGTTTGAAAGTGACAGAGGTTTGTTTTAGAACTGAAGGCAACTTAAAGAATTCCTGTCGGGAAAGCTGCTTATAAATGTAAATCAAATCACATTTAAAATAAACTGCCTCTGACCTAGAAAGACTGCTCTGCTCGTTGCTGAAGTTCTTGGGCTGCATATCGTCTTTCAGTTGTCTATTTTACTTCGCTATCATCGAACTCCGTATTCAGTAAACACCTGAAGCAACTTAAGCACTACACCATCATGCACGAAATTACACAGAATGCTGCAGCCTTTGATTTAATCGGTCAAAAGGACTTCTGGCTTCACAGGCTTTTTTCTTCCAGTGTCACAACAGGGCACCAGATAAAACTCGTGTCAGTGCGACAGAAGCCCCCTCTTAATGGCAGCAAACCCTCTGAAGGAAGGTTTTCAGAAGCAAAGTGGCCATCGCTGCAAAAGGAGAAATTAAAACCGGAATTCAGTGAGGATGGGGTAGGGGTGGCTGGCTTCTGTCACATACCTGCAAACTCCCTGGGCAGGGTCCCGAAACGGCCACCCTGGCACAGCTGCTTCAACAGGGAAACCTGCGCAGCAGTTGCCTGCGTACACACACCTGGGAGAAGTCCCTGCTCTGGCACCCTCAGGGTCGGAGGTTGTCCTGCCCGTGTGGGAAACCAACCAGAGATCTCGGAAGTCTTTACTCGTACAACCAACAATATTCCGGGTTTACAGCCTGTTCTCTTACGCTGTTGAGTTACGGTAAGACAAAAAAAACCTGACAACATTTGTTTAGCACTTGCATGCCTTGACCTCAGCCCATCTCTTGACATAAAGTTCACAGTTAACAATTCTGCAAGGGCTACCGCAGTAGCTGCTACCCCAGACACGCCATTTGTCTGTGTCACGCAGTTTTCAATAAACCCTGCGCCGCGCAGGATATTGCCTGCGTTCGCGAGAGAACTGCAGCCAGCAGAAGCTACTCAAAGCCTTAATCCCCAACTCCCTCTCAAACAAAGAGCACACAGCGATGTGAGCAACAGTTTGTCGTACAGAGCTGGAATGCCATTTACTTTATGTAAAGCTTAAACTCTTTTCTACTTCAGAATGAAAAAAGTGGGAAAAAAAGGACCACTGACTCCATGAATAATTTTGCTTTTAATGTAACAAGACTACTGTACAACAAGTGGAAAGCAGATTTACTTAATACAGTTAAAGTAAATATAAAATATTTAGATATACACACATGGGTTTACTTACTGGAAAGAAATACATAAAGTTAAAACGTGGAAGGTTTTAAAAGCCCTAAGCCAAGAGGAACACAATTCAGTTGTGAAAATATAACGGTATTTTCTACCAAATGCAATTGCAACATAATGGCAATGGTGTTTTTTTAAAAAAAAAAAACAATTACTTCTAGACATTTAAGCACAGCAGTTTCTTTCAACTCAAAAATACTGCCTTAAGGTACAACCTACTGAATGTAACATTATCCCTCAAGGCAAACATTCTACACGTAAAACTGAAGTATTTGCCATTCCTTTGTTGCAAGCATGTAATCTCACAGTACATGCATCTACATTTCAGAAATGTGCTAGAAAACTATATTTTCATAGGGTAAGTAATGTAACTTTCCAGTTTAACTGTTACTCAAAGAAAAACTACACAAATTTGCTAGGAGAAACACCTGATCATTACATCTTTAATTGTGTCTCAGTTACCACGGTTGAGAGAAACCACAGGTGTTACGGGGACACTTTTTTTACGTAGCTGAAGAGCATCATGAAGCTGGTCTCATTTTTTCTGAGGCCAAGCCATCCCTGTGTCCTTGCAAATTCTACTAAGAAAAGAAATAAATAGCTACATAACACGGGGGGGGGGTTGTTGGTTGTTTTCTTTTGTAGTATAACGTTAGGTAGAGAAAGAAGATAACCCAACAGCCGCTTACAGCCACGACTTACCACGGCTCCCGTTAGAGTATATTAATTAGCTTTTAATCGGAGGTTTGCACTGTTACAGAAAAGCTGCACTGTCTTTGTTCCAGAACTGGACTACTCAGAGTGGTGAGGTTTTTAAGCTACACTGCAAAACAAAGTATTTAATCAAAATTTAATACGTTCTGATCAAAGTGCGTCTGAACATGCCTCTCGAACCCCTGCTGATCATAGTCGGGCGGGAACTGCTCACTGCACATGGGGCACACCTTCCAGTGGCTCTCAACGTGTTCCTCAAACTTGCTCTGGTCGTAGTTGGGTGGAAACATCACATCGCACAGAGGGCACTTCTTGTGCACGTCGAAACTTCACGAGGACGTGGAGAGAAAAAGGAAACTTAGTTAATCTGTCGTTGCAAAACGAAATACAGCAGTAGGATCCTGCTGCCACCGACGTCAAGAGCTTTACTGCAAGCTTACATTTCAGCAGGCTTTGTATTCAACCAAGTATCCTACAGTTAATTTCAATGTATTTTGCTGAAAGCGCTCAATACAGTTAAAGTAGTTTTACGCAGGAATTCCAAAATAACCTGGCATTTTAAAAGCGACATAATTTTGACATAATTCCAGCTACCACTGAATACAAATCTAGTGAATGTCTTAATGGCCAAGCAGTTTCATGGGAAACCACTCACTCTGCTCATAAATGCTTGCTCTTAGCAAACATAACACTTTATAAAAGCTCTAAACTTAGGTTCACAATTAGGTTGGAAAGAGAGAGGGAAAAAACCAAAAGTTATTCATTCATTTACTTAAAAAAGTGTCCAAGTTCCATCAAAATAAGGTACAGCACAAACAGCCTACCCCCTCGCCCAGCCTATTCTCTGACAGTTAACTGTAAAACAAACACTGATTGAAAATGCTTAACTGTCATCTCCCTCCGCTGCCCTTGAGTAAGAAACTCCAGTTACATAGAAACCCATCCATGCCATTAAAGACCAATAAAAGATAACGCGTACCTGGAATCAAAGCAGAAACCCGTTCCACGTTCATGCAAGAGAAGACTTGGAGGATCAGGAGCTGAAGGAGCAGCGTTGTCGTCATCCTATTAAAAAAAGGACGTATTTTAAATAATAGCCTCTAGAAACAGCTTTTTTTTTTCCCCTCCATATGCATTGCTGCTATCAAGCATAAACATGATAAAATGAAAGGTAAATTTTATCCATCTCTGCAGCGTAAGTTTCACTTTAGCATACAAAAGGGAGACATGGTTTGTGAACGTTAAAAGCTAAGCACAGGCTGCCTTTTGACCACGGATCTAGAGCAGAACTCTGTGCCGGCACCGCCAGAATGCTTCTGCTAGCGCAGGAGCTGAGGACATGCTGGTCACCTCGCCGTTAACGCCTGGGGGTGAAGTCGGAACAGAAAAACCTGTGTTGAACTGAACGCAGGGCACCACACTACAAACCGTACTAGCATTCGATCGAAAGCTGAAACTCAAAAAATAAACTAGACAATAGAATGTCAAGTCAGCCTTCCAAAAAAAAAAAAAAAAAAAAAAAAGCGTCAATTTGAATTTCAGCAAGGTGAAAAGAGACATCGATTTTAATGCAGATGCTTGCCTCCCAACGGTCAGGTGCGAGTGATCTGCCTACACTGCTCTCACCAGCCGAGCATGTCACGTTTCACGCGGCCGTCAGGCACGTCAGCTAAATTGCCCAGTTCGGCTGCTTCCTCTCATCAGCTCTGTCAGCTGCGCTCTCCCTCCAGGGCCACTAACAGCACATAAATAGCTGCAGCAGGCACTGATGAGGATCGCTCTGCTGATGGACGAGCAGGATTGCCTCAGAGCTCCTACCAGGTTAGGAAGGCAGGTCGGCCTCGAGGGAATATGCTGCTCCGCACTTCTCACAAAAGGAGAAAGAAATCTGCCCGCAGCGGGGAATTCTCAAGCAGAAAAAAGAAGAATACCTGCTACAGTGACTGGACTCCAAGAGTCCCCTTCTGACAAGCAAGGGGTCAGCACACTTACATTTTGCTGATTTTAGGGTTAGTTTTTTTAATTCTGTGATGACATTATTACAATTTAGATTTAAATAGAACAGTGATGCAAGCAAACGATCAGTGGAAGAAAACAGCACAAGTCGAAGGAGAAGGAAGAAAGTCAGAACTGTGCTTCTAAACCCATTCTTTGTGCAGTATCAAACTATATATACAGCATCTTGGTTCTGTTTTGCAATTGGATAATGCAAGCACAAAACCTGCTCATTTCAAGGAGGGAATACGAGTAAATTCAGCAAGATTTTTGAAACTCCAACTCCTAGATACTTTTCATTTCAAAAACACCTTACGTACAAGAATTAATAATTATTTAGCTGATCTTCAAAAATGGATGTGCAAGGGACCATATAAAACAGCATACGTGCTGTGTGTTTCATACAGATAGCTAATATGGATATTCAAACACATTTATTTCTAGGCTAACATACTTTGTCCTTATGAAGAGTTAATGGAACAGGGCAGGATGGGAAGATTCCCTCAATGTTTTCCTTCTCCTGACAACAGCTGTTTAGTTTCAACCATTTAACATTTCCATTAAGCAAATAGCAGGGCTGGCTGTGACAGATGCTAGCAACAGACATATTTTCCAGTCTAACTTGCTTGCTTTGCACCTGCAGTAAAAAGGCCATATGGGTTTTTAAATATTATTTGTTCCTTTCATCACAGAAGAGATAGGATGTATGTATTAAAGAAGAAAAACTATTTAAGTACTCGTGCTACAACGCTACAGCTTATATACAGCATCAAAACCGTGACAGATTTGCTAAGTACCAACCAGACTGTAAGCAGACCAGGACGTATCTGAGAAAATCAATATGTACCTTCCTTAAGAAAAAAAAAGTTCCACTACAAACACAGGCTGAATTAATATTTAAATCCCTAGAAAATACTGTCTTATTCTTCATTGTCACTCAAGTTACTTGAACACAAGGCATTTTTGTCACAGCACTTAATACTTGGTTACAAGACGAAGGTGGAAGAGGTACTTTTCTGGTGAAAGGGCTCTTCAGCCTCAAATTCCCTACGTAAGCTTTGTTTAGGACAGATTAGCCAACCCAATGACAAATGCAAAGGTTATTCATTGTATTAAGTGTTACTCATTTTAGTTGAGTAAGGAGTCTGGATTTAACAATGCTAAATATTAGCTTAGTCTATAAGGGCATTAACCTAAATTACGCGGCTAACGTGATGGAGATGTGAGTCTTTTCCCATTCCAAACTATCGATGCATTCAACAAAACCCAGCTTTTAGAAAGGGGCTTGACACAGGCCTGAGAGAAACCCCTGACCTGAACGCCCAACTGTAACAGAACTCATCATTCCTAAGTAATCCATCTTCCATGCAAGTGTTAAAATACCACAGAAATTTTAGTTTCTCTGTCAGAAAAGGAAATCTCTCTGTCTTTATGCAGGCATTACACAAAGATTAAAATGCACTGAGTGAGTGGCAAATGAAATATGTTCATATAACACATTATTCAAGTAGAAGTGATCTTACCCATACCCTCCATCCATTTATATTAGCTGTGTCAGCAGAAGCAGACTGCTTTAGCATCCCCACATGTGTATTTCTGCTCTACCAACCACAGTCCATGGGAAACCAAAGGTTTTAATTAGAATCAACAAAATGCAAACGAAGGTTTGCCATTTAAAAAAAAAAAAAAAAAAAAATCAGCACCGCTTGTCCACCTTACATAAAGCTTTAATAAGTTAATAGGTTGGGTGAGTTTTTCACATCATTCACACTAGTTAATTTAGTTATTTGTTCAGCATTTTACCCACCCTATTTTTCTTAAAAAAAAAAAAAACAAAACAAAACAACAAACAAACAAAAAAACCCACTGGTTACTGCTGGTTGCTTGGCAAGATTAAATTGTTTACATCTCTTGCCTTTTCAGCTTCTAGCAAGCATGATACCCTGCCGTGTAAAAATGTAACATTCCTCCTCATTCCTCTTTTCACAAAACTGATTTGAAAAGGAATATGATGCTTTCCCCTACACTGGCACACACGCTATATCCTGCATTGCTGCCTTGTAACCGCTAGCTTGGCCAAAAGGCAAGGACAAGTAACTAACAGTTTAAAAAAACCAAAAAAAAACCCAAAAAAACCCCACCAAAACCTAAAGGCTTTTCTGATGTCACAGTAACATTAAGTTTGGTATGTCCTAAGGATATAGCTTTCTCATGACCCAATTCAATTAATTGTAAAAGTCATACTGTGTGTTCCTTATAGCAGCTTCCAAACTGTGCACCACAGAAGAATGACATTACCAAATATGTATTGATATCATGCTGTTAAGGTAAGGAAAGTCTGATGTACTTTTGCTCTTGGCCAAGTATATAAAGAAAGATCAGTTCTTAACCTTTTGTTATGCTTAATCCAAACAAGAAGAATGCAAATCAATAGTGAGCATACAGAGATTACCGTGTCGTTAAAGAACGGTCAAACATTAACAGTGAGAACTTTACATACAGAATACAATCACCAATAACTAAAGATTCTCATGCACTGCCCTCAGGTAACCTGGAACTTCTGGAAAACACTGAAAATATCCCATTGTACTGGACTCCAACAACTGTCTGTCTGTCATTTCAGATGGGCAAAACTCCTAAAGTGTACCCTGTAAAATGGAACTATACGAAGAGAGGACGGATCTTACTCATCTGCGTTCACAATCACTCAGTGCCCAGTTTCTTCCAGCTAGTATAACCAGTTATATGCTCTTTACTCTAAATGGCATTACACGTGCTTTACAACCCAACATTTAAAACCCAGTCGCTCTCTCATGGTAAAACAAACCATGTCCTGAAGATTCAAAAGCCAAAATAAGTCCAGTTGAAGCTGCTTTACCGAACGAGTTTGACAGTAACTGCCCGTACACCAGAACCCCATGGCTCAGCCTATGCTGTACTTTAAGCACAGACATCAGCCTGCCCTCAGGACGCCACGGGCAAGTCATCCAAGTTAGGGAGTACGGGCTTCCATCCAAGGATTTTGAGAAAGAGACAGTTTAACCTGCCCTTCGTGTAGACCCAGAGCCAGCTTTTTTGCACTCCAGACTGACGACTAGGGATGTGGCTGCATGTACTTAGTCAAAGACCTCTACAGTGCCCTGCAGTGATGTAACGCAGTTGATACGTGGCCTCGGGTCCTTAAGAGTCTGGGATCAAGTACCCACAGGCTGGCACAGGTGGTTATGTAGCATAGTAAGTACCAGGCCTTCCGAATTTAGAAGTTTGCATAATTACGTTAACGAACTGTAAAATATGCCTTTAACATCATGACAACTATTATGACTGGGCTGTAACTCTGACTCTACAATTGCCACAGTGAGCTCCACAGACTGTATGAATCATAAAGATAAAATACAGTATTAGACAATAAAGTATGGTTTAAAAAAAAAAAAAAAAGGGAGGTGGGGGAGGGGGTGCCACTAGAAGAGGAAGAAGGGAAAGCCAGACATTAACTGGCAGAAATAAGCGCAACCCACCTAGTTTTACCAAAACTAACCAATTTTGTCTCATGTACTACTTTCATAATCACAACTGTAAGCAGTTCCAAGATTGCCAAACAGAAATTAGAAACAAAGCCGCGTGACACTGTACAAAAGCCACAGACTTGAACACTCCCCCTCTCCAATTTCTACAGATCGTTTTAACACGCAACAGTAAGCAAACTGATACCCACCATAAGCTTTAAATAATAAACGAACAGGCACACTGCTAATGTATGGTGCAGGTAAACTGGGAAGAAAAGTACGTTTTCTTTCTGTGCTTCAGCTCTGCTGCAGGAGGGATATCAAACAAACTCTCTCAAGTCTCTCTACCTCTCTGCCAGCAGGCTGATGTCCCAAGAGGCACCTGGATACCAACAGCTCCTTACATGTCTATCCTATACAAAAGATAGTAATTGGCTGACAGGGTAAGATCAGGGAAATAAAGTGTAATGTTTTGTTGGGGTTTTTTTCCTAGAATAAAGGCCACTTTGATTTAATCTCAAAAAAATATTCTGACCTGGTTGTCAGTTGCCAAAAGTTACACTCTCCATCCCCCACAAATTTACTGTGACTAACAACATTGTTTAAGAGTCTCAGGACAGTTATTCTGGGCTTACTGCCAACTGTAATCAGGACTACAGTTCTAAAACTCACACTTCAGCATTAAAAATATGAATATGTTTTGTTTATGGATCTCTCCCATACATACCCTGCTTCTAGAAACTATTTGCTCCAAATGAATACATTTTGGTCAATTATGGGAGCATGAGCAAATGGAAAGTTAGTGCTGAGTAGATGACGCAGGAACTGGTGGCAGGTCAACTATTCTACACAAAATCACCACTGTGTGGACCAGCTTATCCCTCTCAGAAATCATGGTTTAATTAGCCTACGAGTTCCAAAAGCAAAAGTTATCAAGAATTTTGGAAAGCCTTCAAGTCACACAAAACCGATGTTTTGTCATGTCAACCAAATACATGGATGTGCCCGTTCCCAATAAAAAAAACCCCAATTTTGGGAGAAACTAAACTGGAACACAAAAGCAACATCAAACAAAAATTAAAGAAACATCTGCAGATGTATCTTTACTTGGGTCTACAACTCAAAGTAACTTAAGACAGTAAAGGCAGCATAAGTTTCAGTATAGCAGGAGTATCACCATCACCTGATCTTACACCACTAGTCAAAATAATGGCCAGTAACAAAAATATATTTACTCAGAAAGGGAACCCTACTACACTTGGGGTAAGGGCAAACAGTGTTCTCCTTCGGAATGTGGAAACCAAGTTCAGGTCACATTAGAAGCGAACACCTCAGCAAAAGGACCATCTCAATCATGAGCTTGAGAGGTTTGTAGCTTACCAGTAGGAAAGACAAAACGACTTTGCAGAGGCTTACAAAGATAGCAGCTGTACTCCACAGAACTGAAGATCAAATCATTAGCTGCACGTACAGAAGCATCCCCAGGAAAGTAATTCATGCACAACTTCAGCATGATAATAATCCTCCTAAAGTGAGCTCAGGGCATCTGTGATGTCTTTCCTTCTGTAACTGGGAACGAAACAAACCCTAGCACTGCATCCAGTACTATACAGCTATGCAGAAAACCCTGCCTCACTAGGCCAAACATGCTCTTAAGGAGTGTACAGAACTCCTGACGGTGGAGTAAGAAAGCAGCAGTGAGTGAACACAGACTAAGCTGGTACCCTTCTTCCCCATCGCCAACCAAAAGGATAGTTACCATCTTGTGCCACACTCCTAATCTATTAATATAATTAAAAGTCTCACATTCCCTCCTTAGGATAGGTAGGAAGATCAACCAAGGCTGGCTCACTGAGATTAAAGAGGTGTGTTGCTAAAAAGTACACATGATGGCAGCCACATTAGCTCAACAGATTGACAAGTTTTTCTTCATTGGGAAGGGAAACAGAGAACCACCGTTCTGTTAACGTACAGAACTATGGTTGATCCATACCAGTAAGCGATTTACAAGTCTAGTGACACAGAACAGAAACATGACCTTTTTTCATACACTGCAGACTAGGTACCCTGAGTTAGATCTTTTCAGTACAAGACAAAAAGCATATAAAATGGATCATTACCCAGGAACACAAGATGCCTTCAGGCAAAAGTAAACTCAGCATCTCAAACAAGTCTGTTACAAGACTGATGAAGAAAGTTTGCATTACAAAACAAACAAAAAATCCAATCAAACAAAAACACCCTCAGCTCAATTAAAAGAATCAAGTTTTACCACACAAGAAACAAAAGAACTAAGGAATCCTGACTTTCTCTGGATTCGCCTTGCACTCCCTCCGATACTTCTCCCCCCACATCACCTCATGTTCTCTTTTTTATTTGGGTTAGTGACCAGTTTGCAGCCATAATCAGGCTGATGAGCCAGCTGTCGGCTGCCTGTTAGAACAAGAATTTATTAAGATCTCTATCTTATCCCAAGCAATTGTCAAAAAACCTATTAGAAAGTCAGTATCTAACACCTCTACCACATGTCAAACATGGCTGAAGCTAGCAGAAGCAAGGAAAAAACAATATTCAGAAAGAAATAAAAAATGGGGGCAAGAAGGCAAAATAAAAATCTGAACAAACTGGAAGAGACTCTTGTTTTGAGCTAATGCCAGAGTACAGATGAACAGAAAATGGGTATTCCACTTCACGTCAATTCACAGCACAAATAATGCTGCGTAAGTAGTTTAAGTGCTGGAAGGGTCCAATGAAAGCAAAGGCTTTAAAAATCAAGGACTATCAACATGTGAAGTGGAAACATGCAAATGGAAAAACGCACAAAGACACTCGATTCTTTCTGTGGTGCTAAGGCAGACAATGCCGCAGTTGGAAACAGCGTAACTCAACATTTACAATGAAAGACGGTCAAGGTAGTAACAACTGCAGAGATGGGGTCTGTAGGCCTGAAGCAATTATACCTAATTCTCCATCCAGCAAACACCTCTGGGAGAAGCATTCCAGTTTTCTCCTCTGTCATTGAGATTCTTTATATAGTTACTCAACTGCAGAGGAACATAAAACAGCAACTACAGCAGGTTAAGCTTGACTTGCTAGACCCCCCTCTAGTTTGATGACTTAGCCCTTAGGCTAGATGAATATCCTAAAGGAAAGGAGCTCCCATTCATTTGTAGCCTTCATTCTGTAGAAGCAAGTCACAAAGTTTTTCTCACACATGCGTGCACAGACTTCCCTATTCTTACCTTACAGACTGAAAAAAAGCCTATTTTAGTCATATCTGATAAGTCCGTTGACCACTGTGTGTATACAACCTCTACTTCATTCTCCTGTGCATCACAGTACTGGCCCAGGGTCTCAAGGATGTGTCAGCTTAAATAATGCTGACATTTCTCATCACAGGTACACCACCACTAAAGCAGCCATGAAGTGGTGACAGTGACCACAACACCCTCAAGTTCTTAAACTGACGTAACAGGTAGTAATAGGAACGTGGAGAGGATGGAAAGGAAGATGACAGAAAATGGTAATAAAGAAAGCAAGGCTACAAGTCCTTTTCTTCTGGGAGGGAATCCTCCTCCAACAAAAGGCTCTCTACATCTCAATGGTTTAAGAATGCCAAGAACTACATCTTAAACAGGTTATTTTAAAAACCAGTACAACAACCGGTAATCTCTTCATATTTATCACTTTGTATTTGCTGTTTCTTCTGCATAAATGACAGGCACGCCTTATACTGAGTTACCAACATATATGAAAATTTTCCCTGGTTATTTCTTTAAATACTGTATTAGAACTGTTTTATCTTTGGCAGATTATTAAGTCTCTCTAGAAAGTTTCCTGCAACTACTCATTTCCATGTGAATTTGTACACTACACATCCAGTCTATTTTTGAGAGGAGCAAGCAACTGTCTCTCATTTGGAAGCGAAAAAATAAAGGTATGAATAATTTGATTTAAAGGCAATTTTTCTCAAGTTGATCTTTGTTTAAGTCTGTTATATTCCATCTCATTACAAAAATCCAAGCTGTGTCAACAAATGAGCACAAGACTCTAGCACTGCTTCTCTTGGGTTTGCAAGAGGGCAAAGCACATAGATCAGAAAGAACGCACTGCTAATTAAACTGAAGCAGATGACTAAAGAAGAGAAGAGCTTGTCATACGTAATATCTACATCAAGAATGATCAGATTTAATATGCAAAATGTGAAGTAAAGGTGGGCAACAGCATTAAGCTCACATTCTAGACCTTGGACAGGCTGCAAAAGTTCTGACAGTTTCTCTAATTATTCACAGTAATGGACACTGGGGGCAAAAGGTAGGAGGGAAAAATACATTTCTCTCCATTATAGGTGCTGAGCACCAGGGCTAAAATCATGCCTGTCTGAACACTGATCAGTTTCTGCAAAGGTTAATAGCAATTAAACGTGGCAAACTAGACTAAATGAGAAACAGGTCATGATACCACTGTACTTGCAAAGAGCACAATACTTTGTGGAAAGGTATTTCTTGTTGAATATTTTTGAAGGTGCCAGAGTACTTTGAATAAGAGTAGTAAGTCTGCTCCTGTTCAAATGAAGACATACAGTCCAGTTTATTAGAGAAGCCAATGTTTTTATACAGGATGTGCTAGTTAACTGTACTAAAAAGAAAAGCTAACCAATTTCCAACTTAAAACATACAAAGCCCTAAAAAAAAAAAAGGGGAGAATCTGTCACTTTCAGTTTAATCAGCTTTAGGTAAGTCAATTAGCTCTTCCAAATACATGTCTACCAGCAAAAACATTCAAAACTGAAATTAATAAATGCAGAATTCCAAAAGACAGAACAAGAGATTAATAAAGCACCTAATATGATACAAATTTTCATCCAGCGTTTAACTGAAAATACTGGCATCAGAACCCTTTAAAATTTTGTTTTGTTACAATTTAGTTCCTACATACAGCTATAAAATGAACAAGAAGCGGCTACATTTTGAGCCCACATTCTACCACACAGGAGAGAAAAAAAAATAATCAGAATGGGTTGAGGTTACTTGGATATTTCTACTTTAGTATTTAAAGAGATTAAGAAGCTACTTGTCCTAATACCAACACAAGCTGTCAGTAACTCAAGAGACTGGGGGAACAAGTATATTATCATCAACAGACGTGCAGTGTTTTCTCCTTCAAAGCAAGCAAAATTCACCTAGAACATTGTTCGGGGAAAAGAAAACATCAGTTCTGGATTTACCAAACAATAAATCAGGTTTATCAGATACTGAAAACCTATGTGCAACTCTTGATTACTCATTAGGAAACATATCAAGAAAAAATTAATAAAAAAGGTAACTTGCATTGCTGTCCTCAGGATCTTCTAAACCATCAGGCCGACTAAGATTGCGTGAAGGCTGACTACACACTACATCATCTTCTAGCTCCCAAAAGGAAGTTCTAACAGGTGGTCGTTGGATCTCATCAGGATTAAAAGCACCATCTGCTCCATCTGAAGAAAAATTAATTAGAGCATCTTTGTTCAGTAGTTTGTATTTTGAGATTACAGATGCGCTACCTTATATTTAAAAGTCAAAATTTAAAATACATTTTTAGTTTAGATAATACAAAACAATAGAAATTACCTTTTTCAATAGGTGTTTCTTTCTCATCAGCAAAATAAAGGCACTTTATTGATTCTCATCAGTCAATAAAGGCTCTGTACACCAGTATAAAGATTGTTGGTACTTAATCTGCATTAAATGAGCCATTGTTTTTGAAACAATGAAAGAGAAATTACATGGGGTGGGGGAGAGTGGAATTCACTTACCTCTTCTTTCCTGAATTGCATAAGGGTTTCCATATTGCAATACTGGTAGTCTACTTGGCACTGCAGGAACTGGTCCGTTTTCCTCCGAATACGGGTTGCGAAAAAGTAATGTCTGTTGTGAAATCTGTCCTTCCATCATCCTTCCAGCTTGATTTCCTGGTGTCCTGCCAAGTTCCTAAATAATGCAAAGTTTAAAATGTACTTAACCTATGGAGCCATAGCAAAGTTTGATATTTTTATCAGCTATTTAATTTTTAAAAAAAAAAATCTGCTAACCTTCCCACTGTATTTTCGTCTTGATCTAGTGCCAAATATACCACACATACAATAGTCAAAGAAAATGCAAAGAGATCTTAAAGAAATTTTTTCTCTTGTTTCGTCACCAGTTAATTCAAATTACAGAAACAGAAATGCCACATTTTTCAAGAAAAATCTGCATCCTTTTTACAATGAAGAAGAGTCAGTTAAATAGGTAAACAATGTGTGGATGAACAATAACACCTAAAGACAATGTGCAGTGTGAAAATGTTTTTAAAGTTAACATCTAAAAAAAATTTTTATCATACCATACTGTTCAAGAATAAACCATTCTAGTATGTGATATATACAACCTTGACATAATTCCTGATGAAGTCACGAGTGGCAGATATTTTAAGAATAAAGAGTGTTAAAACAAACTTTTGCTCAGTGTCCTTCATATGCACACACACTGTGATTCTGCTTGGTGATCACGTTCCACTTGTAATTATTAGGGGTTTTTTTAGCTGTTATTATGTCAAAATATTTCTATTACTATTATACCACGTATAGCCAAAAAGCTCCTTGTCCTATCACTACTAACAGCTCACTACTAACAGCTGAAATTTTTGAGTGTTTCTACTTGTTGTGAACAGAAAGAAGAAAAGGGAATGTTTGGTTTTTTCAATTAATATCAGTATTATCTGCAATGTGGAGACGTGGTTTGTGGCTTGCAGTAACCGAAGATATGAGAACAGTTTCGAGGGGCACTGTAAAGCAGACTAACCCAGATGGCACCTTTTTGTTCTTACATTCAAAAAACACAGATTGTACTCTATAAAAAAATTACAGTCTAAATGTAAATCAAAGGGAGAGGTTTCTACATCAAGAGCATGAAGTTGTCAGCTTCATAGTGGGCACGAGCAAAAGGCTAGTTTGCAGGAACACCCTGAAGAAAACCGGTACTCAGTAGAAATCTCTCTCCAAAACATAACAAACAGCAAGGAAAAAAGCACACAAGCATGCATATTTGAAAATGTAACAGAAAAATGAAGCATGGTCTCACAGGTCAATTCATGATATTTGAATAGGGGAAGGAAGAACATAAAGAGACTAGTAGGTCAGGAAAGATCTGGAAACGATCCTGAAAACATAGCAAGTAACTCCTGATAAGCGGACACTGACAGGCAAAACAACAGGATAGGAAATGCTGTGTACCCTACAACACTGTCTGATCGAAAACAAGTAAGAGAAGGTTTCTCCTGTCACGGCCAGAACGGGCTACAGCAGGTGTGACAGTTCTATCAAAATTCCAGGCAAGATTTTAATCTTGATGAAGGAGCTAAAGGAGACCATATTATAGATACTTTACATCAACAGGATTTAGGTAAACACTGGGATAACAAACACTTAGATGTAGGTCAGACTGAAGACAATTTGCTTTATCTGTACTTTTTTTCTGTAATTTATTCCGTACTATAACCTAGGTAAGGTGGTCATGGCACTAAGCAATCATAAAACGGCCCCTGGATGTATAAACAAACTCAGCACTAACTGCTAGACTGATTGCTTAATTCTCTTTCCTTGATAAAACTCAGACAATTGATTCCAGGAAGTAAAATGACTACTCAAGGTTGGTATTTTCTACTTATATTAACAAATATAAATTAGTGCTATTTTTCATAAAGGTAATCCAGACGAGGTTACTTGCTTCAAGTAATATTCATACTACAAGCACCATACAGAACAAAACCACACTTGTCTAAAATGACAAATGAGGTTTTCAATCCGTGAGAAGCTGTATTTTCATACACAGATTTCAAAGTTACTACAGTTCCTGTGAAAAATAATTTGCCCTCTATGAATGTAGCGAGGAAAGTTCTAATTCATCCTTCTTCCTGCTTCTTTATATCCTCACCTGCTTTATATATGTATATTTACAGCTCAGTGAGGGTTTGTGTGTAGCTTGCTTCCAAAACTCAGTGTTTTCATATAAAATATAAAACTGTTCAATTTGAGGGGCTTAAATGCTTTACGCAATTCTGTTCTGCAAATATTTGTATCAGAAAGGCAATTATTTCAGAAAAGCTCGAACAGAACTCTTACAAAAATTAATATACTTAAAACACTAGATTATTGAATATAATCCACAAAGATTATTATTATAAACTACTAAAGGGTTTTCATAATGTATAAACCATTAAAAATCTAAACCTATATATATGTGTGTGTGCATGTTAAAAGACAGCAATTAAAGTGACTTAAGTGTGGTCAGTGCATCAGCTGTAATTTATCCAAAGAAAAGTATTCCTCATCCTTCCATTTATTAAAATGGCTTTAGGGAGAGAGAGCATGTATGCCAAGAATATCCAAAGGAATATGCCATTTACAATTCAGAACCAAGAAAAAAAAATCTGAGATGTAAAAATGAAAATCATTAAAAACAAGAGGTTGTTAAGAGAGGTATGCTTTCCAGTCATTTTGTTCTTTCTGGTTAGCATTTTATTCTGGGTTCATGTTTAATATTTGCTAATGTAATGTCAACAAAAAACTCAGAGATGGAAGTGTGCCATTTCCCCAAAAGACTTTAAATTGAAACTCAAAGCCAAGACTTCGACTACCTATTTAACTCAATACGTTGTTTCTTAAAAACAAGCAAACTTCAGCCCAAACTCTAGAACACAGAAATGCAAAAATCAAGTAGCCGTAAATACGCTGAAAACGAAACACCACTCAAATGAAAGACGACAGAAATTATACATTTATTGTTAAACATGTACTATCAGGTTTCAGGCCTAAAATGTTTAGACTCCAACAGCAACATCTTAAAGTCATTTTCAAACAGGAAAAGAGTGGTATCTACAAATGGTAAGGCAGCTTCCAGAAAGTGACCTTTTTTGGCACACTGGCCATAAACACATTAGTGTTTATTTTCTTTTAGAAAAAACTTCCAATACAGGACAACACAATTTCTGCCTAACACCCTCCAAGTAAAATATCTTCCTGCAGATATGACCTAAAACTATGCTAGCATTACTTTAGATTTACAGACTAAATTGCATATATGATTGAAATGGTTGGGGTTAAATGGTTAGAATTACATCTTTAAAGTTTTAGTGAGCATGTAAAATCTAAATAATTCATCTTTACTCAATACAAAGCAGGAACAATTAATTATCAGTGAAATTAAGATTTTCCTTCTTAAAATCAATTTCTTCTGCAATATGGAAGCAGTTTGGAATGAGAGGCAGCGGTATTAATACTTTAATTTTAGCATCATATAAGATTAAAACAGAATCTAGATCAAAGTGACTGTAAAAAGGTGCTGTAAAATAGCCTGAGTCAGAAGTTGGATAGCTAGGGTACAGACCGATTAAAAAAAAAAATCTAAAGAAAGAATCAAAGGCTATAGAAGTACATAAATAAAATAGAAACTAAGTAATTTTATAGGTTTGAAAAGACAGCAAATGAACATTTTTGGCATGCTGTGTTTAGTGACATTTATAAACAAACACTGATAATGGAGTATAAATTGAAAAACTGTTTACTATACCATGCTTAACCTTTTAAATAATGGTTCCAGTCTAGGAAGGCACTTTGATTCTTCTTTGTAATGTAAATATCTATAAATTTGGTAGACAAAGTTCCAAGCTTTTACAAGCTCCATACATTATTATTACATTTGCTCTCCTTCTTGTGTGTGGTGTTAAAAATTACTCCCCCCAGCTCAACTAGATTCATTGAAACTCAACTCCTATTTTGTTTTCTTTTGAATTAGAAAAATGAGAGATCTATTTAAAAATACATCTTTGATTAAAAAATAAAGGAGCATTTAACTACCAACACTTGAGAATCCAGAATTTTACAGAATACTTACCTAGCTTAATCTGAAATTTTCTTAAACTTCAGAGTATGCAAAGTCCTGGTTTTACAAAGTATCTGTTCATACTGGATCTTTTCAGTAATCTGAACAACCCTAACTTTTCCCCAATATCATGCAATACTATCTGAATGTAACAAAGACATTTTATTCTTAGTTCTCAGTAAAACTTCGCTTTAATTAATTGCCATATAAATCTTTAGAGGTACTTCCAACTTTAGAACATTAGCATTAATATTTCAGAATGTCTGGTTTAAAGTAATGGTAATGAATTTGATTAGACAGTGAACTCCTGAAAGTAGCAGTCCATTTTCTATCACGTATCTAAAAGTCAGAGTACTGTTTATGTATCTATCTTTTCTGATAAAGATATTTTTCTAGTTGTAGTTTACTGAAGTCACTAGTGTCACATGTCAAGCTGCTCTTACTATTACAAGCAGTCAATAAGAGAAATGCAGATGTCAAAAGGATTTGGTTGTATGCACACATCATGGAAAACGTGAAGATTATACTGCTGAAATGTCTACATCTCTAGTTATAGGACAACATTGGATAAAAGCAAAAGTAATCCTAACCAGTGATAGAAAAAACCATCAAGCTAGATATGTACCATGCATGCTTTATGCCAGGATTCCAAAGGGAACAGGGTTTACTAATTGTGCTGCCTGTCAGCCCGTAACTCCTGGAAGCACTGGGGGAGAGAGTCTCCAAGAAATTAAATTCCTGCAAGTTTTGTTAACTGATGACTGCTTAGAGGAGAGAAAGGCTGCAGCATGACCTGAATAATAATCTTTTCTACTTGGCAAAGTAGCACATGCACTAAGCTGGTATCAGCCCCTAGACACAACAGGGCTGAACTTTCATTAAGAGGTAAGAGCTGTAAAGCAAGAAGGAGGCTGAAAGTCCACTGAAAAACTTGCAGAAAAACAGCGATGCTACTGAGATGAGAAAGGAATACAGAACAAAAACTGGTAAGAATTCCTATGTTCTGTGAACTGTACAGCTAGCTGCAATCTCAGATTATTAATTCACACAGAGTAATCCTTATCTTCAAACACAAATTATTACTTTACATCCTGGATGGAGTATCATTCTAGACAGGAACAAAAAAATAATTTTTGACACTAAACATTTGTTAGATTATATGTATAAAATATTCTAGAACATTATTACAAAAGAATAAATGACAATATTTTCAAAAGCCAAGTCAGTTTTGGCAAGCTGGTGTACTATGGTGTACATTTTTAAAAAATGTATTAGTATTACTAACAGAGCTTGTAGTTTAAAATGCTAACTCATTTTGGCAAATATCCAAATTACCTAAATGTATGTTCGAAGAGAAAACAAATTCTCACTTTAAAATATATTGCAATTCCTCAAACCAAAGAGCCACGAAGTGTTAATTTACAACGTTTTAACAGGAATCCTGACAATACCTTCTCACTGGTAAAGAGTTCTAACTGTGATGCCAGTTCCTTTATTCGTCTTTCTTTTTCTGCCAGTTGAACCTATATGAAAAGTTTAAGGTTCCTGTATTAGTGAACAAAAACCATTTCCCTGAATTTTATATTGTGAAAACAAAATTCAGTGATTCAGTTTACCTTTCAGATGAAAGTAATTTTGTCTACTATAATTACATGCAACAAACAACAATTCTCCCTGAGTTTATCTACTGGAGAAGAACAGTAGATTAGCAGCCTTGTCTTGCCAGTTTTGAGAAAATGGTTGTGGAATTAAAAACATCCTAGTTTAAAAATGAGCAGTAGTATCAGTGATACAAATGGCAGGAGGGACATCACTGCCCAGAAACAGTTGAAGGTCTGCAAGCCTCACCTCATTATTTCTGAAGGAATCCATTGGTATTTCAGTGATTTATTTCACTCATGTCTCTCCAGCTTTTATGTCCCACCACAAAACAGAGAGAACCAAACCCTCCTTCTGCCTCAAATACACTAAATCTCTTTCATGAGCATCTACCTTGTGTCTCTGTTGAGTGCACTGGGAGGAGATGCAACTGACACATTCCACAATTCCTCCAGGCTTCCTCCCTACTTCAAAATGATCTTTCTCTACGAAGGGCTATATTATTTGGACTCTGGTTACTTTGGAGACTGCCTCTCTATTTTTTTTTTTCTAGCATATAAGCTCAATACTCTGCACAGATCAGAGAGCAATCTACCAACCGGGAAGAAAAGCTCGCTTTTTCTCCACCACCTGCACCCTCTTAAATGATAACAAGTTTTGCATTACAGTCAAAATGCTTTCAGTTCTGGAACCAATTATTTATTACTCCTGCTGTTGAGAAGTTAAAAACAAGCTTATTTTAAATTAAGTTATGCATGGCACCCGATCACTTCTAATTAGTAAAATTAAATAAATTGGAAAGAGTCAATTTTGTAAAATTGAAATTAGAGCTTTGAAAAGTGTCAAAAAAAGCACCAGGTTACAGAGTGCTGAAACGAGCTGTAGAATAGTTCAGTATTTTATAAAGAAAAAGTGCTGTAATTTCTAACGGAAAGAGGTTCATACTAGAACTGATACAGTCAACAGTTCAACTTAATCCCTGTTCATCACAATGGGCAAAAAACAGACCACAGAGAGTATTCTAACTACACTACCACCATTAGCCTAAGAACAAGCATAAAAGCTGGCCTTATGAAAATTTGTTGCTCTTATCTTGTCCTTGTTGATCCAAAAAGCCACTTCAACAGATGTATTACTATCACGTTACATCACCCTACTAAGTCAAGATCCTCCAAATTAAAATTAATTCTTTCACGATGATTTTAAAAACAATTTATCATTCATTTTTTGTATCACTAGTTAATTCAGATAAAACGCATTGCGTATTGCTACACTGGTAATGCAGCATGCACTATGAAGATTTTAGACAAACATGCCAATCAATATTCCTGTTGGTATTAGAGCAAGCAACAGGAAATCAGAACTCTCCAGCCCTTTTTTTCCTGTAATAAAAGATTAATGTCATTTAGAGGTTCGTCTAAATCCACAAAATTAAAAGACAGCCATTTGGTAATACACTTAGCAGATCCGTCTTACTTTAAAGAAGCATTACAAGACTGCGTCGTTTCTACAAGTGCAAAACAGAATTTCTATTTACAGCAAAGATACATTTAGTGTTTTTTTCCCCATTAAAACTCTTCATTACTTGAACTATTAGAAATGAGCACTATGTTAAGAATAGATTACCATTCATTGTCATAAACAAAATCTGTAACTTACTTTATACTGATCTTCCATTGCTGCTAGCTGTAATTTTATACCCTCATTGATTTTCACTTGTTCCTTCCACTTCAGCTCCAGTTTAGCTAGTTCATCAGCATAAACGCTGCATTTCATCTTCTCATCCTAAAATAGTTCATACCATGGCATGAAGTATTTGCAATTTTAAGAGATTTCCCCTCCCACCCCCAACAATGACGCTGTGTAACTCCATGCTTTTAGAACAAGACCATTTACAAATGGCTTCACCCAGAAATAAAGCCTGACTCAAGACTTTAAAGAGGACAGGACCACTGCATAAATGATGTTCAAAACATTTTTTTTTCTTGCCTGAGTTTTCAGTGAGCTGACAGTCCTCTTCAGCTTCACAGTTTCAAGTTTCTTTGTATCCTAACACTACACTATAATAATGATTACCCTTCCAAGCGTCTCACTTCAGTACAAAACCTTTCCCCGTACAACTTTCACAGCCTAAATATCTTTCATCCAGAAGGTCAGAGGCAAAGCTTTCCTCAAGCATCATTATAGAAGAAACAGCCAGCAGAAGCTAACACAGGCTCTCCATACACAGAGTAATGAGCAGAATTACAGGACAGCTGTTACACCCTGGAGAGCACATTAAAATAGAATAATCTCATTGTAATAAATAAGAGAAACAAGATGAACGGAAACAAGACAACACCCAGGAAGCATTTCTTAAAGAATTCTACAACAGTCAACTTTTCAACGGCATCACTGATGCAACGCTCCATCATCACACATACATGCATGCATACAAGATGGTTAAAAGAAATTCAAGTTAGTACTATCAGGTATTAATATTTGAAGGGCATTACTAACGTGGCTACAGCACTAGTGCCAACTTTGGTCCAGAGACCCATACAAATGCCTTCACGCATGACTGAGACCAAGCCAGTAGGCAACACCCACTTGGACATCAAAACACTGTAAAAGCCCAGGACGGTGGGATTTGGAGGAGTTACACTTGAACAGGGTTATCAGCTAAACCCTGCTATACTTGTTCCAAGTATCAGCTGGCTTACAGCAAACATGCTGTATTTGATTTATAAAAGCAACTACACTTACAATATAGTGAAAAAAAGTATTCAAAACCTTAAGCATAGAAGTAGTTGTAGTTTTGTTCATTTGTTTTACTGGTTCTCCTGAGGGGTCCTTGTCTGGAGACTAACACCACAGGTAATTGAGAGCTGACTTAATAAAAACATGTTTTCTAATGTTGAGATTTCTACCATAATCATAGTGTATCACACAAAAACAAGCAAGGAAACTCAGCTGGGTAGGCTTTGTGGTTTTAAGACTTAGCACCTATAGCTACTTTCTGTTCAGCTTTCCGAAGCAGCCATTTACTTACTGCCAACATTTGCTTGCATTTCTTATACTTCTCTGTTTTCTCAGCAATTTCTTTATTCATTTCACGTACTTGCTCCTTTACCACGAATTCCGAAACTATGTCAGGTGAAATAGGGCTAACTGTGGACATTGAAGAAAAACAGTAATATTGGTGTGTTTTTTTTCTTTCATGAATTTTGTACAAGAGAGATGACAGGCCAAATTTGACAGGGCATCAAGAACAGAGTGCTCCATGTTATCCAAGTAAATAGTTTATCAGAGACAATCAGTATCATGTGGCTAGCGATATGCAAGATCAGCAGTCACTTGACAAGTCTGTATTCTGTTCTCTCACACACTGAAGATAAACGTAAATGTACACATACATAGTACAAAGGTCAACGTGGGGGGGGGGGAACAAACAACAGACAGACATCCTTATAGTCTCTATAAACAAAAAGAATGTGTGAATTATAAAGTAACACAAACAAAATTGTCAGCATCTGCTGGCATTTATCAATTTAAATTGAATAATAGGATCACAGAACGGTTTGGGTTGGAAGGGACCTTAAAGATCACCTAGTTCCAGCCCCCCTGCCATGGGCAGGGACATCTATCACTAGACCAGGTTGCTCAAAGCCCCATCCAGCCTGGCCTTGAACACTGCCAGGGATGAGGCACCCACATCTCCCCCAGGCAACCTGTCCCAGTGCCTCACCACCCTCATAGTGAAGAGTTTCTTCCTTAGTTTTAACCTATTATATGCTTATGGTTTAAAAGATTAATTTTTATGAACTATTAAGTTCTTACAAAACCGTAACCCAATTAAATATTTTTTAATAAACCACTAGTGCTTATAAATCACAATAGTCTCTAGATTTGACCTTGCCATCACATAATCAGAACTTTTGAGTGGATTCCAATTTACAATAGGATGCTATCGTGGATAGTCATTATAACATGACTGCAGAATTACCATGCTGTTTACATACAATTTGCAAATTTGGGGAGGATTTTTTCTTTTTTGATGAAATTGTTTATTAGTTTGGCAAAACTGGCTCTGTGTTAACTACCAAGCAGAAATTCAAGAGTTTAGTCCTACTGACATTAAAAAAATATCAACTGAATTGCTTTGAAAAGATACATGAAATTATTTATGAACATTACCACTTATCAAAAGACACAGGATCTTTAGATGAATTTTCACACGTCTAATCATTGTTCTAACTACAATAGAACAAATACACCTACTTTGTACTATAAATACTATTAGGGACTACTTCACGGAGACGACACTTTCGGGCTGAGAGAAGCAGACAAAATTTAAGCTATTGATACCTGGAGATGCAGACAACTTTTTGTCTGTAAGGAGGGCAGTAGCTGTCTCAATGTTAGATGCATCTGTCATTTTCTGTTGATGCCCTGCAATTTTCTTTGTGAAAAGAAATTTTGGTTTGGTATTTAATTAAATGAAAACTAAAAGCACAAAGTAACATATATCTTGCACTATCATCACCTCCAAAATTGGACTAGACAGAATTTCTCATTGTAACAGGAGGTAATAACAAATACACAAACACATTTAATTCCTCTAACACTGAAATTGCCCCAGACTACGATTTTTATAGTCTTACTTTATAAAGTTCTTTTCCCCCAGAAACAGTAATTTCTAAGCAAATTATCAGAAAAATCTCATTTTCTAGAGAATTGGTTACGTTTAAATCCATCAACTTAAATCTAATATTCCATTAGAAAATGGGAGTCTGTATTACTAATGAGTGCTGGACTTCTGGTGTCATAGTAGTGAAATCTGGTGTTCGTTATCAGATGTACAACATAGCCAAAGAAGTGGACGACTTTTAAAGAAAAGCCACAGGCATTCTGATATGACACCTCATTCACCATTGACCTTCTGGATGAGAAGACAACTTTGAAGTAACCTGTGGATCAAAGCTGGGTAACTACCCCATTTTTTTCTGCATGTAGCAGAAATACTTGTCTGTTTTTCTTAAGAATTCACATTTGTACACTTTGCCATTGCTCATATGCCTTTTCCCCACTGAGCTCCTCTCCAACTCAGCCACTAGGTTTCCAGAGAATTCTGAAGAACTCTGCTCTCAAAACTGTTTGAAATTCACTGACAGGTTCAGTTACTATGTGGCATAAGACTCACATCATCATTGCAAAAGCCTCATTAACTTAGGGAGCAAAGCTTAAAGTGGTAAGAATACAAACACATATGGAATACAACTATATACAGTGTTGTAGAAATTTTTTCCCCACTTTGAAATGCACTTACAAGTTCTCCCATTTACTTACTTTTGGGTTTGGGTGTCTGGGTTTTTTTTAATGGTAAGTATGGATTTTTCCCTGCTTCAGTTTCAAAATTCTTCCTTGATCAACTGCACACTTACAGGTTCATCCAAACTCTGTTAGCTTTCTACACACACCAATTACTATAAATCCTATGCTTGGTTTCAACAGCTATCAAACAAGAATCATAGCAGTAATTTGGCTTTACAGAAGAAAATGGTAAATTAAAGAGCCATCGCTTACCGCATGTTTTACTCCTTTTAAAAAGCACTGGGTTTTGCAGAAGGAAATTAAATAGTTACTGAAAAGTTATAAAAAGCAATTTTTCCAGTTTTACTTACTGCCTGTTCTGTAAACTTGTTTACTTGTTTTTGAAGTTTTTGACATTCTTTGAATTTTTCCTTGTAATGGTCAGCAGCCATTTGCAGACGAAGCTTCAGATCTTCAACTTCTCTGCGCAGTTCCTGCTCTACTGTGTTTGAAGCTTCCTTAATAACAAAATTAGAAGCTGTACTCCCTTTTGTTCAAATGACACTATTTCCCAAAAAGCCTTTTTTCAATTAAAGAAAGCATAATGCTCTGTGTAAGTATAGAAGAAGTTCCTATTTTCTTTGTGGGAAGGAAAGGAATACGGTAGCAGAGCACAGAAAGACACCACATCTGTGCTGAACTTCATTCAAGCAGGACACACTGATCCAGTAAATAGGCACTGGTATAATACCAGAGTCAGGTAAAGAGGTTTCTTATTCTATGGGCTGAGTAATGTATACCAGAAGTCCAAACACCTTCCAGAAGGTGTGCTAGCTGTCTTATAGACAAGTAGAGCCACATGGCAAAAATGGACAGACCATAACTGTACTCTATCACACTCACTATGTTTCTACTGGAAGTGGTTCAGCTGAGCTGTAACATCAATACACAAGCTAAGGAATTACATTTACCAACTGGATATATGCCATATTCAGATGCTTTCTGGTAACTTAAGTAATTCAGATTATCTGCTACTTCTTTCAGGATGCATTTCAAATACATTGTAAGTAAGTGAAACTCTTAGAAAACACATGTAATTCTTGAGCATTTTAAATAGTTCATTTGAGAGTTGTACTATTCACTTTATATTTGCTACACTATTTTATTTACTGTTCAGCTCAATGGATTTTTTTTCAAACCTCTAAATGATTACAATAATCCTAGTAGTGAATTAATCCAATACAGTTGCAGTCACGGAAGATCTGGTACAAAGCTCATGTAAGTCAGAATGATGAAACTTATGTTACCTCACTAGATTTTTATCTAAGACTAAGACAGGCAACACAGTTTCCATTATATTAATATTTTTATAGTTATAAATACTGAAGCAAGCTAACTTTGACCACAAATATTGGAAGGACTTCTAAGAATCAACAGAATCCATCAATGAAGAAAGAACCTTACAAAAAAATTCTACCAATCGATCTCTTTCTACCTAAATAAATTTTCAATGCTACCATGGCTCACAGAAAAGAATGATGACAGGGAGAGTATTCAAAATAATACAGATAAATACTGTATTATTCAGTGAAAATAACTGGGGGGAGGGGGTAGCTGCTGTAAGTAGTAGCAGAAACCTCCTTTCTCAGCAACCTTCCACATGAGCTAACATGCACTGGAATTAAGGTCCTATCTTGACTGCCAAAAAATAATTTGATAATCATTAGCAAAAATTATCAAGAAACATATTTTATTTCCAAACTTTAGCAAAGCTAGCTCTGACAGATTTTATAAATACAGACAAACTTCAGTACTAAATACTGACAATTTACCTGTTCATTTTTCAGAGCTGTGATTTTTTTAAGTTCAGCTACAGCATCAGCAAGCTGCTTTCTCAGGTTTTCGTTTTCCAGACGTGCACTGTGAAGATCTGCCATTGTCTTATCTCGCACATTTACTGCATCACTCAGCTCTTTTGACATTAGGACAGCTTCTTGTTTGCTAGCCTGAATCTGATCTTCAGCTTTCCGAAGCTGTTCTTTTAGAATACTTGCATCCTCCTAAAAAAGAGAAGAAAGGGAAAAGAATCCATCATTTTTTAATCTAAAGCTTAAATAAATGTTGGTATAGGGATTGGAAACATTTGAAAGGAAAACCATGATTTTTCTAGTGACTTTAGCAAAACCACTAATTCAAGTTAGTACACAAGTACCATTTCCCCCATTTGCTGCCTTTGCTAACACTGGCGTGCAAACGCATTTCACGATGACGTAAAGGGAAAATTTAAATACGATTTTATCTATGCTGGATTTTTGTTGTATTTTCAGCTTTAGTTTTAAATTGTTTTCCAGAACATTTTTGTTCTTACAGTCACTGAACTCTCAACATGCACATCTCAACATCCAATTTCAAAACCATAGTTACGTCATGGTTGACATAAGACACTATAAAGCAGCTTTGGGATGGTTTTCTCACAGCTCCATCTCCCAAGATCTTGCACAACAAGCTTTTTAGAAGGAACTGAGATGAGAAACTAAAGAAGAGCAAGCTGTAGCATGCAGCACTAAGACTCTCAGCACTGCTGCAACTCCACAGGGCAGCCCAAGAGCCAACTGCCCAAGTGGCACTACTGGCCTCTCATTCCTCAGGGAAGCCCAGGATCACACACACCAAAAAAGTGTTTTTCAAAGCTACTATAAGCTACTCGCACCTCTGTGCTTCCTGAAGGCATAATCATCTCATATCCTTGAAAATTCAGGTACCTCTAATCAGTTATTTGTTAATTTTTGAATAATCACTTGGTAATAGCAAGTCCAAAGGAATACTATATGTTTTATAAACATTTATGAAGATGGATGGACTAAGAAATGCCCTAAAGTCCTGTCCCTTAGCTATTTTTACAGCACATGGTGCATCAGTTACTTATTTTAATAAGTAGCTGCAGTTTCAGAGTTAAGACAAAACCATCAATGATTCCACTAGAAACATGACAAGCAGTTCAAGATTAATAAATTTTGTTTGCTTGCTTCAGTACCGGCACACACACACACCACTACCTGTTTTTACTTCAAAGTAAAACACAGTAGTAGCTTAACACATTCAGATACAAAACTGCAGAGCAGTCAAAAGACTAAAACAAGGTAAGCCGTAACTTCAAGCAAGATAGCACGTCCTTTTCATTTTGTTGCTATTTCCATTCTCAACAGCACTATCTTCTACTAAAAATTTACATTTATAACTGACATTACTATAACAATTTCTATTCTTTCGAGACCTAGATTACTTTCTCTGTGAGAAGACTGTCAAGTTACACAAGGTAAGAGTTACCTGCATAATCTGACTTTCCCACACTGGCCTCAAAGGCTGTGTCTAAACTCTAATTTGGATCTAGAGCGTATTTCTGAAAGCCAAACTCCCAGTCAATTCCATTATTACCTATCGCACTGTAGATCACAGGACAGAACAGTCTCAGGGCACAGAAACTGCATTCCTTTTGGATGAAACAGAACAGCAAGATAGATGTACACCAGGAACAAACACCTAATGGGTATTCCAGTATGGTGGGATGACCCTAGATGGATGCCAGGTGCCCACCAAAGCCACTCTATTACTCCCCCTCCTCAACTAGACAGGGGAGAGAAAATATAATGAAAAGCTTGTTGGTGGAGATAAGGACAGGCAGAGATCGTTCACAATTACTGTCATGGGCGATCTGACTTGGGGAAAAAATTAATTTAATACCAATCAAATCAGAGTAGGATAATGAGAAACAAAAACCAAGTCTTAAAAACACCTTGCCCCCACCCCTCCCTTCTTCTCAAGCTCAATTTCCCTCCCTCCTCACAGCAGGGAATAGGGATTGCAGTCAGTTCACCTCACATTGTCTCTGCTGCTCCTTCCCCCTCAGGGGGAGGGCTCCTCACACTCTTCCTCTGCTCTAGCATGGGGTCCCTCCCACGGGAAACAGTCCTCCATGGACTTCTCAGCGTGAGTCCTTCCCACAGGCTACAAATCTTCATGAACTGCTCCAGCACAGGTCCCTTCCACAGGGTGCAGTCCTTCAGGAAAAGGCAGCTCCAGTGTGGGTCCCCTGTGGGGTCTCAGGTTCTGCCAGCAAACTCGCTCCTCTCTCTCCACGGGTCCTCTCAGGAGGCTGCTCTAGCGCAGCTTCCCACGGGTCACAGCCTCCTTTGGCCACATCCACCTGCTCCAGCATGGGTCATCCATGGGCTGCAGGTGGATACCTGTTCAAATGTGGACCTCCACGGGCCGAGGGGGACAGCCTGCCTCACCATGGTCTTTACCACGGGCTGCAGGGGAATCTGCTCCAGTGCCTGGAGCGCCTCCTCCTCCTCCTACTTCACTGACCCTGGTGCCTGCAGGGCTGTTGCTCTCACATTCTCACTCCTCTCTCCAGCTGCAATTGCTCTTGCCCAGGTTTGTGGGTTCCCCCCCACCTTCTTAAATATGCTATCACACCACCATCGCTGATGGGCTCAGCCTTGCCTGCAGCGAGTCCATCTTGGAGTCGGCTGGCATTGGCTTTATTGGACACAGAAGAAGCTTCTAGCAGCTTCTCACAGAATCCAACCCTGCACCCCCTCCCCCACTACCAAAACCTTGTCATGGAAGTCAAATACATCTAACCATAGCACCACATAATAACTAGTCTGAAGTAACCCCACCTGAACAATGGACAGCATAGATACCAGTTCTTCAGCAATTTCAACCTCCTACTATACCACATGCTTGCTAACCACAGTGTTACCACACCGCATAAAGTCGCCCCTTACTTAGAAGTCCTAGTGACACTCTTACTGCTGAGTTCTCAGTCAATTTAGTCCGCTTACATAGTATCTTATCCTTTCTCAGGTTCTACTTCATTGTATCTTGACAGTACATTTACCTAACAAGTCCTTCAGCACATCTTTCAACATCTATTTTCTCCTCCATCACCTCTGCAGTCTCAATATAGCTACAATACTAACTTTCCTCTTTTCCTTAATCTCTTTCCTTTTTCATGAAGTTAAAAGCAACTCGGAGGAATGCACCACTTTTACTGAACTCACAATCACACATAGTTCATCTCACAGTTCTCACAGTTCATCACGTGAGAGACCTCAACAAGCTCAGAGTGTGTAAAACTAAAATAGAACTCACTCTTTCACTCATTTTCTGCATCTACTGAGAACATCGTAATTCTCTTGCCTCTCAGCCTACACCCTGGTGATATCTTCAAGTTCCTCCTTTCTCTTGTCAAACACATACAACCTTAGATACGTTTATTTTAAACCAGGCCAATTATATTAGTAATGCTTACCTTGTCTGATGAGGAGAGCAAAAAAGCTTTCTTCTTATTTTCTTTTTCAGTTACAAATAGCTGTAATCTGCCAACCTCCTCTTTATAATACGATATCATGTTTTCTTTGTTTGCATCCAAATTCTTAAACATCTGGATTTCTTTTACTAGTTTGGTGTTTTCTATTTCTGTATTCTTCAAGTGTATCTGTAATGATGCTGAAAAATGTCAAACTCCTCTTCCACGTTACGAAAACTACTGTTCACCTGTCCATTTAAGTGTTCACTAAATTCTAACTCATGTCTGAGACAGATTAGAACAGCTAAAGAGATAAGTTAAACAGTTGATAGTATCACTGCCCTCCAGGACAAATTTTCTGGCCTGAACTCTTCCAACTGGATTGTTTAACAACAGCTACACTTCACAACTAGAAGTTAAGGCCCTGATTTCTGTCTACATGAAATTAAGTTATTCAGAGTTCACTCCTCTCTTCACAAATGCTGGACTACGGACAAGCAAAGATGAAATTACTTGTAGAAAACTAAAGAGAAATTGCACTTCTAAAATTATCTACTTGCAATCATCTACGCAAACAGGACTACAGCAGCAATATTAATTTCCAAAGACAGCAAATTAAAAACTCTAGAGCTGTTTTTAAAGTATCACCGAGTCTATCACATTCTGCCCAATA
Source organism: Falco biarmicus (assembly GCF_023638135.1). Lineage (NCBI taxonomy): Eukaryota > Metazoa > Chordata > Aves > Falconiformes > Falconidae > Falco > Falco biarmicus. Next base: position 3,639,815 of record NC_079291.1, on the reverse strand, counting down.
AAGGATAACTATTGCAGTCAAGTGTTGTCCACTCAAAGACTAGAAGATCCATGTTGCTTATTTACAAAGGGATTCCGCGCTTGTGAAAGATGATTTGAGATCTTATGTCTTCTGGTGCATATTGAATATTGCCACATAATAACATTTTCCTATGAACGGAAATAATCTTTTCAATACACTTGGTTTTGTTTTGTTTCATACAACCTGAGGATTTTATTATTTTAGCATATAAAATTTCTTTTGCTTGGGGAGGGGGGGGGGGGAGCAGGACGACAGATGGTGGATGGGGAATGACTACACCATATTTTATTTCAAATATGGATGTGTCTCAATACCAGCAAAAGAAATCAGCTATGCTAGTAAAAAAAAAAAAAAAAAAAAAAATCAATGCAATATAGATCCTACTAAAGCTTATCAAGAGTTATGCACAAGACTCAAGAATAGGGATCTAGAAAACACAGTCTGGAGAGAGGACTTAAGAGTAAAAAGTAATTTACTTATGGAAAAAGTGTGTTAAGAAAACAGGTTACTGAGTGATGCACTGTATAACTAAAGAACTTCCTCACTAGCACCTATTACTTTTTGTTACTGTGCCTGCATTTTAACAAATTGGTGATCCATTCTCCTCCTTAGAGACCTTCTTATATCATGGGATGAATTCAGATGTTATTTCCTTCATTCATTTTTATATGAGAACATCTGTAACTGTATTTAAAATCTGTTCACAGAAATTACACATTTCCTTTTTTCCTTAACAAATTCAATTTATTAGAGTAGTCCATAAAACGTTACTACCTTTGTTTCAAATCATTTCATTTCAGTGTATATACAGATACAGGGAATAAAGTTACCTTATAAAGTTCTTTTTCATCCTTTTCTGTCTTTAACACACATTCAAGTTGCTCCTTCTCAAGCACCACTTTCTTCAGTTTGTCCTTCAGACTAAGACATTGACAAGTAAATAATAAAGAACTATTAATACAGAAACAAATGCATACATTAAAATTTGTTAGTTTTAAAAAACACTTATGGAAAGAAACAGTAAAATACAGAAGGAACAATATCACTAAATACCTGTCTAACTCTGTTTCCTTTGCAATGGCTTTTTGAGTAACAGTCATGATATCTTCTTCAAGTTGGAGAACTTTTGAAGCAGCCTCATCATGCTTCTTCTTCAAATCATCAATTTCAGTTTTAAGACCTTCTGATGCTTGAATATTAGTCTTTAAAAAGATTGCAAATAGATGTAATTTAAGAATGCGTATCTTAAGAACTACAACATGCTATCTGAATTAATGCTAAACTACAGTCATTAGATTTCTTCCTTACAACGTACAAGACCATTTCAAGTATATATAAAATCATAAAAATATATTAAACTTGAAATGCACAGTTATTAATAAGGAGTCACTAAATTGTTTGGGTTTGTGCAAGCATTCAGCTACACAGACTACCAAAGACTTCAAACAATACAGGATAAACAAAGCTTATTTCATATCTTTTGTCCATCTCCCTTCCGCAAACCACCCTTATCTAGAAAACAAAGAACTTCTATTTTCCTTTGTACTTTCTTTTACTTGAAAAGGAGAGTTTGCATTTGACCAGCTAAGAAAGCCACAGTGAAGACAACTGCAGGCAAAAGGAAAAAGATGTACGGAAGAACTCCTTGATTTAGAGCTAGTTACTACGCTACAGTCTCTAGCTAGAACATATGGAAGGTTCTCACAAGGCTCATGGAAGCTCATGAAAGAATTGTGGGACTTATGTCTTGGACATTGGAAGCTGAGACAGAAGATGATGACAACACTCAAACCAGATTCCTTTGTCAGAAAGTTGACAGATGCAAGATGGGAAGCCATTTTTAAGTATGACATTCATTATCTAATGACAGTAACATCCATACCGTTGTAAGGCAGTGGACAGCTAAATGTAACCACCACCACAGTAAAACAGCCACTTAAAAACAGATTATCTCAAATACCCAGAAAAATTTATCTTCAATATAACACTGTTTTCTTGAGAAAAAAATTAGTAACACTAAAGTAGATATTGAGATAATATGCTACTATTTCTGATACCAAAATCCAATAAAGCTCAGCTTAATATCAACCATGCCTGTGGTGTGAATGAAACTGTAAACAAGGTCAAGACAGACTGACTAACACGCCAGAGTACAGCATGACTTACAGTGTTTGCGCAGACACTAAGGTACAAGTTGTCTTTCTGCTCTACATTTGGAAGATTAAAGCACTAGTTCATCTATTCAGTTTTAAACAAAGCTTAATGACCTAAAACAAGACGACTGTACTGTTACATCAAGAGAAACACATCAACCAGAGTTTATGGAAAACAACTACTGGCCAGACTCCAACCTAACTAACGATGCTTTAAGTACAATAAAATATTCTGAGGACTGGTTTTACTCATTAATTGTCAAAATACACTTTTCACAAGTGCAATTAAGCCCCACTTTTACAAGTAACTAAAACAGAAGTTTCAGCATTATAATGGGGGGGGGGGGGGGGGGGGGGCAGCGGTGGCACTGAATTGTGAGGCGTGGCAACTTTACCTGATGTATACCAGTACATAAAATAGATTTTTCTTTGTTATATATGCTATAAAAAAAAGAGAAGAGGACTAATATATTACAACTAGTTAAACTCTAAATGGCTTTATTATATACCTTAATATAATAAAGAATTTCAAGGGATCATGAATGCAACATCTTTTTTGAAAACAGCACTGAGGAAGATGACCCACAATTTTCATAAGGTCTTTATTTTTGAGAAACTATCAGTTTCCTGCAACCAAAAATATACGTACTTGGTCTACTGAAGGCAGGATATTTTAAAGTCAATATTCCAAGTAAAACTTGCCATATAACCAGCAGCAACAACACACATTATAACTGCTTGTCCTTCCCTAGTCCAGTGGAGACTAATTACTTTACCCTGTTTTGAAAGCCTAGTATAGTAAAAAGTCTGTTTCAATGCATATCTGTGTTTTCTCTAAACACCACTTTGGTATAACTGTAACTGTTATAACCCAAGTGCCTTCAAAAGAATTTAATCTGATACATTATATATACAAACTGTACAAACAGTTCAAACAGCCTGCCAAAGGTAACATATATTAAAAGGAATTAATAGCCTGAAAAAAATTCACTCCACAAACAGCATTACAATTGATAGTGCTTTGCTAGGTATTCTAAAGGGACATGGTATTAAAATGTAAGAGTTCCATACTTAACAGATTCTCACCTAATAAACTTGTTTAGATACAACTAGAGTCTACAGTTTTGAAAGGAGAAAAAAAAGGATTAATTTTTTGAGACGACTTGTTATTTTACAGAATTCTTAGCAATTCAATTTAGATGCTGCAATCCTAGTCCCATACACTGGTTACAGCAGTTTCAAAGCCTGTAAAATTTGAAAAGAGTGCTCTTAAGACTATTTTACAGGTAAAAGTTGACTGTGTTTCAGGAGAAATATAGAGGGGAATAATATAATAAACACATCAACTGCATGTACAACCTCTATTACAAAGAAAGATAATTACTTTCTGTCATTTTTGTTTACTTAATTTCTCTGGTACACCTACAAATATTACACCTTTTCTTCTACTTTTTTTAACAGAAAGAAAGGCACAGCAAGAGCATGAACAATTTTAATGAACTGGTTTAAAAACACTCAACAATTTTAAGGTTATTTTTACTCAGGATTGTACTTTTAATCCAGTCACAAATGCAGCTCCCCGCAGCCCCCCCCACAGAGATGCAACAGCCTTATGAGTGGAGAGGGGAAGCAAACTGCACCACAAGGGTCAGAATAAGCAGCTGAAGTTACCTAAGTCAGCCTCACTGCTGCAAAACAAAAAGCTACCAAAACAAAAACTCCTGTAACTACTAGGAGTCTCACCAGTGAAATTAAACAAAGCAAGTTTAATGTAATTGTCAAGTGAATTTATTTCCCCAAGAATGGAAACTCCACTTTGAAAATTTTGATGTACCTTCAGATACGAAATGAGAAGATAGATGAGGGCACCAAAATCTTCACTGCTATTCTAAATTGGCAAAAGATTTAAGACTGATTATTTCAAAAATAATTTTATAGCAATCCCAGGAAGCACTGTCTTCCCCCTGCAAAGAACTGCTGTTGCACATAATGTGATTGGTTTACAGTGCATTATAAGCAGCTGCCAGGAGAGAGTTTTTACATCAAGAAATTCTGAATTACAGATCAGTTGCTTCAGGTTTGTATCACCTAATCATAAATACACTGATTCAAACCTGATAAAACTATCATGACCTCTATCTAAGGGATATGCGAAGATCATGCCTGTGCTCTTCCCTGAAACATTTAAAATCTCTTTGTTAAACTTGTGCTGCAAAAGTACTAATAATCTTTCACTTGAAAATGGAATGGACATAAAAGGTTCTAGATTCTTATTTTTGTAAAATAGAAAACCAGGGCAAAAATATGTATGTTCAACAAGGAACAACATGCTTTCCCTACTTGTTTCTTACTTCTAATGGATTTTTGCAACTCCCGTAAAACATCTCAGAGTACAGTCCAGTTAATGGAAGCAAAGTGGTACACATATCCCTTCCTGTGAATCAACACACACAATAAGTTTTTCAAACACACCTAAGGCAGATCCAACAGAATAAGATACTTGAAAAATACAACCCAAGACTGTTTCTAGCTGTGACATCTTGCAGTATGGCATCGTCCCCTTTCATAACATGTAAAACTCCCTAACCACTGTTCAAAAGCCATTCCACACCTAAAGCATTCACCTTCGATTAATGGCTAGTATCTGCAATCTTTATTTTACTTTTTACAGAATGCATACATTGTATTGAAGAAGAATTTAAAGGTTATAAACAAGCTATGCAACTCTGAAACCAAAGAGAAATTCACCAAATGCAAAGTAATTACAAAAAAAAAAAAGCAGCATTTTTCAGCTGGTTTGACTTATCTGGATGTAATTTAATGTCAGGGGATCCATTATGCTTCAGACCCTGTAAAGAATTTAGGGGATCTGGATGAATTATCTGCAGGAGCTTTTTGTTTATCCCATTGACATCATAGCAGCTCCAACTGTATCATGTAAAACACCTGGCTGACATCATACTCTGTTTAAAGGACCTCTGGGGAGAAACGATGAACACTGCATAGTACCATTGCAGCCACTGCAAAATCCAAGTGTGCTCGTAACACAGGGCTTGAATGTTCTGAATGGAAAACTCAAGTTGTAATTTTTCTTTCTAAAATAAATCTTAAGCATTCAGTAAAGTAAAACAGTAAACCAATTCCAACTAAGCTCAATTAGATCTTTTTTTGTGACTACGATTGCCAATAGAAATACTGTTTCAAAAACACTACAGTCTCTTTATTCCAAAAACCTAAGATATCACAGCAGCAGTAATTTAATTGTGTTAATCTCTTCAACTAACATTGTTAAACTGATCAAAACTCTACAAAACTAAGGCCTAACTCTAAAAGTTCACCTAAGTAACATCAGTCACCCAATTACAGTCACGAAAACTACAGATGTGCAAGTTTTTGCAGCAGGCAGCTGAAATATTTACACACACTACAACTTTGCAGCATGCATTTACATTTCAGAAAGCTAATTTCTTAAAACATAGTTTCACTATAAGCTGACCATTTGCAAATGCGATATTCTCATGAATACATAATTTGAAGTGCAGAATACCTCAAATAAGTTTGTTCAATCCCGTTTAAGACATATTCATACACAGAACAGTCATTAAAACCATAAAACAGGGTTTTCTCTTCATAGGATGTTTATAGCACCCTTGGGTGCTATAGCTGCTGGTGCCAACCTGAGCAATTCTGAGTGTTTGATTTCTATCTTTAAATCATTATTTACATAGAATTTGGCGGGGTTGTGTGTGTTTATTGTGTGCTTTCTGGGTTGGGGGATAGGATTTTAGGGGCCTGTTTGGGTTTTTGTTTTTGGGGTGGTTTATTGGTTTTTTGCTTGTACTTGTACTGCTGACTGCACAACTGCACACCAGCATTTTGCCACTAACCAGGGAAACTCCCCTTATAAAATAGCATCAAAAGCCAATTTACATGAATCCCTGACATGTGAATAAAATTCTCCGATGAATAAAGCCACTGTGCAGGTAAAACCTGTCAGTAAAAAGTGAATTTAGATGGATGTCCTACTAGAAGTCCCCATCTGATAGATGAATTAGCCCACTTCTTAAAAGTTAAAAAGTGAACTTAACTTTCAAAAAAGCATGGAAAAACAAGTTTATCAAGCTAGCACATTCACTTCTGCTTCAATTTATGCCAATGTCCTAATAGAAACACTATTCAAATGTTCACAGTATCAAAGAATGAGCAGGTAATCTAGAAGACTGTCGCTTTTGACTCAGGTTAAACATTTACGGAAACTACTGCCACAGGAGTAAGACTAAGACTTGTCACCACTGTAACATCAAAGAAATCGGTTCAGAAGTGCTCTCGCCCCACTAGAGGGAGACAAACGATTGCAAAAGCATCATTTGCAAGCTCTGCTGTCTACCGAAGCTACAAAACCTGTTTTCACAAAATCCTGCAGTGTCAGAAGAGCAACTGATGAAAGACTGACAGAATGGCTACTGCATCTTTCTCTTGTTCAGCACAGCAATATTAAAACTTAAAACAGTAGCTTAAATCTTTAAACAAGTGCACTGCTGCCAGAAAGCTTACACACAGTTAAGTACACACAAAACTGTGAACAAAGATCAAAAAGCATGTGTTCTTATTTACACAGGTATATATTTTTTAGATTCATAATGTAGAAGATACAGGTTAGAAATATTTACCGTAATTTTTTTTTAGATAAAAACACAGTATGTTTTTGGGTCAGTGTTCTCAATTTCTCCAAAAGCAAAATATATTCAGATGAATGCAGCCTACTAATGTGACTCAACATACTTAGTATCTACCAGTGAACAGATTATCTTAGTAGGAAACCAAACAAAAAGTTGAAACATTGAAAGCAACCTGAAACAGTTCTGGTGACAATATATAATGTCTCATCTTCTTAAATAAAATAATCATAGTGAGTAATTACATCATTATTTTAACAGTGTTGTATTAGTAAAGTTGCAAGCTGTATATACAGCACGATTCTGATGAAAAGTATGCTATCAGGGAACATCTTAGTAGAAAAAAAAACTCTGAAACACCAACTGAGTGTTAGGAAAGAGATGTGACATTTTTGAAATATTTCCAATAATTTCACGTTTACTCTGAACTCCCACACAGGGTTGCTGCAGATTAAGTTAAACCTTTACACTCTGTAAGAGCTAATTTAATGTCATCTGGGGAAGAAAAAAAAAGAAAAAAGAAAAAAAAAAAAAAAGAAGAGTCTAGGAATCTAGGAATGGTTTAACTAGCATGAAAAATGCTGCAGAGGAATACTGTTTTCCTGTAACTGAAAATACAGTGCTTTTCAGAACACTCTAAAAAGAGCATGCATGTTGGGGGGCAGGAGAAGAAGGGAAATCTTACCCTCTCCCTAAACTGATCTTGTCAGAACAACTACATACGGCATTAAGCAGCCACTGGAAAAGATCAACCTAAAAGAAACGACTGAGTTTGTCCCAAATTCTACACTATCTTAAGCTTTGGCAGGGCGCAGTAATTAACACAACGGTAATAGTCACAACATACCAAGTGCACACTAAAAACAGTGGGACTGGAGAGCATGCTCTCCCTGAGCAAAAACAGCGACTAGCACAGAGCTAAAATATATATATATAAATATAAAAAAATAAAAAAAAGATTAAAAGATAGTCTTTTTCTGTGATGGCGGCGATGACAACCCGAGAAAACTATGCCTGAGTTGAATACAAATCAGAAATACAGATATTTTTTTATTCCCACGTGATAAAATACTAAGAAAAAAAAACCACCAAAACCCCCACAAAGTTAAAAAAATAGAAGCCTTTAGAGACAAGTAGTCCTTTAGAGGGCCAGCTGTTTCAACAACTCTAATAGCACATTATCACTTATGTCTTGAATACACTTGTGCCTATCTTTGGTAGAAAATGAGACAGCTATCTTATAAGAAGGCAACAAACAACTGTTACCTCCTGAACAGTAAGGGCAGTTAGTAAACAGAAATCTGCAGTTTGTTGTGGTCCTTACAGTCTCAACTACTACAAACACAGCTCACCTGGTTTAAAATCTCATGAAACAGGAATATTTTCACCACTTAAAAACATGCATGCAGCCCAATATTCAAACTTCGTGGAACACTGACTGTATTACACCTGACTAGACGGTTTATCATGCTATGTTCTTAAAAAGACTGATCTACTTTTAGCTTATTTCTTCCTAATGTTTTCCGGAAGAGCCTCTAAAGAACCACTTACAAAGCATCCCAACCAGGCAACAAGCAGACAGAGAAGACTATAGTTCCACCGCCCAGAATTCTAATATAGTAACTAGGTGGGAAAGAAAGACCAAATAAGAGTGGTAGGGAATCACTAACATACCTGTTACACTTCCTGTCAACAACTATCCTGTCTATATTAAGAAATTCGTTTTTCTACAGGTATTTCTCAATGATCCAAACTACTCCTAAGCTATTTGTGAAAACAAATGACTGAAAAATCAATACCAGAAAGTAGCCTAAAGACATATAAGTGAACATAAATAAAAAGTGGATTTTAAGACAACTGTATTTTTTAACAAAACATTTTCATATTACGAACTCAGAGCTTTTCCACCATTAATCTGCTGACATCTAACATTGTCACCTACATTCTGTTCAATTACAAAAATATACAGTAGCTTAATAATGCATTTGATCAAAACACAAAGACATGAGCTCAGATTCCCATATTATTTGGTGCGAAGAAACTGAGTAAGGTTTTAAAAAAGGGACAGCCTGAAGAGTATTTTGTATAAAGGGGTACATAACTCCACGGCCCCCTTGTCACAATACAAATGGTAATAAACAAATAGTAGTTGCCAATACATTAGCAGCATAAAGAGCTCTGTACTCAATTACAATCAGATGCATGAGTCTGTACAGATGTATCCACTTTCTTTGCTCATCCAACTGCTGCTTTTTAAATACAGTACTTCGTATTATTGTGGTTTTTTAGAGGGCTCTTAGAACAAGCAGAAATACTATCTGTGCACTTCTGATGGAAGTACTTGCAAAAAGGAAAAAGAATTAGTATGTTAAGAGGTTGTAACATGGGTCAAATTTATCTTATGGTTTTTTTTAACAGAAATAAAGATTCTAACACATCTTCCTCAAACTACAAAGGTAAAGATATCTAGCATTTACAATAATTATATTCTCTTATGGGCTGTTTTGTTGTATTGTTTTTCTTTAGCCTAGTAAGCTCTAAAGTATATTGAGAGATTTTTTTTAATAGAACTCCAAATAGTTAAACTTTTACCTCAGTTCAACGTTCCAAAAAATACAAATTTTAAATTCATCAACACCACTTTTTATCTATTCACGTATCAGAAGTTTAGAGCATAACAAAAATCCACCTGCACATGACAAAAGAGCACTAGGAATAAAAGAAAATAAAAATCCCTCAAAATTACTTAGTTAAAATAACCATTCTGTAACTTAAAAAAACCCAACAAGCCAAACCAAAACAACCGAGCTCATACTAAAGTGAAGATTCTGCTGTTAAATAAAATACAAATGTATTTTGACTACTTAATATTTCAAGGTTATCCCTTGTAATCTTACATAACACATTGTTTAGGTTTATTGCCAATAATCATTCACATCACATGAAGCTGACTAGATTAGCTGGGGGGGGTTGGAGGGTTTGTTTTTGTAGTTGTTGGGCAGCGGGGAGTGTGGGAGGGTACTGTTTTGTTTGAGGTTGGTTTGTTTGTTGTTTCTGTAAACAAACCACAAGGAAAATAAAACCTAGGTACTGTAAACCAACTGAGTGCTGCATAACTGTTGCTCAGGATAAATCAATCCATTATTGCACTGTATGCATTCCCAGCAAAGATAAATCATGTAATCCCTTGACCCACTGCTGTATTTCATGTATTGGGTAGAGAGGCAAGGAGAGCAAGACTGGGAAGTTTAGAGAGTGCCATATATTAAGTATTGTTTACTAAACTTCCCAATTATAAGAAAAATTAACTTCTTGCACCTGATTTAGTAGATGCTTGTTTAATTCTCAATAGTAATACTCTATTGTGCTGATGTATATAAACAAATGAGAGATTTTAATTCATTTGGGTTTTTTAGATACGTAAAAAAAGACTAGAACATAAAAGATGCGAAATAAGACAGTGTCAAAGACTTAAGAGACAAAAAATAACTGTGTGAGTTAGAAAAATTCTATAGTATTCTAGACATGTGAAGAGCTGTACCAACTTCAGATCAGACACCTACTTATAGCCCTGCTAAATACAAGTGAGAAGTTCTTGACACTGCATCTTCATGTCAACAAAATACAAGGCCAAAACTAGAAAAAAAAAAAAACCAAACACAACCCACACCAAAGTAAGACTTTTTTGACCCTATACAATTTAACTATGTTGCAGAATCACAGAATCATTTAGGTTGGAAAAGACCCTTAAGATCGTAGAGTCCAACCATAAACACACAACCCTCCTAACGCCCTGCAAGTTGGGAGGCCATCTATCTTCCCCAGGCAGGACCAAGAAATCTCTGGGTCAAATGGGACAACATCCATCAGTCCAAAAAACAGAGAATGGATCTTTGCCATGGACAGGACTCTGGAAGCCACAACAACCATTACCCCAGAATATCATTTGACATGCAGGAACAATTTGCTCACTAAGTGTTTTGACCTTCTTTAGTCTCTGTACAGAAAGTGATATACCCATCATCTGCAGGCAAACTAAGCTACTTCTTAGCTCAAGTAGGATAGATCAGTGCTCCACTGCTCAGCATCACACTTCCAGTGTTAGGCGGTTTTCTTCACTGTGAGAAAAACTTCCAGAATTTTATTACCTTGCTGGACAGCCATCAAAATCCCATTTAACAAATTGTTCTAGAACAGCATTGTAAAGCTAGCATGAATTAGAACCAACAGTTTACTTCTAAACATTTTTTTAAAATTAGAACCTCACGTGACAATGAAAGGTAGCTGTGTAGCTCATTCAGATTTATCCACTAAGCTTATGATTCTGCAAATCCATGAAATGCATACTTTCCAAGTATTTAATTTTCATCTCATTGATTTAAACTAGTTCTCCCATGTACTTGAAATTAAAATCAGTATTTTATAGGAAAAATTTTCTAAACAAGAACTTATCCTTTCATTTTTCCTTACCCAACATTCCAGTCCATTTCACTATAATTGTTCAAAAGAAACTACAAAGTTTCAACAGTTTCAGATTCCTTCAACAAATTCCTATTAAAGGTGTATCACACAGAACTGTTGACATATACATACTAGGACTTAGAAATAGCCTATTAACTGCTGTCCACAGCTAAATTATATAGGCTTCATTACTTCAAATTTGTCCATGTCACCACCTCCCTCCCACATGTTTTTAATCTTCTCCTAAAAGTTTTTTATAAAGCAGCAGCTTAAAAATAGATTAGGTCCCACTTTTTTGTGCCTATTTTATAATATTAGATTTCCTCCCTGCCATATGTAGGATTCCAAAATAAGCTTGCTTTGTTTTAGATTAGATTTATATTTTCACTATCAATTAACACTATAAATTGATTTTTAGGTTTGTGCTTCTTTTCCCTTCGAAAAAATTCAGACCTTTGTGAAGCCTTTTAGAGAGGTAACTAGTTACTTTTCACATTTTGGATGCACTGGCAGTAGTATTCTCTGTTAAGTCTTGATCTTTGCTTTCCATAACAATTTTTTTTACCATTTTCAATACGCTGTGTTCTATGTAGTTATTCCTTAATGGGAGTTTTTTGAAAAGCCTTCCTCCATTTTAAGTTAATGTAAGCAAACTTTAAACTATTACCTACTTTCCATTATGAACTCCACAGCTAAATGTCAAACATCTGGTAACAGTTGTCATTGATTATCTTACCAAGCCTGATACCAAAAGCCTTAAATATTTTAACCATTTTACGACATAAAAGGAACAGTGGCAGGAGGTTAATAGGAACTGACCTATTCTAGTGTAAATGTCTGTCTAACTGCTGAGGGGGTTTGAGAGCTGATTTTCACACAATTTAACTGGTTCTTGGAAAAGGAGGACTACAGAAATTATGAGTCAGCTTTAATAAGTTGAAGAACTAACCTTTTGCTCTGTTTGCAGTTGGTCACATCTCTGCTTTTCATGGTTAAGTTCTTTTTCCAGTCTTTCAACTTGATCTCTGAGTTGTGCTGTTTCCTTTTCCAGAACAGAAGTTACCTTTAATAACTCTTCTTTTTCTTTTATTATTTTTTCAATTTTAAACTGTGAAAACAAAACCATGGGGTTTTAGTAATTTTCCTCCCCTTCGTTCCTATCAAGTAAGTGGATAACAAATTCCTCCAGTGTTTCTGCAGAAGCACAAAATGTGTGTCCTCAGGTACGTTATTTTATGATTTTTCCCTTATACCAAATTTCTGAAGTTTCATTGCTTTAACTGAATTAGACAGCACACTTTGCAGTTTCTTGATTCATACTCAAATTTTCCCTCCTTAAGTAAAGTGCCTTTACTGTACCTAAGTGACATCAACTACGGAGGAGCTAATGATGATTATGAGAGCTTGGTAAAAAATGGCTGCAGAGTGGAGAGACATGTACATACTCTAAAGCAATGTTCGATGAATTTCACCCAAAAAATGAAGGCACAGCCAAAAGTAAGGACTGGCACACGAATAGCAGCCTTTCAATACTGAAAGGGGGCTTATAAGACAGGCACAAACTTTTTAGTAGGGCCTGTTGCACTAGGACAAGGGGTAATGGTTTTAAACTAAAAGAGGGTAGATTTAGACTAGATATAAGGAAGAAATCTTTTACAATGAGGGTGTTAAAACACTGGAACAGGTTGCCCAGAGATGTAGTAGATGCCCCATCCCTAGAAATATTCAAGGTCAGGCTGGATGGGGTTCTGAGCAACCTGATCTAGTTGAAGATGACCCTGCTCATTGCAGGGAGTTGGACTAGATGATCTTTAAAGGTCCCTTCCAACCCAACTCATTCTATGAACCAAGATAATCAAAAACGTCTGAAAAATTATTTTTTTTATTACTGTGAGTACATATCTGAAAAGTAAACATCTCACAGATGCTTCTCCGTACTAGGTCTCTTACCCCTAAATTTTGAAAACTGTGAATTTGAATACATGCATGTATGTGCCTAGACGCAGCTGATAAAAGGGTAAAACATCTGACGACAAGGTAAGGAAACCTTACTGAGCAATTTTCTAGTAAGCAACTCATACAATCAAGTTGGTTTGGGTTTTTTTGTTGTTTGCATTTAAGTAGTTTTCAGCCCACAAAATACCAACAAGCAAATGGAAACATCTTGACTCTGGAGGTAAGCATACAAGTCTAACCACTCCATCTAGCAGAGAACATAAAACACAGAACACTGCTTTAAAACAAGAGCTATTCTAATATGCTTGAGCACCTACAATTATTCAGCTTAATTTCCAGGGCTCTTCACTTGTGCACAAATAAAATATATGGGTTCTATAACTTCTTCCCATACAACAAGCCATTTCATACGAAGGGTATCTTCCCCTCCTCCAGTTAGCTGGAGAGTACAGCTGTGAGAAATGGCCAACTATCTGCTCTCTTATGGCTTCTCAGTCTCTGCTTAGTGCTATACCATACCTGTAACCAGTTTAAAATCTTTACTCATTTAACGTGCAAATGTTCTGAACTCCAAATGCTGGAGAACAAGCCAGAAACATATATATTACACATATATATGTAGCTTTTTTCCTCCTGGTTTGTTCTGCAATACCTGTAAATATATGTATATACTAAAAAATAAAAGGTCATATTTTAAGAATCATTGATTCAAACCTCAAGAAGTCCAGCTTTGGTGGTCACCACTAACATATCAGAGTTGCCTTCATCTTCCATAGTGAGCAATTCTTCAATAGGGGATGAGGTACGGAACTGGAAAGGTGTGCTTGCTCCACGGATTTCTCCTTTATGAGTCACATAACAGAACTGGTAAAATTCTCCATCATCATTTGGTAGATAATACCCTATCAAAATAAATTCATATTTGAAGAAATATTTTACACAAGCATACAAGCCTCTATGTGGAAACAGATTACCAATTCATGTTTGACTTACCAATGTCATGCTTATAACATAAGGCACATATAAATCACCAAAACAGAAGAAAGGAAATACCCTATTTAGTAACTTTCATCCCCCAACCATTTTTCCCAGTTTTTAAGACAAACGCCAAAACAGTGTCAGGTAATACGTGGTATTTGTACATACCACCTTACATACATTAGGTAATAGCTGCTGTTTGTGTATTTATGAAACAGAATCATTAGCAATCAGATGCCCTAAAGCTGGATCAGGACCATGTTATTATGTAACTTGTACACTCACAACAGCAAAGAGTTAGCAGTTTTTTGAGCTTGGAATACCTATATAACCAAAAAAAACCTAGACAAAGACAGAATAACATGCAATGATAAAGATATCTGCAACTTTATCAGGTTCAATATTTTGCATGTTTTTTGTGAAGTAACCACAGTTTGCTTTTACTATTTGTAAATGCCAAAGCACAGGAATGCTCTGAATGGATGAACAAGCTGCAACTTTCGGGGGAGGGGCAGGGGGGGAGTTTAACAAAGGACTTATTTTTCAAAATTAAACAAAAAATTTCTTCTAGACTTTGCAAGGTAAGAATAAGTCATCTTTCTGGTAGCTATGCAATATTGTAAAGCTTCAACATCAAGCCTCTTACATCACCTAGATTCACATGGTAATATTTGTGGATGTTAAAAAATAATTTCCAGAACTCATGAGATTTTTGCCTTTATTAGTAAATGCAAAAAGCCATATGCCTTACCCAGTTTAATGGTAAGAAAACCAATTGATTTTATTCAGAACACTTAATTATCAGATACTCTAGCCAGCTTGAGTATGATACTAGCACAACAAATCCTCACCTAATGTTCAACCCAGCAGGTGACATCACTCATTTCTGTTCATATTTCGCCACAATTCCCCTTCTAACTTACCATTCATTTCTATTTACCAACTTTTACTCCAGATTCCTGGAAGACTCTTCCTACAACTGGTAAAACATTACACATACTATACGGACAGCACTTGTACCAAGCACTTCATGTTTCCATTAGTCTTACACTTTATTAACTGTAGCTCGGAATAGAATCTTAATCTAAAAACTTCAGGATTCTGTGCTTTTAGACTTGACCACTATTTCCTATATAGCACTGCAGTTCAGTTTACCTGATTCAGTGCTTAAATAAGGTGACACTGTGCAGAAACAAATTCAGAACAATCTACTTTGCAGCTCAAACAAGTTTTAATACTGGTTCAGACAAACTTATTTTAATACTACTCAGTCTTTTTTCCTGTATCAAACAGGTATTGGAAAGAACAGATTCCTAATTACTTTCTCCCAGCACACCCACTTGATCTTAAAAAAAAAATACTTGAAGCATGCTGCACAACGTTTACTATTTATCTCAGTTAATTAAACTCCTGTAAGCTCTACCGATGTCATCTCAGTAGCACTAAAATACCTTGCCAAACACAACTGGGAGACTGAATGGAGACTAATCTGGCAACCCTGTAAAAGTAGAAAACTGTCAGCATGGAACATAACAGATAAGGCAGTTACTTAAGTGTCTTCATGTGTGGTAAAACTTCTAAGGACGAAGGACTGAAAATGGCATGTAGAGTCCTAAGTTTCTAGGTCACTTCTAGTCTCAGTCCAACCCAAATTCATTCATTCAGTGAATTTTGGTAACTGCAAAAGAAATGACCTCCTTCCAGTTCCTACAGATCATACATACTTTTCATATATTTCAAGGTTATAAAATGATCAGATCACATGGATATGATCATCAAAAGTACCAGAAAAAAATTACTTGGTTAAAGAGAAAACACAGTGAACTTATCGAAGCTACCACTATTTACAGCTTTGACAAGACAAAAAACTAACAAGGTAGTAGTCATTTCAGGATTTCAGTTATCTCTTCTATAAACGTTAAGCTTTTAAAACACACACACACACAAAGACTAAAGCCAACTCTGGGAAGTAAAAAAGAACATAAAATGGTACATAAAATTCTGTTAATAAGCAGATAAGCATTAAACAAGTTTAATGGAAGTGCTCTTTTTACATGCAACTTTGAATGCGTGTTGATTTTTTGAGATTTGTGATGTCCTACAGCAACACATTTAACGCAGTCAATGTGCGGAACAAGTATCATCTCAACCTCTGTTTTGAACCTTTAATTTGGTAGCTTATATTGAGGGCTCCATTTGCTTCTTTAAATACAAACAATGGACAATCCACTCATACCATGAGCAGCTGATTTTAGTGCCATCACCCACTATTCATTATTTCCCTTTCCCTGGCAGAAGTAAGTTCTGAAGGTCACCTAGTCCAGCTTCCCACTCAAAAGTGTTGTCAGCACCAGTCTGACACTACTATGGCTGTGTCTAAGCAACTGTATGGAATTCCCATCCTCCAAACCAGGGATGCCTTTTCAAGTGCTGCACTGCTCCCTCTTGGCAGAAAAAGAACCTCCCAGGCCACAATCCATGGTTATTGTCCCTTTTCATGTTTAGTGAGAAGAGTGTGGCCCTCATCTTGGTAACACCACACCTTTACACGGAAACTATTTGATTTTGATCTTTCTTGTCACACTTCGTTCATTCATTCTACTACATCTTATCTGAGATTGCAAAGTAGACTGAGATGATCTGATCTCCACAGTGTTGAAAATGCAGTTGAACTATAGATTTGTACAGCAGCGTAACATTTCCCATTTTGTTCTTTATTCTTAAAAACCTCAGTCCTTTTCATCGTTTTCATCAATTCCTCATTGTCAAAAGGTCTTCTGCAACTCTGACTACTCTGAACCTTCACCAAACCATCATCTGTGTTATTTATTATTTGACAAGGATCACTTTACATTGAGAACGATGTTTAAACTTTGGAGACTGAAGACGATGTAAAAACACAATGGATTAAGAGATTCCAACATTTAAAAGCCCTGCTGATGAATAAACAAAGTCACTTCCTGTATTTTAATAGTTTCCAGTGAATCTGTTCTTTCTATTAGTCATTAATATTGTCCATTACTATGTAAAAAACATTGTCATATACTACTCACAATTTTGTTGACGTCTAAAAATAAGACTGGACTTCACACAGTGAAATGTGGAAAATCCTCCTCCCATTTACGTCTGTTGTAGTGGCCAGACAATTGCTGAATACTAGGTGCCCACCAAAACTGCTCTATCACTCCCCTCCTCGACCAGACAGGAGAGAGAATAATATAACAAAAGGCTCATGGGTCAAGACAAGGGAGACCACTCAGCAATTACCATCACGGGCAAAGCAGAGTCAACTTGGGGAAAATTAGTTTCATTTATTGCTATTCAAATCAGAAAAAACACCTTCCACCCACCCCTTCCTTCTTCCTGGGCTTGACTTAATTCCCGATTTCTACATCCTCCTCCTGAGCAGCACAGGGCAACAGGGAATGGCTGTTACAGTCCATTCATCACATATGTCTGCAGCTCTTTCCTCCTCACACTCTTCCCCTGCTCCAGTGTGGGGTCCCTCCCATGGGAGAGAGTTCTGCATGAACTCCTCCAATGTGAGTCCATCCCACAGACTACAGTTCTTCACACACTGCCCCACTGTGGGTCTCTTCCACAGAGTGCAGCCCTTCAGCAACAGACTAGTTTGGGTCCCCCACAGGTCCACAAGTCCTGCCAGCAAACCTCCTTCAGCATGTGCTTCCCACAGGTCACACAGCCTCCTTCCAGCTTCCACCTGCTCTGGTTTCGGGTCCTCCATGGGCTGCAGGTGGGTATCTGCTCCAGCATGGACCTCCATGGGCTGAGGGGGACAGCCTGCCTCACCACGGTCTTCATCACAGGCTGCAGGGGAATCTCCGCTCTGGTACCTGGAGCACCTCCTTTCCCTCCTTCTTCACTGACCTTGGTGTTTGCAGAGTTGTTGCTCTCACATATTCTAACTCCTCTCTCCCACTGGTGCAGGTTTCCCTTCTTAATACGCTATCACAGAGGTGCTAACACTCACCAATTAGCTCAGCCCTGGCTGGTGGTGGGTCCATCTTGAAGCCAGCTGCCATAGGCTCCATTGGACACAGGGGAAGCTTCCGGCATCTTCTCACAAAAGCCACCCCTGTAGGCCTGCCACTACCAAAACCTTGCCATGCAAACACACTACAGTATGTAAAAGTCTAGAACTGTTATACGACCCTCAGCATCATAATGAAAAAATAAATATTTAAAAAGCTAGGCTGGAAAATACAGGTAGACACTGCTTTATATTCACCTTGAAAAGTCAGCACACAGTTAACAGTTGATCCTTCCACATAATTTTCTGGCATAGGTGACCAAAGAAATGTGTAATAATCTCTTGCAGTACTCCAACCAACCTAAAATAAAAGAAAAAAAAACAAAAAACAGAAAAAAAAA
This sequence comes from Falco biarmicus, assembly GCF_023638135.1. Lineage (NCBI taxonomy): Eukaryota > Metazoa > Chordata > Aves > Falconiformes > Falconidae > Falco > Falco biarmicus. Next base: position 3,621,178 of record NC_079291.1, on the reverse strand, counting down.
ACCAAAACACCAAAACGTTAAGCAGGAGAATTTGTTATACACAGTTAAGATATCATGGTCTGGCCTTTACAACATACTGTAATATGCATATTTCTGCTTCAACGTGCAATAAAAAGATACTTAACAATGTTTACAAATCAGGAATATTTTAACAAGCATGTCAAAAGATTTAGCATGAATTTTATTAAGTTGTTACCTAAGGCAATAAATGGGTCTAAGGCAATAAAAGGGTCTATATAAATTAAAGCACCAGACAGTTTTCACTATACATTAAACTACTATTTGGTTCGTGATTTTTTTTTCCTATAAAGATATACATTACTATATTAAAAATACACCAAGAAAATCTCACTATAAAATTCAGAATTAGTATTTTTGTAATTTCTGTCAACACTTGACTATTTTGTGTCCATAACCCAACAGGTTTGTCAGAAAACAAAAATGAAGAAATTAAAAATAGCTCTCTTCTCTACCAAAAAGGCCAAATCTGACATGGCTACTTTAGACAATTTCTGCAATACTAAAGACCAGCATTTTACTGGAGTACTAGTGCTCCCATACATACATGCTATGGGTGCACGGAGGGAAAAAAAAATGCATGAAACCCTAACTTATTGAAGTTGGAGCAGTCTTCCCACTAACTTCAATAAACACCTGCTTTTAGATTTTTTTGTAACAGTACAGTTCTGTACAGTAAGAACTGCTATCCTCTGGAGAAACGTATCCCAACAAGTTTGAAATACATGCACCTAAACCTAAAACCCAAAACAACTACTGTAAAGCAATGGATATTAATAATAGTGTAATAGTAAAGGAGAAGAAGAAACCTGCTTTATTCCACTGACTAAAAAAAATTATAGAAAAGCTTGTCAAAAGCTAGGTGTAGTATGATTTATCAGTAACCGAGTATACTGTCTTGAAAGAGTTAGAAAGAGGAAAGGAGAGAAATTGTTTACCAATTTTTATCAGGCAAGACAGCATTTCAAGTAGAAGAAGAAAAAAAAAAAACACCACAACACAAAAACCCCACCAAGAATTATGAAGTTACCAATCATTAATTTTATTACTTCAATAGATGCGACTTCTGAACTTTAAGCTCATACCAAATCCTCCTTTATAAAGGATACATTGCAATAGTATGTTTCAAAAGCATTAAGAAAATTTTTAAGGAGTTGTCAGCTTTAAGAAAAAAAAAAATATGGAAATTTAGGCAAAGAGAGGAGCAGAACTGAATGTCATTCAATAGCAATTATATATGTATACAGGCATTACACATTTCATGTATAAAAATAAATAATTAGCATTAGAAAAAAATTGTGAATATATTATTCCATAGATGCCCACTATGCTTCATTTTGTATTAAAAGTGTGGGGAAAGCTAATGTTGGAGGGGACGGACAGGACCTGGTCTGAGATGACCAGGCCTTCTTTATATTCTTTAAAAACATCAATGAATAACAGCAAAATCAATTTTCATTTTGCTAACTACAGTCACTTCTTTAAGGCAACATTTATTAGAGACAAGCAGTTCAGGCTTCTGACTCATCATCTAGAATGGAATCATCTACTACATCTTAAGTCTATTCTCAGGCAAAATTTTGAAGATTTCTGTGTCTCCTATCAAGGAGCTTTTACAGATGTCAGTGAAATGAGATTTCCTGGGGTTGTTATTCCCACACTGTTAAGCACCTCAGAAATAACAAGAAAAGCTCTTCCAGTAACTTGAAGGAGGGTGGTGAAAGCAATTTTTCCTCAATAAAAATTCACAGGGAAAAAACATTTCGCAAATTTTCACATTAGCCATGTCTTCAAATCGAAGTCTGATGTTAATTACATCTTTTTTGCTGAACCTGCTTTTACCTCAAAAAATGGAATCATATACCATTACTTGTTGCCCTAAATAAAGCAGATATCGCTTCAAATGTAGTTCTCAATGTATGAAAAGTCTCCATCTTCTTCTTTTTAACTTCAGAAGGGAAACTGAATTCTGTCAGGAACAAATACAGAAGTAATATTTTCATCCTACTCTAGTTTTCATTTCTGTTTAAAAAAAAGCACACAACACACACACACTCCGATTCTGACGTTATTTTCCTGAGTGAAATAATATCCTTCCTTCTGATAATTAATACTTTGGAAAACTTAAAAGGAACAAAATCAAGTTAATATAAAAACAAAAATGGTCCCTCTGGGAGATCAGCTCAACTTCTGATTAAATTTTTCTCCGAGATTGTAGCTTTTTTTTTTTTTTAGGTATCACATTGATTTGTAAATTAAATGATCTATTCTGAAACCGTAAGTTATTTTTATGAGTACTTTACCTGTACCAGTAATCCACATAAGCTTTACATAACCTTAAAAATCCTTTAGCCATACTGATAAAAACAAGAGGAGCAATTATGCTGAGAACAAATAACTCTCCTGGCCTGTTTCTCAGCAGGTGATGTATTTCCAAGTGTGACTCTAATCTGTGGGATACTGATAGAAAGAACTGTGTGACACATCAAGAGCTAGTGAGCGATACATGTGGGGTGAACTTCCCAGGGTATTTTCTCCAGGTATTTCCTTTCACCCACCATCTGCTTCCCCTACCAAAGCTCCCCATCTTATACTCTTACAATCCCGAGAATCCAATTATTTCTAAATGGGCACACGCAAGGTATCAGCAGGTGCAGACTACACAACGGCTCTTTCCGCTGCGCAGGATTTCAGCAGATGAGGGTCTTCCCTGCTACAGGTTGCACATGTCAAAATGTGACAGTGCAGAGAAGGAAGTATTAACAAATCTCATCTTCCTTACAGCTGCATATATTTTAAAAGGGGAAGTTTGTCTATTCTGCAGTAAAGCAAGTTAACTTGGTAACATTATTCAACATCCTTCCTACTGAGCAATCACTATTATTAACTGCCATAGGATTGTTTCTTAGATGAAAGAAACAAGGAGCAAAACCAAAGTAATGACACGCCAAGAAGAAAACAAAGGCAAAATTAAGTAAAGGATGTTTTAGGTCCAGTATCTAGATCTTTAATTTTTTTTTTAATCAAACCTTTATATCTTTTGACAATATTGTCTTTTACAAGTCTAGTATGAAGTACACAGTGGTTCAGAAACACTCTATGGCAACAGATTATACGATCAGATACAAGACTATAAAAACACATTGGGTGACTCAGCAATAACCTAAATGTGACCTCTGACAAAGCTGTTTCTTTCAGCCTAGAAGGAAAAACAATAGCTGCCTAAAAATAGGGTTACAACTAGATAAAGAAATGTTAAGATTGCTTAAGGGGAAAGTAAATAAAATTTAAGATAAACTGAAACTAGTGGCAAAAGCACAGAAGAAATCAACCAAAAAAATGATGAAGAGGAAGATGGGAGTACTTTTCAACAGCCCCACAATGATTTTACAAGAAAAACAGAACAAAACACTGTAGCTGTGGAAACTAAAATGAACAGCATCCTCATCATCAGGCATATTAGCTTGGAAAAAATATTTTAAGTGAAAGGAATCAGAAAACCTAAACTATTTATCTGATTGCTGATCAAAGCAACAAAACTTATTACAATTAATACAGACTATCTTCCAGGTTAGTCTCCAGAGGGAGAGAAGAGTCCAGATTCCCCACAAGGACCTGTTTGTTGTAAAGACCTTATCTAGACGGCACCAACAGGAAAAAAAATTGCTACTTAAAGCAAATGTCCATGAAGGTGGTTTTGTTGTCTTTTTTGTTGTTTCTTTGTAATTATTATTTTTAATTAAAAAGACAATTACAGCAACTGGCCCATACAATTACAATTCTGCTTAGGACATACTAAAAAAGGGCGAATTGAAGCTTTTCTTGTAAACATAAGAGTTTGTGCATCTGCCTGGTAATAGCACAGGATTCAGGAAATCGGACGATTCGACAGGTAGGTGTTGTCAACTACAGTTAGCATGGGGTAAATAGTATCGATCAGTAGTGTACAATGGAGAAAAACTGAGAATGTTTTAAAAAAAATAATTTATTTACTTATTGCATATGTAGTTTTAAGAAACTTTACAGTTACTGAAATGCCACTTCCTGTGAAAGCTATAGAATTTGACATAGTGATACCTGAGCACAGACTAAAAAGAGTTCCCTGGCCAGAATATTCTTTAATCTCATAATTTGAAAATTTTAAGGTAAGCTTTGTTAAGTTAAAAGCAGATAAATTAATCCTAGTATTTCCTTTTCAGAAATATTTTCTCCATAGAACAACATTCAAGAAGCAGATAAAGGTTAACTTGCCCCCTCGCAAAAGCTTTTGCAGCTGATGCTCCAGTTCTTGGGATGAGGTAGCTCCTTTGACCCTACTATGCTTACACTGAAACACCAAGGACACAAAATCTACTGGGGGGGGGGGGGGGGGGGGGGGGGCACGAAGTATCTAAATGAATCCTATAATCTGTTTAGATTATTCGTATCTCCAAGCTTCTCTATGTAAGAGTTACCATGACAATCCCAGAATAGCAACAGAGCAGAAGAAAAGTTTCAAACACAGACTTTATGTTAGAACTGGAAATTAACAAGTAGAAGCAGAGGAATTCTCAAATATTTCAGAGGGCCTCAGCATGAAAATAGAAAGTAGCAGAGCGGCTTCTTTAGTTTGTGCCCAGACTCTCTCTAGTACTCTACTAGAACATGAACGCGTGTTAAAAAGTAAATGAAGATGCTATTTAAATACTATTTAAATGCTCCATAGAACTTTTATCACAAATTTGTGTCTATTAGTCTTTAGTCATTCCTTTTCCACATCATTCAAACTCTACCTGCCTCAAAGTTAAACAAAAAAGCCAAAACAAAACCCTAACAATTTTATACCAAAGTAGAAAATGGAAGTAAGTGGTTAAGTATGTAATTTACTGGCATCTTGCAGTATTATTTCTATTCAAAAAAGTAAGAAAATGGAAAAACAACAGAACTGGCATAACACGTCAGAAAACAAAAGCAGTCAAAGTTCAGTCTTTTTTTATCAGAAAAAAATCTTCAAACCTTTAAGAACAGGAGTTTGACCATTGCAACTACCAAATCAGCTGATGACTAACAATGACCATGTGTATTCATGAGAACATTACAGAAAACACACAAACGCTTCTAAGAAAGATTTGCAAATTTCATTTCTGTATTTGAACTTCAATAACAATGAAAAATAAGTCAACTGAAATTACAGCCATTATAAAATATAGTTGAAATCAAGCCTTCAATTGCATTGTTTCATCTTCTGTTTCTTTCATTTACTGACCAAGTTGTAAAAATTTATGATCTAATTACTCCAGCTGCAAGCATATTTATTTTCATTAATAATTAGAACTTAAAAGCTGTTAAAAACCTGGATGTGAGAAGAAAGATGTGGAAATTCACAATTAATTCCTGTTTAGGCCTCACGTGAAGTTACAGGCCTATTTTGCAACGAAGAGTGTATTCTGATGTACTAAAATGTGAAACCAAATTAAAAAAAAAAAAACCACACCACACACAACACTTAATTAGAATGCCAACTAAAATGGTATACAAACAACCCAGAAACAAATACTTACATAATATGCTTTTTCATTTTAAATTTATACTGCTGACTAGAAGAGAATACAACAACAACAACAAAAAAAGTACTCAAAATCTAGAGTAAGACTTTCAAAGTGAAAGCAATTCAACTGAAACAGTATCTCGATCAAAATCGCTAGACTTTGCTGTTGTACAAAAACCTCAGTCGGAACTCCAGTTGGGGGTGGGGGGAAAAGGGGGGAACACACAACACAGCAAACAAAGTATTGTCAACTACTAACATAAACCCAAGTTCCAATCAACGTGCTAAAGCTGAAACAAATGCACATTAGTACTTTCTTACCATCAGAAATCTTAAAATAAATGAGAACTTTCAATGGGACATACTGGGAAACTTCCTGTGAGCCAGGATGAGTAAAAGGGGCACAGTTTACTAGTCTAACTTAAAAACTTGGCATGGGTAATGGCAGACATTACAATATCCACGTTCAATCACACAAACATTACAAATTACACAAGAACTCCAGCATAAATGACCTGTCAAACTACACACAAGACTTGTGAACTATGAACTCAAGTTCATCATCTGATGTGTTGACTGGCTGTGCTGATACCACTGCTCTCTCAGGAATTCACTGAAAACATTTTGCTCTGAGTCAACTCCTAAAAAAATATATGAACTTGCTTACTTCTTAAACAAAAAGAGCACATAAGACTTGGATGATGCAACTCCCCTAAACCAACAACAACAAAAAAATAATCCATATAAGATTTAGAAATAAAGTCTGCTAACCTAGTATTAATGCATTCTACCGTCTCCATTTCTCTACATTTAATTCTCACAAACTCCACTCAGATATCCATTTTTCAATTAGAAAGTTGTGCATAAATTCCCATACTCTTGCTTCCAAGATGTTAACCAATAGATTAATAACCCAGGAATCAAATCCTACTGTTACCTTCTCAACCCATGTTTTTAAACCAAAAACATGACTAAACATCATGTCTCCTACAAACACGTCGTCATATCCAGATTATGTTACGTACAAATGTGTTAGTAAACCAAGCCTTATTTTATTTAATTATCCCTCCATAAAATGGAAAGCTTTAATGGCCATTACAGAGTAAACTATTCACTATATACCTACTTCTAAGCAAAAAGGCTTATTTCAATTTAGGACATCATAAACTACTTTTTAGTCATAGAAACCAACTCTGTAGTCAGAGCAGAAATGTTTAAGTCTAGTAGAGGTTAAGACGTCTAACAGCAAGCACTCTGCAATTTCACTGGGCAAGTAGGGACAACCCAACTGCCTGCAATACTCATACCAGACAGGTTTTCCTTCTACTAATAAACAGGCACATAGTCATCATGAAAAGTTTTTTTCTTCTTCTGTGTTGCCCCACACTTACAAGCAACTTTCTTACTGAAATGTCACTCGGTGCAATTAGCTTTCCCCATATTCACATTTCGCCAACAGCTGCTAATAAGTAGTTTTTATACTAACTGAAGGACTTTTCAGCTTCTTGTACCCTGTCAGCAAAAAGCCTGGAGGGACACAAGAAGTTGGGAGAGGACATAGCCAGGACAGCTGACCCAAACTGGCCCAAGGGATATTCCGTACCATAGAATAACATGCTCAGCATATAAACTGGGGCAAATTGGTGGAGAGGGGCAAAATCACTGCTCAGGGACTGGCTGGGCATTGGTCAGTGGGTGGTAAGCAATTGTACTGTACATCACTTGTTTGTTTTAGGGTTTTTTCCTTTAATTTTATGTCTCTCTTTTTGTTATCTCCCTTTTCATTAGAATTATTATTAGTGGTAGAAGTATTATATTTTACTTTATTTCAGTTATTAAACTGTACTTATTTCAACCCACAGGTTTTACCTTTTTTCTGATTCTCCTCCCCATCCTACTGGGGGGTGGGTAGGTGAGCAAACAGCTGTGTGGTACTTAGCTGCTGGCTGGGATAAAACCACAACAGTCTTTTCTTCTTCTAAGCCAATTAACAGATGGAAAAAGTAAAACATCTGGGGGCAGCAAACCTCATACTGAGCAAACTTACTGATAATTTACTGTTAACACTGACATGCCGCTAACATAATACAATTTTGAACACACGCATAATCATTGAATAACCATATAGAGATGCCAATTCTGAAAAAGTCAAACTGTACAAAAGATTTCAGAACATGGACATAAGAAAAACTACTTATTAAAGTATTAAGTACACCTCAGTAACATTAAGGCATAGGCATTTCAAAATAAATTAAACAGTGAAGTCAAAGCTACACTCTTGGGTTTTGTAGTATGTCTGTGACCACCTTATATCACATGCAACTTTTGACTTACCACAGACCAAGCCATTTAAGACTTCTCTTCAGACATGACCTTGCTGCTCACACAGAGAGAAAAATTTGTTTTACAGCAGTATCCCTAAAGCTGAAACATTCTGGGGTAGAAGACGGCTACAAGGTACTCTAGACTCTTAACGAAAAGCCGTAATGTTAAGACGTTCTCTTATGCCCAGACCTGAACCAGTCCATCTCTGCTGAACGTTACGAATGTATTCAGGCAGTTTTTTTACCTTGGGCTGTTGAGAACTTATGGTATTTGCTGCAGTATCAAAGTACTATCAGAATACTAACCTATCATCATCATTATTGGTTGTATTTCTATGTCATAGTTCAGAAGAATATGTCAAAATTACGTTGGCAGACTGCCTAGACCAACAGGATCAACTTTCTCTCTTATTAGGTATAAATCAAAATAAAAACCAAAACAATATGAACTCTCTAAAAGAAAACCTGTTACATATGTAAATGACTGTCCAGGAAATTTTATGACAGATCAAAGAGTAAAAGTTACAGTTTACTTTGAAAGATAAGCATAAAAATGTAACAAAAAAGGGTGGCTGGAGTTTAAGTGAAATACTCATTTACTATCACATCTCATGATAACTATAAATTAGCACAACCTTTTACTTCAAAATTCTTACCAGCTATGGACCACTTTGTTATGCCCGCTCTACCTCTGACCACACAAACCTCCCACAGCAAATATTTTTAGAAAAAGAGCGACACCAGATTGGAATTAAACTTCAAACTGCCTTGTTAAAAGTAGTATCACGTAAACCCAGATCATCTTTCTCTTCATCTAGTTTAGAAACAGTGAACAAGGTTGCCACAGATTTCTTTTTTTTTTTTCCCCTAAGAAAAAGATTATCTCTGTTAACAATTTACAACGTGTTTCCAAAGAAGGCAAATCAGAAATCAACAGAATCACTCTAATTCATGGACACAGCAATACTCAAAACATTCTGCATTCCAGTAATTCTACTCCCAGCTATTTTAACAATAGGACATACTGTGCACTACGCATTCCTGTATCTATCATGCCCTGCTATGCAGTGATGATTTCATGCCAGAAAAGTTGTATTTCTACATGCATGTGGACAGTAACACATCCAGCTTTCGCACTACACTTCATAACGTGACCTGTATATATGGAAGTAATTGGTATCCTAAAAAAAAAAAACAACCAACACCCTAAACTACAACAAAATCAGGACATTGAAATGACTCACACAAGTTGTACTGTTATTTGCAGTCCAAAGGAGACTAAATAACCCAGGTACTTTACAAAAACATATCTATATTGTCTTGATAAAACACAACCACCAAGCTATTTCTTAGGTGTCCATCAAATCCACTGTTAAATTCTGCTACGGAACTTTCTGACCACTGACAAGTTAATTCTGAGGTTTCCTATAAATCAGTACATTGAAAAGACAGAAATAAAGTTGCATGCAAATACAGGTAGTGCACTGATGCACAAACAGTAGTTCAGGTGCGACCTCCTAAATACCGAGTACTCTCTCACAGCAAGCAGGCACTTCTTGTGTTCAAATAAGTTACTAAGAGCTTCCCAATCCTGGTTATTTAGTTTTTCCTTATGTTAAGTTACCAGAATGTCAGATCACCATTTTTAAGCTGTGTAGACTTCAAGAAACTAATGATTTCCTTGGGGGTACATGTCTACATGTCAACATTCTCAAAGAATGGTAATGTAGATTACTTAGAAAAATATACCAACTAGAACCAAGGAACAGAAAAGTTTTGATGGAACAGCTAATTAATGACACAGCAAGACCAAAGCCATTAGCTTAACATTACCTGCTGTCACAGGTCTTTCCAGCATGCTAGCCTCAGCAAAATTAAATCTTCAGAAACCCAGAAAGTATTATGATACACCCCACAAACACCCACACCTTTAACGCTACTCTCTTGAAGCAGTATCTTTATTATGACCGTAACATTCTTTCCTTGTGCCTTTGAGACACATAGTAAACCTGCTTCCTTTAGTATACTGAACGCCTGACGGTCCTATTTGCACACATATGCCCTAGAAAGAAGAGTAAACCCTGCTTGCTAAAAGCCAAGCAGGTTTTTCAAACAATTATGCATATCTTGACATTATGGAATAATAATGCAAGAAATATCACGTGGCGATACGATTATTTCACCCTATTGTGAAATAAAGTCACAAGATGTAGATTTTCCTATCCAGAGATTAAGGCTACCTACCAGACAGACTGTTTTTGCAACCAGACATAGCGCATGTATTATTTATTTTTCCTCATTTCAAAGGTTTAGATTTGGATTGCTCTTAGGGTCCCTCCAGATCTCGATTAATCACAAATAAGCACCAAAGGATAAAGAGGGGACACTGGTCTTGGATGATTCTGGGACTACAGATATCCTATGAAATTAATCAAGAATGATAAGCTTTCTCTCCTGACTCCACACTATGAACCATCAGGCTCTTCCACGCAGACATCCTCACTAAAGGGAAAGCTGATCTCAAATTCTAGTTCCCATAAAACTGCGTGAAGAGACAGACTCAGGATCAGGATGTCCATGCCAAGTACTAGAGCAGTACTTATCTGTAAAACTGCCTTTTTTTTCTTGGTAAGAAGCAAGGATATAACTTATGAAGATCTTTTGGCACTTGATTACAGATGACCCTCCAGAACATCACAAAAGCAAGAACAAAGAGCTGCAATCAAAGACAACAGATTTGAAGACTGAGTCAAGACCTGGTTTTAAGCCTCCTGTAGGGGACAAGGAAAAAAAAAAAAAAAAAAACCACACATGAACATATACAAAAAAAATAAAAACATCATCGAGTATTCAGAACTTCTGCTGTGAAGGGTAACATCACCTTTGCTATTGTACTTCCTGTCCCTCCAAGTTTTTGCCAAAGTTCCAATATCAAAAGTAACACATGCCTTTAGATAAAACACAGTTTGCAAGAAAATTGGTATATCTGAATTAATCCTCTTATGTGCAACATTATCCTTTCAGTTTATGAACAATGAGTTTGCGTTTTTTAAACCTACTACCAAAGTGTTTTACGCTCAGCATTACAGAAGTTCAGCATTTAGCAACTTAAATCACACCAAGAACAAAAAACACATCTCATCTATGATATATGCAGAGAAGTTGGTAGAACCTTTTAAGTTTCAGAAGAACTGTTATTTGTTTGCCAGTGTATTTACTCCTTTGTCATAATGTTGTATGCCACAGACCTAGCTCAGGTCTGAAGTTCTAGACCTATTCTAGCTCCCAGTAAGTCCTTTTTGATACTTCTGATGGAGAACAGGGAGGCAGTACTTTATCTTGCTTGGCTCCTTATTTTAAGTTGCTTTATATAACATCCTTGAGAAGAAGGTATCTGTAAATACGCAAATGCAAACATGAAAGAACCTGCTGTGGTACCCTTCACTTAAGCCAGTATCTTTTCACAGTATAAAACAGAAGCCAATACTCAGTGATGAAATATCTGGAATACTCAGCACTGACACAGGAAACTGGAAGCACTCTAGTGAGGGGGGAAAAGTTCACAACCATTAAGTTTAACAAGTGAAAAAGAATGTGTACCAGGTGGAAAAGACTGATATAAAGAAGAATAAAATGAAATTATGTAATAAATACCTAAATGAATAAATAACCACAATAAGACACACAGAAAGGAACTCTTACAAGCAATTTATGGCTCCTACCAAGGATTCAATTTCTAACATCTTTTTTTCACGTAAGCTGAACAACACTAATGGCAACTACAACACTCACAAATGCAAATCTACATGGAATAAAGAGTCTATCAGACATGGAGTGCACATTATGGAAACATTTAAAAAAATCACAAGCTAGAAATTAAGAGTCAGTATATGAAATCAGGTTTTGCTTCTGAAACTATTAGCTCCATTTCCATTTAAAAAGGAAACAAACTACAAACCAAACCCTTAAAAGCTGCTCTTCAGAACAGAACTCTAAAAGGATTTGAAAAAGCACCTTCAATCGTCATGCCACATTACACAGCCAAGCCAGTAAAGCAGGCATAGTAGCCCTTCTCCCACACACCTTCCTAGTCCACTTGTTTCCATCACAGTGATGCAGCACAGTTGCCCACTGCATCACACAGTGATCAAGCTGAAGAACCAAACCAGTTGTGAAATAAGTTGGTAAAAGCTGGGAAGTAGGGACTACATTTTTCTGGCAGATCGCTTCCCTGATCCATGCCACTGTGCAGCTGCACAAACACCTGGAGTAGCAAAACAAACAGGGTAATAATACAAGGATATAAATAATCAATATCTACTCCAGACATCATTGCTGCTGAAGAAATGTACTTGTTCTTGCAACCAAAATGCAAACCACTGACTTGAAAAGGTACTTATGGATTTTGTTCAGTTCAATAAAAAAATTCTTAGCTGACCAGCTGTGCAAACACAGGACAGAATACAGTTGAAGCCACTGCCCACTGAAATGGAACAAAATCAACATTAGAACCAAAACCAACACAATGTTTTGGGGGTGGCGGGATATGGAATAAATCTTACTTTCTACACTAATCTGAAATTACTACTAGGGTTTTTTGATGGGGGGGGAGGGGTGGGGGTGTTGGCGTTTGGTTTTTTTTCTTTTTTTTTAAACATGATGCCTTCTCCCTCTGTCCATTAGTCACTACAACAATAGTAATTTTCTGTACAATTCCAGGCAAAGATTAAATAACACCATTTAAACAGGTTTGTTTTCCAAGTAATTTATTCCTCTCAGAAAAACAAGGTGGACTTATATCCCCTCTATGTGAACAGTTAGTGAATTGATGCCTTGAGTTCTCAGAGAAGCCTCACTTTCCTTGTACACTAGGCCAATACAGAAGGCCATTAATTACTGTTCTCATAATTAGTCAAGATTTGCCTCTTTTTCTTTTTTAATGCTGAAAATCACTTTACTAAACATGCATCACATTCTTCACATCATTCAATGTGTTTTAGAAAGGTAAATGATAAAACCCCTGCCTGTTTCATCAGTTTTCAAACCACCTCCAGGTAGTTTGTTGATTCTCCAGGAACAATTAGTTCTCTACATGTCCCTCATTTTTACACTCAGATCACAGGGTAGTATAGCTTCTGTCTATTATCTATCCCAAGATGACTACATTTTCACAATTTATTTTACTGTAAGCATTACTCATACACACCTGCAGACACATTTGGACAGGTGGCTCCGTTTAACTCACTGTACCATAAATATACTAAGACAGTATATTCATAACACTCAACTGACATAGTCACACAAAAAGAAATTAATTTTCAACATCTCACAATGCTTCCTTCCCTTATCTTGATGAGCATTAGGTGACCTGGAAATTCAGTTGGGGAATTCCACTGAAAAAATCCAGACCCAAAACGTTGGTCTTAACGTCAATCAATTCCCTGATTTGACTCATCACACAAGAGCTTGTTTCACTTGAAGGACAGGAAGCACAAGAAATAAGCCAGCCTGTGTAAAAGGTGATGTTTCTTTCAGAAGTACCACCTTATGCCAATTCAACATGTTCCTCAAACGACTGCCAAAGGTGTATTTATTACCTGTCACTGCTATATCAGAATAAGAACTCCTATGTCAATAGTTTATAAAACATATCATTACAGTCAAGATGAAATCAAAGATACCTGTAAGTTGTACACAGCATTTCATGCAGTCACTGAAAAACTGTTCACACTTTTTTCCCCCCAATTAGTATTTTTAGGGTCCTGTCTGATTGCCTCCCTCACTTAGAACAGACAGAGCCACAATAATCACTCCTCAAAGTTATGTTTAAATAATTTCAAAATGTTTATGTGTAATATGAACAATATCCTCTTTAAATTTTTGATAGATTTTTTAAGTTTCATTAATGCTGTTAATTAAACATTCAAATGTGGTCAGCTACACTATTCATCAAAACTTTGCAGATAATCAACATATATGCACACATATATTTTTAAAAACCTCCCACTAGAGAAATGTGCCTGTTTGCAAGTTAATGCCTCCCTCGCACGATTTAGTGACTATAGTCATTGCACACAGCATTAAAAATGCTTCTGCTTTGTTACAAGACACAGTACTTCTGTTTTATAGAAGAGTAATTTATCTTGAACAAAGACTAACAATCCACTGGTAATCTGCAGATTACAGTGAAGCCATGCATTTACATTCTTAGACAGCGGACAGTTCTAAGGGAAAGGTCCTCCACTACCAAGATATTCTGCTACCTTTCTCCTTTCCCCACTGCCAAAGCATCACTCCTTTAAAACTTGCATCAAAACCTCTATTAATCACTCAAGCAAGGAATTTAAGCATCACCTACTAGAAGATACGCTGACAAAGAAAGAGAGATCAAGATCTTAAATAGATGCAGATCTAAGAATTAATTTTTCTAATCCCATAAATGAAACTTTACTAACCTTTAAAAATAACTCCAAATAACTTAATGTGGCCTCACCCCTCCTCCTTTTTCAAGGGTCTGTTTTGAATAATTTTAGTGATCTATGCTGTTCAGCCTGTTCTAGCAACAAAAATGAGTCAGGGACATGCGTCAGGGTACCTCCAGCTTAATTTTTTTCTTTCTGCACACATTTTACCCTTACGCTGGCTCACATTCTTCACCTAGTCCTGTTCATAATGTCACTCTGTGCCCACACATCTCTTCCCGAGTAATTTCCATTTAATTCTTCACACCACCACCACATCACACCTTCCCTTTACTCCAGTAGACTTACAGTGTACTCATTCCTCTAGTTTCAATCTCCAGATTGATCTTTGTTAGGGAACTCACACTGTAATAGTAGGAACCAATACATCGCTTAAAAGTGATGTTCCACTTAAGTTTGAGAGAGCTTTTATTGTTGTTGGCATTTTAGTTTTGTTTTGGTTTTTTTAACTGTTAAGAGAGAAGACAGTAAACATCTGAAAAATAGCAATAGAACAAGCTTTACTTACCTTGAAAATACCAACCCAGTCTTTCTGATGAGGGTGGATAAACTGAGTCAGAGTGTAGTGACATTCAAGGTGTGTGCTTGGAAGGTAACTTTTCGCCACATTTTGAAAAATCACATGTGCAAAATTGGAAGTCTGCAAAGTGTTAGCTGAAGACGGAACTTCTTGAAAGGATGACATGTTTGATCTGTAACAAAATTGTAGAGGTTGCTACTTCAATATAGTGGAAAAATTAGTTAAGTTACAAAAATCGATCTATTTGAAATATACAAAACAGAGAAACAGAACCATTAGTTCCTCTGTTCTGAAAACAGGTAACTATAGACCAAGTCCAGCAAAGTGCACTGCCTCAGCATCACTCCAAAACAATGTCAACAAATAATATACAAACAAACAAAATGGCAGTCATTTCAGCAATGACATCAAGATGGAGATAAAGCACTGCTTAGCTGAATGCCCTCCCCGTGCCCCCCCCAGTATCACAGCTCAGATACAGCAGCAGAAAGTAGGAAATTAAAGCGGTGGTGTGAAAACAAAACAAGCTTCTAACTTAATGAAATATTCTTAATGGTTCTGCATGTGGCAGGGAAGGAGAAACAAAGCTCCACAGTTTCCCTACCAATCTGTACTGCTCAGTGCTTTTCACAGCATTTTTATATATGAAGTTTTTCTTCCCCTCTCTGTAAAACTAACAAAGTTCCATTTTAAGACATTTTTTAAAAACAAGACAGTTTGTCTAAACAGAAGGGGATTGGTTGGTGGGGTTTTTTTGTTGTTCTTCAAAAAGAGTTCTCTTGCCTGGCTTTAGCAGTTGTGGCCATCTTTTACTGTTCTCACTGTAACACATAAGCTCCCAGCCCTGCACGTTTAGCTTCATTACCATAAACAATGGATTTCATTGATAGAGGAAACACTAGGTATGCATGCAGTTTGATGGATCAACACTAATCAGCTGGACTGCAAAGGCTTTTAACTATGCTTTCCATTCACCACCTCCTTTAGGATACATAGTGCTAAAAATTACAGCAACGCAAGATGCTTCACAAGCAGAACAATAAAGTCCCTTCCATGGATTCAGCAAATCTGCCAAAAATAGAAGACAGGCACCTGAGAAGTTTCAAGTGTCAAGATTTCAACATAAAATCACAGATTCGTCAAAACATTCGGTATTAGGAAGATTAGGGCCTTGTATCTATCTGTCTTGTATCTATGTGTTTTATCTAACGCATTTCTAGAAACATGAGCCATGCCATTCTTGCAATGGCTATTAAAAGTCATTTCATACAGCCCAGGCAAATCCACACCTTGAATGAGCTAACTGCCAAGCGCATGACATATTACATTCATTGAAGATACACATGGAAACCAATCCCAAAAAGGGATGGGTCACTGCAACTCTCATGAAGTTCAAAGATTAAAGGCTGCCTGTGTATTTCCTTCAGCCTTTAAAAATTTCTTTTCACCAGTCAAGAAATAAGTAGCAAAGAGCTCATGTTTTCTGAAATAAAACGCACTCTGAAACAAATAGGTATTCATCACTCAAAACAAGCAAAAGGTAAATAAGGATTTTTTAGGTTTAAGCCCTCAATGTTTTAAGCTTATTAATGCCCAATTTAAAATAATACATGAAGTACTTATGGGATTCCATGACATCATTTTGATGTATCACATGTTAAATATAGAGCAGTTTTTCACCCTGAACAACACAAGTAAAAAGATAAAATGCCAAGCTTGTAAAGATTAACTGATGCAAAGAACAAACCCAAGAACTTACACAAACAAGAAAATGAGTAAACATCAAAAGACAGCTTTTTAGGGACCAGGGTACACATAAATCCTGTCTGTTATCTAGCTTCAGAGTCCAGAAGACTATAGGAAATTTAACAACATAGTAAAACCCTGAAAACTCCCACACCTCTCAAAACAGAGGATTACATTTAAGACATCTCTCAAATCTACTCTGAACTCTAAATGATATGAAGCAACAGTTTCTACAATTCTAAAAGAAAAACAGCCTTTTTTTGAGTGCAATAAATTCATTTTTAGTAATTTAGCAGTACCCAAAGCCAAATAATATTGACATGAAACAGACTGTTTCATTACCCAAGAAAACCCAACAGTTTTCATTACCCAAGATAAGCACAAAAAGAGTAAACAAAGCATTAATAACAAAACCAATTGAATTTAACTTCTTTTTAAAAATAGGTCTATTATTAGAACTGGATAGTTTATTCTAAGCACATGCTACAAAAAATCAAGAACAAACAAAAAAAGACCACATAACCCCGACCCACACTGCCAAAAAAAAAAAACCCCAAAAAAACCAAAAAAACAACAAGAAACAACCAAATACTAATTTCCACACGCTGGTTGCCTGCTATCGCATATGAGTACTAGCCTTAGCGCAACCAGTAAAGGGAGGCTTGGTTTCCAAGCCCAGAGCAGAACTATCCACAAATCTGAACTCGTGCAGACCAGCAGAATCACCTGGGATTACTGTTCCCTAGCAGGAAAATCCCCGGAGCTTAGGGGAACCTGAGATCTACTTACAGCTCAAGGACAGTTTAGGGGATGCTGGGTGCTCGCTTACATGGCTCACAGCTACCGGCTGGCAAACAGGAGAGGAGGAGGAAGAGCTACGCTGGGGCTTCGTTACTGACGTGACAAGCGATTCTCTTGGGGAGGCTGAACAACACGTCTGGGTTTATGCACCGAAAAGGACGTAAGGAGGGAAACCTCGTCAGGCAGGAAAAGCCAAAGCGGGACGAGCCACACCGCCCCAGCCAGCTCCTCCCGGAGCCCTCCAGCCGCAGTGCCGGCGGGACGGGGAGCACCTGACGCCCCCGGCCCCTCCCGCCCTCCCTTCCCCCGCGCCGCGGGCCCCCTGCGCCCCGCCGCCTCCCGCCCCTTCCCCACCCCCGGCTCCGCCAGCGGCCGGCGCGGCCTCACCTGCCCGCCGCGGATCACCTTTGCTCCGGGACCTTCGCAACGCGCTCGCCGCCACGGCGGGGGAGGGGAGCCCCGCCGCCTCCCACAGCACGGCCGCGCGGGACCCGCGCCCCCCGCAGCGGCCGCCTCTCCCCGCTTCTCCCCGCTTTCTCCCCTCCCGACCTACGATCGGCCTAAGACAGCTGGGAAGGGGCGGGGGAGGGGGGGGAGCACCTTCCCGGTGGCGCAGAACCGAGGCCCGGGGCCTGTGGACCCCGCCCGCCCCAGTGGCTTCCGGGGGCCGACAGAAATGAGGGTGTCAGACCCGCCCGTCCCCCCCGCCAGGCCCGGGTGGGCCCCTTACCTAGACCGGCGCGGAGGGCGCCGGGGACATCAACATGGGGCCTCCGCCATCAGCGCCTCGCAGCCCCGCCCGCCAGCGTCACTTCCAGCCCCGGCCCTGCCCGCGGGGGGGCGGGTCGCCGGCGGGGAACGGGCTGGAGGTGGAGCGGGACCGGCCGGGGGTGCGGGGGGCCGGCCGGGGGTGCGGGGGGCCGGGCAGAGCCGCCGCGTCCCGCCGGGGCCGCCTCACGCCGGGCCCGCGCGCCTCTGGCGGGCCTGCGTTCGCGGCGCGTGCGGAGCCGTGCCCCTGCCGCCTCCCTGCACGGCGCCTGCCCGTGCCACGGCGCCTCCCGTCCTGTGCGTTATTCCGGCGTTGCCTCGGTAATGCTCACGTACCCTAATTTAGCCATCTCCTGCTCGGTCCCCCGTCCAAAACACTGGCGTAGTTACGCCTCGAACGTTGCTGTTAATCTCCCAGCCTCTGCAGGTCTTCCCGAGCCCGAGAGGGGTGAGATAAGAGTGACTGTAAAGGCTTGCACGGTTCTGCTTGCGCACAGTGGCAGATCTCCACGAAAGTACATTCTCTTACAAATACACTGACTCTTACTTAATTTTCATCTGACATCGAGTCATAGGTCACTTCCCGGAGTAACCGGGCTGGGTAACCACGAACAGTGCTGAGTAATGTCCACTGGTATGCGGGACTTCTCCCAGTGTGCCCAGCACGCGTTGCTACCACAGACTGTCCTCAAGATCACCGTTACTTCTTTGTTTCTACTGTTTCTTACACATTTCGTGTGTATTCTCAACAAACACATTATGTGGAGAGACGTAATATTATCATTATAATTACTACTATATTATAGAGTATTACAGAATTTATTATTGGTGTTACTGACTTAGGTTTTTGACAAGTTCGACAGCTTTTTCACGGTCAGTCCTAACACAAATGAAGCTAAGATAGAGCATAGAAACTGTCCTGGTAAGTAATTAAGGTCATCCATTTTACTTGTTTGTTTTGCATCTCTTGTTTCTGAAAACAATCTTACGTCTTCAGGTGTATCACAGGTTACTAAGCAATCCTTTGATTTGTATACACAATTAATAACCTCTTATATCATCCATATATTCCATTTTCCCTGGAAAGCAATAAATTCCATGCACTGGAACAGAACTAACAGACCATTTCAGAAGACAGAAGTGTATGTACAGCACTTTCTCCTTTAAGATGAGATCAAGTATTGTAGTGGAAAATTAAACTAGTATGTTAATCAGAAAAGCAATAAATATTTCTAAGGAGGTGGGGAGAGCTATTACTTCTTATCTCTGCCCTCCATTTCTTCTCCTTGCTGTTTTCTGCTCTGTGTGACCTGATAAAAGGGCTAAGAGTCACAAGACCTGTTCTCATGTGGGATGGGGACTGGGGAAGAACTTGGGGTTTACAGTCACTAGCTGTGGAGTATCAATGTTGGTAAGTATAAGTAGTTTTGCTTTCATTTAACACCATTATAATGCTGGTTTATGGGAATATACAGTGAATGCCTGGGGAAAAAAATGTTCATTCAGTCAAAAGAGTTAGTTACGGTTTAGTCATAATTCAGTGTTAAGTTATTATTTTTATTGCTAAATGCATTTGTAGGAAGTAAAACAAATTACATATGCTAGTTGTCACATGTACAGTGTAAATATTAGAACAAATAAATCAAGATAATCTTGTCTTTTCTTGTACTTCTATCCATAATTTTCAGAAAAAAATGTATTTTTAAACTTTATATCTTAACCACAGATACACAGTGGTTCTAATAAAAACATTAAAAAAATTCTTCTATTATTCAAATTAAGAACATTTCTTGCTGAAATAAATGTATGATTTAATAAGTGTTCTCATGTATGTATTTGTATCCTAAGTTTAGATGCCAGTCTTACCCCTCTAGAATTTACAGCTATTCTACAGAAAGACAGTGCAGGGCTTTTTCTCATTTTTTTATTGCCCCGTTGAGAAATGAAGAAGTTTACCCAAATGGACAAGTTGTGCACTGTGATCCCAGGATCAACAACCCATGTGCTTGTACTGGTACAAAGGTTTGAGTCAAGAAAAATGGGTTTGGAACTGGTGCAAATTGCACTTGCTCTGAGAATTAATGGCTGAGTGCCTTAGTCTGAATTTTCTAGGCAGGGATCATGAGATACTATATCCTGTGATATAAATATATATCCATGTGATACAAATCTTTTTGAAAACTTGCTCTTGAGTACAAAAAAACCCTCACTATTTTTCTATTTTTGTCTACCTTCTCTGCAAAATATTTAAAATAAAAACTAAGTTTTATATCAACTTCTATTGGATATCATTTATATCAATTTCTAGTGGATCCCTAGCCTTGTGAAACTCTGACTAATACACTAATTCAATTAGAAAAGCTCATTACAGATATGATGGCAATAATCCCATCTCCCTCTGACTTTTCACCTTTCTGACCCCACTGATTTCAGTAACAGGAAACTTTTGATTCGAGCCACTATTTTACAACAAATGGTATACTTTTCATGTATATCAGAATTGTACTCTTAAGCACGTAGTATCAGTGTTTAGTCAATATTTGGGTGGGTTTTTTCAAAGGAAAAATGGCGGATGTCAAGTATCTTTTTGATGCAGTTCTCCCTGTATGTGTCATAGAATCAGAACCATGGAGATGGGGAAGGACCTCCAGAGCACTGCAGGGAGAGCATGCTGCTCAGGGCCTTGCCCTGCCAGGATTTTGCACGTCTCCACAGACAGAGATTCCACTGCCACTCAGAGGACCTCTTCCAGGGGCTGAAAACACTCATTGTAAAAACATTTCATTATATCAAATTGTAATTTACCATGCTTTAATTTTGTCTCTTGCCTCTTGTCCTTTCACTGTGCACCTCTGAAAAGAGTTTGGTTCCATCTTTTCCACACCCTCTGCGTAGCTGATTGTAGATAGCGATAGGGTCTCCCTGTGGCCTTTCCTTCAGGCTGAAAAAAATCAGTTCACTCTCTTTTTGTGTCTATATTCAGAATTCCCAAAGAATATATGTCTCATTTTGTTGGTGAAATACATTTTACGAAGGTATTTATTTGCAAATAAAAAGCTGGAAGAACTCTTTTCTTCTCAGTGTCTCAGTTTCTGAAGTGCATAAATATGAGGACAAATACACAATGGCAAACTCCGGTTGTGGTTTTGATGGAAATATTAAATAAGGTAAAAATGTATGTGAATGCAGTAACTGGATTTGAACATTATTAGATTCAAAAGAAATTTGAAATTCAGTCCGGGACATAAAAATTCCCCTGCTTTGTAATTATACTGAGACTTTCCTGGCCAGCACGAGAGTAGTCCCTCTTCAGCGTGAGATGAACGAGGAATAAAAGCTGTGAGCACCTAACCGGAATTGCCAAAGGAAGTGTGGGGCAGTTATGGGCTCCCAGGGAACACAGTCTTGCATATTTGGGAAACATTTACTATTTTCGTAACTACACTATCTTTTTAAACCCGTGAGCTCCTTTAGCAATTTATAGCCTTGAAATTAGAAATAGGTCCCCATCACATCTGTTTAACCTTGGATATATTTGAATTTTTATTCCGATCCAAAGCCTAACATTTTTTCTGTTTACTTTCTGTGTTAATAGCCTGAACCGAAGCCATGATGAGTTTTGGATCCAGCCCTGAATTCTCCCCCTGAGGCCCATCTTTGCTTTGTATGAGTGACAGAAAAATCATACATTTCTAGGTTTTATTACCAAAGAAAGATACTTTATGTTGTGGATATTCAATCTATTGGCATGACACGATGCTATTGATGAAGTGTGTTAAGGAAATGCTTTGGTTCTAATGATTTGATTTCATTTTGGTTTGACTCCTATTTCAACACTCCCAACTTTTAAAAGTATGGGCCATGTGAGATGTAAAATATATATATCGATGTCACTAATCGGAAGCTCTTTCTGGTCACATTGTAAAGCACACTTAATCAACTTCTTTAAGATCATGTTACAGAAGGCTATTAACTATACTCTTAAAACAGTTAAATAGTTATAAATAATGTTTTATATTATGGCTGACAACACTGAATTGCCCAGCGTTTAAGGAAATCTAATCACAAGGCAAGGAGACTTTGCCTTCCAGTAAGATGGCGTGGCAAAACTTTGGAACATATTAGAAATCACATACTATTGCTAACATTTCCTATTAAGGAGAGAGTCTCTCTCTGTGTATTTTGGATTTCTTTTCCAACACTTAATTGCAGCTGATGAAGAAAAGCTATTCAAAAGCTGCCAGGATTTTTAAATCTGTATGAGTGAGATTGATGAAATTTGTGGGTTTTCCCAAAAGAGTATAGGTGAGAGCAGACATGTAAATTTTGTATGTGTGTGCATGTACGTGTGTGACAGAGGAAAGAGCAAGAGCTTACTCCTAAGGTGTGAGACTTGGCAGCGCTGCACTGTACAATGGGCACAAGAAACCGCATGTCTGTAAATGACCGCATTTGAATTGCTGTTATTTCACTGTTGGGTTACTGTATTGTTAAAGTGAAAAGGAATGTTTTTAATAAATGCAAATAATGAATTAAATGCTTGCACATACTGAGGCTTTACTCTCTGGTGTGTAATTAATATATGTGCACTGGAGACCCAGGTCTGGGGGAGTGTTTCATTTCTTATTTATGATGTTTGCAAGGGTTTTTTTCCTACTAGCATACCTCTTACTGGCATACACAGAACCACATGTAAATGACCACTGAGTAGGTGTCACTTAAATCTTAGCAGATATAGAACAGGTAAATACCTTTGTTTGGTATGCTTTGGTAGATTTACTGTTTCTCTCAGCCTTTTATCTTCACTATCTGAAAGTAATAGGAAGCTCCCAAATGACCAACATTTTGTTTTCAGAGGCAGGAAAACTGCATGTGGCAGGAAACAAACAAGCAATGAGATTTCAAAGTTCTTATACCTCAGGCCACAGCATTTAACCCTGAGGGACTGAAAGTTGAAAGACACTTCCCACAGTTGCCTACAGCATGCTTCTCGTATCCCCTTCTGGGTCCCCCTCCGGCACTGGCTGCCACTGCTGACAAAGCACAGAAGTGTCTACTGTATACTGCATCTGCAATAAGCTTGGCAGCTTTCCTATTTTCTCATAATGATACATCTTTTTCTCAAAGGACCTAAAGACGTCTGAGTCCTCATAATAATGCTGTCTCCTGCTCCCCTGTCCTGGCTCTATCTGTTCTTGTGTCCCCACCAGTTTACTCGTTTTTCGTACTCCTTGGCTCCCTGAGCAGCTGTGCTCAAACTGGGGAGCTTGGTGCTGTCCCACAACTCCCTGCCAAGGCTGGTGCCACCTGACTGATGCAGGACTTGTGCTCATGCTTGACCCAGCACTGAGGAGAAGGGCTGTCAGGTCACGCAGTGCACTTCTGAGAGGTTGTGCCCAGCCTGGGACTTGAGACAGAGAGTGACTCACACTGCTTTTCCCCATAGCCCCACATTCAGTGTGGAGAGGGGTCTAAACCTCCTGTGTTGCTATTTGTATGGCAAGCTTCACAGTCAATGGATCTTCAGTCTAGGTTCTTATCTCCTCCTACTGCTTGAGTTCTGAAACTCCTGCATTATGCGTTCTTAGATGCTCTGAAAAAATACTAACCGTACTGTTATATACATTCTGTACAAATCAACTACTAGGAAGCACAGTGCTAAAATTAAAAGTTGCCTTTAATTCATCCCCTAACTATTTGATATTCTATTGTGTCTGTTAACATTGTACAGAGAAGAGAATGTTGGATTTGCTGTGCAAATTTACATACAGAAAGCAATGCAGTCTTTCTGATTTTATTTGAGCAGCACCACTTAGAAATGCCAACTATATTTTTATTGTATATATCCTATCATTTTTTCAAACTTTCACACCTTTTCTTATTTCACAAAGTAATGTCCTTTTATAAGGAATATTTTTAAAAGGCAGAATACTATAGTGCTTATTACATTTCTACAACTTTCTACAAAAAGAAACATTTAATAAATGGCTCTACCTTTTGCTAATAAATGTCTTACATTATAATGTAGCAAGGTTAGCAATATTGTCCAAAGTGTGGTTGCGTTTTGTTGTGTTATGGAACTGGAATCATTCAATCAAAATACAATTTACATTATAAATATGGGTAATAATTCTGACTTTTAAAAACACAGTAATGTCACAGCCATGACATATGAGTTTAGTTCACTACATGGCAAAGGATCTGTTGGGCCTGTAATAAGTGTTCTGTACACAAACAACATGGTTCGAATCTGTTTTTACAGCGTGTGTTTCAGTTTTCTTTACTGGGATATGTCAGTGGGCAGCACTTGGTCTGTGCATCTGCATATTTTGAATATACCATGTTTGTGCTGGAGGAGACTTTTTAAGGCTTTATGGAACTGCCTGCTTAAATGCTACCACTGAGACCTGGCTGAGCTCATCAACATTGTCTGTCACTGTCTGTAAGTAGTGCAGCTTTTCCTTAAAATTGGGTGACAGAGGCATATGAGTCTGAAAAACACTGTTATCTTAACAGTTTTTGAGAACTTTACCCATAATAAATGACTTATTGATATATATATGTACCTACTAGCATTCCCAGAACTTGGGCATTTTTCTCCCTGTCAAAAGAGATGCCAAAAGCAAATTCAATCTGTAGTTCCCTCTCCCCTTCCCAGACCTTTGTTGACTGGCAGTCCCCATTCTGCTGCAATTAGTCAACAGCTGAGGAAGAGTTCATTGGCTCAATATTCATCCTAGTACTTGAAAAGTCAAATATAGCTAGCCTTAGTTTTTTCTTGTATTAATCACAGGGTTGCTGGGGCCAAATCAGCTCATTTGTCAATGAGAACGTGCACAAGCTTCCAAGTGGGATGAATGTTTCTGCACAAAAGAGCAGATCTTACAAATTGCACCCATTGGATGTCTAACATCATCCTGATTTTCCACTTACATACTGCTTTTTAGTAATTTTACACTCAGTATTCATTTAGAAATCATTTATATCACAACTATACTTGGCCCTCAGTATTATTTGGTAGCATGAAATATACTCAGTGATGGTATGAAAGTTATTTCCAATAGGGCTTATGAAGAACAGCTGAGCAAGTATGACCTCCTGCCCTCAAAGTGTTTGTTTACTGGGAACTATATTCCAGTTCTCTACATTTAATCTGTCTTGGACCAGGCTGACATTCCCCTGATAGATTTATTGTATCTCTAGAGGCTATTACAAACACAACATTGTCACTGCTTATCTAATAAAATGATAATAAGATTATATTACTTTAGTGATAACAATATATTTATGTTCATTTTTAATAGTAACAAACCAAAGTTTGACTTCATGTTCAGTGAAGATAATGTGTTACCAGGGGAAAAATATTAACCATTCAAAAAGTATTTTTCTTTCAAACAAATCAGCCATGGAAAATACTTTTTATTGCACGTTACTTGTAAATCAAAGCATCAATTTGTATACATTAGCAGGCATCCTATATCAGTGTTACAGAAATAATAATAATGAGGAAGTCTGCCTCAGAAAATTTATTTTCCTAAATCAACAACTGGATTTTGGAAGCTTGCCGTGATGGTTTTTGTTGTGCATCTTTTCCTAGAATTTGTCAGATATCAAAAGGCAGGCACAACAGACCAGATTTGCATGTCAGTTGTATTTTGTTATATTCAAGGTGTCCAGAGTAAATTAATTTGTTATTAGTGGTGGTATTGTTATTGTTATTTTTCATTATTACTAGTGGCACTAATGATTATTAGTGGTAGCATTAGGCTTAAAAACATAGACACACTTTGGTTTAGTACTGTGTGCTTTTACAAGAGACCCAAATTTATTTCTTACTTAAACTGGTGACTTTTAGTGTAAACAGCATCTCTCTCTGTATAATGTAAGCTCTTAATTTATCTCCCAGCTCAGACAGCAAAAATCAAATTACTTTTTAACATCAGTATATTGTACATTACCAAAAGTTAGCCTTTTCTTATTTTAGAAACACAAATTACTGCATCTCCCCCATCCACACACCCTGCCTTTTTTTTTTCCCCAGTAGACTCTGATACTGTAATGCTAACCTTTACCAAATGATCCTAGTGTTTTGGTGGCCAACACCCTAGTGATTCTGCTCTACTGGCATTCATATCACAGCACAGATGAAACATGGACCATTTTTTATGAACAAACAGCATATTCCTTCTAAAAAGTATTGTTATCTGATAATTTATTCTGCAATTTTTCACTGCAGCTGACTATTACTTTTCTTAAGTGTTGTTACTCAAAAGTAACCAATGAAAATAGTCTGCATTAGGGAAATGCATTAACGTATAATAGAGATTTAAAAAAAAATCAATAATAAGCAAGCTATTCCATAGGTATGCAAGCTATATGGTGAAATTACAGTGCTAGACTTGAACTCAATGTGCAGTTTGTATTTAGAACTCTTAAATGTTACATAAAGCATATTAATATTAAATTTTCAATAGGACAGATTAGAGATTTGTTAAAATAAGGATTCTGCAACTAATTGCTTCATGTTGGTATACATTCCAAGTCTTTTTCTTACAGTTCCTTTCAGGAATCTTTCAATGGACAGGACAGCCTAGGCAATGCAAGCAATATAGACAATAGAGGACTACAATAATGGCAGTAGTTTTGTCTTTGTGTGGAACAGAGGAGATATTTTGATCCACTCCTCTTGTATGTATTGATTTCTGCACTCCTCTTGTAAAGGTCTTCTCTGTCCTTTCGCACGTGAAGTTGATGCTTTTTATATCCACTGTATAGTTAAAATCCCAGAGGAATTAGGTTTATTAATAATTGCATGCCCCAAACATACAAAACTGAGTTAAAATTTTGCAACCAAGTATAGAAAATAAAAGCTAGGTCTTTTATATTGGATTATATTACTTCAGTAACAGTGGGGCTTTGTTGAACATTAATTAATTGTGTTCTCAATCTGCAGTAGGTTATGTTCCTGGGTACTAATTCTAGCGAGCCAGTGATGAGGAATATCCCCTAATGCACCTTGCTCCCCCAGGGACCTTATGTTGCTTCCTCTAAAATCAGGAACAAAGTCTTAAGACTGTCAACAGGAGCAAGGTCACCTCCCATTTTGCCAAAGCTAAGGCTGCTCAGAAGCATGCCACACAAAGGAAATGTTTCTAAAGCAATATGCTTTACATTCTGGCGTAGGAAAACCTAAGAACTGAATTAGTGCCAGAATTCCTATTTCTATACCATAAGGAGGTTAGTTCAGGATTTTATCGGAGTAATGTGAGGTTGATGCTTTTAGACTGATACACATACGTTGGTTGGAAAAAATGGAACTATTTTTGCTGTGGGTTATATGCGTGCATCTTTTCCTGGGCAACAATTACCTCCTCATTGCTTGGACTTCTTAAGTTTCAGATCAAGTTACCATGTAGCTTTTCCATATTGCTTTTCCCTGTTGCCCTACCATGTTCATTTTCTCTTCCTATGTCAGTATCCTGTAACTGCCAGGGCATTGACTGTTTCATGCAATTCCCACACCAACCATATGTTCTATAGGTAATGCATTGCAGGTAGAAGTGAAAATAAAATTACTGTGACTGATACCAACTATTTATCATATGTAGCAACAGTTCTTTTGGACTTTTTTTTCCTTTTTCAGCTGCTTTTACAGAAGCTGTTTGTCTAAATCTGAAGAAAAGCCATCCTCCTCTTTGCATTTCTATGTCATGTGAAATAAGCATGTAAAAATAAGATATTGCACACAATCATTGAAAGATTAAGAATCCATAAAAATAATCTTAAATTTATTTTTCGGTTAAAACACAAAAATAAAACCAAGCCCAAATTGCTATGGCATGCTATACAGGTAACTGTCCTTACACTTTAAATTTTTCTTGTGTCACTTCTCCAAATGGAACAGTTCTATATTGTTCACGGTACACCCTATATGCACTCACCCACATACAATTTCCTGCTTGTTTGTAAAAGATAGTAGTGATTGAAGTTGCTCATAACCCGAACTGTGAAAAATTCCATTTAGCAAAATGCTCTAATTAAAAGGACTGGTTCTTTGGATGAAATCTCTTCAGGATCTTTGGAAAATCCACAGCATTTTCCATGAAATTCAGCTAGGTAAATTATCTTTAATGCATTCTATCTGAGCGAGATTTTGAAGAGAACTTGAAGGGGATGATTGAATTCTTCTAGGAAATAGGTACTTGAATCTTTTCAGCTCTTCTGAGAAACCCAGTCAGCACAGTCTAGCCTAAACATCCTAATGGGATTTATCAAAGCTAAAAAGACGGGAAAACCTCTAGTGCTTAACTGAACTTAGTACCAATTAGTACAAATATGTATGTACTGGTACCCTGTGGTAACCTGCCCATTCTAACATTCACCTGATGTCCCAGTGAGATGCAACTGCTTTCCAAACTAGAGTACGAATGCTTCTGACAAAACAGTAAGTCTTCATACCAAAACAAAGTTTCTATGTTCCCCCAAGGCACTACATTCCTACAGAAGCCTGGAATTTACTTCCCCTTAAGATATGCAATATTCCAAATATTGCACATATTCAGGTCATGGTTGATTACTAAATTACATACTGCTACAGAATATATCATACAATTCAGCAAGAAATAAAGCAGTTCAGATTACACAAGGGTGGGTTTTTTTTCTGTAGGCAAAAATAACCACTTGCATTGCTGCTTATACATTCCAGTTAGTTATCTAGTGAAGAGCACACAGCTAGGAAATGAATGCTGCCCTGAGAATCCCAACTTGAATATTTACAAGCGTGAAGTATGTCATATTCTGTTGGACTCAAGGTCCCTCTAGCCCAGTAGTCTGTCTCCAGCAGTACCCAGTCAGAAACAAAATATGCAGGGATATTTCTCTGGAATGCTCTCCCACATCCAACTATTTGCTGCTCAGGGATTCCTGAGCAGTTCCACTGTGCTTTCATTGCATTTTACAAAGACTGTGAAAGCTCTCCAATGCAGAGAAGTAAACACCACAAATGCAAGATGGAAGGTTAGAAGGAGGAATGAAACACTGTAGGCTTGGCTGCCAATTCATATTGATTCAAGTTTCAAATGCGCTGCTCCATCCACTGTAGTTTCTTTTAGCTACACTTAGTGTTAACGTTGAATTTAAATATCAGTCTGCAATGAGGGTCTCATTTTACAGGTGTCATATGCCTGTAAGTCTCACTAAATTCAGTGAAAATTGTTCTTAGTTATCAACCCAGACTATAAAACTCCCAAGTCCTGAAAAGGAAATGTCCCAAAAGTAATTAAAAATTTTAAAAAACCTGATCACCTGTAATTATCCTGCATCAACAGATTTAAAGTCGGGGGCAGGCTCTGAAAGTGAATCCAACCTTTACCATAATTTGACACAGGGCATATATTTCCCTTTGCTTTCAGAGGTTCCTTATTAAGGGGAAAAAAAATCCTTAAATGACAAAAAATACTATAGATGTTCTGTGTTTGTAGGATTTTTTAAGTTCTTTGTCCTTTTATATGAGACCTGTAAAGGAAACTAAGATGGACACATTTTCAGCAGTAAGAATGAAAAGAAGTTGGTTTTGTTACATTATTTTATATTTACACATTTGTTTATGTTTCTTTAGGTCTCCTGGAACTTAATGAACACAATGTACCAGCAGACAGAAAAATATAGCAGCTGCTTTCTGTATTACAAGTGCTCTGACAAGTTCTTATGTTTTAACATCCATGTTACAACATCACAAATGTTATGGAGCACACCTAAGGTCTCCACATACTTCTTACAGCATAAGAAAATAAATCATAGCCACTTAAAAACAAAGATTTAGATTTACAACATCACTGAGCATTCATTGGGTATGATGTAAGTAAATATACACAAGTTTTTGATGATCTAACAAGCTGGGATACAGGGATACAGGGCTATGCAGTATAAAGGTACTGTATCTTTTTCCCCACAGTTCTCATATCCTGCAGAAATGTGCCAGCAGCAGTCTACAAAGCCAGATGATATGGCAACTATGCATTAGTAATAGCAAGGCAATGTGGCTTAATGAACATGGTAATAATGGTAATGGGTATGACATGGTTATATGATAATGAGTGTCAAGAAAGTTGCATTCTCTTTCCCTTTTCTGTCACTGTGTGTTATACGACACTTTGAACCTCGTTAGTCTTCCCATGACCAAGAATTTGGTTTTACATTACCAATACCCAGTAGTTTAGGATTTAAGAGCTTTCTGTCCCACTCACTCATTCCAGCTTGGCCCATTCAGTCCCTCCAGCGTGAGGACCAGTGTGCCAGTGCAAGCATTCGTTGGGACAGACTGTCAAACAGATGAGCGAAAGGATTAACAACAGTTACCTGATGTAACTGCATACCTGAGAGGGCCATAAATTCTAATGCAAGGATCGGGATGAACAGCTGGGGCAAAAGCAGTGGGGATTTTTTTTAAATCCTGCTCGTTTCAAAGGTCTGGTATAGAAAGCTGTCAAAAAGCAATTGAACTGACTGGACTGACTGAGGCAGAGCTCCAGGTATATCTAGGTTTGGGGAGCAACATGACTTAAATGGGTTTGACAACTAAAAGATCGGTTCTTATAATGACATCTGTACTCTTTTTTTATAAAGCACTGTAAGATCTACTGATGAAAACAGATACATACCAGTTACAGGTTTACTACTTGTCATTCTCATATGATTTTTATACTGTTCTATTTTTATGTGTTGTAAAAACTGAACCCTACCTACACTACAGCAACAAGTAGGCTAGCAAGTTTTCCTTCAGAAAATAGTTCCTTGCTGCCATAATCAGTCAGATATTTTGAGGTCTCATTTCATGCCTAAATAATAAGGTAGGCATTACTGCTTTTAAGATACAATACACCATTGATAGAACAAAACTTTAAAGCCAATTAAATGTTGGCAATCTTCCTACCCCTGGCAAAGGCACACTTGTTAACAGTTCACCTTTGTGGCATGTTTGCAGTGTAATCACTGATTTCTGGAAAGTCTTTTTGGCACTTCCAGGTATTTTAAAATACCTAATGAATTTATTTTTATAGACAATTTTAGACTTCACTCACATTACTTTAAATCATTTTACTTTAAAATTAGAGGCTGTATGCACTCAAATGAGGTATGTATCCCCATTCTTAACTCAAGGAAAAAATAGTGATTTGAGGAACCAAGCTATACAAATAACAATTTATTTGCATTTTAACTAGTTAACAGTTGCAGAAATCATCACATACAAATCTTTATGAAACACTATCTTACTAGGTGTGAGTAAGGACATACTGCTGCTTTGTTGGAAAAAAAACAGAACAATTTTATCCTGGGTTTTAATATAAGTAAAAGCTTTCATGGCTAATTACTTAAAAGTATTTTGAAGTTAACAAAGCTTTTTTTCTTTATTTTCTGTGGAAAGAATGTAATTAGGTTGGTAAAGAAATAACACAAAAACCAAAATTAACTAGGAAGTCTTGATTTATAGTGAGATAAAAATTTTATGAAAGGCAAAATTATTTTTAACAAAATGAGCTAACTTTACTATAAGCCTACTAGAAGTTCAAACATCACTAGAGGGCATTTTGGAGAAAATAAAAACCACAGCAACACTATTAATTTAATTTTCTCCCTTCCACAAATGCTCTACAGTATGGTAGCCCTGCACCACCTAGTCCTGCAAACGCTTCCTTCTCATACTGGCTACCTTAAACGTACTAAACTACTAGTATCAGTTATATCATGACGTGATCATGATGTTCATTATGTGAGCAGAGATTCCATTTAATCTAATCTCAAGGAATTTCATCTGTCTGCAAAAGCATGCTCTGTACAAAAGCAATGTAAAAACTATAGTAAGGTAACAGTGGACATGTCTGTAAAAATAAAGTTGATTCACAGGTGTGTTGGCCAAGTAATATAAGGTTGTCTGATACTCTTTTATCAATAGGACTCTCCTTTAACAGTTTCTCATGCTTTGTTTGGAAGTGGTTATAGTGTATTTTTATTATGCTGGTACAAAGTGAAATTCTCCTCATAATACCTTTTAAACAAAGAATGTTTTACTTCTACCTACACAAGTAAAAAACCCTCTTAGACATGATAAAGGTCTAGAGAAGGATACAGCTATGCATGTAAAGCTGCATCTTGTAATGAGAGGTAAAAATCTGAATGCAAGGACCACATTGAGTGTAGCATTAGAGTCTTCACTTGATCCACCTATCTATTCTTAACCCCCTCAAAAATAAAACTAATCACTTTTCTCACTCAGTTCAGATTTGATAGGACTCTACAGCCAGCTGGAAAAGCGCCAATTGCTCTGAAAATGTAAGGCAGTGAAGAATTGGGCTGGAAGGCAAAAAATCATGTTTTCAAAGTTCTGTGTGATTACGTGTAAAATTCAGGTTTTAATAACTTTCAAAGGCCTTATTTGGATGACACCTCAGTACAGATTTCTGCCAGCAGAGCTGCCTCAGTGAGGAATCACACTTCTACCAACAAAATTTGTGTTCAAGATGGTTGTCAACCTTGTCACCACTGAGGAGAAAAGTAAACAGAGCTCAGTAGCTTCATTCACTTGGCGATCTTCAAATGGCATGGTGGAAGAGACAAGTGAGCTTATGAAAATATTGGTACATATGAGTCTCTGGGGCTTCAGATGTTTTGCAAAGTGCTAGCAAATTAAAGAGTTTCAGTTTTTGTGTGACTCTTTCCATTGCCTTAGCTGCAGGGTTCTTTTTTTCTTCTCAAGCCATACTGGGTGCTCATAGTCATACTGAGTGAGAGGCAATGAGAGAAAGCAGCAGCTGGGTGAAGGCAGGAGATCGGCCTGTTGAGCAGTAGCACTCACACATGCCAGAAAAAAGCTACTATATAACCACAGCCACCTTCACTGCCCACGAAATTCCTTTACGTCGGGCTAGGTTAATTTAACTGTGTATTGTCCACTGCTTTATAGGGGCAAATATAAAAAAATGTATTATGGTACTGATAGAAGAAGCAAGCTAATACATTGAGCCTGTTCTTTCTGTGCTAACATATGAGTGAACAGCTGACTTGGTTAGACCTGTACTCCTGACCACTACATTCTCCCAGAAGTCTGTAAATGATACTACGTAACAGCTACCAAAAAAGCTCTGACCTAGCAAGAGTAACCTGATGACGGAGGGAGTACCCAGCACTCCTCCATGAGAAACTAAGGCAAGGGTTTTTGTCATGAAAATAAGTTTTGTTCAAGAGGGATGAACGTGGCAGATGCAGGACCGGAGCTGAAGCCTTACTCCAAGGAGGCAGCATTTGCCTGCCTCCAGCATGCCCTGTCTCAGAGCCTGGCTTGCTCCCTCACAGCCCTGCAGCACCTGAAGCTCTCTCTCCCTGGACTGCCAGCAAGGTCTCAAAGCCCTGTTAGACTTTAGGCTGCAGCTGAGCAGCACAGCTCTTGCTAGCTTGTTCAAATACAAATCTTACTGATGTTGATAAAACCTGTATTAGGCCTTTGGGAACCGTGCTCTGGACATGATTGTTTTGGGTTTGTGTGGCAAGGTTTTAGTAGTGGGAGACTACAGGGTTGGCTTCTATGAGAAGCTGCTAGAAACTTCCCCAGTGTCCAGTAGAGCCAATACCAGCTGGCTCCAAGACGGATCCGCTGCTAGCCAAGGCCCAGCCCACCAGCGACAGTGGTAGCAGCTCTGGGTTAACATATCTAAGCAGGGGAGGGGAACTAGGCAAGAGCAATTGCAGCTGGAGAGAGGAGTGAGAATGTGAGAGCAACAGCCCTGCAGGCAGTGAAGTAGGAGGAGGAGGAGGCGCTCCAGGCACTGGAGCAGATTCCCCTGCAGCCCGTGGTAAAGACCATGGTGAGGCAGGCTGTCCCCCTCGGCCCATGGAGGTCCACATTTGAACAGGTATCCACCTGCAGCCCATGGATGACCCATGCTGGAGCAGATGGATGTGGCTAAAGGAGGCTGTGACCCGTGGGAAGCTGCGCTAGAGCAGGTTTGCTGGCAGGACCTGTGGCCCTGTAGAGAGAAACCCACACTGGAGCAGGTTTGCTGGCAGGGCTTGTGACCCCAGGGGGGGACCCACGCTGGAACAGACTGTTCCTGAAGGACTGCACCCTGTGGAAAGGACCCACGCTGGAACAGTTCATGAACTGTAGCCTGTGGGAAGGACTCATGCTGGAGAAGTTTAAGACTGTCACCCATGGGAGGTACTCCACATGGGAACAGATGAAGAGCATGAGGAGCCCTCCTCCTGAGGGGGAAAAGAACAGCAGAGACAATGCGTGATGAGCTGGCCAAAGCCCCCATTCCCCATCCCCCTGCACCACTGCAGGGGAAGGAGGTAGAGAAAAGAGGGAATGAGACTGACCCAAGAAGGGAGGGGTGGGGGCAAGGTGTTTTTAAGACTTAGTTTTTATTTCTTATTATCCTACTCTGATTTGATTGGTAATAAATTAAATTTTTCTCAAGTTGAGCTGGTTTTGCCCGTGATGGCAATTCCTGAGCGATTGTTCTGCCCTTATCTCAACCAACAGGCCTTTCGATGTATTCTCTCTCCCTGGCCCTGCTGGGGAAGGGAGCGGTAGAGGAGCTTTGGTGGGCACCTTGCATCCAGCCAGGCTCAACCCACCACAACGATGAAGCCAGTCACAAGCTCCGGCGCTTATTTGCCATCTGACTGGGCAAAAACGGCGCGCAAGGCGGCCCGCTCCCTCACCCCGAGGCCGCCGTTTACCGCAGGCTACCTCAGCCCTCACACGGCCAGGCCGCGCGTCCCCACCGTCTCGCACCACAGACCGCCTCCGCCAAACACCCGGCCCTGCCTCCTCTCAGCCAAGCGTCAGGAAAGGGAAGCCACGGCCGTCAGGCGCAGGCAAGGAGGGCTGGAAGGAGACACCGCCCCGGGGAGAGCCGCAGGCAGCGGCACAGAGTCGCTCGCAGCCCCGCCGCCGGCCCTGCTGCCCCAATAAGACGCCCCAGCGCCTGCCCGGCCCCCGCCCCGCCCCGCTCCGCGCTCCAGGCGCGGGTAGCCGGGCCCGCCCCATCCGTCACGGGGCGGCGGGCGGAGCCGGCCGGCCGCGGGGAGGAAGCTTGCTCTCCCATTGGCTGGATCCCGCCGAGGGGTGTCTGTGGTTGGCTGCGGTATCTGCCGCTCACAGCGTGGCGGGCGGTGGGTGGGGAGGTGCCGGGGCGGGTGGTGGCTGGCCGGAGGTCACTCGGCGCGGGGGCGCAGCATGGCCGCGGCTGTGGTGCTCGGGGGACCTGCGGGCTGGTGGCGCTGGCACAGGCGGGTGCGTGCCGCCCGCGCGGCGATGGGTAAGGACCTGCCCCTCCCCTCGGCTCCAGCGGCTCCGCTCTGACTGCCGGGCGGGGAAAGACCGGGCCTTTCCCGGGGCTCGGCCGGGGAGTGCTGCCGCCGCGCTGCCCTTGGCGGCCGCGGCCCTCCGCGCCCGACGGGCCCGGTGCAACGGGCGGCCCTGCCTGGCGGGCCCCGGAGTCGCCGCGCCGTGCAGCGCCCCCGGTGAGGGGCCGCCCGGGGGAGCGCGGGGGGCTCTGCGCTGGCACGGGGCGCTCCCGCGGAGCGGCTCCAGCTGCCGCGTTATTTGCGGCCGTGCCGGAGTGGCTTTGCTCAGTGTCTTCACTCGTTCGGCTGAGGGAGCATGCCTGGAAATCATCAGAGCCCGCGAAGGTTTCCTGTGGCACCAGTGACACGTTAGCGGTACCTGTCACTTAGGTTTGGGCTGTTCAGCCCTCTTGATCATTGCACCCGAGTATTTTCCTTAAACTGAAGGTAAATCCAGTGGCACTTCTTCCCGTCCCAGCTCCGCAGGCGCACACACACGTATGGCTGGTTCATGGGCACTGGAAGGTGCAAACACCTTTAAATGCCGTGGGGGTGCAAGTGAAGAGGAATATTTGCAGAACTGGACCTAGACGTTTCCCCTTTTCAGAGTCCTGAAAATCACGCTGCTGTTTCCAAGTAGTTTACCTGCTGAAGTAGATAACTGAAAATACACATTAAGTTGTCTTTTCAATGTCATCTCAGTAGCACTCTGTTGCTCATGTATGCCACTGTATAGTTAGGCTCCCAACAAACAGGTGAAGGTTTTTCAGGTAGCAAAGTGGAAGAAATATATTATTTTAAGTTGTATGTGGTTCTAAAATCTTGATGCTTAACAAAGTGTTTCAGGAATTAATTACTTTTAAGTAACTCCTTTAAAACCTCATTTAAACTGATCAATGAATACTGTTTGACATTTAATTTTGAAATTAGCTTTCAGTGTTATTTTGACTTGACTGTCTTTTCCACTAACACTTTAACTTTTTTTTTTTTATAGTTGCAGCTCTGATGGTGTGCAAAGTAATAGCTCAGGTGCAGCAGGCATATTGGTCACATGCTAGTAAAGTTAAATACAGGAGACCTGTGTGTGTATTTAGTGCCTTTTGTGATACCACGCAAGCAGTAGCTTTCAGTGTATTTTGAACTTGCTGTGCATGGTAGCTCTCGGATACTTCTGTAAAAGCTTTGAAATCCACTGTCTTGGTCAGTATTCCAATGGTCATCTTTAATGTCGAGAAGATGGAAGGGGTCTTGTTTCTTGGTGAGCCCAGGGTGTGAAAAGCAAACCAAAACAGTACACTGGCCTTTAAAGTTGAAAAACATAGTTTGTCTTTGCCTGAAGACCTGAGTAAGAAAGTGTGACTAAGTCTAAGAAGAAATTGTGACTCTCCCAAAAAACTTCCATAGAACAGAATTTCAGTCAGTAGTGACTGTGGTGGAAGTCCTGCTGACTCCGTGAAGTGCTTACGGGTTGAAGGTCTAAGCATTAAGCCTTCTTAACTGCTGATCTCTACTGCTTAGTTATATGTCGAGGTGTCTGTACATCTGCTGTGTTTATTAGGTTTGCCATCCTTTTCTTTAGTTTTGAGTAGTCTAAAAGTTGTCTTTTGAGTAGTGATTTCGTCAACGTCCTTGAGTGAAATGCCATCCTAGTGAAGGAACTCTGCCAGCTCTGAGAGCTGTCCAGCGCCACAGCTTGGTTAGCGAGCGGGCTGTCTTCATTCACTCATTGAATACTCCTTAGTTACTCAGTCCGTTGCTCTTTGCAGCTAGCACAGACCATGATGGATTGTTTCTTCTGTATGTTTATACCAGAGGCTGTTAGATCATCTAGGAGGAAAGTAGCTGAGGGCAAATTTCAGAGGAACGTCTTAGGTGTGTTTGTGTATTAGCAAGTTGGATAGAGACCATGTAGTCTTGTGATCTGCAGCTGGCACTGGCTGGAAAAGGTGCTTCATGGAGAGGGTGCGTGTGACCTTATTTAAACATACATATTTGATGGATGTGAAGAAGTCCTTCTTGGGGACTGTTAGGGGGATTGAAGGGGAGGTTAATGAGTTGTGATGGCTGAGAAAGGAAGATTTCTGTTGAATGAAGATTCATCAGCTGAAGGAGCTGTTCATCAAAAAAGACAGTACCCTGCTAGAGAATGAAAATGTCCTTACAAATACTTTTGGATGAGTAGTAGGGACCCATGCAGTTAATAGTTAAATTAGTACTTTTGTTGATGCAGGAGCTGTGTTTGAACGGTTGAATGATTCCGTGCACTGGTGCAGAGGCGCATTAATTACTAAGCAAGGATTATGACAGAAAGACCTGCTGCTCAGAAGTCCAGCACATTATTTAATTAAGGGATCAAGTGTACACTTGATATTCTCTTTAGATGAAAAGTACTTACTGCATGTTTTTGTCTTTAATGTATTAGCAAACATTTAATGAGGTATAGCTGCAGATAAGAAAAATGAGGTAAGACGACTCTGACTGTTACAAGCTAGCATGTCTGTTTTTCATCAGCAGACCTTTACAGAGGCAAGGAAAAGCAAGTGGGATGTTTTCAGTGTAAAGCTGGCCAAATTTAGAGTCTTGTAGTCTTCTTAAATTATGATTTTGGCAGAGTGCAGTTCTCAAAATCATTGCATAACCTTTAAAAGCCTGTGACCCTGGGGCAATTTAAATTCCATTGGCAAAGCTTCTAGGAGCAGAAGGACCTAATTCTGCCCATGTACAGCTGGCCTTTCAACGTCTAAGTTTCTGCATCTAGTTCCCT
Source organism: Falco biarmicus (assembly GCF_023638135.1). Classification (NCBI taxonomy): domain Eukaryota; kingdom Metazoa; phylum Chordata; class Aves; order Falconiformes; family Falconidae; genus Falco; species Falco biarmicus. The sequence goes on along the minus strand of NC_079291.1, from coordinate 3,582,882 downwards.
CCAGGATCTAGTTCGGTAGAGGTTTTATGAGTTTCCATAGAGAAGTCTGCACAAAACACAAAACCACAGAAGCTCTCTCTGATCTTTTCTTTCAAAGCAGGAAGGAGAAAAGGGTTGGTATCTTCTGTTGTACTTGTACCAGAACTGAAGATGCTAAATCAGTGACAGGATCCTTCATTTAGTGGCTTATATTGAGTTGTCATCATGTTTTCTTCTCCTTGTCAAGTTACTTCATATGCAACTGTACTTTCTCATAAAGCCTTGAGCAAAACCAGCAGCTTCAGTAGTTGAGCTTCTTCTGGGCATCTTCCCATGCTCCAGTTAAATCTCACCTACTGGATTGGAAAAGAGCTCAAGATGCACTGATCCAGAGAGATCAAGAATATTAATATGACTTGCAACCACTCTTGATTAGGAAATCCATATGGGACAGGAATATGTAGGCTATTATGCCTTGTGCCAGATTTATTGGTTTCATTTGGCCGTGGAGTTAGGGATTCTGTCCCAGGAGCTAGATGTTTTGGTGAGCATGGTTCAAAATAGATTTTATAAAGCCAAAAATAAGTAATACATTTGAGATCACAATTTGTGAGTTACTGGTTTCCTCAGTCCTGTTCTTGGCCAGTTCGACTGTGCTTTCCCTCAGAGTACAAGCATATTGGCCCTTTTCCAGCTCTACTGTCTGTGGTCCTATCCAGCTATTAGTTCCTTTTTGTTTGAATACAAAGAGGTATCCTCTGCACTGTGTATTATAGCATCAGTGCAGTCTATTATTTGCAGTGAATTCAAGACACCACTGGAGCTGAAATTCTTTCTTGAAACTGTAAGAGTCATTACTTTGGGGGATAGTGTAAAATGAAATGTAAACATCTGAAACGATCTAAACTTGTAACTGTCATCATTCAGGTAAAAAAAAAAAATTGCTTTCAGTATCTTTATGTAGAAGCTTGAAAAGACAAGTTTTAGTCCATTGGCAGGCCAGGTATTCTAAGGACAGGATTGCAATCTGTGCATTTCTGAATTTACTCTCTTAATGGATGCATTTTGTTCAAGAAAAGGCATTCAGAGATTCATAAACTCTTGCTGATTTTTTAATTAAATTATTTTTAAGGTAGAATTCTCGTGAAACTGTAGCTTAGGCCAAGTGTTTCTACAGTAGGCTGACTTTTCAAAGCATGTCAATACATTTTTATCCATATTGTTTATAACCCCGCAATATAGCCAGAGGGTCATAAATTGATCCTCCTCCTCAGCAGAGTCTTCATAGTCACAGGGCTCTGTGAGCACATGGTCCCTCAAGAGAATAATGAAGGATCTCCTGGGAGAAGCCCAAATTCTTTGGAGTCAGTGTAGCTGTACCTGGTTTTGCTGACAATTAACTTGATCTATAGATTAACCTATGTCGCTGGTTCTGTTCCCAGTGAAGGAGACTTAGTTGCACATGGTTTCAGTGATTATTTTAAAACTAGCTTCTCTTGTTCCTACTTGTGATGTTCTGCCCTCTGTTAGAAGTTGAATGAGGACTGGGCATTTTTCCAGCCATGCGATTGCAGCAGGTTACTGTAGATTTTATGGTTGAAGTAAAATGGACTCAATACCACAGGGACAGTTTCTGCAAATGCTTATACAATTAAAGGGATTAGTTAAGTGTACGTGTATGTGGTTTTGCAGAATATCAATGCTTAGATGTTTGAATTATACAGTTATTTCAAAACCAAGCCTGTGCCACATATCAAATGGTAAACAGTGCCTAGATATTCAAGCTGGACATCACTTTCTGTAATAGCACCTGTGGAATTTCATCTAACATGATGATGTGAAAAATCATGTTATCTTAAACATCCTCGGTTTGGCAAACCCCCACTGTCTTAAGTAGTCATTAAAAAGTAGGCCGTGATTCTAGATGCAGTTGATTCAAATGTAATGGAAATCAGCTCTATTAGCTATGTCTGTAATTTCGTCAGTCCTTTAAAGCAGTTTTCCTGTATTTGAGTACCTGGGGATCTGGAGGTTTTTCAAAGCTGTTAATCAAATTATATCAATTTAAAGTGGCTAATTTAGTGCTGGGCTGTGAAAAGTTAAACCAAACTAAGAAGTCAGAAACTGAGCCAGGAATGACTAGTTCTTTAACAGGTCCCAACTCCTGTGGATTTGAGTGTGTTCTAAATAGCACACAATAGCAAATGGTCCCTGATTCATAAACTAAGACCCCCCAAAAAGATCAACAGAGACAGACAAAGGCGGAAAGAATAGAAAACAGTGGCACAAAACTAATACTACCAATCAGCATGTCGCCTCATGTTCCAGCCTAACTGTTGCTATGCCTTCTGGAGATGTTGCACAGTGAATAGTTTTAAGGAAGGCCTTACAGTATAAGAATGAGTTAGTTTCATGGGTATTTACATTGTGAAGAGCTGCCTTAGAGAAGTAATAGAACTTCTTTGTTGGCAATAGGCCTGTCATTGCAGTCCAATTACCAGTTGATGTTTAATAGTAACGTGATGATAGCCATGAAGTCATGAAAGCAAAGCAGTCTTATGTGACATGGTAGAGAAAAGTAAGGTAGGATGTAGAGGAGTGACAGAAAGTAGCATGGATAAAACATAATTCTGAATTCCCAGTATTTCCATGAATATCAAGGCAAGATTATGTCTGTTGAGGCAGGTGGCCAGGTTCTGAGTAGTTGGTATCTCAGATATGATGAAGGAGGAAGCAATGAGATTTAAGTAGTTCATGGATGGGTCTTCTAGGCTGTAGGTATGAGTGACACGCATCACTGCTGGTGTCAGAACTGATAAAGAAAAAAGGTATCAAGGAAGTTTTCTGAAGACAATTAAGAGATTTCTTGATGTTTAGTTTGAGGTGATGGTTAGATGTCCACGATATGGTGAGAGAAAAGAAGAGATCAGAATAAAATTGAAGAGTCTACAAGAATAAGCCTAAACACAGTAGCCAGATTTATAGTTCTGATGAGGTTACTTGGAATTCACCGAAACAAAGAAAACTGAGATTTGGAAGCAAAGCTAACTGTAAAGATAGATCAGGTTGCTCCAGGCTTGCTCTAAGGATGGAGGTTGCATCACCTCTCTGTGTAGCCTGTTCCACTGCAGAACCTTTCTCCTCATCAGGGATGCTTTTCTTATTTCCAGCCAGAATTTCCCTTCCTAAACTTTTGGCCATTGCCCCATGTCCCATTGTTGTGCACCTCTGTGAAGAATCTGACTTAATTTGCTCTGTAACTCTTCTTCCCTTCTGTTCCGTAGGTAGTAGAAGATTGCAATTAGCCTTTGCTTCTCCAAGTTAAGCAAAGACAGTTCCTGTAGCCTCTGCTCAGACACCATATTCTCCAGCTCCTCAGTCATACTACTTGATGTCTGTTGGGCTGTCTGCAGTTTGATCACATCTCTTGTGTATTGTGGTGTGTGGAATGGAATCCCCAATTTCTTTGACTTGTTGGATATGCTCTTGCTAATGTAACGCACAGTATGTCTTTAACCTTTTGCTGACTCATGATGTTGTCTGTGGGAATCCACAGGTTCTGCAGAGCTGCTGCATGTCTAGCTGGTCCTCAGCCTGCACTGATGTCTCCTGCCCCAAGTACAGGATGTTGTATTTGTCTTTGCTGAGCTTCTTGAGGCCCATTTCTCCAGTCTTTCTGAATGGCAGCCCTACCCTGCAGTTTTTCAGCCATTCCCCCCAGTTTGATGTCACACATAATCTTGCTGAGGGCACTTATGTCCCGTCATCACGGTCATTGATGAAATTTTTAAACAGCAGCAGCCCCATTATTGATCCATGAGGAACATCACACATAACTGACTGTTGCTAGTTTTTGAACCACTGAGCGCTGTTATTTAAGCCCAACAGTCCAAAAATATTTCTTGCAGTCCAGTCCAGTGCATACTTTCCCCATTTGGCTACTGGGATATTAGAAGAGGCTGTTTTGAAAGCTTTACTGAAGTCAAGGTAAATAAGATCCACTGATATTAAAGGACAGAGAAAGAAAGGTGCTGCAAACTGGGACTTGAACCTTCTCAGGAAGCTGGAAGCTTTGGGTAACAAAAGGAGCAATTTTAGATTAGCGTAAATGATATACTGGGGAAGACTGACTCATCGAAACTATGAGAAGAAAAGACTCCAAGATGATTACTATGGCTGATGATGGTGTTTTAGGCTCTTTGTTCATTTGATTCCTAGACTTGACATGTAGCACTTCTTAAAAAAGTAATGTGCTCTTTTCCTGACTTATCTCAGTTTGCATTAAGCATTTTCCCAGTGCAGTTTTGTTTTAAATTGTGCTACTTCTTTAGCTATGTAATTGCTGCAGGCATCTGTGGAAACTGTCCCAGACCAAAGTTCTTTCAACGAACCTGATTTATTAAATGTGGCACTTTCAAAATAGTGCTACAGATGAAAGAGCATGACCATTGCTGGCTAAGAAGGAGCTTAAAGTCAGAAAGACTTTAAAATGATTAATCAAGTGTTATTGGCCTAGAGAGGATTCTTTGCTAAGCATTGAGACCTCTTAGAGTCTCGATCCAGCTTAGGCACATTTTCTGTATGTACGCTTCAGAGTTACTGCAGCTCCGTAGTTAGCCTTGTTTCTGCCTGCTTAGTTGCCACATGCCTTAGTATTTATTCTGCATAAATTTTTTCTTTGTTGTAAAAGAGAAATTATTTTAAGTAATTGGCAAAGAAATCTCAGCACTGCCAAATTGTGCTGCCCTTACATTAGGAGTTTTAGAGTGATGAGACAGTGATTGCAGCAGATGAATGCCTGCAATGCTACTTACTGTCCGGCATTTGATACTCACTACCTACTTTAAAAAGTAACTTGCTGAAACTGCAGCGTTTTCCACAGATTGTAGGTTATGCTTTATAGTTCTTAGTAGTACAGCAAATAGACTACAGGAGTTATTCCTATAAAAATTTCATAATTTTGTGGTTTATGCTATAGTTTGTTCTGGTTTTCAGTATTTGCTTTTAAACTGTGATTACATGGCTCAAAGGATTTGCAATGATTTATTACGGAGACTTTTACCTTTAAGTTAGTGGCTTATATCTGAATGCACGATCAGAAGACTGCAGTTACTATCTGTGAGGGGCTGCCTGAAATGAAGTGGCATCCTCAGTCCATTTCTAAAGGACAGGTGCTATATCCTAAGGCTGCAACCAAAGCTGTAAATAAGGCATCTGTAAAATATATATAAAATTTGATTTTGCATATCCAGTTTAGGATTTAGACATATAACAAAATACAGACAAGCCTGTATATTTTAAGTCTGTGTTTGAGCTCTTCTCAGACCTTAGCTTTCAGGGATGTTGCTGAAGTTTATTACTGTACTTTTTGAAACACCCACATTTTCATAATTAAAATAATTTTCTTTGATATGTAGAAAAATCATTCTGGGATGGTATATGTGGCCCAATGTGAGCTATAATTCATGGTTTAAATTGTGTAGAATAGGATTCACATTTACACCATTTTTAAGCGTAAAGTTGTTTAAATCAATGAAAACAGATTACGTGCTAACTTTTGTTACATCATTGTTACACATTACTCTATAATACAGATATATTGATATTTATTGTTTTGAAATCAGTGTGTTCTAGGGCAATGGCTTCCAAAACCCCAGTTGGATTCATTGGGCTGGGTAACATGGGAAATCCAATGGCAAAAAACCTGGTTAAACATGGATATCCAGTTATTGCATATGATGTGTTCCCAGAAGCTTGCAAAGAATTTCAAGACTTGGGTGCTCAGGTATAGTAATGAACTTTCTTTATTCCAACAATAACTGCATGTGTTGAATGGATCTTGCATGCAATGCATCTAAATAATCCAGAGTTTTTTCTTGGTTAAGATCACGATCAGAACTAAAACAATGCAGTGAGTACAATCTGAATCTGGGAGGTTTTACTTGGAGCAAAGACATGATTCTACCCTAAGTAGTTTTCATGCTGTTAGCCAGTATTCTACCTTGTTGGGCTTCTCTAGTTGGTTTTCCCCCCCGTTTTTATGAGAGGAGGTTGATGGCCTGTTCTTTCACCTTCTTCTTTCTCCTGCTTCCTCCCTCAGGTCTAGGTGGCCAGTGCACTGCTTTTCATCTGGTTCCTACTTTGACCTTTTCAGGTTAAATGACCCTAGTTAAAAATTCCTGCTGGCATAGCTGTAAGGGTTATAGGGACATATGAGCTTTCCTGCTGCTTCAAGGTGCAGTCCTCAGGGGCAGGGGAAAAATCTAATTATATAAGTGCTTATTCTCTTGGAGGTGAGGAAGGTTATGGTGAGAGAAGAGGAAGGAAAAAAGGAAAAAGGAGGGAAGGAAATTGATCACATTAAGGAGGTTTACCTTCCTGCTGTATACCCTGCAAAATCTTGGCCCTGTTCCAGTCAGTGCTGTTGCTTTTGTTGATCTGTTAATAGATCCAGAAACCCAATTCAGTTGCTGATGGGTCATTTCTAAGTGTCTGAAATGTATTTGAATGTTTTTGACACACTTCAAAGCTATAGCAGCTTAGGTAGTTGTGAGTGGCTGGGTAGGTGCATAAAACACTGAAACAAAAAAATGTACTTAAGTAAGGAGAAACCAATGCAAAAATAATACTCTGATGTGACAGTGTAGAGGATGGGGAATTTTCCAGCTGTCGTAAGGAAATTGTAGGTAGACAGAGGAACTGTCTTAACTTGGAAGTCTTAACTGTTGGAGCTAATTGCAGCTGTTCTAAATAATGAGGTAATATCAAGATTCCTGAAAGATAAAATTATAAAGTGCACCTGTTGATAATTAATTGCAGCTCCCCTTGAATAATTACAGAATCCCGGCATTCAGCGGGAAAGTAAGCTTCTCGGCTCCTTATCCTAGCTACTGGTTTTATTTTGTTAAAGCAGCTGAGACCCTCAGGCATGAACCAGACCTGTCCTGAGTAAGAGTCTGGGCAAATGGAAAGGAAATTTGTTTTGAACAATTGGTTGTATTTTTAATTCATATGCTGCAGTGGGATCTCTTTGCTGTGGCTGCTCATTTGAATAGCTTACTGCCATAGTAATAGAATCCTTGTCATCCACTGCAAGACTTAACGTGTGATGTTAAAGGTGAACTGTAATGCTTTTAAAAATAAAGCCAAAAGTATGTTTTACGTTCGTAAATCACTAAGAGAATACATAGGTAGGCTTAAATACAAACAAAACACACTTGCAGAAAATATGTGAACATAACTTCCTCTTCTTGATCTGTAGGCGTAAATCCTACCCCAACATTTTTTTCAGGAGTTGGAAACTTGTGGGTCCAGGGGGCCTTGTAGAAACTGCTGTAGAAGGAACATTGGACTCCAAGGGCTGCTTTCTCTTTGGTCTGGCTGGTAAGGTTAAACCCTCAGGAGTGTTACAGAGGTGAAAAGATGCCCCCCAGGAGACAGTAAATGTTGTCAAATATCCACTGTTTAAAGTCAGTGCTACTACCAAGGTATATGGAGGATGAAGGATGTTTGTTCATAAGTCTGCATATTCTGTGACTCCACTTTCTGAAGCCTCTGAAGTGGAAAACTGGGAGGTGGTATAGGTCAGGAGGCAGCCACCTGCCTGCTGATGGTGAATAGTAAGGAGAAAACTGGCAGAGAGAAGCATATGGAACCACTTGGGGTGAAACTTGGAGAAAGTTGCAAGGCTACAAACAAGGGAGAATACTAAATAGTGCTGTGAGCAAGCAGGCTGTCTCCACACTGTACTGTCTTTCCGCTTCCTCACAGTTACCACTTTCTTTCTCACACAGCAGGGTGTGCGTGTCACACAGTTACTTTGCATCAGTTTACCTATCTTTGAATCTTATCTCAGATTCGAAGTTTGAGAGTGTTACTGTAGTCTTCTGATGTATAAAGCAGCATGAAAATAGAGCTTTCTTCAGTGTATTCAGTAAGAATGCTATTTCAGGCAAGCAGAACTATTAATTGACTTACTGTAAATATAAAGAAAAAATAGGGAAGCATTTTGGAAAAAATATAAGCAGATGCACATATTGAAGGACATAAACCAATGACCAATATGAAGAAAAGTCTCCCCTTTCCAGTTGCATACTGCAAAAGTTCACTTGAACTGGCAGGTATAAGAACATGTATGGAACTTGGTGGGCTGCTACTCTGAGATGGTCTGTTAGTAATCAGCAATTAGTATTTGGTATGTTTTTTTAAAGTTACACACACATTCTTAATGATTTCCAATGCTTTAATGTTTCCTAATAGCTTTCAAATAATGCAACTTTATTTCTGAGACAGGAAATCCCAAATAAATAAAAAAGTTTTGTGTGCTGCTTGTTGAATCAGGTAGGTGGGTTTCTTCTGGAATTATTAATCATATTTATTAACAGCACCAAAAAGCCAAGAATGACAATTCCCACTTTAATTCCCACTGGTTTTGCTACTTACTTCAAGGTAGCAACATGATTTTCCTTTGTATGGTTGTGGAAGTATTGTCCCAGTCTGTGTATGTTTTTAATCTAATTTTCTTCATGTAAAAGGCATGTTAGTATTTTGAAAGACATGGATGGAATAAATTCATTTCTGTGTAGATGACTACTATGTCTTCTATATATCTGTGTTGCTTAAGAATTGTTTAAATCCGTAACCAAAAACAAGCTGTACCCCATCTACATAGCCAGCTGATGTAGTTTTTGTGTGGGCCAGAGTCTTCAGCTGATAACTTGCAAACCTCTAAGAATACTGGAGATAATCGCTTCAAATAAGAAGATGTATATAAATTCAGGTTCCAATTACACACTTCTCTCCTCCTCTATTAATAAAAATTGGGACTGAACTGAGCCAGAGATACTCGGACCTAAAGACAAAGGTGTCGTACTCCTGTATAAAGAGCTAGGCTCTCTGGTCTCCAGGGAAGCAAGTCATAAAATTAACTAAACAAATGTAGAAGTTTTTCTGCTTGTAATTGCCTCATTTATTCCTCCTAACCTTTGTTCTTTAGACTAGGGTACGTTTCCTTTTATAATTGTGTGGTATACCAGATGTTTTGTGTAGTATTAACTTATTCTTTCTGAACAAAACCTACATATTTCTAAGTCACATCTATGTGTTTCTTTACTTTTTGAGAGCTTTGTTTACTAAATATATATATATAGTCTTCCCTTTTTTTATCTGTAAGTCAAATAGAAATCAAGAAGTTTCTTGTGCTGTATCCCAGAAGTCCTTCAAGATGTTATTCAGCTTTTCTTACAAGTGTGTACTTTGATGCTGAGACCTTAAAAATGTGTTGTATATAAAAAGAGAATATATTTGCATAAGGGACTTCAGTATCAAACATAACAAAAATGGAAACAAATACCTGTAGTTATGAATAGTTAAGGAATGGTGAAATGAGGCCCTCAGTTTGTTGATTTGTCTACATTATGGAAAGGAACCAAATTTTCAGGTAGCTGTTAAACTGCTTTTTTTTTAACCCTAAAGCCATTTGATATGGAAATTCTATATATATGTAATTTGTATGTAAAAAATAAATATAAAAGTTTGCTTAAGACATTTCTTGAAGTTTAAAACCCCAAGGCATATAATATATTTAGCAGAACAGAACATTGTAATATTGAAGTTACTCTTCATCATTCAGCAACAATAACTGGAAAACATATATCGCATATATGGTAAATATCCACAAACAAAATTTATTTTCTGCTCATCTTACTTCCTGCTGGGAACCTAATTCCTTTCAGTAAAACTACCGGAATGAGTGAAATCAGATTTGATCCTCATGGGCTAAAGATAAAAGAATAAACTGTATTTTTTTGTTGCTGTTTTCCCTGAGCTATGAATGTAGTAACAAAGCATTTTAAAAATAAATTAATTACTTAAAACTAGCATTGGACAAAAATCTTGGTGGCAGATGCCTTCTGGATAAAACTAACTACTTTAGCCATCAATATTTCATTGCTGTGTATCTTAAATACCATACTGCCTGCCTCTGAAAATGAGCTGTGGAAGGTAATATACCTTTAAAGTTAGGTGAGTTTATTGAACAACCAATACCTAACAATATATTTTGAAGCTTGTTCAGCTCTTTTTGGTGAAGAATGCTTGAGCTGATAATTTTCCTTTTTAAAAATGTCAACCATAATATTGTGAGAAGCATCGGTTAATCTGATTAATTTTTTTTAAGGTGAAGCTCAGAGGTGCATTGAGTCAATTTTTTCTTTTTTCCTCAGTCTTCCTCTCTTCCAGTGCTATATTAGAAGACAAGAAAAAATAGTGAAATTTTTGTAATCCTTTGTGTTGTCCCTCCTTAGAAATGTTAGAGCAATATTTCGTATAGGTGCATGGTTTATAGCAAATTGCAGATTCATGAATGGGTTGATGGGATGCAAGCATCCCCACTGATGGATGTTCTGGAGGAACTTCTGTGAGAGGACATCCTTTTAATTTTTTTGAATTTTTCTGTTACTGAATCCATTTAATCAACGTTTCCATTAGGGAGGCAGTTTTTCTTGTGTTCTGATTTTTTACCTGGCTTAGTTGTGACCAGTGACCTGTGAATATTGAAAACAAACTCTGGAAATGTGTCTGACATCTCTTTTCAGGAAGTGTAAGCTTAGATAATTTTGATTTTTTTTTCTTTAAAAGGTAATGGATTCCCCAGCAGATGTAGCAGAAAGAGCAGACAGAATTATTACCATGCTGCCTTCTAGTCCCAATGCAAAAGAAGTTTACACAGGAGCAAATGGAATTCTAAAGTAAGAATTTTTTGTAGTTTGGAGAGTTCCCACTCCTATTCAAGGCCATGTTGCTTGTCAAATGATCACTGTTGCTGTAACTGTTGCTGTGCGTGCACCTGATGTTTTCCTCTGTTTTTTCACTATTGATATGGCTAATTATGTGAGCTCTTAAACTGTGCTTGCTTTTGAATGGCTTTTGGCTAAACTCTTTATCTTATTTTCAGTAGAATAATAATCTTTGTGAATTTGAGGCAACTTAACTGACTTATCTGCCTTCTCAGTTAAATGTTTCTTTTACTGTAATGTACTACAGACAAGTATAACTAGAATATTTGCTGGCAACAATTATTTGCTTAAATAGTTTTTTCTTTAACTTGAAATCCTGTAAATGAAATATTCTGAAGAGATAGCGTTGTGTCTCAAGGTATTAAAGTGCATTAACATAGAAAAGCTGACAAGACTTTATTGATTTCTGCTTACTGTCTGTTTATTACACAAGAAAATATCTGAAGAGTTTGTTTAATGTGTAACAGTGGTTTTTGCCTTTTGCAGAGGGATATCCACTGAGCCTAAAATCTGTAATTCACAGAATTCTAATACTCAGAGGTTTTGGACTTGCCCAATTAAAAAATAAACAGTATTTTAAAAGGCTCTTCTAGCCACGTGTGCGCTGGTCCTGACAGGCTGACTAAGGCTACTCAATACCTCTGAGGATCATGTAGGATCTTACTGCTATCCAGGTTAATAATGTAAAGGAAGAAACATACAGAAGACAAAAGTGCAGTAGATTGTCTAGACTCGATACCTTTTTTAGGTATCGATTGTAGGCAATATTTAGGTGCAGTGATAAGAAAATGAAATAGAGGAGAGGGATTTCTATTCTTGCAATATAGGAAATAATAGTTGCTTCCTTCCCTTACTGTCTGTAGTTTTAATTCCTCACAAAGTAGGACTGAGCAGATCTAAGTATCTGTAGCTTAGACCCTTCAGGGAAGAAAGGTAATGAGATCAGTCCCACAAAGCTGGGCAAACAGCTGCGGGAGAATTATATCCAGGATGGCAGTGCTTTGAAGACCAGTTGGCAGCACTTACCGATATAATACAGCCAGTTAATCTTTTGAGTATCTATATGTGGAAAATTCTGCAAGGGACAGGATCTGGAGGGCAGTCCTGTGCTGCTGCAGTTTCTCAGCCTCCTATTCAAGAGAAGGAAGTGTAATTTGACAGTAGAGGTTAATTGTTGCTCTGAGTGACCTAGTCCTTGGTGACCAGTTTGACTTGGATCATTTTCTGAAGCTTTTTAACCTTTACTGAAGAAAACATTGATGCTTTGGAGTGTTTAAGGATTAACTTAGTCATCCTGCTGTGTTACCAAGGAGCCTGGGCTACTGCTCCTTGTTCTGAACATCAGGGGAGAAGCTGCAGTACTGTGTCTGCCACGCTGGTTTGTGTTTGCATGTGTTCAACTGCAGCAGCACATCTCTCCTGTGAAAAAGGGCAAGGTCTGTGTATGTGGCAGTTTGAGTCTGGAGCTACAGTGGGGTTCACAACCGTATGTATATATTGAGAGACTATTTCCAGCCACCTAGGTAATTAGATTCAGTGAAATTCACTGTACCACCAACAGCACGCAAGGTGCAGTGAAGCTTTTCAGCTTTCATGTGTAGCTTTTAATTAATCACCTTTTTATGACTGAGAAATCACGTTGTTTGATTTCATGGTGTTTGCTGGTCCAGTGGACATGAAATCACAATGCAATTGAATGGAAAGATGGATAAAAGCATGAACAATTCTTTATTGTTGAGGGGATTAAATTTTTTTTAATTGCATTTTTTAAATGCCTATTTTATTTTTATATATAATATTTATAGAATATTGTGTTCTACAGTTCAGGATAGAATTCTTCTGCCTAAATTTACTGTCATTGGGAAAACTTAACATTTTTCTCCATGCTTTGCTCTAGATCTTCAGTGGGCTTTTGTGGTGTTATGTATGGTCTTTATGCAGAAATTGTGTTGTTATACATGAAATTTTTGTCTGTATCAACATTTAGTTCAGTTGCTTAGAACACATCTTAGATAATCTATATATGGTATACTGCTCAGGCTTACATGATGGCAGTTTTTCCTAGTGCACCCTTTTTGTATAATTTTTTTATAATAGTGTTTAGAAGAACATTCTTTTTTGTGTTCAGGGTTTATTGAGTTTTGAGTAACTCAAAACTGCAGTATACATATTCAGAAGTCACATACTGATCAGATCTTGCTCAGTAGTTTAAAACTTTGTGTTCATTAGTGTACTGGAAAGTGTCAACATTTCTCATGCTGAAGAAAGCCGGTGCCATGGTAATAGTTGTAGATGTCTTGTGCAACAAACAGTTGTTAATAATAATAATAGTAGTAGTAGTAGTACTACTAATAATAATCTTTATTTTAGGAAAGTGAAGAAGGGCTCATTGCTAATAGATTCCAGTACTATAGACCCTGCTGTTTCAAAAGAATTAGCCAAAGCAGTTGAAAAAATGGGAGCTGTTTTCATGGATGCCCCAGTTTCTGGAGGTAAGTCTTCATTAACAGTTTCCCTCATATTGGACAAGTTGTATCTTTGCAATCTCAGCCATGAGTTTGTACCCTTGTTGGTACAAGTTGCTTTTCTTTCCTATATGTACAGGGGTGGGGTTTTTTGTTCCATTACATTAAATAAATGTATGTTATTTTAGGAATATCGTTATGGTTTAGGAATATGCTTTTGTGTTAGACCTGGAGAAACTGAGCCTTCACATGGTATGGTATGGTGATCCTTTTAATTTAATTTCTTTTATAAAGTTTTGATTTTGTGCAGGTAGTCACATCTCTTCAGTTGTCATCCATTTCTTTCTGTTTGGGAAAGACTGGTTACCAGGAAGCAGTTCTGCTGCTTTTTCATTAATTAAAAAGGAGAGAATGAAGGGGAGAATAAGGGATTTCATTGTCAAGGAGCTTTCCTCTGGTTTCATGCAGCTGAAGAATGCGGGTGATGTTTGTCTATTCTTGAAGTTGCTAACTATTGATCTCTGAGTATTTTGTCTCTTGTAAGAAATAACATAGAGCAGGGAAGTCTTCCATTTTGTGGACAGAGGAGAGCAGAAGTGTAAAATTAACACTTTGAAAACAAAACCGTAGCTGACTATTACTATTGTTGAATTCTCTAAAACCCCTAGAAGGTGAGGAAAACCCATTTTGTGTGGGAAAATCTTGGGGTTTTTACAATCAGCTCTAAAAATTAAGGTAAGTGGCGTCATGAGAATTCTTTATTATCCTGTCTTTAATGAGGTAATTCAGGTAGTTATACCTGAAAAAGAATAAAAATGCAAGGGGTAGGAAAGAATTTGGCCTTACAGAGTTTATAAAAGGTGTGATGCACAAGCTAGATAGAGCATAACCTGAATTTCAGATCATGAGGGAGAGTGTGGGTGAGGAGCAAAAACTAACCATCTTTTTAATTTTCAACTGAAAACTAAGGGAAGATTTGGCTACACGCTAGTAGCCAAGATTTTCACCGGATTCTAACGTGAACAGAAAGTAGGAAGACCCAGACAGGTGATATTGAAGAATATAGTGGGGAAGACAAGATTCTTGCTTCCCAGCCAAAATATTAACCCTAATAAAGTCAGATAACTTGTCAGGCCACCCAGGCACATTGTGGGTGGATTATATAGCTATCTGATCCTTTTCTAAACACAGAATGGCCTTCTACTTATCAGTTGGGCAGTTCTGACATCTCGTATGTGGTTGTCTTCAATCTCTTTCCCCCAAATATGTTGTTTACCTGAGGGAATTATTTACCTTTTAGAAATGTCTGTAATTTGTTTTTACCTGTTAGCTTTTATACTAAGGATGACTATGCTATAACTACAAAGAAAGAAAGAAAAAGAAGTTTGATTCCAAAACAACCCTAGCTGTTTTGGGGGCTTTGTTCCTTGAGAAAATGGTAATGCCCAGGCTGGGTTGATATGATAACATACAGTTGACTAGTCTGAATACAAATGGCTCTTTTGGTGTTAGTGGTTTATCCAAATACAAAATTATTTGGTGTTTAGTGTGAGTTACAGATTCAGTGTTATTCTGAAGGAGAGGGAAAGAATTGAGACCTCAGCTTTCTAATGCATAATGTTTGTGAATGCCACAGGTTCTGTACAAATCACATTTAAAGTGGGCAGTTGCTAGGAATGCGGAGAAGTTAATGTTGGAAAAGCTTTAACATTATGCTTGGTTCTTTCCATCTGTCAAGACCTGACACAGAAAGTCTTTGGGGGATTTTTGTACGTCCTGACTGCTTTGTTGGCCTTCAGACAGAACACTAAATGGAGAAGTATGCTCAGCTTTCCAGAAATTGGCAGGCATTGCTCTGTTTCTGTGCGACGCAGTAGACTTGGCAGGGAGTGTGAGGGAGGGCGTTTGTGGGATGCAATGAGGAGGAAGAGAAAGCAGCATGCCTGACTGTCGTCTTTAGTTGTGTCTGTTTACTAGCTGTTATTGGCAGACAGTTCCACTTGTGTTTTTAGGTATTTGGGTGTTGCCTGGTGGAAGGTAATGTTCATATGCACTGTGGGCAAGTTATTTCACAAACTAAATAATATTTTGAAAATTGCTTGGTCTGTGAACCTTATGAAGAAACAGCAGTGATTTTAATCCTGTCCTGACATTGCAGAAGAAGTATTTTAAGGCCTAGCATTAGTGCCAGATTTTAGTGGCTTGTTTGCAATGTTACCCCTGAAAGATTCTTTCCCTTCGTCATTTTCAGATGAGCCTGTGTGCCAAGGTAGTAGTGCCATCTTCTTCTTGATCGGCCTACAGCATTTACTTGCAGCTTACAGTCAGGACCCATTAAGTGGAAGTTCATGCACCAAGTTACTATTGTGTTATTTTGTATTAACTGACTTTGGAAAATACCTCTCATCCCAGTAGTTGCATGCAGATTATGCTGCTAATGCTGTGTAGAGATAGCAATCGCTTTACCCTGGGATTAGGATCTCTTGTGAGGACCACACGAGAAAGTTGTGTCACAGTTCCCAGTGCTGCCCTGGTTTGTCAGCTCTTTGTGAGCATATGACAAATGAGGAAACATCTTCAAGATCTGTGTGTATTTAATTTTATTTTTTTCTTAATCTAGGGGAGTAAATTTATCTTTCTGAGAAGATGAGATTCTGCACCTTTGTATGTATAAAAGGCTTTTAAAGCATACATTATCACAGGAGTGTATTTAAAACTAACTTCTGTTGGCACCAAAGACACAACTGGCAGAGTAAGGGATCTAAATTTATCCTTTAAGAACTGTGTTGAGTTTGCCCTCCCACTGATTTCACTGAAAGTATGATACAGATTCTTACCTTAAAATTCAGAGCAAACTTTACTAGTGGTTTCACTGATGCTGCTTTAACGTTTTCCCCTTTTTAATTCAGTACTTTATTTTGTAGTATATTTATATTATAAAAAAATGAAACTTCTAATTTCAGTACAATAGAAAATATGCGTTGTCTAAAGTGCAGTGGACAAAGTGGTTGTTTTTTTTATTTCTGATGTGATGCATTCTTTATTGTAAGCATTCAGGTACTACTTTTTCAACTGTTTTTCCCTTCCACTGACTCTTGAAATTATATCAGCTCCTCTTCTGCTCAAAATACATTGTAGAGCATTCTGCTGAAACTTCGTAAAAAGATGTGACAGCTTGATTTGCTTTTCTGTTTTTGGAGGTACAGATAAACTGTTTTCAATTCTTTTGTAAGTATGGTTCTTTAGATCTGATAATGAAACAAGTAGAAACTGTCTACTTCAGTCAAGATAGTTGTCAATAAAAAATTCAGGCTGCTAATTGTTAATAACAGCTGTCATGTAGACATCTGTAGTCATGCTAAAATAATAAACGGTAGAATGAAAAAATTTTTGGAGGATCCATGGGTTGGAGCTGGTTAGAAAAGGCTGGAGTTTCTATTCCAGCTGTCATTTCAAACTTTAATCTTACAGTACTACTTCCATAAGCTCAAGCTAACCATTAAGTGATGGAAAGAGTATTAGTAATAACACTGACAAATTGAGATTTCAGCTCTCTGTTAATGTAAAATGCGAGTCCTTGAAGGGTGAATTGCGGACTTGTTCCCTGTATGGCTGGATCTGTACTTAATATGGAGCAAAGAAAAAGAATGTTAAGAAGTACTGTGGAGATCTTTTATTTTATTCCCTTTCAAAGACCAATATATTTCATGACTCCAGTTTTGTTTGTTTTTTTTTTTTAAAAAAAAAAAAGAGGACAGCTTTAAGACTGGAAAAGTGAATGTATTTCAATGGCATGACCAGACTGCTAGCAGAGATTAAATAGGCCAAACAGAATAATTGGTGAATACATTTCTCTTACTTGAATGTTGAAGGTTTAATGCAGTGTCTTTTCCAAGGGAAGTGGAGGACAGTGCCCTGCAGAAGAGTTAAGACTATGTCTGTGGACACTGATACTTGCAAAGATGATTTGGAAGATATTTCAGGACTAGACTAAATAATAAAAATTAGTAATGAGTGGTTCAAACATTACATCATAGTTTGTAAGTTCTGTTGTAATAAGGAAGCATCATCGATACATTTGCCAGAATAAAACTTGTTTAATAGACCTCTCTGTTGGAGAGCCTTCATAGAGCTACTTTTTACTGGCTTTCCTAGGTTTTTGTCTGCTTTGTTTCCTTAGCTTTGTGCATTTTTAGAGAAATGCAATCTTATGACTTCATCAAAGAGTTAGTTGATTGATTCAACATTTTTAATTTGAAAGATTATGTACTTCTTTAATAAACAGAAGGCATGAAATAAGGAATCTCCTGTATTCAATGGTATAGAGGCTTTGCTTGGTTCTGTCTTTTTGGCCTGCTAATGCTTTGATTTGAGTATTTGTTAGGATCCTTGAAACATTGTCAAGACAAAGCAGGTTTGTGAATTAAAACTAATAATTCTGACCAAATTCATGCTTTTATGCTTTATATTTTTGAAGCTTGAGTGTGTGTACTCAGAGTGGCCACAATATTCTTTGTGCTCCTGATACCAACCACAGCATTTTCACCTCACTACTTCTTCTGCTTTTCCTTAGTCTCTGATGTCTTGCTTAATCTTTTCTTTCCTGACATGTTTCTTAATTTCTCTGTTCACATTTTTTCTGAGTGCATCTGATCGTACTCATTTTTTGCAATGTTTGTGATCCAGGGAGGGTAGTAGAAATGATGATGTACAACCTTAATGTTAAAGATAGTATGACAAATTTTACTGAGTTACTTTGAAATCTAAATGAGGTAAAAGTAGCATAGGAAGTAACTGATAATGAAAAAGGGAAGAATCAGGTGAACTGATTTAAGGAAGCTGGAATGAGGACAAAGAAATACTTTGAAATCTGAGATGCTTGAAAAGCTTCTGATTTCTAGTTAGTAACTTATGCTTTAAACTAACAATACTTACGTTTTGTAAGTATTGTTAAGTATTTGTAAGTAATAAAGCTAGTTTAATTGTCCTGTTTTGTTGGAGAGAAATTGGAAAGGAATGAAGATTATGAAAATGTTACAGTTGGCAAAAAGGTGTATTTTGACACTGGGGAGGGAGGGAGTATAAACCCTGTGCACAAATCACAATGTTGATAGCAGCTGCTGTTGCAGAATGTACTTAGATAGTACATTTACTGGTGTGCTGACTTGCAAGGGTATTTTTCTTCTGTGAGTCTATTATGCTTTTTTTTAATGGAGAATGCAGAAGGTAGCAGAAGGCAAGGAAGAATAAGCAGATTCGTTGAGAGTATAATCTAAAAATGATAAATAAACTTTCACTGAGGTGGAAATTATTATCCTACAATAACTAAAAGGGTGGAATGACTGATTTTATTGAAGTATAGTGTATATTTTGGCTATAAAATTGTGTGTTGTCTGGCCAACTAGTGACCCATGTATGGGGAAACATACCTGTCTCCATTTATTCAAAGGTGTAAAGATGAGTTACTCAGGCTGGCCCAATGGGATATAACCAGGAATAATAGGCTGGAAATTATTAAGGAAAGAAAAATGCATGCTGTGTCTACCAGGAAAAACTTCCTAATGACATTCTTCATACACTGTGGAATAATTTTCCAAAGGCAATGGCTGAAGCCAATTATCTCGACATGCTTTAAACTGTACTGGGCAAAGCGCTAGGAACTATTCTGTAGGGAAGAATCTTTAACTGGCAGAAGGATGGCTACATGATCTAATAGGTCTTTTCCATCTCTAATGTCTACCATTCTGTTGTATTCTCACACATGGTGTTCAAAAACAGTTAAAGGAAAACTGTCCAGATGGAAGTTAAAAATCCCAGTGGCACTCTTTGAAAAGAATTAGAGCCAACATTCCTTTTCTCAGTAAAACTGGTTCTAATATCCATGGCTGTATGTGAGCTGTTACCACATTCCTAATAGCTGCTCTGTTTGCTTGTGGTTACTTTAATGCTAGTATCTGGCTCATCCTGTCAAGTATTCTGAGACACACGGAATAAGAATGATCTTCAGATTTCTGCCTGTTGTAAGTTCTAGGGAATAAGAATTTATTTAATTTAATTTTTTAAATTTTGATTGCTTCTTCTAGAGTACTTTTAAATTTAAGGAGTTGCAGGTGGTGTTTGGAAACACTTCTGGAATGCAATGATGACTTTGAAACTTTCTACAAAGTTTGTTTTGGTTTTAAATGCTCATAGGCTTCTTTTTCTCTATATTTGCTCTTTAAATGGAGCCTTTTGTTCAAAGTGTGTATTTTTCATGTAGTCAAAAAACCTAGCGTGACTCCTGTGCTTGGGACAGTAGGGATGATAAGCACCAGACCTTAAAAAAGCCCTGACTCTTTCCGAGTCCTAATTCTGTACTATGCTAAATGTGGACGGCTCACATGTCAGCAGCACTGAGCCCAGCACCACGCACACCAGAGCAGGAGGTACAAACTGGAAGGCACAGCACAGAGTGGAACTCGGAGTACACTGTGCCCACACAGCAGCCGTTGGTGTGGGGACAGTTCCCATCAGCTACAAGCATTGGAGGTGCCACTGGAGAAAATGCAACTTACTCTGAATCTTAATGGAAAGCAGTTGTACTTGCAATTCAGTGTTGCCTTAAACAAGACTTTTTCAGTGGGTGCAACTCCTGTTTAAAAAAAAGAAAAGTCCAGAGAAAGCTGACTTACTTAAATGGATTAGACCTCTGAAAACTTTGAAGACTTAGAATTACATATTTTATTTTGTCACTTATTCAGCAAGGGAGCTCTTCAGATCTTAGACTAGACACATGAGAAGAAACATTAACATCTTAAGTACCTGAACCAAAGTCTTAGAACATATTTGTTGAAACTACTCTGTGTTGAAGAAGACTCCTTTGTAGGCCCATTAAATACTTAAACAATTTTAAAGGAGTAGAAAACACCAATCCAGATGGGGGGAACTTTGCAGGCAGGGACAACTGCCCTTGTCTTGCAGTGCAGGCCTTTGAAAGTAAATTGTTGATCCCCTAAGTGGCTGAATCCAGGATCAGCAGGAATGAAAGCAGATCTTCTATTGACCTCCATCTGGATGATGCTGGTATTCTGGGTTACTTGTGTTTCCTTTCTAAAGTCATAGTGATGAGCTGGATAAGGATGGGATTTATGTGTGACAGTATTATTTGATGATCTGGAGCCAGTCTCAGTCACTGGTTCATTGAAGAAAATTTTCTTGTAGTGGAGGACATCTTTATGTTTTTACAAGTCTCTTAAGTTGTGTTAATAAAAAAAGGGAGCAGTATTCCCTCTGCACCTTAAATAAATACCTGAAAAAATCTTGATATTTATAGTGTTTACTGTAGTATTGCCCACTGTGAGACAATTCAGTAGCTTGAGTTTTTGTCCTTAGCAGAGCCGCTCCTTGGTTAATCCACAGAAAGCATGCAGAAATATCAGGATTTCCTAATTCTCCAACCACACTTTGAAAAACCATGATTTATATGATTAAATAAAAGTTTGAGGGAAACAGTATTGCCTTTTACTGTTGATAAGCATTTAGAATCCAGCTGTGAGTGCACAAACTATGTAAACATTCACCTTTCAGTTTGTCCAACAGTATTTAGTCCTGTTGGCTCACTGCTTCGATCTACTGAAATGCAGAGGATGGAGAAGAGTCATGCAGTTCCAGAGCTGACGAGTTTTTAAGTACAGTTCATTTCATGCCAAGCACAACATAGGACTTGAAGTGAAAACAAAAGTGACTTGCTGCACTGTATTTCACCTACAACTTTAACCCTTAAAATTTAGTTATTTTCATTCCTATAGTTTTGCCGGGACACAGTGTGTGGAATTTCCTAGACCTTAGACAGCTTAAACCTGTATCTGTTCATAAGAAGCATTAAAGAATGGCTTGACAGGAACAGTATTATGCATGGAAGTGTCACCCTAATGCTGACCCTTCAGTTTCTGTTCCTGGTTCTGTAAGCAGTTGTATTTTATTTATTCTGAATTGTGGAAGAATGTTAAATTTGTCTGCAGTAAGATGGGGAGGGGGGGCTTGTGGCTTTTAGTATATTTACCAGTGGGAGTACAGAGAAAGTCAAATTGACTTTTAGCTCTGGCTGAGGAGTGTACTACTTCTGTTTAATTTGTGTTACTTTTCTTTGTTACGCTTAAAATTATGACTTCAGAAATCAATATAAAGGTAACGTAGATAATTTGTACAGGTATATGACTATACATAGTTAGCTTTTCAAACTTCATTGATTTCTGCTGTCCAACATTTTTCCAATTAAACTACCTCCCAGAGTTGCTACAATTGCTAGTAGTCTGAAAGCAGTATTTGAGAGCAGCTAAATGCTTTTTGTCTTGAGTAAGGCATTTTACGTTGAGTATGCTGGAAGAATAGAGATTTCCTCTCTTCTAAAAGTTGGAGGACATTTGGAGAGAGGAAATTTTGGTGGCATTATCTGCACATGAAACATTGTCGTAGTAGAGCTCTAGTTAGAGTAAACTAGGAGTGTGTATAGCTTTCCCGTTTTTGCAGATAACTCATCTTAGAATTTTTATTAGTGGGGAGTTAGGGGTGATGCTGGGGCAGCGGGAAGGTTTTGTAGCGGAAGCACTAAATGAGAAGCTGATGTGAATTTGGCAAGCAGGAGAGTTTCCTGAGATGGAGCATCCTCTTAGCAGCCTTAGCCTGAATCCTGGCTGCCTCGGAGGGCTCCCACCCTGTCCAAGATGGAAGTTCCTGCAGAGAGCACTAATAGCATCCATCACTGCCTCAACATGCCATGCTGAGGCGGGGCGGGGGGGGGGCTTGACTGCTGTGAAACAATGCAATAAATGCCTCCCAGGGCCAAAATGAACATACCCAATCACCTAAATGCATCATTCCTGTGCTAGAACAAACTGGACTATAGGAAGGCATTTGTGTTACTGGAGCAGCTGCTGGCACACCTAAATAAAGAAGATGATTAATCTGTTACTGTTTGGTCACTGGCACTTTTTTCCCGCTGTATTAGTATGTTTAGCAATTCTTAACACTAAATTAACTATGTACACTTACTTAGTATGTTGTTTTCCTTGGTAGACAATTATACCAATATTGAACAGAGCATTTTTTGGCAACTGGGTTAAAGGATTCTTAAAAGACTGAAACAGTAGGCAGCAAAGCTTGTTAAGGAGTTTTTATTTTACAAGCCCTCAAGAATTCAGAATATGGCTTGCTTACTACTTTAAAAAGTCCAAATGTCCCTTATAGACTCCAATTCAGTGCCAGCATCAGATCTATGCTATACTTGTCTAAAAATCCAAACATGCACTCTTGGCCATTACTGTTTACTGAATCAGAACCCTACTGTTTCCACTTGCACTGTATCTAATTTATCGTAAGTGACCACAAAAACTAAAATTATTTATATGTTGGCACCTAACAGCTCCACTATAGTTAAGGGTCTGTTGGCATTTCCATTATAAACCTTTCATTTGAGAGGTTTATAACTTGGCGGTTTTACTTTTGCTTCAGGCTTAAATGTGCCATTTTCATCCAAGCACAAATTCTTCTACAGAATTTCATTTAAATCAGTTTGGCCATTATTTATTTTAGAGTGTGTATGTTAGCGAGTGGAAGGGAACACACTATTTAATTTTGGTTTCAGAAGCTTTTTGGTCAGACTATATAATGAAAGAAAAATGGTGCTTTTTATTTTATTTTGTAGGTACTTAACCCTTCCTTGGATGTGTCAAAGTTACTAAAACCATGCATTTTCAGGGTGCTCCCGAAGCTCGTGTGCCACACATCCACTCCCACCCATCTCGCCTGCTCCTACCCAATGACATGCTTTGAGGAAGCATCCCCTGGCTTCTGGCAGTGAAAGGTTTTTGGGGGAGTGGGGGCAATAACATACAGTGGATGTTCTGTTGAGAGGCCTCAAGCCAACCAGTCCAACTGAGGAAACAGATGGAGCTTAATTGGAAAAAGACAGGCCGAATGCAGTTGTCAGTCAAATGGAACCCTGTGTGGTTAAGAGTGGCATTTCCTATGGCTCTGCCATTTCTTGTGGGATGTGTGTAAATTACTGCTTGGGTGCAGTAATCCTCGGAGTCTAAAAGTGGTGTGAGTTGCTGTTTTCCCTTGCTTCTGAATGCTGAACCACAGAGGAATTTCAGCTTTTTTGTAGTCGTAAATTCTTGCCATAGTAGTGTACATTATTATGCTAATTAAATTCCTGCCACACGAATAATACATATCTATCATGTTTCAGTACTAATCATAGTAACACAGTACCAGTGTTCTTTAACATCGTGGTTTAAGAATACAAAGAAGGGAAATTGTGTACAGAAAGGTAGACACTTTTATTAGACCAAATAATACAGCTGAAAATAGAAAACAAGTTTCTGAGTCAGTTCTTTCATCACATTGTGCAAGAGGCAGTAAAGTACAATAGCTTTTTTTTTCCTTTTGCTATTGAATTACTCAGAAGAAAAAGCTACTCGATGGAAAACAGAGTGGGGAGAGGATATGCGGTTTGGCAGCTTCTTGTGTACTCATAATTTTAGGGTTTTCTTTTTTCAGGTAGTTCATGCAGGTTACTGATGGGTTGAACAAGTAATGAATCTGCTTTTTTGTATTTTGTCTTCTGTTTTACTAACAAGAGGCAGAAGGGAAGCACGAGTGTAATTAATTATGGTGGCAGATACCAACAGCTTATTGAACCATAAGGCATTATAGTCCATTGAAGCATTTGAAAGTCTTCTCCATCTTGCTTTTTTTTCCCCTAGTTCATGTTATGAATTCATAGGTCAAATATTCCAAATCTTGAATGTTTTAGAGACAGCTCATTTTAAATTTTGTTAGTTTATTTTTAGTTTGTTGGCACTAACATTTAAAAGCACTGAAGGCTAAAACTTTAGTATATATTAAAACCTGCTATTTTTAGCTTTGGACTCTGGAAACAGAAGCTTACAGAAACAGTATATGTCACAAGACATATGATTAGTTAATCACTATCAAAACTTTAATAACATTTTCACTGGTATCCCTTTATTGCTAAGAATCAAGAAATTTAAACTACATGAAGTCATGGGAAAGATAATTATTAGAAGTACCTTAATAGAGCACATCTATAAGGCTCCAATGCAGCATTAAACACTTATGCATCTACTCAAGTCCATCCATTTCAATGGGAATTTAGTGCAAGTTGAAGAGCTATGTCCTCAGTGTCTGTTAAGTGTCTGTAGGGTAATCTGTCTGTTTTATACTACTGAGTTACTGTCTTTGAAACTCAAGAATTTCAAAGCACTACATAGAGCTGACATCCTGGTCATGATTTGGCTGGACTTTATAGCTTTAAGCTAACAATTTTAATTATTTGGAAATATCCTTCATCCTGGAAGTAAGCATAGCAGATTTATTATTTGATGTTTTATGATTTATTGTTTGCTATTTTCAGCATCTAACCTTATTAATAGATTATTTAACCTTGTTGAAATACAGCTTAGCACAATGACATACTCCTTTCTGCCTTTCTTGGAAATGGAATAAATAGTATTGGGTTAGAATATTTCATGGTTCTTTTCAAAGCAGCATCTCCTCCAAACATGACCTTGAAGCAGAACTGTGTATTTAGGCTTTGCAAGTTGTTATGTTTCGTTACTACTCTATTTATGTCTCTGCAGCACAACAATGACTAACTCACTTTAAATGCTGCCTCTCACTTCCTAACTCTCTAATTGAAGCCGAAATAATGTCCGTTTTTCCTCTCCCTTCATCCACTCTAGTAGGTATATTGCCGTTTCTCATGAGGTCGCAGCTGGGAATGAGCGTTCCTGAATCTCTGTCACTTATATTCTCTAACAACTTGAGTATCCTATACACTGGCTGATGAAATAAAACACATTTTTAAAATTCCAGTTGTTGTCCGGGATTTCCAATGGCAAAACATTCAGGATTATGGGAGAAACGAGAACTGGAGAAAGTTTATTAGCTGAAAGGTACTTGTCTGTAAGTACTTGTCATAGACTGCAGCTGCAAAGGAGTGTCTCTTTTATTGATGCATGGCTTGGTTTTAATTGTTCCTAATGCTCATGTAGGTTGCTGAAACCACTGAACTTTGTCTGCAGCATTGCCAAGGTTTTTTAGAATATGTACCTGAACTGACAGCTTTTACTAGGAAGGTGTTTACCCGCTCTTAGTCACCTGTGTGTGTTGCTTCAAGTAGATCTGAAGTTCCCAAGCTGAGGATCTCTTTTCGGAGGGCAATACAACTTTGATCCCTTAGAACTCTGGAGCTAATTTGTGCAGCCCATCATTACTTTGCCTCCCTAATCAGACAGTTCTTAGGAAAGCCAACAAATTTAATTGTTACTATGAGTAAGTACTTGCTCTGATGAGGTAGAACTCCACAGTTACGTATTTAAATAAACTGCATCAAAACTAAACTTAGGGAGAGGGAAAATTAAGCTGGAGAAATCACAGTTCAGGCCTGAAGGCCCTGTTTGTTAAGTGTTGCACGTAGGCTGTCAACATTTTTCTTTTCCTTAAAAAACAAACAAAAGCAAATAAACAGAAAATCATAGAATCACAGAATCATAGAATGGGTTGGAGGGGACCTTAAAATTAATCTAGTTCCAGCCCCCCTGCCATGGGCAGGGACACCTTCCACTAGACCAGGTTGTGCAAAGCCCCATCCAGCCTGGCCTTGAACACTGCTTCCCAGCTGCTCTGGGAAACCTGGTCCAGTGCCTCACCACTCTTGTAGTGAAGAATTTTGTCCTAATATCTAATCTAAATCTACCCTCTTTCAGTTTAAAGCCATTACCCCTTGTCCTATCACTACCTGCCCTTGTAAAAAGTCCCTCTCCAGCTTTCTTGTAGGCCCCCTTTAGGTACTAGAAAGCTGCTATAAGGTGTCCCTGGAACCTTCTCTTTTCCAGGCTGAACAACCCCAACTCTGTCAGCTTGTCTTCATAGGAGAGGTGCTCCAGCCTCTGATCATCTTCATGGCCCTCCTCAGGATTCGCTCCAACAGGTCCTTCTTACGTTGAGGGCCCCAGAGCTGAACTAAATGCAGTACTCCAGGTGGGGTTTCACAAGAGTGGAGTAGAGGGGGAGAATCACCTCCCTCCACCTGCTGTCCATGCTTCTTTTGATGTGGCCCAGGACATGGTTGGCTTTCTGGGCTGCAGATGCCCATTGCTGGGCCATGTTGAGTTTCTTGTCAACCAACACCCCCAAGTCTTTCTCCTCAGGGTTGCTCTCAATGCATTCCCTGCCCAGCCTGTAGTTGTGCTTGGGATTGCCTTGACTCACATGCAGGACTTTGCACTTGGCATCGTTGAAGTTCATGAGGTTCATGTGGCACAACCTCTCAAGCCTGTCAAGGTCCCTCTGGATGACATCCCTTCCCTCCAGCATGTCAACCACACCACACAGCTTGGTGTTGTCGGCAAACTTGCTGAGGGTGCACTCAGTCCCCCTGTCCCTGTTGCCAACAAAGGTGTTGAATAGCACTGGTCCCAGTAACAACCCCTGGGGAATGCCACTCATCACTGGTCCCACTGGTCATCACTGGTCTCCACTGGTCATCACTGGCCAGAAAGATGTAAACATGCTCCCAGAAAAACAGTCCCTGATATTTTTATACTTGTTTTACTTTTCATGTATTTGTGAAAACTTCTGTAATTTTTCCCACTATTTAGAAATTGTCAATATTGGCTCACACTTACCTATGTTTTAGTACATGTTCACTGTAGAACAGTTTTCAAAAGTGCACAAAGTACATTACAAGCAGGGGTTCTTGTTAACTCAAATGGGAGATTTTTTCCAAAAATAAATCCTGTGGCTTAAATCTGAAGTTACAGGAAAGACATACAATAAATCTGGTGTATTTAATTGATGATAGTGGAAATGCTATCGACAAATATAAATAACTGATGCTCCTTCTAAAATATGAGATTATAAGAGAGTAACTTATGTTA
Organism: Falco biarmicus; assembly: GCF_023638135.1. Lineage (NCBI taxonomy): Eukaryota > Metazoa > Chordata > Aves > Falconiformes > Falconidae > Falco > Falco biarmicus. The sequence goes on along the minus strand of NC_079291.1, from coordinate 3,555,699 downwards.
TTACAATACAGTAAAATCATAAAACTTTATACGAATTAGTGTTTTAGTTAATAACAGTTAATATCTGAATGTTTCAAATTCTCCTTCCTCTTTACATTGACTCCATGTACAGCTCAGTCAGCAGCAATTTCTTAGTATAAGCTTCTTAATGAGCAGAGATGTTACAAAATAAATTTTATGGACTTTTTCTTTGCTTTCCCTAGTACTGTAGTATATTTTAGACCTCTTACTCATGTAGAAAAGTAAATAGGGATTTAACTGCAGTTCTCTGCTCAATTCTGAGCTAGATACTTGGCTTACAACTGTCATAAGGGTTTCTCTGCCTTGCCATGACCTTAACTTGACCTAAAATGACTAGTTTCTGTACAAATTGCAGTAGCTCAGGCTCAGAAAGGTTCTTGTCTGTCATTTGGTGGTTGCTTCGTGTGTGTATGTGTTTTACATGACATCATAATATCTGTACTATCAGTTCCTAAGAAAGACAGAAAAACTAGTTCCACATATTTTAATGCAATTTGCATTAAACTGCTTCCATAGACTTGGTGGAGTAGCAGAGACATCTAGACACCGTGTTTTCCTTTTTAAATAATATATGCTGGAAATACAGTAGGTTTAAGATACCTGTCTGTCTGTTTCATTATGAAACCATTTAAAAAACTAATCATAATTCATGTTCACTCATTCTTTCCACATCTAGGGGTGTTACCTGGGTTTGGAATAGCCAGCTGTCTCAAACACTATCTGCATTTTTAAAGGAATAAGAAGTCTTGGCAGACACTGGAACAATTAATTGGCTTTTTCAGCCAAGTCAGGTTAGGAAAGTATTTTTTGGGAAAAGGGGCTGGGTGGGAGGGGAATGCAACCTCCTGGTTTCAAGTTTGAGTTCTATTAACCCTTTAGGAATGGTAGTCAGACTTTTTGCTAAGCACAGTTCTCCATCTGATACTTGTGAATTTTATTTCTTAAGTGGAAAGTTTCTAAGCTATTAATATACAGGACAAATATGTTTTATTAGAGGGAGATGCCAGGGATGAGGTGGCAAGTGCTGAATCTAAATCATGATAGACTGAAAAATCTCTGAGATGAAATTATCATTAGAACCTGTATTAACTCTAACCTCCTTCAAGTATATACTTTTAGAACAGAAGAAGGAGGAAGGTGGCCTCTGAGGCACAGGATGATGCTGTCTTCCGGTAGAGTTAGGATATAATCTTTCCATGCTGGACTTGCTCACCACATTCAACACTTTGGCTTGACCACAGATGCTTAGTTAATATTTAATTTGCAGCTCTATAGCTTTGCTAGTTTCTATTCTAAAACCAGAACAAGTACTAAACACCACATTTTAATTACTTGTATGTCCTTGCATTCCTGAAATGTTTTGTTCAAAGTTTGGAATTTTTATGCAGTCTGCTTTTTCACAATTCTCTGTACCTTTTGGTACCATTGAAGCAATTTATGGTAAAGAATTTTCAACACAGTTGACTGCTCTTGTTACAAAACCTGTTTGTTTGTTTATTTCAATTGTCCTTTATGGAGTAAACTACTAGTAGTTTAGACTGGAAATTGTAAAGTTAAACTTTTTGGAATCATTACTGCCCCAAGTGGGAATATAAACCATATTGAACAAAATTTATTTAGCCTATTAAAAAGCCAGCCTAAAACTACATTTAATTAGTTTACACTATTACATCACTTCTAGTGGGGAGTAGAACTTACACAGAGTAAAAGGAGCTCTATCAGGTGAGCTGACTGTGGCCCATATGGGGCTTTAAGATAATGATGAGTTTAAATTTCCTCTTAGAGCTAAGTGAGAATAAAACTGGAGGCAATAAATACTCTTGGCCAAAGCCATTAAATGAAAAAGCTGGGAATTCTCCAGCTCTTGACTTAAATTGTTTGTTTATCAGCTGGCGCCTAGTCTGGAGTCAAGAGCTGGAGATTTCTATCTGTGACAGAACTTTGAAACTCTTGCAGGACACTTTCATTTTAACTTAAGGTAACTTGAGTTTATAGCTTTGGCTTTAAAGATTACTAATGATTTACTCATTTCCTTACCATTTAACCAGAGAGGACTTTTTCCCAGGAAGGGATCTGTGTTTATTTAGGGCCTTTGTCTGCGGAGGGATTAAAAGGCAGCCCACCAGCATTGTGAACTTGATGGTAATAAAAGGTCACCAACACACACCATAAAAACGTTCTTACTATGGAATTAATTATACAGTGTAATTTTACAAAGCATTTCAGTAACCTTCCTTTTAGACTTCTGCTGTACTTGATTTTTCCTCAAATGGGGAAAAATTCAACTTTTGGCATTGTGTGAATTAGACTCTGTGTATGTGTACAACTGTTTACAGTATAATATACTCATTGGTAAGTTCAACTCACCATTGAAAACAATTGTAAAATTCCAACTGAAGTTAGATCTGGACATGTGAACTTTAAAACTTAAAATACTGCACACCGGGAGCAACAGAATGAAACAAGCCTTGTTAGATAAGAAATAAAGATTATTAACTTAAACATTGTTGCCATGTTTGGTATTTTTATAGAATATTGCATGTTTTCCAAGCCATTAAGCACTGTTCAGACAGAATCCTGTTATTTTTTCTAAGCCACCAGGTGGCATTGCAGCCCAGGCTGCTCAAAATAGGCAATGATAATTTATAATATAAAGATTTGTACAGAAGGCATTTGTCCCCTCCATCCCATTCATTTGCTCTAACTTTTAGGGTTTAATTTAGAATACCTGATAATAGTGATTAATATTCCTGAAAAGCAAAGTGATTTAATTCTAGATTTTATTTACAAAGGTTAAAAGTGTTAAAATTGCCAAGTCAGGGATATTGGCAAAACTTTTTTTGGTTTGGTAAGGTGATAGGCAGAGTTATGTCCCTGTTTAACTTAATGAATGAGCTTAGATTCATCAGCAGTGAAGGTCACAATATGTTCTTAAAAGCTGTGGAGTGGACAGGCATAGAAGAATACATAGAGGAATCCATGTGGTTTTCTGTATCGAGTGCAAAGATACCTTATTCATATTCAAAATAAAGATTAAAAAGTACAACTATAAAGTTGGGGTTTTTTTCCTCTTTTGCCTTGAGAAGGTATCTTTCCTCCATTTCCAATTATCATTTAGTCATACTTTCTATAGTCTTTTATAAATGGACAAAAGAAAGCACATACCCATGAAAAATAACTAGACGATCATCTTTCACTAACTGACCAAATTATTAAATAGCTAGTAACTTGTGTCATGTAGCCTGTTTGACAGTCAAAAACATAGTAAATCTCTAGTTTAAGAAGGGACTTTTTTCCCTAGTTTTGTATTTTTTGAATGTGTACTTTTATGCTTTCTCCTGAAATGGATGAATTTAAAGTGCTAATGCACTAATTATGCAGCATATTTACTAAGTGCCACTTCTGTTGCAGTGTTGCCCTTTTTCTTAGGCCATTTAATGGGCATAACCTGTTTTAAGAAATGTATATGTTTTCAAAGTAAGTGTCTCTGACCTCCCACCTTGTTGAAGTCCAAACATGTATGTTTTGTGGTGGTCTGAGTGTCTGAGATGCATCATAACTGAAATACTAAAAATTCAGATGCTAAGGGAATAAGAAAAACTCAATGTGATAATTTAGGTAATGCTTTCAGCAAATCATACTTTAACATTGATTTCTTCTCTAAGTAGTAGTGGAATAGGTAATTGAGGCTTTTGACCCTAGATATTAAACTTTTAAACTTGATACAACAGTCTGCCTCTAAGCTTTGTTGTATAGTGATATTGCTACTTACTTAACATCAAAAAGCTGTGGTAGTTTGCCTTTATAGATTGCGCCTGTGTTCTGGAATTGCCTCCTGCTGTCCTTGAACTGTTTCTTAGTTTAACGTGTTAGATTTTCTCATCAAAGCTTTTAAGCATGATGTTTAGTTAACACTTGTTCTATCAAATCTGATACAGTAGACTGGTTTGGAATAAAACTGTTCTTTTCATTAACAAACACAATAGCTTGACAGGCCTCTTTCCCAGCACATCATGGGTTTTTTGTGTAATGATATGCACATGCAGATTTTACATTGCATGTAATCTTTATGTTTGCCCAGTTTGCAGTCATTGCTCTAGGACTAGAGTAAATGACTGTTTTTTGCCAAGATTCCAAAAGTAAACTGGCCTCATTAAAAATAATGGTTGCTGAGGAAAGAATCTCTGTAAGTTGAAGCAGTTTACTTATAGACCTGTTTAACCATAACAGTTTTGATTCCCTGTCTACCAGTTCAGTTCAGTGTGACACCACTGCTGCTGAGAGCTGCTATGGGTTTCACAGCACAGACGTGAAAACCAAGAATGTCTGAATGAAGGGAAAAAAAATAGAGTCATAGTACACATTTAAGATCTGACGCATTGCTTGGGCTAGCTAGATAAAAATTGGGGAGTGAGGGAAGAAAGGAGAAGAACAAAGTAATGAAATGTCTTTTAGTTACTTCAGAAAACAGAATTCTCCTTGACTTTTCATTTTATGTGAGTAATATGTGTGTGTATACATACTGTGTCAAAACTACGGCAGTGTTGTGTAGTGCTTTGCCCATTTTTAATGTAGTTTGAGAAACATTTTTTAAAATAGAAAATTCAATAAAAGCATATAATGGGAATGTTTAATTACTATAATCAGTTACAGCTACAGTCATTTTAGAGTGGCTGAGTTTTATAGTATTTGTGTACTTACTACTTTAAACTTTACAAGAGTTATTTCCTACATAGACACTTCTAATTTTTTTCATCCTTCTGTTTGTAAATGTTTTTGCCTTGAGTCAGTGAAAATGGAAATGCTTAAATATGCAGCATGTGGTCTTGAGAAAATCTGAAATAAGTTTGACTACTTCATTGTCAAAAGTTGGAGGTTTTTTTAAGATACATCTACATGTATATAAAGGATGTGGCTATGCATATGATTTTTTTCAGTTGATTTTCCTAGGAATATTTTGTTTTAACCCTACAGGAAATTTCAAAAAGTACAGAAAGACCTTTTTTTAAGGGAGAGAAAAAGTCTGCACATTCCCAAATGCTCTCAGATTTGTAGCAGATGTAATGGAATCCCACTAGTAAAATAAAATCCAATTTTTTATTTTATTTTTTTAACAAAACAGAAGTTAGTGGCAGAGATACCACACTAATGGTAACGTATGAAACTCCTAACCTCTGCTTTATATTCCAACTCATACCTGCTTGGAAGTAAATACAGAGGAGGAAATTTAAACTGCTTCTATAGCAAACACCCTCAAGCTTTTAAAGTTGATGCCCAGAGCCATTGTTTTCACAATTTTCTGGGATTAGAGAATTATAATTTTGTAAATTGGGTGTAAAAGAGATAAAGAGATTGTAAGGTAAAAAGCCTTGTAAGCCCCAGGAAGTTTCAGAACTGAAATCTGCAGAATCTGCTTTAGAAGCAGAATTCACAGCTGGCCTGTGTTGGATAATGGATCAGGATGGAGAAGAGTTAGGCACAGTGTCTTCAAGAAGTGTAGTAACTTTTCAAAGGTCAGTCCTGTTATTATTTCCAAAGTCTTTCTCCTGTAGTTGTACTTGCCTGTATCTTTGCTCAGGGCTGTGCCTTACTGGATGAAGCGTGGCAAGATTGCAGAGCTACTGCCTCCCAGAACACAGAGTAACTCCAGTAAGAAAAGCTGGGTTTGGGGAAGCAGGGTGCAGGCTGGAGTGTTCGTGAAACAAGTGGTTGCAGCGTTGAACAGTGAGAGAAATGGCTATTGGAGTAAAAACTATTCAAGAACAACTGGAATGTAAAATCCTAAGTCTTTTATGGTCTTCTTGTGGCCCACTTCATTTGTCGAGAAAGAGGAAGGAGAAGGTGTCAGAGAGCATCTTCTATGTGTGTGTTTGGTTGTCTGTTTCAGATTATTACTCTGTTGAAAAAACGAAAAAAATTACGGATTAGAGCACCAGGCAAGGGGTTTCCTCTCGTGGAGGAACAATATGGATCCTGGAAAAGCATGCATTTCTGTCTTTGCTGGTGTGTGAACAATGTGGCTGATATAAATACTTTTGGATAATTTTTTTTTTTTCTTAAAAATAAAACACCTATCAAATAAGGTGACAACCAGTAAGCTGAGAATATTTGATCTTGAAATTTTAAGTACATCATTGCTTGTTCCCAGTTTGACTTTTTTTAATGACTTCAGAAATGTTTCAAGCAAGTAATAGTGTACATAAACTGTTTAAAGTTCTCACCTATGAACTATATACTTTTTAGGTGCTAGTAGATGGGAGATGTTAAATAGCACGCATGTGTGCATTTATATCCTGTGTTCTTTTCTCTTATCTTATAGCACTCTAACTTACATATCAGAAATGACCCAATAAAGTGAACAACAAGAAGTATAAAGTTTCCTTACAACAACAAGAACCTAAAATAACCATTTTATAATGCCAATGAGGTAGCTGACTGTGTGCGTTATTGGGTAATAAGATATTCTCTGATGTGTTTACTGCATTCAGCCTTCCACACAAATATGTATTGAAGCCATAAAATGACAGTAATTGTAGTAGCGTACACCTTACCTTTTTGCTGAATTATTTCTGTTGCATTAATGGTTATCTTTTGAAATAATTTTTGTTGCTACTATAAAAATTTTATAGAAAGGAGAATTGATAGATTTTCACTTTGTCAGTAACTAATTGTTAAAAGTTGCAACACTGCAGTGCCTCATAAGACTGAGATAACTTCAAAGTTATTTCTGTATAACACATTTATTATATATATAATGTATAGTAGTATAGGAAATTCAGATTAATATGAGTAGACAGTGGAAAAATATTTGTTTCCATTTTTTGCAAAACTGACGTTCTTTGTTAGTTCCACACTGTGTATTGAATGACAGTGGGTGTGCTCTAAACATAGTATCAACACTTTGCCTTCTTTAATAGTGTCAGGGTTTATAACATTGTAGATAAAAATTAATTTGTCTTTAAAAAAGAAAAGTTTTCCATCCATATTGCTAGACTATAGGAAACTTGTTAACGTCTTTTGAGTGAGGTGCTTGTGTCCTATATTATGAAAATAACCGGTATCCTTTGAAGACCAATAGAGTAACAGTAAAAGTAATCAACAGTAAAATTATCAAACAGTAGGAGTAATCAATACTTTATCCAGGGTATGCATGAGAAAAAACTAGAAAATAGCGATTGAGAGCTGTAGATAGTAACAATGAACTTCTGAACAATGTGGTTTTGTTCTGCTGATAGGCCGATTTGAATGACGGAGGGCGTAGATGTGTACAGAGAAAGGAAGTGGGGGTGGAAAGGTGTGTGCTTCCCAGTAAAAATGGACAGGCAAGTAAGGTGTTGGAGACTGTTTTGGAGGAAGAACATTCTCTAAAGGAAGTCAAAAGGTGAGGAGAAATAAGGCTCTCCTAGGAGTCTTAGCTTAGCCTAAAGTTCTCTTTTAAAATTCCTTGGGGAGTGAGAGGTGGTGACTTTTTGGGGGAAATTTTTCTCTAAAAGCGAGAGCAGCGTGCTGAAGATAGTGCTTTGCTTCGCCTGTGGTTTTCTTCATGTAGTCTCTGAAGCATGCAGCTCTTCTAGACAGGAGGACTCTGAAGGAAAGTATCTTAAGTAGAAAATGCTGTGATGAGTACTGGGGGGAGAGTGTAACACTGCTGGACTGCGATTGCCTAAGAAAATGCTGAAGTGTCATCCATGTAGGTAAGACAGATCCAAAGTTACTAACTGGAACCAGGAAGGGGGTCACAGGGAAGAGAGGGGACTGTATGCATATGGGTGCTGGCTTGGAGAATTCTGTACTGATGAATTCACAATGCCAAGGGTTTATGTCTGTGTCCAAATGAAGAATGGGAAGCTTTTACATCTTGTTTTTGTGGGAGGAGTTTGAATGAGTGTATTATGCCATAAATGGATAGCTTTGTTAATGTTAAGCTTGCTTTGTCTAATAGAAAATCTGTAGACCTATTGGATGAAGAATATTATTTCCTCAAGGCTTTGTCATGGGCACAACCAACCTGTGAAAGCATTACAATGCTAGAAAATCTAGAAAGCATTATTGGTTAGCACACCCAAGACTACTTGCATGCCAGGGCTGTTCTGAAATCTGGACTATTTAATGGGATTGTTTTCTGTTACTCATTGGGAAGGAAATACCAACCTGCTGTCCTGCTGTCTCATTTTCAGAGAAGTCCTGATTTTATAGGGACTTCTGGAGGTCATCTAGTCGAACCTCCCCCTTGAAGCAAGACTGCTGCCAAGATTGGATGAGGTAGGCTGTGTCTTTCTTTTGCTAAGTCTTGAAGACCTTCAAGGATGGAGATTCCACCACCCATGTGTGGTTAACCAGGTTCAGTGCCGAACTTTCCTCCCAGCAAAGAGGTTTTGTAGCCAGTGCAAAGAGGTCAGACACAGATCCCAAAATGCTAGGGAAAAGAAGCACATGAAAAATGAAAGCTCTTTGTAGGTATACTTTTCTAGTCAGTCCTGATATTTTTGAGGTGTGAGAGATCCAAAAATTCTGTGTCTTGTTTTATGAACATTATACCCTAGACATATCGTTGGAATTCTAAAAATAACTGTTGTGAGAGTCTCAGAATTGGTCTTAAAATATTAAACACTGCCAGTGATCCAAAGACACATGTGGCTGGACTTAAGATTCTCATTATCTAAATAGTTTTGAAAATAGGCTTTGCATGTCAACTTGTGTTTGAGATCCAGAATTCAGACAAGTTGACACATGTTCCTATAATTTCTTTAACCATGTGGTTTTCACTGCATGGATTCAGTCACAAATGTGGTGGTTTGTCTTTGCCTGGATAGATAGTGACAAAGCCAAAGGAAAGTAAATAGGCAATACATAGTTCTTTTTCTAACTCTGCAGCCTTCAATAATCTGTTGATGTGTTTAGTCAATCACATCCATGTATGCTTCTATGAAAATGTGACTAGGACATGTATAGCAAACCCATGACAAAGCAGTTGTTAAGCGGGTCTTTTATTGTCTGGTCATATGTAATCTTTTTCTCAGAGATGGGTCAGTTTATCACAGTGAAAAAAGCTTCTATTCTTCTTCGATCAGGTTTTTTTTTTTTTATGTGTGCTAGCATTAATAAGTCCTGGGAATTCCTTAAGAGTGGAAGCCTAGTAATTATCTCTTTGCTGTCAGAGAGCTAGTCTGTTTGATGCTTGGTTTTTGCAATGTCTAATGTCAAGGTTCTATACCAGTAATTAGTACCAACACTTCCCACATACTGAATTTATGGCACTGTGACCACATTTTTACATATGTTGAGGGATACTTCAGTAACCCTCTTAACATGAGGATATTAAGAAATATGCTCTGTTATCTCTCCCTAGAAATTTAGTTTGCTGCATTTTTGGGTTTTGCTGTCTGGCAGCAAGTGTAATGAGATCAAATTGTGTTATTCTGTAATGCTTTTCACCTAATTATACATGATATTTAAAAGAAATGTCCTTGCCATCCTGCCAATATCATGTGAAAATGCAAAATAACTTCTGTTGAAGACCCTTTTAACTATTAGAAGATATTAAGTGGCCAGATAAAGCAAAAACACTGTCCTGGAGGCCTGCCAGAGTGTAAGTGAGCTATTGATATTGAATCTTTGACCTTATGGTATTCTAGGAGTGAATGAACACAGGACTTTTTCTCATGAGCTGGTGCATAAGTAGTCAATGAAAGTTGGATAAATATAACATTTTTAAAAAAATGCTACATGGAAGCACTTCTAATAGAGTCTCAGAAATTAATTTCTGTTAATTTCTGACTGAACTAGTACTAAAAGTTTCGTAAGAATCTATTTTGAAAAATGCCTAGCAGAAGCAATGTCTGCAACATACATGTATGTGTTACCAGTCTTACCAGCAGTACCAATGTATTTTGCTACAGGTCTAATAGTCAAGCTCCTTTCCGACTATGAACAATACATGAGCCGTAAATCCTTACACCTAAATTTCAGTGTTACAGGACTCTTCAGTCCGTTGCCATAATAACAGCTGCTTCTGCTTTATTTTTAAAACAGAAAATACGATAAATGTCTTCCTTTGAAAAATGCTTAGTTTATAAGTCATTGTTTTTATTTATATGTGGGGGAAAGTGCACAATCTGTTTTAGCTTGAAATGCACTGTATTTAGTGGGTGACTTCAAATTATTTTCTTTTATTTTCTTTTCACAGGATTGAAATGCATGATCTTGGTCTAACTGCCTTAGAGTTTCCCTAACTTGCATACATACATCAACTGTTGGTAGATTAATATGGTAGATGGTATTTGTTGGAGTCTGTATTTATCAAGAGAAGGGTATGTCTTTTGGATAGCTACATCCACAATTAGGAACATCTCTAGAAAAAATGGTAAAGATTGTGAAATCAGCTTAGGTCACTGAGGGACTAATGCAGTGGGGTACTATTGGGAGAGGAAATGTTTGCTCACAGTGTCTTATGCTACTACTTATTTTTTTAAGTGAATTTGGGTGTTGGTTGAAGTTTCTGCGTTATGGTGTGTGGTGGGGATTTTTTCTGCGGCTCTGCTGGACCTTGCTCTTTCTTTGCCACCGCTTCATTTCTGTGATGTAGGAATTCTGGCCTGATTCTGCAGTGTGTTGTTGCAGTGTGTCCAAAGCCTGATAGACTGGCAGACTAATGGCTAGCCACACGTTGTGTGTGTATGTTCTGCTGCCAGCTTTGGCAGGATTTGGTAGCTCTGATACTCTACTTGTCTACTGTACTGATGCTATGGAGTGCAGGTTCTTCAGATCATTGCCATATTTTGATGACTATAAATACTTGCTGCTAGTGGCATTTATTTTCAATCAGCTGTTTTTCATTGAGCACTGATGGTGGTTTGCCTCCTTTTCAACTTTGAGAAAGGTGGGTGACTATCAAGAATAAATCAAGAATAAATATAAACACGATGTAGTTCTGAGCTTCCCTTCACATATTCCTGGTGCTTCAGCCTATGCTGTTTCACTGGCTTTCCTACAGATCATAAATACTGTTTGAGTGAGAGCTTTAGAGAGTGACATTTAACATCTATAGATGGTTAGTGCTGCCTTATTCACTGAAAAGGCCAAAGAGTAGCAGGAGATGAGGATTAAACTCATGGGCCCTCTCCAACTCCAGTGTTAAAGTATAGACCTTACCGATGATTTTCCATTCCTTGTGATGCAAAGAGTTGATGTCTGTCTGGTTTGATGACATCAGTACAGCTTGTTCTCATGGTAAATAATCTCCACAGCAGATCTGTAGGAAGGAGCCTGTATGCCTTTTCAGCTTAATATAGCCAGTGCTAGCCATAGATACGGAGATTGCTGCAGGAGTTTCCAGTAAAGAAAACTTAGCTTTAGGGGTTTGAAACTCTTGCTGTAGAAGTACTGCGGGGGTCAATGTTGTGGCTCACTGGGGTGATGAATCTTGAGGAATACTTAAATTCATTCCTCCTGACATAGCCTCCAGTTCTGGTACCTGAGGTTCAGCAGTGTTTCCAGAGTACCTAGAGCACAAGCACCCTTCTTTCTGTAACTCACAAAATTCTACTGTAGGAGCTAAGGTGACTTTACCCTTCTCTGGTGGCTGGGGAGATGTTTATAGAAATGCTCGTGTGGGTTCCATTTTTGCAGTGGCTCTACCTTATCACCAAGACCAGCTCTAACAACTTTGAGTCATTAAACATGAGATAAATGTATTCAATATGAGGGCAGATTTAGAATGTTGCTCTCAAGAACAAAGGGAAAGAAGTAATTGATAAAATGTCCATTTCCATCTCTGCACTTGCTAAAGTGCAGGAGAGCATTTATGCTAATGATTCTTATCCACTTGCACTTTCTGCAGTTACTATCTGCAGATTATATATTATATATATTATATATAATATATATTATATTTTTTTTCAAAAAGGAAATTATTCAAAGAGGAAATTATATATTGTATGATATCCACTGTGGCTTTTTTTTTGGGGGGGGTGGGGGGGGTGGGGAGGCTGAGCACAGCAGCATTTGAATAGATCCCTCAGCTAATAGAGCTAGAGCAGAGGCTTGATCAACATCAACAGGACCACAGACTGACAGGATGAAAGGGAGGGCACAGCTGCTATAGTGAAAGGGATGGTATCAGACCACCATTGTGGTGGACCTGTTGCAGTAGATGTTTGGGGAGAATTGAGGAGACTGGCATGTGGTTCATTGCACGCTGCTGCTATCCCAAACCTATGACTCACGGTCTGTGTGTTCAGCAGAACCTTAAAAGGGAGTGGATTAAGTGGCAAGAAATGTAATACAGTGCTTCCTGCTTTGAAGTGAAGATGAGCCGGCTGCAGCTTTTATTTTGCTTGGGAAGCGATGCAGCAGGCGGTACCCCACGGCAGAGTGGAAGCAGCCAGAGTAGCAAAACAGCTGGACTAAAAAGTTCCTGCCTGCCATTCCATGAGATTAAATTCTCTGATCCAGCACCCTTCCCCGCAACACTCACATCCCCACCCCGTGCTGCGTTATCTTATCTGTGGTATAGCTCACTTTGATGGTTTAATTGTATGTGTCTCTTGACCTCTTTAATGATATCCCTCTGTTGGCCTACTCTTCCTTGCCATGACCAGGTGGCCATGTGGCATCATCTTAACTTCCTCCAGCACTTCAAGGAAAAGTGCTTCTCCCATGCAAGAAAAGCTTCCTATAGTATATATCTCTCTGCTTGGTCTCCTTGGGTCTCCTGTTTGTGACCTGGGTCTCATTGTGACTCCGCATTTTCCTCCTTCCAGTCTTCTATTTGCAAATCAGCTTCAAGCCATCTCTGTAGTTTGCCATCATCTTTTATTCCTGATACTGCAGACATTTTTTTCCATGTTTCTCTCCTCATTCATAGCTTTTGTGACTTGTAACTTCTTTTCTACAGTCCATCAAAGTTCAGGAGCAGATGCTGGGAACAGTGGAGAAACTAAGAATTTCCTTTGCCATAAAGAAGATATAGCCTGTCAGGATTGGGAAGTACACTGATTTTGGCTTCACTTAAATCTTCCTAGTTAATGCTGCCCATTAAATGGTTGAAATACAGATCTCAGGTAACAGCCTGTTTGGCCAAAGCAACCTTGCAGAGGAAAGTGTAACTTTTAATTTTTGCTCAAACAACAAAAATAAATGCTAAATCCAAATTTCTTAGATTTAGTTATCATAAGAATTTTTTCATATGAGGCCTGAGAGACTCTTTTTGAAGGAATTATTGTTCCAGGGAACATGATTGAAATTAAAAAGATGTATTTGTAATTGACATCAGCCTCACAATTGGATGACATCGTTTGTCCTTTTTTCATCAAGGTAATAATTATACTTGTTGCTCCCAAGAATGCTCCTGTGTCCCTCTGTGTCTGTTCTTCTGTGGTTTATATCTTGAACAGAATTACAGTTTTCTCAAGAAAATTATTTTCAGAAGGAAATTAAATGCATTTTGGGTTGATTGCGTTATTGCTAGAGTCATAAGTTGTGCTTACATGTCAGACTATGTTGTACTACATAAATACCAGAGTTAGCTGTAAAAAGGAGCAGGAACTTTATATTGCTGTGGTTGTACATTTTGAGTTTGTGGGTTAACTTGTTTTGGAGTTGGCTTGTTTGTCTGACGTGAGATATAGATTGTGCTACAGACATGCTCAAAGCGGAAATCTAGTGACACTGGCATAAGGTTAAAAACTGGAAAATAATTCAGTATGATTACAGAGGTTTTATGACCCAGACTTGATAATATTTAAATGTAAAGTCAAAGGGCAGAGCTGAAAGAAGTGAAACGTCTGTGTACAGAGTGAACTTGTGTATTTTTTGCCCAGACTTCATTTTACAAAGTAATAAAGCTGCAGTAGTGGTGCATTCTTGTGTCAAAATTATACAAATGTAAGTTTGGAACAAAAATAAGTCAAGTTCAGAATTTCTTCAGGCAGATCTGCGTCATTAGAGTGCATTTTTATTAAATATTCATAGTTGTAATACAGTCTGTATCTGCAGAACAATATGCAGAGATATACCTGTAGTAAATGTTCTTGTACCCCTGTGTTTTGGTCTTTTAAAATGTTCTTTTTACATAGGTGGAATGGAAGGTAAATGTAAATATCAAATTTTATGGAGAAAAATATGGTGAAAAAAATCTCCCCGGATTTTCACCTGATGATAAAGGAGGGAGCAATTCCTGGGTTTTTTGCAAATTAAAGATTTGTATAACTTCTAGAGGTAGCCATTGTAAAATATGTTTTTGTTTTCTTAATTGCACTGCCTACCTATTTACAGGTGCTTCTGTTGGGCCTTGTCTTGCCTATGTCTGCAATTATATTTTTTTCCTTTCCAAAGTTTCAAGTCTGCAGTTCATCTTGTGCCAAGTTCTGTGAAATGTTGGCAAGTGTTTATTATATATTCTTTTGCTTCAATCACATGTGTTAAAATCTTGCAGATTAACTGTATTTGTGGGTTTTAGTGCAATGGAAGCTTGCTATATGGAAATAACATCTCCCATCTGTTTTGGAATAAATTACTTGTCATAGTGTCTCTGCAAGGTGAACACTTGTCATAGACATCCTTCTGTTTCTGCCTTGATTATATTTTTGACTTGACCACTTCAGTTTTCAGAGAACTTGAAAGTTGCTGAAGAATGACCTTACAGTCTCCATTATTAATCTCACGTACATAAAGGAATAGTTTTCACAGAAAACATTCAGCCCTCTCTTCATAATGAGCTGAGGCAAGGGACATACATCTTCCTACTTTGTTATCTTCTTCCTTTGGCTTGTATTTTAATAGAAAGGGATAAGATTTTGTAAAAGCGGATGAGCTAAGTTTTTGTACCAGATTAAATACGGAAAGAATTGTGTTCAGGTCCACACATATATTCCTTTCTTCTGGGCCCATATGATGTCTGCTCTTAATGTTTGTGTATGCATTGGTCTACTCATAATACCTTTATGAGAACAGGCTCTGTGAAGAAGCATGGTGTCTTGCTGGGAATGTGGGAGAGGTACAGCAGATACCAAGCAGCTGCTGTTGAAAGGTTCTCAGCACCATGCAGAAGCCACCTCTGGTGTAAAGGATCTCTTCTCCCTCAACTGTATTCCAGTGAGCCTAGGAAAAACCCTTGTCTGCCACCAGTAGTGACTGGATGTGACAGGCTGCGTAGCCAAAGCGAATCGTTGCAAAAGGAGAGGACCAAGCATTTTCTGGCAGCCTGGATGACTAGAAGCTCTTGTTGGACATAAAGGTTAACCCTTTAAAATGCCCTTTAATCAGTGGCAGTGGCCCTCAGTGAACTGATTCTGATCTAAAGAGATTTACTTCTCTAATCTCTCTGAGATCTGTCTCTGCTTTCAGGAAGAGTACAGCTCTCTTATTCTTCCTTACTGTTCTGCACCTCTTACTACCTCCTGCCACTCTGTGAATCTGGAAGTATTACAGGTGGTAGAGTTCCCTTCCACCCCCACAGTTTCATCTCCACATTGCAAACTGGTTATCTGGAAGAAAAGAAAAAAAAAGTTGTATCTTTTACAAGTCCGTTAAAATTATCTTGGTCACTTGAGGGTAGAAAAGACCAAGATTCATTGCGTTTTTTGGGGCTATGATGACAAAAGTACATTCAATTAAATTGTATGGCAACAAATTAAGATACGTGATCAAGCAGCATGGAGTCAAATACAGTTCAATGTTGATAAATGTAAAGTGGTACTCACTGAGGAAAAAACACTTGATTAACTTTTCATTGCTGCCTGGTTTTGAATTAGCTGAATGCACTTAAGACATTTTCTTTTTTTTAAGCCACTCGCTGTATATCCTTGCATGCTAATTAGTGAAAGCTTCTGTTTAATGTGGATCAGCATACAAAACAAATAAATGATAGAGTATATGAGAAGCAGGTCTGAAAAAATACTACTAAAATGTAAATCCAGTATAGAAATGTGTTCTGTGCCACAGCTTTATGGTTAAAATATTCTGGTTGTACAGCTTTTACAAGTATGCATCTAAAATGGGCAGACTTTCAGACTGTTGAAAGGGAAGGTGAAACAAAGGAAAAGGATGAAAATAATAATAGTTTCCTTTTTAGAATTAAATCTCCAAAGGTAGGTAGTGGTGCAAGTATACACTGGCATAGTATAGATTGAATAAAGAGCCTGTCCATGTTTGGCTTTTCTCAAGGTATGATGATCAAGGGACATTCAAGAAAATTCTAAGGCAACAAACTAAAAACTAGCACTCTTTTTTTCTTTTCTAATGCAGTGCAGTATTAATCAATGAAATTAATGCACTGACATAAGTTACCGTTTAGAGCAGAAGCTTGTTAGGATTAAATTAAAGAATTAAATCAGTATATATATATATATCTACCAAGAATACCCACAGCTTCATTAGACACAATTAAACAAAAATCCAGGAGGCATATAGATTTTCATACTTCACTGCGTCAGGATCTAGGAAATGACAGAGGTTAAGAAAAAATAATTTTCATGTTATTCTCATGTAGGATTTCAGCCTTTCAGATTGAAAAAAAAACCACCCTCTTGACTCTTCTTAACTCTGGAATTTTTGTATGTGTGTGTGTGCAGGAGGCTAAGCTGCTCCACCAGTTTTAATGAGAACCTTGAACCATGTGGGCTTTAAAGTTGATGTTTCATGTGAAACATTAGTGCAGAATCCTGCATAATGTGGGAATAAAGCTTGCCATGAGAATTGCCTGAACAGTCTGTGATTTCTTTGGCATTTTTGGAGGAAAACCACAGTGCTCTAATAGCTTGGTTTAAAAATACCTGTGCAGTGCACCTCTTCTTACTTCTGGTAGGGAACAAGAGGTTGGGCTAAGAATCAACTAAAGGAGCTATTTCTTCAGCATCTACTTGCATTCATTCTCTTGGTGGGAAATAGTTACACACTGGACTATTAGGAGCTTGGCTGTCAGTTCTGTGACGAAGGAATACAGAAAGTGAAATTACTAGTTGATGTACTTAGGGTGGGTCAGAACTGGATAATATCAAATGGTGGAATCCTATCATCTTGAAGGTACTTCTCAGGTGGCCCAGTTAGCTGACATTAGATTTTCTCCATTTTATTGAAATACCTGTCTTTGGATTATCTGTCCATGTCTTTTTTGCCAATTGAAAGTGGGTCAGTATTGCTTCTTTAACTTCAATTTATACAGTTGTATCTTGATTTGTAATAAATAAATGTTAATGTCATGTAAATGGAGAAGGATAACCTGAGTCTGAGAACAATATTTACATTATTGTTACAGAAATTTTGTAGCAAACTGACTTGGTTTTGTCAGACACCCATAGCCTGAGGGTGGTGTCATCAGAGCTGTCCATGTCATTTTGTCTGGACGGTGTCACTCAGGATTAGTTCAATGAAACAGAACGAAACAGAACTTTCCCAGAGTGCTAATTTATCCCTCAATAGGGATACTGTGGTTTTTGTGGGTAGAAAGTAGAATGAAACTTGTTTTAGATCTGGTATTCTCTCAGACTTTCCTAGTCTCCCATTTGTTTAGAAAATGCTTTTACATGCCACCTCCTTAAGAAGAGGATGGGGAGAGGGATGTGAGTTCCATGCACATCCCTCAGTTGATTTTCACAAAAATATCTTTGGCTTCATTAGAGGCATTAAGGAGCCCTTAAAGCTCCTTAAAAGCAGTGCTCCTAAATCAAAACCAGATGTGCCAATAGTGTGCATTTCTATTATACTTTTCTTTTGCTTTTTCCCATCTACCTCTGCCCAATTCAACAAAAATAAATTTTCTTTGGGAATGGTAAATTTTCTGACTTCTTTGAGATTGTTTAGAACATTTATTAGCATCCTTCAGTGAGTTTGACTTAAATTACCTTGCTTAATTGAATTTGAGTACCTTTATAAAAATGGAAGAATAAACATGAGGCTGTTTCAAAATCACTTTTTCTGTCTGTAGCAGTTTTGTTCTGAATTCAAATATCCATTTTCTTGTGTACTTGCAGATGTGTCTTAGTTTCTTTATCATGTGCTCTGTTTTGCAAAAACATCTTTCCATCTCCCACCATTTTACAATCTTAGAAAAGTTTTGCTGTTGCACAGTTCTAGTCAGCTGTGTCCCTCCCCATCACTAGTACTTTTCTCTTTCACACTCCAGTCCCAATATCATATTTGATTTTTTTTTCTCTTTTTCCAAGAAATTGGGTGTGTTCTACATATTGCAGACGTTTCACTTAGATTTGTTTGAGAATCTCTCCCTACTATTGGTATGGCCATGGTCCATGACCCAGTTATCTCAGGCCTTGGCAAAGGGTATATTTTAACTTCTCCTTGGCCTCTCATGGTCCTTTGTCTCCCTGCTATTATCTTTCATCTAAAGTCATCGTTTCTTGCAGTCTGCTGTAAATGTGTTCCTGGAATCTTTTTCCTAGTTTCTGTCTGCATCACATATCTCCCCCTTTCAAGACTTAACACAATGCTTCTCTCTCAAATATATCTTTCTTCCCATCTCCCTTGCTCATGCCAAGTGTTCTGCCAGCACGGTGTGTTGTGCCATCTTTCCAGTTTCTCCCAAAGCTTGACTCATACCTTCCTTCACAACAGCTCAGGTTCCTAGGCATTAATCAACTCATAGTCTTATGATTGCATCTAAATATTTTTCCCCACAGTCTTCCAACGCTGATTTTTAAAAAATCTGTTTAGCAGTCATTTTTTGAAGACAAAACCTTTTGAGGGTAAATGATGTTTTTTAAGTAAATCTCCCCTCAATCCTTTTCTCTTTGCTGAAACTTCCTGTTGAATGGAGTTGAAAAGATGAATCAACACTTAGAAAGGCCACTTCATTCCTATGAAGGGAAAGAGAAGTCGGTTTGAGAGACTTGGCTGGATTTGTTATCATCTGTCCTGAGACCTGAATTGGTTGTAAAACACACTGCATATTGATCTAGCTAAGTAATGGTGCTGTAGCCTTGTACTCATTATAGTTGCATTCTTTGCTTAAGAAAACCTCTCCAGTATTCTTGTTCACTAACAATACTTCTTTTGCTTGGTGATAGTTTGAAAAACACAAATATTTTAAATATGTCTTGTATGTTAGATATAGATACTTACACTAGTTTGTTCTAGCTAAGTGTTTTATCTGCTAGTGATTCTTGTGTCAGCTTTTGAATAACTTTTCAAAATGTAGGCATGCAATTTCATAATCATATTTTGAGTGTAAACTTTTATTTCTGTACTGAGCAAATCGACAGTGCAATGCTTAACTCTTCCTTTCTAAATCTTCACCAAACTTTTCTATTTTCCATTTTTGTACTTCCATGATGAATACTCTAAGTAAAATCTTTCATATCTCTGCATCAGGGAAAACTACTAGTAGCTCAGACTACATCTAAATTAGATTCAGTAAATAAATATGTGAAAGATGTAGGTGGTTATTGCTGCAGCAGTCCTGCTAGTTGAACAAATCTAAACAGCAGCATGCTAGGTAAAATGAAAAATCTTGCTTTTCATTACCTGTACCCCTGTATCAAAGCAAATACCTCAAACGCAATTCACCGCTTTCTTGAATATTCTGTTTCATGTTTATTTGCTTGCCTTTTAAAATACTAGTCAGATGAGCTAGAATTCTGTCAAAGTTTGGTAATTCCTGTTTCTAGTGGTAAATTATGTAGATAGTGTGGCTTTAACTCATGTTTGATTAGATGCTGTATGTTTTTAAATTAATTTCTCTCTAAGCTCTTTGCAAGGAATAGTAACCCACTGCAGAGAGGTTACAGTACTATGGACTCTGTCTGTTCTGCCTTAATGATACAAGGGAGTAGTTGAGCAAGAATAAATGAGGTACTTTTGGTAGGTAAAAATGTGAGCTGACTGTCAGTGTGAAATTGGTTCTAGGAGCAGTTAGCCAGCAGTAATAGGGCACACTTGAGTAATTGAATTTGCATAACAAGGCTTGCTGAAGAGATCTGACAGGCCCAGAGATTTGTCTGGCTGGAGATCTCCAGATGGACGTGACCACACAGCAGCTGGGTGGCACGTTTCTCAGCATGGTCAGCAACACCCAGACTGTCAGCTGGCCTCTGCAATTGCAAAGCCCTGGCAGGCCAGCTGGTGGCTTCTGACAGCCAGTGGCCCCGTTAGAGAATCTTTTCATTCTGCCTGTCAGGGTACAGGACCTGCAGGGACCAGTGGTAAGATGTAACAAGTCACCAGTGAGAGTTGTTAAGATGCGTCAGAAACCTGCTTCTGTTAAATAGCTGCTGCTTTACTGCTGAGAGAGAACCTTCTGAAAGCTTTTTCCATCCTTTAACAAGGACAGGACTAACCTGTTCTCCAGCATTTTGTTTGGTAATCTATCACTTGATGTTAGTTTCTACATGTTTAGATTCAATACCGATGTTTCTGCATCTAGCCAAGCATGCCCAGTCAGTGACAGAAATGCATTTATGCACTTAATACTTTTCTAAGGCGAAACACTAGAGCTTTTTACTCCTGTATCCCTTCCATGGGTACTAATTTTGCTGTATTCTAGCAGGTTCAGTTAAATGAAGCAGTTTATGGAAATACACTGTAAAGGAAAGAATAACAAGGCAACAACTATTTTACTTGGGTAGCGTGCACAAATGTTCTGTATGGGTAGGGAAAGAATATGTAATAATACTAGAAATCTCTTCCTCTGTCGTCCTCCAAGAAATGATGTAAAATACTAGGTCTATCCCTCTCTTGTTCCAAGTTGCTTGGTCCTAACATCCCTGAGCTCCAGACACCAAGCATTAAGCTGTCGGATTTAAATTCCGTCCCCACTCCCAAACTTGGGAAAGTTCCTCTTCACCAGTTTAGAATCCAGGTCATTCCACTCTCAAAACAGTAATAAAACCACTAACAGGAATATTCTTACCCATTTATTAATTCTGTCCTCATTGATGTTACTTTTCCCTGTTTACAAGGTGACATAGTTGGAACAAGTACTTGCCTACTGTCTACTGGTGTGGGCAGACCCTTTCTTGATGTATGCAAACCCTCACAAACTGAGGAAACTAAGAATAGGGTTTTTACTGGATGTAGTATCCCTCACCATCCTCATTTCTTAAGGATCTTCTTGCTTCACTGAGTTTATTAATTCACTTTCTTTTGGGAAGGCTGGAGGAGATACCTGTTTTCTATTGTTCTTCAAGCATCAGTGTCAGAACTGTTCCTATGGGGTAGTCATCCATAGACTTCTGTCAAATCAGTAGCCCTAACTTTTACCTTTTTGCTGAAAAATTCTAAGTCAAAGTTGAACATTAGTCCCTTCCTTGTTACTGTGTTCTCTTTCTTTCTGGCAAGTAGCATTCAGCCTTTGTAAACCTGACCAGTCGATTCTGCCACCAGGTTTTCTGCCTTCCTCACTTGATTAGTCCTGTCACTTATGATTATGACTTGACTTACCACAATGCTTACCTAGGCCCTGCCTTACACTTCTGAAATCTTGGGCGCCTTGAATAGTCTTGCTTAATTCTACTGTAGCCATGCTGTGTTACAAGTCAGGGCAACCAGGCTGCAGGCTCTTCCCTGCCCTCTTTGTAACCTGAAGGTAGCGGGGGGGGACTGCTGTAAGCCTCCTCTCAGTGGTTCATATCTCTGCAGGTGGGCTAGGATTCCCTGCGTGGACTTCTGCACCCTGACTTTAATCAGGCTGGAGGCTTTTTTTGATGGAGCGGGGTGTTGTACCCAACAGCGTTTAGGATACTTGATAGCAGCAGAGACCTTCAGGCGCACAGAGGGCTCTGTATTGGTGACAGCAGTGTGAAACAGCCTTGTGAAGCATCCCATTCATCCAGTCCTTGAGTCTGCTCTAGCACGCTAATTTAATGCTGAGTCCCTATTCTGTTTTCTGTAAGCTGGCTCGAATTCCCTGCCTGAACTACTGCACCCTGGATTTAACAGGCTGGTGCCCCTCTGGCACTATCTGGAATCAGCTGTATAATGTCCTATAGTAATTTATCTGTCTAATCCATCTTGTTCTGTTGCAGGATGTGAGTTCCCTCCTTTTGTCTCAAGAAGAGATAGATTAGACTGTTAAAATCAGACCAAAAACTTCCACAATTTGGAGGGATGGGTGGGTTTCTTTTTATCAAGAACATTTTGATACCACTTAAGAGACTGTTTGGAAAGGGTTCTGTCTTTTAAAAGAACTCTATATGAATGGAGAATGAATAAGAGAAATTGTCAAAATAAAGACTTGCTTGATTGTTTTATAGGCTTTAGACATTTTTACTTGGTTTTTTTTCTTATTGACTGCAGTAAATACTTAGCATGCAATAAGTAATTCACAAGAAGTTCTACTTTGAAAGAAGTAGAATAATACCATTAAACCTTTTCCTTAATTTTTGTATCTATTCTGTTCATCGAAGAAGGCTGAAATAACAAGTTATAAATTTTGTTGAGCCCTGTGATACTGCAACGTAAAACTCACAAGATTTGGCTTGTAGAATGGGAACTTCAAAGTATTTCTGTTCAGACAGCAATGATGACTGAGAAAATCACTGGTTTGTGTCCATTGGATTTAATTTTTTAATTAGGCATGTAGAGAACATACTTGACAAAACTGTCTTCCCTTGCCACCCTGAATTTTTTTTATATATATATTGTTTTGGAGTGGGGAAATATTTTAAGTCTGATGAGTACATAATCCCCGTAAGTCCGTATGCTAAATAAGCAGAAACCTTTTAAGTGCATTTTTATCTGATTCTGTAAATGTCCTTTTCAGGACATTAACCTGTCATTTAGAAATTTTTTTGCATTAATTTAAAGATACTATTATTAAGAATACTATTGATTGACCAGTCTCTGCCAGCACAATAGTGCAAATCTCAAAGGAAAACACTGAACAGCTACCTCAAAAAGGGAGACTTTGGAAACATTTGGAGATGCTTACATAACCATTTTACAGTTTCCTGTGATAAGTTCTAGCTAACCCTGGACATGAGATGTAAACCAGCATTTTTAAAAGCAAGTGCTGCATCTTTGCTTCTTGTAGGTGATTCTGATCCCTTTTCGGGTTTTTTTGGTGTGCATTCTGCACAAAGAAAGTGAGGAGTTGTACTTCTTTATAAATATATAGAGGCTGCGCAGAGACAAGGAATGTAGTCTGAAAAAATCTACTCTTCACAATGAATTGTTTAAATACCAAAGTTCACCTTGTAAGTTTAGCCAAAAGTGATTAAGGGGCTGGTATTTCTAATGTTGTAGCAGGTATGATTACCTTCCCTGATAAAAGCTTAATGTGAGACTGTGTTTAGCAGGTAAGATTACTGTCTGTGTATAGTCTAAGCCAATTTGACTAATTTCTGGTGTGGATGCTTTATTTTTATGCCAGTTGCTCAGTAACTGGTTCAAGCATTTAATTTTTGATGTATTTTTGAATACTCAAATTTGGAGCAGTTGTGTATTTAAAACTATATAGAATTAAATATGCTTTGTAAGTCAATAAACACCTCTGTCTTCCTTCTTTCCCCTGCTCTCTAGGAAAAGGGAGATGCAGGTGTCATCAAAGCCTCTTCTTTGAGGTTTCTCCGTACAGAGAGCACAGATTGACTTCCTGCTGAGACTCTAGATATGCAGCCAAAAAAGTTTATATTAAGTACTGACCTGATCATATTTCTGTATTTTCCTTATTAAAGCCCCCACTGAACTGCAGTATGTTGATGAGTAAGTGATACAGCAGGAGCCAGAGCCATACTTCTTATACATGATCCACCCCTGTTAATCTAAGCGAAGAGACAATACAAAAATTAGGAAAACTTCGCTGTTTGAGAGTTTTTATTAGAATTAAGTTTGTATTCTGAAATAAATTGCTGTACATCACTTATCCTTTCCAGTTTCCTTATCATTCTTTGTGAAAGAAAGCCCAAAGCTCTGATTGGGCTGCATTTGGGGCAAAAAAAAATGAATGCTTCCTAATTATATATTGTAAGACCAGAGTAATCACAGAAAGATTGCAAGTCCAAATCTATTGAACCAGTTGTTTGCATGCCAAAATATTCTAGAGAATACTTGAAAATGGGAGGGTTTGGGCTACTCTCTGACTTTATTCTTCAGTACTCACAATAATTGCATCTCTTCAGTGCTTATGATTCAGTGCATTTCTAATGCAGTCTGGTTTTTTCTGAATCAAAAAATTTGAAAACAGAAAATGAATGTGGCTTAAAATGAGAAAATTGTTTACCCTTCAAGGATGGCTCATAGCTGAGCTAATCTACAATAGAGTAAAAGGGCACCATGACTGTGAAGGCGGTCATCACTTTCAGATAACAGAAAGGATTTGGGGCATCCTAGCAGACAGGTGAATGGTTTGTGCTTGATGGAGACCTAAGTACAGCCGCCTCTGTATTAACACTTCCTAGTACTAGGTCTGATGTTTCCAGGAGTGAACGTGCCGTGGCCGTTGTACTGTATGGCAAACCCCTCTTTCCCTCTGTAAGTTCAGAGGAGGTGTGCAGAAGGGGTTTTAAACTGCTGCTGGATATCATTACCCTTTCAGGCACACTGCAGCTAGCAGTGTTTGCAGCTACATAGGACAGCCTTTGCAAAACAAGCCAACACTTATTAGTCAGCTGGCATACAAGAACTGTTTGGTTTCTGAATGGAAAAGCAAAGCTTAAACATATGTCTGTGCTGGCAGCATGAATTACTTTCCTGCGTAGGTGTCCAGAATTCTTTTATTCCTTCTTTAAATTTCCAGCAGAGCTCTGAACTAGGAGTTCAGACATTGGGGTTCATGTTTTGTCCAAGTTTTAGTCAAGTCAGTTTGACATGTTCTTCTTTCCTCAACTGCCAGTGGTTATAAGCCAATACTTGGCATAATCATTCTTGTCTCACCCACGGTCATTCCATTCACATGTGGGCAGTTTGGGGGATTTCACCTAGTTCGTTTCTAGTCCCTTGTCCTGAAAATCCCTTAACCCTTTCAGTACCAGGTGACAACAGTACAAAGTGAGGGATGAAACTGTTGCGGTTTTCCTTTTAAAAGTAACTGCAGCAGTTTTCATCTACTTTGCAATACTGCATTTTAACAATAAACCATAGTGGTTACTATGCTTATGTCAGTTAATGTAATTTCAAAAGCTGGCTTAGAAGTTCTGCATTTTTTTATAAGACTCTTAGGCAGGTTAAATTAGAGAGGGACGTGGAAAAGAGATAGCAAAATTGTATTAACCTCATCATGACTGGTAAATGTGGGGGGTTTCTTGTTTTCAGGGTTTATTCTCCACAGATAATAGATAAATTTATAAAAATTGTGTTGACTGGAGCTATAGCATGATTATCATGATACTGAATTACAAAAGCAAGAATCTTCATTGTCAATATAATAAAATGGGTGGGTGAGGGGTGGGTGGGGTGTCCCTTATATTCACGAATATAACTGGCACAAGTTTCTAACTGTTTCAAAGTGTATTGTTCTTATTAACCTGAGGTAGCTTTCTTCTGTCAGCTATGCAGCATCACTCATGCAAACCGTTTCCTATTTATGGATCAGTATTTTTATTGCCATGGTGACCTTAGAAAAGCAAGAAACATTTCTGATCATATCCTGATACAAATTGACAGTAGCAAGTCCTACACTAGCATATTCTAATTTTTTTTCTTATTTGTATCAACCTGGGGTTTGTATTTGGACAGCCATTTTTAAATGTTTCACTGTACATCAGAATAATAGGTCCTAATGGATTGCTTCCTGCTTCACTAGACAAAAGTATTTATTTAGAATTAAAAAAAAAATGCCTTAGCGAGTTTAAAAGAAACAATAGAGCAAAATAAAGTACGTTTTCTGTTAATGGCTTTGCTTGATCAGGCATTTGTATCCTGTGTATTATTTTATTATATATTAAATTCTGACAATAAGGTAGCTTTTTCTCTCTGAGGTCAGTAGTGTTCAGATTAATCAGGCTGACATTTCATGCCGGTGGGTCATGAACTGTTGATAATAGCATTAAATGGTGATTCACTTGCTGCAGGGAGCACAGCTCATTATCCAGTCACTATATTAAATCATCGCCACAAACAGCTAGAATCCTCTGTGTGTGTGTGTGTGTGTTCACACGTGCATCTGCGCGCACACGCACACACACGCAAATTGGGGTGGGGATCTCTATCCTGTAGCTATCCATTTCTCCGTTTATAGTAATTGTTAAAGGTGTTTCCAGCGTACAAGGATGACGGACTTCTCCCCATTTCGGAGACTGGAGTAGTTCTCTAAAAAAATCTTATGTATGAAACAGGACTATGCGATTTATTTTCTGGCTTTTCTCCGATAAAGGAACAGAATTTTTGTAGCCAGTTCCGTGTTAGACAAAAGTGAAGAAAAATACATGTGCATCATTTCTAAAATGTTAGTTTTGGAAAAAGAACAAGATGCAAAATGAAAACAACTGAAATTTAAATAGCTTGTATTCATTGACTATGGATTTTTATTTAACGCTGGGGTTCAGGGGCTTCTATATTAGTTTCAGATGTGCTACTTCCTGTTAAAAACGTTCATACTTTTTTAAAAAAAGCCACTGTCCTAGTGCAAGAAAAAGCGTATCTACCATAGTGGAAAATTTTAAAATAGAAGACTGCCTAAATAGCTTAACAGTGGATTAATTATGTTGAATGAGGGGAAATTCCACTCTTTAATGCTTAAAAGGCTACGCAGTTTAAAGCAAATCTTACTTAAAATTTAAGTTGCATTCATAAAAATGAAATCTGAGTTAAGAGTTTTGCAAGGCATGTGTTTAGCAATTAATGTGAAATGTTGGGCTTTTTTTCTACTACCTGGAGCAGAGAACTGGGGAGTTTCCTCCCTCCTTGTCCTCTGCCCCCTCCATCTGAGCCAGTATAACATTTTTTTGGTGCAAAAGTGACTCTTGGTACAAAGGCTTACTTGAAGTATGAACTTCTCAAGGTCTTTGTAACCTCACTGGAGAAGTGATTTTTTAAAATAGTATTTTTTTCTAGAAGGCATTATGTTTAATCAGTGTTTAAGTATTAATTAGCATGAGAACCATGTTAACCTCAGTATTAACTTTAAAACTGCGAAGTTGGGAGGGGATTCACAAATATGTACATTTTTACACTTTCATGTAAATGGTTACAGAAAGTGAAACCTTTTTCTAAAGCAGTTGCTACACTATGTACTTTAAGAGAAGGAAAAAAAATAGGAATTATGAAGGGAAACATTTTAAATTCCTCCAATTGCTTCCTCCCCCACCCCCCGGTTAAATAGCATCTAAAACGGCCAAGAGAAACAAGATAGCATGAAAAAGCTGTGAGCCACTAGGGGTCACTGTTCGGTAATCAACTTCTAATGAACCAGAACTGTCAGGAAGGCCAATAAATTACACTGTGGATTTTTCTAATTATGAATTCCTATTTAATCATTCAATGACAAGTTAACTGTGGCAGTGGTTCTATATACTTTGCATACACAGTTATGTTAATGTACTATTATATTTCTTAGGATGGAGGTCCTCCATCATTAGAGCAGTTCATTACCAAAGACTCTCTTATCTAATCATAATTACTGATTATGAGAAATAATTAACTTTGTTACCCTCTTGATTCTGTTCATAGGCAAAATGCACTCTTTTTCTTTTCTTTTCTTTTCTTTTCTTTTCTTTTTTTTTTTTTTAATAGAAAACCAGGGAGAGTATTGACTTTAGATACTTTACATTAAAGAAAAAAGGTTAATTTGGTTTTGTGCAAAATTGCCTAAGTTATAGTGTTGGAACAGTTACAGGTAGTGGGGAAAAGGAGGTACATGAATTATTTTATACTGGGTCTCCTGAAGTTGTCATTTAGTACAGTTAAATATGAAAATGTGTTTTGTTTCATGGAAGTGCAGCATTTGGAGCAAGTAAAGATTTGTAAATTTGAACCATATGATTGCATATGTGCTGATCCTGAAATAATAAAAGTAATAATAAAAATAGTCTCTCTTTTTAAAAATATTTCCATACTAAACTTAAAATTAATTCATACATAAAGAAGTATGACTTTTAATTAAATTACCAGGGTTTGAACTCATTGGATAAGTGGTATCAAATACATTTGAGAACACTGAAAAGTACATTGCATTTTAGGCTGGATGGCAAAGCTAAATCTTGTCGCCTGAAAGAGATACACTGTTTTGCAGAGGAGTAATAATGGAATTATGTGCAGAGGTTCCCTAAACAGGAAATAGAACTGGGAAAGGCCTTGTAACAAAGGGATTCCTTAAAAGGAAGCTCTGTATCTTTCCAGTTTAGGCAGCTTTTCTAGCAGTTGTCATCTTGCATTATTACACTGCTTTGTCTTTTCAGTGCCAAATAAAAGGTTTGAGAATTAACTGTGAATATGCTGAAACTGGGCAGCAGAAAATGCTTTGTTACTTTATGGATGTAGAGTTAGGCATGCTTAAGAATAGGCATATATTTTAAAGGAGAAGCTGAGAGATGGACCGTGTGGGCTGTTTACTGTATCCAGTGGCAAGATTCAATGCCAAAGTGCTGGCAGAAAGGACGGACATATCTGAAGCAATGCACTCTTGACAGTGGTTCAGATTCTAAGAAAAAATTTTGAGACTTATACCACTGATGACAGTGACAAGGTTCAAAAGTTCATTCAAAAATGTTCAATGCGGTCTACAGTCCTATTATTTAAGCATTCATTTCCGATTTCAGTTAGTAAAGCTTTATCAGTTGTCCTGTCATAGACTGTACCCAGAAACAGGTAAAATTAAAACTCACAGCTGGGCAACTCTCTAGCAGAAAATACTGCAGATGGATTTATTTTAAAATTACCTGTCTGACGCTTCTTTCTGGCTGTATGTTGCTATTTTATTTTAAAGTTCTGTTATATTCCTGCTGTTAAATACTAGCTAATTTTTAAATGCTGTGAATGTAAATATACCCCTACTGCTTGGGACTGGCGTATAGCATTGCTACATCTTCAGCTCTAAGGTGAACTAGAAATGCTTAGGAATAGGTATGCTATGCTGTTCCACCTCATTTTAATGCTTATTGTTTCATTTTTCTGTGTTTACGATGTTTTTATTTTCTTATATAAAGGAAAGGACTTATGAATGCATCAATAGAAATTTACCTGCATGACTTTAGGCTTCTGCAGCTGGCTTTCTAAGAAGCAAACATTCTGTTAAGAACACTTTAACCCCTACCTGTTGAGCAATGCAGTTTAAATGCATACTTCGGTGCGATTTTTTTTTTTTTGCAATGTGTTTAATGCCTTTGTTATTCAGCAAAAAAGCATGCTACAGTATTTTGTTGCTTTTGGGGACCTATATGAGAATACCATGTCAAAGAAAATCATAAAGGACTAAAGCATTTCAAGTATTTTTTTTTTTTAAAGGGATTAATTGCTTGTTATGGTTGTACCAATACTGGAGAAATAATGTAAACAATAATATTAAAAATTCCTGGTTTATTTTTCCTTCAAAAGTTCTTGGTTTTTTCTTTGATAATAAAAGGGTTTCAGCAATTACATAGCTATTCCATGATGCCATGTAAACATGCTTGCATTTTACTGTGGAGTTAAGGCAGAATGCGTAAGTATTTCATACTTTGCATACAGAGACATTCAAGTCCAACTAGCAAAATCTGCAAATGTAGTGGTGTATGGCTAACTGCTTTTTGTAATTGACAGAGCTCAGCAAGGTTGGCCACACATCTGGTTTTGTTGGTCATGAATTTGCCTGTATGTTGCTCAGTCAGAAGAGATGAGATGAAAAGTTGTGACGGCAGGGTGGACTATTGGTTCTATTTGTGGCTTTTGCTATCCCACACAAATATTAAGCTTTTGTGGGTTTGATGTTGTTAATTTTGGTATTGTCTGTGGATTCTAGTTAGAGCAGATAGAACAGCTCTCCTGGGATTTTACCTTCTCTTTCTAAAGGGACATTATAGACGTTCATCCCTTTGAGCTTTTTCTCCTATAGTCCCATCACAGTCTTATTTTCTGGTTGCTGATCTGCTGCATAGAGTGGAATCTTCTGAAGAAAAAGGTTGTGATGACCTCAATGGGTGTTAAATATGCAGCTCTGTCACCTTTCTAATGCCAGACAAAAATTACTCTTGTTTTCATGCTGTGTGACTGAGATGAAATTTTATTTCTAGGACTTGAAGCCTCATCTGGGCAAGACAGGAATAGTGCTAGAGCCCGTTTGCTAAATTGTTGTGCAGGGGGTTAGCGCTGGCCCACGTATCTGAGAAGTTGTGTGATGTTCATATTTCATTTTTGGATCTTCTCTTAGAAATTCAAACAGTAGCACTGGGCACGAAGATGATGGGTTATTTTCTTTGTTTCTCTTGTATTCAATATTTCTGTTGTATTTGATGCTGTGCTTACTCAGAACTTAGCAATGGTTGATCAGATAGCTTAGTGCCTTGTGCTTTACATTTGGACTGTCCTGAAGTCCGCTTTGAGACTTGGATATCTTGGAAATACGGAATATGCTGCTCCCATTCTTCACTGGCTGTACAGCCTTCTTGCTGATGTTCAGATAAAAAATGAAATACTTGTTTTGAACTGTGGTAAGTTCTGTGCAGTTAGTTTTGCTGTCCACAACTGTAGATACTTAGTGTTGTGTTTTAATCTTTCTGTATAGGTCTGCAGCCCCAAATGACATTTGGACCATGTAACTAAATATTAGGAATGGGTAAAGAAGTAGCCAAATCTGGTACTTCAGCAAGAACACCTAAGGAATTTTTCTGTTGTCTAGGCCTTTTATGGTGGAGTATGGATTAAAGGGAGAGAATAGGAAAAAAGACTGATTCGAACTACTGTTTTAAAATGTTTTTGATAGAGTATTTTGGATATTAAAAATAAGCAAATAACTTAATCAATTGTACTTCATTTCCTCTCTTATTGCAGTGCTGTTAACCTTTTTACCTGGTAACTTTTCAGGTGCTTTGATATTTCTGTTTGACTTACAATGACTAGAAATAAATGTGGTGCTTTTAAGGAAAAATGCTGCAGACAGAACGATCTCATCAGGCCTTCCAGCTTGTACTTCTGTTGAAAAAGTTAAAGTATCCTCTGTATGTATTTGCCTTTTGCAACTTATTTTCTTTGGCTAATCCTTTTGGAGACATCAGTTGCTACTTAATACTGTCTCGTAAAATTTTCCTGGTGCATTCCCCTCATATTAAACTGCCTTAAAAACAGCCTCTACTCAGTTTTTGTGTGATTTATATATTCTTTTCTGTGTTTTGATGTCCTTCTATAATATATCTAAATCAGATTGAAGATTTCTATTCTAGCATCCGTGGCCAAGTTCAAGTACTAATCCCTATACAATTCCACTTAGGGCTTCCTTTAAAAGCATAAAGCTTCTCATTACCATTTTGCCTATTTTGTTTAATCAGTTCTTTATCCTTTCCTCTACACTACTTCCTACCTTCAGTTCCTGGGGATGTTTACATAATTTTTCTGTGCCCAAAAGGGATATCTTAGGCTACTATAATACATGTATGTACCTATTGTTTATATACATGTACCCTCATGATTCATGTAAAACCCTAAGTGTATTCTCCTTGAGGCTCTTGAAGATCCTTTCGTTTACAGCAACACTTCTCAGATTGGCATGTGGGACTGGAGAGTTTGGTACTGTCTTTTGTCTTTGGACAGCATCTTGCAAAACAGGGACCCAGCAACGGAAGTGCTAAAGAAAGGCTATTACAGCAGTCTTACAACAGAAGGCTGCATCTTCTGCCTTCAGGTTATTGTAGGAGGCAAACTATTTAATTCTCCCTCTCTTGCTGGGCTGCCCAGAACAGGTAGCATATTGTTCACCTCTCTTACATCTTTCTTTCAGTCTCTGCTACTACTAAGAAAATAGCTGCATTGAGCATTAATGCTGATGCACACAGTCTGATCCACTCGCCTTCATTCTTGCCTGTGCTTGTGGGAGGGGGAGCGGAGGAGGAGGAGGGAATTATTATTCTGCTGCTGACACAGGGAGAATGAGAGTGGCTTGATGCAACAGAAGATTATGTTCCCTGAGGATAAACAAACAGAAGGAGATAAATTAGGAGAGAGGATAATCCTGTTAATATGTGCATTCCTTAATTCTGATTCAGTCTTTCAAAACATATGATTTCACAGAGGTTAGAGATTTAATTAGTACCTGTAAACCATCTCTTAAAGTTTACCTTTTTGATTGTGGAGTAACGCTTGGAGTTGGCATTTGAGATGCACAAATTTGCACATAAACAGGAATTGTAGGTCGTGATATGAATATTGCGTGAGGGAAAAATAATAATGTGCACATCACCATACCTTCCTCAATTAAAAAAAAAAACAACAACCAACTTCATATTCTCTGGACTTTTTCACAATACTGTTTGTTAGGAAGTCAGAGCAGCTTATTCCTTGCAGTCTTCTGTTGCTTTTTCAGCAGAAGCTGGGCTATTGTGATATTTATCTGAATTCAAAGAAGGCTAATTAAAAGAGCTGCTGACAGTTGTTGTGATCTGACTTTGACTGGAGCTTGATGGTCATTATGGGTAAATAATGAACCAGGTCTGCAAATGTAGCAGCTGCCAACTTGGGATAGAAGAACAGCTATTGCGTCCAATTTAAGGATCTATCGACCGCTTCCCTTCTCCCTGCAGATCTTCCTAGCAGAAAACTAGTGTTTTCTACTGCTTTGTTTTGTGGTTTCAGCTATTTCTGATATAGTCTATAATTTTCTCTTAAATATTTAACCTAGTCCATTATTAGCTTTCAGAGTTAACAACTTTTCCATTGGGCTTTCTTTGCATTTTTGTTTCGGGCTTTGGGTGAGCTTTTTTGCAGTTTGTTTTTATGTACGACGTAACTGCTTAAATAACAATGCTAATGCGTATTTAATTTGCTGGTTGCTGCAGAATAAAAATCCGCTAGACTTTTTTTCTTTGTACAGCCATACTCTTAAGAAATTGTAAATTGAATTATGCTGTGAAGAGATGCTTCGACTTCCATAAGCGTGCTTTGGTCTGGAGTAATATTGAGTGCTAGCTGTATAAATCTTCAAAGCATTGACCTGAATCTCCATTTCCCTTTTTGTTCAAACATCACTAGTTTATGAGATACGGTGATGCAAAGCTCTATTTATCAGAAGAGAAAAACAGCAATGACTTTCATTAAGGCACACTTCCAAGTACATTGTCACTTCATCATGAGCTTTGCCTTGTCCCATTAGCAAGCAGGAATGGTGCGTTAAAGGGAAAATTTTAATAATAGATTAATTCAACTTTCTTCTAGAATCTCTGCCATTATAAATGCAGTACAGGTATTTAAAAGCCACCACAGAATTTGATATACACAAGAAGTTAGCGCATCTACCCAGCGTTTGCTCAGCTGCCATTAGAAAAGGCAGCGTGTGTTATGTAAAATGTACGAAGGCGCTTGTGCATAGTACATAATGCAGCAGAACTAGGGATCTTGCTGGGAAGAAATGATCCCAAGCGTGCCCCTGTAAGACAAGTCTTGCTTTGAGATATAATGATGAAAAATTGCCCATTTATTTGTGTCTTTGCGTTTCAGCAAAAATGAAACTTTGAGTCGTTGTCTGTGGTGCTGCTGCAGGGGTTTTATGCATGTATGTGTGCGTCCGTGTGCACGGGCGTTTCTGTTCTTGCTCTGCAAAGGCCAGCAATACGTTAACAAGGGGTTATGTTATGCTGGTTTATGTTAAACCAGATCACCCCCTAACATGTGCGGAGCCATTCATCTGTGTCACCAAAACCCAAGAGAACATCTGACATGGACTTTGAAACAGAAACAGTGATCACTTACAAATCAAACATGGCACGCTCTAAACCGATTGTGCACGGCAATCTTTTTGAGAAAGGACAACTAATTGAACATGATAAAGTGTAAAGTTAATTAACACCCTTAAATTTGTTGATTACTTTCACGGGATTATATTGTTCGTTGAGGAGCAGCTTTCTGTCCCAGCTGTCGCCTTTTTAGCAAACGTCCTGGTAAACAATAGAGACACCATAACAAGTCGTAAATGGTCCCTGTGACAGCAGCCCCTTGTGAGGCTGCATCTGTAGAAAATGATTAGAACAATTGCATTTTAAAGACGGCTCACATTGCTGCTCGGTCCCATCGGCCCTCTTCTTTATCTCCGCTGATGGCAGACTGGTTAAAACATTTAAGTTCTTTTGAGCAAATTAAGTGATTTACTGTGTTTTAGTTATATGGCAGCAGAATAGCTTCATAGGTCTAGCTTTGATGCTGATTTTTGCAATAGGGAGAAACACAAGTGCTCTGAGTGGTGGTTTGTTGTGGGCTTTTTTTTCTGAGACGGTTTAATGTGTGTGTTTCCTGGAAAAAGATTGAGGATGGCAGACGGTGTCTATGGAGCAAGTAGAAAAAAATTATACCCTATTTATATTTTATGAAATAAGTAGTATCCTCATTGTTATTTTAAATTTATAGTGTGGTTTAAAATATTCTGCATTTATTTCCAGTAGGGATTTGTAGCTGATTTCGCCTATACGTGCCTTTTAATTAGTTTTGCATTTATATATGTAGCAAAACAGTGGTAACCTTTTCTGTTAATCTTTCCTTGTGTGTCTTCCTTTAACTTTTTGTGAGTTGCAAAAGACAAAGTATTTCATGTGAGCTGGCAGGTACTTAAAAATAATTGCTTAGTCCTTAAAAACACACACACACAAAAGATACACAGATGCAGGCTTTCAAGTTCAACCTATCTGAAAGAGAGCAAACATGACAAGAACCTGCTTGTCTGAGGCAACTGCAGTCACTTAAGCTGCATTTTTGCAAAAATACTGGAATAAAGGACCAGTGTTCCCTTGCATTTCCCAAAGCGCAACAGGCAAAGCCTCAACTCTTACACTTGAGAGTGCAACATTGTAAAACGGGAGACAGGATTAAAACTCTAGCACTGTTTTTCTTGTTTATTTTTTTTTCCAGTTTAGATCACAAAATTAGTTGTTAAAAGTGCTCAATAGACTATGTTGAATTAAAAAATGACAAAATAGATGGTTTTTTGCCTAAACTTCTTGATGTTACAGCCCTCATGTCCAGCTTGTCCTTTGGAGTCTCTGAAACAGCTGTATTCACATTGTTTCAGTTTTTCTTCTCAACTTTGTCAGCAACAAATTTTTTTGTCTGCAGGTGCAAGGCAACAGTGGTTTAAATATTTTGGCACAGCGATATGCTTGGGTGCTTTGTGTTTTCAGCAACATAACCGTTTTCAGCATCACCACTGTGATGATGCTGTGACACATAGCCTTATAGTATCATTTGTTTTTAACAATAAATGCATTAAAACCAAAAGCAGATACTCTCTTGTCACATCTTTACATGAACATTGTTTTTTTCTAGCAAATTGTATTCTTAATAATAAGCAAGGTGATTGAAGCCAAGCTGCTTTAATGATGTAACTATAGAGGTAAGACTTCCTTTTTTTTTTTTTTTTTTTTTTTGTACCAGAAACATCAGTGGCCAATTAAAAAGACTTTTTCTAACACACTAAATACTGTTGTAATAAGCAATGAAAAGTGAATATGGAAGGCCAGGATGCCTTGGCTACTGAACTAGGCTGCCAGGCCTGGAGGCTAAAACTCGAAGTCACCTCCAAACTGTCCCAGGATAGCTGGGACCAGTTTCTGTTGTCATATGAGGGCTTCTAAGTCACCATTCACATTATTCACATTTTCATCTAAAATTTTGAACTTGGGAACCACTCTGCATCAGGTTCATGGAGCAGTCCAGTGGCAATGAAAGTGAGAAGCACGTGGATTGAACTAATCCTTGCCCCACATGTAACTCAGCTAGAAGCAACAGGATAGTTTGAAGACCAGTTCTTTATGTACCTCTTCTGATAAAATAAATTAATTTTTCAGATCTTACTGCAAAACCTTTTTGCACCATAGCAGGAAACCCATCTCCACGTTATATGCTGTGGTATAAAGTACTGCAGCACTACTTTATAACTTCTCAACATGGTTCTTCCCAGATACATTTTTTTGCATGTCTCTCCACTAGCTAGACCTCTTATCATATATATTTGAAAACCTGTTCCTGCCAGTTTATATCTCTGGGAAAAACTCTGATGGTGTTATGACCTCCTGACATGGAGCTGAGCTACTCTGTGGGATCTGCTGGTGCGACCTCCTTCTGCACACAGGTGTGGGGGGATCATCCTAGAGAAGCTGAGCGTAGGACTTGGTAGATGAGGGGAGAGCGGTGGGTGGTGCCTACGCTGACCTGAGCCAGGCTTTTGGCAGTGCCCCCCCCCCGAGCCCCCAGGCAAGCTCAGGAGCTGGCTGGGTGAGCGGGCAGTGATGGGCTGAGCGCGGGCTGAGGGCAGAGCTCAGGGGCTGCGACCAGCGGCGCAGAGCCCAGCCGGGGGCCTGTAGCCAGCGCTGTGCCCCAGGTCAGCGCTGGGTCCCGTCCTGTTCAGCTGGGTCATCGGTGACCTGAGGGGACGGAGCGCAGCCTCGGCAGGTCTCCCGATGGCACAAACTGGGAGGAACCGCCGGGACACCAGCAGGCCGTGCTGCCCTCAGCGAGGCCTGGGCAGGCTGGAGAGCCGGGGGGAGGGGACCTCATGGGGTCCCACAGGGGCCAGCGCGGGGTCCTGCCCTGGGGAGGGACAGCCCCTGCACCGGCACAGGCTGGGGGTGGGCTGCTGGGGGGCAGCTCTGCGGGGAAGGGCCGGGCGGTGCTGGGGGACAGCCGGTTGCCCGCGGGCCAGCGGTGGCCCTGTGGCCGAGAAGGCGGGTGGGAGCCTGGGGCGCGTTAGGGGCAGCGTGGCCAGCGGGTGCAGGGAGCTGATCCTGCCCCTCTGCTCGGGCTGGTGAGGCCCATCGGGAGTGCTGGGCCCAGCGCTGGGCTCCCCAGTCACGGGAGACGGGGAGCTGCTGGGGAGGGCCCAGCGGGGGCTGCGGAGCTGGTGAGGGGCCTGGAGCACCTCCCTGGTGAGGAGAGGCTGGCAGAGCTGGGGCTGTGTAGCTGGAGAAGGCCGAGGGGGGTCTCACCCGTGCGTACCAACACCTTAAGGGTGGGTGGCAGGAGGACGGGGCCGGGCTGCTTCCAGTCACTTCCAACCCTGACCAACCTGTGATTCTGTGACTGCAGCCACAGGCTCCAGCAGTCTTGCTTTGCAGCAGAGGAAATCTTCATATGCTAATCACAAATACAGTTTCTCAGAAAACCATTCCCTGAAGATGAGAAGAGGCTTTTTGTATTTTAGAAAGAACAAATCTGTTCTGAAGGACTTTTGACCCTAACGAGCAGTGGTACATACATACATCTCTTAGGTGGTAAGAGATCTTCAAAAAAAATCAAAAGATAAAAAAAAATCATTGGCTTTTTAAAATTGTATTAGCTGTGCTGCTTTCTTCATTGCTCTTTTTACTGTTAGAAGCTGATAATACTTTACTGGCTTGTGTTGTTGGTAAGGAATCTGTGATTGTGAAATAAAGCTGTGCATTCTTGTCTAATGATTTTTTATTTCTATTTTTAGCTGAAGTTACAGTTCTTGTACTCTTAGACTCCCTGCCGGAATTTTTTTAAATTGCCAGTGTTATAAATTCGCTGTGTTGCTTGTGATAAAATAGCTGATAGTTGGTAAGAACCCTAGATGATAAAATTTACCCTGAAGGAAAC
The DNA here is from genome assembly GCF_023638135.1 of Falco biarmicus. Lineage (NCBI taxonomy): Eukaryota > Metazoa > Chordata > Aves > Falconiformes > Falconidae > Falco > Falco biarmicus. The sequence goes on along the minus strand of NC_079291.1, from coordinate 3,518,070 downwards.
AGGTTTTTGTTTTTAAAAAGAGAATTTTCCAAGCCTTCTGCATTATACAACAAATTGCTCTTTTTTTCTACCTAATTTATTTTTTCTATGTGAAATGTGTTTGAACAAGTGAGAGAGTGCAGCTGTCAGAAGATTAACCAGCTGAAAACTATTGTCAGCATTAATTTTGCTCTAATAAATGACTCTCTGAAGCTATTTAGCAGTCTGTAATCTAGATACAAGGCTATTGACCTATGATGGATAGTACTGGATTTTGTTTGTAAGCTTTGACTTAAATTGTCTACTTAATTTGCTGCAGGTCAGATCACAGGATTAGTGGTAAAGGCTATTATGTGGTTTGAATAAAAATAGCTAGAGGAATGGAATGAAAATCATTGTGTTTATTAATGTAGCAATCTTTGTGGTCATGTACATAGTAAGCTGGTAGCCAACATGATGACAATGACCTGTTTGTGTTAGCTCTAAATCTGGGCTTTGCCCTTAGCACAGTTCTTGTGAGTTGCCCAAGGAGGAGTTGTTCTAGTGAGATTTAAGGATTGGCTGCAAATAGGGTGTCTCTCAACCTGAGCGGGAAGATCTTTACCAGTCGATATTTCAGTACCTCAACAGTTGTATGTACAGACTGATTTTTTTTGAAGTCGTGGACCTGACTGAGTTCTTCTGGATGCTCCAGTTACTGCACTCACCAGTACAAGAAAGATACAGATTTACTGGAGTGAGTCCAGCTAAGGACCATGAAGATGATGAAGGGACTGAAGCATCTTTCATATGAGGAGAAACTGAGAGTGCGGAGACTATTTAGCCAGAAGAGAAGGCTTAGGGGGAATCTTACCAACATGTATAAAAACCTGATGGGATAGAAGGAAGAAGAGGGAGCTAGAACCTTCTCAGTAATGCCCAGTGACGGGACAAGAGGCAATGGGCACAAATTAAAACACATGAAAGACTATCTGACACACAAGAAAACACTTTTTTACTGTTAGGATAGTAAAACACTGGAAGAGGTTGCTTAGAGAGGCTGTGGAGTCTCCATCCTTGGAGACATTCTAAAGCCGACTGAACATGGTCCTGGGCAACCTGCCTCAGCTCGAGCAGCAGGGTTGAACTTCCTGATCTTGAGAGGTCCCTTGCAACCCCAGCAATCCAGTGATTCTGTGATTCTAGGTGGTAATGTAGGTTGAGCAGCTACTTCTTCAGTGGAAGCCGCTTTTCTCTGTTGCCTATTTTCACATGATTGGTAGGTATTTACTATTTTTGAGAGCTTGATCTATCAAATTTGTCTGAAATTCTTCAGTGACTTCAAAAGGAGATACATGTTGGAAGGCAGAATGGGGGAAATAAATGCTTGACAGATACAGAAAGGGGCATTGGTAGACATAGTCACACAGAGCAGTTGCACAGAGACAGTACATCAATTGAAATTTTAATGGGAAAGCTATCAAAAACTCTTCAAATTCTTCAGCGTGAGGAGCTGCAGTGTAACTGCCCTTGATGTCGAAAAGGAAGTCCAGTACTGACTGCTTCACTCTTTAGCTGTGGTGCAGCACTTACAGGGCCTTAAGGCTTTAAGCTGAGAGAAGCTCTGATGAGCTTGGTATGGTTGCTCACCTTAGCAGGACTTTTTGTGCAAAAACTTGGTTGCCATGGTGGCTTAGTTGTGGCCTTATTGTTTTTTCTATTGTTTTTATTGCATAATTTCATTTATTACTGGGGCACAATGAAAACAGAAATGTCCTGTTTAAGTAGGATATATTTCTAACAGAATAACTTTTTTGCTATTTGAGGTTAGATTGTATTTTTTGTTTCTTTGCTTATTTTTTAAAAAAGCTCTGTCTTCAACTGATAAGCTTTTTAAGAGTGCATTTTCACTTGTCACTACACAACAACTAGCTCACTGAAGGCAGTTCCAGTTACACTCTGGAAACTATTTCAATAGAAACATTTATTAATATTTATTAATGTTTATTATGGTAGCTAGTTGGCAACAAAGAACTGTGAACCATAGCTGGAGAGCAGCCTGATTTACTGTAGAAATGAAATCCAAATGGTCTGCCATGTGGAGGAAGCACAAACTGTTTCACTGGGACATTCTATTTGTAAGAACACTGTACCTAGTTGAGCACATTTAATTTGAAAGTAGGTTGTTATCTACAGATGTACATGCTAACAGACCAAGTTTGATGCATAGAACAGAAAATATACAGGGGCTATGCTTCTTGCTGGAGTGAAAAATAGTGAGGAAGCTGTGTTCATCAGTTTGGGCCAAATTTTCCTAGCAGTTCGATCCATTAAATGTTGGGGATGGGGAGATGGAGGATGTACGAGTAATTCTTACTAGAATTGGGCTTCTTTTGAGGAATAGCGTATTTCATGGAAAAAATTGCTGGGTTTGTGCTTAGGAAATATATAATCAAAGAACTATGTTGTGTGCTTACTGACCTATGATAAAGACAGGACAGGTTTATAGGAATAAAACTGGGCATAGTGTGTTTGTGTGTGTGAATCATTTTTATATTGTTTTTTTACATAGTTCTTTATGTCATTGTATATGTGTTAAGTTTTTATGTTGGAAACTCAACGTTTCTCAAATTAAGTAGAATTTTGCTTCAGATTAGAAATGTAATAAACTGCAGGGATTCAGAAGTAATGGTTTTATATGTCTGTGTCTTTCAGATGTTCAATTACATGAAAATCAGAAAGCATTGATAAAAATTAGCCTAGGTTTGGAAAAGCTGGTAGAAGCAGACTTAACTTTGAGCAGTAGTTTGACAATAGTTGTATGCAGAGTAGTTATAAAAAATAGATATTTTTTTTAGTAGTTCAGATACAGTGAATTTTGTTGGGTGCAAAGTTGCAGGGAAGGGTTGATTGTTTCTTTGTATGAAACTATAGTGATACTGCCAGTTGTCTGTAAATCTTGTGAATTGTTTATCCACCAGTATGCCTGAAAGATAAGGTGGCTTTATCTTCATCAAATGTTTGAGAATTAAGATCTCTGATCCTGCAAGTAATGGGACTGTAGGCTTGCTTTTACTTAGGCTTTGGGAGATTTATTGTAAGTGAAGTGTTAAGCACATGAATTTTACATCATCAGACCCTTACTGGTAGAATAAACTACCACAGTTTTTTTAAATAGTGATATTAAATTCAATGTTGTCCTGATTCAGGTGTTGGAGCTGCTCGAGCTGGAAACCTTACTTTCATGGTTGGTGGAGTAGAACAAGAATTTGATGCTGCCAAAGAGTTACTGACATGCATGGGTTCTAATGTGGTCTACTGTGGAGAGGTTGGAACTGGACAGGTAATGCTTCCTGAGGGGTTACTAGTCATCTCAGTCTTTTATTTTTGTTGCTTTGGTTTTCTTTAATGATACCTACTCTTTTATTCCAGTACTAAATGCATGATAATGTATCTTCATACTCCTTTGCTTGTTCACTTGTCTTCAACCATGTGTTTGTAAAATAACTTGTATAGCTTACCACAAAAACCATCTGATGTGGTGCTTTTCTCCACATTGGCTTGTTGAGATTATACTCCTTAGAGGACAAAGATTTTGATTTTGTTTCTTCTAAATTTAGATTTAATGAATGTTCTGAAGGACAAAGAGCCTTTACATGCCACGTATGCTAACCAAGCTACTAGACTAAGAAAAAAATATTTCCTAATCTCTGAAGGAGCCACAAGGCAGCTTTCATTGACTTCACCTATCATAGATTTGTGCTTTCTGGTGCTACCTTTAGAAGAGAGTTGTCGGGACACATTTAACCATAGTGTCCCAGACCTAGTTAAAGAAGATTCTGCCATGTTAGGACTGTGAAAATGCAGAAAGTAATTGATGGTTTAACTTATTTTCAGGCTGCAAAGATCTGCAACAACATGCTCTTGGCCATCAGTATGATTGGAACTGCTGAGGCTATGAATCTTGGAATCAGGTTTGTTTGACTTTTGTATTGGATGCAAGCATTTTTTCTGTGTTAACAGTTTTTGTGGATTATGGCTGACTTTTGCTGAGACAAGGATGATTAGATGACATAGATAAACGCTTTCCAGAAATTCTTTTATAAAGCCATTAACATGCTAAAGGGATTATTTAAGTAAAGTAGGGCTCTTCAGAACAGGAATATTCTCCTGTATTGGCTGTATACTCGTCGCATTCTGCATCTGAAGTTAAGAGTTTATTTGTTCTGTTGTAGTGCAATGTACAGTGTCTGTCTTGCATTATAAACATGCAAAGGTAATATAGAGGTAACTTTGTGTTTGCATTCTAAGCTAATGTACAGTATATTAAGAGTATTATACTCCCATATGGCTCTTCTTGGCTTTTACTTTGCCAAATTAGTCCAAAATGCATTGTAAATTAAAACCTCTAGTACAGTATGTATATTAAATGAAGACCAAAGCATAAAAAAGTATCTACCTTTCTGTTTGACATTATCACTGCAATTTGTCATAATCAAAGCTCCTACTTTGTCAAAAAGCTGGAGTATGCTCCACTACACTCTTGCCAATGCTAAGACTAGCATTTCTTTTCTAGCAGTTGGTACGTCTGACTTGTAAGTGGCAGCATATTCAAACAAAATTATTTTTCCTTTCCAATTGTAACCTATTTATTTTGCTGTGGCCTTTGAGATTTTGTTTTGTTTTCTAATAGAGTACATGCAAGTACCAGTTCAAATCACAGTATTCGATCCTTTCATAAACTTTTTTAGCCAGATCTAAATAATTTGCAAATTTATAGACAGGGAAGTCCTATGTTGGAAGACATTATCTTGCAATTGAGTATGTTTTAAGGCTCTTCATGAATTATTTATCTGCACAGTTGCATCCTTAAAATTGGCCTGCTAAAACTACAGATATTGTAGATACTTATCAACTGGCTTTAGACCGTGTGTTCATGTGGATTTGATGCACTCTAAAACCAGCAAGAGGGCATCAAATGCTTAAATAAATAAATAAATAAGCCTACATATGTGCACATACACGAGGCAATGTAATGGATTCACATTTCCTCTTAATTACCATATCAAGATGCAGTTGTTTTATTGAATTGCCCTTGTCTCAGATGTTAGACTATCTTGACCTATTAAGTTGTCATGTTGTAATTGAGATAAAAGAGGAATTTGCTTTGCATCAGTGCTAATTGGTTTATCAATATCCTGTACCATTTACATTTTCAAATTGAGAGTCTGTAAGATACTGAAGCATGTCTGCATCAAGCCATAATAAAACAGTAGCATTGTTTACAACTATTGTAATTCAGTGTAGTGCAGAGCTTTCATCAGGTTCTGTTTTAAGTCATGGTTCACTTAATAAAGCATATGTAACTGATTTTTCATTATGTTTTTATCTACTTCTATAGGAATTATATAAAATAAAATCAAGAGATTTGGAAGACAGATATTCTGGGTGTATAAGCACTGTGCAGGATGGGTTGGTGTCTGCAGTCATTGTAGCTTGAAGGGGTTGAGAATTTTCATTTTTCATTTTGCCCTTTTCCAGTTTAAATTTTGGCTGAATTTGTATTCAGCGTTTGTAAGCAAAAATCCAGTGTGAAGGTGGCGATATACAAATCTCCCTACCCTACAATCATGGTAATTAAGAAGGAAGTGTACTTACTGCAGAAGAAACCTGCTGATTGTAACCCAAATTATACAAAGAGCAAAATCTCATTTAGTCCGAAACAGCATGAGTTTTAAGACAGAGGCAGTCATTTAAAGCCTTATGAAGTCATTTGGAACCCTTGCACTGATTTTAATGTGTTGTGATTTAAATCCTGGAGAAGATCACTTCTGCTTGTAACTAGAATAAGAGCTTTTCTACTTTTGGTGTGTACAAATTTGTAATATACAAGTTAACAATTGCAATTCTAATTATTAGAAATGTTGCTATATTAATAAAACTAACAGATTTTTTTCCAAGTCTAAAATTCAAAAGAATTGTGTGGCTGCATAGTCTGGAGAGAGTAGGAAGTTGAACGTGATTTATTAGATTGATGCGTAACTGGTGAAGGAATTCTGACTCTGATCTAACGATGGTAAAAGACACTGGAAATCTAAAAAATTCATAATAGGAATTGTGGAGCTTAGACATGTTCTTAACTTTTAGATAGAATATAAAATATCTTCATGTCATGCATTGTGTATATCTTCTACATCATTTAAATCTTGAGTTTTAGGGACTTTGGATAATTAGTTATTCAAAATATTGCTAACTGAACTAAATGTAACTAGAAAGTCGTATTACAGCACCTTCCAGAAACAAATATATAGTCTGAGCTTAAGTCTTCAAAACAGTGTGATATTAGTTCTATTAATAAACCACCTCTTCTCTAATGTTTTCGTAAACCATGAAGCCTAAATTTTCATTTTCTGAAGCAGAGGGTTACTGTTTTATTCATTTCACATTTTTAAATTACATCTGCTATTGTTTTATTTATTTGATATTTAAAATTATAGAATTGTTCCAAAATTCAACATAAGTAGCAAATAGAATGTGGTGAGGAGGAAGGAAAATTGACATTAATGAGCAAAAATTCCACAATAAACTTACAGAAAAATAAGCAATATTGCTATGTAATTGCTGCATTTATATTCCACTTGCTTTTCTACTTTACTCTGTCATCATCTTTATTTACTAAACATCTTCATTTACTAATGAAGGTGTTCATTTGCACTGGAAGTGATTTGATTTAGATTCCATAACTAATTTAAAAAAAAAAAAATCCACCCTGAGTTCTGACCACTGAAAGGCTTGTTTTGTTTTTTCCATTAATTTCCTGATGCTTTATGAATGTCGCTACTATGAATGTCTAAAAGTTAGAAGGTGTGGCAGACATTCTGGAAATGAATTCACATTGTCATTTGTATTTTCTTTTTTTCTAGCATGGTAGTGCAACTTGTCAGTAGAAAAATCTTGAGTAGTTTTTACTATATGGTTTTATGGATAATGTGCATATTGGAAAATACTGTACTGACGTACTGTTTCAAACCAACACACAGAGTACATGTAAACTTCACAAATAAGAAATAAAAACGTTAAGTGATATAGTTCACAGCCAGAGACTATTTTTCTTTTTGCTGATCATCTCAGTGTCAGTAACTGAGTTCCAGTGAAACAATGTCTAATACTAGCAAAATAAAGCTCGGAAATTAAAATACTGCTGATACCTGGCTTGTGTTTAGATCAGATGGAAGTTACTGCCTGTCAGGCAGCTTGCGGTCCCTTCAGAAACTGCCTGCACAGAGTCAGGGGAGGGCTTATGTGGTGACACAAGACAGGGCAAGATTGCTTAATATGGTTGGGATATAAGGGACAAGGAGAGCAATAAGGGCTCTGTGGCAATAACCTCCCTGCAAAATGACATTTCTACTTCCAACAGAAGAGGAAGTTGTCTCTATGATGAGGGACTGCAGTGGCACCCGGATTTATATCAAAAGCTGCAAATACAGCTTTTTCCTAAGCAATTTTACTGTATATGGATTTGTGCCCGCTTGCTTTCATAAAATGAAAACCAATAAAAGAACTTTGCTCTCTGATGCTGACTCTAAATGTAGTTTCAGTCTTTAGATCTGGTTTCTGTGTGTACCGCTGGGCTGTAGATGGAAGACATGAGCAGAAATGGGAGTCAACAGCGTAGAAAGGAGCATATGCTGCAGGCTGAGGGATGATTAGCCCTGGGCACATCCCCATGGCAAATTTTAGAGAGTGCCTTGAAAAAAAGAATTCCTCTGGGAGCACTGTGGCTCTGGCATTTTTAGCTGTTGTAGAAGGGTCCTAAGGTTCTGCTTGAATATTTGCAATGTCGTGTGATATTTATCTGAAGCACCTTGAGATGAGAAACTCTCTCAACAGCTCAGCTACTTCTGTTGTTACACCTTAAAATGAGACCAGGATGTATCATTTTTGTGAGGTACCATTTCAATTTTTCTGTCTGTTCCAGACTGAACTCTTGGAGGAGGGTATGAAAATTTCAGTATGTGGTTTTATCAAAGCTCAGCAAAACTTGAGTTTTTAGCAGTGGCTGGAAGGGTTCCTGCTTTAACCTTTTTTTGGTATGTGTGTCCATTGCTGAGTTTCTGCCGTTCAGCTCATTAGGAATGTTATTGAAGAAGCATTGATTTGAGGAAAGCAATTGTTTTTGCTCTATTATAAGTACAGTTAATACATGGGCTTCTTTTCTGCTTATAAGGGAGAAGAACATTTTGGTAATTGTAAATTCACACGCGCATGCACAAGCTCTTACCATGTCCAATGGCAAGTTGTTATGGGGACTGGCAGACTGTCATCATTTTGATAGCTTGAGCAGTATATCTCTTGAACAGCAATGGAGCTCTTATGCAGAGAGTATCGTATGTTCCCAGCCAATTTACAGGGAAACAGCAATAACATTTTATCATGGTTGAGAGCCCAGTAGCTGCTTCCTATTAAACTTGCCCTTTCAGATACCTGTCTTGGATTAATTTGTTGATTTCAAATGGAAACTCAGTCTTCTCCACTGAAGCATGACTTTCTAGGATAGACTCTCACTGAATGACAATTACTGTATATTCTAGCTGGTTTCAGACCATTACAAGCTTTGGGCACAGTGGAAGACAGAGGATGACTTCAGTAACTGATTTTAATATATGTCTAATTTAACTGTCAGTTATATATGCACCAGTGGATGAATCCTCAGAAAGATGAAATGCAAAGCACTTCTAACTTGCTCTTATTAATGATACACTTGCTGCAAAGGAGAAAAAAAAAAAACCAGGTTCAGGTCTCCTGAAGAGAATCTGCATGGTGTTTAAGAGCAATGAATTTTGAAGAAGCAGGGATTTAAACTGACACTATCTTCCTTTCTCTTTTCCTAGAGCAAGAGTAGCCAGATCTAGTGCAGACAATATTTTACACGTCTGTATAATACACACATATCTTTTAAAGTAAGAGGTAGTTGGAACACTGTGAGAAGAGCATTCTTTGGGAGGGTTATATGCATTTTGAAATAATAAGCTCTCTGTCTTGTAGTATACTCATAGCTGTAATTACAGGCCTCTGCATGCACCTAGATATGACACAAGCAGGCACTAAATTGTTAAAAATACTGATCTGGATGTAACGACAATAAGGAAAAAAACAAGCCAAGAGATTTGTTTTGGCCAAAAATAAGCAACCTCTGTGTATCTGAAAGCTCAGGCATTGTCTGCTCCCAGTACGGGATTTTTGGATGACAACAATTAAAGCAGATATTCAGAGTGGCTCTTGATGAAGACTTTGATGCACTATGCAAAGTAGAAGTACCATTCAAATACTCTGAAAACATATTGCTGCTGGAAAAAACATTTTTTAAAGAAATGGCATTTGAAAGCATTCATTTGAGTCAGAAGGTTGGGAAAAAAATGGGGAGGGGAATAAAGCTTGATCCCATTCAGGCCAGCAGGAGACTTCCCATTGAATTCCAGAGGCTGCTGCAAGCAATTCATAAAAAAGAGTGCACAGCGGTAATGCTAAAAAGCTCCCTTTGCAGTACAGAAAGTGATCCTGCTTTGCATTAGGAGGGCAGAATTGCAGAAGACACGTGCTGTTACAGGAACAGGAGCCATGCTGTAGGGCCCACTGTCTTACATGTAGTTTTACAAATCCAAAATGTCTACTGGAATAAATAGACATAAATTTTAGCAACTCTTCCATTGGTAATGAACTTTTCCCACCTACAAATTAAAATGTTGAGTGCTACAGCATTGGAAGTGGTACTAGGATCGCCATGGCTATGGAGATTGGCAAAGAATCTGTGGTGTAACAGCTAATGGAAAGAGTGTTGACTTCTACAAAAATCCTTTATAGAAGGTTGTGATATATTCCTTTTACAATGTCCTTTTCTCATCTTGGGTTGTTACTGGAGATAATTCCATTGCTTTTCTTTTTGTCACGAGTATAACTGAACATTTGTACAACTGCTGCTGCTTGTCGTTGGTATAAATGCGATTGATATAAAATTACACTTGCAACTTAGTATCAGCATAAATATGAATTCATAAGAGGGTTAATTTCCTATAATATTGAAGAACTTTCAGGGTCTACACTGAGCAGCAGTTTATGCCATCAGCTCCGTGATAGAACAAACGGTGTTTCTACTTGGACAAGCTTTGTTGTATCAGAATCAGTAACCTTATCAACAGTTGACCCAGAACTAGAATATGTTTGCGAATAGATAACATATCTCACAGTGAGAGGCAGGCTTGCCCCACAAGCAGGAGGATATAATGAAGATTTAATAATAGCAAAGCAAAGAATGTACAGGTGTATACAATAGTAATATTTTTGGGTAAGTGTAGCATTTTTGTTCACATTATTAGAGCAGGATCATTTGCATTGTCTTGTTTACATCAAAAATGCACTAGCATTGCTGTATAAAGACATCACACAAGTACTTTCACACTGCCATACTTGCTTGTGAATTTTTTGATTTGTTCAGCTTTAGAGAATACAATTTTGATATGAAGAACAAGTATGTGACATAGTAGGTAGCAGAACAGAGAATGCCTTTTAGTAATTGAAATACAAGGGAACTGCTGTTCTCAGAGGACCTTTATTTTGCTTGCACTTTCAGAATTGCTAGGTGAAGGGGATTTGCTTAGTGCAAAAGGAAAAAAGCTCTGAAAGCCTAGTGCTTAAATGGTGGATTGATGCTCTTTGATTTAAGATACCGCATCCCTACCCCCAATATCAATACTCTGTCATTTTTCATGACTTACATATAATAAAGGGAGAGAATTACGGTAGGGTCCTAAGATATAAAACAAGTCACCCGTGTCTTGTGCATTTTGACATTAACACTTCTCTTCCTTGACCTTTGACAGATTAGGCCTTGACCCAAAGCTGCTGGCCAAAATCCTGAATATGAGCTCAGGTCGCTGTTGGTCAAGTGACACATACAACCCTGTTCCTGGAGTGATGGAAGGAGTACCATCTGCTAATAATTATCAAGGTGGCTTTGGAACAACGCTTATGGCTAAGGTACATAACACTTGCATGTAAAGTATGTACAGTTGCTTCTTTCTGGGCTTCTAGCAAATTCTCTTCTCAGTGAAAAATTACGTTTACAGGGAAATATGTGTGCATGAACAGAGGGGAACCCGATCTCTTACTGTAGCCTTGAATTACTGAGCTGTGTGGGGAGATTTTCCATAGCCGCCAGCCTCTTTCCAGCCACTATTACTGCTGAGCCACTCAGTGAGATTATAGGCACTGTCTTTTGGAGTTCTGTCTTAATCCAGGAGTCCTTATGGACTTCTGTGTATGGCAAGCATTCAGCAAGCCATTTAGGTACCTCTTGCATAACTGCTCTAAAATTTAGGAGCCTAAACTCAAGCGATTTGGGGAAATCCAGGTGACCTAATTAGGTGCAAATAGTGGCATAAACATCTAAGATTTTGGGCCCAATCTCTTCCAGACGTGCCCTCTAGCATCCCCTTCTTTGCTACACCAGCTGCTTATGTGCTTGTCTTTCTGCCTAAGGCCATTTGGAATGCGGAAAGCAGACAAGTTACAACCCACACCATTGCAGAGTTATTTTCTGCAGGTATCTGCACCTGTGAGCTCTCCTGTATCGTCTTTGTTGGTAGCAGAAGTAGTGCTTCTTATGAGTAATAACCTAGTAATCTAAATTACTTGTCCATGATGTAGGAGATCTGGGGTTTAGGTCCTTCTCAGCACTCAGAAGTTGTAACCTACAGCTATCCCATCCCAGGAGAGTGCACTTACTGCCATGCTCTTGGCTGTTCTAGGAAAAGCATTGTCCTGAGTCACCCTGTTGTCATGAAAGCAAAACTCTTAGAGGCCAGAGGAAAGTAGGCAAGGAGGTCAGGGCTCTGCATCCCACTGGTGAGGACACAGTTAGAAGAAGGAGCTGTAGAACTGTGACTCTTGAACTACTTTTGCATTTAGCACAATGCTTGCCTAAGGTAAATTATAAAACCAGCCCTGAAAGAGATCCTTCATCGAAGCATGTAAATGCAGGAAATAATTTCGCACTGAGTATTAGTTTCATAGGGATACTGTCCTGAGGGAGGCACCTGAGTTCATATAGGACAGATTTTAGGCATACCAGTTTATGAGCACTCCCAACTCCATCTGGCCATTTTCAGCTCTTCCATGTACAATGGAAATTAAGCAGTTAAAACTAAAACAACGTTCTCAGAGCTGGTGATCAAACTCACGCAAATCTCCACAGTGCTGGAGTTCCTGTATGTAATACCTGCCTACTGATACTGTTCCTGTCATTTTGCAGTTGACTTATGTCAATTGGTGCATTTGCATATTCAGTGGAATTAGCCAAATTCTGTCCAGAGTGGGCCAGAGTATTTTTGCATGTGGTAACACCAAAAGATTTTGCTAATGCTGCGTGTCTCAAAAGCCCTCAGTGGTCAGCCTACAACATTTTACATTTATAGACCAACAACCAGGAGCTTTCATTTCTTTGAGGATGTGTTTAAACATGCTGGGAAAGCAGCAGGTTTTACGTCATGTATGCAGCATTGAACACAGGGGACAATAAAGTGTTATTTAGATAACTGATTTATAAGATGTGTTAGGTTATTGTTTGGAGTTTGCTGGGCTATTGAGTAGCGGTAAGCAACCTGATCTTGGCCCTGCCTTAAAGCTCCTGCCGTTTCCAGAATCTGTTCTGCCTGTTGTGCCCTGTGTAACACTGCAATCTCTGTTCTCATGATTCATAACTCTTACTCTTACCCAGAATAACCTCATAGTATAAATGAGATGCGGGCACATATTTCCTTCCCTCCGTTTTAAAATTTCTTTGTAAAGAGTTTTTTCTTTTGGTCTGCTTTTAAGAGGGATCTTCATCTCCTCTGGAAGCAGCCTTGAAAGATCTTCCTTTCATTAGAGGAATAGCAGCCTGGCTTGTGCCTGTTGAAACTGCCATCTTCTGGTTATAAAGCATCAGTGATAACTAAGAGGAGAGGTCCTCAGAGAGGTTTGTAATTGCTGTTCGCCTCTTCTGATTATGCCTTCCAGCCGGTCCTGAAGAGTGCCTTCTTTAGGCTGGAATCCTCAGTAAGAAGGAAAAGCACTGCATTTCTCTCATGCCTCTTGCACAATGCTATGTTATTCTATATAGACAGAAGATTACCTGAATGAGTAAGTAGCCAAGACAGCTGATCACGTTCAGGGTATTATTTGTTGCAGTGGTGACCTCTTTTAAGACACTGCTCCTTAGTTTGTGGAAAGACTTGCTACTGTCCATTTCATTTGGTATGTGACATACCATGCAGTTTGTGAATTGTTTGAGACGGGGACTTTTTTTCCTAGGAAATACAGAGCATGCTTTTGCCACTTAAAAAAGAAAAGCTATATGCAAAGGAGAAAGAGGTAGGAACAACCTGGAGGTTGAGAAGAAAATACTCCACCATGAAAATATCTAAGAGTGACTCACAGTCACTAAACACAGTTACCGAACTTCAAGTTACTGCTCACTTATCAGATATGGTAGAAGTCAAAGGCTTTCTTAAAAATATTTTTTCAGCAGTGGATCTGTCAAACAAAGCCAGGTGTTCCTTATTTTAAGTGTCTGGGACAGAAAAGTTTGTCAGACACCTCTGAAAATCTCTTCAGTCTTGAAATCTGATATCGAAACATAGACTTTAGTCAGCTTCATGAGAAATCTGCTCTAAAGATTTTGCATTTAAAAGATCTAGTTTACTTCCCCTCGCCATCTTTGTGTTCGAGGCATTGCAGGCCAGAAGTTCTATCTTTCACTCACAACACAGTGGCTAATTAAATGTCATCTTTGAATCCCGAGAAGAGCTCAATTTGTATCATAATATTCTCGAGTCATGTTGAGACAGCCTTTGAGCTTTATTCCAAATGGCAGTTTCATTTATGTCCTATGCAAAATAAATGTGAGGAAACATATTTTCAAAGTGAGCATTGGAAGCATATTCTGAAAAAGAATCTGTTTCCCTATTCCAAGCTGAGAAAAAGTGGTCAGAATACTCAGTACAGTGATACATCTGGAAGGTGTTGTCAGTTCCAAAGAGTATGAAAGGAGCCATAAACTATGCTCTGATTTTCACTTTTCCAAAAAGGTCAGCAAAGGGCAGATTTCTTTCAGAGCTGTTTTGTACTATTTTCACTTTAGGAATCTCCAACCTCAAGAGAAAAGATGCAAAATACTTTACAACTTGAAGTTAAAGATAAACTTTACTTACTTTTCGTATTATTTTTGTTTCCTTCAAAGCTCTAATTTGTAGAATGGTATTTAAATAACCAAAACAACCTTCCTGCACTTCAGAGTCAGGAGTCCTTGTCCATTTAATTATTGAGATATTTTCTGATGTTTCAACCATCTTGGAGTCAGAGTTTCATTACTAAAGTGGTGTGCTTTATGAAATTGTATTTGTGCTAGCAGTCTGTTCAGAATTTTCAGGGATTGCTTCTGTGAATGCCCCTTCAGAGAGAAATAAATCATCATCACCTCTACCAAAACCAAGCACCTTCACTAGTTTGGAGTTTAATAAAATAGATAATATGGCAACAGATTTCACAAAGAGGATTTAGAAGAGGCTAGGAATACATTATGGAATATCTTCTTGCATGTGAGGCTAAGATAACTTTCTAGATTTGTCAGGTCATCAGTCTTTCAACAGAATTGCTAGACAAGAAGGAATGATCTGCCCTGATGCAGGTGAAGAATATTTTGGATCGTGTGACATCTGATACGTATGTTTTTCCCATTTTGCTAGATCTTGAAGTCATTTGAGGGTAATAGGAAGAGTAACTATAATTCTGATTTGTATCAGAATGACCTTTATAGAGCCGATTTACAGATCAAAGTGACATTTAGGGAGTAGAGTAAGATCTTGAATTTCCTTGTGCTAATTCAAATCCAGACACACAAAGTAAAGACCTGTCTTGTAAGTCATCCCTGAGAAGCCAAAGGTGCTCTCAGCAGTACTACAGTCTCTCAGTTCTTCTGTATCAAAGATTTTTATTTTTTTTTTAAATAAAACCACAGCAAATTTAATAAACCACCATAGTCTTGGATGGACAGAAAATCCAGGCACTTTCTAGTAACACCTGAGAGGTTCTTTTGCAACTTTCTTGAAATGTAGACCACAACATTTATTTCATTAGCAAGACCTTATAAAGGCAACCTTGAGTGCAGGCATTACTTTCATACTTAGACAAGAGCTTTGTTTATACATCCAGGCCCTTGTTAGCTTTTCCTTCTTTGGCTGGTTTCATGTCTGATTCAGCTTAGAATTCAAGACATCCTCCAGCCTAGCTTGCCATTTCTGTTCAGCACGCACGCAGCTGACTATTTGTAGCTAACTATGGTTATCACCTGGTACTTGCCTTTGAGTTTCGTCCTATTTATTTCAGATTATAGCTGTATTTGACCAAGGACTCTTGCAGGACAGATTACAAATTCATCCTGTTTGCAACCTCCTCTCCTTTTTTTGCCCCAAATTTAGTGTTTAAAAATGCAGTAGAATTATTCTCTGTATCCCTTTATCTTCAGTCATTAGAGAAAACTTTGAGTTGTAGCAGACCCAGGACAGTCCCTAAGGAACCTTTAAATACATCTTTCCAGTTAGGCTGCAAACCATTCATATTCACAAATTTTGATATTAACTGGTCACGTTACAGTAAATGTATGCATGCTGATTGGCTTCAATTTTGTTGTTATTCAAATTCCTCCTGCTTGATTTTTAACCTGTTTTTAGAAAGAAAGAAGTCCTTTTGCCCGAACAAGAAAATGATGCCATCAGAACCTATGTGAAATGCTTAAGTGAATAGCCAGGGCAATTTTATATTTGGAAATGACATAACAAAGTGGGGAAAAAGTCTGAGTCTTGCTACCAGGTTATATAGCGATCTAGAATCTTACAGTTCTTCTTGTCCTGAAGGCAGTTGCCTGCCTTTCAAAGTTTGGTGGTTTTGTGTTGAATAACATTGAGTTACTGTTCTAAAAATGAAAAACTAAACAAGACTCCCTTCTCCTAAGACTGAAATTTTGAGGCTGAAATATTGTGTTTGTTGTTAGTAGAGTTATCTTCACAATGGAAGCCAAATAACCTATAATATGTACATGGGTATTTATATCCTTATTGTTTCTCCCCTGACTTTTTCTTTCCTTCCTTTCTTCCTGTCTGCCCTCTTCCTCCCTCTTCTCCCTCCCCACAGGATCTTGGCTTGGCCCAGATTTCTGCCACCAACACAAAGACACCAGTTCCTTTGGGATCCCAGGCACATCAGATCTACAGAATGATGTGTGCAAAAGGCTATGCCCTGAAAGACTTCTCAGCTGTGTTCCAGTTTTTACGTGAGGAGGAAACCTTGTGAGCTGTCCTTTGGAAATGGGCACAATAACAAACCACATTTTTTTTATCCTTATAGTTCATTTGAGAAGTATGTGGGTTTAATCAAGTACTGTGCATCCTGATCCCATACAGACTAATCTTTGGTTGTCTAGATCACAAAGAACTCCAGGGTTTTTTCATAGTTCTTGAAAAAGCAAGCCAGAGGAAGGAAGGGATTGTTTGGCAATTAGCCACACAGTGATTTATTTTAAGAGCCATCAAAGTTTTTTTTTTTGACTAGATGCAATAAATAAATATTTTTTTTATGAAACACTTAACTGTTTGCATATAAAGTAACTTACATTATGGCTACAAACTTAGGTGAATCTTCAATAGTAAGACAATGTTGTATAGTGATTTTATGATATATATCAATCTATTAAAATGAAAAAAGAATACTTTATGGAAAAAGGGAAAATTTATTCAATGAAGAAACACAGCTTGAAATTAATTATTTTTTTCCTTTGACCTACTAGCCTTGAATTGGTTCAGTAGTGAATTTTTCCTGGGATTCAGGTTGCAGATTAAGTTTATAGGCAGGCATTTCTACGTGGAGAGCTGTTACAGCATGTTTACCTGATAGACTTAGTTAAAATAACATAGAATGTGTGTCCCTCTTATAAAGCTCCATTATTGTATTTTGCTAACTCAATTTTGTATTTTCTTGTATTCTGTCACACATTTTCAAAACTCAAGAACAGCACTTACCAGAAGTTCTAACAAACTGTACATTTGTTTTAGGCAATTACTAAAGTATTTTAAATCTAAACAAACCCCATTATTTTGAAAAGAAATAAAAATCTATGCTGGTAAATATTTGCTGTATGATTACTGCTTTTTGTTTTGGTGCAAACACATTTAACACACACATTTAACACACACATTTAACCTAAAGCTTATACTAATTTGTCTTATATTTTAATGTGCTTGGTTTTCTACAGGTTGTCTTGCAAAACCAAGCTTGTCAAGAGCTCTCTGAAATGCAGATGGTAATATATTTACATATGTATTACTGTAACCATTGACCATCTCCTTGGTCTGCAGAAGTACAGGTACACACTTGGCTTTATGAATATAAATACTCATGTTGATTTCGCTAGAACTACTCACATTCAGACTTAATTGCAGGCTCTAGGCTTCATGGTCAATTACGCGTTTACATTCCTATTTTGGTTGTATGATGGATCCTGTTATATATGCACATTTGAGTAACAAAATCATGTGCTTGAATTAGCTGAAGTCTGTGAATAACCTTCTGAGAACCTGGACAATATATTTTAAGACATTAGTAACATCATACAAAAGTCATTAAACAGTACTGGTTGATCTGTTCTTTCAGTTTTCTTTGAAAACTGTTTGACATTCTAGGTAATTCAGGGGTTTGGGGCTCATGAATGTTATACATGAATATAGGACTGCTGGAAACAATCTAACTTTTAAAAAATTGTTTTGTCTCTCCTTTGATAAAACTACTGTTTCTACAAGATTGCATTCATTCAGAAATCAGATACAAAACTACCTACAGTAAAATCTATTAGAATTGCAAAATCAACCCCTGAAGTGCTGGAAGACACAGAAACATGGAACCATAGTTGCAGATGCATGGTTCAAGCTTTAATAACAAGATCACATGCTACAACATCTTTTCCTATGGAATTCCTGCTCTAGGTGAACCTGCTTTGGCAGGGGGTTGGACCAGGTGATCTCCAGAGGTGCCTTCCAACCCTGACCAACCTGTGATTCTGTGATTCCTGCCACACAGACACAGGATGGATCTAGTCTCATAATGAATTTGGGGTCAAGTAGTGAAGGATGTTTTTGCCAGTAGGATCCGTGTTCATTTGGAAGTTTTACAACGAATGAGGTAAGGAGTTGTAGGAGAGTCCTGGTTAAGTTTGTCTCCTGTATACTTGACTTGGAGACCTGGCTGGCATCAGCAGGACTGCTGAGAGACGCTTTCTTCTACTGTCCACCCCAGCCTGTAGCAGGGTTTTCTCTGAATGTGTTTGCTGGTAACCCTCGGTTTACTGGTAACTCTGGTTTACCTGTAACCTTGGGCTTGCAGGAAGCATAATCTTTTTTTTCTGAAGACATTATATGCACACATAAATGTTGGGACACATGAGGGAAGAGACTCTGCTCAGCAAGACACACTCTTTGAAGCTTGTAGCTTCTGAAATCATAAAGTCTCCCTTAAGCGTGTGGAAACTTCATTGTTATTTTTGTGTTTCTCACAAAGGCTTGTAGCTTAGGCTTCCTGGAGTTGATTTCTCCTCCCCCACAACCTCTGATCAAATTTTAAATTCCTACTTCAAAGCATGGGGTGCTCAAGTTGGAGGAAAGGCTGCCAGAATGCTGTTTTGGCAAACCAACACAATGCTCTGTGGTCTCCTTCTTGGAGGAGGATTTTGGCTGAAATTAAAAAAAAAAAAAAAAACTAAAAAAAAAAAACCCACACACAAACCAGCTTCAGGGCAGACATCCAGCATGTAAAGTTTTAAAACAACCAGTTAGTTTGGCAAAGTTAGGAACAACTTTTTAAACATGTCTTATTATGGAAAGTACCTTGAAATGTTTAATGATGTCCAATACCTGAAGCTAGTAACACAGTTTATATTAGAATACACTTTTTTTTTTCCTAATTCTGTAAGCAAATACTGTGTGACCGGATACATATGATGGTGGTAGTATTCATACTAGCTATGGCCATTCTGCACGTGCATATGTATTTAATGTATCTTTTACTTGCTGTATACTTCTGGTCTATGGAAATCAGGCAAGTACTAAAACTATTGTCACTGCCAGAAACAGGTGTTGAAAACTAATTTGTTGAGTTGAACAGAAAGATTGTAAAATTGGTTTAATTTCTACACTAATTACCTCCCAGTACATACACACAAATTAGGTGCAACAAATTAACTGCATATTTTGCGAATGTCCCAAAGGGAAACTTGAGGTAACCTCTTTTTAAATTAGTTAGAATGTTAAACTAGCCCTCCCATCATGCTTACTTTGGAAACTCACCTATATCAAATACATTTATTGACTAACAGGAAAACATTGACAACCAATAAAAGTAGTGATGGTTTTAAAAAAAAATCTTAAGCAGCCTTCTCTCATTTATGATTCAGTATAACCTGTCTTAAGCAACTATTTTTGGTGGTCGTTTAACAGAGGAGGCCTTCTATTAAAACTGCTGAGTACTATATTGCTTTAACTTTATTTATGGTTCTTACAAGCCTCAGGAGGAAGAGGAGGTATTCTGACCAAGTACAAGTACTATACGTGGTATTCTGGCTCTGCTTTAATCAATGGGAATTCTGCCATTAAGTACAATACTGCCAAGATTTCACAGAGTGTGTCGAGCGCCCATGTCATTCCAGTGCAGCTGTGGCCGAGAGGCAGCTCTAGCGTTGCTCGAGCACATCCCTCTGGCAGGGTTTGTGCCACGTTACTGGCATCAGGAATATGATAAGCTGGAGTGGTGGCTGTGAGAGGAAGGAGCCAGCACAAGCTGCTGCAGTTGGTATTGCCGATCTCCATCCCAGCCTTGTCCCACAGTGGATGAGAGAGATGCTATGGGGGACAGAGCAGCTGCTGTCCTTGCCTGCCTGAGTGTCCTGGTTTTGGCTGGGATAGAGTTAATTTTTTCCTAGTAGCTGGTACAGTGCTGTGTTTTGGATGTAGTTTGAGAATAATTGGGCATCATTTGTTTTTCTTGAGTTTTATTCCTTTCTCTTTCTCTGTTATGGACCTTTTCATTGCAATTAGTAGTAGCAGTAGTATATTTTACTTCAGTTATTAAACTGCTCTTATCTCAACCCACAGGTTTTGCCTTTTTTCCCTGATTCTCCTCTTTGTCCCACTGGGTGAGAGGGGAGTAAGCAAGGGGCTGTGTGGTACTTACTTGCCAGCTGGGGTTAAACCACAGCACTGAGAACAGAGCTACCCATCTCTTCAGCTGCTTAAATCTTACAGGTCTTTGCCACAGGTTTTTATTAAACAGTTTATGGAGCAGAAAGACTGGGGCCACCCCTGGAGCTAGTGGAGAATGGCTACCATCACGCAAGGGCTACTGTACTTATGCAATAGATGTTTTTCTATGTTTTCAGTCCACCAGCTTGATTTGTAAGACCAAATCTATCCAGGCACAATTCTGAAGGTACTAGCTTGATCAGTAGTGATACCTGTTACTTTCAATTTGTCTTTACATCATCATCATCATCTTCTCTTCCTTCATATAAAAACAGATGTATTTCTGCTTTTCTCAAGAAAAGTTGAGAATATTGCCTGTCTTCACAAGGCTGGCTAATAAGTTGTGGAAACCTTGAAGCAGTTTAGAAACCTCTGTTGCATTTTCTTGATGCACTTACACAAGATGTGGAGCTAGGGTTCTCTGCAGTATGTTAGACTAAAGGTTTGCTAAGACCCTCTTTGAGTTTAGGGGACTTGCAGAGGGGAAGCCTTTTTATTGGCTTCAGTAGCAAGTTCTTAGCACTTACTGCAAGCCTTGCAAAATTGAAAAATCATATTTCAATAGTGGGAGAAATTTAGTTCTATGTCTATGAACTAGAATGAACAGTGCCTTTGAAAAGCTCGAGCTTTCAGTAGCAAGGATGGCTTTAGCATTCTGTGCGACAGCATAATACATGTATGGTCTTTAAAGGCTACTGTTATTTTTAAGATTTGTTGCTTTCTATATGTGATTCATCAGAACCCATCCTGCCTGCTGGTACAGTTACACATTAATTTTTTTCCCAATAAGAATAATAGCAACAGTTACAAAGTTTTCTTAGGTGGACAGAGAATGAGTATTTTTATGATTGGTGTGTTCAGTAGATGTATGACATGGACCTAGGCATCCATATGGCAGTGATTTTTTTTTTTGGTTTTGACATTCATTATGGATTGTGAGCACTTGGGGTAAATTGAAACAGGTGGATAAACCTTTCTGAAGTACTGCATGTCTCATAATAACTACTGTATAATTAAAAGCCGTCTGGCTCTTTTTGCATTTACACCCAACTCTTCCTTTTGACCTTGACCCTGAAATGAGGTCTGGATTTTCATTTGAGGTCAGAGATAACTCAGTCTGTTTCTTCATTTAGTTTTACTGAGCTCCATTAGTGGTGACAGGGTTCTGTTTGTTAAAGTAAATGCTATCTACGGAGATAATAAATGTGCTAACATATGTTTTATGAAGTTCACCGTTTTCAAAAAGACTTGGAACACTGGACAAAAACAACTGAAATGCAACTGTTAAAAGGTAAGTTTGCAGGTACCTGAAATGCAGCTACCCTGGAAAGAAATGCAAATATTGGTACAATACATTTCAGTCCTTACAGTATTTTTAGAAAAGAAATTGTATTTTGTCTTGTTGAAATTCAAAGGAGAAACCAGACAAGTAAAACAAAAGTAATAGACTTCAAATGTGGTCAGATATAAGCTTTATTTGGCCAGAATCAAGTGTTGCTGCTGTCTGCCTTCCAGTTTGAGATGCATGACAAAACTAGCTTGGATTTATGCGGGCAACTTAGAGCACCAACAGCTGTAGGGAAGCAAGTGATGTGGGAAGTAAATTATTTTAAGAAATACTTTTTAAAATCTCGGAGCTGCCTACTTTGTCCTGAGTGCTTTCTTCCAAATGATTTAACAGCGTTAACTGGGCTGTGATCACTGGTTGCAGGCATACCTGACCCAGCTGTAAGCTAGCTTGTTTGCATATCTGCAGCTCTCTAGTCCCAGAGGCTTTGCTGGGACACTGGGTAAATACTGGGGCAGCAGTGCTGTGTAGACACGCTGTTTCCAGTACCTAAACTGGCTGGTTTGTGGCTAGCAATAGTAAGCCATTTTTGCTTTCCAGTCATGTTATTCCGTGACTATAAAGCTTGGAAGCTTTCTGTGACAAATATTTAGTAGGCTAATGCATTGGGTGTTGTAAATGTTATCTGTTTTACAGCATCTTCTTGGCAGCCTGTGCCCTGTTGTTTCTTCCTCTGTTTGTACAATGCTAAGGACAAGTCCCCTTGGTGGTGTGTAATTGCTGTCAGTCTGCAGTCCGCAAAAAAGACTAATTTCAGCCACTCACTGGTGATAGAAGCTGGAGCTTCAGACACATGGATATGCTTGGATTCCTCTCCATTTCTACGTACAAGGTTGTCATACAAGCTCTGCCTTGTTTGAACCTACGTATTGCGTGGCACCAGGAGCCCACAGTATGTGAGCTGATTATTTTTCTCCTGCATTTGACTGTGTTAGAGCTACATTTGCTGTTTGTGCTTAGAAATAGCTGATTTCTGGTCCCTATCAGGAGGAGAGGAAAACACTGCTAAGGTAGGTCACAGGACCTGATGCCAACATGTTACTCTCACTTGAAAGCCACTGGATGCTGTACTCACCTTCTATTGCTCTGACTTTTTTTCCTCTGCTTGTCCCTGGGTAGATAACTGTGTTAGCTTATGTGGGTGCAAACAGAGTCTGTGATTAATAGAAGAGTGAGCAGCATCTTGTGCTATGTGACCTGCTAGGTCTATCAGGGGAAGGTGGTTCCTTGTAAAATAGATAAGGGAACTGCAATCTGCTTCCTCTGGCAGCATGATAAAGATGGAGACATTGAGTCCGCAGACATCACTAGACACCACCACTAAAGTCACAGCCAGCAGAATGCAGTTCCTGTCCCGCATCGCACCACCCAGCTCTGCCGTCTGAGCAATAAATATCACACCAGCCTCTCCAAACTCTCCCTGGGGCTGCTTGTGGCTCTAGTTTTGGCAGCTTTGTCTGCCTTGGCCCTGGCTGCCTGGAATCTACTTCTGTGCTTCCTCCCAAAAATTCCTTTTTCCAGTGCTGTGCCCGAGCTGACTGTAGGCCTTCAGTGTGCCTGAAAATAAGATGTTAGGTCTTACTTGCTTTCCGTGTGCTCCCAGTAGTGCCAGAAAGCACATAATGAATGTGTCTCCCTTGTTTCTTCCAGACTTAATAAGTAAACGGAGCTATAAACAGTAAGCCAAAAGGATGGGGATGGCAGGCATTTATGGGGTAATAGGAATTTGTTCATTGAACTGGTTGTTGTGCTACTTCGTGACTGTGGTATCTCAGCTTTTTCTGAGAGCAGGAGCAATGTGTGTTTCTTTTCATATGAAGAGGAGCCAAAACTGGCTCTGTCCACTGACCTGTGGCTGTCATTTTGAATCAGGCTCATTGTTTACATTTACAGTAATGATGAAAAATAGCCATTTTCTTGTATTAAAACATAGCTGATTTGCTTTACTGGGTTTTTCTTAATCCGTTTTCCACAAATGGATGTTCTCATCTGTTTGCTAATATTTTACTTCCTTCTCCATCTATGTAACAGCCTGTGTATTACAGGCTACATATAACATCTAAAATCACACTCAGGAATCTATGAGAAACTCAAGTCTTAAGGTAACCCTGCCATGGTGCTGTTAATAACACATTGCAAACAAGAAAGTAGTAAGTGGAAATAATGCACTCATTTAGAAGTAATAAATCCTTTGATCTTTCTTTGAAGCAAGGGTATATGCTTAAACTACCAATTCAGGGACAACCAGATGCCCATAAAGAATGGGTCTTTGCTTTGATAGAAAATCGCTGAGGCCTGCCCAGCAGCTCTGGTCTGTAAACAGATTAGTTAAGTGCTCATCAGCTCTGATTTGCATAGGACAGTCTTTGCACACAAACCCTATTCCAGCCTTAACGAGCTATTTACTTGCAGGAAAGCTACTGGGTTCCTTTTAGTTAGAAATCTCAGTAGAAAATTGCTTTGTGAGAAGGGGCAGGATCCGGATTTGGAAATAGTGCTTTTCCTCTACATAGATGGTAACAGGCAGCTGGTGACGGGCAGTCTGGCATGTTTGCTGAGCCTTTTTAGTGCCGGAGTGTGGGAATTAGAAAAATATCTCATACTTGCAAATTTGGAGAAGCGTTACTTCTCTGTGCTCATTGGTGGCTTTCGTCCTTGGCTGGATAAAGAACGTTGATGGGAGAGGGCAGGGAAGCAGACACTTGTGTCTGTGGGACAAGGAACCCAGAGCTGAAGCGTTCACTGAAGAGGGTTTCACTAGGCTGTAAAATACTCATCACTTTTGAATAGAAATGAATGCCTCATGAATGCTTGCTGGTTTGTGTGCAGAAATTGGGTGCAGCCTGCACATTTGGCACTTACATTTTTCCCCATTTAAAGTTCTTTTGATCCCCGCAATTACTTTTGCCTAATACAAAGGGAGGTCAGTCTCAGTCACAGGCACAGCAGATGGTGAGATTCACCCTGGAGTACAGAAGAACTACAGCTACAGTGCTTCGGTGTCTTTTACATTGTAAAGTGCATTACTTCTCAACTGAATTCAGCCTGGCCAACGGTTTGCTTTTCTTCTGAATCAAGAAAGCAGCAAAAGTGCAACTTTTTCTGATGGGTAGACAAAAATATCAAAAGGGGAAAAACCCACAAAATATTGCTGAAACCAGCGTGAGCAGTTTCAGTGCAAACCTGCTGCAGCTGGAAAGGTCTTAAAAATGATAGACTAGATTCTTTCCGTATTAATGATCTCACAAACTTTGGGGTGACAGGTATACAAATAAGGGTATAACGTAGATATGTGTGGTTTAAAACACAATATCCATGTTAGACACAGGAAAATTAATCATGTAGTTCTGCCTTACCCTAGTAACTGTGAAAAATGTTATGAATCTGTTTTTTCACTGCTTACACTCTTTCCATTTTGTGTTCCCTTTTGCTTGGAAAGTAAACTTAGGTTAGTGTCTTTGTGCCTGAAAACATAGGGTGGAAGGCTGGAATGAGGAAAATACATATCATTTTCACAGCCAGGCTAAATATAGTTAGAAACTCTTCCCTGTAAATCCCTCGTTGGTTTTCATTTATTTATTTCATCAGCCAGATGCTAGTTTTTCACTTAGGCTATGATAAGAACATTACCCAAACACTTCCTCAAAAAATAAAATCTACATTATTACAGGGCATTCTGCATTAGCCCATCAGCCGTCTGCCTTTGAAGGCTTGTGTTCAGCCCCTCAGTTTTATAGTGCCAAGATTCAAATATGGGATTGCTAGAGGAAATTAATTACTAGTAAATTTAGAACAAAGGAAAGAACCTGCAATTTCACAGCATGTAAAACACCTTCTGGAATTTTTTGCTCTCTTCTTGGAAACCAATGTGTCAAATTCTTGGAATTATTTTAAAGGGCTTGGTAAAATACATAGCTATCCAACAAGCCATAATAAAATCTTATGCTTAAGGATATGAATAGCAGGCAGAAAATTATTTTGTCTCTAGCCACTTTGGACCACGTCTGTGCAATGTGAATTGCAAAGCAGTGCGGGGCTTGCTTTTCTGATGCCCTGGGTGCTGAGTATGGCCGCAGGCAAAGAGTAGAATGTGGTAGGACGAAGTTGTGTTCCAAGGTGGGACATCCTCTGTTGCTGTGCCAGACCCCTGAGCTCTGCAGCTACCGCCGCCTTCCCTTCCAGCCCAACTCCTACCAACCACCGGAGCCCAGCCAGGGGCGGCAGTGGGCTTAGGGACACACATGGCTTCACACATCAGCTGTCCCACACGTCCAGCAGTACCTGCATCTTTCTGAGCTTTCTGGAACCCTCTTCTGTCTTCAGCCACTTCCTAGATGCCTGTATCTTCTCATACTGCTTCATGTCACTTCCAAGGTGGACAAAGAAATGTCTTTTGTTTAGTTTGTATAAACCTGACTTTTCTGTTGATTCTCTTGCTGCTGCTTCCCAGTTCTCCCTCTTTGGCAGTTCTCCTTTATTGTTGCCTCCAGATCACAGTCTGTAAAAGGTGTCTCTCATTTGCCTCTTCCCATAGCTGCTCTGTCCTGTGGTCTTCTCACTTCTTCCATCACACTTGAATATGTTTGTCTTTGACCCCAAACACCATCCACAGAGGCAAATCATTTTCATCCCTAAAAGGCAGCATGTGATCACGCTCTAGCGATTGCGATAGTTTTCCTTTTTCCTTGTTAACTAGCATGTTTTGTCTCCCTTGGCTCTCCTGCTCTATTGGAACCGCACTTGCTTTTTCTCTTGTACCTTGCAGCCCCTGATACTCACACAGATGTTACACATGCTGTATAGTCAGTTTAAAGAGCGATTCCCAAATCACTCTTGAAGTCATTAAGGAGGCTGGATTTTATGTTGCCACATTTACTCTTGTTTCCATACCTTGTACCTTGCTCCTGCTCCTTGAATTGGCTTTTTGACTAAGTTGGCATACATGTCCTCTCACTTTTTCAAAAGCAGCTGCATCAATACCAGCCTTTAAGGCTATGCCTAAGCCGGTGATGTAGTCCAGAGCAGGAACCTGCTTTACAGCGCATATTCTGACTGTATCCTTTTACCATACTTGGATCCACGTTGCAGAGCAATCCCAGAGTACGCGAGTGGGGTTTTCTTTCAGATGAAGCTACGGAACTAGGAAGGTGCTCCAAGGTCTCTCTCAGGCACTCTGACTTGCTGATGGGCCTTCTGTGCACTGGACCAGACTGCAGCTGGTCTGGAGAAATCTCCAAATATAAGACCCATACTGTGGGCACTGGCTCCTCAAAAGCAACTGCGTAGCTTTCCAGGTTTGCTTCTACTGATGGTGTAGACAGATCCTGTACATCCTTTCAGAAGAGCTGATTTTTCACTGCTGCTGTAAACCTCTGTTACTGTAACAATTAAGAAATACCAGTGCCACATCAGATCAGTGTGGGATTGCAAACCTTAGCCTTCCAGCAGCGTGAGCCTCTTCTTACTGACATTGATTTTGTATCCAAGCACATTCATGGACTTCTGTGGGGATTCTCTTAATGTCCTCCAAACTGAGATCCACACTGAAATGTATTTTCTGTTTGGTGAAATGTCGTGTCTGTGACCATACTCTGCATGTTGTAAATGCTTACTCTGGGAAGCATACTGATACTGGCCTAAACAGTATTTTTTTCTAATAGAGGAGTCCCAACACCTGGCTAGCTTTGTATTCTTATGGAGCTAACCAGGTTACTATTGTGGGAACAAGATATATTAACTTGATTGTAAAACTGTTCTCTGTGGGGGCTTGTTTTTATGACCCTGGATTTTAGAAGATTTCGAAATACATTTGCATTCATGAAAAATGTATTTTAACATAATGGCTGACAATCCTGCTAGTTGTAACGAATTCCTTTGATGGTGAGCTACGAAGTCCTCAGTAGCCCTGGTAGAGGTACAAGGTTTCTAATCCATTACTCTCCCCTTTATTTTATTTATTTTATTCAAAAGCTTCCCTTTCCAAAACCCACAAAGGAAGAATAGGAAGCAGTCATCAATGTGGAGGTGACTTTTCCACTTCCTTCTCTCTCATGTAGTTGTTAACAGTAATTTACAGTTGCTCAGTTACATTGAGAAGGCTGTGATCTTTCTAACTAAAGTAATAAAAATCAATGTGTTGTTCTTATTAATTTACTGCATGCCATAAAGGCTAACAAATTGTACTGTACTAAAAGAATATTGCCGAAGTATTTACTAAAAAGCATAAGATATTGAAAGCAATTCTTCTTCCCATGGACTTCCTTACCTCTATGGGGAAAACTGTCAGCATTGGGCATGTCCATCAGCTGTGCTGTATGGCAGACCTGAGAAGTATTGTACTTTTCTGAATATAAAGGAGAAAAACTGCAGTGGATATTTTTGATGCATGCACACATCTTTATTTACATCTTTGACTTGAGTTGTGCCACCTGAACATGATTGCTATCTTAAGCAAGTAAAAAAACCTGAGTGCTTCTGGAGTCAATGGAAATTTTACCATTTATTTCAGTAGGACAGGACTTTTTCTCCCATATTATTGTTTTTGGCACAATTCAAATTGGAATGTGGCTTTTCAAGTGTCTTAATGATAAAATCTGTATCATTAAACCAAATAATTTTGAAGAAATAGTGAATATGAAGATTGTAGCTGACTTCTGAATTGTATTACTGTATGACAGGATCTTTCAAAAATGGACAGAGGGGCAAATTGTCTGGACTTGAAAGTTGAGTTGAGACCAACAAATTTGTTGATGAAAGGTAACCAAATATTAAATAGCTAGTAGTCAGGAATTACAGGGTCACAGTTAGGAGCCTGGTTTATTTAACATTTTCATAGATGAAGAGGTAAAGGACAACCCATTGCTGAAATTTGCAGCCACTGCTGAGCAGCAGTCTGTCATCCCTGTGGCCTCAGATGTGTGGAAGAATCCCAGAATCCCAGAATGGTTGAGATTGGAAAGGACCTCCAGAGGTCACCTGGTCCAACCCCCCGGCTCAATCAGAGACATCTAAAGCCAGTTGCCCAGGACCATGTCCAGACAGCTTTTGAATATCTCCAAGGATAGGGACTGCACTCCCTGCGCCAGTGCTCAGTAAAACAGTGTTCCCTGATGTTCAGACAGAGCCTCCTGCGTTTCAGTTTGTGCCTGCTGCCTCTGGTCCTGTCACTGGGCACCACTGAAAAGAGCCCAGAAGCTCCATCTTCTTTGCACCCGCCCCTCAGGTGTTTATATACATTTACAAGATCATCACTCAGCCTCCACTCCAGGCTGAAGAGTCCCAGCTCACTCAGCCTTTCCTCACAGGAGACGTGCTCCAGTCCCTTCACAATCTTCACGGCTTTTTGGTCGGACTCATTCCAGTATGTTTCTTGTCATGTACAAAAGCACATGTTAGCATCATTCCCAAAGGCAGAGCTTCTCTGGGGAGGGGCAGGGACTTAGCCCTGCTTCTCTGCGCATCCTCTACAGGCACCCAAGCACACTAGTCTGCAATGAGATGGCTCCGTGCTCCTCTACCCTGTGGTGGGGTTAGAAACCTGTGGCTTCACGGTAGCATTCTGCTGGCAAAGGGGCTGCTGCACAACTGTAGAGATCCCCGAGTCCTCAGCGAGAGTAAACAATCCTTTCTAAAATAGAACTTTCTTGTTCTGCTCATGTTATAATAACCATAACCAGCAAAACACAGGCTCTAGGTGAAGGACCTGCGCCAGTGGCCAAACCAGCTGTGTAAAAGGAGCCAGAGTGAAAACAGTTGGGGGTCTAAGTCAGAAATTCTTCTTAGCATGCAGTGGCTTTGACTGTGAAGTTAATGCTTGTTACTGTGGGAAAGAGTTTATGTCTGATACTGGGCTGGTGCTACAAATTTGTCTGATTCCCTTTGTAGGGTGTCCCTGTGACAGCTTAACCAAGGTGAAAGACCAGCTTTGCCAGGCCACCCTGAATGCAGCGGCCATGCTTTATCTCAAAGCTATTCTGCTAATGGGCAGGAGTATATACTCAGAGTTCAACTGGCAATAATTTCGTTTGCTGTAACTTGATGAAGTATGATGATTTTGCACGTGACAGCCTAAATTTTCCATTGATCTAGGCTGAACTACTCTCCCTAATTTGAGATAACAAATAGCAAGCTGATCATAAACAAATAATGAACAGAAAGAAAATTTGAATTGACTGAATAGGCTATTTGCTGTGAAATATTCACTCAACTCTATAAATAACATTTGGTTTCTATCCAGAGGAGGAATGATTTACTTCACCGAACAGGTACAATAGAATAAATAACAAGACCCTAATACACTGAATCAAATGAGAAAATAAAAACTGTGATAGATGTGACCTTTGGAGAAATGTTCAATTTTGTTTGTCACAGCTTGGAAATAATACAATGCACCTACAGGAGGTAAGAGCCAGGCAGAAGAAATGTCACTGTTTTCTGTTATTATCTTAATGTGGAATCCAAGTTTATTAACAGATCTAATATATTTTAATAGATTGCTTGTTTTCTGTTATTCATAGAGGTTTTGTATGTGGAATCACAAATGGGTGTATCTCTCCACCCTCTGCTTTATAGCTCATCACTGTCACACATGACATCAGTATTGCTATAATGTGCTAATGTCTGCAGTTTTTTCCACAGTATTCCTGAGTCTTTAGTGTGCTGATGAGCTGGTTTTATACTTTATTTCTTCTGATTTAGGTCAAAACAATGACTTGCACACGGATGAGTCCCTTGCAATACACTTAATGCACTTCCAAAACAGCACCAAGTGACAACTCCCATTTTTATTCCTCTGTTAGTCTGCATGGTCAGTATGCAGGAATTTCCCAGAGTCTTTACTCACAGACCTTATACCCCCAAAAATTAAATCTTTGGTCTCATAAAGACCATCCTCAAAAGAGCCCTGGCTACCTTATGTTCCTTCTTCTTTTACAATCTACCTTTAAGGAGGGAGCATGTGTGTATTGACATGCAAATCCAAGCTCCAAAGAAGTGACCCTGCTGTGTCTGACAATTTCTCTATCAGGTACCTTTTAAAATAGAGTTAAGCTGAGACTTCAGCCAGTCTGCTCATTTGCACATCAATATCCTAATGCTCCTCCTCAGCACTGGTGATGGCCCAGTGTTGCCTTTAGGATAAGGTGACTAGCTTTGATATTTAGAGATACGCGCACATTAGAAAGCTGGATGTGATCCTGGATAAAGTTCCAGGAGTGTTTAGGCCAGCTGCACTGGGCAGGACTAGTTAGTAATACCAGTAAAAGCTACAACCTGGAAATTGCTCATCACATGTCTGCACTGTCACAGGGAAAGATGTGCTTTGGGCACCTGTAGACAGATTATACCAGCAGAAGTGTAATTTCAGTGCTGGGACATCACCTGCTCTGGAACTTCTGCCAGTGCCGCTACGTTGGCCAAAGGCACCTCTCTCTACCACCCTGCCTGGCCTAACCATGCCGGTGGCATCCTGCTGCACAAACATCATCTTGGTGGGTGGAAAGTGTACCTAAAGAGCAACGCTGAGGAAGTGTGAGTCAGGTGGCTTTCCAAGGAGGAGGTGAAGAACAGACCTGGTTATGATGGGACAGCATGTCTAAGACCGGCCATCCCTTTAGCGCAGCAGAGATGCAAACTCCAGTTTACTTCCAGTGTTCAACACTGAAACCCGAAAAACACAGCTGAGGGAAGTAAAAGTGCTGTTTGCTGACAGCAACAGTAATTAATCATCAAACAGTTCACAAGGAAAAGTGACAAATTCATCCTTGGGAAGCTTTTAACAAACATATTCTAGCTCAGTCACCCACCTACTGCATTTCAGAGTTAGGACCACTACATGATGCGTGACAGTATCATTGGATCTTTGTTGTCTTCTTTGCATTTAGTACTAAAGGGAGGCTCTGGCCTTGTAAAGATGCTGCAATTAGTGTTCAATACATTTGTCCTTTAGGATTTAGGGTGGTTTTTTAACTTTTTGTACTAATGATTTGTGCTACTAACGCCCAATGATAGCTAAATGTGAGATACAGGTGCATTCTTGATGGATTTTGGCATTTACTGCTATCTCATAGCAATAGAAGCTATTTCTGGGTCTATCTTCTCAATGACATCAATAACTGAATTTCTTATTGACATGAATTATGTTCTCAGCTGTGTCTCCATCCAGTTCTTCCTTCCTTCCTGTTCAGACTCGACAGTGCTTGTAGAATTGCTTGGAGAGGAAATCTTTGAAAGTTTGAAGTTTGCACCTCATGGAAATACAGCTGTTAATAAATGCTGTGATCTATTTCCTGTGTGAATGTCTGCTTGTATAATTGCAGTGAAACAATTCCTGTGAAAGTTCTTTTTGAACTGTAGCCTTCTGTAAGAATAGAAAAGCACCGTGTCAGGTCTGACCATATATCTCTGCCTCCTGTCATACACAGCAATAAGTGATGGATGTGGAGGGTGTGACAAGGAAAGCACACCATGAAATTGCTCCAGTCTGCTCTCTTGCTCTCTTGCTGGTTTGCACCCTTTTTTCTAGTTTTCTACTGGCCTGATCCACTGAGTGGAGGGCACTCGGCACCTCTCACCACGTGCTTTGTATGACTTCATGAAAGATGTATTAATCTTGTCGGGTCCCTGGCATATGAACTGAAAGCTGCAGAGAAAAGTGCGCCTCACCAGCAACCACTGGGTTAAGATGGGCTTTCCTCTGAGGACAAAAGCCACAAAAGAAGCTGTCATATAAGTTGTGGAGGAGGGTAACACCAGTATGGCTATTTCAAGTTTTGCTGTCAGGGAAACTGCTAGTTCTTGATCTCGCTTGTGTTACATGTACAGAAATAATCTCTTCAGACTCTGGAAATGTTAAATTTCCTTTTAAAAGCCCAGGGGGGGAACTCAAGCACACAATCAATGCTTGTATTCTACTGGTCTCAATTTCCAGACTGTTTCCAACTTTTGAACAGCTGCTTCTTCCATTTTCCTCCTATACCTGCTAATCAAGGAGTGACCAACATCTGAGTGGAGAAAATGTTAACAAATTCCACTGATAGCCTTCTTCTGTCAAGTCTAGAATTGTGGTTGTTGGGTAACATTAAAGTAAATTAACCCTATAAAAAAACCAAAAACAATCAAAAAAACCCACAAACCCTAACCCCCAAAGATTCTGAAATTCTAATATCTTGATATTGCCAAAGTGTTGTGGACTTGCAATGCTTTAATGAGCCGTGTTGCTGCCAGTGAAGGACCATATCCTCAGTCAGGAACCATTCCTAACCATCTGACCGACATCCTTTAAGCATGGAAATGTACGTTACAATGTTTTCCTATTTAATTGCTCCGATTTTATTTAGAGAGGAGGTTAGGGTATTAGGAAACACCTTCAAAGCAAGTAGAAAAGATTAGTTGTGGGATAGGTAGGAGGCTGTTTTCTTGCTGGGATCTTCAAAAAGCAAAGATTTGTAAAGCTTTCAAGATGATTGGGGACAGGATTGACTTCTTGTTAAATCAGATAGGGACCTAATTAGAGATGTATGAAAGCAACAAAGCGCCCTGCAGCAGGCAGTTTCCCTGCTGGGAGAAAACTCACTGAAACATAAGGGTAAGGCTAATAGCAGCTACTAAGGGGAGAGAGAGAAAGAAAGGAAAGAAAGGAAGAAAGGAAGAAAGGAAAAAAAAGAAAGAAAGAAAAAGAGAGAAAGAAATGAAAGAAAGAAAGAAAGAAAAAGAAAGAAAGAAAGAAAGGAAAAGAAAGAAGGAAGAAAGAAAGAAAGAAAGGAAAAAGAAAGAAAGGAAAAGAAAGGAAAGAAGGAAGAAAGAAAGGAAAATAAAGAAAGAAAGAAAGAAAGGAAAAGAAAGGAAAGAAGGAAGAAAGAAAGAAAGAAAGAAAGGAAAAGAAAGAAAGAAAGAAAGGAAAAGAAAGAAAGAAAGAAAGGAAAAGAAAGGAAAGAAGGAAGAAAGAAAGAAAGGAAGGAAGGAAGAGAAAGAGAAAGAAAAGGAGGAAAGGAAGAAAGAAAAAAGAAAAAGCAAGAGAAAGAAAGAAAGAAGAAAAGAAAGGAAGGAAGGAAGAAAAAGAAAAAAGGAAGGAAGGAAGGAAGGAAAGGAGAGAGAGAGGAAAAGAAAGGAAAGAGAAAGCAAGAAAAGAAAGGAGAGAAAGAACCCCAAAACAAAACCACATCCCTTTTAACTGTTTTAACCCCTCAAGCAATTGGACATGCTAGTCAGGGTTTAGAGGAGATAGCCTAATGCCTCGTATGAAGACAGGAGACTCAAATCTGTTGCCAAAGGCCATAGGGAAGTGTTGAAAAAAAAAGACGAAGGTGGGCAGCAGATAAGCAGGTATCTCCCCTCCAAGTAGAGGGATGAATTAGCCTTAGAGTTGCTAAACTCCGGATAACAAATCTGCCTAAAGCCTTGCTTCCTCATTGGGAAAATAACCTTTGAATGGATCTCTGGAGCAAGAGAAAGAGATCAAGGAAAATGTGTCAATTTGGGATAATAAAGGAAGCAGAAGGGCCATAAATAGAGCAGATATGCATCCCTAGGCAGCATCCACCTTTTTTTCTTTTAGCAATTGACAGTGGCCCTCAAGGTGCTGTTACACATGATGGGTTCTCAGACTTGATACTGCATTTCTTCTTACTGCCATTTGCATAATGTATGACTCTTTGCTTTCCTGTATCTGAAACAATCTTTTGATAGAAATGTGAACACACAGGGGAAAATTATCCACACTCCATCTGTTTTGGTGCATTCGAATTGGAAATAGATGTTTTTCTGAATGCATTTTTACAAATGGAATACAAAGACTAACCTGAAATTTTTATTTTGCATTTCTTTTTTCTGTTGTAACCAATAGAGGCTGAAGTCTGGCAACTGAGAAACCTTCAGGGCAGAAACTTGAATAGCTTCACTTACAAACATTCTCTCATAGAAACAGGCATTCATAGCTCAGAAACAACATTTCTGTGTTCAGCACAAGCTAGGCAGCCTGGCATGATGGACCTTCTTTTGCACTTTCTGAGTGAAAAAAATGCTGTTCATTGTTTGCATGGGTAAAATTATAATTACTTTCATACATTGCAGCATCAAAAATAATGTCCTGAAAAATTCTTTAACAGGAAATAGTAAACAATCGAAATTACTGAAAAATCATTTGCCTCTAAGCATGATAAGCTCTCTCACTTAGCACTAAAGAAGTGACAAAGGTCATGCCTGTATGTGATATCATTCTAGACGAAAACAAAACTTCTACTATTTTCCCTAATAAATGTTGACTACTTCAGCAATGCTTGCATGTGTAAGTAATATATGCATGCTCTGCTAGTTTAATTTTCATAAACTTGATTGATTCAAATGTTGACTTTACTACCACAGCTTTTATATCTTCATCTAATCAAACTACATGTTTATTATTTCAATTTTACATATTTTAGTAATTAGACTGTGTACCTTAATGGTACAGTAAGATTTTGCATAGTTTACTAAGGAAAAAGCTGACTTGTTACTGTTTCCTATTTTAGTGCGGTATTCTTAATTCTTCTGGGCCAAGCTAAGCTCTTCAGAATTTACAGGAATAGTGTATGATCAAGTTGAAGGAAATTAAATGAGACTCAATTCATTAACTCTTGCATCCCAGCATTACTCCTGCTTATCACTTGGAACTCTTCCTCTGCAGCTGCCTTCACCTGACATAGTGGTCATAGCTTTCCAAATTCATGCAAATGGACCCAATCCCTGTATTATTCTTACAGCCTTCTAC
Organism: Falco biarmicus; assembly: GCF_023638135.1. Lineage (NCBI taxonomy): Eukaryota > Metazoa > Chordata > Aves > Falconiformes > Falconidae > Falco > Falco biarmicus. The sequence goes on along the minus strand of NC_079291.1, from coordinate 3,482,642 downwards.
TTGGAAAATAAAAATGGCTGGGATCAAAACCTGCAACAAGTACTTAGTTTTGTCTGCTCCTTCCACTTTCCTATCATAGACTCAATACACAAAAATCATTCTTTCTTCCTTTCCTTTAATTTTACTTTCCAGATAAACTATTCAAATAGCATTTGCAATTTGGAGTGCCAAATTCAAGACTTCTAGTGAAAATTAAAGGTGTCTCTAGTTGGATATATACAAAATGAGACTTCCCAACTTGCTGGTCAGACTTGAAAAACTTAGCCTTCAGCTTTAGCAATTGTAACTCTTGTCCTTTGAAATATATTTTGGTCTTGTTTGCTGGCCTCCTCATTTACCCTTATGACAAATCTTTTTTTCACTTCTTGCCCTTACATAATCAGACTTGTAAACATATAAACTGTATAAATATTGAAAGGATTGTTTTTCATCTCCGCATATTTTCAAAAGGTTGGTAATTAAAAAAGTTAAGGAACTAAGTCTCCATTTTATCACAAAGCAAAAAAACTTTTTTAGATAATTTGTCATCAAAATATTCAGGTTGATTCAGAAATCTATTTTTGCTGATGTACTCCATGAAAAATAGCCTCTGTGAGTTGCCAGTGTTCTTGGATGAGTCCAGGATTTCTGGGGAAAGGGATAATTCAGGTACCATTTGAAATGTATACTCTTTTTGTTCATGTTTTATATTACCAGAGGAGCTGTTATGCTTCTTTTTAAAACAGATGATGTGATCAATACATGAATTAATGTAATTTATTGATTAAGCTTTATATGTTTATAGTTTGACTTCTATGTCTCAGTGGTATTATGTTTTAAGCAAGTTCCTTTATGCGATTTTTATAAACAAGATGATAACTGAAAATAGACCTGACAGGTAGATTGTATTTTGGCAAGAAGAAAGTGTAGATTGAGTGGCAAGTATTTTTTCTTTCACGTTCTCCTCCCCTTTACCACCCTTTGTTACACTTTCCAGCATAGGCATACTGCATCCCTCAGGTTGGAGTAGATTTGTGGCTGACAAGGGCTTGAGCAGAAGCGCTGAGGAATGTGCTGGTGCTGCCGTGAGTGGCATCCATGATTTAGTAGGTGGCAATATCTCTTTGGAGTCGGAATTGAACTGCCAACCCAGTCTGGAGTTTCAGAGACTGTGCTGATGGAGCTACTGTGTTTGGGGTGAAACTTAAAACCAAGGTCCTGTCTGTTTGTGGTCATTAAAGACTTCTGGCATACGTCCTCTACTAAGCTGCTGTATGGTATTGCATTAAGAGCTGTATTTCAGAAGTGGATTAAGAGATCCTTTTGTATGGTTTCTAAAGCACTTTAGGATTTTGGGAATAAAAAAATACTATACAAATGTAAGTTACTGTAATATTAAAATGAAAACACTCACTTTTTCACCTCTCAAACGGGAGCACCTCACCTTTAAAAAGAACAAAACCAGCTCAAGGTTTCTTTAGCATGTAAACTCAGAAGATGTTGTCCAGATGTGGGTCAAGATCAGCTTTAAATCAGAGTTTGGGTTTCAAGTTAAAGGCTGAACCTTGGCCAAGTTTCAGATTCTGGCTTAATGGCAGGGAAATCCCGTAAGAGCCTCCAGTGAGATTTCATCTCAGCATCGTGAAAATTTCATTAAATCACCTGTTCTCCTGAACCCTCGTATTTGCCCTCATCTTCGGAGAAGATTGCTCACCTCAGGCTGTGAAAGATAAAGGACGGGAGAGACTGGATTTAAGTCTTTGAATACGACGGTGCCAAGACCTGGATGGCAAGGGTTCATGCCTCGTAGTCTCACTGGGGCTTGGTCCTTGTGCCAGACATAGAAATAGGTTTGGAAAGAGGGAGAGAAGGAAGTGCTACACAATGTCATGTAGCTTTACTGCAAGTCTTTCACTGGTCATTTTTAAGAGCCTCTTGGTAAGCAAAACTGTGTAGGTATTTAGGCAGCACTTAGGCTTAGATCTAAACGATCCATGCATCATTTGCAAATATTCACAGTTAGCACTTTGGGAACCAATGGAAACACATGCCTTCAACCCATCACTTTCTAATTCTGCAATAATCCATTTTGCTGGATACTTAACCTACCTTTGCACAGGTCAGCACATTTCTGTCACACAGGCTGGCAGTACTTGTCTGAGCAATATAGTAGTAGATCGACATTATCTGTAATCAAAGCATGAAACTGTCTTTGCCTCATCTCCTCCATTTACTGTAGGATCTGTTTTAGGACAGAATGGAAATACTTTCTAACTGGCAACTGTAAAAAGGGCTCCATCCAGGTGGGTATATCAAAGAAAATTTCCCTCCAGAATAAAGACCATGGTGGAAAAAGCTAATCTGGGGATAACTCAGACAGCTTTATCAGAGTCTATGTGATAAGCAACTGTGGGCAGAAATATTTAACTATCTGAAAACACAGTTGACTAGTAGTCATGAGCTACAGGGATCACGTCAGGAAGAAATACTGTCCAACAAAATGTGATATGAAATCAGAAAGCTTATGCAAATAAAAGATGACAGGGTCACCAGTTTTACTCACTTAGGTAGGAGTGGCTGGAAAACAGGAATTCTGTTCTGGAAAAAACAAATCCCAATGCTTGGCATTCACTTTTGTCTTGCAATGCAACGAGACCTCCAGCTCAATCAGTTTTAAAGGAAAGAAAAAAAATTCCAGCTCAGAAGATCCATCATTTCAAGAACTGAAGCAAACCCAGGAAATGTAGGTGTTTGGGAATTTGACCCTGTGTGTTCACAGCTTACTCTGTTCCCTCTGACCAGCCATCCCATCCTGGATCCCCCAAACCTTTCCAATATTTATGTAAATAACATCTTCTCACAAAATGTTCGGATGGATGGATCTGCATTTTTCCATTAAAAATGGTTTAAAGTATTCTTTACCTATCATCTTCATTAATAGGTGAGTAGGTGTAAAGGAATGTTACTGTTTGGAGTAGGAGAAGCTGGCAGTCATAGACCAAAAATCACATAGCTCGTAAATATGCAACCTAATCTGTGTCTGCCTGCTGAACAAAATCATGAACCCACTGAAGACAGTAAAAATCTTCCTGAAGATGCATCAGGCTCTCGGTAGAGTCTTAAATTACTTCAGTTTCTGTTAAAACTACAACTTTCAACATTGTGTCCTGTATGTAATGGGTATAACCTTGTAATATTTGCATTACCTTTTCTGTGTCTCTGGAACCAAGGAGAGTACTTGGGCTGAGAACATCACAAGACTGGGACCAGGAACATCAAAATATATGCATGTACTTTAAGTTGTTCCAGCAAAGGAAACTCACTTTCATTCAAGTACTGTAAGTTGATCTAAGTGAGTTTTCTGATGTAATGAACTTTATCACTTTGATCCCCATGAAGAATCCATCTGAGTCAGAGCCAGAAAAACATGTAAATCTAACACTACTATAGGAACATTTGTTTAAAATGAGTAACACATCTTGATAGGGGTTTTTTGATAGCTAAAATAAACTTTATGCAGTAGTGTCTTGAAAGCTTGTTGAAAAATGAATGGATAAAACGTGTTTTAGCTCAAGAGCCAGCCATTCAGTTAGATTGCTTCCTTCTTTTCATTCAGTATAATAAAAAGTTAAATCCTCTGAAGAGTCATTGGACCAAACTGACTGGGTCTGTTATAGTAGAGCACATATGATTGTAAAGAACCGCTTTCATACAGATAATTGTCATGGCAATAGAAACTGAAGCAGAGATGCAGATGCTTGTTGTGCACTGCTAGTGCTGCCAATGGTTATCTGGAAGTCTGCAATCAAACAGAAAGATGAGAGCATGAATTAGGTTGCTGCGCAGAGTTCTTTCCTACCAGGGTTTATGCAAACAAATAAAAATATATATTATCAAATAAAGTTATGCTCCTTCGTTCTGTCCTTTCTCTCTATACCTTCTATGAATATATCAAAAACAAGACCCTGGCAACTGCAGATTTTGATAATAAAATCTGATAGGAATATGCTTAACATATTTATTTCAGATTATTTAAGTGCCCATCAGTTTATCAGAGTTCTTTACAAAAATACAAATTTTGAAGCTTAATGCACGCATAACGGTCATCCCAGCTACATGGCTCTCAACGAGAGACATCTGCAGCCAGTTCCCCTGCAGGCTGTCAGCTGATACATTATCAATTAGCCAGCAGACTGACCAAACACATCTGTGCTGCATTTTGCCTGAAGATTGCTGAATCACGTTGCCTGGTACTCTAAAACAGCGATGACTAAGTCTATTAGAAAGGGCAAGATGGTGCTCAAGCAAATATAGGGAAAAACCTGCTCCCTGTTGTGGAAAAGACCGGTTTTCAAACTGCTCTGTACCCAGCTATGTTTATGACCTTTTCTGTACGGCTCACCTTGAATTTCCCATGTAGTGAATACAAGTAGTCTTCAAGCGGCACCACCAGAATGCTGCAGTCTTAGTTCTTACATGAGGGCAGTTTGTCTAATTTTTATTAAATATTAATAAAATTATTTTATTAATTATTAAATAAAAATATTTAAATACATTTTACACGGTAAAGAACTAAGGGATGATGGTTTCTGGAATAATAGGTGTTAATCATTAGTTCACTAGCTCACATTTAATAAAAGTATTAGACTTGAATGAAAACTGGCAGGAAGAAAATATAAAAACTGAATTAGAAACACCCATTTGTGCAAGAGGCTGGGAGGGAAATGTCAGTAACAAAATTTTCACTGATTTTTTTTGGCTCAATGGTGTATGGACCTCACTACATGCCATAATTTATGATTTCTTACAGGGAGTGTGATGCTGGCATAGCAAGAAACAGCAACTGAGGTGAGTGGCTGGCTGACAAACCAATTTAAGATGATGATAAGCACAGCAATGATGAGAGGATGTGCAAGGGTGAGACTTCCCCACATCTTAACTCCAGAAACGCTGATTAATGAGTTCATTGTAAGCCCCTTGCTTTTACAAAAGCTTTGGATGAGATGAAGTATCAGCAGATGAGTAACAGAAGAGGGCAGTGAAACAAGACAGTAAAGAGGCTAATCTTTCCCAGCTGAGATGGGAAGGTTTTGTGAAAGGACTAATTTCAGGCCAAAAATATTATGAATAATAGAGATTATTTCTGTAAAGGGAACATCAGTTTTAAGCCTACAGGGACAATTTCTAATAATAACACAGGAAGAAAACTAACAGAAAGCATCCTAATTTTTGGGTTTTAAGACATAGAATCAAAAACATCAATGCTTATGGATGTGAACCAGAGAAAATGGTATCTTCCATAATGTGAATTTGCTTCTTCACCCAAAGTGGAAACAAAACTCAAAAAAATATGTTTTATTGATTTCTCCATCTCTTATGTATGCTATGTAAATTAGCCCTGGTCCTGTCCTTTTGGGTTTTGAGGATTTCGGATTTTTCAAGTCCCTGGTCAGCACCAGAACCACTGTGCCTTCTACAGACAGGAGCAGGGTCAGACATGGGAAGGATTAAGACCCCAGTGTGGCTGTGGGGGCATCACTTGGTGGTTCATGGAGAGACTTAGGCACTGTCTTTTGCAGAACTGTCTGCTGTATGTATGTTGGGTGACTCTGAAAAGTTTTATGGGGCACTGTCTTTTGGATTGTGCATGCACGTATGTGCATATGCACAGCTCTCTGTGTGCATGCATGCACTTGGGGATCTCATTTGCAAATCTAATTAAGCTGATCAGGGGTCCCATCTTTTCCTTATGTTACCTTCCTGACTTGACCGACAAGAATAGTGCCCTCCCTGATCTGGTCAAAGTCTTTCGGAGCAGAAAGGCAAATACTCTGGGTCACCACAACTGAAGCAGCTGGAGACACAAGCAGCTGCAGAACGTTAGCCACGTCGTTCAGCTTGCTGTTAAAAACCGAAATTCCAACAGGTTTAGATGAAAGTTTCAAGGATCTTCGTTATGGACTTGGATGCTCGTGTTCTGCCAAGTCCTCTGTGGGTCCGTAAAAGGACAGGCATCACCTTTTGCTGTGTCTGCCCTGACAGGGAGCAGGGCAGCAGCAGAGGCCAGCAGTTGTCCATGCTCTTTAATTGCTAGCACACTCCGGAGCGCAGGCCTGGCTGTGCTGATTGCCCTTCTTCCAGACAACACACAGACATGCTTCAGGGGAGAGCATGTGCCAGGGACCATTCCCAGCAGGCAATTTCGACTGAAATACCCTGGGTTTGAGGGGGCGGGGAAGGGAAAGAAGAGACTATGGTATGTAGAGCTGAGCCATGCTGTGCTGCCTGGCCTCGGGGCCAGCGCATGGTCCCTGGTTATTTTCCTTACTAGACATTTCCTGTGTGTCTCAATTCTCTGTCTGTTCAAGAGCAATAGCAGCACGTCCCTGCTTTGCAAAAAATAAGTGCCTTTTTAATGTGGTACAGGAATAGGTGCTATTTTAAGTATTCACCAGAGACGAACCCAGTATTTCCGCAGTCCTCTGCGAGAGTGGATCCACGGTGAGAAATCTTTGTCCTGCAATCAAGATTTTGAGTGGGTTTCAATCCTGCGGTGGTCTCCAAATCTGTAGTTGTTTGAATTTGATGTTTAAGTTTGGCCCACTGTGGTAATAGCATTTGTCTGAAGTTCAGGCTTAAAACTGGAGTGAAGGACAAGAAGGGTTCAGCTTAATCGCTCTGCCTGTTCGGTTGCTTCCTCTCTGGGCAATGTAAAAAAGTCAACTGTCTTGTTTTTCCTTTTCCATGGCCAGGGCCAAAGAATGCAGGAAAATTAGCCAAGAGTAGGAAAATACTGGAGCTTTGCTACAGCTTTAGGGATCCAGGTTACTTGCCTTTCTCATCAGAGCGCGAGTGACTGGACTGATATACTATTTTCCATCAATCAAGTCAGCAAAGCCAGGCAGAGCACTTCCTTTGACATCAATGCAGTGGTGACAGTTGTAGAGTTAATGCATTCCTTCTTAATGGAATACCATAAATCTGGGTTCAATGCTGCCAAAATAGAGGCTGCGGTTCTCACTGGAGAAGTCAGTTCTCTCCCTGCATTCCCATGGGCCTAAACCAGTTTGGTTATAGAACTAAGAGTAATTATTTACTGTTATTAATAAGGATCTCTAAGACCGTTTACAGGGATAGTTTACCTGTTCGAAGAGATGCTACTGCCTCTTGGTTGAGCACACCATAGCCTTTTAATAACTGCACCATATTTAACAGTTTCAGAAGAATTATATTTCTCGTTTGAAACTATAGGGCAAATCTAGAAAGGAACAATTTCTATTTTTCCAGGAAGTTGTTTGGGTTGTGACAGAGACTCCCTAAAGCAACCACAGCTTCCTCAGGTTTACTGTCTTATTTATAAGGAAGTATGTAAGGCAGAATGCAAATGTGACAGTAGTATACAGTACTGATACAGGGGGGAATAATTTAATTCACGAGTTGCATTTTATTTGATTACAAAGTTGGGGGGGGGGGGGGGGGGGGGGGGGAACAACAGGTATACCTGGTCAGGAAATCGTCAGATCAGATTTAGAGATACTTCAGAGGTTCAAATGGGAGTCAGAAAATCTCTTTGCAATCTCAGAGAGCTGCTTTGCAGGGGGGTGTATAGCCAAGCTGCCTGAGGGTAGGGGAACAATGGGTGCACAGTCTGTGTCACAGGCAAAAGCCCTGACAACACCCGCAGCACAGCACCTACTGAGGTTTCCCTCACTACAGCTTGATCCTCTTCCTCCTCTCCCGCAAGAATTTACTCAGATGCCAAAGGGATATTATCTGACGGTGTCTAACTTGCCAGAGTTAAACAGCTTTATAGCACTATTCAGGCTCAAGGCTTTACCTCTCACTTAGAAGTGTATTTCACACTGCCGGGATCATAAAGCACCTTCCAAATGACCAGCCAGTACTGCTGGGGCACAGCAGAAACCACCAAGGTACAAAGTCCATTGAGCATAGGATATTAAGTGTAGCAATGTTTTAACCTCTCTCTGCATGGGAATCTGGAGACAGATGGTAAACAGTCAAATGATAGGTGGTGCCGAGGGAGGGAAGAGGTGGACCATGAGCACAGGGTAACCCGCATTCTGGTGCATTGCACTTCCAGAGTGCTAGCACGTGAGCTTTGTCGGAGGGGATCCCCGCAGTGAGAGCAACAGCACCCCTGCCTTCCTACCCGTGTGAGGGGGCCTCACCAGAGTACAGGTGGTGATGAGAGCAATGCCCTAATTCTGCCCACCCTCTAAAGGAAATGCAAATTATTGCCTGTATTTTACAGTGGCCTATTAAGTTCGGTGTTTGATTTAAGCACCCACATGTGATCATATGAAAAGTTCAGCTTTGGTTCTGTTTGCAGACCTAGACACTCACTTATAAAGAAAATGTGCAGGATGCAAATAAAACATAAACAGAAGGTAGCCTAGGGGGTCCAAGCCCTGAAGGCATATAACGTGTTGATCCAATTTTTGGAAGGGATTTCTTGTTTATTAAACCAACCACTTGAATTTAATTGGGAAGTAAAGGCTTGATCTTGGCGCATCTAAATCATAAATATTCAATTTGCATTTAGTTCCTAAATAGAGCCAACAGCAAAAGTTATACTTGGAGAGGGATAGCAGGACCTACGTACTGTGAGTCAGGTGAAAACTGTTCGTGTTGGCTCAGATCTTGGGACATGAATGGAGGGAGAATGACGCTGGCTCTAGTTGCAAATGCTTGTGTCTGGGTGTATGGAGGTTGGCCTTTGGTCTACAGCTATGAAGAAACACTAGCAAAGAAGCAACGCACGTTAGGTTGCTCATGGTACTGGGCTGATGTGAGTGTTTGGCTTCTGGGCCAGACAGGCTTGCATCTGTCCAACTAAGAGTATGGGCTCATCCAGGCAGGCATACACTAAATCTGATCCCAGGGCCATTCCCTGACAGAACCGCAAAATAAACACATGTGCATGCACTGCTTTCTAAAGCATAGCCGATGTTAATAAGCAGAATTATTTGCAGTGGCTCAACGGCTGCCTTTTTTTTTTTTAACTTGTAGCTAATGCATGAAGGCATTCCTGATCATAATTATGCCAATGACTTATTGTCACATCAGCTATTGCAAACTGCATTTACTCAAACAAAAAATTGATGGTGTTCTTTTTTTATTGGACTGAAAAAAAACAAGTGGGCAAGCTTTCAAGAATCACAGTCAGAGTACAGTATGTCTGCATTTAATTATGGGGTTGGAGCAATTAACACTTGGGCTCTGCTTTGTTCTGTATTCCATGGCTGGTTGTTGAGAAAATACAATTCTCAAAAGCTTGCCATTTAAAATGTATTTAGCCTATTTTTAGTTAGCGTGGAGGGGTTTACATACAACTGCTTAGGGCTGTGAAGGTTGGGCTAGGACTCAGGAGACCCTGGTTCAATCCAAAGTGTTCTTTGTGACAGTGGAAAAGTCCTAATTTGTGCTGGTATCTCACTGGCCTGCTAGAAAGTAATTCCTTGCTGTAAGGCAAGGACTCTGTTAGCCATAAGGTGCTCACAATGTGGGCCGCTTAAATCGTGTCAGTCCTTTCTCTGGTTTTATTCTTAATGTATGTGACTAAACATGATTTACATCCGTTTTATTCTCTGATAACCAGAGACCCTTAAACCAAAGCATTACACAATGTGCAGCGGATATAGCTTTGCCCTTCATTCATGAATTCTCTTAAACGTCTAAGTCTGACCTAATCCAAAGCAATATTTCTCAAGCATGTACCTTAGATTAAAACATATGATTCCGACCCACTGAAGTAAAAAAAAAAAAAAAAAAAAAAAAAAAATTATGATACTAAAGACCTTTTTTATTATTTCCCCTCACAACTTCACCTTGCAACACTTTCTTAATTGCAAAACAATTTTGGCTTGAACTTCTGTGTCTCAGTCTGCTGTACTGTGACCTAAAGAACAGTACATACACATGCAGAAATTAACAGGTCCCTTAGGAGTACTCTTGCACTGGAGAGTGAAGGAGGAGAAGGCATATTTGCAAATAGCTATATTTTCTTTCACCAACTTAATTGCTTCTGTTTGGAACTTTTAAAATCTCGCCTTACCATGCAGTCATTTTCAAAGTGAGCACAGCATGACTGACCCAAAAAAATGTTTGCTTTTTTATTATAATTTTGGTTGTGATATTTTATTAGCAGGGACTGCAACACCCCAGAGGAGTAACAGTTGGCTGGTTGTGGCACTTCTGGCATTTCCTAGCTTATACTCTGATTAACTCTCTTATATTAATAAAGCCCTTTTAATATGCTTTTGTGAGAGTAATTTCCTAGGGCTTTCAGGAAAGCATATGGAAAAACAAACTTCGTCACATGGCATCACGGTGACACTCCTATGGGTCATCAGCAGAGCTGGACCTTTGGACCTCTGGTGTGGACCATTCTGTGATTCCAGTAGGTGAGTTAATGCAGTAACTGCTGATAGTACTAAGCTTTCACTGCTTTGGGAGATTTGTACTAGAAATATGTACAGTTTCCATAGTTATTTGTTGACAGAGGAATAGCGAGTCTGAGGCTGGGGATCTCAGTGACCATTTACAGCTCTGGAAAGATCTTTCTCTTCGTCTCCCCTTCTGAAGCACAACCCTTTGCCAGGTCTCCTACAGCCTCTCTGTGCAGTATCCTCCTCCCCCACTGCCCTTCTTCACTGAGCTGGGCAGCCCCTCCTTCTCATGTTCACCATGTACTCCTGCCTCCTATGTGAACTCTCTCATCTCCTTGGTCAGTCAGACCAGCCTCCATGCTCAACGCCTTGTGTGACCCGTCTGGTCCCTTCAGGCACCCTTCTGTGTCACAGCCTGGTAACCTCAGCGGTGCCTCTGATGCAGGCTTTCTCCTTTCTGCCACCCCACGGTTCCTTCTCAGTCTCCAAATCCTCCCTCCTCACCCAGCTAGCTGCCTTCTGCCTGTCTTCCCTTCACTTCTACTTTTCCATGTTTCCTTGCAAGCCTCCAATGTCAAATTCTCGTATTAAAACCATTGGTCCATCTTCCCCACATCTCCTGTCGGTCCATCTTCCCCACATCTCCTGTCCTTCCCTCTTCCTTAAAGTCAAAAAGGACAGTTTCTGTTCCTGAGCTGGCCTGGCTTAACCTCTGCCCTTCGCTTGGCACCTGACTCAGACCAGCCCAGAGGCAGGAATTTTTTGGAACAAGGTGATACTTGTATATGGTTGTTGAGTCTTCATGGCAGTTGCTAGGCCACTGGAAATGCATGCCTCTTTATAGAAAATTGTCCATTTTAACAGTCCTCCAGTATTATTTTTCTCTCTATAATCCTTCACATTTCAATGCAAAACAAAGGTAAAGTGATGATAATGGTGGTACAGGACAGGTTAACCCAATCAAAAGGGACTCTTCATGTTTTTTGCAGCCATGCTCACAGCATTTCTTATCCAGCAGAGCACATAAACTGCACACAGATTCCCACATACACACAGCCCTTTGCGCAGCCCTTTGATCTTTGACAGGAATCTTCACCCACCCTCTGGACTGGGAGACACTCTCGTAGTCTTTTACAGTGGAGGATGTATTTTCAGTCTGGAGTAAATACTCGATCTAGTTAGGAGAGGTTTTCTTATTCTTAAAATGACGTTAAGTCCTCAGAAGGAGATGAAAGTACATCATCGTAGCTTTGTACTTGTGGGAATATTAGATGTTTATAATTACGCAGAATAAAATAGAAATGGAAATATGGAGAACATGATGCATAGTAAACAATGACAGACCTGTAAGACATGTATTACTCGAGAACACAGGATCAAACAGCTGCTTTTCCTGCCTTTTACAAAGCATTCCTGCTATACTGTACTCCTCAGTGAACAATTACTTTATTTACTGCACTAGTATCTCACCTGATTCCTAACCTTTTTCCTTAATTTATTCTGTTAAAATTCAAGGAGTGATCAGGACATTTTGTTCTATAATGTCTTAATGTTTTTCATCTCCAGGGGTCTAAATCTACAGAAATCCCTGCTCTTGTCCATACCTACCTCCCAGTTAGTGGTGGGGTTTTGTCTAGCTCTCTAAAACAGACTTTTCCTTCCAGCATGGGAGGCGTGAGACCCTGCTTAAGTTAGGAGTGCAACATCAGGAACCACAGTTTGCAAATTGTCACCTGATTCATCAGATCTCCAGAGCTTCCATGCACCAGAGTGCAACCACAGCTGCCTCCTCTTGGACCCAAAAGGGACAGAGCAGAGAAACAAACCTCCGTTGCCTTCTCTGTTACAGCTGCAGAATTAATTCAAGAAATTGCTATTGAGAAATACATCAACATATTGTTGATGCCTTCGGCCTAGTGAGTGATGATCTAATTTCTGTTTAATTGACCAACAGCCAACTTACATTTGGATCAAAGTTTGAATGTAGCTTGTTTCTTATTAGGGTGAGCTGGTCATTAAAAATATGAATAATAACAGCCCTCAGCTAGGGATTAATGCTGCAAGATGCTGAACACGCTGCGTGGAAGGGCAGGTACTCAGTACCACCTACCTTACTCTTCACATCATCAAATCACACCATTTCTCTGAAGCTGATCTGACAAATCATTCATGAAGCCCTATCCTGTAAATATAGGCATTCATACAGACAAACATGTTGTACTGTTCACTGAGGAAGCAGAAATTAATTGTACTCAATGATCCTCATTCACACCTGCATTACTGAAGACTTAGGTCAATCTAAATCCATTACCAACTCAAAACTGGTGGGAAATGGTCTTTCAATTATTTGTTTGGTTTACTCTGATTTCTGTCAATTAGAGATGGCAAGAATAAATCAAATGCCTTGGTCATAGATCTAACCTACTTCTTTCTAAGAAAATAATCTGCATTGAGTTAATCAATACTAGCATATTGCATGACACAACTGAGAAAGTAATTGGAATTAGTTAAGATAATAAAAATACACTGTGTCCCTCATTAAAAGTCTTTACAAGAGTAACCAAAATTGAAAGGAACAGTTGAAAGATCAGGGTCTCAACAAGCTGTTTCATTTTTAGCTATTTTAACTCTAGTTCTTAATCATTTTAGATGCTGTTCTTAAGGGTTAAAGGAGAAAGCAATGGGAAGAAGACAACATTCCTCAGGGGCAAATTCGTCAGTTAATTCAATACACGGTGTATGAGAAAGGAACAAAGAGAACAGAGCTCTCTTTGTGAGAAGCTAATAATAAAGTCTCTAGCCAATGTCCAGGGCATGGTCAGACCTTCAGCGCTTTGTGTTTCTGAGTGGTGACACATTGCTAGAAGTCTAGTGCACATGCAGAAGAGGTTGTTGTCTTCGGTGGAAGTGGCACTGACAAGAGTTATCCCAATAGGTCACATTTTGTCCCGCAGTGTCCCCAGGTTTACAGCACCTTAGTTCGGTGTGTACCTAAGGGACTTCCGTGAAGAAGAACAGCTGATGGAGGCCCTTGTGCAGCCGACAGAGGCAAAGACAGGGAGCCCTCCAGAGGGTCAGTCAGATTTCTTGTGGGCTTTAACCCACAAGTAGCTTGGGGGGGGGGGGGTTAGCCGTCAGCCAGTGCAAGGTATTTGCCTTACCTCAATGCACAACAAAAGGGCTTTAAGAGAAGTAAAATGACCTCTCACTTACAGGCAGCCTGAAAAGCAGAAAGTAAACTCTTCTGTCTTCTCCTTAGTTTGACTTCTCTCTTGGCTGCTGCCTGGAGCCTGAAATCTCTGGATTCAAAGATGGAAAATGGAGCACGTTAAAAAGACGAGTTCCTTCTTTCTCTGTGGGGATTCTTCAGGCTCTCCTTCACGATGTAAAGTGGAGCAATCCAGCTAGCCTTTTTTCATTACAAACTTTGCTAGTAAAAACCAAAATCAGACAATAAAAGCACACTTTCTCCTGATCCTCTGTTTTCTCTTCCTTTCCCTCTCCCTGGCCCCACCTGTACTAACACAGTCACACTTTCAGTAGCCCTTATTGGAAGCAATGCCAGCTTTCAGTTTTTATTAAGAAGGCTAAATCAGGAGTTTATAATAGTTCTTTTATACTTTTAATGTTGCCCATTTTACTGCTGCTTTAACATTCACTGCCCAGACCTGGCTTGTATTCCATGTTCCCAGATCAGAACAGAACACCCCTATTAATTTAACCATGTCCTTTCTATTCCTACATTTCTTAAGCAGTACAGCTGTGATTTTGTCTTAATTTCCCTGTGGCCCTTAAACATCTTTTGAATCCATACAGGCAATCACTGCAAAGGGAGGAGGTCAAAGGGGAGTCTGCAGTTCCCTGTGCCTTCAAGAAATACGCAGTTGTACATTGCCTTTGCCTTGGCAGTGAGGAAAACATGCCCTGTGCCAAAGGGGCACAGATGCTGGGTGCACTCAGCGCCTTGACATGCCCAAGACCAGGGTCACCCAGCTATACTGGTGCTTGAAGGAGAGCCGCAGGTTTTTGTATTTAACTCAGCTCTTGCTGAAAAACAGGGTCTGAGTGTTATCCTTCCTGATTTTGGTATCTGCTTCCAAACCGCAGGCCACACAAGGGCAGCCTTCTCCCATGCACCCTTCTCTCAGGTTGGGGTATCATTCAGCTGCTCGTTGTTTCCTGCAGCCACCTGAAGATGCCAGAGACAGGGAGATGGGGAGGAAGAATGATAGAAAATCTTGTTCATGTCGGCTGCCTGTGCTTTGGTGATGGTCTGTAAGGTGCTTCTCTGTGCAGCTGATTATGGAGCCAGATTTCCAAAAACATCTAGGCCTCTAAAACGAGAAGCAGCTAGGATCTTTCTCAGAGCTACTTTGCTACTAAGCTGTACTTGGTATTACAGCTAGTGGGTGTACCAGCATCCAAACTCAATTCAAATGGGAATTCAGGCCAAAACTGAGATTCAAGCCCCTGTTCACATGCTGCTCCCTGAGGTGCCTAAAATTCCATTCGGGCTGCACTTTGTTGCCACAGCCCTTTCTTGAATTTAACTCCAGCCATCTACCTGTGTTTGCTGGTGCTCACAACCTCATACAGCTTGCCTGTCTGGACAAAAACGTCTGAAACAAATATTGATCGAGTTTGTGACACAAGCCACTCCTTAGGCATACTGTTGCTTAAGGCAGGTCAAAGATTCATCTTGCTTATTGTAAGGTTAGAAATATCAGAGAGAAAAACATTTGCACAGCACTGTTCCTGAATGGAGATTCGTCCTCTCTGGGGTCATGCACCGATGTACCTCTCTGCCCTCAACACACTAATGAAAACAAATAGTGTGGTACAGTGTGACCTCCCTACAAGCAGAAAACAAGCACCATCATGTACCTAAATGACAATATATTAAGATCATTATTGTATTTAATGTAGTCAACACTATCACTAATCAGTAAAAACACCAGTGGCATTATGTTCTTTTCTAAGTGACAGGTCTGTCAATAGAATAAAAGAAGTTTTTCTGTTGAGACATGGTAACATAAATACAGGCATCTTAACAGAATATAAAAGTAACAGCAGACAGAAAGGAGATCTCTTACCAAAAAAAAGAAAAAAGTTCAGTTATTGTCTAATATGTTGTAAATCTGTCTTTTGCTTTCTAATCAATCGTTAACAATCAAAAGCCACCTGGTTTAACTGAGCCTAATTTTCGGGAAGCCTGATCTGGCATTCCTCGCACACTTCTTGGCTGAAGTGAATGCAGGAATAGGAAAACAATAGCACTAGTAAAGAAATGAAGAAAACCTGACATTAAAGCATCTTTTCAAACATCCACAAAAACATTTCTTCAGTAGCAAAATATGACAATCAGTGGTCGTTCAATAAAGTAGCAAGAAAACACTTTTTTTCTTCTCTTAAGGGCTTTTAAAGGCAGCACACACACACAATCACAGTTGCATTTATTTTTTAAAGCTGAAAAGCAACAGCTTATAATATGACCACTTAGCTACTGAAGTGAGTGGTTTTGTACAACCACCATCTTGAAGACAGCCTCTGGCTTGTGGGTCAGAGAAAGATTTTAGAGGATTTCAGCCTAACAGCGTAAATGAATATCCTAGACAACAAGCTTCCTCTTTGGCATTGGGGAATACTTCAGTGAAAGCTAATTAGAGCCCTAGCAGCTCGCTTTCTTGTCTGCAGGAAGGTCTTTTCCTGTTTGGACTCTTTACCTGGTTTCACTTTCCTTGCAGAAGCAGAAGAGCAGCTCCAACCCTCGCTTCTGACAGGACATGACACCATTTACAGGGGGTGAAGGTTTTGAGGGCCTGGTCCTGGGGTCGTTGCAATGGTCTGACTGCACGCTGCTGATGAATGAAGCCTTTGTTTTACATTCTGCCTGAGTAATTGTGATAAATATTGATAGGTGTGCTCCGTTATTAATTTATTTTGGGCAGAGTGTGCCTGTGAAGCTGTGGAACGACCTTGACAGAGGAAGCAGTGCTTACCAGGCATAAGTATCCCTGCCGAGGGCACAGCAAAGGCCAGGGGATCCTGTCAACACAGCTGAAAGATACTCAACAGTAGCTTCCTTGGTGCTACAGAAAGGTAAGGCATGGCTTAAAGGCAGAAACTGAAAAGTATCACTTCAGTATTTTTTAAAGATCTCTCCCAAATGAGGTCATCAGAAGATGCAATAATACTGGGGCATCGAACCGTGAAAGGAGGCATTTCGTTCCTTTACAAGGAGCAGATGTGTCATTCCTGGCCCGGTCTTCTTCTTCAGGATTGAGCCCCAGGTCTGGGTTTTCCTGCAGCCATGGCGCTGATCTCCAAGCTATTCTGGGCCATGTCATCCATGTGGGCACAGCGTGGTGCTTATGTGGTGGGCCGCAGACAGGTCCTGTCTCGGTAGGCACAAAACACTGCTTGGTCCAGTCTTCTTATAAGATCAAGGCTTTAATCTCAGTTTAAATTTCCTCCATTAAATTTGTATGCAAATATTTTCCTAGCTCACAGGCCTACTATGAAGGGGATTGCCCTCTGGGCGGTTGCCATTCAGCTTGGCTGCCTTTGATATAGACTTTACTGGTTGGCATCAGAGTTGCTTTGCATGTACAGACCCATCTGCAGCTGTAGCAGCAATTTTTTCCCCAGCTTTGCCAGGTGTTTTTGCATTTCAGAGGTGGCAACCTATTTGTAGCACTTTGTTCATTAAGGCACTTAGAATACGTACACAGCTCATTTGTTCATGGCATCATCCAGACTGAGCTGAGACTTAGAAACATATTTCTTTCCTCCTCCCCTGCACCAAAGAGGAAGCAGTTTGTGAACAGTCTTTTCAGCCCATAGCTGTTTCTCTGTTGATTAATATATAGTGAGGGGTTTGATTTTTCTGCTCTACCTGGTAAGATCAGCCCCTCTGTCCTTAAATAAGTTACTCTTAACTCATACATGGTCTCCCTAAACTGACTGTTAATTTAAATAGCCAAAATGATTGTGCTTTGCATTAAGGTTCTATTTATGAGTAACTGATAAAGGACTAATAAATGGTTAATAGATGTTGTAATAATTTGTTAATTGAGTATTATAGAGTCCAACAGGTTAACTGGTTTCAAATAACAATTGCTTAAAACTGTTATTCTTCCTACTGATGTCCTTAGTAGGCACATTGAATTTAAGGCATAATACATAACTGGTGACACTGGTATATGTATATGTGTAGTTACTCTCTTAGTGCCTCAAATATGGAACTTTGCAATCCCAGATATTTTAAAACAGCAACATATACACAAAAAAATCAAACTAAAACATTACGAAGCTAGTGGAGTTTTGTAGAAACTTTCCCCCATACCTTTTAGCTCAGTTTCTTGATGATAGTGAGGCATTTTTGAGAATGGGCGATTTGTGCTTTCTCGTACCAAATACAAGTGCATTTTCCCTGTGTGCTGGAGGCTTTGCAACTCCTAAGTGTTTCTCTGAGACATGTGTCACTACTTTAGTGACAAATTTCTGAATGCTCCAGAGAAACATGCCAGCTGCACCCTCTTTATCTGCTAGATATCTAAGTGTGCTTTTGCCTGATAAATATCAACTATAAAAAAGTAATGTTAATGAATGTCCCCCTCCTCTCCACCTTTTTTTTGTTCTTATAGTAGCTTTATTATAAGAACGAAGGTCTGAAACTTCTGCATGCCTGTCAAGGCAGACCAAGCTGGCCAATGGGGCAGAACAATGTATTTCCTGAATCAAACTAATACCAACGAATATCTGATCACACAAAAGTCTTGTATTTTCCAGCTCCAATGCATCCATGAGTCCCACTGTACCAGAGATGTTTCTGCTGCTCTCTGTATTTCCTACATCTGGGGTTTTGCTGTGCTGCCCCATTTTACCCGGTCAATGTAAATTAGCCATACCGTATTGAAAAAATCTCATCCATACTTTTTCACCTATGAGAAAGAGCTGGGGATAAATTCTAATCCTCACTGTGAGTAGCGAGTATCTCCACTTAAGCCAGCATGATACCACTATGGTCACAGAGATGAGACTTCATGGTGATTTTGACAGAAACAGAGCAGGAGAGACCCAAAGTTACACAGCAAAGGTGTCCCTGTGTTCCTGGAAGTTATCCACTGTTGATGAACTATAACCAACTAGCCTTCACTCACTATTGCAGATTTCCAGTAACCAAATGCTAACATTTAGTCCTGCCCTGCTAGTGCAATGGTTCATTAATAGCAAGAGTGATGCTGGGCACTGGGGCAATCATTGTAGCGTTCTGCAAAAACATCTAGGAGAGCACCTCAGTATACCCACACCAGCATAACTGATGGAGGGTATTTTCGACCATGAAAAGACAACTGCTCTATTTTAAGGCCATTCACATAATTTGCTTCATTCTTATCGGAAGAGAGAAGTTTATACTAAACAAATGTTCACTTTCTTCACATCAGTCACTGTCAGTTTGATATAGAAAATATGGCCGTTAATAGCTTGCAGTGGAACAAACATTTGCATAACTGTTACCTCAGAGCCCATAACTCCAAGCTAATTGGCTGATGGTGATTAAAATGATTAAGTGACTGTAATTTATATGATTAACCAATTAAGCCATTCTCTTGCGATTGGCCCAGGGTAAGCTCTGGGATGTGAGCTTGTTTCCCAGCATGCATGCCAACAGTGCACAGTATTAATATTCTTTTAAATACTTGCTGTTGTTCCTGCCAACAGCACTCAAGGTGCTTTAAAAGTAGTTTAATTACTCCATATCATTTGTGTAGCACAGAGAGTCATAAGTTGAAGGCAACCCATGAATTATTAACAAAATAAATCTAGCACTGGCTAGGATAACACAGAATTACTGAAGGCAGTAAATAGGACAGTGAATTTGATCATCCAGAACTGATGGATGACTGACTGGTGTAAATGCAGACAGTATCACTGCCTTCAACAGAAGTTACACAGATTTACCCCGGCATGACATCCAGATTTTGATCCTTGCAAACAAAGTTCACCAGAAGGTCTAAAAAAAGTTAGAGGAAAATAATTGCAATGCCTTCTAGGTAAAAGAAGCAACTGATTTGGTTAATTTGTAACTGCTTCTATTAGGAAGCATTTGCCAAGGCAGTGACTGTTATTTGAGTGAGCTCTGGTCCTTGAAGGAGCAAGGCAGGTGGGCAGGAAGCAATAATTAGGCATATTCTTTGTTAATCTCCTGCTAGGTACACTGAAGGGAAAACTTGCTGTGGTTTCATCCCCCTCTTTCCTTCCCCCTCCCACCTTCCTGTGGTTGCTGTTGCCAAAACAAGGGACTGCTGCATTTCCAGCTCTTTCCCCTCTCACCTCCTACCAGCAGACAGTTTAATTCAATGCTTCCTGAGGCTAAACACATCACCTTCATCCACATTACTTTCAATTTCAGCTGCTGTGTGTCCTGAAACCTTAAATCCATTGCCAGTTAGCCAGGTCTATCCGTTCTGATGCTACAACATGGTAGCCTTTTAAGAGATGAGAGCAATACGCCTCTCTTTTCAGCGTACCTCAGGACAGACTGCGATTTCCTTTGTGTTTTCTCATCTTTCTTAACTGGTTATTAAATGTCAACATAATACAGATTGCTAATATTGTATTATCATGTAGGTTAACTAGTTCCATGTGCAGTTTTGTCCCAGATGTGAACTTTGGCAAATGGGCAAATATTACGCTTTGTTGTTGTTGTTGCTACTGCTGCTGCTGAACTGTATTAAGCATCGTTGTGATGCTGAGTATTCCCCGTGCTTCAGTGGATGGTTTCTTAGGGTATGGTTTTGTATTTTTAGGGTAACAAGGTTTGAAAAGTCAATTGTCTCCTGAAAGATATCAAAATCTGAACAACTGCTTTTGATCCAAGTGTTTTGTTCAAAAAGGCTTTGGCAGGATGGCTCTAGCGTCAGAATGTCTGTTTTACAGTACACTACAGAAAAATTAAATGAATTGCCAATAGTCCCATGCTGGGCGTATGGTGGAGCCAGAAATTCATCCTCCAGCTTTGTGTCTGTTGGACGCCATTGTGTCCGTGTTGCTCACAGAAGGTGCCCAGAGGAGCTCTAGGGATGTCTGTGAAACCACTCATGAAGCTTCAGTCCTGAAGTTTGTGTACACGTGTATCCGCCTGGCTATCTATCACATTACTGATAACGCCACAAACATTTGAGACTTGACCCTGGGAAGTGTCGTGAAAGCTCTGGCTCCCACCAAAGTAGCTATAGCTTAATCAAAAAGGAGAGCAGTAGTTAAGGAGGGCTGAGGCTGGGGCGCAGGAGATTCAGCCTCAGACTCTGTGTGTGACCTTGGCCCGTCACCTCACTGCTCTTTGCATCAGTTCCCTGTTGTCAGAGGGAGGACAGAGCAATTCCATCACTCCTAGCATAGCTTGAGGACAAGGCCATTAATATACATAATGCACTCACATAGTACCAGGATGACGTCCATGGAAAAGCTTATAAATAAACATAAATAAGGACTTGATGAGTAAAAGGCTGGGTCCTGCCCAGGCTTCAGAGAGACTTAAAAAGACCACACAGAAAATGCATCTTAAAATAGACTATTTGAAGGTCATAGCCTCCTACCCTTACCTGTCAAGACCTGAGCAGAGACTTTGCCTGCAAAGTGATGGCACTGCTGATGACATCAGCACTCTCCATGCAGGTTTTGGCAGGTGTGAGCCGTTTGTTTCACCTTTGCTACTGTTCACCCTGGAATTTCTTCAGAGTCATGACTCGCTGTGTGCTTTCATGGCAACTACCATTTAGTTGTATGAAAAAACACATTTCTGCTGAAGATCTGCTGCCATGATAATCAGAACTTGAGAAAAGGCAGAGCCTTTTCTTTTTTTTGAGAGAGAGAGAGGTTATAAAGTATTAAAAGCCGATAAAGTTTTAAAACTCATTTTTAGGTCTCTATCTACAGCCAAGTACTGTTGGCCTAAGGGATCAATCAATGAAACAACATTACATAGAAATGCTGAATTCATGTTATCCTGGATAATCTATATTTCAAAAATGAGACTGAGCTCTTAAATGACCCGCACATGGATTTGATCTGCTCCTCCCTTTTAACTTGCACTTCAGTAGCCTGGCTTTAAAAAAATTAACTGTTTCAGTAATGTGGGAGTCCTTTCATTCCTACAGTCTTCTGATTAGTTCCAATAAAACTGGATAGTAATAAAGTTAAAATCCATTAGTGGGTACAAGACACACAACAGAACTTGTGCTGGTATTTAAAAAAAAAATGTAAAGCCATTATAGCCTTCTGTGCAAGTTTGAATTTAGCACAAATATATTTTGCTTTTTGCTTTATTGCCCTTTTTTTTAATTATTTTATTTCAAACCTCAGCAACATGAGACTTATTTCCCCATGTAATACTATAAAAACTGTTCTGGCAGAGTACTGCAGTAGTGGCTCAAAACATGACTGATAAAAACTATAAAAAAAATGACAGAGGTACCTTAAATAAGAATTAGACTGATTTTGAATATTTAAGACTTCATCTACATGTAAAGTGGTGCAACTGGAGTGGATCTGTAAAGGGAAATTTTTGGTACTGAGGACCCAGTGTCCACATTGTGTCAGGGCTGGGGGGCAAATTGAGGAGCTTTCAGACCAGCACCAGTAGATGCCTGTGGGTGACTGGAGCACTCTGTGCTCTCCCAGAGAAGATCTTGCAGTTTGGTTTCACCCAGAACAGTGCAGATTTCACGATGAGGCAGCACCCCAATGCAGCTTCAACAGCCTGAGCAGGAGCTCAACTGCACACCTAATGCTGCTGGACAAAATGGTGCAAAACATCTCTCTTCGGCTCCTGGTTCCTACTGGTGCTTCCTAATCATACATTGCAAATCTTCTGAGACACACAGTGTGACTCTGAGGTTAGTGCTGGCCTAACGTGTTGTTTGCACCAACTCCGCTCCCTAAGCCAAGAAGGAGGCATGACCCGATGGGCATTTCCAGACCCCAACACTCAGCAGCAGGGTCAGGTCTCATACGAAATGCTTTTCTTTAAAAGATGATTCATGGAGGAATCTCCCCCTTTCTGGGCTAGTCCCCAGGAAGGGTGGCCAGCCCAGCCCAAGGGGCTCAAAAACCTTGTCTCCCTCACTGCCAGGCAGCCGGCAGGGCTGCAGAGGACATTTCTCCAGGCTTTTAGCACCCCCTGCTCAGGAGGAAACTAGCCCTGGCATTCTCTTTCTCTGGTTAAATGCCCTAACCACTAAACACCTATACAAGAGGACAGGCATCCCTCAAAATCTCCACCGACAGCCAGTTTTTAAAAGGGAAGACAGATTAACACAGTGCATAGATGAAGTACAAACCTCTGACAAGTGCTTGGATCAGAGGGTTTCCTCACAGGAAAAACAGTAGACTTTCTCCTCCTGAGGAATAATTGGAGGCCTGGCAGGTGTGCCTGGTGCTTAAAATAAAATAAAAAATTCCATGACTGCACTTTTCAGTGAAGTCCTCTTTTCCTGGATGAAAATCAATTAACTCTTCACTGTGCCTTGAGGCTAACAGACAGGAAAGAGATTAACAACAGGAAAAGAGACTTCAGCTTTATTGTACAGCAGCATAGGGCTCCCCGTGCTTGATCCACTCCATGAGTCCTCTAATCCAGGATCCCGTCTCTACTGTGAAAGTCCAAGGCATTTAAGCACACGCTTAACTTCAGGCATGGGAAGATTTTCAACAGCCTGGTGGAAGTCTGGCATTTGCCTCTCCTCCTCCCCCCTCTTTGGGTGGGAGTTACACACCTAATTGTTTTCTACCCCTTTGAACATTTTCACTCAACATCCTTTCCAAACCAGTGAAGAACTGCTGAGCTGGGGCTTTCTGCAATAACTGCTCCGTTAGGGAAGCTGCTCGTTAGCTCTCTGTCATCTAGTGGCTGGCTTTTGTCCTCGGACATGAGGGTTTATTTGCATGCTTAGGAAAATTCTTTTTTAAATTCAGTTTAAGATGATGCTAGCCATTCTTTTAGGCAATGATCTTACCTTTTCAGTCCCATTGAGTACCTGGCTAGAGTAAGGATGTGAGTCACACTGGTTAGGCACTGTTAAAAACAAAAATGTTGCCCTTTATTTATATTGACTGCCTTTCATTTTTTAATTAAGATGGAGGGTAACCAAAAGTGCAGTGTCCCATCTTTATACTAACCGTGATGCTGTATCGTATTATTAGCTGTTAAATTTGTCTTCTCCTTAATGTAAATCCTCTCAAAATAAAAAGCTTTTACATACTCCTTATCATCTTTAGCTATTTCCAAGCTCTCCAATTTCTTTCATGTCATCTTTCAGATAGGAGAACAAAAGAATCCTGGTAAGATTTATATCATGCCATTATAATAGACCCTGGATTAGTCTCTGTTCTCTTATTTCATGATTTTTTTTCCCTATTTCAGGTGGTGCTGACAGGTGATTGCAGAGTAGCTATAGTGAGATCAGAACCAGGTATGATAGGATAGTTCAAATTAATCATTCCAGTATGGATTATTTTCTATTTGTCACTTAGAATTACTATCAACGTATTGCTTTTTCACCTAATTTGGATAGGACCCTATCTGAAGTTCCTAGAACGTTTTGCATTCTATGCTCTTACAAAGAGTGATGGTTGTTCTCCCTCTCCCTTTGTACAATGCGGTCTGTAGGGAAATGTGTGGCCTTACACACTCTTTTTGGTTTCTGTACTTGATAAGATTGGCTTCCTCAGATACACACTGGGGCAGCCTGTTCCATGATGCGCTGCATACAGCCGTCCTCTTCTGATAAACTGATAAACAGTGAAGACTATACGGAGCAATAAACATCATCTTAACAGACTGTTCACATAAACTGTACATGCTCAGCTGCTGATACCCACTTTTAGCTCAGCTACAGCACAAACATGAGTGGACAATCTGATTCAAAAGCATCAGGCTGTGGAAAACTTCTTCCTCTATTGTCAGCCTGTTTTAAGAGCTGCTTTGTTCACCTTAAAACATTTATGTTTCTAGTTTCAGTTCTTCTGCTTTTGGTTTCTGCTGACTGGCTGCTGTTATGCATTTGTTAATTGAGAAGCGTCAGGGTTGGTGGATGTTTATAAACCAGAATTAAGTTAGCTCTTAAATTTCACTTTCATAAGGTGAATATATAGAATTTCTTTCATAAGGCAAACTTTCCAGGCCTCAGATTATTCCTATAGATCTTTTCTCAACCAATGGTTTGATATCCTTATCAAGGAAGGACACTAAAATAGAGACACAGCGTTCTACTAGTATATTAACTGATTCTGTATGTATAGACCGTATCACCCTGTTATCCTCAGTTATATAACAAAACATCACATAACACTTTTGGCCATAGGTTTACACTGAGAAATCATATTTAATAGTCTGCCTGCTGTGACCTCTCAGCCCTTTTCCAAAATCACTTCTTTCCCAGTGTTAATAGTATACATTCTCTCTACCACATTTCTTCCCACCTATATGACCTTGTAAATGACTGTTAAAATGCATATTGTTTGACTGTTTCCAGTTCATCACATTACAAGGATTATAATAATACCTGACCTATCCTCATCATTATTAACCACTTCCACCATCCTTATCAGACATGCTTCATAACTTTTACATTCCATATGAAATTTTTAATATTTCTTTTTAGGAGGGAACAAATCTCCACAGAGCCCCACTAAAAATGCTCTCACACATTCAGGACTTTTCATTTATAATTATGTTTTAAGATATATCAGGTAGGTAATTTTTCACATTAATGTAAGGGTTTTAACGGTCTGTTTGCATGAAGTGTGTATGTTCTGCATCTGCATGTAAAAAAAATATTAGGACAGAAAAGAGTTGGGATTAATTTGTCCTTTCAAGTTTGACAAACATAGGAAAACATGATTGTCATCAAAGTTTTCTACTGAAAAGTCTTCTTTTTCGCAATAAAAAAACAACAGTTCAGCAGAACTGAAAAATTGCATTTCAAAAAACAAACTGGGAGTCACAGTTGAAATGCTTTAATTTTTCTTCTTAACTCCCTAATTAGCCCACATATTTGACCTTACACCAGAATCTCTCTCTGAGGTATGATGGTGCATTTTAAGACTCCTTGCTTCACTATATTACAGGCAAAACTGGTGAATCAACATTGAAAGAGAGGAATTCAGGTTATGAATAGCATGTCTGCATAGACACATTTGCGGTCTGAAAGGAAAATTTACATCCTTTCTGGGTTTTTTTAAGGAAGGACTACTTTTTCTGCGGAAACTCTTTGAAGCCTTAAATTTTATAACATGCACCGCTGTCCTGTGTAGAAATGCACTCAAACGTTTCCTATTTTCTTCTTCTTCCTTTTCAATAAAACGCTTAAGCTCATTACTTAAAATTGAGCTCCTGTTTGCTTTGTGAGTAAAGCTGTCTTGCTTTGTGTAGCCCCCAAATTTCTAGTCTGAGTTGCTTAATACTGATTTGGTGGGGGGGGTTCTGCCCTCATTCCTTATACCAACTCAAACCTTTCAGTTTTGGTTAACTCAGCAGATTTCCTTTACTTTCAGAAAATAAACTTCTTATTCCTGCTTAGCTTGTGCCTGTCCTCTGAGTAATTCTCCTTGCACAAGACTTCTCTCAGTACCCAGGTGCATGCACGCACGCACGCACACTCCTCTTTCCCGTCTGGTCTCTCTCCGCTCTTCCACTCGACACAATTCTTTAGGAACTGCTGCTGAATGCACTTCCCTGTAAGTTTGTCAAATGACCTAAACGGGGCAACCTTTTTCTTGGTTTCTTGGTGGCGTATCGAGATGCAAAGCCACGGAAATTTTATGGTGCTACAAATCTGAGTCAAATGTGCCTTCTGAAAATGCCACCTTCTACTGAAAATAGGATGCTTACCCAAAGACATTTGTGTTAGTCAATCCATTTCGGCCTTTTTTAAGAACTATTAGACCTCAGTCTGTATGATTGCCTGTAACAACTGTAAAAGAGGATTCAGGTAGTTTCCCACTCTGCAGCTGGCACTTTGTGTGGTGTTTAACAGGCAAAACATCTGATTGCAAATGCAAATATACTTTGTTGGTATGCACAAGAAAATTCAAACCCTGATATCATCTTAAGTGAAACCAGTTTTACAACCATCACTATTCAGCTGATTACATATCTCTTTTGTAGTTCCCTTCGTCTTAACAGAGACAGGATACAGGTTTAACTAACGAGAAAAGATAATTTATTCAGGCAAAATAATTTATTGGCATAAATTGAGAGAACACTGGTGATACTGGAACTGTGGTGGCTGGAGCAACCGGTGTGGTGCTGGTGAGTGTGCATCCTCAGCTATGCCAGGGGAGTCTGCAGGTCTGTACAAGTAACACAAGTGCCTAAGTCATGCCCTTTCTCCTTCATCTGGACATCATCTGTCTCTTCTTTTTCACTTGCAGGGTGTGTAATTTATACAAAATACTGCTTAGCTTTACAGTATTTTCTCATTCAAGAGGAAGGTTATATTCAAAATTTTGGTATGAGTGCAAAGGGAAGTGCTCAGCAAATTAAAGTAAGAGGAAAGTAACAGGGAAGAAAAACAAACACTTGGCATGTTTCATAAGCTATGGACAGGCAAAGGAACAAGGTGCAAGCTTGCAGGCAAAATAACATTAAACATCATCAATCTTTGCCCTAGAAATAGGGAAGGACAAGTGACAGAATATCCAAAATTAGACCATCTCAATGGCACAATGTGGTGGCAACTCTAGACTTAGCTCTAATTTGATTTCATAGTTACATTTTACCTGCTCAGAAAAGGCTTTTTCCTAAGTTCTTAAGACATTTCCTCCTAAAGAAGTACCCTTGTCTTGCCTAATATGACAGATGTGTTCTGATTTAAATGATTTTAAAATGATCCCTGTTTAACTCTGAATCATTTCGCTACACCAGCCAGAAATGCAAATTTTGTTATAAAAACCCTTTTAATCAACTTCCCTCTAAATGTTTATACAGCTTACTGCCTTGATTAACTCAATCCAAAAAGCCCAGAATATGGACACAATATTCTTTATAAACGCAGATCTGCCTGCTCTGAGATTGGAGCTGCCCGTGGTCTTTATAGCTGCTCCCCATGCTGTGGGAGACTTGGGTCTGGGACCAGTAAGCCTGGATGGTTCAGTTTGCATCTGTATTCTGAGCTTTTAAATGCACAGTTAAGAGAATAGAATAATGAGAAGATGTTACACCTTAGTGCTTGGGGACTTTCTGGCATTGGCTACCCAGAACAAGAGTGGTCAGAAATTACTCTCCTCCCTCCATGTCCCTTATAACCTTTGATTGCATGGGTTTCTCACTGTGGCAGATGAAGATCAATTAAACTGTCACAACCAAATGGTCGTAGAAGAGCTCCCTGAAGAATAATGACAAAAAAAGTTTCTTGGAGACTTGCAGCATCTTAGGAAAACAGCAATACAGCCACTATGACCAATATACACTTCATTATGGTAGAGAGTCGGGATTAATATCTGAGGCAATCACTGCAGTGTCTATTCCAGCAATTATTTGTATATGCACGCACATAGGAGATGGAGCAGGAATAGCGGAGAAATGGCACACAATGCCTCTTTGCTTCCCTAGCGATGTCACACTTGAAATATGAAGCACTCTGAGCTGATGACTTCCTTGTGCTGCTTATACATTATCCTGCCTGGGCAACAACCAAGTTCTGTGCAACAGTACTTCATTATTTTAATTAAGCTTATTGCAAGAGTAATCATCATTGCCATCAGTATCAATCACCAGTAATATTTCCAGTGATGCCTGTAAGTGATGAAGGTCCTAACTGACAATAAATAATAATGTTCCTGGCTTGAGTTGACACTTCATTGGACTTTGCTGGGTTGCTCTAAATACTCCAGGGCTTGCTACAAAAAGAACTATTTATCTATGACAAAAGCCGGGTCTACATCATATTTGTTTAGACTTCCCAAATGGATGTGTTCATAACGTTTGCAAAATTTATCCTTTTGATTATGGCAGCTACCATGTCTGAAACACATTTTAAAAGAAATTAGAGAGACCTCACTCCTCTGCCGCACAAGTACTTTCCTATGTATCCTTAATTAATATTGAGTAATTTCTTTATTTTCTTGGAAGAAGACAGAATACAAAGCTATTTGGATTACAAAAATGCTTTTGCCATTAGCAGGGGAAAGTCTGAAGGGACAGCTTTCCACTCACATCTAAATAATCCCACAGCATCAAGATCTGATTTAAATGTATTATTTACGTATTTAGTCCAAACCATCAGTACACTTGCTTGTTCTTGTGATTATGCTTGCCACAATTTAAACACTCTGCCTCTTCTGGTTTGTGCTACAAATCTTCTTAGCTGGACAAAGACATTTCTGGCATTTTAGAACTGGCTTTCCTATTCTCATTTCTTTGTGTGCTTGTTTAGTGCTCTGAGGATGATCATATGAAATTCAGCAAGAGGAGATACATACAGTTCCAGAAACATAGAGCTTAAAATACCAACGTAATATTTCCAAGAAGTTTCAAAATATTAGTACCATGAACAATAACCCTAAATTATCTTTTTATTATCTCTCATAAAAAAGCAAAATCCAGGACTATTCAAGAACAGTCATCCACCTCAGGAATACTCAAGCTCAGCTATAAGGTCAATAGCTAACAGTCCACCCTTCTTTTTTCCCTCTGTCCTTCTTTCACCTCTCTCTCTCTCCTACAAAAGGCAGGCACTGAGCAGATGTCGCTGGGGTCTTTGATGGGTGATAGCTTGTTTATTGCACCAAACATTAGACAAGGCTGACATTTTCCTGAATCAGATTTCCAGGAAATTGCAAGGTTTATAATTTGTACATATTGATAGGTAATACAATGCAGAAATTCTTTCTAATGACACAAAACAGCAGAAAACACAGCACACGGCAATTTGCAGGACAAGAGCTCTTGTAAATACCCACCTCAAACTGTGCGTGGGATGTAATTATTCAATAAGCTCCAAAATAAAACCTGTTGGAAGCAGTCATCTAAAGGATCATGTTATACAGCACTTTGAGCAGGGCCACACAGGTGTCCCCCAGAGCCCTCCTTGGAGGTGTGGGGCTGTCAAACAGATCAGGTCATCCCAGCGGGGCAGAGATGGGTCTGGGGTGGACTCCTGCCTCCTGCCCAGTACCAGCTCTCCCCAGCCAGGGACTGAAGGCAAAGGGGCATGCAGGAAGGGTTGCAGGGCCTCTCCATTGTCATGGTATGAACATAATTTTCATGATCTATGTTAGACGAAGCTGAAGATTTCACTGATTTTCAGTGTTCTCCATGGAAGGAGCTCAGGCAACAGAATTCTGTATCCAAAGGAAGCCTTCTGAAAGAGTGAGCAGTGGAGAAACTGGAGGCAGAGCAATTAAAAGGAATTGTACAGTTCTCCTGGATGAAGCAATTCCTTCTTTCCCCATCACACACACTGCAAAGGGACATGTGTCTGCATGAAGCATTGACAACACTGAAGAACATTTCCACATTTCTTTCTTGACACCAACACTCATTTGTCCATGCTGCCATTTGCCACATCCTTTTTTTCTCATGCTAATATTTTATACCTGTTTAGTTTAGGAAATACATTCTTCTGTGTATCTGTCTGTCTGTCTGTCTATTTACCTACCTACCTATATCCCTCTTCTTACTGAGTCACTCCAAAACCCAATGTAAAAGTGCAAACAGTGCTCTTTTTCACTTCCAAGTGGCTGAACCAACAAAGTGTTATTCTAATAGTTTTTTCTTTTATTCTATTTTATTCTAGTCTATTATATAATTCTATTAAACTAAATAAATTTAATTTAAAAAAATATTAGAATTTATTCTAATATTTGGACAATTTGGCCCAAAGGGCACTGTTGTGTCCCTCTTTGTGGCTGTTGGCTGCTGGAGAGATGCAGCCCAGTCCACCCTGGCTGCTTATGGAAAAGAAAACCCTCAGAGGTAAATCTCCTGTTTTGCATCAGGAGCTTGTCACACCCTCTGTTTTCTGAACATAAACACAATGTGATTTTGCTATGAAAGCCAGCCTGTTCCTGCCCGATCCATCCCTCTGAGGGCTGTGAACATGGAAACAGAAACATTACCATCATTATTCTGGAGCTTTGTTCAGTGCATAAAGCTATCATTGCTTCTCTGAATGGGAGTTGCTCTTTCCTTTTTTTCCATTTTAGTGCTACAACACACCTTCACAAGATGTCTCACTCTCCCAGTTTCTTCTCCTTACAGGTGTTAGATATGCCGTATACCTCTTTCTATACATCATGCTACAGCAAGTCATGCTCCTGGTGCTTTCGGCTCTTTTTAAAATTACATTTTACACATCAGTAAACTTGTAATGTAGGAACTGCTTCCTTAGTGTTATTTATATCCCCGTGTAGCAAAAGAATTTGTCAGAGAGTAATATGAATGTTATTTATCTGACGGCTCAGCTTTATTGACTGCTGCATTTCATACCCTTCAGTACGTTTTGTCAGAGAAGTAAATAACAGTGCTATTAACCTCTAGCACCAGTATAAAAATAGGCAGTTATTAAGGGGTAAATATTACTTTGATTATTATTGCCCCAGTTTGCTTTCTCTGTCAAAAATGAGATCCCATTTGGGTCTAAAAAACCCCCAAATTTTATTTAAGTTGTAGACAGTTATCTGGCCACTTGCTCTGGATAGTTTCTGGTACCTTTGGCAGTAAATAAGGAATGTATCATGCTTCAACCAACTGACAGGATAGGATTGAAATAAGGATATGAAAATAGTAACAACTGAGTAAGTTAAACCAATGTGCTTAGGGCTACACTGGCATCTGTCTGTGCTGCATCAGTGGCTGCCTTCGGTGACCTGTTCTAACCTCAGATAAATACCAAGCAGGGTATGAAGGGACCAGACCTATTACTGTTTAAACAGCAGAAGTCTCAGTAGCAATAGGAAATTAGTTAAGTCCTAAACCCTCAGCCCTTTCAGCAAGAATTAAAAGGCATACAGGGCTCACATTCTCAGAAGTCTTTTTACAGCAAGCTTCCTTTAGTTTTGAAAATCAGTACATGTGATATATGTAAATACCTTGTGAACCAGGGTCCCAGCACCTCACCAGGGGTGTTCAGCACCTTGCAGGATCAAAGCCTTTGCATGCAACCCTCTAAATCCCCTCAAGTGGCAATATTTCGTTATAGAGAAGGGAGAGCAGTGTAAGTGGCATTTCAGTTTCTATGGCAATTTCAGCAGCCGGAAGCATTGGGGTTCGTTACTGCAGAGAACGCTACCTTCTGCTGCTGCATGCAACCTTCCTCTTTAAAATGTCATCTGCTTCACCTAGAGAAAAAAATAAATGACTGGTAGCATGACGAGATTTTCAAATATCTAGTAAATAAAGCAAGTTTGTATATAAAATGTAAATATACATATTGGAGTACATTAAAATGTAGAATTAGTATACCCGGTAACTCCCTGATGTCTACTCCCTCTCTTACCGTCTCAGGTTTAACCCTTCTGTGTAAAGAGATCAATACCAAGTTGGAAGTGTCATTGCTTCAGACTACAGAACAGGCTGGGGTTTGTCCCATGGAGTATCTTCGCTCTAGTATGTATTTTCACCACCTGTTTCATTCCTCAGGTGGTTTATGACAATTGTTCTAGTGATGAGTAGAGCCAGCGTCTGCCTGGCTCCGTGATTCACCTCAGGAAAGCAATTGCTATCCTTTCAGAAACACGGAGGGGACGACGTGTGAGCCTCACAGGGCTTAGCAGCACCTGTGCTAGTGGCAGGATGGGAGCAGCCTCCGTGCTCTTAAGCACAGCCCTCCCTGATGGCTCAGTGAAAGTATTCAACCTTTTAGGTTTGAGAATCGCATCAATATGAAGCGCTGAGGCTTAGCCTGAAAGAAAACAACAGAGGTGCTCCTTTGGCTGACAGACATGACAAGGTGAGATGTTTTCTGCAGCAGCTGGCCTCTGGAGCCCAGAGCGTCAGTGAGGTCCTCTTCTTGATGTACGCAAGAGCTGAAGTTGGCTGGCAGACAGACCACAGGCTCACCCCTCAGCCACGGTGGCAGTGGTGAATGGCCTGCAGCCAGCTCTCCCATCCCAGTACCAAATAGGTCACGGCAGGAACGCGATCCGCACGGCACCTAGAAAGGCTTTAATCCTGGCCAGAGGAACATCAATATGCACATGGCCATTAAGGTTGGATGTTTATGGGGCCACTACAGTAGGAAACACATAACACCATGTCTTGAGTTTCTTGACACGGTAAACAAATCTTCATTTGGTCTTGCTAAACAGAATCACATCTGTTTTGAAGGAGCATTCAAAGATCTCTGGCAACATTTGTTGGGTTTTTTTAAGAATGGGGAATCAATTTTTTTTGTGGGCCTATTGGAGGTCACAATCATTTAGAGCCAAAACTTTTTTGGTATTGTGATCAGGATTAAACAACTTAGAGCTTTGACACTCAAAATTCAGAAAAGCGATTTAGGGAAGAAGACTGGCTAAGAGAACTGAGAATTTGGAAATGACAATATTGAAAGTAACAATGTGAGCCCTTAACACTTGGCCCGATTCACTGTGCCTTTTCATTGAGGTGGAGAAACTCTTGCTACGTGCCTTTCATACAACCAGGCTCATTATACGCTTGCTGATCAGATAAGAAGCAGACGGAAAACAAAATTAATTTTAAGAAAGCAACAGCTAAAGCACAGTGTTCTTTGTACACAAAGTTGTTTAATGAGGTTATATCTGCAGTTTAATTGCTGCAAATCTGATCTTCATCCATTCCAAAAAAATTAGTCACTACTAATAAAAATACATACATAGTTTGCAGTCTTACTCCAGGGACTTTTGCAAATTTGTTGTCATCTGTTTAATTAGAAGTTTACCAGCTTATTTTGAAAGGTGGTTCCAAGTTTTATTCATACACACTGCTTTAAAATCACACACAGAAAAAGATTTCTATATTGAAAATTCTTATTTTCTCTCTCTTCTGGTAAGAAGGCAGGAAGTTAACATGGGTTCAATGGGATTTACAATGGAAATTACAATGAAGCATGCTATATCTTGAAATCTAATTTAACTTAATATTTTTAAACAGACAGAGAACAATAATCCCAGAACTGTATCTGAAATGAAATTAAAATCTGTTTCCTGAACAATTGGGTCCTTTCCCAAATGGATTACAGCACTGAGCCAGATGACTGGATTTGATATAAGGTGACCCATGTATGATATATGTTATGTTTTAGAGAAGGTATATGTCATAATACAATATTTTTGTTGTAAATAACATAATGAAGTCACATTGAGAGAGATTTTGAAAGCTCAAGAGGGCATTTATTCTTGTAGACTTAGAAAGATGTCTTCATCCCTCCCTCCGTTCCTCCCTCCCTTTTTCTCTCTCATTTGCAGTGAGACTCAAATCCCAAATCCTAGAAACACAGTAAGAATTTTTTCACTTTCCTGTTTATCAGTTGGGCCTTTTACCTCAACCCTATGCGTGTTGACTTTTTCAGAAATAACAGGTCATGTAGGATGAGTTACTATGCATGCACACAGCTGCTGCACAATGGCAGGGCACCGTGGAAGCTCATGAAGATTGTCTTCAGCTCAGGGGATTCCTACCCCCTGACCTCAGGAAGAAGTTGCATACATTCAAAGCTCTGGAAGTCACAGTTTACCCAAAAGATTTTTGAACCACATGAATCTAGTGGATGGATTTTGTGCACACATCAAGTTTGAATATTTCTGTCTCCACTCACAGAGGCAATAACGCTGTTGCAGGTGACCTCATTGCCAGCTCTTGTTCTTAGACATGATGCATTTTTCTAGTAAGGCAGAGCCAAAGAGAAAAAACCTCAGAATGGATAGAGGTCTAATGGTGCAAGAGCTCAAGGAGAAAGGAATATATGACCGGTGGAAACTGGAAGTTCAGGAAGAAGTTAATTTCTAAGCATCAGAGATCTTCAGAAGAACGTTTTGCTATAACCTCATGCATTTCAGTGCTCCCCAATAGTACTCAGTTGCCTGATGCCCTGGACAGTTTGTGCTTCCTTAGAATCTAATAACCCATTTTTTCTCTACCGAGGAAGCTACATTCACAGGGAACGTTGCAAAGGAAAGTGTCTGGGGCAACATGAGTACCAGGGACTCAACTCTGCATAGAAAATGTATGCCTGCAGGTAGTGAGCACATTTTTGTCTCTCAGTTCTTTGTGGTCATGGCAATTAAAAAGAGATACAGGAAAAGAAAGCTGGATGGAAAACGTAGTAAAGGGAGAAAACAACAAACTAAGGCTTATGGAAGAAAGAAGAAGTTAAGAGGGTTTTGTGAGTTCTATTATTTGTTCAGTTTTGTATATGGAATTAAGATTTGACAGTGAAAAGGGTCATAAATTAGATTCAGTAGAAAAAGAGAGATTAAAGGCTTCACACATGTAAGCAGCTATGCAGAAAGTGACCACAGATTTACCTACCAAGCATAGGGACCATTTGATTAAAAATTACCATATCAGCAAATTAGCCAGCAGAAAAGCAAACATATTTCATAATCACCAATTTCCCTACCGTTCCCTATTATGTCAGATAAATTAGTTCTTATACGTCTTGGTTTGCAATATGAATAATTCATCTTTTAAGCTCCCAAAGCATTGGTTTAAGAAATGTTCATTTTATTTATTAAAAAAAAAAAAAAAAAAAAAAAAAAACACCACCCAGCAGCTACACAATTCTCAAGTCCTAAGAGACGTGTAGAGTGATCTTGTCTTTTCAGAGTGCTGTCTTTAGGAAGCAACACAGTATATTGACACAAGAAATGCATCCACTGAAAAATAACTTAGATTTGTGTATAGTGATTTCCAGTCTTCTCCTCTATGCAATTTTATCATTGCATTTTTATGATACAGACATAGCTATGCAATCAGGCCAGTCATTCAGGAAATACAATACTGATTATATTGATATAGTTGACTCAGACTTCAGAACCTTCCATAACAGCATGGTCTAGCCACTGTTTTACTTGTGACAAACAGACAATTTTTTTTTAGGCAGTTCCTTGTAATTTTAAACTTCTGCATTTATCTGAATTGATACAGAGAGGTAACCAGCAATGCAATAAAAGTACATCTTTTACATCTTCCTACATTTAGATATATTATCCACGCTGAAAGTTATTAAGAGCAAGTTATTTATTTCATACTCAGGGTTTCTGAAGTCTGCAAAATCAGCAGTATGGAAATGAGTAATTTTTGCTCATCTCACATTGTTTAATAGGTTAAACTGTGCATAAACTCAACGGCAGCATTGTGATTCACATCTAAACTAAGCTTTGTTTCTGTTATGGTATATTCCTCTATTCCTTAAGGGCCTCTCTGATTCCCACTGAAGTCAAACAGAATATTTCCCTTGATGCAGGATTACTGTATAAGATCCTACACATGCATTGTGTGCAATAGCTATTGTAGATGTAAATGCCACAGCCCATGGAACTTCAATATGCTGTAGTGTGTACTCATTTCAGGGACTTTAAAATCTCTTCAGGCAAAATCTTTCTACAGTAGAAAGCATGTAGTTTTATTAGAAGAATTTTTGTTATTCTAATGGCATTGCATAGTTTTACACGTTTTTTTAACATAAAAGAATATTCATTAATTATTTCTTTAAAATTAAAAAAAAAACAATTAATTAATCCTTTATTTCCAAGATTTAAAAATTGAGCACTTCAGAAAATATTTTTTGTCATGTGAGTCATTCCTAATGTGGAGTAGTCACTTTGTTTTTTTAAGTTACATTAATTGCTTTATTTGTTTTCCCTCTGGAAGCTGTAAACGCATGTATAATTACTGTAAATGGGTTTGTTTTTCAGCTAGTAGGGAATTACAGCTGGTTCTGCAAGAGGACTTAGGTGCCACCATCACATTAAGTGCCTTTGCTGCCTCAAGCCCAAGGGGATCTGAAACAACTGTACAAGGGCATGCTCTGTCTGTCCATTAACTCTTACAGAGCTCTGGGATGGCAAAGCCTTTCTTCCTCCTGCTGAAGCCCATTCACTTTGTTTTAATTAAACATTCTTTAGAATAAATGTTGTGCTCAACTGTAGAGATCTTGGGGTGGAGAGGCCATCTAGTCAGGGCAAAAATAAATGGCTTGGAGCACCTAGAGACTCTTCCTCCCCCCAGCTGCCACCCACCTGTGTGCAGCACATCCCATGCCTCTCACTCCATTCTGGTGATACCCTGGAAATCCCAGCATCTGTTCTCACTCAGTGGTGGGGGATAGAGAAAGACCTCCAGGAAGAGGCAAGGACGGTGACCTTGTGGAGAACAGGTAGCACAGGGTTTGCTAGTACTTCTGCTTGTCCCTCTGTGGCCCCAAGCAACCAATGCCTGCTTTTTCTTTCTCCTTCCTTCCTCACCATGAGTATTTAACTATCCTACATTAGCAGAGCATCTTCAGCTGAAGTGGTTGAATCTAACTTCCCACATTGCCTGGTTCAACAGGGCTTTTCAAAGAGGCTCTG
Organism: Falco biarmicus; assembly: GCF_023638135.1. Lineage (NCBI taxonomy): Eukaryota > Metazoa > Chordata > Aves > Falconiformes > Falconidae > Falco > Falco biarmicus. Next base: position 3,445,716 of record NC_079291.1, on the reverse strand, counting down.
TAAGCATCAGCCCTCCTTGGAAGAATGCTCCCTACCCAGGGAGAGCCAAGTGAGATGATCTTGCTTTGGGAACATGGCACGCATCCCTTGCAATTGCATTCATGTTAGAAATACAGTCTAAATTCTTGTCTTGCTGACAAAGCATTGGATGAGAAAGGAGAACAAAGACATGCTGCTTGCTGGGGTTACAAAACAGAAAAAAAGTCTATCAGAGTATTATGACTTTTTAATAGCTGCTATTCAAGTACAAGTGAGGGGTTTGACACCTTTCTTTCTCCCCCAATACAAGCATTCTTCTGCTTCAGAGTATCTGTATTGTTTCCACATTCTGCTTCTCCTGGAAGATAAAGCTCTCTGTCTTTAACAAATTGTCAGAAATATAATGGCTGAAAAGTGCAATCAGTTTCTTCAGAGTTTACCTGTTTATAGATGAACCTTTACCACCAAAAGAATGGCTAATTTTTCCACAAAAAGGCAAAAAAATCCTGTGGATCTTTAGGTGTCTGGATAATCTTTTAAATTTGCATATAGCAAGTGAATAATGTCAGGAGTTGCGTCTTCCCCTGTCTTCTCCACTTTTTTCTGGGTGAGAGCTCAATTACACAAAAGCTTTCTCTTCTTTACATGGGAGAGTTATTTGCTGTATTTGATGTGCAGAGCAAATCGGGTCCTTGGTACTGCTGTACGTAGTATTAAGCCATGATTTTCAGCGAAAAGGCAATGCATGAGCACAAGTTGCAAATTCAGATATTTTTTCCCAAAAAAACTAAGTCTGTTGGATAGTTTCTGTCTTCCTTTCTTTACTTCTTCTCTCTTACCTTTCTGACAATTAATAACAGTACAACTAAGGTAAAAATCACACAACGAGAGTTTGTTGTTGAGTTTATTTGCTGTTTACAGGGCTGAGGTATGTGGTTAGGAATTAAAAAACAGCTCATCAAAATTTAACCTTCCCCACCCCTTTTGTTTTTATCAAACTTCTTAGAGGCAGATCTACTTTTTCCTTACCCACCTTCCTTAAGTGAAATGGCATGACCGAAAAACAGCACGAGCATATCACAAATACCACCATCACGTTAATTTATTTATTCACTCATGTGTCTTTTTTCAACGACAGAATGCAAAGTTACAATGCGGGCTGACATACAGCAAATACATAGGATATACAAGAGGAGAAGAAGACAGCGAACAAAAAGGATGGACACCTGCCTGAGAGGTCATCTTTTACTTTTAGCAGCTTGTAGAAAACTAAAGTGAGGTTGCTGAGCTGGAGAAGAGACTCAAAAGTCAGTCAGTCAGCTACATCCTCAAGGTGGGTCCATAAACCCCTCTGGAGAATATACTAAATGGTGTAATCCCAACTGGTGTAAGCCATAAGATAGCTAAAAGCTCCGTCACTCCAGCTTAGTGGTAATATACCTGTCTCTCAAGAGGGTTTAATTACTTAGGGTACTACTACCCTTCCTACAGCTACGTGACCTGTAGTCAGCTCAGAAGTTGGTTGCAGCAAGCTGGCAGTGGCTCGTAACAGAACAGAGCAAGTGTGTAGGTGCTCCCTGTAGGTGATCCAACATCTGTCGGCCGACAGACCTGTAAGAGACAAACATACAGGTTTTGTCTCACAAGTGGGTCCTTTTCTTCTCCTACATGATTGTCATGGTTTAACCCTGGCTGGTAATGAAGTGCCACACAGCCGCTTGCTCACTCCTTCACCCAGAGGGATGGGGAGGAGAATCGGAAAGGAATGGTAAACTCGAGGGTTGAGATAAGAACAATTTAATAGTAGAAATAAAATAAAAAATGAAAGAACAATAATAACAATAACAGTTATAATGAAAAGGAAGGACAGGGGGAGAGGAATGAAATGCAAATGAAAGGGAGGAAAGAAAACAAGCGATGCACAATAGCATTGCTCACCACCTGCTGACCGACGCCCAGCCAGTCCCCGAGCAATGATCAGCCCACCCTGGCCAACCCACCCCCAGTTTATATACCAAGCATGACATCCCATGGTATGGAATACTTCTTTGGCCAGTTCGGGTCACCTGCCCTGGCTGTGTCCCCTCCCAGTTTCCCATGTCCCTCCAGCCCTCTCGCTGGCAGGGCCCAGGAAACCAAAAAGTCCTTGATTTGGTATAAACATCCCCCAGCAACAACCAAACCCATCAGTGTGCTATCGACATTGTTCTCACATCAGTGCCAAAACACAGCCCTGCACCAGCTACTACTAATAAAATTAACTGTATCCCAGCAGAAACTAGGACAATGATCATCAGCAGAGAACTTTCAGACCACCTTGTACTCTGTGAAATTTTTGTGCAGCCCTGATGATGTTTACATCTGACAAGAAAATAACCAAGTTGCTGTGTCTCATTTGCAGAGCATGAAAAACTTTTTTTTTTTTTTTTTCTTGTGAGTAGTCCAGTGTGGAATAAATGAGCTGAAAATGAGCACCTGGAACCCCACCATGCTATTTTACTGAGTCACCCTGCAAAAGCACAGCCATATTTGCAAGCAATACTAGGCTCAAAGCCATGCCTCAGGCCCCACATCTTGATCCTATTTTTATAATAGTCCAAATCTGAACCTCTAAAATCTGGGAAAGTCCAAATCTGGATTCAGATTTTATGCTACAGCCATAAAAACTAATAATAACAAACTCATTGGAAGCAGGATGCCTTCCAGAGACCTGCCACGGTGAAAACATTAACAAAATATAAAAGGAACAGTTAGGATAGATAAAACTGTTACTGATAATCTAAATTAATCCCTTGCATTTGTGCTCACTAAGAGGACCTCAGTGAAGTTCTTACAATAGAGCTGTTCTTTATTGAGATGAATCTACAGAGAGGTTGTAGATGCCCCATCCCTGGAAACATTCAAGGCCAGGTTGGATGGGGCTCTGAGCAACCTGATCTAGTTGAAGTTTTCCCTGCTGGTTGCAGGAGGGTTGGAGTAGATGACCTTTAAAGGTGACTTCCAACCCAAACTATTCTGTGATTCTATGATTCTATGAATTCAAGGATCATCTTCACATTTTAGTGTTAATAATACAGGCTGTAGGATAACTCAGTAAATAGAACAATAAGAAATTGCCAGAGTCAGGCAATATTCACACAAGAGGTCTAAAAGAACTTAAGTATAAAAATGCTTTATTAACTGTGGTACAGGTAAGGTAACTTACTGATCAAATATGCCTTAATACCAGATGAATATAAAGTAGCAAGGTGATATCAAAAAGGACCCGTGGGGAGATTATGGGAATTACAGATCAGTAAATCTGACTTCACTTCCATGCACCCTGGTAATTATAGCAAAGGGAGTTAGTACTTATATAGATAAATGTGCTGTAACAGGGAAGAATCAACAAGGCTTTTGTCAACAAGTCACATCTCACAAATCTTACAGAGTTCTTTGGTTCACCAAAGTGTAGGAGAAAGACACGCTGCTCAGTCACGTGCCAAGCGTGCTCAGGACAGCAGCACACCAGGGCAGGATAGCACTGCAGCTCTGAGGGCTCTTGGAGGGGTTTCTCCCACTGCAGAGATCTGGTGCCTGAGTCTCCCTTGCTTTACTAGTGCAACTTCATAACCACAACAACCAGGATCGCTCCAGTGTAAAAGACACAGTTTCATGGGTTTGTTTCTTTTTTGGGAAAATAATTTGTAAACAATAGGTTTTTAATAACGTCTTTATTTTTAATCAAAATCCTTTTTTTTTTTTTAAATATCACAACACATGCCCCCCTACAATTTTCAATTAAAATTAATTTGCACTTCTGATCAACTGCAATAAATACAAAGTATTTATATAACATAGTGTTGAGGTATCTTGCCTGGTATTTGTTGTCTATCTCTTTTTTGTTGAAGTTCTAATGAAGATTGTATTTGCTTTATTTAGTGTAACAGTGTGCTGTGCACTGTTTACTTTTGAACTACAGTGACAGCAAGCACAATTTTTGCACCAGTGTGGGCATCTTGCAATAAGCCATATTCACACATACACATTCAATGCGCTTTCTCCAGTGCCAGCCCGAATACCAGAGCCTTGGGAGTGGGAGAGGGGTGTCGGGGAGGTGAGGGCTCTCTGGCCAGAAGCTGAATGGGAATACAACTCCACAGCTACTTGGAACAGTGACAGGCGTGCTGCGCCTGTTGGCTGCTAAAGGATTTGATCAATAATCACAGACCTGTGTGTCCTGTCCTGGCACAATTCCCCTACTCACAGTCGTGCAAACAGTCCCCAACAGAGGTGTGTTCTGTGGTTTGAGGGATACACTGCATGTTTTTTTCTCTCACAGTTAACTTGTCCTTCCTTGAGTCTCTTAGCTCGATCATGAAATTTGCCCCTGCGTGCCGGTTCTAAAACCTTGTGCAGAATTTATGACTGTGATAAACATGCAGTGTGCTTCCTCCCTCCGAGCTGCCTGCTTTTCAGTAAGGAGGGAAGTGATCTGTTTATATTTACGGGCTGTTTCCTTGCCAAAAATATCACAGAAATAAAGGGCAGTTTTAACAGATACCAAGCCTGTCAATTTGGCATGCTAATACTCCCACGACTGAACTCAGTGGTTTCACACGATTCTTTTTCGACTTTAAGTTGTTTTGCTGCCACTGATGGATCGCGAATACACATACTCTGCCTGTCAGGCAGTGGCCAGATTTTTTGGCTGAGGTTAGGGAGCTGGCGGGTTACCCGCCCTGTGGCTGTGCTTGTGGTGTGCACAACACACATTGCCCCCCTCCCTCCATGAAACTCAAGCTGGGGCCTTTATGGTTTGTAAGCAGTAATTCTAGGAGCTAGGCAGCTATCAGCAAGCTAGCCCAAGCTGTGTTAAGCTTTCCTCAGTTGGAAGTTGTTCTATGTTATATATCACTCAACAGATCTATACACTGTGGCGCTTTAAAGAACAGAGCTCTGTCTTAACTTGTAATCATTTTCTTTGAACTCAGATACTGTGAGAAATGCCAATAAACCCAGCAGAGACTATTTCTTACCGAGAAAGTGGGACTGTACAGGAATGCGGATTTGAACAACAGGCTCACAGATCTCATAAGCGGTAGGGTTGCTGGAGGAGGTAAAGGGGCACACACAGCATTTTGGTGAGAAACAGACTAATTGCCCTTATCCAGATCACTGGCACTATGTAAAACAAACATGTAAAAATGGAAACGTGCAACCACTGTGTCGTTGCATTGTGCTAACCTACATTCAAATTCTTGGCACGAGAGCATCTACCTGGAAGACTCAGAGCACTGTTATACCTGTGTTGGGTCTGTCGATGCATTTCATCAACAGCCTAAGAACTCAGAAGGTTACAAAAAAGTAATAGCAAAAGGATTACAGAAGTCTAAACCAAACTGATTTGCAAATTTGCATGGAAGTGCACACATAGGCAAAACCACAACTTCAAGAATGGGGAGAGAAAAAGCCTGAGCCCCGGCTTAATTTCACTTCTGTATCTCTAATGGATCCCAGCCAGAAACATTACATCTGATCCTCCTCCAATTTTGATAGGGTTTTCTAACCAAACCCACATCCAAATGTTGTTTTTCAGGCCTATGTTAATACATGGCTGTGTGTATTTGCAGTAAAGCTGCATAGCTGTTCATATTCACATGAGCAATGCCTCATAGCTGGCTGACAATTTAATGAGACATTCTGAATTTTACCTAAGGCATTCTCACCAGTAGGAAATCCTGTTAGATTTACAAGTGTCCATCTGTTAAAATCCTCCAGAGTCATTTTAGATGCTACACTGTTTGTTGGGGTTTGACCTCCTTTGCTGTGATTGTTCAATTAGTTCTGTTGTGTTCAGAGCACATTTGTGCTGTGCATCTTGGAAAGCACAGTAGGGAAAGAACACTGCTTTGATGAGATTAAAATGCCAGCCAGGATGTGGCACACATTCCTGCTTACTTATTTTCCAGGGAAATGCAAGCTAATGCTTTCTTATTTTTCTTTATGTGGCTTCCCTTGTAAGCAGAAGGGTTACAGTGCCTAAACTGAGTTTGATGTGCTTCGATTAAACTTCTTTTTGTCCTGTTAATGCATCTTGAAGGCTTTAAGTGGGATCAAGTGGATTAAAGTTTCAAGGGTCTTTGCATCTATTCATAGACCTGCAAGTGACACTCTATTTACTCTTCACTTTCTGAATCCGTTAGCTTATCCATAAAATGGACATAATATATATGAACTGTGTGAAAAAGATTGTACAGTATTTGAAAATCCTTGAGTGAAATAAATGTCAAATTCCAAAACTGCTTCTCTAAAAAAAAAAATCCTTTTCTAGATTCCCTTACTGGTTTATGACATCTACTCCCTCCCTTAGCTTTCCTCCCCTTCGAAAGTGCAAAACCAAAATTCAGCCTCTGCTGCCAGAAAAAGCAGAGGACTACAGATCAGCGTGGCTTACACCTACACTTCATAAGTTCTTTTGGCAGAGACATTCAGACCCTGCCAATACTACACGGCCAAAATGGCTCCGCTTTGTCCTGCGCGGAGACCTCTCTCCAGCTCTCTTATCTGCACAGCTCAAGCAAACACGGCAGCCATAAAATACACCCCCTTTGTATGTTCAGCATGCTCTGCCTGAAAAGTATATTGAGCAAGGGTTACAACAATTGCATCATAAGGTCATAAACTTATAATTAACTGTAACTAAATACACAGAGCTGGTTCTTCTCCTCCCCCTGCCTTACTGAGGAGCTCTGTATAAACCCCTTTCACCCCCTCTCCTTCCCAGCTGCTGTGCAATGGCTCAGTAGCACGGGAGGACTCTTGGGCGGGCATATAATGTTAAATCTTATGGAAGATGGCTGTGGCTTTTGGGAATATACTGTTACATGCATTTTGCAAGGCTAGAGCAATGAGTTTGGTCCCAGGGTGCTAGGAGCTGTACAAACAGTAAACAGATAGTCTTTTGCCTCTCTTAAAAGACAGGGGAACACCAGATGGATAGATGCTAATGGGGGAGCAGGGGTGCCCACAGTAGACAATAAGTCCAGCAGCATTTTCAAGGGCAGTGTGGTAAAGCAGAGCATCGAGACAGCGTTCAGCTGCAGAGAATTCGGTCGTTTGGTAAGGATTTAGGGATGTACCTTCCATATCTGAAGGAAAATAGACGAGAAAGCACAAAATATTTTGGAGGAATGCATACCGATGGGAAGTACTAGAAAGGGATGTGAAAGAGAGTGAGTACATGATGCGAGGGGGCCTGAAAATACATACATGCCAGAAGTGGAAGGTGACATGGAAAAGCATGATGGGCACCAAGTGATTGGCTGAGAAGTCAATAGGTAAGGTTCCTGACCTGACAGCAGCTTTCTTAATGGCCAACAAGCTGCCACAAGTCTGCTAGCCAAGGCCAGAGAACAAAACATTCCTCCTCTGACATCCATACCCACGCTGTGCACGGGGCGTGTTTGGGGTTGTCCAGTGCCACTGTCTAACAGTTACGAGAGCTGGATTAGAAAGACTGATTCTTAGTTTTTTTCTCTGCCCGTAGCCAGAATGCAAGGACCCAGAGGAACGCCCAGTAAAAAAATAGTGTCTGAGTTATGAACTACAGCACAAACAGGGTGGTAACCTGCTTTGTAGTAATTAAATAAGGAAATAGAGGGCAGAGGTTTGATTACAGAAATACAATGAATATTGGGTGTTCTTTTCATGTTGAGGACATGTTGACTGGTGGGATAGTTCATGGAAAGCCTCATATAAGGTTACTATGATGCTGTTTTGCCTGTGAACTGTGTATTACTGGAAAGCTAAGACCTCCGTGTTATATTGCCGAGTATTGCACAGATAGTTGTTTCTTGAGTGTGCTAGGAGTCCACAAGCAACCCCTGCCTCTCAGTCAGTATCCTTTTTCATTTAGACACACCTCAGATTTGGAAATAATTTTTAGTATTTAAAGGAGCCAAGGAGATGCAAGGTCTCACTCACGCTAGGCTGACTGAAAGTAAATGGGGGTGGGGACAGGAATCTTATCTACCATGATCCTTTTATTCATTACAGTTCTCTCCCTAGATTTTCTTAAGTTTACTACTTTCAATCTGCACTATTCTGCCAGTTGTGAACTCTACGTAGATCTCTGGATATGTGATCCCTGAATTTGGTCCAGTGAATTTAAAAGAGCCTAAGTAGTTACCCAGGCACCAAAATAGAAGAGCTAAGCAATAAAAGACATTAGTAAGTGAACATTAATGCCAATAAGTAACAGGCTACATTTTTATGTCAGATGCAGTCCCCCAGATAGCACGTTACATAGCTGTGCCATTGCAGCAGGAGCCCCCCGAGGCACTGTAACTCAGCGGCACACCTTCTCCCCTCCTACTCCTTCGGGCAGTCATTTACCTCTGGCCTAAGCCAAGAAATAAAATAATATTCCACCCTTCCTCCCCCAACCCCCTCAAGCTCTCACCAGCTCAGCTGAGCTGGCAAGCGAGAATGGACCCCAGGCTCTACTCATTTCCCACCCTCCAATTTCTAATCCCCAGAGAGGAAATAAGCAGATGTGTGGCCCTGCTTGTTTCATGCACCTGGACAAAGCCAGGGTAATCCATGTGGGGTTGTAAGTGGGTTCTTACTCCCTCAGGCAGCGGTGTACTACACACATGTAAAGCAGAGCATTGAGGTTTTCTTTCTTCTGGCTCCCTTGCATATAAATTCCACCAGCGTGTACCCTTTCTCCTACAGCCAAGAGACATTTTTATGTCTGGATTTGGGTGCAACAACCCTGGCTTAAAAACCTTAACCCACATCCCCCCCTGTCACTGTCCAAGGAATACTGGACTTTCCCCTCATCCTCAAAATGTTGTGCTTTGAAGCTGGCTCTGGGCTCCAATATGGTCACGTGGCTGCTAAGCAAAGTGCTGTCAATCCGACCTGTGGGGCAGGGTCCCAGCTGGGAGGGGGGTGGCATTCCTCAGGAAACAATGGAAATATTTTGAGCAAAAATAACTACCATTTTAAAAGGAATTTATTGGGTAGGGCAGGTGGAAAGTTGAATTAGATGGGAGTCTCAGGGCGCCTGTAACAATAAGGAAGCTGATGGCAGTGGCCCAGAGCAGCTGGAGCAAAGCTCTCCCTTCACTTACCCCAGATCTGCAGTTCTCCCTCTGGATTTGCTCCTTTATCTCTACAGTGCTTATCTTGGGTCCAGTATATGACTTGGGGTGGTATGGCACATGTTTCATCATGGCATTCCTGGCAAAAAAACCTCCACAGAGAAGTACTAATACCTGCAAAGTCCTCTGGCATTCTATGTCCTGAGAAACTTGTACAGACTGTACCAACAAAATAATTCAGCTGCTAGCATGAGCTTCCATTGGGAAGCTCTCCAAAAGTGTGTATGAGGAAGCACTACCGCTGCCTGTCTAGAGCATAATTCTTTGCTATGGATGGCTAAAGATGAGGATGAACCAAAACAGTCCAGGAGGAACCTGAATTCAAATGTCCATCCCCTTCCTATGAAGAGAGGCTGAGAGAGTTGGGGTTGTTCTGCGTGGAAAAGAGAAGGCTCCCAAGACACCTTATAGCAGCCTTTCAATACTTAAAGGGGGCTTATAAGAAAGATGGGCACAAACTTTTTAGTAGGGCCTGTTGCACTAGGACAAGGGGCAATGGTTTTAAACTAAAAGAGGGTAGATTTAGAGTAGATATAAGGAAGACATCTTTTACAATGAGGGTGCTGAAACACTGGAACAGGTTGCCCAGAGATGTGGTAGATGCCCCATCTCTGGAAATGTTCAAGGCTGGGTTGGACAGGGCTCTGAGCAACCTGATCTAGCTGAAGATTACTCTGCTCATTGCAGGGGGTTGGACTAGATGATCTTTAAAGGTCCCTTCCAACCCAAACCATTCTACGATTCTATGGTTCCTCTGAATATCAATTGAACTCTTCAATCAGTGAAAGCCACTGCACAGAGAGACTACGGCACCTCTAATGGGGAAAAGAAAGGCACATTTTTGTCCTTTCAGTGTTCCAGCAGAGATGAAGAGTTCATGTGAGCATCGAAGGGATACAAGCATCTACAGTAGTGCCACGGTCACCCAAGGAAGCAGCAATAGCTGGAGAGGTGGGTGGAAGCCCCCACTTCTTTTCCCTGGGTCATGGGAAAAGGTGGTGGGAATGTACCCCAGAGGTCTGGTTTCAGAGCTGTTTTCTAACAAAAAGCAAGTGTGATGATTTAAAAATAAAATCTTATACATTTAGTAGGTCTGATTCGTGCGGTGCTTGGGAGGGCAGGGTCAACCAAGGGCCTGTGTGGAATCTCAAAACCAGATTTGCAGTATCTGTGGATGGCAAAACTCCCTTAAAGCCAAAATTCATTGACCTTACTGCAACCACCCTGAGTTACACTGGCCGGTGAGGTGGTCATAAGAATTTTTATAAGCTTGTATAAAGCTGCCAATCCCGCTCTTACTGTGACCACTGGAATACCCATTAACTACAATATCTCAGTCTGCTTTGTGTTGGAAATGGATTTAACTAACATTCAAAGTTAGGCTGATCACTGAGGCGATTTCATTTTAGTTTTAAGAATAGCACCAGCTGACTCGTGCCTAGAAAAGGCATTTGATTCATTCATGCTTTTAAACAAACAAATGAAAATGTCAAAAAAATGTAATTGACTGACAAAACAAAGATGGAAACAGGCTATGTTTGCAGAAATACAGTGACTTACGAACATTCACTGAAGTTGGAAAAAGATACACACGGGGAAAATTTCAGTGTGCGAAAAATAAAAAAATGCAAAATAGGAAGCTATCAAGAACACGGGAGGGTGGCTGGTCAATTAAGTACTGTGTAAAGATTTCCAATTTTCTTATAGTAAATTATTTATTTAGCCCTTGCATGCCATCAATATATTTTACAAGTGTAATACCCAAATTATAGCTACCCACCCATTTATGGCCTTGTAAATGAGTCCTGACTTATCAAAGTGAATTCTTGTTCTAGGCAATGTCAAATTTAGATTGGATTTGGATGTATTGCTTTTACCCTTATCAAGAAGGTTTGCTAGTGTGGTATTTTATTGCCATATTTAAAATGGAAAGTGCTTTTAAATAGACTCGCCTGGATAGCACAACTGATCACAGCTCAGATATGTCATTTCCCAACTTAAAAACCTGCCCTAATCTAGGCAGGAGTCTTGGAGATCCAGCGGAACCCATTTATACTGAATGCATTTCTCTGCGAGATCAATCCTTTGTGATGAAGTGGAAGAGCTATTGTGGCAACAGTGACTTTAATCTTAAGTAAGGATGGCAGGAGCTCTTAAGTAATAAAACCAAATGGTAATCTGCATGTTTCCTGATACTTTATAAGAAAAACAAGCAATAAAGAATGCAAATGAACAAGTGTAATGACTTCCTAAAGTACATTGCATTATATTTGGTTATGCTTAACGGCTCTTACTCATGTTTCACTTTTCAGTAAAGGTAGGAAACTATACAGTAAGGGTAAAGGAAATATCAACAAAGGAGAGCAGTATGTAAGTGACCAAGAAATTAAAAAGGCACATGAAAATAAGAACACTGTTGTGTAAAATCATATCAAAGCAACACAAGTATCTGGAAAACAGAAAAGAAACCAAGCAGAAACATTACTTGCATTTGACTAACTAAAAGCAGGATGTGGCCCAGTGTAGCATTCATTTGGAAGGTTAATAAAAACAACATTTATATTCATGACATTAAAGCTAGCTGAGATGTGCATCACCAAAGGGCATATCTAGTAAAAGGACAAAACAGAGGGGGAGCAAGTAGAGGATAGGTTATAACAGATGAAAAGGGTAGCTGTTTCATTATTGACTGCAGCCTGCTACTAACTTTTCTGGGCCACAATTTTTTAGAGCATTAACTGTCACCAGCAGAAGATCCTGAGGCAGAAAGTCGGCTGGGTTGAAGGCTGCCAAGCAGGCAGTACAGTGTGGGAAGAAAGCCCAGAGGAAGAAAGGGAAGGCTGAATGGAGAGACATGCTCAAGGGAGATGCAGAACTGGAAACTGACAATCACATGTAGGGCTGTCCACCAGATTTTTGCACTCTGGTTTCCCAGTGCTTATTCTAAGTGCACTCCTGAGGCTCAGCAAAGACGTACAGCTCCAGCAAAGCATGCTACATCCCTATACGAAGCAATGATGGGGAAAGAGGCTATCTGACAACAGCTCAAACAAAGCTTTGGTAATGGACCCATCTGCTGACAGACAACCAGAGGAAGAGTAAATGAGTATTGTGGCGGAACAGCATAGGTTTGGCTCAGTAGGGCTAGCATAATGGATTGCATGCAGCAGTTAAGTGGGCATGAAGGTAGCACAACTGGGAAAGCAAACAAAGCCAGGGATCTAAGCAGGCAAGTACAGATCCAGCTCTCTAGCTGTTTGGGCTTGAGTTACCCATTAACGACATATGGCTGCATCAGAGTAAGCAAGCATGCACAGCAAGGGAGAATGGAGCTTCCAGGCAGGCCTTTTTACAGCCATTGACATTAGGTGCATCTCATGCACCATGAGCAGTCCAAAACCTTAGCGTCTCAGCTGTCTAGACTTCTGCAGTTGTCTCTGGATGGAGACAAGCTCCTCCAGAGAAGATCTCATCACATCTCTTCCCACACTTGTCTTACAATGGGATGAAAATCTCTCCTCTCAATGGCTAGCTTAGACTAAGAACATTATTTTGTTAGATAGCTGACAGTACAGGATTTGGATCCCACCCTTAGTACCTACCCTTAGTACACAGACATCTGCCCTGTCAAAGAGGTCAGGACCCGATATCAGTAGCCTGCTACTGGCCACTCTCCTGGATCTGCGGCCAATCTCTGTCTCATATCACCCACCTTGTATCACCCAGCCAACTCTGAAAGCACTTTTACTTGGGAAGACTACTGTGATTATTCAGCTTCATTATGTACAATACCTTTTCTTGAATCCACAACAGTTTCTTCTTGTTTTCCCATGTGCACTTGCTATCTATCTGAGGCCAATACAACTTGTGTCTGCTGGAAAGTACTGCTAACAGTAAACAGCATAGATGACCCCTGTATATTGCAATAATTTCTGGGTAGAGCCATTTGTCTTCTGCCTCTCACATGGCTGTGTTATTTTGAGGGGTCTGCAATACAGATGAAGGCAGATTAAATTCCTTTTTCTGTCCCTATCTGAAAATTCATGAACATTCAGATTTTAAAATAAATACTAAAAAGTTCTAATTTTTTTTAGCTACTGACTTCAGTGGGAGCTTTTAATAACTTCATCCTAAATTAAGATTGTATACTGGCCACTTAGAATACTCCCCAACTTATTTGTTATGGGCACTGTCCTATGTCACACTGATCTCTCTTGTGAATTTACAAGTGCATCATAACCCTGTTATCTGGGTCAAATTCCCTGAGATAACTATTTTCCAGGCTTGCTCTTGCTCCCACTTAATTCAATCTTAAAACTCCAATTGTGTTCAGGGGCAGAAAGACTGGGTCATTGAGTCCTACTATTATTTCAAGTTCAGGTTTATTCTACAGTTTCTGTCCCACATGATTTTGTTGTGTTTTGGAACTGCTAAACAGCATAGTCCACTTGAAGGAGGCATGTTAGTTGTAAAAGCATCATACAAACTCTTGTCAGGATCTAGCTCTCCTAAAAGAAATATATGTTGCATAAATGAGGTGCATTGTTCATATGTTTCTAGTTAGTCCTTTGTATTTCATAATCAGCTCTTTTTTTTTAATTACTTAACATGACTGTATAATTGTGGTCACATGTTAAGACTAAAATCGTGCTATTGATGCACTGTAGGAGTGGGAAGGGGTGGGGGGAAATCTCCTGTTGAACTATAAATAGCCCTTACAAAGTGAAAACAACCTAATCCTTGTTAATCACAAATTAGGAAGGAGCGTGCCAAAAATAGCACAATGATGGAGTGTCAAATCAAACGCCTCTGTGCAGGTAGTTTGTACAATACCAGGTGACTATAACTGTTGTGGGAATATCCTTGCTCAGGAAAACAGTCTAACTCAGTGCCAACCAGCCATCAATGACTGGCTTTCTCAGTGACTCTCTTGAAAAGGCATCTATACAACAGAAATCAGTGATATGCTCCATTCCTTCCATGTTACTCGGTCTCACTGGCAGTACAGTATAGTTGTTGTAATCTAAAACCAGGCAGTTGTTTGTACAGTGGTTAGTGTAATGTGAATCTAACAATGGCTGTGCCAGATAACTCTCCTACACAACTTCTGAGAGCACGGTGAATGTAAGTTTGTATTAACAATTTGCCCTGTAGGCTCTGCTAAAATGCTTCCTCTCAGCAAACTAAAGGTCTCCTGGATTTTCAGGCTTTGTGACAAAGCCTTCTGGCTCATGCAGTTTGATCAATTTCTAAAGTCTTGACTATGTTCAAATATTTTATAATAAAAAACTGCATATTTTCCACTCTTAGACTCCCCTCAGAGTGTTTATTATATTAGATACATTACATAAGCTGGCACTTTAGGTGCTTTATGAGTTTTCCATAAACCCTTATTTACTAATGGCTAGCCTGACTTTGTGAGTCTACTGTAAGATTTGACCTTTCCTAGTAATGGGAACCTGGTTCGAGTAATGTTTATAGTACCTTTAAAAAAAGGCATCATAGAACCGCAAAAAAAAAAAAAAAAATCTTAATAATTACGATAAAAATATTTCCTCTCTATCATACTTCAGCCAACTTTCCTTCACAGGCTGAGTAGTGTCTTTCCAGAAACTTGTAACATGCACCTTTATTTTTCTCAGCTGTGAATTCCAGGCTAAGAAGTAAAACCCTTGGAATAAAAGCAGAAATAGACTAAATCTGGCAAGCTCTGCTGAAAGGTAAATCTCGTTACCTTTGCTAAGAGTTCCATACCTAGCAACCAGGCTCACTAACTCCATCAGGCTTACTGACGGCCTACTTTTTCATGGTTTAAGAGCTTCAAATGCACAAAATCTCTCATTATCTTTAAGACAGTAGCCCTGATTTTCAAAGGTGCTGGCACTGGCAGACCCAGAGAAATAGCTGCAGTTTTAGTTTGAAGGTAATCCTCTCCAGCTGGATAGGAAGCTCTGGACTGGAGATCCCATCCTGAGCCATTGTCAGCCCCAGCAGAAGCTCCATCAGCCTTGCTTGGGTGAGTAAGGGCTGGTAGGATTAAACCACTGCTACATGACATGTTACTATCCCTGGATTTGAATTTTGGGGGGAGGAAGCAGTTTAAAGTAATTCTGGTGATAGCCAACTGGAAGAACTTTTATTGGTACCCATGCAGAAGTAAAGAATAATTTCGGAAAATGCTTGGGAAAACTTCCCGCCTCACAAACAAGTGTGAATATGTACTAGATAGGCCTGCACCTTAATACACTTGCAGTTACTTTACAAAGATGCACTACAGAGAGATCTGCTCTTAATTACCTTAAAATACCAGCACAGGAAATGGCACAAGGCTGTGATAGGCTTTGCAACCTTGAATTCCTACTTTTAATCGGCATTAGTCATTTTAAATTCAGCTTCTTAAAAGTCTTAGTAAAATTGACCTTAGGGAACAATAAAATGGCAATTACATACGACAAAGGTATGGAGCAGAAACAATTAGTTAATACCTCAATAAAAGAAGAAAAGATGGGACTGTGAACCTACTGGCCAAATTCCAGGAAACAGAGTAGGCTGCTTGACCTTAAGGAAGAAAACCCAAATATTTGGAGAAGGTGTTCTTGGTGTATCTCTCTAAGGAAATCAGGGAACTTTTTTTAATTGCCCCATTTCCTACCGATACTGTTCTATATTAATTTAATAGCATTGATCAGTCACTTTGATAAATCACCATTTATTTGCTTGCATTACAAGTCTCCTAATACATCATCATGTTCTGCAGAACATGTTACAGTGTACCCTGAATAGTCACTAGGTGGTAACATATGCAGGCTTGAGCGCATTTGGCCAAATCCTGCACATCCAAACACATGTCCACACTAGAGAAACCTGGTCCATCTTCTGGTGGAATGATGAGAAGTTTTACCATGTGTTGTAATGTTTATTAGAGACAAAACCTAGAGAGCTAATTAGATGACTAAAACCAACCAGGAGAATTTTTCACACTGTTTTGAAGAATCCTGTAGCCATGTGCATCTCCACGCTTGTCTGTGAAGCCTGGTCTGGAGGAATCCCTATGAAACCTGATAGGAGAGTTTGGAAAGGTGTTTGTTTTCTATTAAATGCAATCAGCCTTTCCCATGAGGATAAAGAGACTGCGGTTTGCAAGTTTCTGCCTTGGTGCTTTTGATATATTTGCTGAACATTTCCTGCTAATACAGGGCAAGGTTGGCCCACGCACCCACGCCAGGGAATAAGGAAGTGAAAGTCTCCCTGGGTGGCCCCTGCGTATCCCCGTCTGTGCCTGACGGGCAGAGCAGGCTGCCAGGGAGCCAGCGGAGCCCCAGCCCTCCGCTCCCCCACCCCAGCACACAGTGGGAAGTAATCCCCCGGTGATCTGGGCCAGCAGTACTCTGCTTTGCTCCCTGGTTCACGGGAGAAGCACAGACAAAAGCATAGCTCCCCAACTCCCAGGGCAGGGCAGATGAGAGCAGCTCTTCAGCTGTGTTCTAGGAGGATGATGAGCCAGATGGATCTAGATGGACCTGTACAACAGCTCCAAAGCTCAAAATCTGTTTCCTTGGGGGGGGGGGGGGGGGGAGGAGGGTGCACAGGGAGCATGGCAAACTGTAGGCCATATCTGCTGGTCCTTTCTGAAAACATATAACAGCTTTCCTACAAAATAGTAGCAAATAGGAGAAAGCATGAGAGACATAGGATTATCTAAGAAGCTACAAGATGGTCCAGATAGAAACAACAAGAGGGAGACAGGCTGGTTCCCGACTTTTCATCTGTGCAGAGCTAGGAAGAGTTCTGTTCCTAAGTGCAAAGCACTACTTTAAGCCACGGTCTCCCATTTCTGAGTTAATAAGCCTGCCCTGAGGAAAGGGAGGTGACTGAAACAGGAGCATGTGGGCTTTATTTGGATTGTCCCAGCTACTGAGTCTGCCCTGCAGCTTACTAAGTGATTGGCATATTAATTAAAAAAAATCCCCAGACATTTTAAAAACAAACATGCTTTGTCCTTTCTCCCCCTTCCTTGAGATATTTGTTACCTTTCCAATAGGCTTAGCAAGAAAAGAGGAATCAAGTGAATGAGCTGTAGAAGTGGTAATTCTGAAGGTCTGTTTCCTTACCTTGACTGTGTACATTGTGTTGCCTGGTATAGCAGTTTAAGAATGACATTTTCTGAACCATCTAAAGCAATACATGACACCTGGCATGCTGAGAAGGAACATGGGAATCAGTGGTGGTTTAGTCTGTATTTCATCATCTGTCAGATACATCTGTAAGAACACAGCAAATGCTTATTCGCTTATTGTCTTGGTCTGCAGTTGGAGCATTTTGTCTGCAATGCAAATGGAATAATGGAAGAGTGAATCAAGAATAGCAAACAGATCCACATGGCTATTGTATGGAACTACGTCTTCATGTTGGCTGAGTTGAAGGACTTTTGCCAGACTTTTTTATTCATGTTCATTTTCTTTGGCATCCATTTGTAGCACTGTAATCATGATGAGATTTTTATTGTAATCCTTTATTGTAAGTATCGTTATTCAGTAACAAGTAAGACGATTTAAGAAAGTAAATATCGATAGCCAGTTCATGATTGCTGCAATTTGAATGGATAGAAAAGGAAATGCAGTACCTGAAAGACTCACATTGAAGAACTCGAATCTGGAGTAAGCTTAAGCAAGTTAGAAACTGCTTGACCACCCGGAACTTAAAAAAAACCAAACTACTATAGACTTTGAACAGGAAGAAGAATCTTAGAAATTATTTAAAAACTGGGCTAAAATGGACTCTGAAGATTGTCCAGTTCTTCTCCTGACAGTTAAAAAAAAAACATCCAGAGATTATTTTTTCACAACTTCCCTACATGACCAACAGGAATCTCTAATTATCTGTACTGTTAGCCATCTATAGTGCTTTTTCTCAATGTCTACTCTAAACCTCCTGTGCTGCGATTTAAACCCAACACACACCATTTTATCCCCAGCGGACACAGAAAAGCTTATGTCCTTTCTGTCTGAACTGCCTTTTACATATTTGAAGACTGCTAGCACTGCTTTAGAGCTGAAAAGAAGCAAGCAAGAATACTTCCAGTGGCACTGCAAGGTCTAATTGAATCCTTAGCAGGACAAATCTTCATGTCATTCAGGATAAAGGATTCTGGGGATTATACTGAATTTTGCCTAGGTTCTGAAAGAGGCATGACACTGCCAAGAAGCGGTTGCCAGACAAGGAGATGAAGGTGCTGTAGACTTGCCTGTTGCTGCATCCAGAATATATCCAGCAAAACAGGAGTGAGGATGAAAGACAGGGGCAGCTCTGAAGATGTCCTGCTAATTTCCCTAGCATAGGAGGAGCTCCCAGCTCCTGTAGTGCTTAGGGCAGGCAGAAGTGACAGGGACAAGTATCCTGCTGGGACCTGCAGGGACCCAGCCAGCCTGAGCCCTGCTTGTCTGATGGTGAGGGACAGGCCACAGGGCAGAGTGAGGCTAAGAAATCAGACGCATCTGAAGCACTCCTCAGATTTTCAGGACCAAAGAGATGAATTAATTCAGAATGATTTAGATAGATTTCTGTAGAAATCTAGAAAATTACATAGATCTAATTCATAATGCTGTTGATTTGCAAGGGGAAGTTGGCACTCCTGAGAGCGAGCTACATGTGATTTCTAAAAATATTCCATTTTAATTATAAACTAACTTATGGCATCATTTTCATTTTATAGTGTTTAGATTGTATCTCTGGGCTCACAAGGAAAAGGATTCTTTCAACAAGCTTTAAACAAGAGCCAAAAAAAAGAATCAAAATGGTGGTCTGATACATTTTTGTCTACATTAAAAGGAATTAGCATAGATATGCATTTTTAAAAACAGTTCTTAAAAAGTGATAAAATTATTCTCCCTCAGAATGCAAAAATATTTACACAGTATTGTTGCACCAGCTTTGTTTATTCTGTTCATGTTCCAGATAATATTAAGAACCATTCTAATTGTGAGTGTTCGTGTATGCTTAGGTCTATGTGAAAAGCTCCACACATAGCTCCATCACTAGAAAGGAAGACCTAGCCTAGAGTGATAACTCAAGACCAGATGCCCATGTGGCTGCTAAAGAGGAAAGTAGATTGGTTCCTTTTGCCGTTAGATTCTCCCCTCCCCCACACCTTCTTTTTTTTTTTTACTTTTTTTCAGTTCCTCAGCTCTCTTTGATTTACACTCTTGCTGATCTACTGTTTTGAGAAGCCAGTGTTGTAGAATCCTTAAGTCATCTGTGACCTAGGTCACTACAGACAGGAGCAATTTAGTAAAAGTATTAATTGAAACTCTTCTGGCAAGCACTACTTTGGCAGATGAAGTTACACATCAAACCTACACAGACTGCAACTACACTTCCGAACAGACTAAGATTTTCAATATCTCATAAACAGACTCCTCAATCACCAGAATCTAATAAGGCTATAATCATCATTGACACTATAATGATTAAAATGAATAAAACCCATTAAGAAAAGTCATGTTGAGTTATTAAAAGTTTCGCTCTGTGTGATATGTAATCTTTTATCCATTTTTTATGATGAAATCTGTAACCATCTATCCACAAAAGACCATTAATTTACTGCTCTGTGGATGTTACCATGCTCTTTAGTTTAACAGCTTATCATTGATTTCTTGAGGGAGATATTATATTTGGAGAAATACACATGGAACAAAAGCCAGTATGTTGCTGTAAATTTGCCACTGACAGGATGATCAAAGTATTTTGGACTACTCAAAGCAGAGGGCTGGTGAACAAGTTCAGAAGAGCCTATGGTCATATCCCTGCTGTTGTAAGCAGACCCTGAGGCAAGGCAGCAGATACATGTTTTCAAGAATCACAAACTCTTGTAAGAAAAGGTCATGTGCACTGCAGGGGGGAAAACAATAAAATTTCCATTAACTAGAGCCTAGTTAACCGGCTTATTGGCATCTATTAGAAACAAATTGCAAACAAAAGTGATCCTATTATAAACTTCCCCTTGTTCCCTCAGTAAAATAAAGTCACTGAATGGCCCACAAAAGACAGGAGGAACACAGCTTGTCAGATGACTTGCTTTATTTTCAAAGGAAGTATTATGTTTCACCCACCAAACGGTCTACGATCATGACTGGCAGAAAATTGCATAGATATGGGAAATACATGGAACCAGTGCATCAAGAGTAACCTGGAGAGGGGAGGCAATGCACTCCTGCTCACATTCTTTTAATAGGGACAGTTTTTTCTCCTAGGCAAACAGCAATAAAAAAATGTGAATGGAAGGATGTGTACACAAACTTTTGGTCTAAGTGGTGGGAGAGCACTCTTCCTGAAGTGTACTTCTTCTCATAATAAACTTGGCTCCAATATCTTTATTGCTCATCTCCTTTTTAATCTTATTAACAATAAAGCCTAAAAATGTTTTGAAGAAGTCAAATAAAGAGTGTTGCCTTTCATTTCTGAGCATTCTTTCCATTTAGCTGGGATGAGTAATTAACTGTCTTTCCCAACATTTTTAATGCTGGGTCAAATCTTCAGCTGCGCAAAGTCACTCAAAAGCAGTGTGAATATGACAGTTTTTACTTGCTGAGCATCTGACCACATCTATATTTTCCATCTTTTTTTTTTTTTTTTAGGCACGTCTTAGCACTTCAGATACAGCTATGAATCAAATAAAAGTCCTCTTGGTTTATCTGAATAATGAGCCACAAGCCAGTACCACAGAAATTTAAGTCACTTTGCAAGGGGATTTAAACAAAGAATATTTGCTTTTCAAAGAAAGATTGGCAAGACAGTTATAAAAGTCAAATATCACCTTCCACTTAGCAAAAGAAAGTAGGGAATGGAGGATGCAGGAGCATGGAATGTACAATAATGACTATGGACGTCACTTTGAAATAGAATAGATCTGTAGGGGAAACGGCTCTGATCTGGGGACTTGGTTCAGAGACAAGGGTGTGCCAAGGGATTCAGAGAGAGGAACTTGCTCTGGCCAGCCCTGCCCTTTCACGTGCTCTGCCAATGCAGGATGCTGCTTATCTGAAAAGCTCAATCTCCCCAGAAACGCTACTGAAGGAATAGTAGAAAGGTTTCTGAGTAACTAATGTTGTAGCAGGAATTTGGGAAACCATTTAAAAAGGTAAGTCGTTCTCTTCAGAGTAATAACCAACACTTGCTTTGAATGCAGTGACAAATATCTGTCATGATCACCTGGCTGTATACAACAGCTACATGCTCTACTGAAAAAAAAAAAAAAAAAAAGAAAAAAAAAAAAAGGAGATGAAGGGGACCACCTGCTCTGACATCAGGAGTTCTTCCTGAACCCTGGATCCTGGATTTACTGAGTCATCCATGCTGAGTTCTATTGCAGCATTTCTTTGGTCCCTATAATGCTATTTTTCTTCCCTTGCAAACATAAGCGAGAGATTAAAATTCTGCTGCACAAATCCCCCAGACTCAGAGAGCCTCTTGCCGTGGGGGTATCTTCCACATTGTTCAGCCTGACCTTTTGCAGAGCACAAGCCAGGCAGTTTAGTACCGTTGTTGACAGATTGAGTCCAATGACTTAGGTGAATCTGAAGTATTTCAGTTCGTCAGTCATATGCTGATTACATGCCGTTAGTAGAAAACGGCTAGTCTGAGGTATTTATGGTGAAGTCTCCAACCATCTATCCGCTGAAGAACATTAATTTACTGCTCTGCAGATGTGACCACGCTCTTTAGTTTAACAGTTCATCTTGCTGCAGGGCAGGGAATTTGTAAGAAACAGATTATTCTGACAGGTGACCTATATTCCATGTTGCAGAAAATGGGGTTCCTGACAGTCCTTCCCTCAGCCCAGTTCTGGCCAACAGTTTGACTCTAAGTCATAACACCATGTACTGGGGAACACCTGAGAAAGGAGGCTCAGAGTGCTGTGCCGTCCTCCTGGGGTCCCAGCCCCAGCTGTTGCCAGAGCAAATGCCTGAACAGGAGTAAAGAAACCAAATCCAAATTCAAATTCCAGTTGCATACCAAAGTGCCGGGTATTCTTTCCTGATCCTTGCAACTAATTCACTAAAACTCTATTAATATCGAGCTTCAGCTGTTACAAAGGCAAAGATTTCTCCTCTGTCCCTGGACTAAAAATGGAAGGGAATAAATAGGAAAATGTTTGGCTTCACAGGTGTTTGATTCCCAGAGAAATACTACAGACCATAGTGAATGATGCCTGTTGTCAAAAGATTTGAAGGGTAAAAGTTGTTAGGTAGATGAAAGCTTGTTAAGAAATTATCTATGGTAATGAATGAGGAAAACCAGAGAAAACTGTCTCCATCCTTGAAGGAATATTTACTTTAACACATCTTAGACAAAAGGTAAACTGACTGCTAAAATGTGTATAATTTTTTAAGATATTAATTAATTTTATTTTATCTTCATGTTATTAAAAGTATACATCTTTCTTTCAGCAAGACAGTGAAGTTTGTTGCATGAATGTTTCCCTGGTATTAATCTGAACTGTAATAATTGTAATAATAACTGTAACCTTTTGAGATGGCTCTTTTACTGTCCAAAACAGTGAGGGGGTTGTGGCAGGGAGAGTGCTTGCAGGAATGATGAGAAAACAAGTCATTTTGAGAGTTTTAGTGAAGGTGTTCATTGGTAAGGGATGATTATGACTGATGAGTCAGCTCGTTCACAATTACAGGTGGAGAGAGCAATAAAACCTTGCTGAGTTTGACTATTGAAATTATATGGTTTCATAAATAGTATAATGTTGTTCTCAGCAGGTAAATGTTATATTTTCAAGACAGCCACATCACAACACGTAGAAATATTCAGTGGCTGAAGGTCAACAGGCCACCTCCTAAATGATAGCATAAATCCACAGAATTACTTGATAGGAAAGTAATTGCTGCAGGTTTGTTCTTGATGTGAAATTATAGATTACTGAGTAGGCAGTATTTTCAGTGTAAAAATTTTCCTACTAATGTATCAAAGGATAGAGGGCAGAAGAAAATTTTGCCAACATGTACATCTCAGCAAGAAGAACCACATTTCATTACAAACTAGTCATAATCGTTGGTCAATTTTTCCTTCCAGATGGTACAGAAAAAAAGAGTTTTCTCTTTCATTTCTTGCTCAAAGTTTACTTTTAGAAAACCAACCTCATCACCATCTTTCAAATGGTGATAAGGGTATGCATCTACAGATTCCCAGATGTGACTGCATCAGGGGTGGCGAGTTCTCGAATGATGCCTTTTACTAAACAAGGAATGTCTGCCCTTAACAAAATACAGCATAAGAGGAAAATGAGCTAGCTTGCC
Organism: Falco biarmicus; assembly: GCF_023638135.1. Taxonomy (NCBI): domain Eukaryota; kingdom Metazoa; phylum Chordata; class Aves; order Falconiformes; family Falconidae; genus Falco; species Falco biarmicus. Next base: position 3,422,285 of record NC_079291.1, on the reverse strand, counting down.
CTTCTTTAGCCCCCAATCACATTTTGTAATTGCTCCTGACCCTGTCTTTTTCTCTCTGCTCTCTGACTGTATATTTATGAGCAGAAGCAGTTGAGTGGTTTCATAAACAGCGCAGCAAAGTTGGAGAAGTCACTCAGAGAACCGGCAACACTGCATGGAGAATTGGTATGCCACACTCCTGCCCAAGGCAGTCGAAAGATTATTTCATTAGCAAAGCATTAACCAGATCTTGGGATACCCTCCCAAATGATAGCCCCTTAGCAGCTGGTGTTCAGCCTATATCCATTCCAGCCCAAAAATCAGCTAACATTTTCTGAGGACTGGTCTGTTAAGACTGCTATTATTTCAGAGTAGTACAAAAAGTTATCCACACTTTTTATTAATCATCATACAAGTGACCTGTGTTCCTCAAGTCAAATGATATCTTAATTATCTTTTCTATAAAATGTTCTTTTTGAGGAATATTTTTTACGAAAGGACATATAACAGACACTCAGGAGTATTCACCAGGTAGCAAGCTTATTATACCCAGCATGATGGGTGTTACTGTTGTCAAATTACAAATTTCTTGTTCTCACAGTAGATGCAAGCAAGGTTCAAAAAGATCTCAACTGAACCCAGACATTTCAAAATCTAATGCAAATTACTGCCACGAAAAACTGTGCCAGTATTTCAAAAGATTATTAAACAGAAGGATCTGTGATAGAAAGTCATCTTTGAATGGTTATTTCCACATGTGTAAAGTGCATAGGCTTTCAAAGGAACTATTAGGACCTGTCTAGGTATAATTAAAATGCCATAATTCATCAATAATAAATCACTTTTTTCAATTACTTTTCTGCCTAATTATACATCAGTGCTTAATTAATATTTAGCCATGGTGTGCTCTGTCAGTACCTGGGTCTTTATGTAAAAGCAGGAAAAATATTTTGGGTTCGAGTCCACCTAGTCAACGTCTCACTTGCATTCAGATATCTTTCTCACACGCAATAAAATATAGACAGTCTAAAATGAGAACCTAAGTTGTCTATATCACTACGTCAGCAGTGAGAAGCAGGTACATTTGCAGGCTTTATGTGGGAGAGTTAAGCTAAGCAGTAAGGTCTCACCCAAGACATTTCACGGTTTGATGTTACGGATGCAAAAGACCTTAAAATATGAGTGTAAGGGTGTAAGGAGGAGGAGTACCTAAAGAATGGCTAGTGGTGTAGTGTAAGGCACTGCATACTAGAAAAAAAATTCTGTACAGCTCTGCTGGAGATGAGCGTTATTTTTAAGTGGGTAAATAACCAAGAATGGTTGCTTTATGTGACGACTCATCTTGCATGGACAACCATGCTCAGAGGCAATATTTGCCTCAGATCTCCACAGATAGTCTGCAACAGCATTTTGCTGACCAGGAGTTTTATTACTGATTTCTTTCCTGTCTTTCAAAATTTGTCATTAGTTTCTATTTTAGCATAATAACAATGTATCTGTTGGCATATATATTATGCTGGCATTTTAAATGACTATTGCAATTACTGGATTCCTCCTGTACGCTTAAGCTGAAAGGTATTCTTTCTCAGATTTGCCATAAAGTCTTGAGTTTGACCTCTGAACTCTGCCTGACTACCCATAGAGTCAATCAGATGGGAAAGTTACACCATTAAGAATCTTCCATTATGGCTATTTCAAGGTCCTAACAATCCCTGTATAGATACCCACAGGCAAACTACATACCACTTTGGTAGCAATGCTAGAATTGTGTTCATTTACAAAGCTGACACTGAATTTGCAGTGGTGCTTGGTACTTAGAATATAATTTGTTTTCATTTATCTGAAATGATCTATCTCTGCACGTATCTTTACTGATGTGAGGATACACGTGCCTTTTATTTGCTGTATTTAACATAGAAGATTCTCTCTCTTTAGTAGCTGTTTTTCCTGCTATGCTACCCAGGTTAGGAAAAGAATGGCAAATATTCAGAACAATTCTGTTTTCATCTGACTTGGTCTGTATCACAGCATAATACCTACCTGTTCATATTTAAAATGTAAAGTCCAACGTGAATGAAACTTTCTAGCGTGAACTTCTTTCCACGCTAACTCAGCTATCGCATACTATCCTGTACATAGTGAAGTGTGTGCCATCCCACTGAAACTCAAACACATGCTTATAATTTGAATGGAAGTGGGCCAAATGGTTTTACAATTACTGTAGTTCTGCAAAGGCAAGTCTTCTGTGTAAGGGATGTAAGATGCTTTTTACCTTTTTTTCCACACAGTAAGGGGGAAAACATTCAGCAGCAATGCATAAAGCTTTAATGTCTCCACCCTTGGTTCAGTTTATCAATGTTTCTAATTTTCATATTTCACTAAAAAATTACAAAGGTTTTTACATGAGAAATCCTAGATAATATCTTTGCAGTACATTTGAGACAGGTAACTGTTTGCAACTATTTAAGCAAAATCTAATGTCAACAAACTTCAGCTTGGCTGGCCTTCAAGCATCACTTTAAAACCATTATTCATAAAAATAACAGCAGCAAGGTAATAGAAACAACGAGCTTGGTAGAACTTGCAGTATCATTATTGCATATAATTCCAAAATCAGGAGTTATCCAAAATATAAGGAGATCTGTTTAGAAATCAGAGTATTTAAAACAGAAAGTTCTAGCCTTGAGGTCCACACTCCATATTTGCCTTTCAGATCCAATTTCAAGCTTTCCTTCACAAGGAAGAGGACTGGAAACTCATTTTCTTTGAAGAAAAGGAGAGATCCTCTCGGTCCTAGGACCTGGGGCTTCAAATAAAAAACAAAATGCTACAAGGATCATGGTATAATCAGGAAAGCTGGCAGCCCTGTGGCACCACAAAACCGTTGCATTGACTTGCTTGATCTAGAATAGAACTTGCTAGCCTGGGCTTCATGCAGCCAAAGAGTTTGCTGAGCGCCGCTTAGCCCTGAGAAGGGACCTGTTGTCAAGAAGAGCTACAAGCACTCCCACAGCCTCATGTCGAGGCCTTCTGCTGCCATCGCTTGCATATGGAAAATGTTAGAGAACCCAAATGACTAAAGCAGGCAAGAAGAACAAAAAGAGAGTAACAATGACTTTCACGTGTCCCATAAATATACCTTGGCAGTGAATCCATTTGCAAGCACAGCACACTAGACAATTAGGGGCAAATTTTCAAAAGTGTTCTCTTAACTTTGAATGCAATGTTGCATGCCTGGTTTTCATAGGAAAATTTTTGGCCCGTGTAAAACTCATGTTTTTGAGTTGAGTTGCATGTGGAAGCTGGCATGCAACCATTCCTTGTGTAATTTCAGAGGCTGTGAAGAGAGGCCTTTGAAAACTGAACCTGCTAGTTACCATTCTAATGCAGAGATAAAATGCTCTTTCTTTCCCTTGATCTTGCAGGGTTTTCACAAGCTTCAAATGAAAATAAGTGTTAATGCCTCTAATTTTCGCAAGATGTCTCTGGTAAATTACCCACAAGATATAAGTCAGTTCATCTGATAGCTGGAGACCCTTAAAGTGTCTATTATAAAACCATACTGATAAAAGACTTTCTTATTGATTGCAATCATTATTAGCTCAACTAGCCTGAGACAGAGAATAAATATGCATTATATCTCTTGAGAAAACAAGTTTCACAATTATACAGATTTTATTAGACAAACAAGTTAAAAAAGCATGTATGGTCAGCTCCTCTTTGGAGAGGCCTGTCCAGCTTGGAATCATTACGAGAGCGAACAGCAGCGCTCTGTACTGTATGATTCATCTGTCCCTATAGATAGCCCTATATATCACTGCAGATTGTGCTGATTAGTAGGGATGTTACTAGGACCCAGACGCCTAAATTGACATTTGATACCGCATTAACATTTCACATTTATTAACTCAACATACAAACTATTGATCTGAAAATAGAATTAGTGGTTGCTCTGGCATAGTAGTGAAAAATAGCTCTTTGTAACGGGGGAAATCTCATTCTTGATTGCATAACAGTAACCATTAAATTTCCTTATTATAAAAGTGTCTAATTAGCAAAGATTTTCATTTTTTCCCTATACCACAGGGGGCCAATCACTATTCTGAGCACATATCACTTAGGTGCATAAAAATTTGCATTGTGCTGTTGGTTTTCCTTTTGAGAGAATGCCTGGGAATATCACAGAATATAGATATGGCACAAGTATTTTCTACATAAATTAAAATTCAGTTCAGCAGAAAGTATGCAGGAAGGAAATGTATTTGAAGGTTCTGTTTCCTCTCTGTCTCCTTGTTCTTCACCACTCCCACCTCTGAAAACTTTGTAATGGATGGTGTTACCACAAAAAGAGAATTACTTTGTTGTTTGATATAAAAATCCCCTGCAAAACAAATAGAGGTTTTTAACAGGGCTCTGCTTTTTTGAACATCCTCTTGCCTCAGTTAGACTAGAGATGCCATTTAAAACCATAGCTTGCATTTCAAGGATGCCTCTGTCAGAAGGCATGACTCAGTTTACTTCGATTCTGTCTCTGCCATGCAGTCCGATGCTGTGAAACAGAAAGGAAGCACTAGGAATATATTGATATACACAATCATCAAATGAATGACTTTGACGTTTGCTTTCCAAATACTTGTGTGTGCATATGTGATTACACTATAACTATAAAACTTGTCAAGCTAATCGGTACGGCTGTCTTGTTGATCTGATTCTGAGAGGCCAGTACGAGCATCTCACCGCTTCGTTATGCTTAGGCCAGCAGGTTCAGTAAGTGCAGCAGATGCACTGAAGTGTGAGCAAACTGTTTCGAAACACAGTAATGCAGTGTTCTTTCAGAGACTGTGCACCAAACTTAGTACTATCTCAGGTGACGTTGTCAAAGTGCACGTGACACCTGGTGAGCGTTAATCTGTGCACATGCCCAGTCCCTGTATGTGGAAAAGTCCCAGGGAATATTTGTATCCTGGGTGTGTCCTATACATTTTTAATTGAGTACAAAGAAGTGTCCATCCTCAGAAGAGAGTTTTTGTGACATGTTGACAATGCATGCGATACAGCACCTGCAATTTAAAAACATGGTACCATCTGGGTCGATAGGATGAGTTTTTTTCTTTTTCTCCTATTATTTTACACCTTTCTACCTTTAACTATACTAAGTTTGTATATAACAAGTGAGATTAAATTTGTAATGCTTATATGAAGGTGGTATACGGATTGTTGTCAGAATATATGAATTTCATCTCTGGACTCAGAGTAGCTCAGCTATCTATGCCTGCTTTATGGAATAGCTGAATGGAATGAAACAGCATTATGGACACAAGCACAAACTCTCAATTATTTTGAGGGCAGAGAAGGGGAAACAAAAGAGGGGAAAATATGACTTAGCCTGTACATTATTCTTTCAGTCATGGCTTTCAAAGGCTGAAATAGATGCATAAAGCCACAATCCCGCCAGTTGCTCCCTGCGACTGTATTGATTTCAAGTGAGATTTCAGCACCAGTTGGAACTAGGGGAAAAAAAAGAAAAAAGAAAGTCAACGTATTTATATACTTCCTTGTCCAGCTAGAACTGCTGTTTTGACTACAACATCCAACTACTCAGGACAGTGTTTGAAAAGGGTTTTCGGCTCCTTACAGCAGCCTCTGAACCATCTCTTGCTGTTTGTGTATTTCTTACCATTTCTGGCCTCTGTTTGGAGAGCAGTGGAAATGCAAGTTTTCTCTCCATCTTCTTAAGTAGCAAACCCATACCCAAAATGAAGGAAAGGTCAAACTGGTGGTTAGATATATTGTCTTTCATTCCAGATCTTCTTATAAAAGTGCAGCTAAGACAGCTGTGGTAGAATCAGACTGCCAAGAACGCCTTCTAACACAAGGGTATACCCAACTGGTTTATATAACCTTAATTCAAGCAGCACAACTAATGATAATGATATGCTACAGTGTTATTATGCCAGGAATGTATGAAATCAAGAGAGAACATTTCATTTTAAACTTTGCTGATTTTTCACATTTGCTTAACATTTTCTCTAATGATTTCTTGCACTGTTTTTATGCCACCTCAGATAAAATGCCATTATACATGATATTTGCACCATTAGGCACAAAGTAAGCATTACTTATGATTAAAGGCAATGCTGTGAAGCATTAAAAAAATGTAAAGGAAATGGTTTTCAAGCATACTCACAGAGACTCTGAAGCTTGAGTGTCATTTGCTTTCACTATGCCAGCTGGGTGATGTTCTTGCATTTCAACAAAGCTGGCTACCATTTCCAAGCAGATCCATACAAGATTTTCATTGTACATATTTGAGTGAGATGTCCAGCATAAGATACGTTCACATGCATACATACACAACAGAAGTCCAATGAACCTATCTAAAGGGAAATAAGTGAAAGAAAACACAATAATTACAATTAATCACCAGTGAACACGATCATAAAGACATCCTTTTCAAGGAAAGGACACTATTTTTTGTCATAAGCTGCATCTTGTTAAACAACACCTCTAATGTTTGGGTTTTATTAAGACTCTTGTCTTTGTGGAGCATAACAGTGATTTTGATTTGCTGCATAAATAAGGGTTGAATAATGTAATTAAATTGGATCAATAAAACTCATGCTTTTGCACTATTCACATGTCAGTATGGGAATTTTTCCCAGATATTTCCTAATGCTGGAATCTAATGGAGTACAGTTCCACAGGATTAAGCCTCTACAATTATTCTGTTAATCCTCTGGGTTGTGAAGAAGAAAGAATAAGATTAATTTTGAGCTGTGTGAACTGTTATTTCAGCATTTGGCTAGGTCAATTAGAGTGCGATAAGTAAAACACATGGAAGAAATACTGGAACAAGCTAAGACCAGCTGAAATCAAGTCCCTTGGTGTGTATGTAGCCCAGACCTTTTCATATTCTTGTCCCATATAAATTATTATAATTTTTCTTAGGGTTTGTGTTTTCTTAATTTATTAACCCAGAACAGGATCTGGTTTTCTATGAGGTCAGTGTTTGTAACACTATAGTTACTCTTTTTGAACCATCTGAGTCATAAAAGGCATTCAGATGATTTATTAGAGTGGATCTTGCTGCCAGCATCTACCCTGGTGTGAATGATATGCATGATTCCATCACAGTCCATGAGCATTAACCCAGCAGCACTCAAAGATGGAAGACAAAAATACTGCTTCTGTAGAAAACTATAGTATCCCATATATCCACACTCTACGCAAGAGACATTTGCCATAACTTCACATTTATCCTATAATTTTGATGTTGATCATTTTAATAAAAAAAAAGATTAAAAAACCAGTTTAGAAGATAAAATAACTTTCAGATTAAAATGATAAGTTGTCCTCAAAATTAAGGTGATTTTGCAAGGCAAGAAGGAAATCTTGAATAAGACCTACATAAAATAAGTACACCTGTGCCAAAATCCTCTCACAGCACGGCTGAGGTTGGAAGGGACCTTGGGAGTTCATCCAGTCCAACCCCCCTGCTCAGGCAGGGCCACCTACAGCCAGTTGCCCAGGACCATGTCGAGGTTTCTAATATCTCAAAGGAGGGGGATGCCACAGCCTCCCTGTGCAACCTGTGCCATTGCTCAATCACCCTCGCAGTGAAAAAGTGCTTCCTGATGTTTGGACAGAACCTGAGATTCCTTTCCTTTTCCAAACTTTTCCAAACTTTCTTTGCTTCCACTGAACACAAGGAAGTGTAGAGTTCAGAAGAGCTTATGGGAGCTGTGTCCCTCCGTGTCACAGAGAGAAGGCAGTGTGGAGACAGCTCTGTGTTTCCCTGCAAGTAAGCTCAAATATCCCCTTTCTAACACTTGCTTTTTAATAATATAGTTACTTCTGGAGACACCAGAAAAAGAATTCTACAGGCTATCAACACAGTATAGACCTCACAAAATATACCAGCACGATACTTGCAGCTCCTTCTGCTTTTAGTTTCCTGTCTTAAAAAATAAATTAAAAAAAAAAAGAATACACTGAGAGGAAGGAGAATTTCCCTGGTATACAGCAGGGCCTAGGAGAATAAGGAAAAATATCATCACAGGCAAAGAACAAAAACTCTGGAGTAGCTACTTACTTTCAGCAAGGCAGGATGCAGCTATAACATCCAAGAAAGAATCCACCCCCTCCTGCTCACAATGAAGCTCAGACGTTGGCCTCCCTCCATTTGTGGTACCATAACCCTAGAAACAGAATGATTCTGTTACAATTTTCAAGCAGATCTTTTAATCAGTTGCTAATTGACAGTGAAATAAATCTGAAATGATGGGATAGGGTATTTTTTAGTCTCAAAGGTCATAACAATAGAATAGTGCAGATACCTTTAAACCTCCAATACATTTCAAATTAGTATGAATCATCCAAACAGGCTACATTTGGAGAAAACACATTGTTATCAAGGATTACTTCAGCTAATTGTTACAATTTCTGAAGGGACAATAGCATCAGGTTAACGTTTCATGTAATTCTTGAGAATGTGTGCTGTTAAATGCCAAAATCTGTCATTCTGCTTCTTCCAAGAAGAGAAAGGTGTCCAAAAAAAGTCACCACAAATCAGTTTATCTGTAACTGAAAACACATCTGTCTTCCTCCTAACTTTCTTTATTCCAACATGTTACTGGTAAGAAGGGGCAGAGCTGCTGTTACTTAGAGCTGTATTTCCACATCTTTACCTGTTTGCATTTCTTTGAAGCACAATTTAACCATTAATTTCCTGGGCTTGTAATGACTAGGTTTTGGGTGATTACAGCACAGCCATAATGCTTCTGTGTTATCAATGCATGTTTTTAAATGTCACTGAATTCTAACATATTTTGGCCCTGAAGGTTTAATCAGCTAGGAAGTGTGGAATTAAGCAGAGATGGAGGTCTTTGTATACATAACATACTGGCCTCAGGCTTTTGTCACTCCTGCAATGCATTCAACGATTTGAGTCTACATATTGTTTAATGGGATTCGATGCTGTGACGTACCTTTGTCCTTCAATCTAGCATATATTTGTTCCCTACAGGAAACGCCAAAATGCCAATGCTTTCTATGAGTCAGGCAGATCACTGATGGAAGGAGAACTGGTTTATCTTCATGCTGCTGGAAACATTGGCCTTTGTAAAGCTTCTCTAGTCATTAATGCACTAGGCTTTTAACAGTAGTCTACCGAGAGGAAGGAGGCTGTGGAGGCACCACCCTCAGCCTTACCGAGGTAAAGAAGACCCATAAACATCAAACCTGGAATGGCTACTCTGGATTTCAATGCAGATTAAGGATTAAGCAGCCGAGTGCTCTTTTACATGTGAATAGGCTGACAGAAGTACAAAGAGAAAGCCAGAGAGCTTGGTGTTAGCTGCTTGGTTTTGAAGCACAAATGGAAGATCTAAAGGGAAAATACAACAGTTGCCAATAGCATGGGTCCAGCTAAGTGACACGGGGAATTTATTTTTGCAGAAACAAATTCTTACACGTTATTTTATTTGAAACACTGATACTTGAATTACTTGTAAAGTCTTGAAATTTATTTTGTTACTCCAGGCTTATCAGAATTCATTACAAGATATTTCATTCTGTCCCAGGAAATGTCTTTCCTTTTTTAAAAGGAAAGATAAAAACATACCAGCCCTCAGTATTCTAAACATGGAATTAGTGTCAGATAAGTGACGGTCAAAATCATCCCCTATCTCAGACTCTGGAATGAGAAGATCTTCTTCAGGCTTTAAGAAGGCTGCAGCATCCCGTGGCAAATGGATAGCTCTGAGCTGATTTTTTTTTCCTTCAGAACAGCTTAGACAGAAGTTGTCATATGCAGAAGGAACAGCTGTGCCATATATCCTTCAAATCTACAAAACATTTGCGTTAAATCACAAAGGAACCTCCAAGAAATAACTTCAGAAGAGCCTGAATTCATCCCTTTCAGGATATGCAATCTAATCAGCACCAGGGGAAGGGGGGAATAGATTAGAAATAGCAGGCTGTTTATTTTTGTCTGGGAACTATGGAATGTATATTTATGGCTTTGTTTGAGATCTCAGAAGTTATAAATACGGTCTATAACTCAATATTATTGCCTCTGTACTCCCCAAATAACTTATATCACCAAAAAAGCCATTTAGAAAGAGACTGGTCAAAGCCAAAACTTCAAACCCAATTTCATTTGTGTTTTAGGGAGCAAAGACATTTCACCTGCAGACTTTCAGGTATGAATCAGCTGGTACTGGTGCAGTTCTGAATCATATTTTCTGGTTCAGATTAGGTACCTTTAATATCCTTCCAAATATCCAAAGTAAAAATGGACTTTGTGAGATTTCTGCTTAAGTAAAAGTCTCAGAAATACACTGCAAAAACTGAAAAACCACTTTAAATTTACCATATGCCAAATTGTACAGCCTATAATTTTTTATAATTGTTGTCCTAATGGAGAAGTTTAGTTAACACATTAGTAATGTGGCTGGTTGGTGAGTATAACTGTCTTAACACTTTGGCCTACCCAAAGAAACCAAGTGTACTAAATACTTTCCTCTTCCCTGGTGTGAAGGAGGAGAGAGAATGCACCTGTTTGCTCAGAAATCCTAGCATTTTTGGTAGTGAGCTCCTAAAGGAAAAGTAAAGGAATAAAGGCTTCCTTGACTGACACGGCCAGGGATGGGGCCGGAGGTTGGCATTACCGCCTGTCTGCGCAGCTACCTGCAGAGCAACAGCTCTGTTCTTAAGCCCATAGGAAAACGTATTTCCCAATCCAAAGACAGTTTTCCCTTCTTCACTTCCCTGCACTTTTTCTTCCTTTTCTTCCATTACTTGCAGTCACACACTCCCTCTTTCTTGTTGCCTGTCCTTGTTTCTTTGCCTCTCAGACAGTTTTTCCATTGAGGTGGGTTTTTTTCTACACTATTAGCTGCCACCCCCCTTTTTAGCTCTGTTCCTAAGCCAACCCAAAGCCTACAGGCCTTTCCCAAGGTCTCCCAGAAAATCTTGCCCATTTTACCTCACTGTCACGTGGTCCTCTCTGGCAGTGCACTCCCCTGCCTTAGAGGGCAGGGGGAAATAGCATCCTCTCCTCATCCTCTCATCCCTTGTGTGCTCCCTGTCCTCTGAGGGAGTGAGCAAGATGCTAGTTCATGCTACCAAAGGGGAGCACAAGTAAAAGAAGAATTTTGCTTGCCCTGCTTATGAGTGACTTATCAGCTGAGAGGGTATAAACATCTTAACCAGGTTTGGCTCCAGACACCAGGAAAGCAGGTGGGACAGCCGAGGCCAACGCAACAGCCCCACAGGCTGTAGTTAATGCCAGAGCCCAGGGTGGCTGCTGCCCCACAGGACAAGGATTGAGACTGAGACTGCCGGGAAACTCACAGCACCTCTATCCCAAGGGCTGCAAGCTTTGCCCTCATGCCTTCTCAGCACTCGCTCAAGCTCTGACTCCTTCTCCCCTTTCTCTGCCTGCAGAGGCTGAGCCCTGATCCTGTGATTCCAGATCAGCTCTATCCGTGCCTGACAAACTGCCTCTACCTTGCCCAGACACATACAGACCATGTAGAAGGACGGTACCCCCAGGCACAAGTGGAAAGAACAGGAGATCACTCTCGAGGAAGCTTCTGCACATGGAGAGAAATGATTTGCATTTTGGTTTGGGAAAATAAATGCACTGTGCTAGTCTTACAGAGGATGAGGAGAAAGGACAAATTTTAAATGGCCAAGCTTTGTAACTAGGACCAAGATTATCTATCAAAAAGATTGGGCTAAAATGGCTGATTATTCCTGACCTCATGACTCCTTCCAGTAGCAACACTTCTCTTCCCACACGGCTTACCAGTGGAAAGTGTATTATTTTTGTACGCCTCATGCAAAAAAGTAGCTTTTATTTTGTTTACAGAAAATTAGCTAAAACCAGGCACAAAGTGGAAATGATCCCACAAGCTGGATTAGATATAAATTTTACTGACAAACTCTTGAATGCCTCTTTTATATTTTTTAAAAATTCTCCAAAGATACCATTCAGTCCTAGAGTGGCTGGAACAAATGATGGGAAAAAGTCCGATCAGATGTTCCTGTCCCACAATCTCCATGAAACACAAGTCATCTTTATCACTATAGAGAGCATTCTGGGGAGACTAACAATTTGCCATGGATGCCATTCATCCATGTGCATGGAGCCAGCACCCGGCCAATGCACCGTATGAATTCCACATAATCCCTCTTCTGTAGGCTTCAGGGGTATACAGGCTTTATCCAGATCATAGAAAGCCAAGAATTTTACCCATGGGAAGTAAAATAAAAACAATTCAAGACAAACTGTAAGGAAAATGTCACTGATAAAGGACTGTGGGAGCAGGTTTGGAGAATGCCCCTACTTCATTGAGCACTGGGGAGTTGAAATGTCAGTACAGGGAAGATACAGACCACTTAACAAGTGTTGGGTCTGAGCCTTCAAACAATTACTTGTGTGAGTGATTACCAACAGAAGTTAATTCCATGAAACTCATGTCTAAACCTTTGCAAAAATGTCCAAACATTTTTTTCAGTCACCGAATAGAAGCATGTTCCCAGCATCATCTGAGGGCAGCAGACAAGGTATAGACAGTCTGAGCAGGTATTTTTTAGTTTGTTTTGTTCAAAAGTGGTTTAAAATGTGATGCTTCGGCCACAGAAGAGGAAATAATAGGAGAGAAGGCAGAGTGTAGGAGAGGGTTATGTTCAGAGAAATCTTTCATATAAATTTGCTGCTAATTGCTTCCTTCTTCTTAAGACACCAAATGATGCCATTGATCATCTGCAAGTGCTGAGGACAGCACAACGATGGTTAAATGTATCAGTAAAGAAACATTCTTAATGAGACAGAAAGCAGGGTAAATCTTGACCAGCAGATTTCACTACTTTCTAATTTAAAGGAATATTGGCCTTATCATTGGGTTTACTTAATTTTTTACCTCAAAATTTGAAGGAAGAGTGAAAATCAGGTAATCATAGGGATCTGTGACTTGCTGTCATTCATCTGTTTCAGTGATCTTTAATATAACAGTAAAAATCCCAACGACAAAAAGGATGATCTAGGTTTTCTTGCTGTTTCACAATATCACGCTGTGAAAGTTTAGTGAGATCGTCACACAGCCACAATTAAAAAAAATGTTCATAATAACAAAGACAGATTTACTCCAAAAGTGTTGATGCAAATTTTTTAATTCATGTTTTGTCAAGCTGCTATAAACAGCCAACCCTTGTTGTAAGAATATGCTAATATGTAATTAAACTGCACTCACGTCACGCCATATGGTACATTTGAAACATAAAACACTGTTCTATTATTCGGGGAGGGTCGTTTGAAAAGGAAAGAGAAAGAAAAAGAGAGAACCCAGGGGAAAAGACGGTTTATCTCTCCTCCCACACTTTATAAGCCAGCTTTAGCATTAGGCACTGTTATTCAGGATGAGATCTGACAGTTTTGGGGTTAATGGATCTTAATCTTTTATTAAAGAGAAAAGCATGTGCTGATATGCAACAAAGACCATTGAATGGGTTGTGGGTTTTTTTTCTTTAAATTAGGCTTAATTAAGTTTTTAGGGAAAATATTTATTTTTACTATGAAGCCATGAGCAGATAAACATGCACACATGGGGGAAGCAAGCTTTGGAGCCAGTGGGAGTTTTGCCATTGGCTTCTGTGGGAGCAGACCCTGTTTCTCTGCCATTTTTCAGTTTGATATTAACATGCAAGTTGGGATGGGTGAGAGGAGAAGATAAAGAGATAAAAGCTGGATTCAGAAAGAGGGTTGGGCAGTTAGGTGCTTAATTACATAGAGCATGTGAACAATGTTTAAGTAGGAGTGCAGACGCAGGCAAAAATGATTAATCTCTTGTTTTAATTATACTTGATCATTTGATTGTGTGGTCATTATTGGAAATGACCTGGCATTTCATTTGGGAACTTCAAATGAGCAGGAAGGTGAGGAGATGCTGTAGTCTAAGGCATTAGCTTCTTACTAGTAGATGTTTGTATTTTAGTGTGCTTGACAGGTCACAAGTGAAATGAGTGATAGGCTCAACCTAACCTTTGCCAGATGATCACCTACATTAAAAAAACCTGCATAATTTATTAAAATCATTCAAATACATTTCTCGGTAGAGCATTCATTGTCTACTTTTCTTTTTAATGATAACAGTCCATGATGCTACCGTCTGATGGCTATTCAAACAAATGTACATTAAATTAGTCAGCCAGTTTTTTCAACATAGTTCCCAGAACCGAAGGCCCAGGTCCTCAGAAGCATGTTAGTGTCTAAAAAAAAAAACAACAACTCCTCCTTAGCGTGACACAGGATTTAGATACAGTCACTACCAAAATCCAACCTACTTTGAATTTGGTAGGTACCAGCAGAGAAGGCAAAAACTCAACAGTGTTCTGCTCAGTGATGTGATGAAAAACAAGAACCTCTTGAAATGAACGCTTCAAGGTGAGATTGTGGCAAGAAGCATGAGCTGCTATATAAAGAATGTTAGTTTTCAGAGTTGGCAGGCAGTAGCTTTTCAATGCAGGGTTCTTGCACTCAGAAATATGTTTCTGGCCTCATGGGAAGAAAGACACTGCATTAAATTCTGCTGCAGCATGAAAAGGTTGAAAGGTTTCTTTCACACGATGTAACCTCTTAGGAAATCTAACCTGACAAACAAAATAAAAATACCCTCCCCTCTCCTTCATCAACAAGAAAATAACCATCTTGTTAACCAACCCAGAGTGTCATATCTTTTACCTCAGCTCTGCAAAGTACTTGCTTATCCTAAAGGACAAAAACCCATTCCTGTTCTGCAAGGCAAGAAAATAGGGTGTGCAGCGTAAAACATTTAAGGCCATCATGTCACTTGATAAACTGCTCTTATGGAATGACATGTGAAACTGTTGTTGGCATGAGGCTGCCTTAGGACAATTTGACATGTGGGATCCACCACAGGCCAGCAAGCACTGAAGGGCAGAGGGAGGTCTGGCTGTTGTTTGTCCATGGCTAGCCCTATTTTTCATACATGCCCTGGTTAAACTCTTGACCCCTCTGAAATCAAGAATATTTTCACTTGTTTACATGGGACCGGGCCTTCACCCATAGACTTTAAGGATAACAGCTATCTTATCTGATGGTCAGTTGTGGAAACTCATCCAGAAATCCCTGTGTTAAAGCCAGAACTTCTGTCTGAACTAGGCTATCTATACTTCAGGAACACATCCAATGTTGATTTGAAGTTTTAAAATAAAGAAGAATTCATTGCATGCCTATTAAAGTTATTCCAAAAGCTAATTACTGACACTTTTAAAAGACTGAATCTTACTTCCCATCTGAATTTGTATATATTCAGCTTCTAGACATTGAATACCACCATGTCTGATAGTCTGAAGAACTCACTTCTGTTGAAATATCTCTACCCATTTATAGATCACAATCAAAAGAGTTCTTAGTATTTTCTTTAATAAACTAAGGAGACTTAAGCCTACACAACTTTAAACAAAAGGAGAAGTTTATTGGCCAGCCATCACAGAAAAATATTTTTCTATAGAAAAAAAAATGGCAAATTTGGATCAGGTTTGAACGCAGCCATGTCAAAATGGTCTTATTTTAACATGTGCATTAATATAATGGCATTATATATTTAACTAGGAACAACTGCATTGCCCTGATAACAAGATGGCACAGAACTATGCTATTGTTGAAAGAATTATAGCTCTGTTTTCAAAATGTAATAAAATAAAGGTAGGAAAAAAAATTCTAGAACGGTTACCTAGGGAAGACAGAATTTGCAGACTGCTGGCCCAAAGAAATAAATTATCCTTAAAAGAAAAAGGACTTGAATGAGAAGAGAAAATGAGGAGTCTGGCAGAAGGAAGAGGAAGGTGTTCCCTGCACTGGAAAATGTGTCAGAATGCTTGTGTTCCCAAAATGAGAAAGATAAAGTCTTGTTAAGTCCTTCTCTGCTAGTGGGACCTGGAACAGAAAAAGTCCAGATAAGAAAAGTGTGAGATGAAACATGACTAAAGATGCAGACAGGGGCTCTGTAAACAAGAATGAGGAGTTTGAAGTGGACTTGGGGAATGAAAGGAAGACAATGGAAAACAGAAATAAGAAAGGATTTGTCCAGTGCCGATTACCA
This sequence comes from Falco biarmicus, assembly GCF_023638135.1. Lineage (NCBI taxonomy): Eukaryota > Metazoa > Chordata > Aves > Falconiformes > Falconidae > Falco > Falco biarmicus. The sequence continues at coordinate 3,406,176 of NC_079291.1, read as the reverse complement.
GAAGAAAATAATAGCTTTCACTGCAATATTTTGAAAAGAACAGAGAAAAACAAAAAGGAAAAGGCTAGTAAGGCTGGAAACAAAATTAACTTGGACAGGAGAGAGTGAAAAACAGGTAGCTTTAGGAACAATTAGTAAGAAAGGAAGATTTTAGAATAAGCAAGGGTCTGAAGATGTGGAGTGATTGTAAGAGAGAGGTGAGCTTGGAGAGAGGGAACTTCCAGAGTCAGAGATCATCCACACAGACAGCTATAGCTAAAGCTTCAGGAATGCTATTGTCCCTGAGCACGCTTATGTCCTCAAGGGAAAGGCATATGAAAAAAAAACTGATCAAAGAAGATAATGAAAGAGCAATAAGAGAAAATGCAGGCAAGGTGGCTGCTGTTAAGCTAGTAAATTGAAAGGGGAAGGATGGCAAGAAACAAATCAAGAAGCCTAAGAAATCCCCATTATATAGGGAATAAAGATCTTGGATAAGATGGCTTCCTTGCCGAAAAGTGGATTACTGTGTGGGTTGGAGGGGATTAAGAGGACAGAAAAAATGTATGTCATTGGGAGCCTGAGGCCAATGATACATGTCTTGACTTTACTATTGCCAGCATTTCAGCCAGAAAAATTTTTGCACAGATAAAGTAAGTTTAGTTATCCCATTTCTCCACCACACTCTACTGTTTCACTGTCCAAAATGGAAGTCTATTATGAAGGAGGATCTGTGTGAAAGGACACAACTACAAGACATTGTTCCTTATTTTAGCAAGATTTCTGGAAAGACCAGGCTCTGCGAAGGTAAGGATAATAGTACTTACTTTTCTTTCAGGGTGGTAAAAGGCTTTGAAATCTTCTCAAGACTGAAATGAAAAACTATAAGCAGGAGAAAATGAATCTACTAGGTGATGAACTGGTTTAATTTTCTTATGGATTATGTTACCAATCAATCTCATCTGAACATATACTATGACCTACCAGTATGGAATAAATTAATAACAGCAGGTAAAGATATTCTTGATGTTCTCTATAAATGCATGATGTTTACAAATTATTAGATACATCTATGGACAATACACTTACTCAATATGAACAATACAAATATTTTTATCTGGACATGACTTGAAGTAATAAACCTTAGAGATTTATCAGGAAGGCTGGAAGTATGTGCTTTCCTGGATCCTTTTTAACAGATTCCCAGCCCATTGTTCAGATTTACCTTTAAAAAAGCTCCAGTCACTTATCAAGTATAGCAAAACAGTTGTCAAAGAGAAGTTGCTTCTTTGCTGTAAGTGCTAAAATAAATCTTTTCCCTGCCTTTTTAACTGTGAAGTGCTATTAATTCAAAACAGTCTTATGTGCATGATACAGTAGTTTTCATTTATTGTTATCCAAAACAGATTTGGAAGGAGTGAATTAAGTCATCTTGAAAAAAGCCTGATTGAAATTTGACAGAAGTGCAACAGATTTTGAAGTTTATTGCTTTACAAATAGTTTTCTTGATCTGAATGATATATCTCTAGCATAGTATTGTTTGGAAAGGTAGGTCACGGTTTGGGATTTGGATAAACTTTGTATAAATATCGTGGGTTTGTTTTGTTCTTCCTTTGCCTTTCTATATTTCATTTTGATTTCAGCTTCATACTGAAATGCAGATAAATTCATACTGAAATGCAAGTAAAAGGGAACATGTTGCCCTTAGCAGCCTGTGGAAGGCTAAGGCTGTATCTTGCCAAACATTAATGGTAAAACGTTGCTACTGGCCACTCTCAATGTGCTGTTTGTTCTCTAGACTTCAAACAAAGAAGCAATTTCAGTTCTAGAGATTCTTTATGTCCTTTATTTAAGGGGAAGGGGTCAGTTCCTGGTTACTTAAGCATGTCTGAAAAATGTAAACAGTAGATCTATTCTTAAACACTATCAAATTATCTTCGTAACATGAAAAAGAAAAAAAAGTCATTTGCCTGTACCGTGAAGTCATATTTTGTGTATCTGTCTAGGCGCTTTTATTGAAACTTGTAATGACTTGCCATAAATTATTCTCCTGAATAACCTGTGTGGGCTTGAGAGCCGATAGGTTGTCCTAAAAGTCCCAACCAATGCAGGAATGTCTTCTGCAAAGGGTTAATAAATGCTTTGTCTAGTCTAGTTTTCAGTTGATTGGGCAATGACAGTCTTACTGCTTCCCCTGAGAGATCTTTTCATGTAACATCAATTCCACAGTAAGTCATTTCTGTTTCTCATTCTGTTGCCCTATAAAACTTTCTGGGGGGCAAGGGGAAAATAATCAAAATGAATGAGTAAGGCCTGCATCACATTTAATTAAAAATATTTTTGCCCTTGAAATGAAAAGGTATGGTGATAACTGAAGTCACTGGGGAGTCCTGCCTAAAAAGTGTTGGCATCGTATCACCTTATTTCAGTACAGATACAAAATTGAACAAAATGTGCAATTATGTCTTAAACAAAAATGTGGTGCTAGACATCAAATGCATGTAGCTGAAGCAACATATGAACACATGGCATCTTTGCTAAGTAATTTGCTCTTAATTGTCAGCACATTTAGTACTGGCATTTTTAGATACGTTTTTGGTTCATTCTCTAACAAATGACTCTACGCTAATTGTTTCTCCCAGAAATTTATTGCACAGCTGGGAGACCAAGTTGCAGAATTGCACACACACTATCTTGTATTGAATTCATTTCTTGAAAATGTTTAAAATTCCATGAGGTAGTCAAGAATTATTTTAATTGCAGTGTCTACAATGGAAGTATGGAATTAATTAAATGTCTTGTGGGGCAGGTAAAGTACAGCTTTCAGAACCTATTGCTTAGGAATGTTTCAACAACTGTAATAGTTTAAATCAAGATATCTTTTAGTAATGGGGATAACTGTGACATTTCAGAGGATCTCTTAAAAGCATATTTTTATTTAAAAAGGTGAACATCTGCTAAGGTAGCAAACTCATCTGTATGCTAAAGAATTATCTTTCTGAGGATCTTTCCATTATGAAATACCTGTCATGATTCTCTTGTACAAATCTGTTAGGTCTCACAAATCTTCCTCTCATGTCTCTCCTAAGGGACACTTATCTTCTCTGATGAGAAATAAATGTTCATAATTCAAAAAAAAATGTTTTAATCTTAAGCAGACCAAAGTCTAAAGGCTTACTAAGGAATATTAGCTGGAGCAGTATAGATGGAGATGGATCTTTAGAAAATGGGATGCCTACTGTATGTTGGATTAGCTTTCAAGAAGCGCTGATGTCACATTATAAGTTGGGAACAAATTGCTGAAAAGTCCTTCTCTCTTAGCTCATGAATCACACTGCTCTGATGTGTCAAATCACATCAAGTGTGATCAGTCAAATAAACTGACATCATGAAGTGTTCAGTGAATATTTTTTTTTCCATTGGAGAATGATCTCGTAGCTTTCCAACTTCACACTGGAAGCAAGACTTTTGAGACATTCAGGAAAAAGTGGTTGTATGAAGTTGGAATATATTTTAAGTCTGAAGTGAGCAAATTCCTGCCAAATTCTTCATGGCTTTGTGCTTTAAAGAATTATTTTTACAGCATTTTGCCATTGTGAAATTATCTTTGTAATGGAGAGTACTCCGTACTTTTAGTAGTCTGTGAAATCTAAGTACCATGCATTACTGCAAAGGCTTAGCATCCTCTGGGTGCCTTGGAATGCAGTGAGCCCTTTGGAATACTGGCCTCATTTTGAAGACCTACCTTGCAAGCTGTAATTTTTCTATAAGTGTTAAGGTAAGCTCAAGGACTTGGCCATAACAGGATGACTTTGCCTGGTCATATTTGACCTTAGCAGCTAAGAAGACCTGGACCTCTGAAATGCTGGGACTGGAAATCGCAGCTACTGCTAGCACAAGCGAAGGCCTGTTGTCAGGTCCATGGCAAACACAAGGTCACAGAAGCTCGAGCAGGAGTTGGAAAGCTCCATATGGCTTCACAGCAGTGACTGAGCTGATGGGTGGGGAAAAGAGGGTGGATCAGGGACCCACCCAGCACTGAAGGGACTCTGGTTGTAGGCAACATCATAAAACAGATCTGCCAGAAGGTTAAATCCTGTTCATACACAGCCCCATAAAAAGAGAAACTGATTATTTTTTTTTTGGGGGGGGGGGGGCAGTAGGGCTGTCGAAAAATGCCACATACTCACATGCACATAAATTCTGTGTGCAGGCTGCAAGATAGTGCATGCATGCAAAATGTGGATATGCAAAAAACACAATTAATCTCCATTTGTATGCACATTCAGAGTAAAGCTGTGTGCAAATTCTGCTATTCTGCTTTTTTTTTATTTCATATCATGTCCCTCATCTAAAACTTAAAAAAATCTTGCTGTAATTAGTTAACTGTACTCTTTTAAGCTATTTTCAACTCACTGAATATAGTGTTTCTTCCTTTTTTTACCACTTAAGGGAATGATTAGCTAGTATATTTTTATATTTTGTTTTGGTTTGATCCTCTTTTCTGTGTATTCCCTTTTTTTACACATGACAAAAACATCCGTTTTGATTTTAGCTATGAAGGGGAGGAGAACACTGCAATCTAATAGAATAAATGCAGACCAAGCTAAATTGGCATAACTCTGTCAGTGTTACTGAGTGGTGTCTGCTTAACCTAGAGTTGAATTTCCATTGATTTCAATTGAAGAAGGACCAGGGTCCTTAATGAAAAAGAAGTAGAACCAAATAGTTCTTAGCTGAACAGTTTTGGGGTATTTTTCTCCCAAATTTGCAGGCTGGAATCCTAAATCGTGTAGATCACTTATCAGATCGTATTATCTGCTGATGTTCAGCCTCTGCCAGCTAAATCTGAACATTAGGACTGCAACTTTATATAAATCACAGTTCAATTAAAACAGCCTGTGTGCGCCCCGCATGCTGCAGGGGCAGCGCCCAGGTGGAAGGGGAAAAGGAGGCACTGGGCAGCCAGTGATGGGATGGCATCCTATGACAGAGTACACACTGCTACGGAAGGACTCAGTAGCCTTCCCCTACCCGGTATTGCTGTTCTGTGCCAGCAGAGAAGCTAAAACACCTGATATTCTTAATTTAAGAGATTTTTTTTTAAAATTACTTCAGCTGACAGAATGAAGGATTTCCTACTCCGATAGAAATCTGATTTTTTTCCAGTCATATGAGCTGGTCCAGTAAAAGATAACCTATTCCTACAAAATTTAGGTCTCTTATCCTCAGGCCAGCTGCTACCTTAAATAATAGAGGCAATGCTGTAGTTGGCAAGTAGTGGCAAGTACCTTATTAGCTTCGTTCATTTCAGCAGGCTGCAAGCTATAGCCAGCCTTATCACCAGAAAAGTTAGTGTCTATGCTGAAGACCTTCACTCTCCTAACATCCTGTCAGGAAAACATCCCACAATTTACACACCTGCCAGATTGAAATGGGGAATATGAGCGACTAAGGGCTTTTGTTTGCAACAGGGAGCTGAGGGGAGGCAAAACATAGCCGATTTGTTCTGACCTGCCCTTTAAAAAAAAAACGCTTTAGACTGGTTGCATACGACTGGTCACATTAGGGCTGCCATGGGAGAGGACCAGATTTGGCAGTCCCTTTGGCTGTGTGCTCTGGGCCAGCACGAGAGCTGCTGCCCGCAGCCTGTCCGCTGTGAGCAGGTGAGTCACGTTTTGCCCTGAGAGGCATTTGGGCTCAAGCAGCCCTTCCTTAGGTTATCACAAGGGTTACCTCCTTGTGGCCACAGGCAGGGACATTGGAGCTGAGACAGCTCCTGCTCACCCAGCAGGACCATGCAGCCCTTCCTGTCCGCACCACCAACACTCAGTCAACTCCATCCCAGCTAAGGAAGCTGCAGCTACAGTAGGGCCAGGACTTAACCCAGACACCCTTATTAAATGTATTTTCTTCTGGAAATTAGAGTACAGTAGCTGGTATTTTAGTTAACCTTTGCAATGACATATTTATTCTGGTGTACCCAATAATTTCTTATCGCAAATTTTTTTCCACATGGAAATTTTAGACATTTCTATTTCCAGAAACGGCCTTGAAAGAATTCAGTTCCCACTTCTCTGTAGAAGTGTGATTATATTTGTAACAATTAAAAATGCCATTCCCCTTGGGGAAATGTCAGTGGTAATTATCACACTGATGATTCAGAGAATGCTTCCTTCTACAACTGGCTCTTGATAAATTGCTGGTACTTGTTTGACACTCTTAGTTCTCCTGTTTGATTAAATAATCATCAGGAAAATACCCACATCATCACTTCATAGTCAGATGTCAGTCTCCTTTCATGCTGAAGTGCATCTCTCTTGCTGTTAAAAATCATAAACACATCACTATGTGAAAGCCAAAAAAGCTTCCAAGAACACATATGTGTGGCTTATAGTCAGTGTGTGTCGGTAGTAACTGGAATAGCTGTACATTTAAACCCACCTCTAAATGAACACCACTTGGGTGCAAAGTGCAGGGATAAAAAGCTTGCCTTACTTTGGCAGCAGTACATACCAATAATGATAAAAACCAATTAAAGTTTTTCATGGAGCTGCTGGTCTTTTCTAGACTTGTTCATCATTGTCTGTGTTTCATTGTGCATTTGGCTTGCAACTCACACTGACCACATTTATTATGCCCTACACCACTGGGACAGAAACATTTCCACTGACTTCAGTGGGTGCTGGATAAAACTTTTCATCTCTTCATGAAAACGGCTCTCACTTCTTCTCCCTGTGGTCCCAGACTCTATAAGTCTCACATCTTCACTCCACTCCCTAAAATCCTACTCACTCAGTCATTCTTTGTTGATGTTCTTTGCCTTAGCCTTCATTGCAGGCACCATGTTCAAATACTAATTTGTATCAGTATCTTCATATCTTGAAGTGGTAAACCACTGTAAACCCTACTGTGTCTTTCCTCTTCCTTTCATTACCAGCATGATTTCCAACGCTGTCTAAGTGAGACCAAAAGATCTCATTCCCAAATGGTCTCAAATGGTCTCAAAAGAGACCATTCAGATCACATTCTCAAAAAAATGTATGTTGAAAAATAGTACTATTTTATCCCACATTTCAATCCTTTTGGTAGCAGACTGCAGCTCTGGTTTTCTCCCTCCTTCTGCTTTATTTTTGAGTTCCCCTATTGCTAAAGATGCAGTTCTCGCTCACAAACATGCAAGAAATTCTCACATTCCAGTCCAAAGCCTTCATAGTTGTGATTCGGGGGGGGGGGGGGGGGGGGTTGGTTCTCAGCCACCAGCCTATGTGTATACTTTATTCATTATGACATTCAGTGAGGCATGTTGGTAGTTCCCACACACTGCAATGCATTTTCACTGCCCAAGTAAAATCCCTTCTGTCAATATTAGAACACAGTATACTGGTTTCTTTTTTTTCTTCTCTTTTTCCCAATCCCTCCAAATAAACAAATGTACTATCCCTTTAACAAGCAACAGTCTTTCATGGAGCAATGAATGGATTTTCCAAAAGTGGTTCAGCAGCAGCAGTTCTGGATTATGGCCTTCTTTGAACTCCTGATCCATCATATCTAATGTTCTCTCTAGCCCCTTGACTGATTTCAAACCAGTCTCTAACTCCCCAGAAGCTACCTATGCATTTGGCCAGACAAATCACATGAGCAGTTGTGAGGCGACCCAAACCGGGTACATAAATTATGTGTTCGGGATCAGATTCAGTTGCCCGCTGTGCTAGATGCCACGTAGACCCTAATTAAAAAGACAGTTCTCACTCCAAGAAGCTCCAGTACTGCAATGGGGGAAGGAAACCAACACCTAGGAAGTGGGAACAACAGATGACAAAAGAAGTATAAAACGGTGTTTAGAAACTAAGACAATTAAAGACCATTAAATAAAACAGCTTTGGAGTTGCAAGGTCAAATAATCAAAGTTAAGAAAAGCCGAAAATCAGATTGCTTTCATTCTACCTTTCCTTATGTGATTAGTGCTGGTTTTTTCAGCAGAAATATTTTGTCATTCAGGTAAGAGGTTATCAACCTAAAGAGCAGGTACTTCCTATTTTGTTTTCTCTGCATTGGTGTGCTCTCTGGGTACACTTACTGCACGTCATTCAAATCTTTGCCATGAAGAAAGAATTATTCATGGACATAGGCATAATATTTCTCACTGCAGGTTCCACAGTGTCCATTTTCACAACACCTGCAGAGGCTCATTATGATAACCTAGAAAAGATCTCTCACTTAACCATGTTGTTGGTAGCCCTTCTCGTAGTGCTTACAAACAAGTCTCTGGCACTTGCTGAGCTGATGGTAGAAACCCATCACACATATTAGGAAGATGCTGGGATGGATCGTGCTAACACGTGGCTAGATTCCTGGTCATGAAGCAGCTGCCCTTTAAGCACTTGGCTCAGCCTACTGCTGAGGCAGGGGAACAATCATTGCCTTGAGAACATATTCCTGGCACTATAGAAGACTATAGCCTTCCACTGAAGATGGCTTTGGTGGAAGAGTTGAGTCAGCAGCTCTGTGTCACAGAGAACTGAGCCATAGAAATGCCTACAAGATGGACAAGCCAGTTTGGGTCGACTCCATGCAAGGAGAATCTTCAGAAAATTTATAGCCAAATCCAAACACAAACTGATTCTTGAAGTAAAAGCTAGGCAGAACCTAAGCACTAATTCTAAAACTGCAGTTCTGAAAGTCTCTTTGCAAAGCAATCAACCCCTAAACTCCATATGTGCTTTTCATTTTTATTGTAAAGCTTCCCAGGTGCCAGGAGTTGTATCTGCTATCCCAGAACTGAAAAGTTCATCACATATCTGACTCCTACACTAGAACAGGAACTAGAAACTGTCCATCTCCACATCCTCCAAGAGGCTCAGTCAGGAGAGTGTTGTAGCTGTGTTCTGCCATCACCTATAGCAATTGGCTCCACCTAAAATGCTGCAGTTCATTTCAAAATTTAGCTGAAAAAGAACCAACTACTCTCATATTTTTATATATATATATGTATGTATGTATGTATATATGTTTATAGCTGCCTGTGCTTTACTTCTCTTAATAGGATTTACACCTCCTGTCTCACACTTCTCATGCTAGTGTCCTCATTCCCAAGCCATGGAATATTCTGGGGTAGAGGGACTTTCTTGTGTCACTGCCCAGGGAAGAAGTCATGATTCAATGGGTCAAAGACTGAGAACACAAGAGAGATGATGGCTTTGTAGCCAACTCAGCCTTAAAATACTCATAAAGAGCTCTTGAGAGCCATAATTTTTCAAAGATTTGCATGATGGCAACTTTGGAGAGCGTCTCAAAGGGATGCTAAAAGGCTCATCCTTGAATAAAGGCCACAAATGAATAAAGGCTGCCAAATTTCAAGACAGGGGAGAGCTGACCTATGTTTTTCCAAATAAAAGGTCAGCAGAAATTTTTAGCATGGGAAGAACACCATGTTTTTCTCCATATTCCTTCTTAGAAGTGACGGTTTATTTTCTGCATAAATATATGCACGTGTATATATAAATTCACCATTAAGTGTACACCCAGCATAGAAAATTTCTATGGTGTTTGGCAAAGTTGAAAGTTACTCAAAGAAGGATCATATCATGGGAAATATCGGGCAACTGCAGTAACAGGCAGGGTTATCAGCTTGGCCTATAACAAAACATATGGCATCAACCACTGGCAGATTTTCTGTTTCACATCACTGACCACATATTTCAGCAAGGAGCTGGTGAGAAAAAGTAAGTGGGGGAAGGGGAAATATGTAGCAGATCTCTGCTCCTTAGAAAATACATATTACTGCTACCTATAAGAAAATATGACCTACGGGCCAGCAACTTGACTTCCAAGAAGTGAGGAACATTTTTTCCTGAGCTTAAGCTGTGAGCTGGGACACGTATCTCAGAATTGGGAGGAAATAATGTGGAAAGGTTGGGTTTGCCCATGGGGTGTCCCTTGCACCTTTCTCAACTAGTCCTATAGCACACAACTGGTTAAAGACCCCTTGTAGTAAGTGGGAGGTGACACAGAAGGCTTTAACTCAGCTGCCTGCAGGATGATGAGACCAAACTGAAATTCCGTATAAAAGGTGTGCAGAGAATCATGCTCAACCATTCAGTAAAATGCAGTCAGTTGTGAAGAGTGGCTGTGCTTGCAAGGAGAGCCACTGTTTCCACTAGGCTAGTTCAAGGAAGCAGGGTTGAACTGTCAAGGAGACACTGTAGCTGATGGTTACTGGTAAAGCCTGAAGTCATTTAGCTGCTCAGTTTAGAGGAAAACATGTTTAGGGTTTTCTTGGCATTTACAGACATGGCAAGCCATTGAGTTAAGAGTAACAGAATGCCTCTCACTCTAATACTGCAGGCAAGTAATACATTGCTTGAGTGTCTCCAGGCTGGACTGCATAATTTCAAGGTAATACTTTATACAGTTTCCCCTGGTGGGAGTGCCACAAGGTGAACCTAGTTACAGCAATTCTTTCTGGTTTAATTTGTCTTTCGGGGGAGATTTTGGAAACCGCAGTTGTTCTTCTTCAACACTTGAAACATGAAAGCTGTGTTTTATTGTATCCACCAAAGCTATATATTAGCTTAAAACCAGCTTTTCTGAACTTTTAAGCTCTTATGAATTCTGATATTTAAAAAAATCAGTGTCTTTTACACATAGATGATAATAGGAATGATACCTATACTCAGTTTGGCATCTGCTTTCAGAGACCTGCTTTATATACTCATATGCACACACAACAATCATTGAATAAGTAACATTTGTGATGTTATATTTACTCTGATTAATGAAGAGAAAGGCATTAGATCTCCTGAGCCCTTGAATGCTGTTCTGCAATTATGTCACAACTGATCTTTATTGTTTCAACTGATTATTTAATTTCATTATGATTGTCTTAAGCTGACTCCTTTATAAATTAGGTCTTGCTATTAACAACAATCATTAATTACCTTTAAAGAAGGTTTGTGTCTGCAGAGGGAGATGTTGCACTTGTAAGTTCTGTTTCATCCAACTTTGGTTTTATATTGTTTGCTGCTGCCATTTCTGTGCAAGCTGCAGGGATGATCCAGAAGTTAGTGCATTTATTAATGATACTTCAGAATTTCTTGTGTGTAATGCTGAGGTTTGCAGATAGGCTATTAAAACTAAACCAATTAAAATGCAAATGCTGTTAGAAATAAGAAGGAAGTTGTTCTAGACCCAACAATTTGGACTACAAACTCAATGCCTCTTCAAGGGAGATGAATTAATATTGCAACAACCGAATCTGACTAGGGTGAAAAAATCATGAGTAAATTCTAAAGCATGTATCTACTGAGAAGAGCATTAAGAGTGGTTGCAAGGTATGTACTTCCTTGCTACAATTTTAAAAACCCTTCCTCGAGCATCTGACAGAACAGGGAGGTTTAGTATCATGTGCTTTGCTACAAATACTGTTTGCCTACTGAAGCCGCTGTAAAAAAGGTAGCAAGAGCTCCAGCGGTACCCCAGGTCCCAGCAGTGAATCCAGAGGCTGGCATCAGGACTCCCTCTCCAAGAGCAGAGAGGAGCAGGCACAAGCACAGCGAGACAACCCTTCCTGCAGCAGTCTGCATCCTGGAATGGGGCTGCTGTGTGCTCGTGTCTCTCCATTGGGAGCCAGCTCGATGACACCACATACCCTTTCTGCCTTTGCATGAGGGTTTCCTTCAGAAAAAAAGAAAAGTCAATTGTGTACAGCCTAGTCCCTCAAGCTGCTTGGGATCCCTATTTCCTAGTCCTTATTCCCTTGATCCTCTTTGCATTAGTGACTGGAGTCTGGCACCAGCCAAACTAAATGTTTCTGGGGTTAGGCAATTGCTGGACAGCCGGGCAGAGCTTTTGGGGAGGAATAGGTACCTTGGCTCTGCTGGAGCTAAGCCTGAGATACCTCTACTGGCCTATAGGTAAGCCTAATGTGAGGGGCAGAAGGGATTTTAAAATTATGCCACTGGAAATACTATAACATGAGAGAGAAGCAGTAGTATGCTTTTACCTGCAACATCGTGCTACTGCAGGTAGGATAGCAGAAGGATGCAAAACTAATGAATTATTAGAAGTCTGGAAAAGTTTAGCATAAATTTTTAAAGGCAAGAAGGTAAATGCAAGGGGAATTGGATGCATTACACAAAACAGCAGAAAGAACTCCCATGCAAAAACAGTTCTTTCAAATAAATAAATTCTGTTTAGCAGAAAATACCTCCTGGTTGAAATGATTGTCCCATTAAGTCATCAGCCTGTGTGGTAAAGCCAAATCACATGAATGTTAACAGACTAACAGACTAAACAGAAGTATCTGTGACAAAGGATAACTAGGCCACCACAACTTTAATGTGAGAGACAAATTCAAAGTTGCAAAGGTATTTGAAACACAGCAGAAAGTATGTTTTCTTAATCCAAGTATCTAAAAAGTGCTGAAGGAATGAAGTGTATGATTGAAAACACATGCCCAAACTGAATGTGAAACTGCAAAGTGATGCATGGTGTAGGGACTAGCTTTGTTTGCAATAACCCTGGAAAGAATTGACACAATGCCAAGGTGTTGGCACTGGTGTCTGGTAGCAAAATGCAGCTGGAGGATGAAGCTCTGTTAATGACACAAAGGTTTTACTAAGTCTCTTAATTAAATCTACACTGGTATCTTCTATAGCAGGTTGGCTTCTGACACTGGAAAGAAATGGATAAAAAGTGAATTCCAAACAGATAGTGGAGCTGAATACAACATAATCACAGCAAGTGCCATGTCCAAGGTTAAAATTCAAAGCTCTGCACATTTCAAATAGCAAGAGCAAAATGAGTCCATTTGGCAAAGCTGTTCTGGCCTGGCTGCTAACAGACAGAAGAGTTTGAAATAGTGGAATAAAAAGTCCCAAATGTGCTTGATTGAAGAGCAGTCTGCAAATGCAGATGATCAAATTGAATAGATAACCTATCTATGGAATTGAATTCTAGACTTCCTTTCAAAGAATGCCATGATACATTGAACAATACAGGGTGCATGAAAGGCATGTAGCAAATCTTATAATTCTGCAGCAATTTCAAAGAGGTCGGGAAAAAATCAGCATACCAAAGTTAAAATGAATAGTTGCTCCCAGGCAGAGCCATAGAAAAAATAGTGTAAGATCCAACCAACAAAGAATGAGAAGATGGTAACACAACTAATTGTCACCAAAAGTGTTTTTTTCTTTGTCTGCTTTATTAAGAAAGAATCCTGTTAATAGGATCTGCCTGGAGTTTTTTTAATCATAATATGTTTGGTTGGCCAAGATATCTGCATTTCTTTAGCAGATTCTGAATGCCTTTTGATTTAATCCAGATTGAGACATAAAAACTAATGCTATTTGAGTGTAACACATATTAAATGGCTTGGAAACCGGATAACTAATAGATCAGCAGAGGAGACAGTCCCCATGCAAGGGAGAACTATCACAGATCCTCCAGCAGTTCTTCTATGGATCACCACTGCTAATTAATTTTATCAATATTTTTGGAGGGGGAATTTGTGGAAAAGAATGTGAATTTCTTTGAACATAAATATATTTTAAGGACATGTCATCTTGACTAAGTTACCTGGATCACATGCTAAATAGCCCCACATCTGATCCCACAATTGTCTTTATCACGGGATGTGGATCTGGGGCAGCCTATGTTTCAAATGGTTGAAAACTCTGAAGGACTGAGAGTCACTGAATGTAAATTCCCAAGGTGATGTGGTAGCTCATAGGGGTAATACAAAAGGAGGGAGCAAGCACAGAAAGGTTTTTTTAACTACATGTGGCATAAATCCATCACTAGAATACAATCTTCGCTTTGGAAAGGATGCAGACAAATTGAGAAAAGATTCAGAAAAGCACAAGAAGAACAATTCAGATTCAAAGACACCATTTAATTTTTTTTTAATACATCCATGTATCCTTACTTCTAATTTGTCATTACTGAGCATTGTGCTAAAGGTCTCCATGGTGGTATAGAATGGAGGCTGTAAAAGTTGTCACAAAAGGACTGAACATAAATAGACTGAGATCAACAAATCTCTAAGCTATTGACTAAGGGCTCTGGTGATGTAGCTGTCCTTTGCTAAACCAGATGTTTAGTGCCATAGGCTTTCCACAGCATGGGTTTAAACAGCATGCAGAGATTAAAAAGTCACAATCAGGTAACTGTCAGGTTGCGAACAGCCAAAAAGACATAGAAGCAACCAAAATTATTATGTTAAAAAAATGAGAATCAATGCACTGTATAAGAAGAAATATTTGTGAAATCATTCTGGAAGTGTCCACTCACTACAACCAGTGGCAGAGGGTTCAAGAAAGACTGGGGATTTGAGGAGGAAGCAAGAGGAATGCCTAGATGAATATCCATACAAACTTTCTGGAGATCCTTCCATGCTTGCAAATTACAAAAAGCAGAAAGTCTAAAGTGTCCTCAGGACTTTGCTTCTGGTCTGATGCTGAACTTCTGCTTAGGTGGAAGAATGGGACATGTACTAATAGGAGAAAAGCTGTATGAATAGTGTGTCTTGTTCATGGGTAAGGGAGTGGCTGGGATTTAGCTAGAACAACAGAAGAGTATTAGTACAGTGACTCCAGGGAAGACAGCTGAAGATACAAACGTGGTTCCAGCTGCAAATATGGTATAATAAACAACAAACTTTGAGCCAGCATAACAAAGAATGCAAAGAAAAGGAATGTTAAAGATTCTTCTACAGCAGTGCTAGGGTGTGCAGATAAAGCATTCAGGGAACAAGAAAGTCTTATTGACAAAAAGATACAGGCAGCATCACTAGCACCTGGTTAAATGAGTCATGTGAACAGAGCATCACATTCAGATTATGACCTGGATAAACAGAGAGAGTAAGTGAAAGCAGTGAGCAGAAGGAGGGAAGACCAACTTCATAATTATAACTTACAATGAAAAGGTCTCAACAGCATATGGCTTGGTGTACTAACTAACAAAGACCAGGGATGCTGACAGGGGTGTGTCACAAGCCGCCAAACAAACCCAAGAATGGGATGAATTACCTCTCAAACATTTGTCTGCAATATCTAGGAATAAAAATAGTAGCATCTGGACAAACTCAGTTCAGCATGTGTGCTACTTTATCTCGTGCAACTAGCAGTAAACCATCACTGATAGTTTCTAAAAATCATGGATAATTCCCCAACTTGAAAGGCATGTTGTCCAGCATGCAAAGAACTATTTTTTGAACCTTGTTATGATGAATTAATTTTCAGACTGGAAACGGGTGGGTGGCTGGAGACCGGAAATTACATTGCATATAAGCAATATCTACATGGAGGGGGGCAGCTTCTTAACTTTGGAACAAGTCCTGGGAAAGAGTGAAATGAAGGCAAATAACTGAAGTGAAAAGATCACCATACAATATGCAGAGGGAACTGTATTACATAGCAATTAGCATACATTAAATGTTATAAAATGCAGGAAGTTGACAAAGGAAGCTAAAGACAACAGGAAAAATCCAGGAGTAACAAGCAGTGAAAGGGGTAAAAAGCAGTAAGAAAAAGTTCTAAAGTATACAGAAAACAAAAGAAATCCTCTCAACAGTGTGGATCTAGTAGTAGCTGGGAGTGGAAAATCAGTGTTTTAATCATTTAGAAATCAGGCTGATGTAATCTTAACAAAAGAGAAAGAGTAAGTACTTTTCACAAGATTGTGAACTAAAGAGGATATTAAACAATGCCAAGTGGGATAGAAAATAATAATCAGTGAATTCACAAAGTCTTTAAAGAAGTGACTGAGTAGAACTCTGATTTTTTTTTTTTACAAGAAATCTTAGAATATTGGTGAAATTTCAAAGGAGATAATGTTGTGTTTCTACTCAGGAAAGAAGGATGTGACCAGGTAACTGTGGGCTGATTTGCATGGCACCAAGAGCAAAGAATATAACAGCAAAACTGACATGGACTGAATTTAATAAAAAATTCAGGAGAGGAATGTAAGTTACTTCAATCAACATATTTTTATGAAAAACAGGTGTTGGCATTGCACATTCAATTTATTTTTGTGAAATTATGGGTTTAGTATATAAATGTCTCAGCCTAGGCTTTTGTAAGGAAGTTGCAACGTTCTAATCTCAACATATTACACAATATCCCTGTATTATACAGTATCCCTAATCAGTAGATGTCAGAGAGTACTTTAAGCAAGTTAAGAATTGGCCTATTTAAAGAGCACAAAAAATTGTTGCTGGCATAGCCATCATCATGAAATGGGATTACAGCTAACGAGGTTCTGCACAGACTGGTGTATTCAGCACTACTGGCTGTTGTAATCAGGTGGTGGTCAGAAATATGTACAACACAATGTTGATCAAAGTTGTGTCAATGATGCATGCGCCACATTGTGCATGTGGTACCTGCATACCTACCTAGCTGTTACCACATCTGTGAAAAGAAGACGATACACAGAAAAGAGCTATCAGGGGGCTTGAGACAGAGAAAGAAAAAATCTCTTTTTTCTTTCTCTAGTAAATCTGTTTTTCTAGGTAGCAGGGCAGCCCTGCAGCTAAGGTGCATGAATGTCACAGAGAAATTTGACCTGACAAACAAACAGGTTCTAAATATTGCAAAATATAAAATAAGACATTTAGGAACAATGGCTGCAAGCTGTCCTTACAGACTGAAGAATGAGGAACTTGTCCTAGAAAACAGAGGTGGATAAAAGCAATGTTATAGTGGAGAAATGTGTGAACATGAGGTCCCATTGCAGTGCTGCAGAGCTGCATTTGGGTTAGTGCAGTTCTTTGTTGCCTGTACAGGAAATATTAACTAGAAATAAAGACAGACTGCTGCTGGAACAAATGCTAAATACCCTCACGCTGTCTAGGTAGTTACAGCTTCCATACTTTGAGAGAGGAGACTGTAAAATTGGAAATGGCATAAGAGAAAGCCTCACTCAGAGCTCAATAACTGAAGAAATTGCCTCACACTGACAGGTCACACAAATTTAATTTGCTTAGGTTGTCAAAGTGAAGACAGAGAGGTACTTTACTACAGTATGTAAACTTCTTTCATGGAAAATACTGGATAATAAAAGTTCAGTAATTTAGCTGAGAAGAATAGAAGGATAAATTGCTGAACTATTTTTATTAGAAATAAAGAAAACTGGAGGTTTCTTTTTTTTTTCCCTCATCTATTATGTTTGCTTTTGCCAGTGAATATTGGTTGGCATATACTACCAAGATTCTCCATAACCTGGTACGTTAGGTCACATATAGGCACCTGTTTTGAAAATCCTTTGCTGTCAAATGTATCATATTGGGCTCAGTAAAAATTAACTGGGAGAAATTTAATGGTCTGTGATGTACAGATCAAGCTGTAGGTTCTGGAGTTAAACTATCTATTCATAAAGCAAAATTTTAACAAGTGTGGGAAATAAGTTCTTGGAGACTTACTGAAAAAATATCAATGGGATAACAGCAACTCTAATTTCTACTGGTGTGGCAGATTATGGTAGATATCAAGTAACAACCCTTGTTGAAAGAGTGGTTATGACAAACTGAAATGACATGCACACAGATGCTCAACTTTACAACTGCTTTTCCAAGGAAAGGTGTTGTGAGAATTATGCTGCTGCATAAAAAAGTGATTGGGGCTATCAGGGTAGAGGATTTTGCCTTTGGAAGAATTATATGCCGATGATACGGTGTTGCCATATCACCATGAAGCCATGCATCATGGTGTAGAAATGCCATCCCAACTGCCTACCTGGGTATTTAGTTTAAAATCAGACCTTGGAGTGTCTTTCTTTTGGCCAGAGTGAGGCTGGCACTGAAGACAAAGTGAGCACGATTTGTGTTCAATGTAGGAATTGTGTAAGATTCTGAATATGTTAAAATTGTGTGATATGGCTGATCATCACTAGCTCCAAATCCCAGGTGACTACCCTATGGTAGTATTAAGTGCAATTTGGTTTTGACCGGGGAATGCTGGTTTGGGAAATACCTTCTGGGGCAATGCCAGGGAGATCAGCACTGGGAGCCAGCACAGTTAGTATCAGCATCTCTGGAGATCCTACACCAAACTGCCGCTGGTGAATATGGCTTTTCCTATGTGGAGCAGCATTAGAAAATGGAGATCACGTTGCCCTTTCTCCTGTCTGGCACTATTACCTTACAAATGCTTGGGCACAGTCTTTGAGATACAAGTGGCCAACAGGAACACACTATAATACAAAAATCTGTAGGTGTGTCAGAGACATGGGTGTTGGCTGCCCTACTGACATCAAAAGTAGGGAACCGTAATTAGGAATGCTACTGCCTTTTTTTTCTTGGAGGACCTTGTGTCACGATCTGAAGGTAAACGAGATTAAATGGGCTAAATAGATGCAGGAGTAACTGCCTCCTTACCAGCAATGAACGATTCAGTTTCTCAGTGCTGCAGTACAGCTCTGTTGTAAAAAACCTGCCTTTGTGACCCAAATGACACGCAAGCTTTTCAGGTGGGAAGCTGTGATGGCCAAAGCAGAGGGAGAGGGGTATGGGGTCATGTACTCTCTATGTTCTGGTACGTCGTGAGCCACTGTTCATGGGCAGTAACACACCGCTTGGGGCTGGGAATGGCTGAGACACTCAAGCTTGTCCACTCGTCCACATTTCAGCTGCAAGGGGAGCATAAACATTAGCAAAGCTAGGGTTTTCTCCCTCTTCTTTTTTTTTTTCCTCCCTTCTCTTTTCTGTATGATTTTCTACTTAATGTGTAGTTGGCAGAGAAAGCAAGTCTGTGCTCCTTTCTAGCTGAAGGTTTAGTAAATCAGAACTTTTGGTTTTGGATTAAATTTTACTTCAGGTCAGGTCATTTGTGGAAAGTGGTTTTGGAACCTATGACTCAGTATCTCCACATCAGAGAAAACTTCCTTCCCTAAAGTACACAGACTTGAGTAAACATTAGAATAATTGTAGGATAATTCCCAGGAGTGATTCACAGTCTATGGGAGTACAAGACCACATATTAATCGTGTGGATCTAGTAATAGTAGTTGCTTTATTTGCTCTGTATTTCATCTTTGATCCTGCACTGCAATAGCAGTAAGCAAACTTCCCCTAAGTAGGCAAAAATGTATTTTGGGATGAGTTAGTACCTTCAGAGTTTGTCCCAGCCAGGCAAGGTAAAAAGTGTAAAAGTTTTTTAATGTAAATTTAGCAAGGTGAAATCAAGCTATTGGAAGAAATGGCTGAACAGACTGCTAGGGTCTTTTCTTTTGGATAAGAAATTAAGAGCACTCATCCCAGTGCAAATTAAGGTCTCTCTATAGAGTGAGGAAACAGCATTTTCAGGCTGTAACTTTTGATGGCAATGCACGACACACATGTAGGACTTAGCTTCTGGTACTGGACATAAAAGATGCCCCTAACGTAACACTGTATTGCTGCTCAGGAAAGATGTGGCAAAATGACAATATTTTAATGCTGAAAACGCAAATGCAGAAGAGCAAATAAAATAGTTCAGCTTACAAATATCGATCAGAGATGCTTTCCTGTAAAAAGTCTGGTGACTGAATTTCGAGGTGTACCCGCATATCAGGGATTGATGGCTCCCGAGACAGGCTCAAACTGCCTGCCTTCCCCTGAGACGCCTCTGTCAACAGCGGGTTTGAGAAGTCAGCATCACTTTCTGTTCTGCCAAATTTATTTCCTTATTAATCAAAAAATCTCATCTTCCTCTGGCTTCAGGTAGTTTTTTTTAAAAAAGGAAAAAGAAAAAAAGAAAAGGAAAGAAAGCCAGAATTGCATCAAGGTGAGCTTCCAGTGACTTCTAGCACGCCCCTTTTGAAGGTTCTTGTCAAGTACGAACTTTCCCCCCGCCTTTCTCTTTCCGAGCGACTTGTGATCTCAGAAATGTATTTTATACGTTTGATGGATGAAGCGATCAATTTCTTTTTCGACCGAGCGTTTTTGGTTTGGAATAAATTGGCGACGCTTTTTCCTCCCTGCCTGTTTGTGTATTTGTTTTGTTTCCTTCTCCCCCAAGGTAAATCTGGATTGCTGTAATGGCATCTATATATTACAGTACGTGTCATCTAAATAAGACGCTTTATCAAACGTCTTTAAAACTGCAGTCAGCCTCGTTTAACCTCTAAAATTACGCTTAACAGACGACCTTCATTAACCAAATTTGAAGGAACGTGCTGTGTTTCAAGCAGTGTCGTTTCCACGCTGACGCCCCCCCCCCCCCCCCCCCCCCCCCCGTAACGAGAGCGGGATTTGACCGCGGGGGCTGGAGTAAATGCGGGAGCAGCTGCCCCCCGCACCTCTCCCTGCCTGGGGACACTGGTGTCTGCGGGCACGGCCGGTGTGCAAGCAGCTGGTCTCACGTTTGCGAGGTCGTTTCTGCCCTCCTGCGCGGAGGGATGCAGGATTCGTGCCGACCGGCCGGATTATTTATTTGTTACCTTGCGGGCAGGGCTTGCCGGGAGAGCGCTCGCCGTCCCCGCTCCCGGGTTGTCCCAGAGGACACCAATTAAAGGCACTAATTGGACAGCGATACATCAAAGTCCACCGCTGAGACTAGCTCCTCGGAGCTCCGGGGGTCCTGTACTCAGGCTTTTGTTTTAGGCACCGGCGTTGCTCCAGGTTCCCGTGCCGGGCGGCGCAGGAGGGAGCAGGGACACACACCCACGAACCCGCATTTCTCCGCTCCGCTGCCTCAGTCGCTCACGCTTCCCCGCTCCAGCAGTGCCCGGAGTGGGGGCGTCCCACGCTCCCCTTCGAGGTGCAGGAAAACTGCACTGACTCGGGGCTCCCGGCTCACCGGGAGGACGTGTCACCGCTGACCCTCGCACACCCCCACCCCCGAAAGCCAGCTCTCCGTGGGCAGTGTGACCACCCCTCTCTGCGGCCAAACTTAGGTGGCTCCCGGGAGGTCTTCGGTGACTCCTCGTCCCCAGGAGTTAGAACGGGTCGGCAGACCCGCGCTGCCCACGGGTGCTCGGAGCTCCCACCCTCAGGTTCCTATGGACAAGGGACGCGGGGCCGAGCTCTGACCCTAACACCCCCCAGGTGCTCCCACCGGGCCGCCTTCCCTGTACGTCGGGGTGAGCCTCTTCGGGGCAGCAGGTGTTTCTCCGAGCCCGGGATCACCTCTCCAGTTGGGGCAGGAGCATCAAACGGCCAGTGCTTCAGGGCCAGGGGGCATAAGGGCTTCAGGTAGGTCTGTGTTTGGAGAAGGGATGAGGAGAGGGAAGAGGCAGTCACACACTGGGACACCGACGAATAAACCCTGCTTTCCATCTCTTCTTCGAGAAATGCAACAATTCTCCCCGTTACCAAATGGCCTGCTTCGGCTTTCGGAGAGGTTTCATTAGCCCTCAGTCATTCGGGACCTCGGGCTTTTCCAGGTGCGGCTCGCCCAATCCCGAGGGAAGAGCCGGCGTTTCCAGGAGAGGAGCGAGGATGCTCTGCCGGCTTCTCCCCGAGCCAGGCGGGCACCGCGCCGCTGCTCCCCTGGCCCGCGGGGAGGTCGGCAGTGTGCAAAGCTGGGGAAGGCTCAGGGATCGGGCAAAAGCAGGGCCGGTGGTGCACGTGTGTACCCCCAACGAGCAGTCGGAGGCAGAAAATGGCAATCCTCCCCACAGCCGGGGCTGGCATCCCGAGGCTGAGCCGCAGCGCGGTTTGCGTGTTACCGTGTGGTTAAAAGCTGCTTTTTAACGTGTCTTTTCTGCAGGCACGGCTCTCGGGAGCAAAGCACGGCCCCGCGGCGGCGGGGCTGGGTGGCCCACGAAGGAGCGGCGTCTGGCGCGGGTGGCTTCACCGCGGAGCCTAAGCGCCGATACGGCAGGGCTGGAGTTTGGCACTGGTTCCCTTTATACTGCACCTGCAGCTCCGCTCCCTTCCTCGGGCCGGGGAGGATGTGCCGGCAGAGCGAGGCGGTGTTTGATCATTTACTGCCCACGGAGGCATTTGTTTTTCATTTTGCAAACGCTTCCCTTTAAGTAATTGTTCCTGTTAAGAGCGTATACCTTTCACTGGGCTTTGCCGCGCTATAAATAATCTCGATGAAGATGCAAGGATATGACTTTCACAAGATTGGACAATTGATTAAATCTGTGACCTGCAATTGCGAATAATCTTGGAAGGCTATTTAAACAGATGAAGGCCTAAATTGTCTTGCTTGTATCTGAATTAATTTCTCATTCATCATCATTATGGAGTGATTGGTTCTATTCAGGCTTTGCAGCCTGCTGGAACGAAACTGGATTTAAATGAGACTGTAACACAATTTAAATGCTCCCCAGCTTTAACGAGGCCAATCGAGCAGCTGCAATAAATACAAATATTTTTCTAAACAGCCTTGTTTTAAATAATTACTTAATACTTTCATGTGATGTTCTTAAGTGGCAATTTCTGCCTCTTAAGTCCCAGGCACTTCTTTGGAGAGAGGGCAGCAAAGAAAATCACTTTGTATGTTTGCTTTGTGTGTATGTGTGCATGCAATACACCGATGGAGTATTCTTTAAAATGAGGTTTATAAATACTAATGTGAACCTAAGCTACGTTCTTCGTGGCAGGTACACTCAGTTTAACTGATCTAAAAAAAAAACAAACCAAAAACCAAAAAAAAGCCAAACGGTGAATTGGAGGCCAGAGATTGTGATTTATTTGTTTTCTTGTTTGAAGATCCTGAACTAGCTATCTCTTCTTCCCCATACTTTACAGAGAGGAAAGAAGAAAAACTTTCAAAGACAAGGACCAGATCTGGCGGGGACCTCCCTAAACGACCCCAATCGCATCCCGTCCCCGGCGCCAGACCTCCAGACCTGCACGGGGGTCAGCCCGCCCGCGGGTGCGGAGCGGGGACAGGACCCTCCCGCATTACAAAAGGAGCAGCGAGAAGATCTGGAGAGAGCAGGCAACAAACAAGGGGCTCCGGGGGGGAAGAATGTAGCAAAAGGACATGGGACTGGTTTCCTTCCCCTTTTACACCCACCCAGGAACCTGATGCGCCTAAATGAAGCCATTTGTGTTAACGAGGCTCCAGCTCATCCTGACGTTGGCTTTAGCCCAGGGTGACACTATTGTAAGCGGCAGGACAGCGGACCTTGGGGTAACATATGGTGGAGGGTGTTTTCAGAGGCTAAACTCAGCAGTAAAATAAAGTAGCCGGGCGAGCAGGAGAATCACAGAAAACAAAAGGATTCTTCAGATACACAAGCCACAAAGCTAAAGGTGCCGTATGCCTTTCTGCAGGTGCCGGCAAACGACCTAACAACACAGCAGAAAATGTGAAATATGGAGAGCCGATTTTCTAATGATTTGGGCGGTGGAGTAAAGAATAGTGCTGGGAAAGCAGATCCGATCCAGTTTAATCGTACAGCCTTAATAAAAACATATAGTCTGAGACGGGAAAGTAAGCAGCAGTGTCGGTGCTATCTCACTTAATGGTACAGGAGGTGACACATAAAACACAACAAAGATGGGCTGAGTGATTTGATAGTAACGGAGCAATTTAATGCGCGAGTTACAGCACTGCTCCCCGGGATCGTTTAGGCTTAACCCGTTCTCTAGAGCTCATCTTCTTCCTCTTCTAGTCCTTTTTTTATTAGTATTATTATTATTCAGTTGTTTAAAATGAGCATTATCCCAAACATATGCAGAGCAATCAGCTCGGTCACACTTACAAGAACACGCTTTAATAAGGCAATCAATCAAACGCTAACAAGGGGAAGGCCTTTCGGAGCTGAATTTGGCTGGCTGGGAAGCGGACCCGATGCGGCACATGGGGTACCCCGAAGACAGCTCCGCGCCCGCTGCTGACAAGGGGGCAGGTGCCCGTCGCCGACTCCCCCAGGGCCTCACCCTGATTCTTCGAAAGGTCTCGTCCCCGGCCAGGAGGAGGCAAGGGAAACCCATCTGCCCGATGGCAGTGGGTCGGGGCCAGGGGCAGAACCTGCTGCCGGCTGGGTGCCCTGTATCCGCCGCCGGCGCTGACCCACGCGTGCCCGGAGCCGGCGCGCCGCGTGGGGCCGTGGGCACCTCCGCCGGCGGCGAAGGCGTTAACGGCACCGGCCCCACGCAGCAAAAGGAAAATTTCATTATGAAGTAATGAGTAATTCCTCCCAGTGTGATGTATTGTTATATCTTCCACTTCAATTTAGGAGCGCAGCGGCTCAATTACCTAGAAAATACAGTCAATTAAAGGCTGCTGATTGGACACGAGGACGGATCATCGATCTTGTACTTTCCAATATCGCTCCAGACACCTCATTTTCCCTCCCCTATTAACTGAAAATACTCTTGGCATTACCGCGACCCGCAGCCTATTTACCTGTCGCAGGCAATCTCTGCCCCGTGACCGAGCCACGGAGAAATTCACGGCCACCCTTCCCCGCAGCATCCTCCAAGCACGGACGGCTGGGAAGGCGGCAGTGGCCGCCCGGAGCAGCGGGGCAGACGGGGACCGTGCCGGCTGCGGGCGAGCCGCGTCCCACGCTCCCGGTCTCTGCCTCCCTGCTGCCCGCTCCTTAAGGGAGGATGTCCTTTTTAGGGTGGAAGCGGTAAACAGCGGGTTAAACATTCTCTTTCTCACACACACCTAGGTATATAAAATATATGTACTTGAAAATTTTATATATATATATATATTGCCCAGTGCCCCAGCCGATGGCATTTTGTGAACTAGGCATTTTGCAAGAGCAAACTGCTGCCGCGGTGGCAGCATCAGCCCTGGCCGGATCCTGCCCTGCGATCGCTGCCCAGCAGGTGCCTCTGCCTGGCCAGGAAAGAGGGGGGCGTGAGCCATCTAGGACCCCCTGGTTCTGCTGAGCAGCGCTCAGCTGCCCCCCGGCCTCTTCAGCGTTCCCTTCTCCCGGGGTCGCCAGAGGGGTCTCATCAGGCACTCGCTCCGCAGCTCCTGGTTTGTTGGACTGTGGTTCTTCTGTCTGCTAAAAGACAAAGTAAGAAGGGGAAAGGCTTGCAAAGCTCGGATGTTGTTCGGCGCTGCCCTTGGACGCTCTTTACGATTGTTATTTCCGGGGGGGTGGGGGTGGGGGGGTGGGGGGGGCAGTATCTATTTCTGAGTCTCCAAAAAGGGCCATCGGTTTCCAGGTCCATGAGGACATCTCATTCAGAAAGGGCGGAACAATCTGCCCTTTAATGATTTAAAGATGGTGAATTTGGATCAGTTTTTTAAAAACTCTAATAAACAAATTTTTTTTGATTGGAAAAATACATCCTGGCACTCCCGTGTCTCTTCCCTGCTCTCCATCAGCTATAGCGAAACGCTGCTATTCACTCCCTGTCCTAAGGACAAAAAGTCTCCGTTGTAACAATAAACCAGAGGCTCCTCAGCAATTTAACACAAAGTAGATAGCGGAGGTGTCAACACGTCTTTGTTCTGTCCAGCATTTATTTTCCTGCTTGTTGAACTGTAACTATTAGAAACTGCACGAAGGTGAAACTCGTCTTAAGCAACACTTTTACTTTTTTCTTTTTTTAACAAGCACAATAAAAATATGGATGATGTGTTGTTAAAATGTGTCTGTTGTCATTATCGTTGTTGATGGTGTTGTTGTTACTAAGTTTTATTCCGACATGATAACAAATTATGGCAGTGTATTCTTTGGGCTATTTTAAAATAGAATGAAATAAACAATTCCGGTTCGGGAAGAAACTACTACCCAGCCCCGTGTACATGTTTTTTAAATGTTAGGTTGACAGAAATCCAAGCAAAAGCAATGATGCTACCTCCTTCCGAAATACCTGAAAGAGGAGGCGGGGGGGGGGGGGGGGGGGGGGGGGGGGGGCTTGTGAAAGAAATACCCGTCAAGAAGGAAGAAGGATCAGTGTGAAGAACTCTTACAAATGTAAAGATTAGGGGTGGGGAAGGAGACACAAAACCCAAGGCATGAATTAATTTTTTTTTTTTTAAAGAAAGAAAAAGGAAGAAAGAATGAATGAATGAAGACTCAAGACGCAGCAAAGAAAAGTCAATGATAGAACTGGAAGCTGAAGTACAAAGGAAGGGAAATCGCCTTTGCTCCAATTTACAGACTGGTGATTGTCTGAAGGAGTTGTGCTCCCTGTCACATAATCTCTTCCCTTGGCGGCTTGTTAGCGTTTGGCACGGGGTCTCTGCTCACAGAGCATTATACATTCGATATTCAAAAACCCTCTTTACATATACATCACTTGCTAATTTCGCCAGTGTGTGCACATTTCAGCGACTGATAATAGGACAATAGTTGCTTAAAGGACAAATAGCTCTGACCCATAAAGAGGCAGGATCTCGTATTTATTCCCTGCCAATTCCAGTTTGCCTCTTAAAAATAAAAGTTGGAATGAAAGAGGAGACGAAATGCTGGATTTCTGCTCAAAACGAAGGAGGAGACAAGGGAGAGTAAAGAATGCAATTAAACCACGAAAGTAATATACAGAATGACAGTTTTTCTTTATGGTAAACCATTGTTTTTCTTTATAGAGACAATTGGATAATACTGTTGTTGCAATCCAGAAACCTTTTGTTTTTGCTGTTTGTTCGTTGTTTTTATTTTCTGAACACTGGTAGATTACATCTTTGCTTTCTTCATGCGCACAAGCCATTTTGTTATCAAGGTAATGTTTCTTTCAAGTATTTCAGATTTTCCTTCTCTGCCTAGTAGGTTTGTGCATAAGGTTTGTTGCTGCGACCCGCAGAAGCCCCAGCCCTTGGTAAGAAGTCTATCCATGGAAAAGAAAGTCTCAGCTCGTTTCTGTATATTACCGAAATGCATTTCATTCGGGTTGGTTTTCTTCCTTTTCCGTGCTTCAGACCTCAGATCTTTCTCGGAGATAAGTCATTAGTAATTTCTTCCCTCCTCCTCCTTCTTCTTCTTCTTCTTCTTTCCCCCCTTGGAATGTAAATCCTTCCAAGACTGAGCTATTGTTAGTCTTTTTTTTTTTTTTCCCCCCTAGGTGTCCACTTCTGGGGAGAGAACACGATTAAATAAACATCGGCTGTTAGGTACATTAACTGGAAGAGAAGCCCGGGAAAGGGAAGAGTTTTTAATAACCCTGAGACGAAGGTTTATCTCGTTAAAGGTACTTCTTCTCGCTGGTCCATGGAAACTGAGGTGGCTTTGCTCAGCACAGAGGGCGTGAAAGTGAGGAAAGAGTCAGTCCTGGTTGTGGCCGAACAGGTAAAGTCTGATCCGGAGGGTCTCTGTGCCAGTCCGTTGGACTGGCCGCTGTGGCAAGCCAGGCAGGAGCAGGGGTTGCCCCCGGCGCTGCTGAGTCCATGAGTCGGGGCAGGGTAGAGAGAGGGATGCCTGAAGGCGCACAGAAGTTCTGGTCTCGGGTAGGGGTGGGAGAGGACCCTGAAGGTGTCCAGCGGCCTCAGGGGGGTACTGAAGGGGGTGGCGGCAGAGGCCGATGTGGCGCCGATGCCCATGTGGGAGTAGTAGGGCAGGGGCAGGTGGGACGGGAACGGGTAGGGCAAATTGCCGGTGGCCGCCGCGTGGCTCATCATGTAGGTATAAAACGCCGGGTCGGCCGGGTGAGGCCAGGTCATGGCCAGGCGCTGCCGCTTGTCCTTCATCCTACGGTTCTGGAACCAAACCTGCGGGAAGAGGGGAGGCGAGAGCCGTCATCCGCCGCCGCCCCGCTCCGCCCGACCACCGGCCCCGGCCCCGGCCCCTGCCCCGAGGCGGCGCGGGCGGGAGCGGGGCTGCCGGCGAGCGGGGGCCGGCGCCAGCTCTCGCTCCCAGAGGGAGTTGTCGTCACGTACGGGGGGATCAGTTAAGCCCCTATAAATCTGCAGGGAGACCCGGTGGAGCAGCCCTTTTAGGGTGCTTGTTTTCCTTTCTTCTTGCCAGGGCTTGTCCTGCTGACCTCCCCCGGCTGCGGGCAAACCCGGCAGCTCTGCCTCCCTGCTGCCGTTTTGCAGCCAGAACTACCTGAGGTCATTGTTACCGTTTTTATTTTCACGTGCAAACGTTTTTGAAAAGGCAAAGCAAAGCGAGATCGAAACAAGATCTGCTACTGGCTTCCTCTTCCCTCCCCCAAGAGCTGAGGCTGGACTGCAGGGAGGATTAAAAATAATCTGCTAGGGAGAGGCCGGATTAGCGGTGCTGGCTGGGATGGCTCCGGGAGCCGTGTTCCCTCTCCCGCATTGCTGCTTGCTGCAGGGTGCGGGCAGGGCCAGGAAAGGGGCGGGGGGGCGGGAGAAGGAGGGTTGTGCCGGCGAAGTGCTTTCCCGAGTTTTGCAAGGAAGTTTGGCCATATAGATTTATATCGTGCTAATTGGAAACATGTCCGAGCTGTGTGTACCTTGATGGTGGTTTCTGGCAGATTTAGAGCAGCCGCCAGTTCACATCTCCGGGGCCTGGACACGTAGTTTTCCCGGTAAAACTCCTTCTCCAGCCGGGCGATCTGCTCGCGGGTGAAGGCGGTGCGGTAGCGGCGCATCTGGTCGCTGGCGCTGCAGGCCAGCGAGCCCTGGGAGCCGCCGCTGCCTCCGCTGCCCTTGGAGTGATCCCCCCCGCCGCTGGGGCTGCCGGCCAGCGCCTCGGAGCACGGCCCTGCGTGGGGAGCCCGGAGCAACGACACACGCTCGGAGGCGGGCGGGCAGGGAGGGATGCTCGCCGCCCGCCTCCCCCAGCCAGCTCCCTTCTCCCCCCATCCCTCCCCATTCGCCTTTTCTGTGCTTGCCCGGGTGTATTGGGGATGCTGGGGACACACCTAAGAGGGACCGGGAGGAAAGGGATGCAGCACAGGTTAAGGTTTTGACGGGTGCTTATTCACTCTGTCTGGAAGGCTACCTGCCCCCCCACCCCTTCGCCTCCCCCCCGCCCCGACACACACACAGACACACACACACACACACCCCGCCTTGGGAGTGTCTGCTCGATGCCCTCCCGCTCTCTTCTTGCACTGCGAAGCCGGAGGCGGCCGCCGCAGCATCCCCCGGCGCTGAGCGGCTCGGAAGGCAGGTGTGCCCACCGCCCGCGCCGCACGGCTCCGCGGCCCCGTCCTCCAGCCCCGTAAGGGCCCAGGAGCGGAGCAGCCGGCAGGCAGGGACCCTGCTCTCTCCGAAAGGGAGGCGAGGCCTCGGGGACCCTCCGCTCAGCCTCCAAAGCCAATGATGGGCTATTTTCAACGGGTATCTAAGGGACGAGAGAGGGCAGGCAGCGCTTTCCACGCTTCCCGGTTACTTCTTGAAGTGACGAAGGAATGGGGAGGGGGGAGAAGTGGGTTGCTGTCGGGGTAGGGGGGGGTCTGCCGGGCTGGGAAGGTGGGAATAAGGAGTGGGGGCAGGGGAAAAAGGGGCCTGGCCGCTGCGTTTGCTTTCAAATGCAACTTTCCCTCATTGTGCCCGAGACCAAAGGCAATTAATTCATTGGGACCATTTCCGAGCTGGCGCCACCGAGACACAGAAGTGACAAGGTAATTTGGACCTCTCCTTCCCCCCCGCTTTTTTTTTTTTTTTAACCCAACGTGCAAACAAGGACCTCACTGCCGCACTTGGGGCAGGCAGGAGTCGACGAGCGATTTTACGGTCTTCATGGGCGCTTCCGCACTCGCCCGGGCACATTTCACCCTGCAAAACCACAAACAGCTCTCGGCCTGAAAACCCGTTTGATCTTGCTCCCCCCGCCCCCCGACACATGCAAAAAAAACCTGCCGATGGGGAGGATCAGAAGGATTTTCCTGGAGCATGCACTGTCCAGGCGACAGGGAAGAATAAAAAAACAAAAAAGATGGAGGGGAAGAGTGGGTGGTGGTCTTGGCCAAGAGGGTCCTACGGGACAAACTGCAGACCTGATACATTCACGGCGGGAAGCCTGGCTCCCCTCCAGGGATGCGGGGGCTGCCCGGTGTCGTGTCCTCTGACTCCCAAACAAGCCTCCCGGTGGCAGGGAGCTGAGGAATCAGCCAGAAAAGCACAGGCACACACACACACACCGATTTCGCTGCCCCTCGCTCAGCTGGCGAGGGGAAGACCCCCTCCGGCAGCCCCCCCGCCCCCCCAGTGGGGCTGGAGGCATGGGAAGGAGTTGGGTACCTTTGCTGTGCTGGTACTCGGCGCTCCCCGTGGCGCAGTCCGGGGTGCAGCTCACCTCGATTTCCTCATAGAAATCCGACTCGGTGTCCGAGCTGCTCTGCTGCCCTTTGCTGGAGGGGGGCTCCGAGGCGGGGGGCTGCTGTCCGGCCGAAAGCAGTGCTGCCGCTGCCGAGCGGCTCTCCGGCACCGTCCCTGTCCCTGGCAGCACCTCCACCTCCTCTTCGTCCTCTCCTCCGCCACCTCCTCCTCCTCCTCTCTCCCGGGACGACAAGGGGCCAGGTCTGGGGCTGAGGCAGTTCCGATGGATCATCTTCTCCTGCGGCTCCGGAGCGGGGCTCCCCACTGCTTCGGACAAATTAGGCACCCTCTTGCCAACTAGAGCGCCAAGTTGTGTCCCTTCCAGAAACATCACCATCTCCTTCCTGGTTTCCATTGTGGCTTTGCTTAAGGGAGGGGGGAAAAAAATCCAGATCTCTTCCCCCCCCCTCCCTCCCTCTCCCGCCCCAGCCTTGTACAAACCCAGCAACCCTCTCCTGCCAATGCAGAGGAGCAAGCGGTGAGAAAGGGTGACCTTGTGATGCGAGCGCTACACTCTGCTGTGCTGCTCTGGGAGGGATCACCATTGCCCTCTTCTTTCTAAGCTGTCATCCTCAATGGTGCAGTCGTCATTACAGTACCACCGGTGACGCCACACATTGATTGCCAGTGGATAAATAGAAACGTCTGCCATGGGGAAGATGAAAGGAAGAGCCGGAGCGAATGGGCTAAATGCGTGATGCACCAGGTGTAGGAGCCCGAGATGGAGAGGGAAGTGTGAAAAAGAGATGCATATGGAGCTGAGCTGCAAAGAGGTTGTAACATGCGGAGAGAGTTCCGCAGGGGGAAGCCTTGCCTGACAATTAAATAGCCTTTTGACTGCTTTAAGCCACAACCTTGATGTAGAATTGAGGCGAAGATCCCTAGCCGCATCCTGGAAGTGAGAAGATACGTACTCAAGCCTCTTCCTTGGATGCATTATTTATTGCTGGCAATCAGCTTCCGCATAACTGCATATATAAGGCTTTAAGAATCCTTTGCAAACTTGAGGATAAGGAAATGCGCTGCTGACATTTGAATGTAGAAATAGCTTTGACTTCTTGTTCTGGTTCAATATCGGTTCCTATTCGTAGAACTGTTATTGCTTTCTATTGACTGAGATTAAAACGTTAGTTTGAAATTTGAAAATGCGGTTACATGTTTATTGAGTTTTACAGCTGAAAGATACAACTTTTCCTAACTGTAGTTATTTTAGCTATCTTCTGTTTATCGTTTACTGTTATGTCTTGCTTCGCAGTTTCCATCTGTTCCACGATTCTTGCGCGTTTAAGAGGGCTTTACGTCTCCTCTCCTTTCTTCCTTTAAACTAATTGTTTTGCATAAATTGTTATCTGCTTTCAGGAGGAAAAATTGCAAGAAGGTCTGCCAAGAATAATTCAGGCTCAGAGAAATGCAAGTTACCAAGGCCAGAGCTTATGCTAGCTAGCAGACGTTGTTAAAACAGAAATGACAAGGGCAGCCATTTGGACAGCACTTGTCTGAAAATAAGAGACCTTGTACCGTAAATACAGCGGCACACGTAGTCTCTTCGGCGTATGATGGTACTTCTAAAGAGTGCGGCAAGTATCTCATCTCTAGTTAATATTGACTCCCACGTGTAGTGTCAAGTCATTTTCACCATCTGTCGTAACTAGGTTGTTGCAAATTTTTTCTCGGAGTGTTATTGGCTAGTCTGGTTACAGAAAACATTCAACCAATTACGTTCCCAACCCGGTAAGGAATTTACTGGCATGTTTGAGGTGACGTTGCTTCGGTGGGGAACAGGCAGCGCAATAGAGAACACGCTGGGATTTTCTGTCCAGCCCTATGAGCAAGACTGGCACGACACAGGGAGACAAACAGGATTCCTGGTCCGCTGGATGCATTTATTAGGGTGTGCTCCCAGCAATAAGCATACTGATTTCAGGGGGATAAACCAGGAATTTTTACAGGGCTATCGCCACCAATCTCTCTTTCTCCCTTCGTAGACATGCATGCATGTTTCCACACAAACGCACATCATGCGCACAGCACGCTCCGGACTGCGCTGCTTTCCATCACATGTGTGATGCGCGCACTGCTCCGAAGCTTGCCAATCTCTTGAAAACTCAGTGCTAAATTCCCTTTCCCTTCTCTGCACGGCCAGCCTCTAGACCGTTGTGTGCCCTTCCAGCTCCGGATGAGGACCCACCGCCCACCCCGGCCGCAGCCAGGCTCTGCTCCACGGGCTGTGCGAGTGCGGAGCCGGGAGAGCAGAATCAGGTCCGGCTGGTGGAGGAGCTGACGGTGGGTGGCTGGGTGGGTGGAAGGAAGGAAGGACGGACGGATGGACGGACGGACGGATGGATGGATGGATGGATGGATGGATGGATGGATGGATAAGGCTGTCCGGCTTTGCTGCCGACTCGGCGGCCGCGGCGCGCCTGCTCCCGCTGAGCGGA
Source organism: Falco biarmicus (assembly GCF_023638135.1). Taxonomy (NCBI): domain Eukaryota; kingdom Metazoa; phylum Chordata; class Aves; order Falconiformes; family Falconidae; genus Falco; species Falco biarmicus. The sequence continues at coordinate 3,373,680 of NC_079291.1, read as the reverse complement.
GGCGGAGGGCCAGCGCCGATCCCGCTGCGCGGAGCAGCGCGGAGCGGTGAGGTGGGGCCAGGCAAGGCGAGGCGGGGGCGATCGGGCAGCGCTGTGCCCGTGTCGCGCTGGTGCCGCTTCCCACGGCTGGCGGCATGGTCTCTGCGCTTTGCTGGGGGGACTGGTTTCTTCTCCCTGGCACCTGCAGGGAGGTGTGAAAGCTCGGTTTCCCCCTCAGGCCCAGGGCAGCCCCAGTATGCCAGGGAAACTCACCTCTAGCCTCCTTCCTAGCTCTGCCAAGTAGCAGGGTCAGAGGAGGCTGGCTGTTGTCTGTGGCGGATGGAAAGGATTTCCCTATTACTACGAGTTTGGGGGCAGCAATAAGAAGGATATTCATGCCTCTTTCTAAATAAAACAGTAACCAGGAGCCGAATTCAGAATATGAGGGAGCGCTCCCAGAGCAGGCGATGGAGACGAATTGCGAGGAAGGAGACTACTGAGAGGAAGTTAATGGGGAATCCTCCCTCCGGCAGACAGGAGCCCTGGGGATGGTTCCCGTGGGTTATGCTGGCCCATCCCCACAAATTTTGTCATTTTCGTTTACAAGCCACTGCTGCCTCCTTCCTCACCCCATTCTTAATCCGTTCCCACCAGGATGCCACCCCTCATATACCTCGGGTCGGAGGTTTTGTTGAGCCCGAGATAACGGTCATTGCCACGGACGGTCTGACATTCCTGCGGTACACCCCCGCGCAGACAGACGCACACCCCCGCACATCTACACACACAGTTATTTGCCAGGGGTAAACACAGAGAGTTAAAGGCCCGAGTGGAGCCTAAGGCGGGGGGGGGGTGGGGGGGTGGGGGTGGGAACGGGCAAGCTGTGCTGGACTCAAAGTTTTGGGATCAGTTTAGATGGAATTAGTAAAGGCTTCCTAAAATGTCTGGTTTTACATCCCCCAGGAAGAGTACCGCCGCGACAGCCCCTCGCACGGCGACAAGCCGGTGGCGTGGGGTGACGGAGCGAGTAGCCCCGTCCCGCTGCCCACCGCGGTGGTGGAGCTTTGCCTCGTCGGGAATGCGGTGTCCGGCGCTCTGCCTTCTGTCTAGTGTTTCCCACAGATCTGTCAAGCCCGATTTGGAAGGAGACTCCCTCATTTGGAATTAATTTCCAGGCAGATTGGAAAGTGTATCTCTACGGGGTTTTCTTCTCCCAACCCCCCAACCCCCCCGCCCCCCTTTTTTCCCCCTGCCTGTTCCAGACCGAGATTTAGAACCTATTAAGCCTCGCTCGCTCACTTGGTCACAGCCAGGATGTCATAACTATCCTCAGAACTTTTCAAACTGATCTATTTCTCCGAGTTTACCACTTTCCTTGCTGATAGACGGCCGAGGCGAGATCAGGGCGGCCGCGTTCCGAAGGGTCATACTCCGGTTTCAGCTCAGCGCTGCTGGAAGTGCCCCGTACAGCAAAAACAAACGAAACACCCCCCTTTCCCAAAACAAGGAAATAATGGGGGGACATTAAAACATTGCTAGGTTGATATGCTCGTAAATCAGGCGTTTTCCCTGAAAGTGCTAAGCCTGGAGAAGGAAAGACACATCACACACTCCTCACCAGCGGAATATTTATTTTCCTTCTCTGTTCAACAGGGTGTCAGTAACTTCTGACTGATACTGTCCAACTACGACTGGGAATCCACGGTGCGGGTTTCTTTAAAAGCCCAAGTCTTGTCGTCTATAAAAAAAAGAAAAATGTTTTGACATATCGCGGAAGGATTTAGTGCCGCAAAAACTGATATGTAGTGCAAATGGGTGACCAAACCAGAAAGCCTATTTTTAAATGTTTAATGGGTAGTGTTAACAATAATGGCGTAATTATCACTGTTTTATTAAGGCTATTTTTTACGACATGGTTAGAGGTGGAAGCTTTGGAAAGAAGAGAATAATAGGCGCATTATTCTGGGGTGTAAAGACAAGCTGGTACAATGACAGCACATAACACGCAAGTGGCGTTGAGGGGAGAGAGGACAGAGCAGTGACTGGGATGTGCCTAGGAGAGCATGTAATGGTATTCACAGGATCTGATCCAGGACACGTTTTTGCCTCCATGTAGCTCTGAATGTCGGAGCCCGGCATCTCCTCTGAGGGCATCTGCCTGTTCTTGGTTGGTTTTTTTTTTTTTACCTGTTGGCTGCCCGAAGCAGCGCTTCCCTGCCACCGCAGGAGGCTTTGGAGATTTTTACCTTGTTAGATCAAAACCTGAGGGTAAAGAAAAAGAACCCGATTCCCACTCTTAGGACATTCAGGACCAGTTTACCCCTGGAAATTAGATCTGTTAAATCTGCTGCTTTACTGATTACTGTGAGTAAATCGTGCAGGAATTTGGGCTTTCGATTTAAATTGCTATCGCTTCCAGACTCGTCGAAAGCCATAAAGATCCAGCAAGCTTCTAATGTTTGAGTGAGCAGTAGAAACACGATCTGCGTGACAAACTCCCTGATTTGAAAGCAGAAGAGTATTTATGTAGTGAATTTAATTCGTTGGAAGGCACAGGTAAATTAAAATGGACAGTATTGCAGTGGCTCCCGTGACGAAGCTTTTTTTTTAAATCTTCTTCTTCTTTTTAGATTCGATTTAGCAAGAATGGAGCTCGCAGCCCTCCACGCTGTGCATCTTCTCCAAACCCACCCGCGGGTGACGGCGTCGCCTGAGACCTGGTGTCCCTAAGCATCTCGTACAGAAACGCCGAGGGATTTCAGGGAATTTTTAGGTGCCCAAAAGAAGAGTCTTAAGGGGGGGTGTAGCATCACCAAGAGAAAACCGCAGGAATGTCGGAGGCGAGCACACAGCCTTTCACCGCATTTAGTATTTTGCTCCAGACGTGCAACGGCGTTTGGTGTTTTGCTTTTGTTTTCCTCCTGTATCCAAACCCGCCTCTTTTATTCCTATTGTATTCCTACCCCTCGTCCCTAGCAGAACTAACCTGGAGCGGGGAAAACCCACCCTCCCGAACTCGTGTTAGGGCTCGCTTTGCTGAAACTCCGCGTCGTGCTTTATTTAAAAAAAAAAAACAAAAACAAAAAAAACAAACCCACGGCGGCCCAGGAGGGGCCGAGAGACGCGGTGCTGCCGGGGCGCCGGTACCCGCCGCGGCCCCACCGCCGCCCACCCGCGGGGGCTCCCCGCTGTTCCCCCCGCCGCCGGCCGTTCCCGGAAGGAAATGGCTGGAACGAGGGGCGTTTGCAATGCACGGTGTCATCAGTGTCTGCTGTAAACAAGCGGCGCATGGCCAGAGCCAGCGGCTGTCTGCGCCCTCTTGCAGCCCTTCGCTTTTCCAGCCGTGCTGGCAGCTTTAGGCCTGGTTCAGCTCCAGACAGGCCAAATCCAGGTATTTTCACTGGGATAAAGGTATTTTTACACGGAGCCTCATCAGCAAACGTGGAGAGGGTGTAGCTGTAGTTCAGAGTATTGCAGACTGATCCTAAGGGGTGGAAATTGAATCCCCATGTGCTCTGCCTAGAGAAAATGGATGCAAAAGTCCCAGCTCATACACTGGATCCTCGGGAACCTTTTCATCCTGGGGAGGGAGTGAGAAATACCCTGCAGAAGGTTTCTTTGTTGATATGGGTGTTCAAGGGGTGCAGGATCTGCTGAGGGACCTCCTGCAATTAGGAAAATGACAGAAGTGAATATCTTACTCCAGAGAACCAACTGTGCACCTCTTGTAATGAAAGGGTAATTTCCTCTTTAATTTGAAAAGGAGCAGATTTGACCCCATGGGAACAAGCTGCAGATGTGTATAAAGAGACTCCATTTAGGATGACAAGTTATATATGAAACAAACAAATGAAAAGGAGGAAAAAAGAAGAAGAAAGAAAATCAAAATGAAAAGCCAGCCATCTAGGACAGGCATCTCAATGGCAATTCCCTCACTCCTCGATGAGGCTGAGTGTCCTTAAAAAAAGCAGTTGTACTTATGCAGAAGGCTTGTTCTGTTTTTGTCCATCTCTGCCTCATTCAAACTCTTCCCAAAACAAACACACATAAAACATTAAATATGGAACCAGAGGGCATGTTGAAGGAAAATCTTACCTAGTTTTGGCTATGAAGAGTCAAACGTTAATTCCATAAACTCCAGTCCCACCTTCAAGAAGCTTCATCTACAGCTAGCCAAGCTGAGATGGCATCAACAGTTATCTCAGTGCATCCTAACAGCAGGTTTGGCTGCCTGGTTCATTTTTGGCTTGTGCCTTTGTGCACGGCCCTCTAGGATGAGGATGCACATCTACAGGCTGGGTCTGTCCCACAAAACCAAAACATCCACCCTGACACCCTGAGCAGCAGTCAACTGCTTCAACACTGCTGCCTGACTCAGAAATGCCTAGCTTTACATCCTGGGTGCTGGATCCCCAGTGCCTTCCACTACCTCTCCTTGCCCTGTCTAAAATCCATGGTCTCCTGGACAAGGACAGAGGTGACTGATAGCCAAGGTGAGTGTGGAGCAGCAGGGAATATGCACTGAGCAAAACTGCTGATCCTGATGACCTGTGTTGATGGGGATCCTTCTCCCATGGCCTGTTCTTGCCCTCTGTGCTCCCACAGCTCTAGACACACCATGCACATCATGTCTCAAAAGACTATTGGGCCTATGAGATAGTAGTAATCAGGGCAAAAGCAGAGATGTAGGAAACTTTCACAGCAAGTCATGGGCTTCTGCCAGAGAGCACGGAGTTCATCCCAGGAACAAGCTGGAAAATCTGAATTTGTCTAAAAAAATTATACCAGGGCAAATAAAATCTCTGGAAGCAGATTCATTTTTGCTTCCCCCCACCCCCCTCCCTCTTGGCTGAGGCATGTTTATGAAGAACCCAGAAACTTCGCTGGAACTACTGACTGACTTTTGACCCTATCTATCGCTATGTAGCATGAATAGTTTCTGATAAACACTGCAGCCAAGTTTTTCAGTCACTGAGGGCCAGAAACAGTGAAAGGATGAAGTGGTCAAGCAGGAAACCTGAGTTACCCAACACTGCAAACAGAACTGCGTTAACCCCTTGAGGCATGCATACCAGCTATGGAGAACGTCATCCCAGTGCATGCTGGCCTGCTCCCTCCATCCCATCTTTCAGACCTCTTGTTTCCCATACTGAGCTGAATGGGGCAAAATCTGCCTCCCCATGGATCCCAAGGCGGGCCTGACCTTGACCATGTTGCTCCCTGACTCGGGAAGAAAATTGCAGCCCGCGTGGGCGACCAGTGGGATGGAGTTTCTCCGCAGGTGGTCCCACGGGATGCCTGGCATGAGTGGGGCAGGGGGGGATGCTGGTCCGCGGGGAGAGGCACTGCAATCGCAGAGGATGAGAGACAGATCATCACGTTTCTACTGGAAATCGGGGGTGCATCGGCATTGCGTGAAGAGAAAAATCTGGACATGTTGATGCAATTGCCTGTTGTGTTGCCTGAGAATGGGCGTGAGAAAACACAATTTTAGAAGCAAAGCCCAAGTGCCCGGGTATTTGCTGTTTCCAAAAGAGGAAACGAGCACGTACTGGGAAACCCTGGCAGGAGACGGCAAGGGCTTGTTTCCTGGGCAGGGCAGCACTGCGCAGGGCACAGCTAATAACGTGAAGGCTTCAGCAGGTAGCCATGGCACACAGACGGTGTCAGCTGCTCACTGCAGGGCTTCCCTGCACTGCGTGTCCCATGCTGGATGGCTCTCTTTCTCCGCCGGCTTGTTGCACACGCCTTTAGAGACTTAGCTCACAGGCACAATACCGAAGTCACAGGCAAGTTACATCGACAAAGGAGACGAGGAGGGAACACGAGCCAGCCCCGGGCGTGTGGGTGTCCGGGAGAGGACCCCGGCCAGCTCAGACCTGCGTACGAACCCCGCTCCCCCCCCTCCACCGCGGCCGCATCCATCCTCCCCGCAGCGCCGATGGCCGCCTCATCCCCCCTCCCTCCCACCCTCCTGGCCGGCGGTCCCCGACTGCGATCACCGCAGCCCTACGCTAACTGCTGTCTTCTTGCGCCCCCCACTGCTGGTGGGCCGCAGAGATGAAAGGAGCCCAGCCAGCCCGCTCACTCTCACTGATCTCTTTCTTTTTTTTTTTTTTTTTCTCCCGAGTCAGGGAAGCGTGTGGGAGAAGGAGCAAGGCGGGCAGACAGCACCTCCGACGGCTCCCGCCTGGAGTGCCGGGACGCAGGGGTATCCCCCTGCCCTTCCTCCCGCGGGCAGGAGCCACGGGGGGCAGCGACCTCTCGAGCGGCCGGCTGGCATCAGCACCGCCCCGCGCCCTCCCTCCCGGGGGCACGGCTCCGCAGCCCGCGGCCAGTTCAGTCAGAGATGACATCATCCTCACCATCATAATCCCTCGAGGTCAAGAACACTTTGCCCAGTCCAACTTAAAACTGTTAGAAAACACCACCAGAGGAAAAACGGCTGTTGCAGGTAAAACCTGGAGGCTCAAACAGGTCCTGCTGTGGTGGTACTCGGGGAAAGCAGCGGCACAGGGCAGTGGTACTCTGCTGCTCTCGAAAGGTTTCCGAAAAATCTGTTTCCCACGGGCGGCCAAGGGTTTAGATGAGCGGAGCCTGAATACATCGAAATAAATATACCTCTCTTTAATCGCTTTCGTCGACTTCTTTTATAACACAATATGCGTTTCCCGTTTAGATCGGCGGTGTGTGCCGTACACCACATCTTATCCCGTATGTACACACGAACATGCACATATCTGTGGCATGTCTGCGTATAGACAAGTTCTTCCCGCCCTTGTTCTCCCATTAAGATCCTGTTTCGAAAAATCCGCTCAAATCCGGAAAGACTACACCGATGCGTCAGTACATGTCTCTTACTACGGGTACACGGCAACCTGTAGGAGTTTTTCTTTTCCAGTCCACAAAACTCGTTTTGAATGCTTTTAGTCTTGCTGCCAACCAGCAGGGGAAAAAAAGAAAAGTATGTGGAACACATCCCATGGGCTGCTCCTTTCTCGTTTGCTGCGTGGATATGCCTTTCTTACCATTTTTTTTTTGCTAGCCCCGTAGGAAACACGAACGACCTTACTGGATTAGCTTCCTTCTCTGGGCATCACTGTGGCAGGATGCTTCCGTAGGGAAAACTTTGAAACACCTTTATACCTGAGGGTTTCCCTCGCTATAGCTCTTCCTCCTAGAAGAGGACTACGGGATTCAGCCCCCACCAATGTTTTGGAAGAGCGGACCCCAAAAGGAAGCAGGGCGCGTCCCCGGGTACTGGGGTGACCCAGGGCCGGGAGGGGCGATGGGACCCGCCGCCGCAGACTCCCACCGCCCAGGCGGGAGCCAGAGATCCGTTCCTTGGGCAGAGCCGGGCTCCGGGAAACGCGAGCGGAGGCCCGTTTTAAACACGTTTTCACTTTCTTTTGCGTGGCAGCAGGTTGACGGGCCCTTGAGATGCATGAAGGCCGCCCCGTCTGCGCCGGTTTACGGCGAGCAGCCGCTAAGGTATCCCGGATCCTCTCCCTGCTTCCATCTCCCCCATCGCAAATAAGCACTCTGAGGGGGAAAAACCGCCATCCGATCGGGTTACTTCTGTTTTCCAAGTATGTTTCGTTTCAGGCAGTGCTGTTCTTCAGCAAAAGCCCAACCTATCCCTCAGAGTCGGCGCGTTTCTTGCGAAAAAGAAAAAATGCCCTCGCAACTCGGTGAGAAGTGGAATAAAACGTTGCAAAGAGGGAATCGTTTCCTGGCATCCAGTGCAGGAGGGTCACTGGAAATGGGATAAAGCTGAGGGCGTCTGCTCCCGAACACTCCCCAGCGCGGGGAAGGAGCACGCCGGGGGGCTGCAGCGGCGTGCCCTCGCCCGGGCGGCTGAGCACGCGTGGGTTTTGCGCTGGGAAGATCGAACCGCAAATCCGCTCTGACCGAGCTGCGATCAGCTCCAGGCAGAGCGGGCTGTGCTCGCTGCCCGCCGTGCCCCGCAGGGCTCGCTGTCCCGGGGCAGCGGCGGGGAAGCCGCCCAACTTTGCGGGGGACAGGGTATTTCTAATTCCATGGAGGTTATTTCACACATTCCTCCAGCAGAGACAGCGAGACGGTTCGGACCCGGACCCTGCCCCCGCCCCCGGAACCGGAGGGGCTGCAGGCGAGAGGGTGCAATTAAGCCCCTGCCGTGTGTTTTTCCCACCGGGCGCTGGCACGGAGCACCCTGGAAAAGCGGCTCCGCCCGGGCTGAAGGTGGCACGTCCGGCCCCGCAGCGCCGCTGGCCCCGGCCGGGAGCGAGCGGGAGAGCCCTGGAGCTCGCCGCAGCTCTCGGCCGCTGCCTGCCCCGGTGCCTGCCTGCCTCCTCCGGTGCCTTCCTGCCTCCTCCAGCCCCTGCCTGCCTCCTCCAGCCCCTGCCTGCCTCGTCCAGCCCCTGCCTGCCCCGGCCCCTGCTGCCTCGTCCAGCCCCTGCCTGCCTTGTCCGGTCCCTGCCTGCCCCGGCCCCTGCCTCCCCCGGCGCCAGGCACAGCGCTGTGAGCCGACCAGCCCCCTTTGACAAAAATTGGGGCTTTTTCTGCTATAAGGGGTCCTTTTGCAAGAGAGGGGAGCGGATCAGCTCCGTGCTGGCCTTGGTGTAGGGAAAGGTAGGGAGAAATCTCTCCTCAGTCCTTGTCCCCCTCCCACCGGGCTGTTTCTGGAACTATTCCCTGCACAAGTTCCCCACCCTGGCAGCCAGGGGAGGATGCAACTGGCTGCCCAGGGCCTTATTTTCCCCCCTTGGGACACCGAGTACTCCCTGTGTAGGAAAGATAATCGCTGATGCTCTAAGTATAAAGAATCCTATGAAGATCCCATTCTCCCAAAGCTATGGGAATACCCCTGGGCAGGCAGCTGGGGTTCAATGCCCTCCACCTCCCTTCAACAGCTGCATGGCCTGCTTGGCTCCTCAGCAGCATCCTCTTGGACCAGGAGCACCAAAGATGATGGGCCAGGGCCCAGGCCATGCAGCTGGCCCCTGCACCAGTTTGCCCAGGGCCTGGCCTCCATGATCCCCCAGCTTTGGGTGCAGCAACAGGAATTACTTCCCCCTCCTGCAAGCCCTTCTCCAAAGGCCAAAGACACCAAGCCAGAACTGGTTTGCTTTATACTGCCCAAGAAAAGGCTGATTTCCAAACCACTGGTGGGGCTGGAAAAACTTCTGCCCTTGAGTTGGCATCCCCCAGCAGAGCACAGAGGGGAGGTACCCAAACCATGTGTCTGAGGTGGCTGCCACACACAGCAAAGAGCAAAACAGCCATCCTCCCATTTCTTTTTTTTTCTTTTTTTTTTTTTTTAATGACAACATCGCCGTGTGTGCTTGTATAAATCCTTGGTGATTTCACAGCTCCCCATGGTAATATCACCAGGCTGACTCTTATGATTTCCTCCACGCCTGCACAGTTTTAGATTTATAGGTCTCTTACATACTCATTCACAGAAATAAAAAGTGCGGGAGGGGAGAGGACTTGATTTCTGGCTGCTCTCTGAGGTTTCCATGCCAGATCCGTGCAAGATTGAGGGCTTTGGAAATGTGGGTATGTAAACCAACCCCTTAACTGACTGCACCCATCTTAGGGGGCTAGGCACACAAAAAGAGCATGCCTAAAGAATGGTTAAAAGTTGTTAAAGTGCATGCTGTAGAAAGGGGGGGGGGGAGAAAGACCCCCAAACAAAAAAAACCCCGATTAGTCTTGAAAGAATCTTTGCTTGGCAGATGCATTAATCCCATATAATAACCACTCTGGTGCCTGCTAGGTCAAAACTCTCTCAGCGCTAAGAAATCTGAACTTTGTGTGGATTAGGATGAAATCAAATGGGTATATCACCATGAAAATTGGACAGTGGAAGAGCAGCTGCTGGGAGGGCCAAAGGGTCTGAGTTATCCAAAGGTTAGGGCCCAGTCCAGCCATCACCAGCTGAAGGGAAAGAAATGCAAATGGTGATGATGACTGGGAGTCAGGAGTGTCCTAAACTCCTAAACGTGATAGGTCTTTGAGTAGCGGGGAATTCTCATCTCATATCTCTACAGAGATGTTACTCCACTCTACTCCTCCTTAGTTGTGCATTTGCCAAGTATTTTCCTGCTGATAGCACAACATTTAGAGAACACTCGTCTCTTCCTCCTCCACAAGAAATGTCTCTGCAACAGAGCTCCATGGGGTAAATACCCAAAAAGGCAGCAAGTGGGTCTTCCCCAGACGTGCGGCAGGTAAAAGGAGATCTGCAGGTGTCCCAATGAAAGTGGTCTGGAACAGAAGCCAGTTCCTCATTTCTGAGACAGGGGCACATGTATGATTTAAGAATGTTTCAAATTAAAATATGGTGCCTACCAACCCCTACAGGGAGATGAAAGGCATCAGCACTACATAAATGGCAAATCTACTGCCCACAGACTGTATTATCCAGGGCATCAAGCCTTCACACTAGTAAAGCATCCTTCCCAAAGTGCAGTAATCTCCTATCAACACTGAAGAACTGGAGTTTCCAGTGTGCAAATGCCTGCCTTGAGATGCACTTTGGGTGCACTCTGCATTCTGTCTGGAAGGCTTTGCACATCCTTTGTACAGTAGAAGTTGATCAAAGCAATTGTCATGGTTAGTACACCTCATAGTCAACATAGTGGAGGGCATTTGTACTGGGCTGACTGACACCTTTCAGAGGGTTTGCATATAAAATTACACCAAAGCACTGACTTCCAGGTGCCTATCTACCACATAATAGAGAAGGTGGATCTGACCTATGAACCAGGCAAGTTCACAGGCTAATTTGTACTTTGTAATCTGTAGAATTTGGGTGATACAGCTCAACGTACAGAGCTATTCTTGATGAAGTCTGTGACTGGAGGGTAAAGACTTGTTCACACATGGAAATGCTTTAGAACATCCACACAGGACTGGGACTCACTGCTCCACCCTAGATCCACACCCCATCTCGGCCCAAGGTGAATTTCCTGGTTAGACAAACCTGAGTTCCCAACGGAGATGAGGAAGAATACAGGAACTTGTTTAGAACAAGAATGTTCACATTTGGAAGTACTCGTGGAAGACAATTGTATTTTAATCTCAGATCCTATCTTAATTTGCATGAGGTTTTAAGAGTAGACGCTCATCAGAATGGTGTGATCCTTTCCACAACTTCCTAGTTCAGTTGTGAGTGCCTTCTGTTGGTTTGCACTAAGTTCATCTAATCTAAATGTAATTAAATGAAACTCAGCTGAGATAAAGGGCTCCCATAAGTCTCCATGTAGATTCCCAGCTCAGACTATAACCTCTTCTGCGTAGAGGCTGGAAACAAAATGTTGAAAATAATTTCTTTTGAAATCGAGGAGGCCTTGCCTAAGCAGGGAAGACCAGGTCACCCCTGGTGTGCCTGACAGGCAACTTAAGCAATGATGATGCACTCAGCATGTAAGTTACCACCTCATAGCTATAACAGCACAACTGATGGACATGGCACCTCTTAGTCCATTGCAATGAAATGGCAAATAGGTTTATAGAAACCACTGCTGGAACACATTAATTAGTCTCTCTGATTCCTGAGCCCTGACAGCTTTGCTGACAAGGCAGAAGAGATGTCTACCTTCAGCTGTTTCATTCACAGCTACTGTTATTAATTAACCTAACATGATTTCAGTTTAAATTAACACACCAGACACCATGGCTGAGGAACGGGCACCCCTCTTTTTTACAGCTGGAGTGAAAACAGCAGTAATCTCTTCATCTACATCAGCTAAATCCAAGATGAATCATCAATCACATCCCTCAGCGAAATGCTGCATTATGTGGATGCTGCTGCTTCTGTACTTGCTCCCACTTAAGTATCTCATTTCTGTGTAAACAAGTTTTTAATCAGCTAGAAGGGAATCAGTATGCTGGGTTTATAATGAGTCAGGAATGGGCATGTATGTCACCTACTGAACAGTTTAACCAACTATTACTTGTCACTTAGCCTATGCAATTGGAAGGGCAAAGTGACAGGCGGTTTTGCTGTAGTCAAGGCATGAATCCTCTACAGCAAATCCACTTCGATGTTACATATGCTCTTGCAGCCTTGTTCTCCCACTGTTTCTGACTCATGCTGTCTCACATTGCAGCTCTCCCATGTAGACCGTTCTGATTAGTTCAGAGACCCGAGGCTGCGGTTGTGTTTACATGGCACTCACACATTGTGTCCTGTTGTGCAAGGTATTGCAGTGCTGCTCCAAAACACGCTAAATCACATTCCAGCAGTGCCTAATTCCATGACACAGGTTTTGGGCAGAACTTCATGACATATTTTAACCATTTGGAGAAGGGTATTTTTTATCTCAGAAAAAAACCCACTGTTTAGACGTCACTGGAGTGTGGATGATGAATTTAGGAGGAGAGTGGGAGCCAGGAAATCTGGAGTTTTCTTCCTGCCTGACTGCTGGCTCTGTGGCCTTGGGCAAGACCTAATCTTTCTGACTCCACTTCTCAGCCTGTAAAATAGGGGTAATATTAGTTACTTCATGGTAATGACTGCAGTAGTGATCAGTTAACAGTTCTATGGTTAAAAAAACCTTTTAATATCATTGCCCATAGTGTTTTAAAAAGGAACAATGTCCTTGTTATTCATATTGATATTTGAGGGTAATAAGACCAACCCACCCCCTTACCCTGTTCATCAGGATCACTTTATAGTACTTCTCCAAGATTCTTTATTTGGAAAAGGGACAAATCCAGTTTGTAATCCAATTCATCTGTTTAGGGGCATCCCAGGCACTATACAGCTGCTGTGCAACATCTGAAGTTGAAACAACCTGGTTTTCGTTAGAGCAGATTTTGACTGGAAGAAAAAGTCTATTTTTTTAATGGCAATCTTAATCTTTTTCTCTCATGCTTCTATTTTGTACTGTTTTCTCTTTTTCCCCATGTTGATCATGAGGAAATTTTTCCTTTCTCCCTCTCAGGAAATCAAATCTCCCAAACCATTGCAGGTAGAATGTCTTTATTTAATATTTTCTCATCAAAAAAAGGTTGTTTGCTGTCAGCTCTTTTCCAAGCCACCTGGGTCCTCAAGCAGACACTGGTCAGGTAAGATGCGGATGTCTTGTGTTTCCCAGTTCTCTCCAGTGTTCAGCCACCATCTCTTTTCCTACAAGTAGATGGAAAACTCTCCAGGGCAAAGGTGTGCTTTCTCCACACTCCACAAATTGCGTCCTGCTTACAGTGCTAAGGAGCAGGGTAATAACAACAACAATGAAAAGATATGATTAAGGGATCATTAGCTCTAATCATTCCTCACCACTGCAACAATGCCTGGAGGCCTCCTGTTACTAGCCAGCACAAAGCCAGTCTGGGTCTGTCTAATCCACACGGAGCATCAGGCCCATTCCGGAGCAGGGGCAATGCAGGCACTCCTGGCCACTCTTATTCTGGTATTTTGTCCAGTGGGGCGGGAAGTTGAATCAAAGGACTCAGCCTCAGTTCCGGCTCTTTAGAGGTAGCAAATATTTTCTGTCTGCAACACCACTGTTTGGCTCTGTAACATTAAGTAAAACTAAAATATAACCCAAACCCTCTATAAATGTAAACCTCCAAGATCTATAACCAATGTTTTGCACTCCCTTATGTTCTGTGGTAGATTTTATTGCAAGGCTTCATAGAAAACCATTTATCTACACCCACATCCTGGGTAGGACAGTGTTGTCTGACAAGTGTCTGTCTGGAGGAAGCCACAGCAAAGCCATCATAACTAACATTTTGTGGAAAACAGCCTTTCTTATTAATCCTGTAGTCTCTGGTTACTCCCATACCATTTCCCCGATTCCAGGCCGTCCCTGTTATTGCTGCTATAGTGCCCCTATGCACCAGCCAGGAGGCTGGAACAGAGCTTGCATCTCTCATGTAACAGGGAATTGCATGACGAGGAATGCATGATACAGCCCAAGTCTTTGTCTAGCTTTTCCACAAAAGTCCTGATGCTGGTTGCACAGTGCCACACCCATGAAAGGTCTGACAATGCAATACCCAGCCAAAAAACATTCAGTTTCACATGAATGGGTAAGCAGATCATTGCAGAGCGACTGGCTTGGAAGTCACCGAATAACTTGTTTGGCAAAGTATTGCAATGTTGGGATACAGCCCACTGATAGATCTCCACCAGCTGGGAAAAGGAGTGCTTCCAGGGACATAAGGTGGGTGCAGAAGTGTTCAAGCCTTTGGCTGTGAGCCGGCTGCCATTACAGGGCTGTGTGAGAATGTGTGGTTCATCATCTGGGTGGTTGTAGCTGAACAGGGTTGCTGGGTTTGCATTTTTAACAAGACACACGCACGAGTGGAATAAAAAATTGAGACAGAAGGGAGAAGCAGCTGCCAGAGCCAATGGCCACTGATCCTTTCCATGTGAGGGGGTAACCTTTGGTAACCCTGGCCCCATGTCATGTGACAGGGCCAGGAAATAAACCCTGGGCTCTTACCAGCACTCCTGTGTGTTACACCTTTATTGCAGTGATGACAGGTTGATGGCTACACTGAAAGGTTCTTTTCCTTCAGGGAGTCCTGTCCAATGTTCAGCTTTATCCCTCCATAAATGCTGTCTAAGTAGTGTAGGGTCACTGGGAAAGGCTCCTGCTCCCCCTCCAACCCCCCCACCTAAAGACTGGGGCTGGGAAAGGGGCCCCTCACCTGCCTGTCAAAAGCCACTAACTCACTGTCATCATGGCCAGCTTTCTCCTCTCTGGAAGTGGAGACAACTTACCTCCGTGGAAGCCTTTCAGAACGATCCTCCTTCCCTCTCTCCTTTCCCATCCCATGCCATGTCATCCCAACCCAGTGTATTAAAATACCAGTCAATTCCTGCATGCTTTACTTGGATCTCCGGAGAGAATATGGCAAAGATGCTCTCATTTTAGATAACTCCTCTGGCAGATTGGAGAATATCGGCCAGCAGTTCATCTCCTTAACAGTTTCACTTCTCCATTTTCCTTTCTGACAATGACATTATTAAGGGCTCTTGATATGCTGCGGGGTTACTATAAACACAGAGCTGCTGCAGGGGTATTGGAAAAAGGGAAATCAGGAGTTAACTGAAGAAAGATGAACAAGGAAGGATGCTAATCACAATTTGTGAGCTCACAATTTTTTGAATGCTATTATTCTTTCTTTTATTCCTCCCCTCACACCCCTTAGCTCTCTTTTAATTACCACTCGTGAGAAAGGTAAGCTGACCGGTTTGATAATTCTCAGCACCACAACAAGTGGAAGGAACGAGTTTAAACTGGAGATCCTAAAAGCTTTCTCTTTGCATAAGCGAAATTTATAGCTTGGAAACTAAATATTTGTTCAAAGAACTCTTGGAGGTGTTTGAGCACACAGGAGAGATGAAATGGCAGATTAAATATTTCATTTACATGCGATATGCATGGCATTAAGTCCTGTCTTAATTCTTCACCTGTTTTCTGAAATCCTTCGACAACACACAGGGCATTTCACCTCCCTGTTGTTATTTCGAGTGGTTTGCAGGCTCGTTCAATTATTTTGTGTTTCTGTGTGAAGTATCGTGGGAGGGGAGAGGCGTGGGTCCCTAATGGGAAGTTCATCCCTTCTTTAACAGACATTTCCAACACGCTGCTGCTGAACAAGGATGAGGCTTTGCCCAGCAACACAGTGGGCATGCAGATGTTCGGGGGATGAGCTCCATAGGAATGGCTATAAATAGAACAAACGAGAAAACATACAAGCAAATGGTACTTCCCACTATAGGAAGGAACTAGATGAAGTTTCTCCAGCGGGAGCAGGGTCCAGCGATTTTGGGGGTTCTAGGTGTTCAGTGCAACATTTAATTCTGCACGGCAAGCTATATGACACAGGCTTTGTCAGAGCCATTTCCGTGTCTAGGGGCTTTTTTACTGGTAACTCGCTGAGCTATCATGAAACCATGATCTACAGCTTACTCAACCAAAGCTTTTCTACACTGTAATTTCTACAAAGCGACCCATCTCGCTATGCATCAATCTGAAAGTCTGCACAACTGTGTGGCAGAGCTCCCTCCTGTACACACACTTGTGCACACACACACGCACACTCTCTGCTCTTTTTACTTACTAGCAGGACTGTAAAAAAGGAGAGAGCACTTCTGTGACGACAATGATCTGATAATCTCCCGCAGTCTGCTTTCAAAAGAAATGCATACAATTATCCATCCGTTCAGGAACAGTTCCAGGGTAGAAAGTACATCTAAACATGCAAATTTGTACTCCATCCATGGTTTATTAGAACAAAAGGTATTCCTTGTACTTCTAACAGAGAGGATTAAAACAGTACCAAATGTGAACATTAGTGACTTTGGAAAGGGGTTTTATTCTTTATGCCCTAAATGCCTAAACTTAATATTTTGAGGTGGCACACAAGCTGTGATCATAAAACGAGTTTTACTGGGAAGCCATGTTTACTTCTTGTTTATCAGACTTATTTTAATTCATTCTGGGTAGGTTCCAAGCGCTGTGTTAGAGATTAAAGGCAACTGCGCACCCCAATTAGTAGCCAGCCCTTTCTAAGTAAAAATATTTCTGAGGGGCGAGATGAAAGTGGAATAATTTCTGTTCATTAACAGTAGAAAGCTGGGGCGGGTTATTTTTCACTAAACGGCTATACCTTGATTTTGAGCCTCTCAAAGTTTAAAACGAGGAACTACGTAAAAGTGAAACCCAGTGCAAAAATACCCCTCCAGGAATCGCTTTCGATAGAGCACATGAACTCTGCAGTAAAAAACCATACTGACTAGTAAAACGTCGGGACTGTGCAGGACTCCAAGCTCTCCAGCAGAAAATCTAGCTCTGGGGCACTAATCTCCCCGTCTTTCATGCAAAACTTTTCAACTGAAGCCGCGGTGGAGGCCATAAAAACTTTTGCTTCCCTTTAACCCAGGCAGCAGAAAATTCATCCTGTTCTAGGGGGACGAAAAGATCGCGTTCAAAAGGACTTCACCATCTCCTTCCGAATATGACTCCTCTGTGCGAGTGTAAATCCTGCCTTGCGCACACAGTAAGCGGGAGAAGTTTTTCCCTTCGGAGTAATATGGAGTTTATCAACTAAAAATTGAGCAAATAAATCTCGAAACTGGATTTCAGGAGTGTATTTTGTACCTGAAAGACTTGTTTTAATTTTCACTTTTTCACAGAGGCCTATAAATCTTACTTTGCACCCGCTTAACCTTCTGGAAGGGAGAAAAAAAAAAAGGAAAAAAAAAAAAAAGAAAGAAAGAAAGAAAAAAAGCTGCGTCGGCCACAGGAAAGCAGCCGGGAGAGGCCGGGCCAGCCCCGACGCGGCGGCGATGGGCCGGGCAGAGCCCCGCGCTGCTGGCCGCGGTGCGAGCGGGCGGGCGCGGACGGGCGCGGACGGGCGCGCTGCCCACGGGCTTCCCCGCCGCCCGCAGCCTCGCCTGCCGGACGGCTGTTAGCCCGGCTCTTGCCTCGGCCTTGCCAGTCCTGTCCCCCCTCCGCCCCCCCGGGGTAAATCTCCGGCGCCTCATATTAACTTTCTAATGAGCAGGGAGCCGGGGAAGCGGAGTCACCCACCCGGATTAAACCCCCTCACAGGATCCCGGCGGGGACCCCGATGACTGATTTATTTACCGGCATTGTTTTACTAGACAATGCTCGCTTCCCGAGAAACTTCGGGCGTCTCGGCGGTATATTGTTTGGAAATATCTTTGAAAATACCCCATCTGCCCCTCGTTTCGGCCAATCGTAACACCTTTTTGATTTGAAGGAGAGAAAGCTTAGATCCTGCCTTTTATTGAAACCAGCGAAGGACCTTGGGAGGAGGGGGCGGGAGGGGAGGAGAAAAGGGGAGGGGGAGCAGTGCTGGGGGGAGCCGTCGGGCGGCATCAATCACGCATCCACTTTGTCAAGAGAAGACGGTACTGATGCGTGCTTTTTTCGGCGGCCGCGGTGTCCGCATCACCTGCCGCCCGACAGCCGGCCCTGCGCGGGGAGCCGCAAAGAGCGGCGCAGAGCAGCCGGGCCCTGCGCAGCGGCGGAGCTGCCGGCACCTGCGCGGCTCCGCGTCCCGCCCGCCGCCGCCGCTTAACACGCAGCATTATAGACTAGGACGAGCCTATAGGTGCATGTTTATCTCCGGCTGGTCAGGGGGTTCCTTGCTCCCACAGCCGAGGGAAAAGACAGGGATGCGAACTGTTTGCTGGGCGGAAAGCCTTGCTGGTGGAGTTGCAGCTGCAGCACTGCCCTGGAAACATTTCTTCATAAAACATCTTTTCAAAAACGCATATTCCCCGTCATCTGCAAACACAGCTGCGAGTGCATAGGCGTATTGGCTCGTACACGTGAGTGCGAGAATATGCACATCTCTCCTTCCTGTAAGTGACCCTTCCTGCTACTAGAAGATTTCCCTTCTTCAGTTTGCCCTTCTTGATATGTTAGGCTCTGCCATTAAATATCAGCTGCGAGAAAGCTTTTTGGGGCGACCTCCGAGGAAGTCGAATTTATTCATCTGAAATAGCCCCTGACCTCTGAAAATAACATAATATAATAATTGCAGGACTGTGTCTCCAGCACAAATCCGAACCCAGAGGGCAGCCCACATCCTGGTCCCTATTCCGGCGGCCCCGTGAATCGGGCGTTTGTGTTAGCCTATGTGAGTGCTAGTTATTCTGAGCTGAACAAAAGTCTCCATCAGCTGCTGAAGGCGTGACACTGGTGGGAGCAGTGAAAACGGTTCCTTGTGGGCTCGCTGGCTACTAGCATGAAGGGCAAACTGTCTGCGGGAGCAAGTCGCTTGGGCCAGGAAAGGGCCTCAGGAAAGGCTGAGTGGCGGGGAGGATGGGCAGGGGACGCGGAGGGAAGCATCACGCGTGGGACCCCGCGGAGCAGCGACCCCGCTGTTCCTTGTGGGTGCGCGCACACGCATACGCACACACGCAGGCGCTCCGTGCTGCCGTGCCCACTCCCAGGACCCGCACTAGGGTTATCCCCACCCAGTGCCACCCCAGGCTTGCACTCAACGGGATGGATGCATCTCGCTGCCCACCCGGCTTGGCCCTGCGCCGCTTCCCTGCCCCTCAAGGACTTAGCTGAAGCAGCTCCTTAAGTCGCCTTTGATTTTTTGATTTTTTGGGTTTTTTTAAGGGTAAGAGGTGAAGCAAGAGATCCCACCACCCGATCCAGCTAGCGTAGAAACTAGCCGGTACACATATATACATTTCTCCCCGGGGTGTTGGGATGGGGGAGCAATGTTTGGCTCCGGTATTTTCCGAGCTAGCTCCTTTTCCAATACTCTGTCCGTGATGGTGTGATCCGTCTCACCCTGCTATAGAGAAAATAACACTAAATTGTTTCTCTTTTCATAGCTTTGCAAGTATCTCTCCTTCTTGCAGATTAAACGACCGGCTGTTGGAGGGGGAAGAAAATCACAGGACTGTGAAAGGAATAAAACTCTAAGTCCATAAAGATGAAATGTAACGAGTATGTTGAATACATAACGCTGCTATATAACAGTTTCAATTAGCTGAGTAAGTCCTCTGTAACGTCTTGTAAAGGTGTAAGGACACGTTTACAGTATAAGCAACATAATGTTCTCAACTGTACGAGTTAATTATTTCCAGATTTATTTTTTGTAGAAGTGAGTTTCACAAGTAAAGGCTCTGTCCGGGTATAAAACAACTGATGTATTTTTCTAACATTAAACATCTTGAGTTCATAATTAGAAGCGGAGGAGAAAGCGGACAGTTAAATAATCGGACTCAGGAATTTTAGAGGGGCAACAATAACAAAAAAGAACAGCCTTTTGTCTTTCGGGGACCGGCGATTATGGCGACGGTGTCTCCTTCTCTCAGATTTATCTGCACTCCAGAGCCGCAGCACACACGGCAATCAGGCCGCCTGGCACAGCCCAGGCATGCAAGGCGGTTGTGTGTAACCAGCAGCTGGGACCGAGCGGGGAGCAGAGCTTTTCTCTCCTACAGTTCACGAAATCCCGAGAAATTTTGCGAAGATGCTTGTTTCTCACTCGACACCTCCGAACTTCTGGAAACGAGCAGGGTAAAGGCTCAGGCGTCTCGCAAGGTCCCCGCAGGACCCCGGCCCCCCGCGCCAGCAGCGCTACCTCTCCCAGCTCCCCGCTCCCCGCTCTGCCATTGATCCCCCGGGGACCGCGGCACCTCCACGGTCGGTGGCGCTGGGGCAGACCCCAGGAGGAAGGTTTCGATATTCTGTCTCTGTTCCCTCCTGCCGTGCCTCCAGAGCCGACTGTCCATTCCCTCTCTTGCTCTTTACCCTGTAAAGCCCGTGAGTACTTTGTTCCCGAGGAACTGAACTTGTCCCCACCTACGAGTGGACCCGAAATTGCACCCCTTCCCCTGTGAGACTGCGCTACCTACCTGGACCCATAGCTACTTCTATCGGCCCCCTTCAAAACGGGCTGCCCGAGCCCGCCTCCCTCCTGCCGGTTTCTCTTAAAATTTATCTCATATTTAATCATATTTTATTTTTTTTCGGAGCGTGTGTAAAGTCTCAGTGGGTCAAAGCGTAGATGAAAAGGAATTAAAAAAGGAAGATGGGCTTTCCTATGCTTAGGCATTTCCCATAACTGAGTCCAGGACCTAAAACTCCACGTGAAATACTTGGCTTTAGCTCCCTGCGCTCCACAGCTTCCAATACAAGCATTAGCCGAGGCCGGGCAGGGATACATTGGTAAAAATCAACGCAAAATGTAGTTGACACTAATTTTGATTGACAATAAAAAGGCTCACAAATCCCTCTCTTTTGTACGTGTTAACCCAAAGTTGTCTGATTTTAAACCAGGTGCCAGCAGTGGAGCAAATAAAGAGTTCCAGATTTCTCTTAAACATACTTAGATTATTTGTTAGGGTTTTTTTGTTCGTGAGGAACCAAGCTCATTTTGGGCTCGTAGAGGGTGCTTGCACTGCACCATCACCAGAGAGAAAGTCTGCAGATTAATTTTTTTTTTCCTTAAAGCAATCAACTACAGCATAACTTTTCGCAGAAAGGGAACATACACACTTATAAAAACAATTGTCTAGGTTCCTGTATGGATCATTATACACACACATATCCCAGGAGAGGCAGAGAGGTGCTTAACAGTGAGGAACGTTTTCCCAGTCCTGTGGGAAGTCTGTAGGTACCTGATAGAACTAGAATCCCAGGAGCCTTGATTTTTGGGCTTGGTTTTCTCTCCTTTTTTTTTTTTTTTAATAATGTAACATGAGCGACGAGTTTCTAATCTCTGTACGCAAAAACATATTTGCCCTTCGAAGGGCGAGAAGACCAGGAACATCCCTCTGACCTGCCACTGGGATCATATATTGTTCTAAAGTAGAAATGTCAAAGTAAAGTCATTTACCACCTGGATGTCCTTGACTTGGGATGATTAAAGTTTAATCCGAGGTGTGTGCACAGCTTTACCATGTTATTTAAACACATCAAAGGTCATAAAAGGATTCCAATAGCATGAGTCGTACACCAGAGAGCTTTCTGTGGAGAAATACGTATTTTATTCTAGCCTAAGCTCCAGAACTCTCTTTAGAGAAAAAGGAAACAAAGAGGGGGGGGGGAAACCGGGATGGCAAGGGGGAAAGGGATTTAATTTCTAAAAGGGGTGGCAGACTTCAAAGAGGCTGGAGGATCGGGCTTTCGGGGATATACTCGGGAAGGACAGAGCCTTCAATTATCATTAGCTGTGCAGACATCTAGTGGGAAACCCTCGCAACTGCACCCCGACCTCCTCCGCCCCGCGGGAAGGCGCTTACCCCGGCTTCTCGGACGCACCGCTCCCCTCCTCTGCTCCGGCCGCCGCGGAGCGCTGCCGCCGCCGCCCCCGCCGAGCCGCCCGCCAAGCCGCTGCCGCGGACCGCGGAACCGGGACCGGGGACGGCGGCGCCCCGCGGTGCGGCCCCCGCTCGCCCCCATTGGAGGCTCCCGGTGCCAGTCCGGCCCGGCCCGGCCCCGCCCGGGTCCTGCCCCGGCGAGACCGGCCCCCGGCCGGCTTCAGCCCCACAAGGGCGACCCCGCAACCCGCCGTGCTGCTCCGCCCGGTGCCTCGCCCCGTTTGCCACGGGCGGTGCTCGAAATCCAGGCAAGGATAATCCCCCCCACCCCGCCTCCCGCAGCCGCCGGGGCTCTGTTTACCCTTGCAAATACCTGATGGTTATCGCTAGCGGGGGACGCGAGCCTGCCCCGGCGCCCGGCGGAGCCACCCGAGCAAGCCGGGACACGCGGGGCGCTGCCACCCGCCGCTCCCAGCGGGACGGCGGACATCCGAGCTTACCCGAAGCCCCTCTGCTCCTTTCTGTGTTACAGATCTCGGCAGTGGTAGGCAGGAAAGAAGGGAGGGGGGCTGGCTAAACCACACGGGAGAGCTCGCCTCCAGGCTTTGCCGGTGCCATGGCAGAAGTTCACGTCTTCGTTTACCCAGTGGGTTTTGGGCATAAGACGGAGTATCCAGGGAGGGAGCGGGTGGGGCGGGGTGCGTTGACTTTGAGCTTTAAAACACGTGTTGGCACCTCAGCGACCGACCCTCCCGTGGCGGAGGGTCCCAGGCAGTCCCCGTCTAACAGGTAGCTTCTTGCGCACGAAAAGCGTTTCCAAGCTGCAGTAGGACCCAGTGCCAGGACTGCACCTATTTTGTGGGGAGTTGGGGGAGACGGGTGGCTATTTTCTAAAATGGGTGGTCTCCTCCCGTCCCACCCTTCTTTTGCCAAGGAGTTCAGATCACTTCCAGCTTCTTAGCTGGTACCTAATCATGTGGCAAGTGACATGTTGGAAGCCCCACCACCTGCCCAAATTACGAGGATGCAGAGAGGGAGCCTCAGATCCTCCACCTTGTGAAGACTCAAACTACTGTTCTTCCACTCCACACATTTTTCTCTGGGTTTCTTTTTACCAGGCAGGGGTTTCCTTATCGTTTTGTCCCTTCAGTGGTTTCTGCAGAGGCCACATTTTTATTTCCACTCTAGATAACAGAAATACCTTTGGATCCTAAAGAGCCATCATCTTCTTTTCTTTCCTCTTTCTCTCCCGTTATCCTCCAGGTTGCCGGTCACCTGCCGTTGCCAAAGACTTCCTTGGCTTGCAGGGATGCTCCTCACCTCGGAAAGCAAAACCGTCCCTTCGGGTACCCAGAAAGGGGAAGAAACATCTTGCTATGAGCACACAGGTTTGAATTATTAGGCTGTAAATTTCGTACCGTGATAAAAGCTTCAGCTGTGTTGTTCAATATTAAAGTTTTTGGCAATAGCATCACTTGGGGTTTTTACTTCCTTTAACCCCCGCCTCAGACCTACATTCCCCTCTTACAGATTTCTGAGAAAATCTTTCATGTTTTATTTTAATATCGCATATATACGTTTCAGGTTTCTTAGCTGGTATACAAATAAGAACGGACATATGGCAGGAACATTTGATGTTTGCAAACGGGCAGAAGATACTTGCTAACCGATTTCCGCTGTGGAATTATATGGGATTCTCTTTATATATATAGGCAACTTTTATGTCAGCTGTGATATTCTTGCTCACAGTTTTTAAGGTTTCGATCCTGTGGTTATTGTTAAAAGGAGTAGTACAATCCATCACACACACAAACCCCCGATAAACGCAATTCTTAACTCTCTTACTGGGATAGCTGTATACATAACGTCGTCTTCCCACCTAAAGTAGATTTGTTTTTTTCTTTTGCCATCCTACCGAAGACGACTGAAATCTCACTACGAAATGGAAACTACTTGATTAGCTATGTAGTGCCCAAACTTCCTAGGAACCTCAGCACAAACTTCTGACCTCTCTTTTAGTGACCCCCCAGGGTAGTCCCAGACCCGGAACACCTCTCCCTCCAGCGTCCCGCTAAAATTAATAGGTCAGACAAGCTCCCTCTATTTGCCAAATATTTACATCACCCGAAGTGGTGATGACGTGTCTGTTCGTGCCTTCGTCACCTCATAGCAGAATTATTCCTGGTGGGTAAAACTTCCTGGCATGTTACGGGAGCGGGAGCGGAGCGTTCCTGCAGCAGCGGGGCTCCCGGGCCAGGTCGGCTGGACGTGCCCCACCTCCCCCGGGGGGTTTCCCCAGCCCCGCTGGGACAGCCGCCTTGTCCCTACACCTCTGGCCTGACCCGCTCAACCCGGCCAGTTCCTCATGGCTGCGCACACCGGTTTCAGACCGGATCCGTGTCCACACGGCGTGCTGGACTTCTCCAGGTAGAGCCCCTCAGCTGAGAATCTGTTGACCTGAGAACAGCGAGAACCGGCGTCCGGCGGATATAGATGCTTCTGCTGAGCAAAAGACACACCAGCCTTTATGTTTCCTTTGCAACAGGACCTACGAGATGTAGCTTTATGTTACACCCAACCGCTTTTTTTTTTCCCCTTCTTTTCTTTTTTTCTTTTTAGGGGGGCGGGGTGGCAGCGGGCTGCGCCGGGAGATGACAGATGACTTGACATAGTCCCCACACTCGGCAAGAGAAATTACAAAGAAATATGGTCTTGTGAAAGTGGATGACAATTGGTAATTACTGGCAGGCAGCGAATATCTTCCACACAATGGGAAGGAAGCGGCTCCGAGCGAGGATACTCACTCCCTGGCACCGGGGCAGCTACATCTGCAGGAAAGCGGCCTCGGGTTGCGTGCAAGGGGACGGGGGGAATTTCTTCCTTTAGGTATCTGCGCTAGAAGACCAGGGGCTATGCTTGACTAGAGACTAACCTTTATTGTTCAGCCGCTCGTTATTTTGCATGTCAGAGGGGTTGCTATGGAACCACTCCCTTTTCTCTGTGCCATTATTGGACTAAATATACTTTGGCTCCCGGGACTTCGCGAATTGTCTTCGGAGCGTGGGAACTTTGGCATGTGCCCTCAGCTCCGCTCCAACCCCTTGGCACCAGCCTGGCTCCTTCTCCCCGGGTATAGCTCAGAAGGCTCCCAGCACTGCAACAGGACTGCGTTTGCTGCGCTGAGGCCGTCCTTGATCTTCCTCCGTCCCTCTTGGCCCTAGAGAGGATAGAAGAGTCTGTGCCCCCGCATCCGCTCACGCGCGTGGATGTACGGGCACAGGGTGGCGATGCCAGGCGGTACCGCTGGTCTGGCTGGCCGCCATCCCCAAGGACACCGACCCCGAGGGCTCAGGCAGATGAAGTCCATACCCCAGATGAGAAGATCTAAGTCTAGACATGGGCAGATGGGAACTGCTGGAGTGCGCTGTGCGCGGGTTAATTACGGACCGGCTCCGCTCCCTCCTTTCCTCATGAACCACGAGTCTCAAACGCAGCGCTTTAAGCTGATTCCAGAGTAAATAACATCTTGGAAGTACAGTCAGCTGTCGCGTATGTAAGAATGGGATTTAGCCTTCAACTGGGCCACATATGTAACTGCTTATCTGAAGAAGACATAAAATACAATAAGCTTTGGAAAAATTCATGATTCAGCAAAAATAAAGGGAGTAATATACTTACCCAGAGATGCAAGTTATCAGCTAGTCTGCATTTGGCCGGTGTTATGTTTAAAGGAAAATACTGTATAATTCCTATTTAGAGAATGTGTTCACGGTATGGATAGAAAGACATTAGTTCCATCTAACATGAAGAGTAGCAAATGCCTCCTGTTATTAAAGACAGCACGTATTATATATACCTGAGAAATGTACTGTAGGCGCTAGAAAGCATTTTCTAGACCCCCGGTTTTACTGTTTTTTAACCGAATAACCTTCTAACAGAAATGCCTGTCCTTGGTGAAATGTAAAGCTAATTGGAGAACACGGGATCATATCACGGTATCGAGTAACTTTCTGCTGGGAGGTGGCTCGTACTGGGAGCGCCCACGACATGGACGAAGGGCATTTAATCAGTGCTGAGGACTCAGCCGAATCCAGCTGCCTCTTTCTGCCCGAAACTGATCACGGATCCGTGCAGATGGCGCGTTACTCCTCGTGAAGCGTGTCCCCAGGGCTGTTCCTGCAGGGACCCACCCATGCGACACGGCAGCTCTCGCCCAGCCAGAGGTGGGATGCGCCTGGGGCTGGGAGAGAACTGGAGGGAGCCCCACCCGGGGGCCAAGCGCCACCCCACTCCCTTCCTTGCTCCCGCACGACTCTCAGCGGAGGGATGAATATGACGCGTCGCAAGGCGAGAGGCATGTGTGTGGTCACACAGACACACGCGCACCAGCCAGGGCGAGGGGGCACGGGACTCCTTTCAGGGCTGCGCGCCTGCTGCCTGCGCGGGTGCGCGCTTCCCCGCGCTGCCTGCCGCCCGCACCTCCCTTCTCACCGCCGCCGGCAAAAGCGCCCTCCGCACCCGCGGAGCAGAGCGCGCCGGAGAGGCAGATTAAATAGGCCAAAGCGGGTAAAAAATCCCCAGCCAAACACCCAAAAGCCAGCCCGGTCCGCGCCCGGGGACTGGAAGGCGCTGTGAGAAGGTCCCGAGGGGGGACCGCAGGGCGGCCCGTGGGTAGGAGCCGGCAGCCCCGCGGGTCCCGCGGCACAGGTGTGCCCGGGGACGGCTGCCAGCCGCGGCCCAGCGCCGGGCGGGTGTGGGAGCCCTAGCCGGGGCCTGGGGCCGGCAGCCCAGCGCCCTGCCAGGCGGCTGCTGCGACGGGCGGGCAGGGCGAGCTCCGCGGCCACCGCGCCGACGGGGCGGGGGCGCCGCGCCAGCCCCGCAGCCCCCCAGCCTGCTGGAGGAGCCAGCGGAGCCTGGGACAGCAGGCACGGGGGCTTCTCCCGTGGCCACTCGTGCCCCCCTCCCCACCACCTCGGACAGAGTGGCAGGGGTTTGCCAGATGGAGCGTGTTTGGGGGTTTGAGCTTTTTTTTTCCTCTCCGCGGGGAAGATCTCCACTCGTGGCTCAGGTAACTTCCAGCTAGAGCCACCCTCCCCTCCCGTCAGTGCGGTGAGTCCCCATATCTCTTAAGATATTTCTTAAGACAGCCGCGATTAGAACCCAGGGTATGTACAGTCTCATCTGAGCAAAGGGCTGGAAAAGTGCGGAAAAAGAGCTGTTAGACAGACCCAGGCATTAGAGATAAACTGCCTCCATCAAGTCAATGTTTTAATCACTAAAACCACTTCTGAAAAGGGAACAAAAAAACCCTCTTGGAGAATGTACTCAAACAGCTGTCTTCCAGTAAAGGCAAACATGTCCAATGTTTCCTGTATGATTTTTTTTTTCCCCCTTCTCTCACCCCTTTCTTTCTCTAGATACTGCGCACAGGCGTCTTTAGCAGTGAGCGCCTCATTGTTTCCCTAGGTGAAGATACAGCTTTGGACTCAGCATGGGGGGGGGAAAAATAAAAAAGAAAAAAAGAAAACAAGAAAAAAAAGATCCTGCAACTTCTTGCAGAGAGCAGCAACGTCCACTCCTGCCCCTGAGCCCTCTTGGTCAGATGCTGTGTAAATGTCACGCTATTACAGGGACGTTATGGTGAGAAGGGCTTTTTGGAAACGCTTTCTCTCTCATTGTAAAGGAAAGAGCGACTTCGGCTTCTCTTCGACAGCTTTTCAAAGGGAAATAAAACAGCACAAAGTGGGCCTGAAGCTCAGGAAGAACTTTTTTATTTTTTTTCCCTTCCCCTAATGAAAAAGGTGGAGGGATAAGTTTAATTGTAATCAGCCTGCAACAATACACCATGTGATCATGTGGTAGCAATTATTACAAGCTCCCAGCAGAAATAGAGAGGATATGCCATTGCAGCTCACTGTACCCTGGCTTTATTTTCTTTTTTCCAAAAATTGTGACCTACTGGTAGATAAGGCGAGAAATTAATTTACCCAGAAAATGCTAAATCCTGAAAACCAGAGGGTAAGCCCAACAAAATCCAGGAAGATTGAGTATCATTTTGTTATCTGTTGTTAATACAAGTTCATACTAGAACATTTTTAACTGGAGGATGTAACCGACCTGATAAACTACTGCAGTGAACATCTGCACGGCCAGCCTGGCCTCTTCGCTTATCAGAATTTACTAAGAGTAAAATAAAAAAGTTCTCGGCTCCCTTTGTGCGAGTGAGCAGAGCTGGTGGCGAATAAATCCCTCTCAGTTTGCACAGCAAAATTAATTTAATTGAAATGGGGGGGGAGCTTCATCACTGCGTTTAGGCAGCCTGCGGCTGACAGAGAGCCTGCAAGGGCTTCTCTTCATCGCTGCATTTACACGACAGTTTAAGTAAAGTATTTTCTGCTGACTATCAACACATAACACCAGACTTCTGCTGCTTTCACCCACCAAAGACAAACAGAAAGCCATCGCACAACCCGTGGAAATACGCTTATGAAAAATTACAGGGAAAAAAAAAAAGTACAACAAAACAAAATCAGAAAAGAGACCTTGTCCGTGAGACAGAGATCAGGATCGTTCCCATTTTCACTTTAATTACATTAAATACCTCCAGCGTGTTTTCTAGAGCTGAAACAGAAAAACCCACAGAGTGAAGCGATCTTCTGAGACCTCACTCCATAAAGATTAGTCCGTGTCCCATACTTCGGATGAAAGCAATTACATTATTTTCGAGCACACCTTATTTATGAGAAGGTGCAGTTTGAAAGTTTAGGTGGACTGAAATAGGTAGGTCCGATTCTAGTGTGCGTCTGAGGATTTTTAGGACGCCTTCGCAAATCTTCTCAGACTCTTCTTCTGCATTTGCTTTTACAAATTCTTCTTATTTTGTAATTATCTCAGCCCCCCTCAGCACGCAGTGGGAGGGAGAGAGTTAAGATGTCCTGCGAACCCCGCTCGTAAAGCTGCTTACTTCCATTAGAAACACATGAATATCCTGAAATACAAAGTGTCTTTAAAACAGACTCAGGAATGTTTATCTCAATCCTTTAATGCTTTAGAAATTGTGGAAGAAAACAGCGGTGACAGTACTGCTCCAAATTAACCTTCTGGCAGGTAAATTTCATTTGCTCATGAAAATCAAATTCGATTAAGGCTTTTGCTGCTGCTATCACTTCACTCCTGCGTCTTCCACGACTCCTGGGCTCTGCAGGACAGAGATTATTATTAGTAACTAAGATCACCTAGCCCCTTCATTACCAGCTAAGATCTTTTAGCGGATTTAGAGGGATTTACCTCTGTGACAAACATGTATTTTCAACAATCAGCCACGATTATTATATTTTTTTTTCCATCATGCTCATTAATCAGCTCAAAGCAGTGGATGGAAAAGTAAGAGTGGATTTCCTTGGGTGGCAGTTTTTCTTTTGTATTCGTACGATTGTGATTATCCTACAAGAAATCAGAGTTCCCCTCAGTCGGGCATTCCCGCGGCAGGCTCCGGAGGGTGCGTGTGTGTATGTTATCACACAAAGGCTGGCTTGGGGGAAAAAAAGCCTTCTAGATACTCCGCCGACAAACCCCGTATTTGCAAAACCTGACATTCAGCTGAAAGGACTTTTGGTTTCTCTAAGAAGAGCGAAATGTTAAGGCCTCTTTAGGAAAATGAGTGGCCATATTCCTATCACATGGGGAGATTTACATTTAATTTATATATTCCCGTTTAAGGCCAAAATCCTGCAGTTCTCACTGTGGCAAGACTATCTTTGGCTTCATGGCGTCAGGAGCACACAGTGACTTGGTTCAAAGCACTTGTAGGGGCCAAATTCTGTCCTTGCTTACACCTGCGAAGTTGGTTAAATGCATCTGACCGCTCTCGCTGCAGCCAAGGGAAGAAAATGCCACTGAAGCTTTTTGTAATACCTGAGATGGGCATGGCCGTGCAGGGCGAGGGGCGACTGCCGCCGAATAGGAAGATCAGTTAGAAGTTGCCCGGCTCTGAAAGGGTTCAACACCTTTTAAAATCTTCCTACTGATCATGGTTGTTCATCCTTTTGCTCCCTGAGGAATTAATACTCGTTTTAGCGGAAACGATTTAACAGATGTATTTCTCTCCAAGATGTTTTACATGCTATATAAATGCAAAGCAGTTCAGAGGTTTGCACCAAAACTCTTGGAAAATGCTGAGGCTCTACCATACTCCTGTATTTGCTGTATCCTAACTATTTTATGCGGAGGAGGCAAAAAACTTTGGAAGAACCTTCCATTGGTCTGTCGGTTGCATGCATGGAAGCATTCAATTATCAAGTTAATTTTCCTAAAGGAAGCGTTTGTAGAGCATAGCCAAATCAGTCAGTGGCTTCAAGTATACTCTTTCTTAGTTTTGGTTAATTTATCCAGCGCATCCCAAGACTTAGGTTGCGAAAAGTAAAAGCTCTTCCACAACTGGTAGGGAATGGTATATGTTCGGGGATGGGGGGGGGGGGGGGGGGGGGGGGGGGGGCGAGCCGTGTAGTCTCGGCCATATTTTTACCCCTGGTGTTCATTACAGGATTCATGATTTTCGAGGAACATTTATTCCGCTCGATGCCTTCAGCCCTCACGGTTCCTTTCTAATATTTAATGGCAGATACCCATTAATACAGGAAGGAATTATAGCTGGGGAATGAAAATTAGGTATCGAGGGTGGGGTGAGGGGCGGGAAATCTAAAATAGTTGACGAGGCTTTTTTCCTCTCTCTCGGTGTCAATAATTTATTAAAAGTCAGTTACATTCGGAAAGCAAAACAAAGACGTAGAGTCCCGCGTCCGACAGTAATTATTTTTCTGATGCTGCATGGGCTCCCCGCAGATGCCATTTTGCCTATTTTGAGGAAACGGTCCCCTTCCCTGACTCCCGCCCACGTCATGGCAAACAGGGGAAGGGGACGGTTGTGTCACTGCTCTTATCAGCAGTGAAAAGCACGGCCTTCTTCCCTAATGGTTACATAGAGCTCTACAGCGAGGGAGAGATGCGGAGAAGGGAGAAAAGAAAGCTCTTTAGTCTAATCTCCTTTCCCCCTTTCGCACACAGGGCTGGAACAGCCCCAAGTGGGTAAACAAAACAAAAAAACAACGACCAAAACTTAGCAAACCGGATACCCCTCCTTTTGCGCCCCCCCCCCCCTTCCCCCCGCAAACCCTCCACCACTTAAACAGTTTGCACCGGGGCTGAAAGCTACGGTTTCGTATGCTTCTCCCTCCTTATGGAAAGGAGCTTGAAAAGTAGAGGCAGATAAACGAGAAACGCTCCGCGGCTGAGGGAGAGTTTGGAGAGGGGGGGCGGGCTGGGGCGGGGGGGGAGAGGCGAGCTGGGGAGATTAGTGTTCTCATGGCTACCCGCTTTTTAACAAATCAAACAGATCTTCGCACTGTGAATGACAGCTCTCACATTGGCTAGACTGCAACTTTCAACTTGACCTTGGCCTCTAGCCGTGTCTAACCCGTATGTAAAACAGCGCTGCCCCATAGAGCTGCCTCCCTTCCCCCTTCTTCCCCCCTCCCGCCCCGCTGCAACGCGATTTTCAAAAGCAGCCTCGAGAAACCAGAGGGAAACAAACCGACCCAATTCATGGCAGTCAAGCAATGTTTGGCCCGGGGAATCCACAGGTTTCAAAACTGGAGCCTGAAAGAAAAGGAAAAATATGCGGGGAATAAATATTTGGTTTTGGCCATGAGGAAGAATGCGGAAAAGGGTATGCGAAGTCAAAATGGGAACACTTTATTGGCTACAATGAAGGAAAAAAAGCGGCTAAAATGCTGCCAAATTAGTAGGAGAATGACAGCGACTTCAGGTATCCCAACCCATCGCACGGAAAATGCACCTTGAAAAGACCCCATGGGCGCCAAAGGGCTATTTCTCATGGCTGGCAGCTCTGCGCTAGGCAAGGAAAAGCCTGCTCGGTAACAATGTACGTCCCGGGACCGCTCTGCGCTTGTAGCCATGCGGGCAAAACAATGCTACAACGTCAATGGGAAGCACAATAGGACAATAAATACGCCGAGCTGTCAGGCGCAAAACAAAGCAATATGCAAAGCAAAAGAAAAAATAAAATTAGTTTTCAGGATGGGAATATTTGGGGCTGTTTTGTCCATAGGCGGTGAGGGTTGCGAGCTGTTAACGATGAGGTGAACGCTGCTTTAGGTCAAGTTTACTGATAGCTCAGTGATGGAGCGTTTTGAGTTCAAGGTTGTGCGCGAATAACTGAATGCTGCGGAGAAACGCGTCCGCGCCGGCGGGAGGTGCGGAGAATATTAAAAATTTAAATTATTTCGCCCTATGAAAAGTTACAACGTTTTTCACGAGAAGGGAATGCAATTGTTTTTTTCTAGCTTTCGCTGGCGGGAGAGGTACGACCTTCCAAAAAAAAAAGATTTTTCAGCCAATAAACCATTTTTTTTCCCAGCCCAGAAAAGCACTGTGGATCCGTACGCACAATATACAAGCCGAGGTGATATTTCACAGCCAGAAAAGATTCAAGCCGAATTGTAGGCCGCGGGTTTTATTATTACGGCAAGAAATAATACAGCGGAATCGCGATGGAGATTCAGTTAACCCTCCCGCTCCCCCAGCCCATCCTAAAAGATAATAATAAATCAAATCGGGATTTCCTGGTCTGTTCCTCTTATCTGACTTCTGAGGTTTTGTGGCGAGAGGAGTGAGATGGGTCTTGGGCTTTCGACGGGCGGGAAGGAAGGAGGAAAACACCCAGAAAGGACCCCGGGAGGCTCCGCTTCGATAGCCTTATCTGGCCCGGCGCGCCGCCCGGGGAACCTCTCCTCCGCCCGCCGTGTGCGGCGGGCTCCCCGCGGGGAGGCGGCGGTGCAGACCGGGGAGGGAGGGGGGTCGGAGAGGTGCGGTTCATCTCCCCCGGGAGATGAGGAGAGGCCTCCGCGGCTTCCGCGGCGCTCGGGGCGGGGAAGGGCCCGAGGGAAGCGGCGCGGGGGAGAAATCAGGCGGCGTGCCGGGGGGAGCCCCGCACCTCGGGGAACGCGCCGCGGCAACAACGGGGCCAAAATGCTCACGCCTCGGTGGCGAGGGGAGGGAGGGCCGGAGGGAGGAAGGAGGGAGGAGGCAGGGAGGGAGGCGAGGAAGGAGGGCGGGCGGGCGGGCGGACGGGCCCCCCCGCCCCCCCCGCGGCGCCCGCGCCCCGCGCGGCGGCGGCAGGACCGGGCCGTGCCCGCGCCCGTGCCCGCGCCCCCGTGCCGGGACCCGGCCCCGCGCGGTTATTGCGTTATTTAATTATCTCCACTTTATTCCTTCAGATGTTTATCAGCTGCTTTGCATATCACGTGGGGGCGGGCGGCCCAATGAGGGCCGGCCTGGCGCGACACTGGCGCGTCAGCCTTGGTCAAGTCCCGGAGATTGAGTATCTCTTTTTTCAGTCTTTGGGGCTTTTAAAAAAGAGCCACTAGTCTCAATGCGGAGCGGGCTATGACAGCCTCCGTGCTCCTCCACCCCCGCTGGATCGAGCCCGTCATGTTCCTCTACGACAACAGCCTGGATGAGATCAATAAGAACATGGACGGGTTTCACGCCAGCAGCAACTTCGCGGCGGCGGCGGCGGCCAACCCCTGCCGCAACCTGATGGCTCACCCCCGCGCCCCTGGCCGCCCCCAGCGCGGCCGCCTACACCTCCAGCGAGGCCCCCGCCGCCGGCATGGCCGAGCCCGCTGTCAAGCAGTGCAGCCCCTGCTCGGCCGCCGTGCAGAGCTCCTCCGGCGCCGCGCTGCCCTACGGCTACTTCGGCAGCGGCTACTACCCCTGCCGCATGACCCACCACAACGCCATCAAGTCCTGCGCCCAGCCCGCCTCCACCTTCGCCGACAAGTACATGGACACCTCGGTCTCCGGCGAGGAGTTCACGTCGCGGGCCAAGGAGTTCGCCTTCTACCAGGGCTACGCCGCCGGGCCCTACCAGCCGGTGCCCGGCTATCTGGATATGCCCGTGGTGCCCGCCATCGGCGGCCCCGGCGAGCCGCGCCACGACCCCCTGCTCCCCATGGACAGCTACCAGCCTTGGGCCATCACCAATGGGTGGAACGGGCAAGTGTACTGCCCCAAGGAGCAGAGCCAGCCGCCTCACCTCTGGAAATCCACCCTCCCGGGTAATACACCTGCATGGCTACCCCTGCCCCCCCCCCCCCCCCCCCCCCCCCCCGCCTCTCCCGCTCGCCCCTCCCGGGAATCCCGCCGGCAGGGCTACGGGATCACCCCCGGGCTGACCCTTCCCCGCCCCGCCCGCGCTCCCCGGCCCCATCCCGGCCCGCACATGCCCCGGCGCCGCTGGAGCGGCACCGGTGCCGCCCCCTGCCCCCCGCCGGCGCACGGCGCATCCCGCCTCGGCCGCCCGGCCCTGCCGCCGGCACCGGGAGAGGAAACAGCTGAAAAGGGCCGTGGGAAGGGCTGCGGTATTATTGTCCATAAACTCCGGAGCACGCAGGCTGGGTAAATCGCTGCAGCCCCGCGCGATTCTTCCCAGAGTCCGTGGCTGGGCTCCGTGGGGTTTGTGGTTATTATTTGTCTGTCTGACAGAAGCGAGCCTTCCCCTGCCTAAAAGCTGCCTGCGCGGCCAGGAAAGAGGAACCCCAAATGCTGAGCCGGGCTTTAGTAGCTCAGCTGGAGCGGGGCAGGCGGAGGAGTGCGCTGTAGCTCTAACCCCTGTACCACTTGAAGATGTCCTAAGCGGTTCGAGCGATTTTCTAACGCTTGCCTCCGTGGTTTTTCTGTTCCAGACGTCGTTACGCATCCCTCAGATGCAAACTCGTACAGACGTGGGAGAAAGAAACGAGTGCCTTACACAAAGGTCCAGTTAAAAGAACTCGAAAGGGAATATGCTACAAATAAATTCATAACCAAAGACAAACGGAGGAGGATATCGGCGACTACAAATCTGTCAGAGAGACAGGTCACAATCTGGTTCCAAAACAGAAGGGTCAAAGAGAAAAAAGTGATCAACAAATTGAAGACTACCAGTTAATGGATTAAAAATGGAGAAGCAGCAGCTCAAAGTTTCAGAACTTTTTCTTTTCGTGTTCAGATTAAACTAATTATTAATAATAATTAAAAAGAGAAAAGACAATTAACCTCTTCTTTCAGAAAAAGAGATCTGTATCCTTGGAATTACAGCTTTTTGGTTTTTTGTTTGTTTGTTTTTTAATATTGCTGTAGCAAAGTGCTTAAAACTGACAGTTCTCCTGAAATCCCCAGCAGCCAGCCAGTATCACTGACAGACTGTAAAGCCCACACTCCCAGCCCCGAGAGATACACTTCCAATAAAGACACGATTTTCTGAGAAACTTGTGAGTACTTCTACGACCTTACTATTTGAGAAGACTCTTCGTAGCCACGGTGCAAGAGCTGGTTTAACATGAGGAGGTCGATGTGAACACATAATCTGGTTTTCTTCCATTGCAATCCAAACTGTATGTTGAATGACTGCTCAGGTAAACCATAGTGAAAAAAAAAAATACAATTACTGTATGTTTTCAAGCAATGCATTTAATGTCAAAAAAGTAATAATAAACCTCGAAGGTACTGAATAAGGATTTCAGAGACATCAGTAATGAAGGAAGCTCTGTGGAGGATCTATCTTAATAGCAAATTTTAAACATTGCAAACTAGTGGGGATAGAAGGGAAAATATTTGCTTGGAGATGTCTTTCTGTTTTATTTTTTAATTTCAGCAGATGATTTCTTGTCATCTGAATTGGGGGAGGGTGGGGGAAGGGTGGGTTTGTTTATTTTTTCTCCTGCAGACCGTACAATAGATACTTTTTGAAGGACTCTGCCTATTTTAAACCTCAAATAATCTTCAAGAATTAATATTCTGAATCCCCGGAAAATTTTAAATATTTGACTCTGGGTGGATACAAAAACCGGGAACATTGGCATTTCTTTACAGTAGGGGGGGGAAAACCCAGCTTCCTGGAAAAAATATCCAAGAGCTTTGAACTGAAATACATTTTTCCCCAGAAGTATTTTGATTTATATAATCTATATTTTGATCTATAAGTAATTAGTCGTTTCTCCTTGTTTATTGTCTGTTATGAGGCCTCAGTAGAACGTTTAGGGATTCTTTTTACAGCACCTTTTAATCCAATCAGTTATTTCAACCAGCACATTATTTTGTTTTTATTCACTATAAGAAGCTATCTTGTAAATAATAATAAAAAAAATCAGCGCACTGTGAAAATGTACTTGTGCACCCTCATTTTTTTTTAATATTTCTACTGAAAAATGAAAACCCAAGACGTGTAGACAGGTATAGTAGTATTAATGCTGTTAATAAAATAGTCACTGTAATAAAACCTGAAAGAAATGCTCCTTATTTTTCCATACCTACATGCATTTCATAAGAAAAATATAATGTATATGTCTTGTAATACTGTTGTCTTCCATTATGTAGCTTATGTCTATATGGTGGTTCTTTTCTGGACGGTGTTTATCTGGGGGCAGGCACGCCTGATAACAAGCATTCCTAAACTATAGATGTTTTGGTAATGTTAAACAGTGGGTTGCAGCGGGGCTGGGGGCCCGGGGGAGGAAGAGCGGGATGATACCAGCGCCGCGCTACAGCCCTCGCCGGGAAATGGAGTCCGGCGGCCGGCCCCGGGAACGGGGAGATGTTGCCCAGCCTGGCGGTGCCTCGGCGGGAAGGTGGGGGTGCTGCGTGGCGATGACAGGATGGGGAAGGCCTGAAACCTTGACCTTGAGGGGAAAAAAGCCGATTTGTGACCTTGACTTTTGACAGCTCCCCGCGCCGGCGGCATCCGCGGGCCGACAGCGCCACCTCGTGGCCGTCGCCGCGCCTGCACATGGCCGCGCCCGCGCACTCACCCGCGCAGCATCCTCCCCGCGGGCGGGCGCGCACACGCGTGGGACCCGCGCCGCCACAAGCGGGCGTGCCTCTCCGAGCGGGGACCGCCGCATATCCACATATATATATATATAATATATGTCTGAACTTACAAGGTAGAGCACGGAGCAGGTTGTGCTCCGCTTGCTCGCTCGCTCGCTCTGGTGGTGGCAGGACACCGGCGAGGCTGAGCCGGGGGTGAGAATCGGTGCTTAGCGGTGCCTGGCTGGGGGATGCCGGTGCGATGTGAGGAGCCGCCGGCCGGCCGGTGTTCTGAGTGGCGGGCGAGTTTGGCCGGGCACAAAGAGAGGTTTCCTTTCGCCGCCTGTCTCCTGCGGTGGTCTGCAGCTCTAATTAGAGCTATTGGGGGACCTTTACGGTACATTTAGAGGGTATCAGATACCGCGCTAGCTGTGCGCTTCTAGCCTTACATTTCTGAAATTCAGAAGGACCCACCTCTGCAGGGATCAGCGCAGAGCGGTTTCCGACCCTCAGATCTGACTGTAACGCATTCGTGCAATAACTTACATGAAAAGTACCTGCAGCAGCGGGATCTGTTTTACAGGAGGCTGTCGTGTCGGGAGCTTTGCACTCCGTGCGGGATTTCAGCCTTCCCGCAGTGTGCGGGCGCGTTATCCGCCCACCGCTCGCCGCTCTCGGGGCGCGCAGGGACCGCGGAGGGCTGCGGTTTCTCAGGCGGGGGGAAACCCGCTGCCGTGGAGCGTGGGAATATCGGCTGCATCCCTTCAGAGGCCGGTCAGGGGCTTTCTGAGTGAGATCTCCCCCGTCCCGCTGGGCAAATAGCCGGGGAGAGGTACCTAAGTGGCAGCTGGCTTCCAGGCCGTGCAGTTGGGCTGTGCTTTGGGGTGACAGCGTGCCCCTGTGAGGGGAGGGGGGACAGCTCCTATGACAAGGACACGGCCTGCCCATGGCCTGCGGCGCCGGGTGTAGGACAACGGGCGCAACACCGCCCGAAGGGGCGATAACCCGTCCCCGGCGGGCACGGCCTTGGTCTGCCTCCCCCGCCGCTGGGCACCCAGCAGTCTCCACGACCCCCGCAGCAGCCCCGCAGCCCGGGACGCTCAGCGGAGCTGGAGCAGGCAGCGAACCCCCCGCGCTGGGGCTGCCGCAGCCGCGGGCAGCCGCTTGTCCCGGTCGCATCCTGCGCGAAGGCCGGGGGCTGCGGGCTGGCTACCGGGACCGGTGTCCCACCGGCCGTACCTGCCGTCCGCTGGCAGATACCCACAGGTCTGCCCCGGCTTCAGGCACCGGCCAGCCGCCTTTCCTCCGCCTCATTGCAACGCTTTCTCCTGAAGGAGCTGAATCGCCTGGAGAAAGCTACTTGTGAATTACACTTGTTCTCGCTCCTAGTAAATAATTCCATTTATTCCGTTGTATTTCGCAATCTGCATAATTATTGCATGAGACACACCGCAAATTACTTGTATTGCAGGTCGGAGATGAGGATGATCGACAGGATTCTAGTCCTCTGTATCTTGGGTAGGATCTTCTGTTTTCACACCATGCCCCAGAGCGATATATTTCGGGGGCGCCTTGAAAGGAACTCGCAACGAGAATATGGCCGACATTAGTAAAATAACAGCTTTTTTTTCTTTTTCTTTTTCTTTTTTTTCTAAGGTAACTTCAAATTGGAGCTAGCATTTGAAGATTATGTTTTCACACTGAACTACCCTACCGTTCAAATCTGCTAAGCATTTCTAGACTGACCGTGGATTAGGAATTTAAATTCCCACTACTGTTCAAATAGCTTTGCGGCATATATATTTCACAGGGCAAAAAGGGGAGCGTTTGACTCGCAATCGCTGGCAGGAGTAAAGTAACATTTTGGATCGGACCCGCGCTACCATGTAAGTCAGCGTCGAGGCTCTCGCAGGCTCCAGCGGGAGGAGCAGGTCATGTTTCCCGGCCTTGCGGCGGAGAGTCCCCGGCGGGGAAGGAGGATCAGGCCCACGGCGGGCCGGCGGCGGAGCTCCTCCACCCTGCCGGGGTGTCTGCCCCCAACACCCGGGCGTGCGGCGGCCGCGCCGGCGGCTCCGTGCCCGGTGCCGGGGGCCAGCGGCACCTCTCGGACCCGCTGCCTCCTCCTCGGGCCCGGCTCGAGGCTCTGCTCGGGAGACGTCCCACAGGGGCGAGTGGCTTAGTCAGGTGAGTAGAGGCCGGGAGTTCCGTGCTGGGCTCATCGGGGCACCCCTGAGGAGGCGGCTGCGGGGCGCGGCGGTGCCCGGCGCAGCCCTCCGCGCCGCGGCCGTGCGGCGACTCAGGGCACCGAGACAAGGATGTCTGCGGTTTTCCGAGTCGCGAAAGATTCCCTGTCTGCGGGTTCTGAGTGCGTGCCGGCCCCCGCCTCGGTCCTCCCGCGTCCCTGCCTACCCACGGCTGCACCCACGCGGCCCTCCGCGGCCCCGTCCCTCCGTCCCTCCGCCGGGTAGATGTGGCCTCGGAGCGTGGGGGAGAGCGGCTGTGTAGGTGTGTGTGTTCGTGTTATTTATTACCTTCATTTACCGTCCAAAAGCTGTTGGCACATACATTTTCGAGTACAAATTGCTGTTGCATTACATATTCCCCTCTCACCAATCTGCCGCCAGCGTCCTAAAGTACATCCCTAATACGTTTTACAAGTAAATATATCACCAACGAAAATAATTAAGCAACGTGATACATTACTTCACGACGTCCGTCCCTACACGCGGTTTGGTGAGAATGATTATTTATATTCCCTGCGTTACCAAGAATGTTTTAAAATGGTGGTGGGGAACTTATTGTGCCCGGCTTGCTATGCAGAGCTATATGTGCGAAGAGTTTTATTTGCAGACGTTAAAAAAAAAAGTGCCGGAAGAAGAATTTGAAAATAAAAACAAACAGAAAATTAAAAAGACCAAAATGTACGTAAGTAAAGTAGTAACTCTACTTTCTCAGCTCCCCTAGAAATTAAAATGTTAGGTATAACATTTTAGCTGATGTGCAGAGGAAAGCAAGGGACAGAGGAAGCAAGTTAATACCGTATATTTATCGTATTTATTGAAACATTAATGTCAGAGCAGTATTTCATTCCCACTGTAAAACGCAAAACATAATTAGAGACAAAAAAAGATCAGTTTACTTTCTCTTCAAGTAATTCTTGCGGGATTCCACAACATACACTTTAATTCCCAGTGTCTGGAGATGTTGACTTACAATCACCTAATTCTAGGCGTCCTTGGTCCCTCGGATTTTAAATTCCCATGAACAGAAAGCGGCCTTACATCTTTGATGCGGACGGACGGGTACAGCAAATGTTTTGTATTTTTACCCACCGAGAGAATAATCCGGTATTTAATCTATCCCCGCCTTGAGCTCTTGGCAGTAGCAAAGGTGGTTTGCTATGGGAAATAAACCTTGACAGGAGCATATTTCCGAAAAGAAAAAAAAAAAAAAAAAGTAACTAGAACTGCAAAGCTGTATCTTTTCAGCCACCTTTAGCTCAGAAAGACTCCCGCTTAAAAAACCCTTGCTAGCTGAGATGGCCTCTGAAGTAAACGGAAAAAACATGGTGCGCAACATCGAAATGCTCAGAAAAGAAAATCGCCCAATGCTTCCAGAGCAGCGACTTTATTTTGTATGCGTCTGATCGAACGGGTAAGCATCTCGGCCTTCAGCCTATAAATTAAAGTTATTTAAAAAGAAAATGGCTATGGCTTAAATAAAACCCCATTCCTGGTGCATTTCAGCATTCTCCGTGGGCAGCGTTAGCAATAAAATCAAGACAGCATTTAATACAAAAAAAATATTGGCAGGCGCTAAAAGGCCGTTTGTTACCATTCATAACTTTTAGATGCGTTTTAATGCACTTTAATGATGATTTGAAGAGATGGCCTCGCGCGCTCTCGGCCGGTAACAGAGTCCAAAAAGAAGAGGGGGGGGACCAGGGGGTGGTTTTTCCGCGTGGGCCGGCGGGGACGTGGGGCTGATGCGCCCCGGACGCAGGGGTCCGGCCGCGAGTGTTTTAACCACGCCGTGAGCCCTTCCCTGCCCCCCGGGCCCCCTCCTCTTTGAATACAGTTGATTCATGAACTAGGGTACGAAATGCAAATGCTCATTAAGTCTTTCCTCCCTCCCTCCTCCCTCCGGCCTCCCTCCCGCCTCCGCACCCCCCTCCAAAAAAATAAAAAAAATTCTCTGGTGAATAGCTTCAACATGGCGTGCTGAAAGGCAGAAGCTTTGCCCGTTCCTAGATCTGAACCGTGATTAAACATCCCCAAAGAGAGCATCTCTCTTCCTCCCGCCGCTCCCCCCTCCCTTCCCTCCCCGTAGCGTAGAGGAAAGCGCCCTCTTCTACGTAGGAAAGGTCAAGTCCTACAACGCACAACCCACGGTCATTACTGTACTGTGACCCAGGGTGTACCGGGGAGGAACGGCCGGGTGTCCCGTGATCAAAAACACTGGGACTTTTTTTTTTTTTTCCTCCATCTCGTGCGACGGGAATCCGGGGAATTAGACAGCATTTTAACCTCCTGCAATCACCTTGTGTGCAAATCGCCATCGGAAATGCTAGGGGACCGGGAGAGACAGAGAGAGAGAGGAAAAAATAAATGGCAATCATAGTAGTAATAATAATAGCAATAATCGTCATTAGCCTGTGATATTGCTGCATTTTGCCTGAAGCTGGCAGGAAGGAGGATGTGCCCCAGTGGCTAGATTTCTCTCCGTCTAAAGGCAGACCAACAACAACTAGAACAAAAAAATTTAAACCCCCAAGTCAACAGCAACCCAAGCCACTGAGAAATCGAGAAGGAATGTTTTGTGGACCAAGTATATTTAATCTGTAAGGGAGGAAACCAAAAAATATGCAATCCATCCTCACTGATCTGGAGGTCTACAGCCCAGCGCGGGATCCTAGCTGTCAGTCTCCGTGGGGATATATTTTTGCGCAGGCGAGAGACTTCTGGATGCTTGGGTAAGATTTTCATGCTCTTCCTGGAAGCTGCTGAATGTTTCTCCTCTCCCCCTGGCTCGGTGGTGAATTAAGCAAACAAGCCAACAACAAACACCCACCCAGTCCCCCGCAAAGCCCCCCGCATGACTGGAGCGAAGTCATTTGGAAGGCCTTTGTGGAGGGTTTCCCAGGCCCCTGCTCTCCCCCCAGCCCACCCACCCACCCCGCTCCCTTTCTCCCACGGTGTATGAGGCCAAAGTGCCGCTTCTGCTGCGGGGACCTGGGTGAAGAAGGCTGCCTGGGCTGATGCTAATAGAGTCGAAGAGCCCGTTGAGAAAAGTAAGACTGCTTCTCTAGCTTGGGTGCTGGCTCCACCTTTCCCAGAGATGCTGCTTCCTATTCTAGCATAGGTGGAAAGCAAAGAAGGCCCTTGGCAGGAAAGAGGGCCAGGAGAGGCTGGGGTCAGAGCCTAAGACGCGGGCAGACTTGCAGATAGTGCTGCTGGTTG
The DNA here is from genome assembly GCF_023638135.1 of Falco biarmicus. NCBI lineage: Eukaryota > Metazoa > Chordata > Aves > Falconiformes > Falconidae > Falco > Falco biarmicus. Next base: position 3,331,602 of record NC_079291.1, on the reverse strand, counting down.
CTTAGCTTTGTGCTGCACCAGGTTGTCTTGCAGAGTTGGGTCTGGCTGCATGGAAAAGCGACTCCTGGGTTTTATTCCCGGTTGTTTTATTCCGGTGTGTTTGCCTCTGAAATTGTTTTAATCATTCAAGAGCCAGGGAGGACGGTGGACTGTGTGTGGAAGAAAGCAGGTGAAGGATGCTTAACCTGTCTGCTTTTCGCTGTTGCCTGTGTGTATCTAGAGAGAAAAATGCCAGCCGGGCGTTGTAACCTGCCAGTTTAAATTAATCTGAACTTCGTCGTAATTGCCTTGATCTGAACGCACCGAGCAAAGGGCTTTCATTTATTCCTGACCGTATATATCGGCCTCTAGTCGGCTTGGGCGAGGAGTAATGGAAAAGCAGGGTATTTAAGTCTGGGTTTAGCCTTCGAGATGCCCTCGGGTAGGCATAAAAAAGATGGATTTCAATACAAAACAATCTTGGATGGGCTTCGTCTCCAGCTAGTGATTGGTTTGTGTTTAAATATGTGAGGGTTTGTAAAATGAAAATACAGTGCTGTATGGACACTTGATGGGAAAATAAAACCGAAAGAGAAAGGACGAATAACCCCCGCACTCCGCCTAGCTTGATTCGGTCGGGGGAATTCACCCAAATTCCCCCGGCCTCTGCGGCGTGGACCTGTCGTGCTGATGCGCCCCGATTTCTGTAAGAACGGGTGTTAGTATCGGCGTTTGTTGAGAAGTCGGGAAAGGGCAATAAGCGGGACCGTGAGCAGGTTTCCACCCCGGCATAGGCAAGAGCAGCCATATTAGGCTGAGGGGAGAGCTATTTTTATGGGTATCTTTGCATGACATAGGGGAGAACAGACAAGAAGCAGTCCTTATAGAGCCGGCTGAGCCGTGCGTGGGCACACGATTGCATCCTCAACTGCAGCACGTATTTTAAGCTCGTGTTCGAGAAATAGTTTCCTATAAAGGTTACACGAATACAGGTACCTTCACTATAATGCAATTCTGAGGGTCCATCAAAATATGAAGTTGGGGCTTTGAAGTCGTTGATTTGACAGCCCCAGTATAGTGATACTTCCTGTACCCGCCCCCTAAAACAATCCTTGATGAAGAAATGTCTTTACTTAGGTGGGTTTCACAATATGTGAATAAGGCTCTCCTATAAAGTTAGCAGTGTGGTACAGTAAAATCTGATGTGTTTCTTGGCGAGTTGGGCAAAATAAAATAAAATAGAAAAACCCCACAATTGAAATACCTTTATAAATCATTGTTAAAATTCAATGTGCATTAGAGAGAACCTTATATCCTATAAAATTCAGTTTAGCTTAGAATCCCAGTCTATTACCTTGACTTGAATTTCTCTGGCAAATTGTGGTTCTTGGCATCACAGGAACAGTCTAGCTACGACGACCTTGTCTCGGCGGTGAGGCATTTCACTTTCTGTCGCTTTCTGCTCTTAATCTAGAGGGCACATTATATATCTCATAACTCTGGTGTGTTGTTTGCATCTTAACTTGGTAGGCAGAAAAATGCTCGTTTGTCAGAGGTAACGCAGTAGGACTTTTTTCCTCTCATTGAATATATTTCCTGGATTAACAAATCTAAGGTCAAGTTCAAGGCATTAGTCGTAGCAATACTTTTAAATGTAAGTCGACATGGGAATGTTTTGGCGGACTTTTTTTCTTCTTCTTCTTCTTCTTCTTCTTCTTCTGTGTAGGGTAGAGCAGCATTCCGGGATATGTGTGAACTTTGCATGGGAACATCGCCTGCGATGGGGCTGTCCGTAGAGATAACCGCGTCGACTAATAGCACCGCGCTTTCAAGGGGTTTCTGGGGATGTTCCCTAAACCGCTCTGATTAATTCCACATAAAATACATCGTCATGAAAGGGGATTGATACTTGCCTACTACAAACGGCGCTAACGACCCGCTTCTTTGTGGGTCTAGGTGGGGATCGGTGGAAAGTGTCTGCTTTTCTGTACCGGCGGGTTATAACCGGGGAAGTTTGCTTTCGCACTCGTTTTAAAGCCCCGCCACTTGGTCTAGACAGTCCTCTCCAGCAGCCTAGTTTTGCCAGAAGTCTCTTGCACTCCATATTTCTTGCGGACGGGGCGGGGTGGGTGGAAGGAATGGTGGTAATGAATGACTGGATGTGCGTTTTCATATATCGGGGACTCTCACAGAGGGTTCAAGGGGAGAAAAAGAGACATTTATGGTAGCATCGTCAGTCAATTAATTTCTGATATACTTGGTTGTCTGAGAAAATATCTCCTCGTGTCCCCCTTGTCCCCAAACCTACTTCCATTCTTTTTCAAGAGCAAGCTACGAGCAGTAAAAATAAACAAAATTTTAGCGGGGTTCAGCGCCCCAGAGCCCTGGCGCGCAGGGCTAGAGAACGGGGTGGGTGTGTGTGTGTGTGAGGAAACACGGCGTTATGAGAAACTCCCCGTGCTTGAGAAGGCGCCGGGAGCTTGTCACCGCAACAAATCGTTTGGCTGCAAAAGGGCAAGAAAACAGCCGTCGAAAAAGAGACGTTGTCTATCTGGAAGAAGCTTAAGAAGCTTCCTCTCCTGAAAAAAAGCCCTGGATATTTCGCCTTGTTGCAGCTATCAGCTATCGGAGTCAGGGTCTGTCTTCAGACAGAGCCCTCGGATGTTCATTAGCGCAAAGGGATGCAAAATATCGTGGTTGGTCGCCAGCGACGGGTCGATCTCTGTACGTCCGTAGCCATTTAATTTTAATGGTCAAACTAAAGGGGAGGGTTGGAAGGAGAAAAAAACCAACCACCCTCTGAAGCTTTTCCATCTCGGCGACTTGAAAAGACACAGAGGGTGACGGAGAAAAGGAAAGGATTTCAGTAATCGATATTAAAAATCAATCTAAAATATTCTACACACAGATGAGCACAGCCTTTTGAGATGTTCAAGCCTCTGAAATAATATAATGCTATTAAATACAACAAAAAAAAACACCCTCTGAATATTCCTTACTTGAATCCTGGTTACATCTGCCCTTTCTGTTTACATGTATTTTGTAGTTTCCTAGTAAAATCACAACCATACCGCTTCAGGTTTTGGACAATAAATAGTCTGTCCCATATCACAGCACGGGGCTTCCATCTCGCCAATATAAAAAAAATAACCTATTATTTAAATTATTTGAAAAATCTTAGCTAACTACTGTAACATTACCTTCTATTGTAGTGTTAAGGGAACACAATTAGTTAAAAGGAAAAAAAAAATAGATGGCTCTGTATAGCTCCTTTCCACAACGGACAAAAAGGCAAACAGAAAAGAAACGCCAGTTAAGAACTTCTGAGCCTGAAATATTGAAAATCCAAACAATAAGCACGCTTTTCTAAAGCTTCATTCATGGGAAATTTTGCGAAGAATTATCGCCTTCTGGCCTTACTTTAATTGGGAAAGGTGGGAAGGGGTTGCGCTTCTCGTTGGCAACAAGGTTGCGAATTCCCTAATACTACGTTTTTCTAATAAGCCTTTGTAGATTGTAATCAACCCGCAAGTTTACAAAACAGTGTCCTAATTCCTGAGATATTTTCTCCTGCTCGAGCTGTAACACCCCTCACCCTTCCTACACGAAAGGAGCAGCAGCGGTTGAAGCCAGCGATCGTGTAATATTTTAATTAGCTCCTCTTGACGCAAATTCCTTTTAGCACAGTTTCTCCTGTTAATTACAGGCACCCACCCTACTGGCAAGGTAAATGGTCAGTTTCAAAATTTTTTCAAGCAAAACCCGGTGCAAAAAGACAACAATTTAGATACTGTAGAACTTGACCTTTTGGAGACGAGCAGTAGTAAGTTAAACAGTTTCCTTTGCACGCCATCTGTATATATAAAAGCTAGGCTATCGAGGCGTCCTAGCTCTGTTTATATTCCTCCAAAGAAGAGATGTAGCTTTTTTTCCACGCTTTGTTTAGCTTAGCTATGGGTAAATGTGCTCACAGCCTCCCCACCTCTTGGCCACGCTTGTCCTTTGCAAGAACGTCCTGCAGCAGAGCTCCCAAATTCAGAGCAGTTTTACCCTCTCTAATCCGGCCGAAATACATGGGAAGGCGTAACGAATGCATTTTGCTTCTCCAAACGAAACGCCTGCCTTGTTGTTTTCAGTGAGGTTAGCGAGGGGAAGGCTCGATTTTCCCCCTTCCTCAACGCGGAAGTCCCAATTACTGTATTAAAAGAGCAATTCAACATTAGACCAAATAATCAACATTGATAATTGTGCTGAACACAGCAACTTAACAGCAGGCTCCCTGCAATTACCCACACATTCCGGGGCTTTAAGCGTACATTATCTCTGTTTCACTTAACAGCAAATAAAGCAGAGAACAGCCTGTGCCTTGGGTGTCTCCTCGCTCCCAGACGAGCTGCGCCCCTCGCAGCCTTCCCCATCACCCTTCCCGCTTGTTCGGCAGGGGGAACCGGGAGGCGTTTTGGGGTCCCCTTGCGCTGCAAACCCGCTTGAAGAAATAGGCTGCTTGGTTTGGGGAGCGGCAGGGGGTGGGGAGCAGCTCAGGCTATTCAAAAGTAGGCATCGGGGCCGCACGTGTGCATGCTGTGCAAGCACACATATGCCCAGATACACGCACACCCACGCACACACACGCCTATTTCCAGTTGCCTTCTCGCCCTTCTTGCCTTAATTTCCCTTTGTTTCCCAGAGGCAGCCCCGACCTCTGGCACGGCGGAGCCTCGCACGGCGCCACAGCCCCGGCTGCAAAGAGGACCGGGGAAGAGCCCCATACAAACCTGTGCCAGCTCTGCTCCCCATTTCTAGCCCCAAGGTTTGAAATTTATTGAAATGCAAGAGGGGGGCTGCAGTGAGTCCGAGGAGGTGGCGTCCCGCGATTAAGCGTTGGGCAGCTCTGTCATGTCTGCTCTGACACAAGCTGAAGTTGACTGCCAAAGTGCTATAAAACCGCAGGTCAGTCTAGAACTGTTTTCGGTTCTCCTAGACGCGCCGTGTTCAATTATAGCCTTAAAAGCCCTAATACAAGTGCAAGAATTTGTTTGCCATCACACAGAGGCGGGGCGAGGCTCTGCAATGGTGGCGCCTTTGTTATCTCAAAGTCACTGAAATCCTTATACATTCCATTTTGTTTCAAGGAGGGGTGTCTGCGTGTGTGTAGGGTGTGGGGAGAGGTTTTTCATCAACGGATTTGAAGGGTGGGGGGACACAGGGAAAATAAACAGTGCTCGGATACCAAAAGAAGGCTTCCGACCCCCCAAACCTGATCCCACCCCCCGCCCCCACCCCCCGCAAAAGCTAGGGGGGAAGTAAATGCAAGCAAAAGTATAGCATTAAGGAAAAAGCCAACCAGAGCTCTTGCACCCACCTTCCACCTCCCCACCCCCACCCCCAGTTAAAAAAAGAAAAGAGAGGGGGAGAGAGAGGGAAAACCCCAAACCCCTTTTACAATCCCTAAACGACACTGCAGTCTTCTGCTAGCGGTTTTGACAACATGCAATCTCTTTCCATCCACTTTCTAGCAAATATGTCAAGCCGGAAGATTAATTCATTAATTTCAAGTTCAGCTCGTAGACATGCAGTAAGCGTAAGAAGTTCTTGCAGCAAACAAAACTAAAGAGTTCATTACAGGGATACGTCCAGGGCATTTGATTTGTGAACGGTAACCCTTGTAAAATAAGAAAAAGGCATATAAACATTAATGCTAATAAATTAGTTTACTCCACTACAAAGTAATTACTTGATAATACTGAATTTACAGCTTGAATTCAAACGCAATAGTTAACTATAATGTAGGGAAAATACATAATGAGAATATTTTCTCTGTGCACAACATGATTAGATTTGTTATTGAGTCAGTTACGATAAGCTAAGCAATAAATAAACAAATCGATGTTGACATTTAAATACCGAAGATCTCCAGAATTTACTAGAGAACTTTCTCCGGATATATAAATACTTCCACAGCACTGCAGAGGAAGAGGGGGGGAAATCCAAATATTCTTTCCCTAACATTTTCGTTTCCCTTCCATTAGCCTCCAAAGTCCACGGGGGCATGGATCTTGAACTACATCTGATTTCCTAAGAGCACCGACTTCAACAATAGCCTTTTGCCGTTCTGTTTTTCTATTTTGATGAAATCCAGCCGGAACCCAAATATTTCTTTTCTGAAATCGAGCATCAGAATAGCAAAAAAATATTTTTTCCGAGAGCCTAGGGATGTCCATGCCTCAAAAGGTGCTGTATTCTTTGGCGTATTTCTCTGTTTTCTTTGGCTCTGCTCATTCGGTGGGGTGTGCATTTTTATTGGCAGAGAAGTACTTTTTAGTCTCTGCCCGGTACAATCCGCTTTCTATATCATCCCTTTCATGCAACAATAGTAAAAGTTTAACCACGTTTTTAAAATAGGTCTCCCTGGGTCTCAGCCTTCAGCGACGGTACGATGCAAAAAGGAAAGTATCTCGGTACGGCGAGTTTGTTCCTAGGGGTTAACAGTATGTCAAATAATTTTAACTAGGCTTCTGGCAACTAAACTCGGAGTATTTGTCAAGCCGGGGTAGCCCAATATCCACTGTTTCTCCAAGTGTTTAGCGGCAGCGTTGAGGCAGAGAGATCAGCAAACACTCTTTAGCTCCGTGGTCTCAATTTAAAGGGCTTTCTGGCATTGCGAGTGAGGCAAGGGACGGTGTGGGGAGGGTGAGGAGAAACAACCTGCGTCCTGGGAACCCCACATTGTTAACTACGTCCAGTAAAGCTTGGCTGAAGCCGCGCGGGGTATTTGAGGTTAATATGTAAGTAAGGGAAGGAAGACACTAAGCGCTTCGGAAGTGAACATGAATGCAAGCATGTAATCTATTCACCATGAAAATCAGTACAGACTTGACCCTGGCACATTCTTTCTAGTAACGTTTCCAGAAAAACCCTGCGGGGCGAGGGATTTTGGTTTGGGTTTTTTGTGGGGTGTTTTTGCCTTTTTTGGGGTATTTTTTGGGGGGGGAGGAGGGGAAGCCGAAACCGAACCAAAACAAACTTAAAAAAAAAAAAAAAAAAGAGGGGGGGGAGAGAAAAATAAACCCGGCCGATTTCTTCAGGAGCGTTTCCCTCTCGGAAGCAGCTTTGCAGAAGAAACGGTGCCTGCATCTCTCCTGTGCCCTCCTCTCGGAGCGGGCCAGCGAGCCGCCGAGCGCCCCAGCAAGCACACAAACAAACAGAAAGGTCTCACCTAACCCTGGGGGGATTGCTAAGCCTCGCTACTCCAGAGCCAGTGGGTGCCATGGGCCGGGCGGCCAAGCCTGGGACAGTGGCAACGCGGCTTTGTGTCCCCCAAGGCTACCCCCCCGGCCAACCTGCGCCCGGCTCGCCCTTAGGCGCTGGCGACGAGCTGTTGCTTCCCCCCGCGATGGCCACAAAGGGAGCGGGGCCCGGACCCGCCGCTCGTCAATGTCAACGTCGGGCCACGTGACCGCACCTCCCTGCCGCCGCCGGGGAGAGCTTTCCACGTCAGCTTACGTCTCCCCATCTCTTACTTCACGGATCTGCTTCAAAGAGGCAGCTGCGTTAGAGAATCATGTTAAGCTCAGCTAATGCGGAGAAGCCGAGGTAGCCCTAATGATGGATTTTGATGAGCGTGTTCCTTGTTCCTCTAACATGTATTTGCCAAGTTGTACTTACTACGTCTCGGGTCCTGATTTTTCCAGCCTCCCTTCTTTTTTGCCCCAGACCCCGTCTTCTCGCCCTATGACATACTCCTACTCCTCCAACCTACCCCAGGTCCAACCTGTGAGAGAAGTTACCTTCAGGGAATATGCCATTGATCCCTCCAGTAAATGGCACCCCAGGAACAATCTGCCCCACTGCTACTCCGCAGAGGAGATCATGCACAGAGACTGCCTGCCTGCCACCAACACTGCTAGCATGGGCGAGATGTTCGGCAAAAACACAGCTAACGTCTACCACCCCAGCACCAACGTCTCCTCCAATTTCTATAGCACGGTGGGCAGGAACGGGGTCCTACCCCAGGCTTTCGACCAGTTTTTCGAGACGGCTTATGGCACGGCGGAAAACCTGGCCTCGGCGGACTACCCGGTAGACAAGAGTGGCGACAAGGCGCCCGCGGCCGCCGGGGCGGCGGCGGCGGCAACTTCAAGTTCGGAGGGCGGCTGCGGCAGGGCGGCGGCGGCGGCGGCGGAGAAGGAGAGGAGGCGGCGGCCGGAGAGCAGCAGCAGCCCCGAGTCATCTTCCGGCAACAATGAGGAGAAATCCGGCAGCTCCAGTACGTATAAAGGCAGCGCCCGAGCGCTTTTAGGAAAGGCAGCTTGAAATCTAGCGCACCGCCGCTGTTAAATTTTTATATGCTGTTTTATAAGCATATAAGGTTTATGAAGGGCCTTTAGATTTCCCCCAACAAAACTTTGTTATAAAAGGCGAGATCACGTGTTTAGTGCTGAAATTGGCCGTGAAATACCCACCGGGCAATGGATGCCTTAAAAAATTTTTTTCTTTCTCCTTCCTCTTTTTTTTTTTTTTAATAATAATAAAAAAGAGCTCTGTGGTCAACTCTCGAAAATATAATAACGTACGTTCGGTGCCTGTAAATTCGGCAAAAAAAAGGAGATCCCGACTCCTTTGATATCAATGTAATCCAGTGATTTTATAAAAGCCATGTGTTGCACCAGAAGTCTAGTTAGGAGCTGAATTCAAAGCCTTCGCCGTTTTAACGATTGCACTAGAATAGCGTTTAACAGATAAAGTAGCCGCCTGAACTGTAGCAATATATTAAAAGAAACAAATTAACCTAAAGCTGGCCTTTTTGTCTAAAGGAAGCCATTTTACTAAGGCACTGTGGCAATTACGTGTTGCCTTCTGTCCAACAGTTTGTTACTTACAATTGTTATTCAATCTGTCAAAGTCTGATTTTTTTATGTGGGCTTTTTAAAAGGCAAAGCTAGTATACGGCTAGAGGAAAAAAATACCTCGACAATGAACTGTACCAGAAAAGGAAGTTTTTAAAGGGATAGCAGCTACGTTTAATGTAAAGAGCTCCTGAACCTTGAAACCTTTTATATTCTGCTTAATGAACTTTAAAACCGTAATGGATAATCGAGAGAAGAATACCTCGATGCGGTGGAGAGCCCGCTTGAAAATAGCCGGCTGGGGGAGAATGAGGCGCCTTAGCCTCGGGCTCAGGGGCTTTTCCTCTGCTGGGGACGCAGAGCCCGGATTAGTCCAGGGAATGAGGGCGAGATCCGAGCGGGTAGGGCTCGGGGAGGGCTGGGCGCTGGGTCCCCCTGCCCGATGCCGCGCTGCCTGGGGCAGTGTGCGTGGCGCCTGGCGGAGCAGCTTACAACGGCTTTCTTCCCGCTCGTGGGATCCGCAGGAACCCCCCGCCACCACCCCTTCCTCCGGCCGCCCTCCCCGCGGAGGCAGCAAGGCTGGATCCCCGCGTCTCGGCGGGGGCTTCGCCCTGCCCCGCTGCCCGGGGCCGCGGCACTGCGGGAGCCGCCGGGTCCCGGTCCCCGGCTGCCCGCGCCAGCCACGGCGGAGGGCTGGCGCCCAGCCTCGGACCTGCCAACGCCGGCCCCGGAGCGAGCAAAACGCGTCTTTTCCGTATTAATATGTTTTGCCCGAATGTCCTCCCCCCGACGCCTCCTCAGCCCCCACAGCCGGCCCCCGCCGGGTCTCAAACGCTTCTGCCTTTTTTCACTCCACAGGTGGACAACGTACCCGTAAAAAGAGATGCCCATACACCAAATATCAGATTAGGGAGTTAGAAAGGGAATTCTTTTTCAGTGTCTACATAAACAAAGAAAAACGCCTCCAGCTCTCCCGAATGCTCAATCTGACCGACCGCCAAGTGAAAATATGGTTTCAGAACAGAAGAATGAAAGAAAAAAAAATTAACAGGGACCGATTACAATATTACTCAGCTAATCCACTACTTTAAAACTCATAGCGTTTTTCAAGACGAGATTAAATTCAGATTTCGCCCTTGACAAGGTCAAGCCACGGGGTTATGTGGAGGAAAGAGGTGTGTATCTGACGGGACTAGAAGAATCCAAGGTTTTACGTACATGTAAATCCACTCTGGAACTTCAATGATGATTTTTATATATATATATATATATATATATATATTTACATATCAACTGGAATCGATTTGATTTTGACACACATGGCATCCATTTCTCAATGTGCACGTCACCTCTGAGTGCAAAATCCATACCTCTTACCTTTCCAGGCACTGCGGCTCGCCCTGCCACCGCTTTCGGCAGGCACAGGCGGGGAGGGCACCTCTCCGTCCCCGGACTCGCCCACCGCCGGCCCTCCCTCACCCCTGTGCTGCTGCGGAACAGCTGTCTGGAGGTTGCCAGGTCGAGCTCACCCAACCAGGACCACTGCAGAATACAAACTCTTGAGAAATAATCTTTTGTCCTCCCTTAGCGGAAAATGTCTAGGTTAGAGGCAGTGCTCCATTGCCCATGGGTTTGCAAGGAGAATTTAAGGGACACACACAGAGAATTAAAGGGAGGGAGGGATGACATGCCTACACCTTCACGAGGCCAACCGCGAACAGTTGTAATATGGATGTAGACATGGTTATAATAGTGTTTCCTTTGGGGGTGTGGGGAGGGATTGGGTAGGGGTAACAAAGAGGACTAAATGAAAGACTTAAATATTTACTTTAAAAAATCAGGTATGAATTCGCCATATATCGTAAAGAAACAATCACTGAAAAAAAAAAAAAAGATTTAGCAAATTTTAATTAGCTCTCGTTTTATTTATGACAACTGACTATGCGTTGCCATCTTTTCGGAGACAAATCATATTTAAATACTAAAAATAAAACGGAATAAAAAAAGTGTAAATTTCAGTGTTTTAAAAGAAACAACTCCATAAAGGAAACTAACCTTCTGGCTTCTGGCTCACAAACTTTCTTCAGGAAATACCTGTGGAGAACGACAGTTTAGCAAATACCACACAACACTTAATTGAAACTTGGAGTTGTGCAATGCACTAACGTTGGATCATTAAAATAACTCGATCGCATGTTCGTTTAAAGGTGACTAGTGAGGAGTTTAAACAGAAGCCAAACAATGTAAATATGGTAATTTTCTTGTTGTCTACTCTAAATGTCACGAGCTCTAGCTCTACTTTATCGCCCAGTCGACATATGCAAAGAATGGAGAGTTGTTCGGACTTATTTTGAATATCTATAAATATATCTATTTCCCTGCAGGAACCAAAGCGTGAAAAAAAAAAAAAAAGCAATTTAAAAAATAAAAGAAAAAAAAGGAAAATATTTAAAATTCTATATCAGTTTACAAAGGATATGGTGTTCTATCGTTAAGGTAATTTGCTGTTGAGAATATCTGAATGTATATTTCATACAGGAACGGTGTTTTACAAGATTGTAAATAATAAAAAAAAGAACCCATGACCTATTTTGTTTGAATGCCTTCCCCCTCCGGTTTTTTTCAGTTGGGGTTTTTTTTGGTTGTTTTTTTTTTTCCTTTGGGGCTAAAGGGTGTGGGATTTCTTTACATGTGCAACAAAGTGGTGATAAGAATGTTTTTTGATTAATAAATTTACCAAATGGATGTAATTTCTTTGACACAGTTCACAAAATGCAATATCTTTATATGACATCACTGTTTGCAATATGTATCATCTGTATGTATATACAGTTTTCTTTTAATATGCGAAAGTATTTGGTTGCATGTATACAGTGGAACAGCGCACAAAGAAAATAAAAAAATGGAAACTTTATATTTTTACTCTGGTGTTACGTTACTGCATGTTCTTTTATCCAATGTAACTCTGGGACCCGAAATTCCTCATGACCTTGTTCAGTCATTTGGGGCGAATTATTCTTCTTTTGTGAACTTCGCCATTAAATCTTCTACTCTGGAGTTAACAAGTGAACCCAGGCTTGTCCAAGCATCGTTTCAGCGGGTCACAGGAAAAGGAAAATGAAGTATCTTCATAGCTCACTACGTGTTAGGCCTTTTCCTTATCCTGCCAACGCCAGTGGGGCAAGGTCCTGCGCTCGAGGGTTTGATGTGACACTGCTGTTTGCTCCCCATCACATGTGTCCAGGAGAACTGCTCGATAGCGTTTGGGGCAGGTTTTATAAGCCTGGCACCAAAGGGAAGGTACAAGCCAGCCAACAGATGTGGCTAGAAGTGTGAGAGCCCTAAGAAAATTGTTGTCTTTGGGGAGGTGGGGGATCTGCATGGCAGTGTGGTGGAAATGGACTGTTTGAAATTGTCCTTGATCTCCAAGGAGGGAGGGGGTGGACTGAGGTGGGTGGGGGAGGGGGGCGAGGCGGAGGTCTGGAGGGAGAAAGCTAGGAGGGAGGAAAGAAAACCCCAAACCCCAAACAATAGCTGAGATAAGAATGTGTTTTGGTGAGAGTGTTGGAATCCTTAATGTTGACACTTATCCTAATCAGGAGAAGAAAGTACGGTCTGTTTTCGCATTGTTTACTGGCTTTGAACTTCTGTATTGCTTGGACATCAACCATAACCTTGAGGTGAAGGACTTACTGACTTTGGGCCTCTGTTGACAACGCCACACAGCCAGACAATGTCTACCCAAAAGAAATGTTAAAAAGTCGGGGGTGGGGGTCGGGGGAAGGGGACGTTTTGTTTGTTTGTTTGTTTGTTTGTTTGCATAGTATGTAAGGAGGAGCGGCGGTTAAAAGGAGATGGACAGACGGACGGGCTGTGGGAGAGGGACAGAGGGACGGATGGAGAGCTGAATGGCAATGAAAGTTAAGCCAGCAAGCTTCCTTTCCTGGTTAAAAATTAACTGGCATTCATGGCCAATCCCAGAGGCAGCTAAACCATGGAGTTTCTCTCGTCGGGGTTTTGATTTCCTAGCCCAATAAAATCGCATCCTCTGTGTCGCTGTGGCAATGTGGCCATAAAAAGTGCCCGTGACTCGTCCGCTCGCCTGTACGAAATGCATTGCTGTAAAGGCAGCGGAGCTTCGCCCGGAGGTTTGTGCACCGGGAGGTGAGCGGCCGCTGCCCGCCGCCGCCGTCCGCCCGCCCGCCCGCCCGCCGTCCTGCCGCGGGGCCCCGCGGCAGGACGGCGGGCGGGCGGGCGGGCGGACGGCGGCGGCGGTTTGGGGGCTGCTTTGCCACAAGATGGCGATCTTCAGATCAATGTCAAAGCCGCCCGGGGCGAGGGGAGCAGCCCTGGAAGAAGGAAAAAAAAAAAAACAAAAAAAACCCTCTTGGCCTTTGTTCATTTTGCATCCCTGGAGCCGCACGCGTAATTATTGCACTTACCGGGCTCCGCGTTACAAAAAGCCGCTCGGGATGCCGGGGAGGCGAGGGAGGGGAGGAGATTTTGGGGCTTCTCGGTGGAGTTAAAGCCTGTGGGCTTTGGGTTAGGAAATGCGCGAAGGTAAGTGTTTTATACATCTACCCTGCGTGGAGAAAGGCGAGGAGTGTGCGGTGATCGGAGTGGCTGGGGTGGCCCCTGCCCCGACCACTGAGCACCGCGGGAAAGGACCGTAGGGAGGGGAAGAGATGCAAAAAGTTGGTGATTACGATGTGAAATAATATAGAAGGGACTTTCTAAGTTGCAGTTGACCTTTTATTTTCTCTACGAGGAGTTTTGGCCAGCCGCGTGGAAAATCCACGTTATCTGGAAATATTTTTTCAAAGTAACTTGTAGCTTTCTTCCAGTTATAAAAAAATTGTAGCACTGGAAATATTATGAAACTTGACATTTATGTGTGGAGCAGTAGGTGTCTTCAATCAAATAGATCTATGGCAACACAGACTGCAAATGACAGACAATTCTGACGATCTTATTGGACTTGAACTGTAGTTTAGTTAGGGTCGTTTGGTAACTTTAAAGGGTAGTCTGCTTCCTTGCAGCTGGACACAGATTGTGGTAAACAAATTTTGACAGGCTTATGCTAAAAACTTCATGTGATTGCATATTAAATCAATGCTCATGCAAGACCAGATTTGGATTTCCCCTTCCTTTCTTCCTTCCCTCCTTCCTTCCTTCCTTCCTTCCCTCCTTCCTTCCTTCCTCCCTTCCTGCCTTCCTTCCTAAACCAGCACATGTGCTGTAAACAAACAATAGTCACACATTCTCATGTGCTCAGGGCTGCTCTGGGTTGTAGCTTTGAAACTCTATCCTCTCTGCGAGTATCCCTAACTCCAGGTTACTTTTCTCGCCCATAAAAGTTTCACATGTTTTTGTTATGTCTCCATTTGAGAAGGGCGGGAGGGGAAGGTGGTATTATATGGAGGAGATACTGGTTTGACTACATATTTTAATCCACGTGTTTCTTAGGAGAGACTGTACAATTTTTAAATTTCTGTCCCGGGGGGTGAAGGGAGGAAGAGGATGATTTTGTCCTTGCTCTCGTATGTAATGTAACTTGCCTGCAGCATTTTTTAAGAAAGCGCCTTTTAAAACTGTGCTTCCAGGGAACTGTTGCAAGCGTAGTTAAAAGCACATGGTCGGTCGGTAGAGAGCAGTTTCTAGATTATTATCGGAACCTATCGATTTCATCAAAGATGCTCCATTAAAAGCTCGGGGACGTTGATCTCTTTTGACCTCCCCTTGGCAACTCCAGGACGTGAGAAGCCACGTCTTGGGAAGGAGCAGGGCGATTTGAGGGTCCCTCTGCAACATTTCATTTTACACCAGTCAAGTTAAACTCAGCATATTTGATCAAATATTTATTTTTCCCCTTGTTGTTTCCCTGCCCCATTCAATACTCGGCTGAATAAATCAAAGGGACCCCAGCAGCAGCTAAAGCGCCCTCTGGTTACGAATTGTTTACTGACGGCCGCGGTCATAGGATAATATTTAAAAAAAACAAGCTTGTTTCTTACAATAACTGTTTATTATTTCACATGATTTGGGTTTGCATGTTTTGGAGGGAAGAGGCGAAGCCAATTCAGTGTCTACAGTGTGTTTAATTAATCGTGTACTCAACCTCAGCTCGCATACCACATCCAAACCCCTGGGAGGCTTTTTCATAAGCTCTTTGGGTTTGTGTTTTGTTGTCTTTTTTTTTTTTTTTTTTTTTTTGTCACAATCTTTTCATTAAATGCTCTGAAATCGAAACTTCAGGCCAACGTGTGTGCCTGAGAGCCAAGCTATACCACAACCAAAAAAGATATTTGTATATGCGTCCAGATCTTATTTAAAGGAAAGACAGCTACAAAAAAGGGAAGAAGGGATACAGTTTCAAATGCTTAATACAGCTGTGCGACCCATCTCTTGCAATATAAGGGGTACACTTAAAAGACGGACTTAAGATTTTCCCGACACATATATAACCCGATACCGTTGTTGCTTCTGCACGGGGTTTGGGGCTCTCCGGACAATAGAAAGCCCGTTGTTCTCGCCGGTGCTGGAGGAATGGCGAGGAGATAAAGCCCTAATGAATTGGTTTGGGTGTATTTTGTCCTGCCGCACACTAGAATTCGGAGCTCGTCAGAATTACTTGCAAAATATGTTCCTAATCCAAATGAGTAAAACGATACACACATACTATAATACATAGTTAGGAGAACAAGCCTCCGGATGGCTGGAATAAAATTAAATCTCAGGCTAATTTTTAACAGAATAATCCGCCAAAACAAGCCAACCTCACCACCACCACCAGCGTGAAAGAATTTCTAGTAAAGATAAAATTAGTGGGGCTGTCATTTGTCACCTAACTTGGCACAGATGCAGTTCCTAAACCTCCTGTTTGAAATCCGCCTTCTTTGGAGCAAATCCAGAAAAGTGGGGGGAGACAAAAAAAAAAAAAAAAAAAAAAGGAGGAATCTGGCACACACGCACGTTCCTGACAACTGACAGTTCCAGTATTAAATAACTATACCCTGATTGCATTAATTTTTGGAGCTGTATAAAATGTAATCCACGGCTATATTCTCAGATAGGCGGCGCATGCACTCCTGCAACAGACTGCAAGGCCATTTACGTTTTCACAAATTGCAGTTTGCCCGTGTCTGCAAATAAAAGCATATTTTAATTAGCTCGCAAAATGCGTCTCTGGATTAACAGTGCTGATCTTTTGGGTTATACGGGCCAATAATAAAAAGATAAATCACGGTTTAACATGATACATTTTGAGATTTCCAGTCAGAATTTACTTAGGCTGAGCTGTCGGGTTTTATTTATTCCCTTTTTGTTTTTAATTTTAGTCCATCCAATAAAACGGCTTAACGACACTATTAATGCATCTATTATATTTTTCTTAGATCAATAAAGTTTTATTTTGATAGCGTTGTCTATGTACGCCTGAATTTAGATTCTCCGCGAAAGCACCTTCTCGCCGATTTTGTTATTTATCAGAATTTTATTTGCTCGGTTTTATAGACCCTCGGATAGCTGTACTTACAGAAGTAGAATTAAAAAGAAAGTATTTCTCGTCCCCTGGCGTCCACAATATTCTTTAAAATTTCTTTTAAATAGGGGTTAAGCTCCAAGGGACACATTGTTAAGCGCTGGAAATGCAGTAGCTACACCCAGAGCATGCCAAATTAGCTCGGTTTAGTCAGAATTGACCATTATCTTTTATAGTTACGAATCAAGTGAACATTATTAGTTTTACTTCACTGGGTTTGATGATGCTGGTTACTATTTGCCTTGGCCTTGTTAGCGATTAAAGAAAGCGGAGATAATGCAGCGCCGAGCTGAGTTCATGATCTAGATGGAGGCAGTGCCTTGACCATCAAACCGGCACCGTTCACAGCGATCAGCACAACCCCGCACGGCCTTGCCGGCGGCAGCTCCCGCAGGATATGACACGGGGGGCAAGCCCCAGCCCGCTGCTACAAAATCTAGGAGGGCAGGCTAAGGAAAACTTCAAACCTTCCCGGGTTTTTCCCTGGCCTCCGTGCCTTTTGTCTGCTTTCTCTGCGTTAGCTTGCAGAGAAGGAGAAGAATCCAACCCGTGTTTCTTCCGACGCATTTCGAGTCGTTTTATCCAGCTGAAGAGGATTGCAACGTACTTTTATAGGCCTTCTCTCCTCCCCCCCCCCCCTCCAATTTTTAAAAGAGAGCTGCTTATTTTAAAAACAGCTTTGGAAGTATTTCAAGTGTTGCTCCTCGGTTCCGTATGGCTTTTAGGTTTGCAATCCATTTCTATTTAATTTGGCAAATGCAAAATAAACATACCACAAGAGCGGACTTCCCCGGAGTAATTTTTATACCTGACTTGTGTAGAGAAATGTATTTGGAACGCGGCGTTGGGACTCACGTTTCATTTTATTTAGATCTGTATTTATAACGCTAAGCCTATTGATAATAGCCTTCCCGTATACCACCCAATAAACCGGTGCCTTATGTGGTATTAATTTTGTTAGCAGTGATACGGCCCTCATAGGAATCTGATAAGGGTTTGTCCATCGCACATTAACACATCGCGGGGTTAGTCGGGTTGGGGAAGTACAAACAGTATTACAGGAGAAAATGCGGGAAGGAAAAAAACCAAAAAACTCGAAGGGTTTCTATAGGCTGTGGGATCTACCCCTGTCACCGCATCCCACGGGCCGGTCGGGAGGAAGCCGCGCCGTGATGCTCGCCTCATCACACTGGAAAAAATCAGACGCGTTTTCATAAAGGTTTTATGGGTGTTGCAAAGTTGTAGCAGCCTCCGCCTGCCCCGGCGCTTCCCTCGGGCGCGGAGGGAGGCTGGGGAGGGCCTCGGCCGGCTCGGCAGGTCCGCGGTAAGGGACACTTGCCTCCCGCCGCAAGGAGGAACCCCTCCGGAGGAATGTCACGCTGTGGAAAAAGCATTTCCCCGTGGCAGGCAGGCACTGGGGGACGAGACCACGTGGGGCTTGACAGATCCGTGGCGCGAGGGGAAAGGGCCGCCCCAGCCCCTGCCCCGTGCCGCTCCCCGGGGCCGTTTGAACGCCAAGGGTAGGCGCCGGGGGATGCGGGGCTCCGCGCCCACCCCGCCGCCACCCCGCCCGGCGGGCAGTGGCCCCGCCGCCCGGGACGGCGCTGACGCCCGGCCGGCAGCCGCTCTCCCCCACCCACCCTGCTGGAAGCGGCGACGGGTCGGCCACTGCTTCACCGGGCAGTGTGCGGGAGAGAGGAGCGAGCACTGCTCCGCAGGGATGGGCAACCAGTACCGGGCAGCCTCAGGGTCCCCTTGGACTAAAGAGCCCTTAGTTCCTCGGGCCAGGCAGCGAGGCGACTTCAAAATGGCATAAGCGAGGGATGATGGAAGCGAAAGCAAGCCATCATTAAGCGATTCATTAGAAAATCTATCTGTCTGTCTTGTTTGCGTCCCTGTCTGTCTGCTATCTGTCTGCTACATCCGCCACAATTACATATTGACTGGACAGAGCTGTCTAGCATCTCAAGATTCATCTACTTACTCTTCTTTCTATTATTTAGTACACTGCTTGTGAAAGAGATGGTGCTTTTGAAAAGGCGAAAAGTGAATGACCTAAATGGAGGGGGAGGGGGGGGACACACATATAAAAATGATCGTCCAAATATAAACACATCAATAAACAGGGTGCGCAGCATCTTGCGAGGATCCATTTGAACTGCTCGCGTCTGGATTCTTTCTGTGGCATATGTCTGGCTTTATATTTTAAATGGTAATCAGACCTCAGGAAGAATCCAGCGTTAACTAAAGCATTAGGAGCGGCAACCGCACAATCAATCCTCCCAGAGTGGCACTACTCCCTAAGAGATTCTTCAGCGCAGCAGCGAGCATTTTATCTCCAGGAAATTTAAGCCCAGCCTGGCGTCGTGGTGGTGATGTTAGGCTGCAAGCAGCCCCCTTCCTCGGTAGTTTAAAGCGAGAGGCACCAGGCCCCTTTACGGTTTCCAATGATCCGTGATAAACAATAACACGTCTTTTATTTCTCAAAAAACGAGACAATCAAATAAAATGAGCAGAGCCTGAGCATAAAACACCGGGCGAGCCGTGGCTTTATTAATTTCGTGAGACACACAGGCTGCGCGGGGAGGTGAGCAGGCATTGCTGCCGGAAAGCCCAACCGCGGGGAGAGAGGAGTGATAGTAAAAGCTTCATCTGGACACCGCTTCAGCCTAGGTATAATAAACATCAGGACCGCCGGGCTGTTTTATAGCGGTGCGTGTGATAAGAGGGGAGCAAAACTTGGAGCCAGCACCAGCAAAGCCCGCTCCTTCCCCTTCCCGGGAGCGCGGCTCCCGCCTGGGCGCAGGCACTCGCCCATGTGGGCGAAGCGTGCGCGGCTGTGTGTATGGAAATCCATATTACACATTAATATACATCTACCTCCCAAATTCAGAGGTCGACCTGAGAGCAGCTCGGCGCATACGAAACCAGACGGGGAGGGGTTGCTGAGGAGGCCCGGGCTTCCATTGGCTGCAAGCGTCTGCCGTGGTGCGGGGGTATCTCTAATCATATTCAGCATGTTTTGCACAAGAAATGTCAGCCAGAAAGGGCTATCTGCTCCCTTCGCCAAATTATTCCACAACAATGTCATGCTCCGAGAGCCCGGCTGCAAACTCTTTTTTGGTAGACTCCTTGATCAGCTCGGGCAGAGGGGAAGCGGCGGGAGCAGGAGGCGGAGGCGGAGGCGGAGGCGGCTACTATCCCAACAGTGGTATCTACCTGCCACAAGCGTCCGATCTGTCCTACGGGCTGCAAAGCTGCGGACTTTTCCCCGTTTTGAGCAAACGCAATGAAGGTACTTCTCAAAGCATGGTCCCCAGCTCGCACCCCTACGTGTCAGGGATGGAAGTGTGGCTAGACCCCCCCCGGTCCTGTCGCATGGAAGAGCCGGAGAGCCAGCAGGCCACCTCGTGCTCCTTCGCTCCAAGCATTAAGGAGGAGAGCTCCTACTGCCTCTATGACTCAGAGAAATGCCCCAAGGGCTCGGCCGCCACAGACCTCGCTCCCTTCCCCCGGCTGAGCGCCGAGGTCAGCCCGGCCAACAGCGGCGGCGGGGTCCCCGTCCCGGGCTACTTCCGCCTCTCCCAGGCTTATGGCACCTCCAAGAGCTACGGCGCGGGGCCGGCCGGGGCTGCCCCCTTCCCTCCGCAGCCCCCCGGCCGCTTCCAGACGCCTCCATCTTTGCCTCCCGTCCCGGACGCGGGGAGGAAGGAGGACGAGGAGCGCTCCCCCAGCCCCTTGGCGTGTGTCTCCCAGAGGGAGGACGAGACTCAGGCTTCATCTTCCACGGCAGAGGAGCTCTCTCCGGCTCCGTCAGAGAGCAGCAAAGCCTCTCCCGAGAAAGAGCCCGTAGGTAAGCGAATGATGATGGTGGTGGTGATTAAAAGAAAAAAAAAAAAAAAAAAAGAGGGTGGTGGTGGTGGAAAAAAGCGGTTAAGGATCATAGTGGCATCACGATGCGAAAGGAGGATCCCAGCTGCCCCGCGGGGCTGCCAAGAAGCGCTGCTCAGACTGACCTTCTGAACTTTGCAATATTCGGGCACGGGGTTGCCGTAAAAATTAATGTCCATCCTATAGTTTAAAACCCTTAGAGCCTCCGCTCTGGGCAACTTTAGCCTGCATGCTGCTTAAACATATAGAAAAACAAGATCAGTCTTTCCCCTGTGATGTGAAGGTGCCTACCAGATAACAGAGATGTTTGTAAAGCATCCAAAATAAGCAATAGGCAGTGCCAATAAATAAACCTATTAACGCGGTAAGTTATATTTTACGATCCTGAATGCTTTTCGGAATAACAGCCGCGTTGAAATGTGCCATCTATGAACTGCTATCAAATTAGACTGATGAATGCACCGCGAATATCCTTCAGCGTCTACACTAGATAACAGGATTGTTATTTATTCATTTGCCTATTTATTTCCCTTTCGGGTCCCCATGGTAAAAAAAACCAAACTCCCCTTCCCTGGGCGGCAGACTTTTCAGACGATTCCCTCCGGCCGCATTTCAGACGCCCTGTTATTCCTTCCGGGCGCCCCGTAGGAAAATAATAAGATCAAAACAAAAAAGAAAGCGGAAAACTACTAGAGAGCCAACCCCAAACCACGAGCCACTCTGAGCCATCGAGGGATCAGTGTTACTTCTTTCCCAGCCAGTTCCACCGACAGGAGTAAACACCCTGCAACAGGGGATGTTTAATTTTTGGGGGTTTTCTCCCCCGAAATGGTTGGAAAAGAGAGGGCCGGGGCGCAGCTCCCCGGGCAGGCAGGGGCTGGAGGCTGGGAGGCTCCGACTCCGCAGCTCACCTTGTTTTCCACCTCCAGAGCACACTTACAAAGTTCAGATCCGCAGGTTTTGGTTTTTTGGAAGCAGGTGGCCGGGGAGGTGGGGGGGGGGCAAATAAGACTCCAGGCCATTCACCAAGCCGCCCCCAGTAATAGTGGGCTCAGAGCGGCCGAGGGGTAGCGGGTAAAAAGCCTGTTTGGGGGGGGTTAGAGATGAACTGCCCAGCAGGGCATGCTGCCCTGCCGGAGGCTGCCCGGAGCTTTTTGAGCAGAGGCAGATTTTCTCGGGCGGATTCAGGACTTTTGGGAGACCACTTTGAAGCTCTCAGTTCCCACAAGAACACCCCACTTTCCAACTCCCCGCAGCTGGCGGAGCGAGCCCCCCGCGCACGCACAGACATACACACAGATGCTCCTTCAACCCTCTCCCCTCCAGCTCTTTGCCTCCTACCCGCTGGTAATGTCCCTTTTTTACTTTCTCAAAACTAGGCAATTCAAAAGGAGAAAATGCAGCAAACTGGCTCACGGCAAAAAGTGGCAGAAAGAAACGGTGCCCTTATACCAAGCATCAAACTCTCGAGCTGGAAAAGGAGTTTCTATTCAATATGTACCTGACTCGTGAGCGTCGCCTAGAGATCAGCCGCACAGTCCACCTCACAGACAGACAAGTTAAAATCTGGTTTCAGAACCGCAGAATGAAACTGAAGAAAATGAACAGAGAGAATAGGATTCGGGAGCTCACAGCCAACTTTAATTTCTCTTGATGAACCTATAAACACATCTTTATGGTTTAAAGAGCCAGTATCATTTTCCTAGGCTGTAGTCATCCGCACCTGTATGGATTAACGATATTAGACGTTCTCAATATGTCCTTAACCTCTTAAGAGCTACTTTGGGGGGTGGGGGCTGTGGGGGGGCGGACTGAAGCCACGCTAATGCACAAAATGCCGTGCGTGAACCTCCCCGCTTCCTTCAGCCTTCCCCCGGGCCGATTTGTTCCTTTAAGCTTTGAAACCCAGAAATACCATTTCGTGAGCTGGAAATATCTTCCCCTCCCGCCCCATCTCTCTCTGAAAAGTAAACAAGCTTGGTTAAAGGCGCATTCTTTTAAATTTTAAGCGGTGTAACTTTGTATGTAGCTGCACAATGAAGAATTTAAGCCTTGCCATATTTCTATACATTGAGAGCTTTTCCCCCCTCTGTTTTTCTTTTTCCCCCCCTCCCCCCTTTTTCCTTCGAAAAACAGGACTTACAATAATGAAATGCAGGCATCCTTTAAAAAGGCTTCATGGGAACGGGTGTTAAGAGCGATTCTTTTTTTGCTTTACCTTAAAAGTCAATATTACAGCTTTAAAATGGGCCAGGAAAATGAAAGCTTTTCTCTTTAAAGGTATAAAAGAGTTCGTGTTGCTCATGGACTAAATTATGACACTTACCTCTGAATTTCTCTCGCTCTTTCTGGTTGTAGATATTTACTTAATGTAGTTTTGCTTAAATATGTGGAATTAGTGATTTTTTTGTCTATAAATAACGTTACCGTTGGTAACGCATGACAAGCACACAGAAATTCCCCCTTGTGAAGAAAGCAGTCACTTTTTCCTCACTGATTTCACTGAAAATATATATATCCTGAACATCAGAAGGACTTTATGAGCCAGAGTCTGAGATTGCGAGGGAGAATATGTTCGTCTTCCTTTATACTGTGAAGTTACATACATTAAGGGGTCAAACATATAGGTGAAAAAATTAAAAAAAAAAAAGAGAAAAAAAAAGAAGGGGAAAAGCTATAAATACAGATATGTATAAATGTCTATTATTATTAAAATGCCGATACTGTTTTAAGCAAATGCATTCTATCGTTATTATAAATGTTAGTTCTAGCTATATCTAGTTCTTACCTTAAATCGGAATAAATTAATATTGTAATGCTGCTGTGCGTGAAAAAGACGATGTTTATGTTCTCATAGAAGAATAAAAACCCGTGGAAATAATCCTTTTAATTTTACCTCTTTTTGTGACTGTTTATCCTCAGGTTCTACTTTATGTCTTCGAGAACTTTTACAACAGGAATAGTTGCCTAACCCCCCTGCAATTACTTTAGGAATCTATTTAAATATTACCTAGACGGTCGTAATTTGTCTGGGCCATATAGCGATGGTGCTCTAAGGTTTGTCGGCTTTTGTTCAGTTTTATGACTTGCTAGTATATCTGGATTGTTGCTGTCTTGAACGAGTGGTTTCAGTTGACTGAGGAGCTGCATAGACTGAGGAAGCAAATTACTATTTCTTGAGGGTAGGGAAACGATTTTTATTTTTTTCTTTATCAAACACCTACAAGTGTGCGGAGATCTTTAACTCCAGAGGACGGTGACAGAATTCTAGCTTTATCTCAGGGCTGAGAAGAAATCGTAAAGGTGAGCGCATGGGGAGGGGGGGACCCCAGCCTCCCCTCCCTGCCGGCGGGCCCCTCCAGACAAGGCTATTCCCTACCTGGCTGCATGTGGAAGAGCTTATTTCGCCCAGGCTGCTTTTTTGCATCCTCCCTTCCTTGCTGCATGTTTAGCTCATAGCCTTGCACAAAGGGAAGGCAAGAGGAGGGCTGGGGGAAAAGCGACAGCTAATGCTGCCTTGCAGGGTGTATGTATGCTGGGAGCGGGGGGGGGACAGACTTTGAACCCGGGTTTCTTGGGAGCCGTTAGCTTTTCATGATGTAACATTGTCGTGCACGGCCTTTTTCTTCCCGATTGCATCTGCATGGAGAGGCGAAAGCTGCCCGCGGCGGGGGGGTGGGGGGGGGTGGGGGGTGGGTGTTGTGTTATTATATTTTTCTCTTGTTTTCATTAACCCACCCGAGGCTGGCCGGGGGGTGCGGAGGGGCGCCGGCGGGGCGGGCGGGCAGAGGGATGTTTTAGTCATGTTTCTGGTTTTATTTTCGTAGCGGGATCCTTGCGTTAAGGACCACGGCAATGGGGAAAGTAATAATTAGCGCCTGAGAACTGCTCTGTGGTTTAGGTAGTTTCATGTTGTTGGGGCTCCACCTTTCTCTCTACAGCACGAAACTGCCTTAATTACTTCAGTTGATATCATCACCAGGTATGCTTGGTGCGAGGGTCCTTTCTGCCCGAAGAAATCTTAGCGCTGAAGTGATCTGTAGGCGTCAAGTCCCAATGCCATTGTTCCCCATCTGCAACGGAGCCTCCTTTGATTCCTCAGATAAACACAGCAGCCGAGGGGGGAAGCTTGACAAGTTCTTCAAGGTTAGCTAGCTTCTAAGCGAGTCCCTGCCTGCTTGCGGGGTTTTAATATATCTCGTAGGCTGCATTCAAGGTCAGGTGCGTTTTTGCATTCTGCCCGGCGCGGGTCGAGCTCGGGGGGCGGGGGGGAGGAGGGGACTGTTTTTATTTTTCTGCCTGGATTTATTAAAAAACAGAGACCCAAAAGCCTGCCAAGGGGAGGGGGTGGGGAGAGATCAAGTCTACCGGCCTCGCTCCGTGCACCATCACAAACAAGTCCCTGGAGCGCAGTGCCCGCGGCCGGGCGGACCCCACTCGCGGCGGGGGTGCCCGGCCCCGCCGGCGGCTGTCGCTCCCGTGGCGGGTGACTGGTGCCCGCCGGGGCCTGTGGCAGGGCTCCGCCAGCCCCGCGCCGCCGCCCGTCGGGCCCACTCCCCCGGGGCTGCCCGGGGGCGCCGGCTGCCCCGCGGCCCGCAAGGCCTCGGTTACGATCACGATTGCGGCGCGGGCGCGGACGCTCTCCGCGGTGGCGGAACGGGCAACAGCGACCTCTCCGGGCCCGCCGCCGCCGCCGCCGTCTTTTGTGTCCGCAGCGCGACTGCGGGCAGGGGCGGCCTCCCGCCGGGCCCTCCGGCCGGCAGCCAGCGCCGGCGCGGCAGCGGAGCTGGCCACCGGCTGTAGCGGGAAGGCGGGCAGAGGAAAGGGCAGCAAACTCACTCGCTGGGAGTTTATTTATACATATGTATATATATATATATATTTAGTAAGCGTGGTTATTCTTGCCTAAAAAATAATAAAGAACTAAAAAACCCAACCCACTATAAACTTTTTCGAAACTCCAGGCTGGGCTGCAGGCCCTCGGGGAGGTTTGGATAGCGGTTTTAGCTAGACCCGCCCTAGCGGGTTCCTTAGAGAAGCAGGCGTCCTCGGCTGGGGCAGGAGCAGAGCTCTACATCGCAGTCAAATTTAAGAGCTTTTGCCTGCCTTTGCACACACTGCGCATCTGATGGCTATCTGCTGGGTCTGTGTACATATGGAGAGTGTATATACAGTGTATATGTCTGTGCGTGCCTGTATGGCGTTTGTACATATCTTTACCTCTGCCCTTCATTTCCCCTTTGAATCGCATTAGCCTGATTGGTACTGCTTCCCCCCAAATTCTGAATCATTTTTTCTCTCCGCTGTGCCAAAACTTCTCCGTGCATTCGTAGCACTGGCGATTCCGTGAGAGAGGTTTGCAGTGGCAGGAAACCCTGGGGAAAGGCGATCCTGAACTTCCCGTTCAGGAGAGATCGCCAACGCCCGCGAATTCCTGCCCCGCGTCCGCGGACACTCCGCGCCTCTGCGGTGCGTGGGTAATGGAGCAGGGCTTGCAGATGCCCCGCGCTTAAAAACCGACGGGGTCCTTCCTGTTGCAGCCGAGGGTAAGAGGCAGCAGAACGGGAGCTCTGCTGATTTGGTTATATCTGCATGGAGGGCAGGGAGCATTTTTTCATGCACGATGGTTCCAGCGGTGCTTCGCTCCTGGGAATTCCGATTTCATATCGCAATTTGATGTGAACGTCTGTTTCTGCCCTGTTTGGGGTCTTTTGCCTCCGAGGGTGTAAGCCACCAAAACCTTCAGTAATTTGCAACGCAAATTGTAGGAAGCCCACGATGCCCCCGCCAGCCTTCGTGGCTTGTACGCAGAATATACTTCGGGGAAAAAAAGGGTCGAAAAGGGTGAAAAGGGAGCCGGGTGCTGCAGTGTTATTATCAGTAACGTGACTGCATGAAAAATGCCTGTAATTATTGCCTATATTCTACCTCTTGCCTTCTGTACGCCCTCTCCTGCCGCTTGGATGCCGGCAATGAACAAATGCAGAATTTTACAGGGAAATAAAAATGCAGGCACGTTCTTTTAAACGTTTTTGTTATTGTTATTCATTTGCTATTATTTTTGGTGAGGAACCAAAAAAATGAAACCCGCTGCAAGTTGAGAACCCAAATTCGAATATAAACATCCAGGACTCCTGCAGCTAAGATTATTTTTTCTGAATGGAAAAAGGAAGTTCTACAATCACATTTCACCACAGCTGACTCTTAATAATAAATACAAATGACGTCGAGTTCCGTCTTTCCAGGAAAGAAATACAATTATTTTTTTTCTATTACGGCGTGTCTATACAATGGCCAAAAAAAAAAAAAAAATAGCAGAGGAGAGCTTTATTTGCATTTTTTAAATTGTTAGAAAATAACGGGCTCCTTGTTTGTGGAGATCTTGCAACTGTTCCGTAATTTTCGAACTCTAATGGGGGATAATAGTTTCATTATGGGCCTTTGTAATCCTGAACGGGGGGAGAGAGAGTTGTTAAAATAGGATCTCTGTAAGATTTCGGATTAAACTGTTGGGAAGACATGAAAAGAAAAAGAAAGAGAGAAGGAGAGAGGGAGAGAGTCAGCCCCCATAGCGATGTAAAACTAATTAGAACCACACTTTCGCATGCACAATATTTACACGTGATTTTAATTATTACTCAGCCGTCCCTACCATTTGCTGGGCTCTATTTTCAATAAAAGATATTTCGAGTAAACTGAGCCTTTCGCAGAGATTTTTTTGTGACCCTGCATCCCACTGACCACGCTCCTTCGCCAGCCACGGGGATAAACAGCGTGAGCGTCCGCCGGAGAAAAATCAGGGAGTCACAGGCATATTTGCAAAGCGCTCAGCCACGACTTTAATTCCTAACACTGGACTTGGATCTGGCCGCCTCTTACTTTCCCCCGCGCACCCTCCCCTCCTCCGCGGCGGACTGTAACCCTCCGCTCGGCTTCCGATGCCGCTAGCGTGTGTCCTGCAGTCAAAGGAGGTGCCAGCAAATAAATAATTATATTTGCACATAAATTTGATTCACCAGAATGCGGGACGGCCGACTGCGAGCGCCCCTTTGATAGCCGCCCTGAGAAGCAGGGAGCCTTTCGGCAGCGGGGAGACGGGGCTTTTTCTCCATTTTCCCCCCGCTGCTTCCTTGCATAGTTAAAGAATTAATCGTCGTGATAAATACCGCCGCCCGGCTCTGCCCGCGCTCCTTCCCTCCCGGCCAGGACGGCGGCTCCGCGCTGCTCCGCTCCGCGCCACCCGGCCCCGGCTCCTGTCCCCGGCCTGGCGAGGGGGTCCCCGGCCGCAGCGGCCCCGTCCAAGGGCAGGGACAGGCAGGCGCGGCGGGGAGGACGAAGACGGTGTTTCGGTCACTGCCGCGCTCTGCCCGGCGGGGTGGGTGGTGAAGTGCAGTTTGATGCGGGCCAGCCAAAATACCGAGCCAGCGCCTGCCCCGGTCCTCCTCCGGCCGGGCGGGGAGGGCCGGCTCGGCGGCGCAGTTTCGGAAAGGGGATACGTTGAATTTGACTTTCCGCTGCCAGCTCTGAGCCGATCGGAGCGGTATTATTTACAGTGAGTTCCCAAACTAAACACAATAGTATAATTTAACCTTTCCAAGCACTCGTAAATTTTTACTGCTGTGAAACACAGCGATGCAAATGAGCGCGCTCATAGTTACTGACTTAATAACAACCCCGTGGCTCCCGAAACAATAACTCCTTATGAAATATAATAAATATATATTTAAATACAGTATACCGCAACTGCTATTTTGCCTTTTTTTTTATTGCTTCAATTATTGTATAATTTTATGTGAAGGTCTCCGATCACAAGGGTGGTGGTAGGGTTTTTTTTTCGCGGGGAACACGACCCACTGATGGGATGATTAATTATGATATAAAATAGTCCGCTTAAACGGGGTGGAGGGGGGGGAAAAGGGGAGAGAGAGAGAGAGAGAGAAAGAGGGAAGGGGGGCTGTAATACGGAATCTGATCTTTTAATCTCAGTTGGCCACAATTAAAACAAACCCCGCCGTATAACTCAAATATGCCTTTGCATAAAAACATATGGCCTCGCTATAAAAATTATGGCTGGAAAACACTGACCCATTAATAGCCCGCGGACTGATTTATACTTTATTGTTCTGCTCCCCCGCCACGTGACCGGGGCAGCCAATGGGCGCCCGAGCTGCCCTCAACTTATTACTGACTCTACTTCTCCGCCAGCACCAAGTTGTTACGTGAAACCCGCAGCCCCGAACCGCGGCGGGTCCGCCGCCCGCGCCCGCCATGTCGGCTCCCGGGACCCTCAGCAATTACTACGTGGACTCCTTCCTGGTGCCGGAGGGGGACGAGCTGGCGGCGCCCCGCTACGCCCCCGCCCCGCTGGGGCCGCCGCCGCCGCCGCGGCCGGCGGCGCTGTCCGAGCACCCCGAGCTGGCCCCCTGCAGCTTCCAGCCCAAGGCGCCCGTCTTCGGCCCCCCCTGGAGCCCCGCGCACCCCGCCGGCGCCAGCGGCGTCCCCGCCGTCTACCACCCCTACGCGCACCACCAGGCGCCCGTGGCACCGCCCGACGGCAGGTACATGCGTTCGTGGCTTGAGCCTGTGCCGGGCTCCTTGTCTTTCCCCGGGTTACCTACCGGCAGGCATTACGGCATTAAACCTGAACCGCTGGCGGCCAGAAGGGCTGACTGTACCACGTTTGACACTCACACTTTGTCTCTCTCTGATTATGCTTGTGGTTCTCCTCCAGTTGATAGGGATAAGCAAAGCCACGAAGGCGCATTCTCTGAAAGCAATGGAGAAAGTGAGGCAAACGGAGAGAAACCGCAGATCGATCCAAGTAAGTGGAACTGCGAGGGTAATGGACTTCAGGGCGCTGCGCCGGCCGCGGGGAGGTGTCGAGGCGCTGGGGCTAATTACGCGGCCGAGCACCGGCTGCTGCTGCTGCCGCCGCTGCTCCAGCTCGCCGGGCTCTGCGATCTGCCACGGCCAGCGCTGCCTGTCGCAGGCTCGAACGGGATCTAGGATGGCTCGGGCTTTCCAGGCTGAAAGGAAAAGAAAAACCCACCCTACAACTGCAACTTAAACAGAAAGAAAAAAAAAAAAAGGCAAAAGACGCCACCCCCCGCCCCAGCCACCCCGGTAAACTCCGCAGGACGTGCTCGCATCCTCCTGCCTGGCCGCGCTCCCGGGCGTGGGCAACCGCCGGGGAGAGAGGGGGTGCCCCAGAAAGCATTGGATGTGAATCTGATCTCTTTGAGACGGCTCGCAGGCCGGGGCAGCTATTGCGGGGCTGAGAGCAGAAACCTCGCCGTTGACTTGGTGTCCCCTCCTCCCCCCTTCGTCTCCTCGGTGAAAAACCCCAGGCTGGATGCTCTCAGGGCTGCGGGACTGATGGCAGAGCGCCTCGGGATTGCTATCGCGATTAACGCCGTGCGAATAAGGGTCCTAAGCGGGCGAGGTTTTAATTATGCCAGCTGTAAACCGACTCGCCAGCTCCCTGGGTCTTGCCAGTGATGACACGGGAGAAGGTCGATATTAAAAAGTGAAATAATTTCGATGACATGTTGGTCTGGCTGGTCACTCCCCGGGCTGGCAGTTGGGAGCGGGGGGCGGGGGGTGGTGGGATTGGGGGGGGGGGGCGGGGGAGGCCAGGAAGGAGGGAGGGAGCTACCAGAGAGAGAGAGAGAGGAGGAGAAAGTATTTTAAAATTGCATCCTACAAACAATAAAAAAGGCGAGTGGAGGCGGGGGCGGCGGGGCTTTGCCGCGTGTAGTTGCGTGTGACCTCTCCATGTGTCTGTATTTTGGAGTCCATTGTGCCTCACCATCCTCTGTGTCTGGGGAAAAGAGCGCCACGTCCTAAACCCCAGTACCCCAGTATCGGGACACCTCCGCGGCTGGTCCTGCGTGCGTCTCCCTCCCAGCCCCCTCCCTCCCCCCGCCACCGAGCCTGAACTTCTCCTGTTGTTTTCGTTGCAGATAATCCAGCTGCAAACTGGCTCCACGCAAGATCCACCAGGAAAAAGCGATGCCCTTACACCAAGCATCAGACGCTGGAACTGGAGAAGGAGTTTCTGTTCAATATGTATCTCACTAGGGACCGTAGATACGAGGTGGCCAGACTCCTCAATTTAACTGAGAGACAAGTGAAAATCTGGTTTCAGAACAGGAGGATGAAAATGAAGAAAATCAACAAAGATCGAGCGAAGGATGAATGATGGCGACACGCGGGTTAAATTGAAAATGCATAAAGTTTAAAAATATAAGAAAAAAAAGTTAAAAACAAAACAAACAAACAAAATACCCTCCCCTCGAGCTCTGCCATGCAATGCGTCTGGGTCCAGGCCTCATTTTTTTCCCTTGGCAAATTCTGATTATGATTGTACCTTGTCACAGAGGCCAGTTTGCCAGGACAGGTACAGTAAGACTTTTCATTTTCTAATAGGAAAGAAAAAGGGGGCATTAGCACGAAGAGGCTGTTTAGCTGGCTTGTATAAATCTACCTGTTTCTTCACTTACGGAAAGAAAAAAAAGAAAAAAAAAAAGGAAAAAAACTACCTTTTCATAATGCACAACTATTTACAGACTGTATAGTTTAGTCTACGTAGCTAATTTTATTCGCTCTTTGCGCGGCAGAGAGATCTCTGCTTTAATACTTGAACACTGTGTTTTATTGTGGTAATTATGTTTGTGACTCAATTTATGTGCTTGGGTGCTGTACCGGATGTAATGTTGTAAGCTAGAATTCAATTTGAACTCAGGTTGTTTATTATAAAAATTGCATAGAGTATAGCTCTGTAGTGTATTAAGTCTTTTCTGTATAATTAGACAGTTAACCTTTGATTGTAAAATATATATTATATAAATATCCCAACGCAAAAAAAAAAAAAAAAAAGAAAAAAAAAAGAAAAAAGAGTTCGTCCGGGATGTCTGAGAATTACGGTTCTCAAAATCAAGTCATTTTAGTATGCACAGTTGATACATATAGAGTACTGTCTTTGTCGGTTGTATATATAATCTATATATTAAAAGAAGTAAATAAACAGACTAGCTTAAATATTGTTTTTGCACCAGTGAGCAGTTATCAGATTTCGGAGCTATACGTATATGTGAAAAGGGTAACTACCTATGGTTTACGTTTTAATTTTAATCGAATGATTTGATGGTTATTGTAATGAAGGTTAATTTTATTGATAATAAATTATACAGTATAAAAACCTACATTTGGTTATTGTAAATTTGTATCGAATTAAAAAAATAAATCTGGGAAGTTATGTTGATGGAGAACGTACACTGTCTATTTTGAAATAGTTACCTCATGGCCTACTGACCAAATCGTTGTGTTGAAATTATATTTAACTTTTTGCCAAATAAAAGATATTGATTCTTTTATATTTTGTGATGTTTTAAGATTATTAAGGAGGGGTTCTTCTACGGCACACAGAATCTCACCAGCTAGGGCAGCTGCGGAGGCGAGGTGAGCAGCGGTATTATTTCTGAGCCAAGACAGTCCCCCGGTTCTGTAAACGAGACCCCAGGTGATGAAAATTTAGGCTTATTTTCGTCCTAACTGGGTAGATTCAGGTCCTAAATGCCCTTGCTTGGCTGGAGGGGAGGCATTGCTCCCCCCTCCCGGGTATAACTTGGTAAGCGGGCGCTCAGCAGTGCGAGGGGGGAGCCCCTTCGGGCGGCGGCGGGGGCACAGCCGCGAGGTAACGCGGTTTTAATAAATCCGCCTGGCGGGGCGGGGGGGATTCAGGACCAAACCAAAATGTCCGACGTTTTTCAGTGCGGACAATAATGTAAATCAGCCCAGACAGCGACATTTAAGCCGAGATGGTTAATTAGCCTCCACCAGAAAATGTCCAGCACTAAGTGTGCTTCAACAAGCTCTGTGAGAAGGCTCGCCTTACCAGCGCCTTCATTGTAAATTCCCTTCTAGAGATAATTGCCCATGCAAAATATGTTTTTTTCAAACATCATCTATTTTCTTCCTTCCCTTCCCTTCCCTTTACGTTTGGGATTTTTTTTCCTCTTTTTAAATATCTCGTGGCAAATAAAAACAACCCGTTGCCTTTTACTAGCGCCTCAGATTATACATGTATGTATAGATATAGATACAGATAAAAATTTACTGAAAATTACGGTAGAATTTATGCTGTCAATTTCACTCGCTGATTTAGCCGAAGGAGAGAGGTGGGCTGGCACCAGGCTAATGCACAGAAGATAAATAGGATTTATTAAAAAAAAACAACGCAGAAAGAAGGTTTATTTGGAGTGGAAGATTTCCATACACACCCCCATTGCACCCACCCCTCCCCCGCCGCCCCAAGCCAAACCAAGCTCAGCAACAAAAGAAAATAGCGAAGTCTGTGAGCTTGCTGAAATTTACCCTTGTTTTGGGCGGACATCTTACTGCTCAGAGTAGATATCCTCCATAATATGAGCCGCAGCACACTTCTGCGTCACACCGACCCTTGTTTGCAAATATGTCGAATAACAATAAAAGCATTCTCGTTTTACGGAGGTACACTTACACATATATATGTACTTAAAGCAAAATAAGACGGAACACACTTATGGTCTTGGCAGAAGCTGTTGTTAGGAAAATTCAGAGCCATACAGTGCAATAAAAGAAAATGACTGCTGTAACCGTTTATGGGGTGTAAAACGCTGCAGGGCTAAAGACAAAACTTAGGGAGCCGGCAAGAAGTTTACAGATGTGCAGAACTGCGGGAGAGAGAAAAAAAAAAAAGCTTTCGGCTTCACCTTAAAAAAAAAAATCCAGGATAAGATTTGATGAGTTCTAATTAGCAAAGGGGAGCTCGTTCTGGTGTGCACACACACAAAAAGCCCCTAATTGATCCCTGAGCCAGTATTTGGGGATGCTGGGACGCCCTCTGTTGTTGCAGACAGAGGCAACTTCAAAGAATCGGCATTAAGAGTGTGTAATAAATGACGGGTCTGCAAACTGTCTGGAATTCGGCTCTTAATGAGTTTACAACTGTCCAGCCACAATTAAGATTTTCTACAAAAGCCTTTTCATTTGTTTTGTCTGGCTGTTTTAGATAAAGCGGGCGAGCGGAAATAACAACCTT
Source organism: Falco biarmicus (assembly GCF_023638135.1). Classification (NCBI taxonomy): domain Eukaryota; kingdom Metazoa; phylum Chordata; class Aves; order Falconiformes; family Falconidae; genus Falco; species Falco biarmicus. Next base: position 3,298,265 of record NC_079291.1, on the reverse strand, counting down.
TTATTGGCCTTCCCCTGCTTAAATCCAGGCTGGGAGGTGGACATTTATCTTCCCGTGCGCTGGCGGGCAGAGGCGCTGGCTCCGCGGGGCCGACGCGGCGGGGCGGCGGTGGTGGCGGCCGGCCGGCGGCAGGTGGCGCTGTGAGCCCGCGAAAGAGCGCGCGGCCGCCCGCCATCAAGCGCTCGGCCGCCTCCCCGAAAGCTCCTAAAATGTCGACTTTATGGGAGCATAACTAGGGTCGGAACCGCCGGTGTGGTATTCGCAAAGGCCGATAGGTTTGAGTTGTTGGGGTTTTTTTCCCCCCTTATCCCGGGAGTACGGTGAGGGATGCACCGCTGCCACCGGGTGTGGTTAGGGTGGCATTTTACGCCTGGCCACGCTCGTTGCACTCGTGGTAAAAGTCAAGCTTGCTCTGCACCAAGGACATACCCTGCATTTATTATTCTCAAAACAGCAAGGCATTTCCTAGTAGCTGACAGAGACGGACGGAGCCCTGGCACCGAACTGCCAGCTCCTCTTCCCCTTGCCCCAAATCTTCGCCCTTCTCCGGCGAACCTCTGAGCCTGCAAACAGGGTGTCCCGATCTCCCGAAGGGCTGGTGAGAACTGAAATATTTGGAGAAAGGGGTAATCGAGGAGCTCGGGCAGGATCAGCCCGATCAGCCCGGGAGGAGAGCGCCCGAAGACCTTCGCCCTGGGGGCGGGGGGCGAAGCGACGGGTTCTCCAGTGTCCTCTCGCCCCGCGTAGCTGGAGACACAGCCGTGCGGGGAAACGGCAGCGCCGCAAACCTCTCGTCTGAAAATTATTTACCGGCCAGTGAGATTCCTCAACAGCTGTCTTTGATACAAATAAAAATCCCTGCCTGTGTCCCCAGCAATTCCAGATCTGTGGGACCCGTTGTAATTATATGATACAGATGCTAGCAGGCTGATGCTCTGCAAACTTGACGTGTCTCAAAGTCATTCCTAACTTCTCGCCTTCTATTTTGATTTCCTCCAATCGTTTTCGTATTTTTTTCCGTTTTGCTTTTGTTGGCTTTCGTGCCTTGAGAATGAGGCTTAGCGAGGAATTGCGGAGTATTTTCAGACTGCAGTTGCCAAAAGAGAGGGGGATAAACTAATTGGAAGGAAAATAAAGGCAGGAGGAAAGGAAGCAGAAAATGTGGGCTGAAGTATGAACGTTGTATTTTTCAAGTTTAAGCCAGACAACTAAACAAATCGCTGCACAGTACTCCGTAACAAAACTACTTTCTCTGTGTTTTATTTACTTTTCCTTAAATCAAAGCCAATCTCTTTATATCGAAGTTCAGCATCGGGAAGGAATGCAAGCACTGAGCTATTTTTCCCCCGCACTGTTTCAGAGATTTAATTCTTTCCAGGGATAAAGAACAACAGCCACTCCCTGCTTTCTAACAAGAGTCTTCCTATCAAATGTTTGTCTACAATGGCATTGCTAAACTTATTATGATTAATTATTTTTTTTCCTCGAGCAGTAAAATTATATTGAAATTAAAAAGTGTTTATGCGTCGTCATATTGAGTAATAACTTGGCACAGTACGCTCCATTATAATTGTGGATAAATTACGGCGGGAACAGATTCCAAAACAACAACATCTTCTCTAGTATGAACCACATCAAGATACTGCTTAATACACAAGCCATAATCATGTAGTGCTCCCAGGTCGCTTATAACTTATGAGCACCATTTTATCACTACCTTTTACTTCCCGGAAAAGCTCAGAAGGCAAAGAGAAGTAGTCCAGAGCTCACACGAAAAAAAAAAAATACCACGAATCCCGCCTAGAGGATTTTTTTTTAATCGTGTGAGAATATTGCGGTGGTTGAAACCTTGCAGTCTGCTCCCATTCGCCGTTTCCTCGGCTGGGAAAAAGAAAAAAAGAGAAGGAAAAAAAAAGAAAAAAAGAAATTAAATTAAATGTATGTTTTCAGGCGCGGGGATGTAGCCTAGTTTTGGAAGCGACAAAACTGGAGATTACAGAGGCTGTTTCAGAGGCAGTGCTATGCCTAACACGCAGAGGGTGGGGAAAGTAAATAAGGTGGAGGGAACCCAAGTCTGGGGTTCTTTTAAATTTATTCAGTGAAGACTTTTTGAGAAATCTTGGGGGTTGGCTGGAAAAAAAAGCTGAAAGCAAAATATGTTAAAAAAAAAAAAAGGTGGCGGCAGTAAACACACACACGCAAAGAAAAATACATAAATGTGCAAATTGTACAGAATCAGAGAGCTCGAAATACAACCACCCAGCTAATCTAAGTGGTTCTACGCTATCCATATTTAAGTCTAGACATTGGTTATATTTGCTGTTTCTTTCTTCTTGCATCTTGGTACGTTGTCACTAGAGGAGCAATTTATTGGTCTAATGTCATCTACTTCAGCCTCTTTGATCTTCTTGGTCGTCGTCTTGTTTGCATCGCATTCGTTTAACTTCTTGGGCCTTTATTTCCTTTCCAACAGCCTCTTCTGCCGGCGTGTTCCCACATCGCGATTGCGACCGCGGGGATATTGTCTAATATTGGCGAATTGGGAGAAATAACCGAATAGGGCTCTTTCACCAGCTTCTGCCTTACGCCTGCAAATAATAACTGCATATTCACGTACTTAATACTTGGCAAATATCTACATACAGCCGCCACATTTGAATGCTCTGAAGCACCAATATCTTAGGGATCCGGCTTTAGAGAATTTACTTGCTTCTGTCAGTAACCTGTATTCATGGGGCTGCAATAACCGGGCATAAAGAGTCCCAAAGGGTTCGCGCGCGCGTGTGTGTGTGTGTGTGTGTGTATATATGTCATGGAGGTGTGTGTGGGGGTAGACGGTGTCCCACGTTTACAAAACGTAAAGTTTAGGGTCCGTGCGAAATATCACCGAGAACAATTTTAACTGGTGAGAAAGTCTTTGTACACGGGGCACCAAACTATAATTGAAAGGAGAATTTCCGGGGCAATTCCATTGTGCTCCTTCCAGTTTATGATGTGCAATACAGGCAGGCAGTAAAAGCTGTCTTTACCAGGACTCCCTGTCTGAGGGAAGGAAACTCATTTTACGATCCGTTTAAAGGAAGGGCACGGTGCAGCATCCTCAATGGAGAGCCATTCGCATTGTTGGGGAGCCCAGTGTTTAGAAAAGCAGCGGCGCTCCCCGTCATCTGAGCGTGCCGCCGCCGCCTCACGCGTCGGGCTGTAAGGTACGTTAGGGCAGAAAGGTAAAAAGGGGCGGCTGAGATCTGAAGCCATTTGTAGGCGATTTCTTCAAATCTGGGGATTTTGGTTGATTTTGTTTCTTCTTTTCGAGGCGCTCAGAAAGTTAAGCGCTGGCATAATTATTTTTTTCTTCATTTTTGGTGTTTGGGTGGTTTAGGGGTTTTTGTTTGGTTTTTTTCCGGGGAGGGTGCCCGTGTTTTTTCCCGGGGGGGGCTGGAACCCGGCGAGGCTTACTCCAGGGCGCCGCCTTGGATTTTCAAGGCTCGGGCAGCCCTTCAGGGCCGGCGGCGGTGCGGCTGGGGCCCGGCGTGGCGGGGGTACCCCCCGCAAACCCCGCCGCGGGGCTCCCGCCCGCTTATTTTCCTCACGGAAAAAAAACCAACGCGTGGGTGACGAGCGGCCACCTTCGAAGTTTCTATTTTATTTTATTTATTTTATTTTGTGTTCCGAGACACCCCTCGGTCCGCCTGAAGGACCACATGGTGTGCGCGCCCCGTCGGCGGGCCGAGCGCCCCCACCCCGTGTCGGCGCCGTCGGGGGCGAGGGGGCGGTGGCGGCTGGAGGGCGCTGCCGGGCGCGGCGGCGGCGGCGGCCCCGGCCCGTCCATGGCCGGGCACCGGCGGGCCGCGGCCGGCACCACCTGTGAGGCGGGCGGGGATTGGCGGGCGGCGTCACATGACCGGTCACGTGCTCGAGGCAGCTCAGTCCAAAAGAAAATGGGGTTTGGTGTAAATCTGGGGGTGTAATGTTATCATATATCACGCTACCTCGTAAAACCGACACTGAAGCCTGCCGGACAACAAATCACAGGTCAAAATTATGAGCTCTTCGTATTATGTGAATGCGCTTTTTAGCAAATATACGGCGGGGGCTTCTCTTTTCCAAAATGCAGAGCCTACTTCTTGCTCCTTTGCAAGCAACTCCCAGAGAAGCGGCTATGGACCAGGCGCGGGTGCCTTCGCCTCCTCCATGCCCGGCTTGTACAATGTGAACAGTACCATATATCAAAGCCCGTTCTCTTCCGGATACAGCCTGGGCTCTGATGCCTACAACCTGCATTGTTCCTCTTTTGATCAGAACATTCCCGTCCTCTGCAATGAGCTAACCAAACCCAGCTGTGAGAAAGCGGAGGAAAGCAACCTGCACAACCAGGCTGAGCCTAATTTCCGGATATACCCCTGGATGAGGTCTTCAGGTAGGGGCAAGCGGAGAGGGCTCGGAGCCGTGGCAGCCAGGCAAAGCGTGTCGCCAGAATTACTGTCAGCACAGCCTTTATGGTTTTAATTATAGCCGAGGCGCCATTGCGTAGAAAGCCCGTGGCATTGTATGTAAATGAGTATCATAAAACTTTTTATTGCCCAATTAATGGGTTCTAGCCTCGTAAATTTATTTAACTCCATTTGCTATGGAATTTTAGCATTGAGTTGATTTGCGCTGTTTGCTATAGAAATGTGGAGAGTTGGCTGCGGGCTCCCAGAGCCCCCACGGGTAAACGTCTCCCCTGCCCTCTGCCGAAGTTGGGCAAAGAAATCCCGCTGGCGGGGGAAGGCGGAGGGGAGAGGGGCGTTCAGGAGCGGGGGACGGGCTGCTGAAGACTTTGCCAGCCCACGTTGCCGAGACGTGCCACTTTCGTCCCCCCTGCCCTTTCCACGGAGATAAGGATCTATAGAAATGTACTAAACAGGAAAACGGGGCGGGGGGGGACGACGACGACACGGGGGGACGGGACTGGGGGCGAGAGTGTGTGAAAAAGGAGAGCTCTCTTCTGGAGCTAAATGCGATGTATTGTTTACGATCCAGGCGGGGTTGGGGGGTGTGTGTGTGTGTGTGTAGGGAGCCCCCGACATGAAAATAAAATAAATACAGCCCAGCCTTCCAGCTTTTTATTTCCCCTTGCGAAACGCGAAAGTCTGGAAGGTTTTAGGGAAATACATAGCCTGGGGGCAAAGTTCCTCCTCCCAAAAGCAATTTCCTCCCCCACCTCCTCTCCTGAATGCTTTCTCTCCACTTTTTCTAGGTCTCGAGCAACTTAATTTTTGCCCTGCCTGAGCAGGGCAGGTCGTGTGGCTGAAATGTCTTTGTTAGGGCAAAGTGGGGGGGCGGGTGGAAGTGAGGGAAGGGGATCATTCACTCTCGCTCGGCCGCTTTTTGTTTGTTTAATAATAATAATCATAATAACAACAATAATGAACCCAGACACACACCCAACACTAAAAAGAGAAAACTTTCCACTTCTCTTCTTGCCTAACTCCTGGCCGTGTGTGCCTGCTTTCAGGTCCAGATAGGAAGCGAGGGCGCCAGACCTACACCCGCTACCAGACCCTGGAGCTGGAGAAGGAATTCCACTTCAATCGTTATCTGACTCGGCGGCGGAGGATAGAGATCGCCCATGCCCTTTGCCTGACGGAAAGGCAGATCAAAATCTGGTTCCAAAACCGGAGGATGAAGTGGAAGAAGGAGCACAAGGAAGAGAGCTCCAGCACCCCGGCTCCCAACGAGCCCACGTCAGCAGCAGCCTCGGTCGAGAAAGTGGAAGAAGACGAAGAGGAGGAGGACTAAGGAGTCCCACTCGAGGAAGCGATCTCAGTATAACGTATGCACATGACAGTTGGAAAAGCTCCCTTTAAAGAGGGGAGAAGAAAAAACAAAACAACAACAAAAAAAGAGAGACACTCACTGTTTTTATTTAAAAAAATACAAAAATATCAGTTCCCTTTAATAATCATCTTGCAAGTGAGCATTTGCAAACACGAAAATGTTTCTTGGGGTGGCTTTCCAGCCTTCTCTCCACTCTCTTGTACTCCCCAAATCTGCCCTGTGCCGAACTTCTCGGTAATATCTCCTAAGAGCATCCTACAATCATTTGTTTTTTCGTTTACCCAAACCTGGCTGAGTTTGTCCAGGAGACATTTCAGTGAGAGAACTGCTGCTTGCACAGATGGTAAACCGTGACCTTCCGAAATAACTACCTGACTCAATAGTCCCAATCATGTGTAAGGGGAAAAGTGCATTAGGCTCACATTAAGAAAAACTACCTAATTTTGAATAAGTAGCTCTGCACTTCTCTTTTTTTTTCTTTTTTTCTTTTTTTTAATTATTGTTAGGAAAGTATCATAACTAACAGCTACACTAACAAAAGGTTAAACGGCAAGGGGAAAAAAAAAAAAAAAAAAAAAAAAAGATGTTCCACAAACCACTACAATCCACAGCAATGATTTGTACTACCTATTTTCCAGACTACCTATATATCTTGCTCCGCCTACCTATCTTCGAAAGTATACTGTATTTTAGTAGTCGAAAGAAGATAACATTACTAATGTGAATCGCAAAATGCTTTTAGAAATGTAAGTGTAGTCATTTGAAAAGCACGCATCAATAGCTTTGGTATAGAATTTGGTACCGAAAAGGCTGAATATATTTAAATTTAAAATAATATATTTATTCCAAAGCAATTATAAATGAAAACCATATGCTGCAATATATCTTTGTTCTCGATTCTTTACTATTCCGAGGAAGCAAACATGCCAATATTGTACAAAGCGGTTTAATATCTCCCGTTGGCTTCTACCTTCGGCTGCCTCTGCTAAAGGCCGTTTTATTCTAGGTTGATCTTAATATAGCGGGAAGTGTTCTTTGAGAAGTGAATTTAAATGACCATGTAACCACCTTTAAAAAAACCCTGTTTGTCCTGAATATCTGAACGTGTTAATATGTAATACCGTGAATTTTCCTACAATAGCAGATACTGGTTGGGGTTTTTTTTGTTGGTTTTTCTTTTTTTTTTTTTTTTTGTCATTTATATTCGTCTTGGAGTTAATTTGTAAGATCATGTCATAAATTGGGAAGTATGTAATTAATTTGGAAACTTTGTAGCATGATGTATTGTTAAGAACTCTGTATAAATCCGTCTTGAAGGTTTGGCGAAAGTTTATTCAAAAATTGTATGTTACAATGTGTTTCGATGTGTTCGTTGTGAACATTTGGGTATGCCGTGTAAGTATTGGAAGTGGGGAAAAAAATGTCTGTGAACTCTCTTTGGAAGTGATACCGTGTTCAAACATCTCCCACAATAAATGTGTTTTATGTTACACAGAAAATAAATATGCTTGTTGACAATGAATTGTGTTTGTTTATTAGGGAAACATTTCGAAGGAAGCATAAAAAAATAATTTACACAGACAAATAGAGAAATCAGACCATATAAATCTTCTTCTTCCGTAATCAAAGGAAAAAAATGCAAGGTGATGAATTGATAGGAATCAGTCAATTTCTGAATTTTTTTTCCCCCTAGCGCAGTTGATTAATAAAGCGGAAAGCCTTCTTTATGGGAGGGCTTCCTTCCACCGTGTTCCCGTGTCCTCTTGCAATCATAACCTCTGTCCAGCCGGCCGGCGATCAAGCCGAAATCACATGCAGTGAAATAATAATTTGTAATGAACAGAAAGTGAGATGCGAAAGTTCCAAGCATAAATGATCTGGTCAAGTACGTGTGTGGTTTGTGCGTGCAGCTTTTGGGGGGCGGAGGGGCATCAGGATAGCATTAAAAAGGGGGGAAATCCCCCCGCTTTAGAAAATGTATCGGTTTTGCCAGCTACCACGTAATGTCTAGGAGATCTAATATTTTCAATCTTTTTTAAAAAAAGAAGAAAAAAAAAATCTCCCCCTAAAAGTCCCTTTATTCGGCCGGGTAAATGCAGGTAGAACCAGAGCATCATTTGCACAGAAGTTCCCTTTTCCTGCTATACTCCATTCCTGGTCAACGTACTAATTGTAATTTTAATAAAATTAGTACAAACTCCAGGTCTTTTAGAAAACTCCAGGGCTGCCTCTGTGGTAAGATGGCGCCTCTCTAAGACCTGCCTCTTCTTAGTGATGAGGAAAAGGCCATAAATCCGTTGTTGTTTATGAAAATTTACAACTTTGCAATACAACTTTATGAGTTGTTCGGTTTTTCCATTGGTCGTTGTCGGTCATGTGGATGGTAACCGTGAACATGAACTTTTTTATAATTTCCCTTGCGAGAATAGAGCCGCATTCTTTTGCTGAGCTCTGTCCTGCTTCGGATCTCTCTGGCTTTCAATCCCCATTTCATTTGTTCTTTGTAAGGCAATAGTGAACAAAGTGTGCGGAGGTTCGGCATAAGCAGCCGCCTAGAACACAGATCCGGGATGGCAATTTCCAGTTCCCCCGCTGGAAGGTGTGGCATATTGGATTCAAAGCACTGGCGTGGCAGATTTTCAACTTGCAACCTGGCTAATTTCCTGCTTCTTCTGGCACCAAAAGGAGGGCGATTCGTCTCCTGTGCAGCCAAAGCGACAGCTGTCAAAGTCGCAGGGGCTCCTGTGAGCCAGAACCTAAAAGGTGAGAAATGTATATGACACTACCGTAAGCAGGGAAACATGGTTTAATACGTTTAAATATTAGACATGTGCAATTAAACCAAATTGAAATGTTACCGGCCAAAAATAGAGGTGGCTGCAGCTCAGTTGATTTTGACCAGTGCATGCAAAAATATGCCTAAATAAATTGTCTACTTTCTATTATTTAGCAAGGACGCTGTGGATTTTTTTTTTCACGAAGTTTATTTCTGTTTGCATTTGCCAGAGGGTTGCTGTGACATTCAGGTTATTTTCTCAGAATGTAGGTTTATAGTATCAATCCGGGTTGGTTTGATTTTTTTTTTCCCCGCAGCACAAGGAAAAAAAAAATTAACCCCCCCATATTTTTTTTTTTTATTTCGTAGCATTAACTTAAAGTTCATTTGCGGCAGCTGAAATGTAGATGTAATTTAATTTTTACTGTTTCAGAAAAAAACCCAGCAGTCAGCACAATGACTCCTGGCTCCCCTGGCATGTTCAGGAGAAAGGTTATTTCTGCGCGGCGGAAACAGCGCGAATGTGTCTTTGATTTTCTTTATCAGATCAAGCGCTGCCTGCAAACCCCCCATGCCTCGCCGTGGGTCCATCGGAGCAGAGGTGCCGGCGCTTTCCGGCGTGGGTAGCTTGCGCTCCTCGGCTGCGCGGAGCGGGATTTGCAGCAGCTAAACTGATCTCAGCGCCGGAGATGGAGCTTTTTTCCCCCCTTTCCCTCCTTGTTGTGACTGTTACGGTGCGGCGCTGGGGCGGGGGGAGCGGCGGCTGGCGAGCCGGTGCCCCGCGGTGTGTGCCGACGGGGGGGGGAGCGGGGCCCCGGGGACGGCGCCCCCGAGACCCCCCGCCGCCGCCCGGCTCCGCTCCCGCCTCCTTATGGCAAGTGAGCGGCTCTGGGCGCTTTAAGTGTTGGCCCCGGCTCTGCTTGTACTGCCGGGCTGATAAAGCATTGCATTTGCATTGCATTGCGGTATCCGCCGGACTGGAGCTGCAGTGAGCGCCGGATTATTTATTGCGGGGCCGCGGGTGCTCAGTGCTGCCACGGCGTGGCGGAACGGCGGAGGCGGGCGCGGAGCGGCCCCCGCAGCCCCTGGGAAGGGCAGCGCTGGGAGCCTGCGCTGCTCGGGGGAAACCCAAATAAAAGACCAAATAAAATAATTAAGAAAACAACAACCCAACAAAAAAATCTGGCCTACCTTTTTCTATAGGAGCATCGCGGCTCGCCCCCGGGCAAGATATTCCTGCGGGACCGGCTCTGCCCCCTCCCCTTTCCCTCCGCTTGTAGCTCGGTGCGTGTCAACTGTAAAATATTACAGTGGGAGCGGGCTGGGAGGACCCGCCCGCGCCTCCCCGGCCAGGCTCCCGCACCCCGTCAGCCTAAACAACGGTTCGCCTTGCCCAAACTGTTTGGATTAGGAGCTATTAGTTAAAGGTTGGTTTTGGTGACGCTGCCGAGCATGATAAGGATTTGTAAGTGGTTTTATATCCTAGGAAAAGGAGGCTTTTCAGTTTAAGAGGGTTACTGCCCCCGCACCTGTATCCGAGGGTGGCTGAGGTTGCCGTCCGGGTTTTCGGCGGGAGGAGGAAGGCGAAGTGTGTGGTGGAGGAGGTGCTGGGGATGCGGGGAATTCCGAAAACAAATAAAAGGCGGATTAAATACACGGGTATCGCAAAGTGTGATTTTGTTGCGGTGGCAAAATGCAGCGGTTGGCTTTCTGCTTTCCAGGGGGGGAAATGGTGAAGGGAAACTGCTGCGAAATGTGTCCGGACAGGGCATTTCCCCAACAGAGCTGGGGGGTAACAGATTATTGTAATTCGGGGTTTTCTGGGGGTAGGGGGGAGGAGCGGAAAGGATGCCTGAATGTGACTGAAGCGGAGATTGCAGTGCAGATTGTTTAGCTGTCACTGTAACTATTCTAACACGACCCAGCCAGGCAAACGTGCACATTTCATTCCTTTTAATATTATGGGATCAACGAAGAAATATTTTCGCTGCCTGCCGTCGGGCTTTCGACAGTTTGGTTTGGAGGCAAACAGTATCTTGAAAAGGAGGAAAGAAACAAAAAGAAAAAGAGAGAAAGAGAAAAAAAATCAGTCTGTAACTGATGCTATAAAATGTAAATATAACTAAACTTAGAGTGATTTTTTTTTTTTTTTGTCTCTGTGTGATGGATTGAAACAAAAGACTGTCTGGCCACAACTTGTTTAAAGTGAGGCTGGTGGGTTTCGCTCGGCCCGAGTATTCATTTTTCACGGTGCGTTTTCGTTCTGACCTATGTTGGCGAAAATCTACTCTTTTAAAGACCTCTTTGTATTTAGCGTGCTGTGTATCTGTTTGCTGGTGTTCCCTCATTTTTTAACTCTATTCTCACTGAGTAAAAACCTTTTTCTGGAGAAGGCTGGCTTTCAGGAAATACATGTTTCTGAAATGACCTTCCAAAGCATGCAGCTAGTGAGCTGTAATTCTACCAGGTGTGTTTATGGATTAGCCGGGCTGAAGAGGTTAAGGAAGTTGGGAGCAAAAAAAAAATAAAATTGGAGGCAATCAACATCTGAATGTGAAAGTCCAGCTGAGACTGTGAACAATACAATCTATTGTGGAGCGATGTTTTAACTCACTACTGTTTTATAGGTATCGTAATCTGCCCCCGGAAATGAGACAAATAGTCTCCCAACAACAACAAAACTCTCCTTTGAAAGCTACTTTAGGAAACAGGGCTCGTACGAATGTCACTTTCCGTCAGAGCGCGTTTAAAGTCAGGCTATTCAATCTGTTGTAATGAGCACGGATTATGAGTAAATACAGCTTGGAATGAACAACCTCATGTTATCTCCAGGAACTGCAGGGTTACGGCTGAATTAAAAGCGCCTCAGCGTATTTCATCAGCACTGTTACTGTCCCTGCCCTGGGCCAAGAATTATATTTCCGCTATGGGGTAACTGCCATGTTGAAAAATGAAGGTGGAAATATTTGTTTCACGTATTATTTTTTTCCCTTTTAAAGACACACATCCACATTTAATCAAATTATTCGGAGCAACAACGAAACCGATTGGCTTCTGCTGACTCATTAGCAGGGCTGTATTAATTGGGAATAGTCCTACTGGCTCGTTTTTTAATTTGAATGTTTTATTTCCTCGGGTGGACTCTGGCGGGGGGCGGGGGAACTCGGGGAGAAAGGACACGTGGAACTTTATCTGGGCTGCTCGGGGGGCGCCGGGAGCCCGCCCAGCCCTTCCCGGGGCCTTCTCGGGCATTTGGTGCAAACCAAAAATCCCCCTCCCCGGAAGGCCACCGTTTCCTCCCCCGGCCACAACCTTTGCGTTAATTATGAGGGTGTTCATTAAGATACAAGACCTCTTCCACGCAGGACGCGTCGGCCTCTTTCACAAAAGCTAGGTTCGGTGGTAAGGCGGGCTCCCCGGGCGAGCTCCGCAGGGAAGTCTCAGCGGAGGGGCGGTTTGCGGGGAAAATAATAAAATAAAAATCGCCTAAACCCTCCTGGATGCGGTTGTGGCTTCGGGGTGGGAAAAGGCAGAGAGGCCGCCCGGCCCCCCAGCGCTGCGCGGCGCTCCGCTCCCCCTTCACGTGCTCCCTCCGCTCCAAACTTTCCCCCGCCGCATCCTCCGCCACCGGAGGGCCGGGGGCGCCTCGCCCGCCCTGCCCGCGGGGCTGCGCCGCTCCCGGGGGCGCCAAGCCTGCCCCGGGGCCCCCAACTTTTAAGGGCGCCCCCCCGCCTCCAGCCGCCGGGTGGGGGGGTGTCCCCGTCCGCCGCTGTCACGCTGCCCGCACCGCCTGCTCCTGCCGGGAATTATTCCTGTTATTATTACTGTTGTTATTATCGGAATATTTTTCCTCCGGAGGGGCGGTGCCGCCCCGGGGGCGCGGCCGGTCCCAGCGGCGCGGCGTTGCGTTGCGCGGCGCTGCGCGGGGCGGCGCGGCGGGGCCGGGGCTGCCGGTAAGTTGGCGGCGCGGTGGCGGCGGCCCCGGGGGAGCGGGCGCCGCGCGCGCTCCCATTGGCCGCCCCGCCGTCAGCTGCTCCTATTTTCTGCTGTCGCTTTTGGCGCTCGGCCATCCAGAAACAAACCACTTCGACGACTCCTAATAGTTATCGCCAGATGTACTAATACACAACAAATCACGGTCCGGGAGAGGGGGAGAGCAAATGAGTTCCTATTTCGTGAATCCCACTTTCCCGGGAAGCCTGCCCGGGGGCCAGGACTCTTTCCTCGGGCAGATCCCCCTTTACCCGGCGGGCTATGATGCTCTCAGGCATTTTCCGGCTTCGTACGGGGCAAGCAGCCTGCAGGACAAGACTTACACCTCACCTTGTTTCTACCAACAGTCCAACACCGTCATTACTTGCAATCGGGCTTCCTATGAGTACGGAGCCTCTTGTTTTTATTCGGACAAGGAAATTAGTAGCGCCTCTCCCTCCGGCAGTGGCAAACAGAGGGGGGCCGGGGACTACCTGCACTTTTCTTCCGATCAACAGTACAAATCCAGCGGCGTCCAAGCCAAAATTGTAAATGACGAAGGCACCGACCGGAAGTACACGAGTCCTGTTTACCCCTGGATGCAGCGGATGAACTCCTGCGCTGGTAAGGCGTTTCGATGCAATCAAGGGGGGTGGGGGGTGTGTGGAAGGAAAAGTTTCTTTCCCCAAGATTTTGGGGTGGTTTTTGGTTTTGAGATGAAGTCCTGACTGCTGGAGAGGCACGGTTCCTGCAGGGCAGCGTGTAACACGAAACCTTCCCAGGTTATTTTAGACCTGGCACATTGGCACCCGGGGAACAGTGGCCGAGAGCCCAGCTTGTGGATTCACTGCTGGAAGTTACTGGGGAATCCTTAGGAAGCGGGGGTGTGTGGGGTGGGGGGGTATGGGAGAAAAAAAAAGAGAAAGAGGAAAAAAAAGGAGCACAGCAGTTTTACCACCCTCCTAAAGCCACCCCAAAGCCTCTGTTCCGCTTCTTCATTGTCAGAGAGCGATGCAGGGAATATGCCCTCTGTACTGAGGATCCAATGCATTTGTGGCACATTCCTCCTCGCCCCCCTCCCCCAGCTCATTAGCCTGTAAGTATTGGATATTGAGAGCACGTTTCTGGGGCCGTGGGCGCACTTCCATGGCATCGCGGATTTTCTCTGACTTACGAGTGAACTTCACATAATTGAACTATTCTGTCCAGGAGTGATGCGGGGTGGTGGTGGGGTGTATTGGGGTGGCACTTATTTTTAATTATCCCGTATTAAGACGTTTACTTCCAGTGTTTGCTAATGACTCCCATCCTCTCCCCTCCCGAGTTCATGTTTGCTGGACTGTGGGTCGCATTTCTTTTTTGGAAAGTTAAACTTTTAGCAAGACCATTCTGATGCTGCTTTGCATTCGAGGGCAGTAAATTCCGGAGCAAATGGCAAAGGCTCTTCTATGATCTTTAGCTGATGTCTATAATTATACTTCAATTACAGATCCTCTGTAGTCACAGCCATGGCAATAGAGTGTGTTTGTGTAAACACACCCGCATATACGTGCGCACACACACACACATATGCATGCGTTCAGCTCCCCGGATCGCGCACACGTGTGTGTGTGTGTGTGTGTGTGTGCGCGCGCGCGCGTGTGTGTGTGCGCGCACAGGGTCTCAACATGCATCGGGTAGACACTGCTCAGCGGTTCACACGGTGCGACCTACTTCACTTTCCCTAGTTCCACCTTAAAGCCTCTTTGTATGCCAGTTGCCCCACCACCGTAAGCACGCTGCACATCCGCATTTGCAGCTGGTCAGGCAGGAGAAAGGAAAAGAGGGGGGGAGGAAAAAAAAAAAAAAAAGGCTCCAGGAAACCACAGCAGCTTCCCCCCTCCCCGTGATTGTGCCTGCAAAAGGAGGCAGAATATACTAATCGCTCTTTCTGGTCTGAAATCAGTGGGCCCTGTCCAATGCGATCGTTTTGTCTTTACTTCTACAGGTACAGTATATGGAACTCATGGGAGACGAGGGAGGCAAACTTACACCAGATACCAAACGCTAGAGTTAGAGAAGGAATTTCATTTTAACAGATACTTAACCCGAAGACGACGTATTGAGATTGCAAACGCTCTCTGCCTTACTGAACGCCAGATTAAAATATGGTTTCAAAACAGGCGGATGAAATGGAAAAAGGAAAACAAATTCATAAATTCCACACCGCCCAGCAGCGAAGAAACAGAGGAAAAGTCAGGGGAGTAGAACCATGTTTAATAAACGCTACCAGGCCTTTCCTTAGTGCTTACTATTACTATTATTATTTACCTTGTGTTCCTTCTGCTACTAAAATCCTATAGGTTTTTCACAGTCTATTAATTCCCAAAAGGCTTGGTTAAAAGATGTACATTTTCAATCATCTGTGACTTTCTTTAATGTATGTGGAAGCCCTAGCTTTCGAGCTACAGGCATGTATGTATATAACCATCTTTCGAAAGCATAGATGGCGTTGCTTAATATGTTAGAGAAATGGCCCAGATTTTTAAATATTTGAGGTCAGCTTCTGTGTGTGGGTGCGTGTCCCCGGTGTGCCTGTGTGAAAAGACATAAGAGAGTGATTTTTTTTTTATTAGAAATGTTAGTGTTGTAGAAATACGAGAGATTTTAGAAAACCCTGGGTTTATTTTGTTGCTAACTCCCGCCATGTCGGGCCATCTCGTTATGTTGTTTGGGAGCTTATGGTCTGCAGGGAAGAAAAAAAAAGTTTTACGCATGTGTAAGATATTTAAATGGCAAAAAGAAGGAAAACACTGTTAAAAAAATCGTTGTACAAACCCCTGGGCATAAACTTGCAGTTAAAGTGAAGATGAATTGCAGGGAGATTTTTAAAATGCCGCTGAACTGCCTAATCTGCACTACTAGTATTGAAGTAAAAAACTCGGCGTTAAACTTCAGGGGAAGCGAGGAAAGAGGTTTCAAAGCGGTCGAATTTCTGTGGTTCCCGTTGAGCTTACACTGAGGTTTCGGTGAGCTCAGCTCTACACTGAAGGGGCTTTGAATTATGGACTACGTTTCTTGGGGCTTCGTGGGCTTGGGTCGATCTTCCTTTCTTCTCTTTCCTTTCTTTCCTTTTTTTTTTTTTTTTTTTTTTTTTAATTAAAAGAAAGTGTCTGTCATATTAACTCGGGGATCTTCTTCCCTGCTTTTGTGTTATCTTAATTCACATTCGCATTTCTTAGCACTGGAAAAAATAAATAGATACTCTAAAGAAAAGTAGCTGCCATAAAATGCTTCCATTTCGAGTTCTCTATAAGTAAAATAAGCGCAGCGAAAATATCGATTAATATATACGATGTATCTCTATATATTATATTGTGTGTGCGTGAGTGTGCGTGTGAAGCTGTGTACAAATACACTTGTATAAGCATTAAGGCTCTTTTGTTTGGAAGGCAGCGCAGTTTGGGCTACCGCTCTAAATATTTTAAAAGCCAAATCTGGAAAATACTAATGCAAAATGGCTACCGCCGCATTCAGACGGTTTTTTTTTCCCGAGAGGCGGAAAAATAACGGCGACCGTAAAGGCGCCTGGAATTTGACCCCCTAGTTAGAAAAACGCTGCACGATATTTATCTTTCATAGGTACCTGCCATTTCAGATCGGCAGGACCCAGGCGCCTCTCGAAACCTCCGGCGCGGGAAAAAGGGGGAAGGGGGGAGGAATCATTAAAAAAAAAAAAAAAAAAAAAGTAAGAGACATAAACGTTGCCAGCATAGCATCCGAGGATGGGTAACGTAGGATATGTGAACCGGTGTAAATAAGCCTCGCGCGGGGGAGAACAGGCACAAAGCGGAGCGGTCCCCGCATGCCAGGCTCTCCGGCGGCCGGGGTCGCGCAGCAAGCTCCGCCGGCCCCGCAGCCCCGCCGCCGGCTGCCGGTGCCGCCGTCGGCGGTGGCAGGCTAGGCGGCGGCGTGCCCCGCGCCGCTCCGCGCCGCCGTCGGGGGCCGTCACCCCGGGCCGACCCCGCGGAGCCGCCGCCATCCCCCGCGCCGCCAGCGGGTGGCGCTGGAGGCCGGCGGACGGGCGGGCGGCGGCGGCGGCGGCGCGCGGCGGCGGCGCGCCCCGGGCCGCCCGCGCCCTCCCAGCTCCCCCACCAGTGCACGAGTTTACCTCTAGAGGTCATCAGGCAGGATTTACGACTGGACAACAAAAGCACGTGATGTGAAGCCGTACCCCATATTTGGGTGCCTACGTAGGAGGGAACCAAGTACATGTCCCAGTCATTTCCATAATTCATCATAAATTGTGCAAGGGTGCTATAGACGCACAAAACGACCAAGAGCCACAAATCAAGCACACATATCAAAAAACAAATGAGCTCTTATTTTGTAAACTCATTTTGCGGTCGCTATCCAAATGGCCCGGACTACCAGTTACATAATTATGGAGATCACAGCTCGGTGAGCGAGCAATACAGGGACTCCGCCAGCATGCACTCCGGCAGGTACGGATACGGCTACAATGGCATGGACCTCAGCGTCGGGCGCTCTGCTTCCACCCACTTTGGTGCCAATGAGAGACCCCGCAGTTACCCGGCCAACACCACCTCTGCCTCGACAGAGCCCAGGTACAACCAGCCCGCGACGTCTTCCCACTCGCCTCCCCCTGACCCTCTGCCCTGCACCGCCGTGGCCGGTTCGCCTGTCAGCGAGAGTCACCACGGGGTGAAAAACTCCCTCGCCAACTCCACCAGCACTTCGTCCAATTCCAGCAGCAACACGCACATCAGCAGAGACGGGGTTGGCACCTCGTCTGGGACTGAGGAAGACACTCCAGCAAGCAGCGAGCAGGCAAGTGCCCCGACCGACCAAAGCACAGCCCAGCCTTCACAGCCCCAGATCTACCCCTGGATGCGAAAACTGCACATAAGTCATGGTAAAGCATATACCCTGTTCTTTCTTTATTTCTCTGGAGGAAAAGGAGGATTTAATGTAAACCGGGTGGCTGCGCCGAGCAAGGTCGGGGAGAGGGGGAGAGGAGGGCGTGAGAGCGGGCAGCCGCCGCGCACAGCACAACTCTGCTCGCAGGGAAGCACGCTCCCTTTCCCGGCGAGTCCTCTCCAAAAGGGAAAAAACCGCCCGGCCCCAAAATCACAGCCCGCCTGGCTCCCAGCGCCGGCCCCGGCGGGCGGCGGGGGAGCAGACAGCGCCTTCCCGGAGGGGGATCGGGAGCAGAGGCTGCTCCCGGCTCTCCTCTGGAAGGGGGATCCTCCAGTGGGAACGGCGCGGTTGACCCCATTTATTTTGCCAAGCCGTATCAAAAAGAGAATAAGAGAGGGCGACGAGGGCAGTTTTCACTGCTGGGAAGCCATGGGGGAGGGGGGGGGGGGGCGAGTCGCCCCAAACTCCGGGGAGAGGGCTCGAGGGGCGCGGGGAAGCGGAGCAACTTTCAGCCCGGCGTACCTGCCCTGCCCTCGCTGCTGGGGGAGCAGCCGCGGGCTCGCTGCCTCCCAGAGCCTCCCCCAGCTCAGCCGTGGGAAAGGGCTGCACGCTTCAGCTTTGCTCTCCCAGCCCTGAAATCCAGCCAGCAGCAGAGGCACCCCCCAAACCAGCTTATCTGGGGCAGGCGGAGGCGGGGGGGGGGGCGAATTAGTCTAAAAAAAAAAATTTTTTTTTTTCAATTTAAAAAAATCGAACCCCAAATCCAAGTGAAAACTTACCGAGACCACCAAATCCCCCTCCCCCAAGCCTTTCCGAAAAGGGGCTGGAGGAGGAAACTTGTTGAGCGTTTATCCAAGCCAGAAACAAAACCAGGCAGGACTGAGAATAACGGTCCTGGTCGCTGGTAGCTGCAATAAGACACGAAGGCTCCGAGTGGCTGCTGAGAATCTAAATCATGTACTTTTCTCTTCCAGACAACATAGGGGGACCAGAAGGGAAAAGGGCTCGGACTGCTTACACCCGCTATCAGACCTTGGAGCTGGAAAAGGAATTTCACTTCAATAGATACCTGACCCGCAGAAGAAGGATTGAAATAGCACATGCTCTTTGCCTCTCAGAGAGACAAATAAAGATCTGGTTCCAAAACAGGAGAATGAAATGGAAAAAGGATAATAAGCTGAAAAGTATGAGCATGGCAGCTGCAGGAGGGGCATTCCGTCCCTAAGCGTTTGATCAATTAAAAGTACTGAGCAGTATTAGCTGACCCTGCGTCTCATGTCAGTACTAAGTTGACTTTCTAAAACTTCCTTGTGTTACTTCTGTGAAGAAACCCTGTTCTTGTCGCCCTTATTCATCTTTTAATCATGAGCCTGTTTATTACCATTCTCTCGCGTGTATAAGTAGATCTGCTTTTATCGTACATTTCTTTGTCTTGAATGGCTTTGTCTTGAAAAAAATAATAGATGTTTTAACTTATTTATATGAAGCGAGCTGTGTTACTTGAAGTAACTGTTAAAACAAAACAAAACTAAACAAAAAAGAACAAAAAAATAAGGCTAAAAAAAAAAAGGAGAGAGAGAAAGAAACCCTCCCCCCGTTTAGTACAAATGTTATGTGTTGCACTCAACCTGCTTAACTGTGCATGTGTGGTCAAGTGTTAATGTCTGTATAGCTCCAAGCTGTTAAAAATATTTTTATTCAAACTACCTATATAATTCCTGTGTAATTAATGCTGTTGTAGAGGTGAAATGATGAAATCAACTGAACTTGTCCTACGTGTAGTGAATAGTGAATCTGTGACGAAAACTGTGATTCCAAGCAGTATGTCCTTGCTGTGCCTTTGTATATGACTCTTTGCACGAACTCTTAGAAGTGGCTCTTATTAAGCGCAGCTTCTGTGATGTATGTTTTTTGTGAACAAAGTTACAAATATAGTCAAAGTCTGGCTGTTTGAGCAAAATGTGATCAGCTTTTTTTTTTTTTTTTTTGTATTTGTTTTTAAAAAAACTGACTGGAAATCAACAAAAAAAATAAACTTTCTATTGTAAAGTTTTCGTGATCTGGTCTGTGCAAAGCAAGAAGTTGTGCTTCCTGATTTGCCTCTGGAAAAGATATTAACCAGTGCAGAGTTTGTAGTAAGATTTTACCTGGCTCCTGCTGCACGTTTCAAATAGTAGATGCTGCGATTGTCCGCTACCAGTATTTTTAATTGAAAGTTTGATCAGAAGTTCCTCCTTACTGGTTTCTCGCTAGGTGTAAAGCTGCATCGCAGGACCACAATCAACACCCTTTGTGGGTAAATCAACTGCTAGCTGTTTGCTGATGGTTGAAAAAAAAAAAAACCCAAAACATGTGCTTTGTTAAAACACGCTGCTAACTCAAGCCGTGTTTGCGTCGCTCTAGAATTTCTCCTGTGGTTTCATTAAGTATATTTGCAGGACAGCCACGTCCGAGCCCTCTGCGTCTAATAGCAACCCTCGCTAGCCACATTCCCACTTTTCACCCTTTAAAGATTTTTGGTTTTCTTCACTACGATTAGTTTGCTATAAACGTAATGTTACTTACCCCATCAGAGCTTGAATGGTTAACTCTTCTGGGCTTCTAAGAGCAACTAAAGATTTGCACATTTACTGACTGGTTACATTGATGCCTTCCCTTAAAAGTTATAAAACAGTAAACTTTATAAGCCCCAGTTCCGGCTATATGACATTTGGGTGCCAAATGAATAGGGTTTTGTCTATGAATTAGATCGTAAAATCATCCATAGCACAGACAGATAGGCTCACTGGCTATAAAAAGTCACGTGGTGCCATTAAAGTAAGTTTTATGGTTTTGGGGAGTTGACATCCAACATTATATACCACATAACATATAATCTCACTGACGCTGGACTTCATTTGACTCTTTTGCAGGCTACGTGTGCCTCCTGGCCATTCAAATTGTCAGGTTTAGGGACAGAAGTATCCAAACCACAAGTTCTCAATACTGTATGAAAAATGGCTCCTTGCAAGTCAAAGGTAAGTTTTGTGCACAAGTTCCTTAAAGTTTATTTGTACAGTGGGGAAGCCGAGGCTCCCGCTCGCTCTCGCTGCCTCTCTCTCCTCTCTCTTTCTTTCTCTTTCCCTTTCCCTTTCCCTTTCCCTTTCCCTTTCCCTTCCCCTCGGCCTGGAGCTTTTCAGGACGGTCCCACCGAGCCCTAGGGGCAGGATCAACCACTAACGATCCAGGTTGCGCTGCAAATCCCCCCCCATCCCTTCACTTGCAGCAGCTAGCTCTCTATTTTAACGATCAAATCAAAGTAAACCACAATAAGCGACTTTGGCAGAGATGGATTTTGGGGCCTAGCTTTAATCACTTTGACTACCGCAGAAGATAATTACTTCCTTTGCTCCAATAGACTCTCCAAGTTTGGAGAGGTTTTGTTTAGCAAAGGGTAGTTACTGCAGGCAATTAAAAAAAGGGGAAACAAAATAGATAGGGCTTGATATTATCTGGGCAGTGCTGTATGTAGGCATGATAGAGTTGGAGGCGTGCTGATATGGTAATAATCTTTGGATTGGTGAAATATGTTGCACATCAGAGCTAGTATTAAAATGGCACAGACTGTATTTGGAGCGCTTAAGATTCCTATTTTCTGCATTGGGTTGTGCAGAAAGCTTTAGCTATGTATGTATGTCCATCTGCGAGCGTGTAACATGTTTCGGGGATGTGCATTTATAATGTTGCTGTAACTTTTCCCAGATCATATGTGTAATTGCATAAATATATTTAAATTATGTGTGTCTGTGCATGCATGTACGAATCAATGTATACGCCTGTATAAAGCCGTGCACATGCGTATGTGTGCCTAATATAGGTGTATCTATGTATACAAAGGGTGTGTACGTGTGTATATGTTCCTGTGACTTTTTTTTTTTTTTAAGCGAACCAATTGACTGTAACTTGTAGCATTAATACAAGAGACTACAGGTCATTAGAGTGCTGCAAATTATGAAATACGGGCTTGGTTTATTGAAGATTGTAAATATCTCCTTAGCTCTGCTCCTTCCCTCTCTGCCTTGTATTGCTGGCTGCCATTGTGGGGTAGGCCCCAGCTGCGTGTTTACTTCAACATTCTTTTTATTTAAGTGGACTGTTCTCACTAGAGTGTGATTACTCAGCAATAAACTTTATGGCCGGATTTAACTTTAGTCTTTGAATTTCCAGGACTTGAATGAAAGGGTGAAAGGAACTCTGTCTTTCTCTGGGTAGCATTAAGGCCTGATCCTTACCCTCAGATCTGTTCCTTAGGCCAGTGATCTCTGGGGGTGCAGACCAACTAGTTGGGGGTTAAGTAAGAGATTTAAGAATTGCCTCAGATATATATATATATAATTTATATATATACGCACTCACACACACAAAGCAGCTGTGAGTATCTCTTTCTCTGCTCAGGTTTGGAGTAGCAGGGATTAATCAGATCACTTTGTTTTCCTTCATGTGTCATAAAGTCGGGTTTGCAAAAGAATGGGGTGGTTTGATGTGAGCTGGGAGATGGGCTTTGTTTTATTTTGCTAGTGCTATCCTGTTTGAATATTGCGATTCAGGCTGTATCTGCTACTGCAAGTAAAAATGAGAGAAAGGCACAGGGGTACAGGAGGGTAAGGTTGGTGTGTACCTCTGCAAGGTCTGCACATTGTTGACTGATTCCTATTTTTAATTTATTTCTCTTTAACGTTAAAGAAACGGTAGTATATAAGGTTGGCTCAGCTCAAAGTTCTCACACTTCTACAAATATTTAATATTTAAAGTCAACCCCTTGTGTAAGATAAATGAGGTCTGAAACCTTTGTGCCAATGTATTCTTCCTACAAACACTAAACAAATACATACGCATATACTTTCTATTAAAAAAAAATGGGAAAAGCTTTAAAAGAGCATATCCAAGTGCACATTTGAAAATCATTTCCGTGATAAGCAGCTGGAGATTTTATAGTACACTAGCTGTCACATTTTTGTCAATAGGAATACCAGAAAATTATATATGATAGGCGCATATGATATGATATTATATCATACCTTATAAAATTTTATAGATTGGGGCACAGGTATGAAAAACCTTTAAAAGTTTGGGCTTCATTCATATACGGTCCTTTTCCAAGGAAAATCCTTCGCTTATAAACGGGAATGAGAACAGACACCGTTTCCAATTACTCAATATTCAACAACACTGCGTTATTTGAAATATCTGGTGAATATACAAACACACGCACACCCGTTCGACCAATATTTTAGGAACCTGGATATCATCGCGGATTGTAATTTTTCATTGTCTAGAGCAAAAAGATTTGCTGTTACATATTCTCACGTTTTTAAATGTGGCTTCTGGAGCATATTCCACATCAAGCAGTATACAGAGATTCAAGAACTACGGAAAAGAAAAATACCCCCAAACCCACAAGCATATAAAACCGCCCGTACTGCAAGAAACTCTCTAACAACAAAAGAAAGTTAGCTAGAAATTACAACTTCTCCTTATTTCTGGCCCTGCCCTGTCCTAAGCAGCACAGTTGAAGCCATTCAAATCCAGAAACGCATTAAGATTTTCTAATCCGCTTTGAAATTCAAACAACCCTAGACTGCCGAACTCTACCAAAATATTCCCAGGTCCGAATTGTTTTCCGAGGAAAAATGTCATGGAGAATAATCACTGGGAATCAGGAGAGAGGTCTTATCTGCACACATTATTTTTCTGCTGTGTTTGGGGGATTTATACGTGCGAGTTTGTTTTACTTTAGGCATGGCAAGTGGCGTTCTGCGATTTGAAATACAGCTTACCTAATCCTTTGAAAGAAATACTTGAGTGTAGTGTGTCATGTCTAAGCATAAGGCCAATTAAAGATTAGGCAACTCTCTAATGTTTTTAACTAGTGACTTTGCAAGGCATAACTTTCTCTAAACCAGAACTATAACAATCCGATGGAAAGTCATCCGTAAATTACAGCTCTGCAGCCTTGTCTAAACCCTGCAAACGCCCTAATTGCAGAACATTACGGGGAAATTATTATTCTGCCATTTCCTTACATTTAATAAGTGTGTATCTGTGGAAGGGTGACAATAGAGGGGTTTGCAATCTGCTCCATGGGAAATTGAATGGAACAGATCATGAGGGGCGGATCAGGAGGTTTCGATTTCAAACCCTGGATACTGGAGCAATGCCTTTTC
Organism: Falco biarmicus; assembly: GCF_023638135.1. Lineage (NCBI taxonomy): Eukaryota > Metazoa > Chordata > Aves > Falconiformes > Falconidae > Falco > Falco biarmicus. Next base: position 3,274,574 of record NC_079291.1, on the reverse strand, counting down.
CCTCCCCGCAAATACAGATTTAACGTATTAAATGCAGACATAAATAAGTCTCCCGACCAAGTTAAGACGCCGCTTTGCCTTCTTAGCTCTTTCTCTTTCCTGCTTTTAACGTTTCCCCGATTTGTTGCTAGTTACTAGGCAGAGCTCAAAAAACACAGCTCCCACAGTCGCCTGGTCATCTTTGAAAATATTATCCCTTTCAAATTAAAGCATCCTCACTAATGTCTCTCTGGAAGGCAAATACCCATGGACCATCACAGTCACATGTTCCTGTAGCTACATGCACAAACAATACCAAATCTGACATAGAAAGCGTGTACAATTTGCAAGGATTTCGCCTTATAGCACGCATAAGGAATCTTTCCTATATCCCCTCCCCAAAAAAATGTCTTTTCAATAATAATATTTGCTATGAAGGTTATTGGGTAATTATTGCAATTTTGTGGAACAGTCCTTGCTTGAGGTGAAGTCTGTCTCTGGATAACAAATGGCAGCCCGTGCAGTTCACTGCCAGGTTAAGTAAATGCAGAAAAGATAAATCTGCACACCCTAGGAATCACCAGCAGAGCTCGCTTTAGACCAAGTTCACAGTCAACTCGTTTGCCTAGACAAGGCTTCGCAAACAATTAGACTTGTTTCTTTATGTTTAAATCAAGGAGAAATGACTAAGACCCTCGCAGCAGAGAGCTGCAGCTTTTCCCCCAACGCTCGTCGCTACATTCCTTCCAACCTCACGCCCAGAACTTACCCAGCATTTCACCTGCAATTGTAACCATATAGCGCCTTTGAGTAACAGGCTTCCCTCCAACGCTGCCGAAAGGCTGTGCAAACTGATCTAACAGCACTTTACAAAGCTGCGAGATTAAAGAAAAGGAAAAAAAAAGCAATAATTAAACATGCAAAAATATCCGATTTCTCAACAGCAAGAAGAAGGAAAAAGAAAAAAAAAAAGCCCTTAGAAAGCTGAGGGAAACGGCAGAACTATTGAAACAAACAGTGCGAGTCTCTTACTCCTAAAAGAAGCTGCATAGCTTTTGTATATCTTTGTGGTTAAGGGCGTTACAACTGCAGGTCAAAAAGTTGAGGGTCAAAAGTTTACGTTTTGCACCACTCTTAGTCATTCGCCCAGACAGAGTTTGATGTCAATGTTATAGCCGAGATCTTGACTATCAGCACAAAAGATAAAATAGCTTTGAGTTACGTGTGTATCACAGTATGGACTCCAGGTGAACCCTACTGGCTGAATGACCTCAATTACCGAGGAAAGGATAGAAAATTCCTCTTTTTCAAGAGTAATACACGTTGTATTTCATCTTGAATTATCGGCCACATTTGTGTCTGAATATCTCGGGTTCATCCGCGGCAGGTAAACACGCGTGTTACCCCCACAGCAGCCGCTGATGCTGCCTCCTCCGCGAGTCAGGTAGCAAAATATTTCGCCCTTGTTTATTATATAATAACCCGCTTTAAGAGGTTTAATGTTAAGCCTTCTCACTTTGCAAAATGGGAGGAAGATAAGATAGGAGCGATGCTATTAACGTGTGTATCGATCCTCGCCGCGTCTTTGTTTTTGCTCTCATTTCTGTAGCGACCGCTAAACTGTGCTTAAACAGGACACGCTGGAGATAATACGGCTTATATGTCTGGTCCGAAGGAGCTCGTTTAAAATGCGGAGCCGTGGGGCCGCGTTGCGCTACCGATGGAAAATGCTGCGGAGAAGCTGGCGCCCGGCGCCGCTCCGTGATTTGGAGGGTTCTCACAGCCCTCTGGAATTACCAGAGGCAGCAGTTCCCAGCGAAACGGGGAACAGGGAGGGTTGTTTTCCTTCCCTCCATACACCCCCCGCCTCCCCCTCCGCCCCCCAAGAAAAAGTTTAGTGGAATTTCTTTGCGCAGAGACTTATTCCCACATTGCTGGGATTTTTTGTTCCCAGTGCCGCCTCGGTGTTAAAGCTTTAGCTCCTCGGTTAGGCTTGTTTGTAGGGAGAACTGGCAAATATTGCACAGGGAATTTCATTCTGGGGTAGATCACTGCAAACCCGATTCAGCCTGAAATGAGGAGGATGAGGGGTCGATGCAAGATGGAAAGGTTATTCCCAAATATTCATAAGCAGATATGAAAGGTGTGGAGGAGGGGACAGGGCGACGAGAAAGTCCGAGAAAGAGCGCACCTCACCCCCATCCATGCATTGCTGCCTTCCCACCCCCAAGTCAGGAGGCTACACCGGCCTTTGCGTAGCTGGTACGCGTGAATTATTTGCCAGAGACACAGCTGGATCGTGGCAGGCGAGCGCTATTTCTTGGGAACGAATATGCGAGAGGTTAGATTTCCGATTAGCCAAAGTGATTCTTGGAGATTTTGCCTAAAGTACCTGCTGAAGCCTGGGAAGTATATAATGCAAGTGTTCGCTCGTATAGGCACTGTTCACAAGTTGCTGCTGTTGCTTACTTGTAGTCGAGCGCTTGCATTGCACGTTTGGGGAGCCTGGCCTCGCTGAGATAGTATATAACCTTTCACATCCAGAGTATTTATTTGGTGTAAGAGTGAAGCCTGATAGCAAGCTAAAACCCGTAGCCAAATATCTATTTTGTTAGAGAATAGCAGGCGGATTGTTTCCAAGAACAACAATGCGTCTTTGATATACCCAGAATGAAAGCTGTTACTATAACCGGCTTACTCAAGAGTAGGTGACCGAAATGCATTTGCTTTCTCACCAAAACTATTAGTAGCTCGAATTCCGTATTTTCAGTCTGGTTTAGAATAAAAATATCGATGAGAATATTTTAAAAGAACTTGAAATGGAGACTTCAGTAAATATTGACTCTTCTGAATTCTTGTTTAAATTATGTCTTTAAAAAAATGGCAACAACCTGGAGCAGAACAGTTAATAATTTGAGACGAACACTTTCTGCCCTTTCATTCTTTGCATTCAGCACACTGCTGTCTGGCGTGGAAGGTCTGCTCAAAAGACCATTCATTTAAAATCCGAGAACAAATCAAATTTTGCGTGTGTTGATGAACCGAGCCAGGACAGAGCGAGTAAATCCCGCCAACCACCCCGTGGTTAAGAGGAGCCCTGGTACCAGGGCAGTCATCGCTTCTACCACATGCTAAACTTGGGGCAAAACTGCGAGCATTGCCCCGGCAGCGGCCACAGGAAAGAAGCGCTCCCGCCCGCGGAGGCAGGAGCAGCCTCGGGGGCTGTATCATTCCCAGGAACAAAGGAGGGAATACAGTCGATACATTCCATAACGTTTACATTTTCCCGCGATTTTTTCTTAATTTTCCCTTAGAAGTAGTGACCTGGGCAAAGCACCCCGCTATCTAAAAGACACTGTTATAGACCTTTTAGAAAAACTAAGTCCAAGGCCGAGGTGAACTTCAGGTCACCGCGTCTAACAAATATGAAAATGTCGCCTGGTGAAGGGCACGCCTTGTTATTTAACAAAGACTGTCAATGTGTAAGATTAATAAGAAACAAAATGCACACGGTGTCACTTTTCGGTCACTTTGAAACTTGGGACAGCCTCGCATTCAAGGGGGGAAAGCTGGGGCTAAATATATTCAAAATGGTTCAAATCAGATTCAAACCAGGCTGCTAGTGCGAGTCTTCCTCCTCCTACCGCTCTCGGTGGAGGATGCCCGGGCACGGCGAAAGGTTGACTTGAATTATTGTTATTATTGTTGTTGTTGTTGTTATTACTACTACTACTGTTACTGTTCTTGCTACTGTTATTATTTTTTCTTTAGGAGTAATTACATTTTAGCCGCGCATGTGGAGGGTAGCGGGAATGTTTGCTTGTTTCACAAGAAAAAGGGGATCCCCCTTTTCTCCCCTCCTTGGGTATGTATGAGGTTGCCTCTTCTTGGTGCATGAAAATTGACTCTCTCCTTCTCAACTTAATTCCAGTGGGGTCCCCATCTCCTCCTCGGCCAGCGTCGGCCAGGAAACTCTTGCTCCTTTATTAACTGATTAAAGTCTCCTTCACCAGTGAAATCGAGCCTTTAGTCCTTCTGGAAAACTGAGGGAGCTGGCCTATTTTTTCCTCTCCTTTTCTTTCTCTGAGAGCTTAGGATGATGCTACAAGTTTGTTAAAGGGAAGTACCGGGGGAAAAAAAGGGTTTCTGAGATTGTTTATTACAGCCATAAATCTTGCAGTAAAATGTCGAAATGGCCGTGTGCAAGATAACACTTGGTGGTCTTGGCTGGGTTCTTGTTTATGATAACAAAACCACAAAGACATGGAACAGGCCTTTTGGAGGTCCTGCCTCAGCACATCTTCGCAGAGTAATAGAACCACACGAAAAAAACAGACTTGGGCTGAGCAGCTCAGGTCACCTTGCAGATTTACAGTCGTATATAAAATTGTATCCTTCTTTCTGCAACTGAGCGCCAGAGCCCCACGGTAGAAAGAGGCGCAGTGAAACGAGTACACTTTGAGATCTAATCACGGTAAATAATACGAAACAGAGCCCGGTCAGCTCTCCCAGTATAGCGCCGAGCTTACAAACCGAGACACCACTTTTCGTTGTGTTTTACCGTGGCTTGGGAACACGGCAGACCGCTGTAGTGCTCTGCCCGTAGTGTCTCAGGACTTATGCCGAGGATAATATTTACGATAACCCAGTGTAATTCATCTCGTGCGGGCCGGCAGGTATTTGTACGTATGTGTCTGTACGTGTGCATGTATCTCTTTACGCCGGGAAAAGGCTCTCCGCTCGTGATGCACTTTGGCAATCTTTTTTTTTTTTTTTTTTACAGTCATGTAGGTGGGAAATTTATTATTTTACAACATGGGTCGCTGTTGGTTTTTGAGAGGGATTTTGTTGCTGTTGTTGTCTTTAAATATATATATAAATAAAACAATCTCCCCTTTCCTGTCAATTGCGTGTTACTGAACAGTTGCGGCTGCCTCTGTGTGCGTGTGTATAACCGCATTTCCTCTCCACGCAGAGTAAATAGAAAAACTTACCTATTACCATAGATAATAGGTATAATAGAACCAGAGTTCCATAGATGTGCTGTTGGAAATGAGTAAGTAAATGTGTTCTAACTCTTTATACAAATTAGACATTCGATAGGAGGAGGAAATGAGTGATTGTTTAGATAAGTATCCCAGTATACCCAAGTGCTGGAAATGTTCTAACATATTACAAGTCGCCTGCAATGTGCGTGCGTGTGTGTAAAATATAAATCGATACGATGTGTGTCTTGTTAGATAGAATATATATTCAAATATAATTTTATTGCATGTATCCATTATCTATAAAACTGCAAAAGACAATAATCTGAATTTAAACCAGGCTAACTGTTAATGCAATATCTTTAGGAGGGCAAGATCTAAACCGTATCAAATTTACGCTTGATATATTAGAAGTATTTTCCCATACCAGCAGATGAGTTTATCCACTCAGCAATTATATTCTCGAAGGGTGCGGTAAATATTTCTCTGTGTTTATACGCTTTCCAGAAAAGGAGGGGGGGAAAAAAACAATCCGAAAAGTTCGCTTGTAACTCCGAACGTACCAGACCAGCTGACGTTCAATAAGTATTTTTTCCCCTTAGAATAAGAGCTTAATTAGATTAACCATCAAATTTCAATTACCTAAGGTCAGGGCGGTTGCCTCCTTTCCCTCTGAGCTGCAAATATCGTTAACAGTCTCAGTTTTAGCAACGCTGAAGTGCCCGAGTGCCTTCTCCCTCCCACGCCAGGGTTTACGAGTCACTCCTGCGAAGGCGCTAGCGATTTCTCATGGAACAGAAAATTAAGAAATAAACCCAAGACAAGGCATACCAAACCGACGGACTTAAATTCGTAGTTTGGAAACCGCTCCTTCGCGGGGAGGGACGCTCGCAGTGAGCCCTGCGGTCGCCGGTAGGAAGTATTTGATACCATCGTGTCCGCTTTCCCCTCTCTCCCTTCCCCCTCTCCTCCCCGTTATTTTCAGGCTCGCTATAGCCCTCACACCCCGCAGGCCACTCAAGGACTTTCCTCGGCCTCCCCGCGACCTTCGTGCTAACTTTTGCATCTATTCCTCCAGCTAGCACAGCTACAAAGGTGCAAAGGGCTAGCCCGAGAGCTGCCGGCCGGCCGCGGTGGCAGCGGCAGGGCGCTGGGGGCAGACCCCGGAGGGCTGCCGGTGGCCTGTGCCCGGCAGCCGCTGCCGCCCTCTGCCTGCGCGCAGCCCCGACTCCAGGCGTTTGGAAATGGGCTTGTTTAAAAGGATTGTGCAACGCCTTGTGCAATGCCTGCCTCCCTCCGGATCGCGCAGCTGGGCTGCGCTCTGCTTCCTCGCCCCGCTTCCTACGCTCTCCCGCGGGGGAACGGAGAAACAAAAAGTGCTGGGGGCGGGGGGGATGTGCAGAGAGACTGTCGGGGCTGGTTGAGTTGATTCTCGCCTGACTGCCGGACGTGGCCCGGACCGGCGGGCGGGAGGAGCCGGGGATGCGGGTTAGAAGCGGCCGCGGGGCGCGGGCGGCCGGCAGCCCCCGGCGGGGCGCCCCCTGGGCGGGCACTTGCCGCCCCGGGAGGGGTCGCGGCGGCAGCGGCCCCCTGGAGCGGCCCCCGCCGTGGGTCCGTGGGCGCGGAGCTGCCCCGCGGCCGCTCGCCCTCCTTCCATTTCCTGATCCGGGGTCCGCGGCCCCGCGCGGTAATTGGCGGTGGCGGTCAGGTGGTGATGGGGTGGCGGGGGGTGCGGGGGGGTGTGTGTGCGTGCGTGTGTGTTGTGTGTGTTGTAGGCGCTCCAGGGGTGGGAAGAGAGGAAGGGAGGGGAGTGCGGCGGGGAAGGGGTGGGGGGAAGCTGGAGGCCCAAACTTTGGCAGCGGCGAGCACTTGACAGCAGCGGGAGGGGGAGAGGGAGGGAGGGGAGGGAGGGGGGGGAAGGGGAGGGGCCTCGCCGAGCCCAGAAAAACGACAACGCGAGAAAAATTAGTATTTTTGCACTTCACAAATTAATGACCATGAGTTCGTTTTTGATAAACTCCAACTACATCGAGCCCAAATTCCCTCCCTGCGAGGAGTACACGCAGCACAGCGGCAGCGCCGGCAGCTCCGCCAGCTACCACGCGCACCACCCGCACCCGCACGCCCCGCCGCCGCCTCCGCCGCCGCACCTGCACGCCGCGCACCCGGGCCCAGCGCTGCCCGAGTACTTCCCGCGGCCGCGCCGGGAACCGGGCTACCAGGCTCCCGCGGCGCCGCCGGGGCCGCCGGGGCCGCCTCCCGAGGCGCTCTACCCCGCGCAGGCACCCTCCTACCCCCAGGCGCCCTACAGCTACAGCAGCGCCGGCAGCGCCGCCCCGGGCCCCGAGCAGCCGCCCCCGGGCGCCTCGCCGCCGCCGCCGCCGCCCGCCAAGGGCCACCCCGGCCCGCCCCAGCCCCTGCTCCCAGGCCATGCCCTGCAGCGCCGCTGCGAAGCGGCCCCCGCCGCCGGGGCCGGCACCGGGCCCGGCTGCCCGCTGCTGCCCGACAAGAGCCTGCCCGGGCTGAAGGGGAAGGAGCCGGTGGTCTACCCCTGGATGAAGAAGATCCACGTGAGCACGGGTGAGTTGCCCTTGCCAGGGGGAGGTGGGGATGCGCCTGCAGAGGAGGGAAGGGGGGAGGGTGCTCCCGCGGCCGGGATGGGTCGTTGCGTGTGTGGATTTTTTTTTTCCCTCCCTCCTTCTCCCTCCGCGTTTCCTAATAAAAAAAAAAAGAAAGAAAGTGAGAAACCTTTTGTATCCGGGGTCCTTTATCAAAAGATTTACGAGACGCCAAACTGTTAGGGCAGTAATTATAGCCCCCATAAATTTAATTGCCCTGCAGTGGCTCTGGGCCATGTGTCTTTGAAGCTTTTCTTCTAACCCAAATGCCCATCACCATTTTTTATTGCTCCTCGATTGTCCCCACCGTCGATAGGCTGTGAAACAATTTTTCTTGCCGTTTATGTATCTTATGCGAACCTGGTGTCAAGTTATTATATAATGATTATGTTCCATCGCTTTCCCCCCCTTCTCCCTTTCTTTCCCCTCCGCGTGCGTGTGTGTGTGCGCGCCTGTGTGTGCACGTTTCAGTCAATCCCAATTACAACGGAGGGGAGCCCAAGAGGTCTCGCACTGCCTACACCAGACAGCAGGTCCTGGAGCTGGAGAAGGAGTTCCACTTCAACCGCTACCTGACCAGGAGACGACGCATCGAGATCGCGCACACCCTCTGCCTCTCCGAGCGCCAGGTCAAGATCTGGTTCCAGAACAGGCGCATGAAGTGGAAGAAAGACCATAAACTGCCTAACACAAAGATGCGCTCCTCAAACCAGTCCACACTGAGCCAGCAGTCCAAAGCACAGACACAAGGCCACCCCCATCCTCTCGATGGGGCTACACCCAACGCAGCTGCGCTATAAATACGTGGGGGTTGGTTTGTTTGTTTGTTTTTGGTTTTGGTTTGTTGTGGGTTTTTTTTAATATATATATATATATATATTTACCTATCTATTGGGGTTTTCCAGCTGCCCCGTGGTGGAGGCTGGCCGTTTGGACCAAACAACTGTGTAAAACAAAACAGGAGCAGGAAAGGAAGACGAGACGTGCCCAAGAACGGGCACATGTTTAAACCAAAACCCGGACGATTGTCTACATTGTATATAGATAATGGTTCCATGCCCATCATTTTTTTCTATTTATGGAAACACTCTCTTGCCCTCGGTGTAAAACGGGGCTGGATGCTGTCACGGACGAATTCTCTGTACCTAAGACGGACTCTTTTTTCTTTTTTTTTCTTTTTTTTTTTTTTTAAGAGAGAGAACACTTTAAAAATAAAAGACGGTTAAAACAAAGCAAAAACCTCGTGAGACACTTGTGTAAGGCATTGACTTGAATAGCGCTGCTTCGTGGCGTGTTCGTGGATTCCCGTGTGCGTGCGTGTGTGTGAGGGTGCATACGCTAAAATGCACACACACCAACACGACAGAGACAACGAACATGTCCACGGAAGGTTAAAGACTTATGAAAAATGTCCCCTTACACTGTTCAAAGGGAAATGTTTTATGTATCAAAGGTAACTTAACTGGTTTTAAGTGTAGCCCTCGCAGTAGCTGTGATCTATTAGTTTTTCTCCACATTCCCTATTGCATTTATTTAAAAAAATATTGCTATAAAGGCTGTTGCTGTCTTCATATTTGGCACCGTCTAAATCGTTTGGGTCCATGTACAATTTGTGGATTTTTGGTGTAATGTACAACAGTGCCAGGTGCTGGTAATAAAGATTATTCTGTACAAAAGAATTAAATGCTTGAAACACAAGTCCACTCAGTGCTGTTTCATCCACCTTGTGCTTGGCTGGTGTAGGCACCAGGAATGAAAAACAATGGTTTATCGTATTGTTTTAACTTGGATTCATCTTGTCAATAAGGTAATGGTTGCTTTAAATATAGTGAAAAACGTCCTGACTCCTAATTGCCTGGCTGAGAAAAAGAGCGCTGTAGGACGAGGAAAGGTCTTGCTGCATTGTATAGGTGAGTGGTATTCTCTGTAGCGGGACTTGTGGCAGAATGAGTCCAGCTCTCCATCCCTCTCCGTATGTGTGTTTTCAGCTGCGTTACAGGGAAACTGTGCTTCTACTGGGAATCAATAAGCTCCCGTTACAGATTTTGCTGGGGAAGTCATACATGTTCCCCATGATAATACTTTAAATCTTTAGCCAGTCGTGATTTATTCGTTCATTTTCACCTGATTATGATTTCTCTATTGGCTAGCATTTTTGAAGGGGGATCCATGGGCGGTAACCTAAAGTTTCTCTAAGCTGCCTTTTCTGTTTCTGTTTCCTTTTATTTTCTTTTTAAGACTATTTCAAAATTTGTTTAGAAAGCCTGAACAGAAACATGAATTTGGGTACAATTCAAGAGTTTTACTTGACCAACATTATCGAAACAACTGTGGATAAATGGGGTTCAAGTGGTTCCAGATCAGGCTGCACCTCTCTGCTTCCAGGAGTGCAGGCAAAGTGGAGCTGCTAAGGGGGAGCCTTGTTCAGGGTTTCCACAGCAGAGAGTAGCACTCAGCTGGGTAGGAAAAGGCTTGGAAAGAAGCTCAAGTGCTAGTAAATCTTCCAGAGAAGGCCTGAAGGCCAGGACTTATTTACTTACCCAGACACATCTGAGAGGCATTTTTTGGAACCAGTGCTTCTCTTCGCGTGAGTGAGGCCACCAGGACCGGGTGCAGCATCACCCCCTGGGTGAGGTGGCACCAGGCCACAACGGTACTGCCAGCATCCCTGTCTGGCCATGGAACATGGATTGTCACAGAGAAAAATGTAACATGCCACTGGCAGGACACATTCAGCATCAGAGAGGTGGCAGCTTTAAATACCCTCAGCAAACACTGCTGTCTCCAAACCTGACCAAGAAGCAGGCCTGAACAGCGTGCTTCCACTCACATATTGCTGTATGCTGAGTCCTGAATTGCCAGCCACCTCCTCATGAAGGAGGAAAAATACAGCTGTGAGGTAACTACTATCCACAAGCGTGTAACTCTTAGTTTTGTTTATTGCTTGAGAATCCCTCAATATATTTAGAGCCAAAGTTAGCACAACTGAGCAAAATTCCAGCTGAAATGTATTAACTGGTGATGCAGTATTTCTTTAGTGTGCAGCCTATGTGTATAAACCTGGTTTGCTCCCATTGTAAAAAGAAATGAAATCACGCTGCAAATAGCAATTTTAGCGAGAATCATTAATCACCTCCTACAATAAATACTTCTTTGTAATTCAACAGCGGTTCTGAAAGGCATTCTCTTGGAAAAGTCTGTGAAGACGCAAAGGATTTTCCTGGGGAAAAAAAAAAAAAAAAAAGTGGTCATGTGTAAAGACACAGCATCTTGCCTGTCTGCTAAAAAAATGTGCACTCTCTTGCTGGAGATTGAACGGCGGACTGCAAATTACCCCATGGCAGATTATCATCGTTTAAGGTACATTTTCCTTTTCCCCTCAACCTTCCCCCTGTGCCTGTGCTGGGAGTGGGACGCAGCTCCAGGGCTGGGAGCCCTCTGCTCCCCGTCCATCTTTACAATAACTTCGAAAATTACATCGTCCAGTTTAAATTCTCGCATTGTGTTCCCTTTGCTAAGGCAACCGGGAGTTCACCGAGAGGACAAATTTTCTATCTCATTAATTGTTTTTTTTAGAGGAGCAGACTGACCCTTCAAACCCTTGACCTTTAAAGACAGTATTCTTTTTAATCCGGCACTTGGACCTAAATGTCCCTTTCCCTCCCTCCCTCCCGCTCTCCCAGTGTCTCTCACACACGGATTTATCTGCTCTGGCCACAAAGGCGAGAGCGGCCCAAAAAGCTGGAAGTGGAAGTTTGTCAATATTTCAAAGAAAGACCAAGTCACCTCAGAGTCACTTGCTGGCCGCAGGGACGGCCACGCCGTTAACTCCGGTACCCACCTCCCCTCCCCTCCACCCACCAAGAAAAATGCTCCTTTTCCAAGATCCCCCTCCTCGTTCCTCCTGCAAGCTCTTGCTATACCTGGTGTTTTATTACACGGGGAACTCAGCTGTGACAAGCGCCTTGTGGTATTTAATAACTAGAGCCATCCTGCATTAGAGGATTACGCAATGCTGAGACTTTTTTTCCTTCCTTCCTTCCTTCCTTCCTTCCTTCCTTCCTTCCTTCCTTCCTTCTCTTTCTTTCTTTCTTCCTTCTCTTTCTTTCTTTCTTTCTTTCTTTCTTTCTTTCTTTCTTTCTTCCCCCCCCACCCCTCTTCTTCAGGGTCCTCACCGCCCCGTGGCCTTCTTGGACAGCGTTTGTAAACGAGGAAGGGGTGGGGGGAGCCCTCACACAGGCAGAGATCTTGACAGGCTTGCCATGGAGCTCCAACCCCCCGGTGCCCCCCTGCCCCGCGCTGGGGCCCGATCCGGGCAGCCCCGGGCCCGGCCGCCGTTCCCACACCTCCGCCGGGGCCGGCCTCGGGGAGGCGGGGGCTCTCGCCCAGTCCGGTGCCTCACGGCCTGGCCGGGCCGCGGCGGGGTGGGACCTCCCGGGGGTGCCCCGGGGCCGTCCTCTAGGGCGCGGCGAGGCGCGGGCGCCCAAGCCCAGCCCACGCGGGTCCCGGTGGGTCGGGGCTCCGGCGTGGGCAGGGGAGGCTTGGCGGCCACCTCCCCACGGACCTGGGCAGCCACCCTGGCTCCGCCCGGGCCCGCGGACAGGCAGTTCTGACCCGCGGAGGGCAGCCCGGGGGACGCCGCCCTGATGCTCTCCTGTCCCCCTGCCAGCAGTGCGCAGAGCCCCCTCCCGCCCCGCTGCAGACAATGAGGATCTGGGTTCAACTGGCTAATTTGGGGGAGCGGGTGTGTGTGTAAAGCTGCCCCATCTCGCTGTACCGAGCGGGACAAACCCGCGTTATTGATGCCCAAGCGCTATCCCTAGAAGCTGAGGAGCTTTGACAGCCAGCAGAGATTAGGGGACCCAAGTACAAGGATCCCTGCGCTCGCAGATAAAGGTGTTGCGTCTGTTCTGGGGGAGATATTGAAATTTTAATCTTTAGGGTCACGTGACTCATTAAATAATTAATGCAGATAGTCAGGAATGGATCTGTGGCCGTCAGTCCTCACTAGGAGTGATTCTCTCAGAAGTGAAACTCAACTCCTTATTACTGGAGTTTGTTTTTCTTTCTTTCTTTCTTTCTTTCTTTCTTTTTTTTTTCCTTCCCTTTAAAAAAAACCCACCTGATTTATCTTGAAAGATTCTAAACTTCTTAAGCAAGCAGTAGGGTCTGTGTTGGTAAGTAGGTAGTGTGTATTTCTAGCTTGATGACTTTAATTGTTTGTGCTTGCTTTGTCTGCTGAGCGTTTGCTTAACAAGTTTAATATTTAGAAATGTTAAATCTTTGTTTTAGCTGCCTTGTGGTCACATTACGGCTTTTGGTGATTAAGTGTTACCGAGGCAAACACATTCGATAATGTTCTAATTCACACTGTGGAAGGCTGGGTGCCACAGTGCAGGAGGACCTGCTTTGTTCAATTTTCCTGGCGTTAATAAATCACCGGCTCCTAATGCAGGGCCAAAAAAGCAATGGAAAGGCAGTGAGCATTGTAAAGGAAAAGTCATGGGCGACTTTCTCTATGACTCATTAGTCTGAACGATTTATGTACGAACTTAAAGTGCCGCAATGAATATTAGAGTTTGGGATAACAACTAATTAAAAAAAAAAATTCATAGCGTTTTTAGAGTGCTTTATTGCTACTTAACAACTCTTTCAAGAAGCAGCATAGTTTAAAGGACTGTGGCAGTGTAAAATAAGGTAGCGTGACTTAATAGCTCCAAAATAAATAACTGAAAATCTCTGGCACCATTTTCAGATACACGCTCCATATTTAACACGAGTGGGGCAACCCAGTCACGACGCACTTGATCGACGAGTATTGCCGTTTGTAACGTGACTATAGATTAGGGATCAAACCGGCTAAGGTATGAATTTGAACCTAAAATGCCAGGGGGTTCCCCCTGTGTTGGAGCCGAGGGGAGCGAAAGGTAGAGATAAGAATAACCCAGGCAGCAGCGCCCGGGATCTGTGATTGCAGACTGAACTTTCCATTTTCTTTTGTGTTTGCCAGTAGATTTTAACAGTCAGCGCTCTCAAATTTATGAGACGGCAATAAACAGCTTAGTAGGCTATTATTGCATGATTTTATGTAGACTGAAGTTCGACACCAAATCTAAAATTATTAGCGTCATTATGGAACTACTAAATTACCAAAGCAAAGCCTCTGCTCTAAAAGTTCTCCCAAGACAGACAATATTTCCAAGGCTCAGATGACACCCTTCCGCAAGAACTGTGTTATTTAATTATTAGCATTTACATTTACTGACAAATTTAAGATGCTTTAGATGGGTTTTATTAGCGAGAATGAATACGAAGGGTACATTATTATATCTGACAAATTCTGTAAACGTGATACATGTAAAGTGGCATGCCAATAATCTATTGTCTTTTTGGATTGTGCAATATTGTTTATTTTAGGGGAAGAGAAGCCGTCCAGGTTTTTTTTTCCCCTCTCCTTCAATGGCTTTCAGTGTGGTGGGTTTGGTTTTTTTTTTTTTTTAAAAAAAAACAACTTTGGGCCCGATCCCGCTTCAGTGAGGTCAGTTGTTAGTCTCTTATTGCACTAGTGGTGACAGGATCGGGCCCCGGCTAACCATTTGAATAAAAGCCCAACCACAATACACCCCGCATTTAAACTGGAACCCTTTCCGCGTTTTATTCAGCAGAGATGAACACCACGACTTGTGTTTAATGTCTGTTCTTGATTAAATGATCCTAAACAAAAGTTTCCCAGAGGAAAATAAAGCAGACATTCATGTAACAAGAGTTTGGAATGACAATATTTCCAAACACTTGGAGACAGAAGGCATAGCTGTCTACGGGAAAGGAGGAGAAAAAAAAAACAAAACCCAAACCCAAAACCCCACACAACCAACAACCGCACGCTTTTATTTCTCAGCTCCCCGTGCTGTTCACCCGGGTGGGAACCCACGCTCCGCGCCGGGAGCTCGCGCCCGCTCCATCCCTGCCCACCCCGCTCCGGGGCTCCCCCAGCGCACCCGGCAAACCATGTATTGCCTATGAAGAGGCAAAATACCTCCCCCCGCACGCCCCGGTAAGGCACTGTTTGTTGCTTGTTTACAGGGAGCCCCGAAAAAAAGCCGCTCGGCTGGGGCGGTGGAAGCTGGGAGCGCGTCAGCTCAACTCTGCGCAGCTGGAGGAGGTAAGAGCCGGGAAGCGGCCAGGCTGCCGGCCGCTGCTTTTGCGCCGATCGCAGCTGTAAGGGAGCCATTTGCCTAGTACCTGCATGCAGAAGAAGCCTGCTGGAATGAGATTTTTTGTTGTTGTTGTGTTTGTGATAAATATTTAACCTAGCTGGAATTTTTTTCTGGATTGGCTCTATTCATCTTCCGTGGGTGGTGAATGCGCGTGTCTGGGCAGACAAAGAAGTGTACGGGACCTGAGTGATCACCATCCATATAAAGGCACTGGGGACAGGAAGGATGCAAAGTCATTTGAAGAGCGAAAGAGGTTGAGAATTTCTTTGTCCATTCTTAGCTCCTTCCCAAATCAAAGGCGTAAGGCGAAGGGCAGCGGGTTGGAGCCATTTCGGTGTTGAATGGCTTATCGCGGCTTGTCTGTTTGCCTCCTCTTCGAGCAGTTCCGCAACCAGTCCTGCAAACGTGGAGTGCATGAGGGGATGTTAGAAAACCTGATTTTTTTTGTCTGCGTGCATGCACTAGAATAGCTCGCGAGTAAGTTTCGGGTGTTTGTCTGGCCGGGCCTGCTTTGCAGCGGGCGGAGGTCTGTGTCTGGTGGTTCAGAGTTGCTGGAGTCCTTGATGCGCTTGGTCCTTCGGCAGGAGAAATGTAATGCTTTTCATAGTGACCATTTTCTTATGCCGGCCGCCGAGAGGGGAGGATTACACAGAATTAGCTCAAAGTCCTGCTAGATTTACCTGCTTATTTTTGGACGCTGATGTACAATTAGTATATTTTACTACCTTTTAAAAGAGGCCATAAATTACAGGACTACAAGGGCTCTTTGTGTTGGCTTAATGGGCTGCTTAAATCTTAACTACAAAAAGGCGCTGCAAATGTCTATTCACGCTTGTGTTAGGAAATTAAAAGCGAAAATACGGTACGAAGGAACCTTCCTCCGGTGGCATGTACCCACAGCATTGCGTACAGAGATATTTGGGATTCCTTAACGGACCCAACACTGGCAGACTCAGCTGACTCTAAGCAGAACTTCTCCCATAAGGGCACACAAGCGATAGCTCTATTCCCTTTATCTGCTTGGAAATGATCAAAGACCAACTTTATCTCTATCAGACGCACAGATGTACGTAAACAGCTCTGCGTCCTAGCAGATTTCAAATCTTTCGAGGAAGCAAGGAAATAAATGCTTATATCGTACGGTGATTCCCATTTCGCCTCCACATGGGAGTGATAGGCTTACCTCTTAACAACTGGCATAAAAGTAAACTTGAAAGACAGTAAAAATTCTAAATCTAATTATATTGAAGGTAACTGTAAATAGCATTAATGCTAAGAGTGGCTATCGATGCCAGAGCTGGCACAAAGGGTCTCTCTTAATGAAGCACGTTATGAACTCAGATCTGTTTGTTGTTACTGAGCCTGGAATTTCAGCTCAGCTCGAAGCCATGTGCATAAAGCACAGAAAAAATCAGTAGCAGACCTACTGATAAACTCCACATTTTTCTGCTAGGAACCATGTTTCAGGTCTCCAAATCATCGAGGTAATAAAACACAACGTTGAATGTCCAGGAACTGGGACAAAGCAATATATGGGGAAATCCAGCGTCTCCGACAGGCAAAATCATTTGAATTTGTATTTGAAAACTCGTAATCACGATACTAGACCAAAGCAAGCTTTCTCCAAAATCGGCGGAAGGGAATAATTTTCAGCTGCGATCCAGGACAGCATAAAGTTAGGCAGGCTCCCCCTTCTGCCCTCCCAAAGCACACCCTGTGGAAGGTATTCACACGTCAAGAAGTTACTTTTCTTTGAGAATTAATTAGTTTCCCCACTACATACACGAAGTTAATTGTTAAGCAGTAGTTTTAGGATTAACTTGACCATTAATACTAATAAAGATGTTCATAGAAACAGGGTTTTGAAGCCAATAGCCATAGCTAGCGTTAAGGCATTTAAGCTGACTTATGATTGTGATTTATTGCTTTTGTACTTTCTATTTGCTCAGGACTGTAACTTCTAAAGCCATCTTTCTGCTTTTGACGCAAAGCAGTCGATAACTTTTTAGAACAGCCCCAAGAAAGACTTGCTCTGGTTTTTTCAACATCTGCTCCATTCCCCATTAATTTCAGTTTCATTGTTGCAGAAGAACTTCTCTCTGTGTTTCTTTATGGGATCTAAACACATCGTGTTTAAAAGAGCCGTGAATCCATCTCGAATAAATATCAGCCTTGGTTTACGTTAAGTGCGAGAGCTGAGGAGTTACCAGTCGTGCTGATAGCTACAGACTTGGGCATGTCGTGTGTGGCTAATACAGTCTCTTTTCCAAAGGTGGATAGTTTTTATTCCTGTTTTTAGTGAGGGATAATATCCATATACCCTGCTACTAGCTTAGTCACTTCCATATGAAAAATTGCAAATTCTTTCTCTGTTGTAATGTCACGCTGACTTTGCTGCAATGTCCACTACTACACACTGCTACTGATGGGTTTAAATTCCAGTGGCCCACTTTTACAATCCAAGTGAGAGTATATAAGGCTTGTCCGTAACACTAAAAATTGCCCTTAGAAAGAACACTCCTTCCATTCAGTTTAATGGAGTGCAGGTGAAGCTGCAAGAAGGGATATGCAGTTAGCTGAAAGTTCTCTACGAGCTCATGGGGGATGGTGGAAAGATTTAGGCAAGTGTATATACATCATGATGTAAAATGCTGGAGTCACAGAACCAGACTAGGGGCACCTTAAAAGCGTGAACTATCTGATTTTCTTTGACTCCTTCCAGAAGAGCTATGTGAGTTGAGGGTTTCTTTTGTTTGATTAGCTTATTGTGTCAATAACACAAGTTAAACAATCTTACAGGGAAGATGTGGTGTGCTCACACACAGGCGAAGCTGCGTGGCTCGGGGGCTGCGTACAACTTTGGTCTTTTCTTTTTTTCTTATTTTTCCCCCTTAGGCAGCAAGCTCCCCCTCCCCAATTTTTTTTTTTTTTTCATCGTTAGAAACCTATAATTTTGTGCATCACTCAAACTAGCTGTATAGGAAATGCGTAAGCACAGGTTTAACAGCAAGGTCCCAAAAGGTTTTGCAAAATTCAGAGCCACGCCAGTGAAGGAAGGTGTACTCTTCATAGTGTGTTACAAGGACAAAAACCAACTAGCCTCTTAGAAGAGACTCTTTTTTGCCTTTGTCAGGTAATTATAGGTCTTTTTAGTTTCTACAGGAGCCCTGATGTAGCGTGTGGGAGTTGAGCAAGCCTTCTACAATGGCAGGGTAGAGGCGGCTGAGGGTGTGGGGGGAGTCTGGTAATCGCCCCATTTAGAAGGGGGCTGGAAATAATTGTATTAAGATTTGGACTTTCTTCGGGGGTTGCAGAGGACATGCGATGTGGAGCAGAGTGGCGGGCCTGGGGAGCAAATGTCGATTAATTAGGCTAAGTATCAAAGTGCAGCGTAATCCCATATTTTAAGAAGTATTCTTCTTACCTTCCAATGGGCTTTGTGTAAAGAAATATTGGTGTGGGAGGAAAAAGAATCAAACCAATCTCCCCTCTCTCCCCGTCATCTGCATCTCTTGGATTATTTTTTTCCCCTCCCTTAAAACTCTTCTTCAACATATTGGGTTAAGGCTTTAAAAAGCAAAGGCTCGCGCTAAGAAACCCTGTTCCTTCAATGATTCCCTATTTCAAATAAAAGGATTTAAGTTGACGTATGACCACGTGAGCACATAATACAGCGCATTATTGTGGCATTTGGAGTGGAGACCCGGTCTGGCTCCGTCTGAGATTACGCTTTTCCAGTTTCTGTTCAGAGCAAGCACTGCTTTCTGTTATTTTTTTTTTCCTCCTGCCCCCATCACCGTCCCCGCAAGAGCTGGCCATTTCGCTGACAGCTTTGGTTCCTTATGGAAAGGTTATTGTCGAGCCGAGAGGACGAAATGCTTCGTTAGAAAGGATGGATTTTATTTTAAGGTATTTCCGTTGATTGTTCATTTATGTGGTGAGTTATTGCTGTTCGAGGCAAAGGTCAGTAGCAGAGGCTGGAGCGAGTGCGTGTGTGTGCGTGCGGGTGTGTGTGCACCCGGAGCCTGGCTGCTTCCCCCTTTGTTTCAATTTGCTGCGGTAAATATTCAACTCTCCCCTCGCAGCGAGCAGAGCAGGGAGAGTTTGCTTCTTTATTTATTTTTCTCCATAGAGATCCCACACTGCTGTTGATGGCCAGCTGCCTCTGCTCCAGCCCCTCAATTGCCATCTTATAATTATTTAAGACTGGCTAGAGAGGGGAAGCCTCTTTTATTATCGTGTTTGGATGGATTTTTCCCCTTTATTTCATTTTATTTTAGTATGTTATTTGTGTGTTTGTGTGTTTATTTATTTATGTATTTGGGGAAGTCGAGAAAACGATGAGGGGAGGGGGGGGCGGGGAGGGATGCTCCTCGGTCGGGGTCGTGCTCGAGTGTGCGACGGCGGCGGCCGTTGTTGTTTTATGGGTGTTTGTTCGGCCGCTGCCGCTCCGTAAATCGATGACTATGCGATCGTGCTGCCATTTTATTTATGATGGTTTAGTGGTACTTTGTTTACCGTGCGCGGAGGGCTGCATGGGCGCTCAGCTCTATGGTGAAGCTTCCCCTTCTCAAATGAGAGGCTCCTCTTTATTTCCTCGCGGTGAGGAGGAGTTGAACCAGGAGCCAGCCATGGCTTCTAACAATAAATCAGCCCTGGAAATAGAGGGTGGTTTTTTTTTTTTTCTCTTTCCCTCTGTCCGAATGTGGATCTGTAAAGCGAGAATAAAATGGGGAGGAGTGGACATTATCTTCTGGGAGAACATACACTAGTCCTAAATTCATACCTATACCGTCGTTTACATAAATATAGATATATTGCTGCGTATAAATATGTAAGCATTTGCATATATTGATAAACATGTGTGCGTAGCTATAGATAAAGAATGTACTTTAAATGACGAAAATGAAAGATTACTTGGCTGTCCAAGGAGAGCAAAATGCTCTATAAAACGACATTTCCTCGGTGTGTCCCGGCTTTGGGAAAGGTCGGAGCGCTGGGACCTGCTTTCCTCCAGTTCGCTCCGTGCCTCTCGCCTATTCCTGCCGCACCATTTTGTGCCCAGTTACCGGGTGCTTGTAATTACTCATCTTCTAAGGAGTCACAAAGAGGGGGAGAGAGAGGAAGAAAAGCCAACGATGATAAAAACTCCTCTGAAAACAACAACAAAAAAGGGTTATTTACACTCGAAGCTGTTGGCGACCGTTCCGCAGAGACCTGCAGGGCAGAGATGCTGGGGCTGGTTTCTCGCTTTCCTGCTCTTTAAGCCGCTCTCCGAGCAGAACTGACCCAAAGAAATGCTATTTCTCCTTCTCGCCATACTGAAGCACGTTGTCCTTTCTTAAACCCGGTGTCTCTCTTCGGCGAGGGGAGGAGAGCTGTTTCGCTCCCAGCTGTGTGTTTAAAAGCCAAGGTTGGCTTTGCCGTATTTTAAATGGGTCAAAACGCGCCTCAAAAATAAAATGCAAGCTTTAATTGCAGCTCAATTACTTGGCAGCGTTTCCTCTGATTTATGACCCAGTTCGGATGCATATTGACCCAGTTAAAACACTCATAAATAACACAGTCCTGCTCTAGAGCAAAAGAAAGCAAGAAGAATTTTGGAGGAGAGGGGGACTTCGGCGAGTTGTGTAAATAACCTCAGTCTGCTGAGCAAATAGCAAAGAATCCGTTGCCATTCTTTAGCGTTAGCGAATATAAACAATAATTCAGATTAGCCGCGGCTTGCTTCGGTTGTCCAGTCCTCCTCTAAGGCAGCTAATATGCCCTCCTAACTCTCTAACGACTTGGAGAGACACCACTTTCAGAACTGGTCCCCTTCTCCAGCAGCACCTCGCCTTGCTATTTCATCCCTAAGAGATTCCCCCAAATCAGCTTCGAATTATAGTGCTGCCTGCTTCCACCTCGGAGCATCCAAGGACAATAAGCTTTACAGGCATTATTTTATTCGGAAACTAAGAGTAATTCCATGAAAACGGGGGGAGTCCCGCAGAATGAGACCCTTCGGGAAGAAAAGGCAGCTCATTTCTGACCCGGGAATCGGCACCAAACGCTGCCGGTCCCTCCCCGAGCTGAGCCCTATCGCTCTCCGCGGAATAGAGCAGAAAGAAAATATTCGGCCTCTGGGAGGGAAAAACAGATAAAAGCAGCGGGGATCTGTGCGTTGGGACACTTATCCCGACATCACAGGAGACATTAAAAAAAATAATCATCTTCTCATGTTTAAAATGACCTCTTTGGGGACAGAGGGGGCGTGGGGAAACGGAACTAAGAGGCAAACTCTCGCAAAATACTCTTTGCAGGCAGTAAGACGAATGGAGGAAATACTTCAGTATTCTTATGAACCACTTCGGTTCTCACGATTAAAGTCCCTTGCAAATCCCTTCAGTTTTAAAAAGATCCCCTCCCCCTCCCTCCTCGTCCCCGCTCTTAAATACAGACATGTAGTCAAAATATCCCGCTGGAGATCGTTCCCAAGTTTAAACGCACTCCTAGGAGAAGATCGCCCAGGCTTTCGGCAAGGGCTCCCCAAACCGGCAGGCTCCCCCCGGCGTCCGCAGGTTCCTGCAGTCCCCAGCTCTCCCTCGCCAAATCCTCCTCTCCGGTCCGGGGGCTCCGTCGGGGCGCAGCGCTGCCTCTCGCTATTTGGTCGGGCAAGTGGGCGAATGGCAGATCAGCAGTTTCAGAAGAAAGTGTGGGGTTGATTATTGACTAAAAAGACTTTTTTCTTCCGATGCGACATTCAAGGGATTGTTTGAAGCAAAACGCATACGCGGTATTTTTGCCTCTCCTCTCCTCCTACGCTGCCCGCTTCCCCTTTCATGTGGTGCCTTCTCACTTATGCCATAAGGAGCAAGTGTTTTCTGTTTTAGTACTCTGTTTACAGCTTTGGTGCATGAAGTCATAAATCTTGCATAGCCATAAATGACAAAAACCATTGGTATGCGTAAGAGGCCACCCCAGCCTTATAGTGCTTTTTATTTCTCGCTTCCCCCTCGCTTTGTTTGTGCTTTAAGATGACACCGGGCTCCCTCGTGCTTTAAGCGGAGTAGTTATATTTGTAACGCCTTAATTAACGAAGTAACGTCAAATTTACACCTAGGCATTATTCGGAGCCTCTGCTTAACGTGCGGAGCCCGTAGTCCAGTTACCGGCTTCCAGAGGGGCAGGGGCTGCAACTTCATTTAAGTTCACGTTTGCACGGTCGCTGCCGTGTTTCTGTTACAGGGAAGAGGGGGAACATCACCACCCCCAAATCCCGGGCCGCTGGAGCGAGAGGCGAGCGCCTGCCCCAGCGCTGCCGAGGAGAGGGAGGCGAAGGCGGGCGGGCTGTGCGGCACCGGGCCCGCGTCCACGCGGGGCTGCCGCCCACGCGTCCCCACAGGGGGCTGCGGGTGTGTGGGGGGGGGGTTGGTGTGTGTGTGTGTGTGTGAGCGCCTCTGTGCCCGTCCCGAGTGCTGGGGATATCTGGGGGAGGGGGGTGTGTGTGTGTCTGTGTGTACATCTGTGTATGTGCGCGCTCACGCATGCATGAGTTAATAATTAGTAACTCTAATGATTTCCAGCGTGGCTCTGAAAGCATTGCCCAGAGCGGGGATCCTGGTGGGCTTCGGTTGGCTCTCCGGACCCAGCCCCGGCTTTCCGAGCTTTGCCCTCTTCCCCGGGACTCGGCTAGGGCTTTGCGGGGCTCCCGGCGGCGGGGAGCGGCAGAGGGTCTATTTCGCAGCCGCCCCCCAAGCCCACCGGTAAGAGGGACAAACCCAAGGCCCCCCCCAGCAGCACCCCCGGAGGCTGGTGAGAGCGACCCTTTGTGAGCGCCGTTTGTCTTCATTAGCATAATTTTCCTGGACTTTGGTGACGCCCGGGTGCGGGGGGGGCCGCACTCCTTCACTGCCGCGCTCCTCCGCTCCCTCCCCTGCCCCCACCCTGCCCCAGGCTTCCCCAGGCGGCCGCCTTTCTTTCTTCCTTCCTTTTTCTCCCCCCCCCCCCCCCTTTTTCCCCTCCACACCCCTCTTTCTCCTTCCCTCTCTCTCCTTCCCTTCCCAGAGCAGCCCTGGGAAACATCCCCGTCCTCCGTGCCCCGCGCAGGGGGAGCCCGGCACGCCGGGGACCGGCTCGGGGCAGGGTGGGCAGCCTGAAGCGGGAGGGGAGCGGGGGAGGCGGGGGTCCGGACCAACCGTCCCCATCCCGTGCGGGGCAGGGCTCGCCCCTCCCGGCCGGGGGGTGCCGGGTGCGGAGGAGCTGAGCCGGTGCCCACCCCGCGGCCGCAGGGACCGGGCTGGGGCAGACAGCCCCTGCGCCCTGGGTTGTGTCGCCTCCAAAAAAAAAAGAGAGAGAGACAGGGAGAGAGCGCGAGCATGCTGGCTTCCGCCTCAGTCGTCAGAAGTTAAGGTAAGCAGGCCACAAATACGCTGCTATCAGTCGTGAATGGCGGAGTTTATGTCCCAGTGATTTATGACCGTAGACTTAAATGTCGGTTCAAGAAGAGTTCACAAGCTGGGGCTTCCTTCCAGGCAGTGACTGATACCCTTACACTTCGTGTTCAGGCAGCTCTCTCTCCTCTCTCCCCCCTCACCCCCCCTACCTTCTCTCAACTTTGTCTTTATCTTTCAGGAAATCTTTCAGGGGGCTGCCTGGTTTTTCATCCTAGAGTCAGAATTTGGGGCTCGGATGGGAGTTACAAGGCAAAAACTGGTGTGCTTTGGAAGGGGGGAAGGTAGAAGGAAGGAGAGGGTAGGGGAGAGCTGAAGTGGGGAGTGGGGGAAATGAGGGGGACTTGCCTCACCCTAGCAGCTTTCATCTGCTGTCTCCGGGCTGTCTGGATGGGGGGGAGAGAAGCTGGTTAAGGGGCAGAGAGGTGTAATGCACAAATGGGAGATGGAGACGATTAAAAGGGTACTGGAAAAATTGGGGGCCCATCTGTGTTTGTGGTACTTGGCCTTTTGTCTCCGAGGGGGAGAGGAGAGCTCTTCCCATCCCAGGCACCGGCTGGGGTGGCAAACTGCTCCCCCCCCCGCCCTTCCCCCCTTCCAGTCCCGTTAGGGCGCCGTTATTATGATAGTTGTCGCTCTTAATCCCGCTATTCCCGCTTTTGCCAGGAATGGCCGGGCGCTCCTCAGGTTACCCCCGCTTCTCTATAACTTTGTAGGAAGTGATTAACTTGGCGAAGCCAAAGGCGGGAGCTGATTTATTATTATTTTTTTTCCTTGCTGGCAGGCGGCCGAAGCTTCAATAATATTTTGCCTTCCGAGTAAAGTTGCCTATTGTCTGCGGGCAGGCGGCTGCGGGAGCAGCGCCCTCCGCATCCCTGCGCAGCGCTGCCTGCGCTGCCGAGCGGCCAGGGGACGGCGGAATATTTGATGTCGCGATCATGAAAGGCGGGTGCCTTTGTAAAATCACCGCTGGCTCATTATTTCCTCTTTCTCCTCTGGCAGTGGCGTCTACATTTTCTCTTTCAAAGGAATTGAGGAAAATCACACCAGGCCTCGATAGCACCAGGAAGGAGAGGCGAGGAGCTGGAAATGGTGCGCGCACCTCAGACCTCCATCAGCTTATTAGCTTAATAACATCCAAAGAGCTCGATTAGTGCAATAACAGGGTAGCCGCCCTGCTGTAGGTGTGTTACCTTCGTTCTGTCACTACCCAACAAAGGGAATGCTGTTTTCTAAGAACTTGTATAACTTGAAAGGCGTAGAAGGAGCTCGTTTGGTGCATATGTTGTGTAAGGCTTTTCGCCCCTAAGCATTTGTCCCTGTTAGATGTTTGGGGGGAAAATATCCAGCTGCTGAAGTACAGGGAAAGTGGCAAAAGAAACGAGAGCTCCCCATCCGAAAAGACGTGGTTGTTTCTCAGCAACGGGGTAAGGGGACGGTGAGGAACACACTTTAATTCCTGAGAACAATGTGAGTGCCTGTGGAAAGAGCTCCTAGATCGGAGATTACTCACAGGTCTTCTCTCCCATTAATGTGGGGGATTCTTTAACTGGTTATTTTCAGGCAGGTGACCAGTAGGCTTTAATCTGGGCTGAAAAAAAAAAAAAAAAAGATCCCAGAAAGAAGGACAGGGGACCAAAGTGAGGGGGGGGGGGCGGGGGGGGGACGGGGAGGGGAGGCAAAGAAAGGGATTCGCCCCGGCAGAAGAAGCATTCTCTCTGGGTTTGTGTCCACCCTCTCCCTAGCCAAGTGACCCTCATACATCAAATTACATAGCAGTTTCCAAGACAGAACCTATTATCGCTAAGTTGGAAGGAAAGTTCAAGCCGTGGTCATGGAGATGAACGCTGGTTTTTCAGGTTCCTGGTGTGGTTTTTTGCCCAATCCATCATGTTTTAACAGGTAGGATCTGGCTGATTCCACGAAAAGTTAGTGTCTTGAAAAAACTGCTGAAAAAACCAAACCAACAGCCGCCAAAGAGCCCAACTTGCCCCGCTGGCCTCGCTGAAGGGGCTTCGCGCGGCGCCGGGTGCAGCGCGGGGTCCGGACTCGCTCGCGGGTGGGAGGCGGGCGGGGGCTGCGCGGGGCGGCCCGGCCGCGTTGCGGGGGCCGAGCGGGAGCCGCTGCGGGCGGCGGCCGGGGCTCGCCCGGGCAGAAACCGCTGCTGCCGAGGTGCGTGACCTGGCGGCTCAGGGTGCTGCGTGAGCACGGAGAGGAGAAGGCGCTGGCTTTGTTTATTTTCCTATCGAGCATTTCACAGACAAGCCAAAATCCGTCACTTGGGATCGGGATGTTGAAGCATCCCTGGCTAGGAAACCTTTCCACCCTGCTCCTGCCCCCTGCCACACGTAGACAGGAACAATCTCCCGCATTTTCTTTCGAGTTGTATGGAAAACCGTAACCTGGAGAGAAAGGCTAAAAATAAAACGACGCCGGTTACAGGAGAGAGTTTGATCCTAGAGCTGGAATGAAGGAACAGCCCAACCCCTCCACATTACTGATTCCTCGATCACCCTTATCTCAGAGACTGGTATTAAAACAGCCTCTCGGTGATAAACGATTGACTGCCTTGCCGTGTGGTGCCCTGCTCTGTTTCTTAAGAAGAAAGAAAGAAAGAAAGAAAAAACCCTAGAAAGCCCCTATCCCAGTGCAGCAAAGTGCATATTTGTAGCTGCCAGTAAACCCAGGCAGCTTTTATATCGAAATGCTCTGCGCCTGAGGCCAAGTCATGCTGCTAAATATTGCTGACCACTTTTTCTTTTATGGCTTTCATGTCACTTAGCTATTGAAAGTAAGATGGATTTGTACCATTTCTTCACCCTGCTCTGCTCTCCCCACACCCCAGGTCTGCCCGGAGAGGCCATTGGAGGAAGAGCGCCACGTGACAGAGGGGTGCCAATGTTATTCTCCAAGGGTGTCAAGACCCTGTCAGTTTGCGAAATAAAAATTGGGAAACAACGAAATGCAAAAAGCGACCTACTACGACAGCTCTGCAATCTATGGTGCCTACCCCTACCAAGGAGCAAATGGTTTCACTTATAATGCGAGTCAGCAGCAATATCCTCCATCTTCATCACTTGTGGAAACTGAGTACCACCGCCCCGCGTGCTCCCTCCAGTCCCCCGGCAGCTCTGTGTCCCACCACAAGGCCAATGACGTCAGTGAGAGTTGCATGAGGACCCTCCCCAGCCAGCCTCTTCAGCCCCCCGGCCTCACTGACCCACAGGCCCCACCGCAGCCGCCTCCAGCCCAGCAGGCACAACCTCCACCTCCATCCTCTGCCTCACCATCTCAAAATGCCAGCAGCAACCCTGCCCCAGCCAACCCCACCAAGAGTCCGGCTCTTAACTCACCCACCATGTCCAAACAGATATTCCCGTGGATGAAAGAGTCTCGGCAAAACACAAAGCAGAAAAACAGCAGTTCCAGTTCAGGTATGAAACATGCTACCCACTCTCCCCCGGTACCCCTGGGCTGGTCACACATCTTGCGGCAAGGAGGGCAGCTCTGTCCACCTTCACTTTGGGGAAGGGTGGGAGGGGGCTTTATTCCTCTCTGAGTTGACTGCTTTGAGCTTTTGGAAAGGGGTTGCCATCACTCACAAGGGGATCTCAGTGAGCAAACCACCCCCCGCAAAACTTTCCCAGCCCTGCAGGATGGGTCCAAAGTGATTTTGTTTCCTGGTGGCTAAACCACTTGTGCGCTCCTGCATCTATCATATTTCCTAGGTAATCCCCCCTCCAGTAAATCATGTCAGTGCAGAGCAGCCCAGGCTTTAAGCCAGAGGCCTGTCCCAAGTACTTTGTTGGCATGGTGCTGTTAGATTAATAAGACAGTGACCTATCTCTGCTGAAGTGTAACAGGAATAAAATAGCTCATAATCATGTGCAGGCAGGATCAATGCCCTGCATGCAGTCAGAACCTCTTCCTATTTTAACAAGCTGATTGGCCAAGTTACAAGCCTGGTAAACAAAAATCATTCTGGAGTGCCATAAACTTCAGCCCATAAAATATTATCTTCAGGATGGAAGTGTATATTAACACTTTTATTACTCAAGAAAACCCCAACTGATAACACCAGTGGTACTCCCAATGCCCAGGAGCTGGGCCTATATTAACCTTTTCCTCTTTTTCTCTTACATGTGCCTTGGAAATAGAGTTCAAAACCAGCAAATGTCTTTGCCAGTCTGCTTTTTAAAGCCCTGGCAACATTGCTGTTTACAGCCTTCCATATCATGTATTTATTTTATTAAAAAGCAGTAACATTTAAATACGTCTGTATTCCTATACACAAGCCTAGCCACCGTATGTTCTTCTTAATGTATATTATACTTCCCAAGGACTACCATATGTTTATGCTATATGCTAGATGTTATAGAAACACTATACTGTCAATTCTATGCTTATATGTTACATCGTTACATTGTAGATACCTAACTTTCTGGCATCTGTGTATATATCAGGGCTTTCAGAAAAAGAGGGCTGCAGATCTTTACAGCAATGGAGCGCAGCTAGTTCTCAAAGACTCTGATCCTGCTGTATTAACAGAGCCATAGGTTCACCTTCAGAATTTCTAAACCCCACTGTGTTCCCCTGAACCTTTCTTATTCCTTTATGCAAAGCTCAAGATACTTGTGTGCTGCCATTCTGAAAGGAAGCAAGTATAGTCATATAGTAACACTAATGAGGTGAAGGAGGTCTATTGAGACTTGTGGCTTAGCACGACAAAGCTCATGCCATGGGGTAGTACTCATTGCGCGTGTGGACATCCACCTCACGCCTGAGAGCTGGACACTGGCTTCTGGTGTTGTTGGCCATTGTGTCTGGTTGCTGTGTCCGGGTTTGCCATGCTGATTATGTTCTTTGTGTGATTTACATAGGTGAGAGTTGTGCTGGTGATAAAAGCCCTCCGGGGCAAGCCTCCTCTAAGCGAGCCCGTACAGCTTACACAAGTGCCCAGCTGGTAGAACTGGAAAAGGAGTTCCACTTCAATAGGTACCTTTGCAGGCCACGAAGGGTAGAGATGGCTAATTTGCTCAATCTCACAGAAAGACAGATCAAAATCTGGTTTCAGAACCGCAGAATGAAATACAAAAAGGATCAAAAGGGCAAGGGCATGATGACCTCTTCAGGAGGACAGTCCCCAAGCAGAAGCCCTGTCCCTCCAGCTGCTGGGGGATATCTAAACTCTATGCATTCTTTAGTAAACAGTGTCCCCTATGAGCCCCAGTCACCTCCACCATTTAACAAGCCTCATCAAAACACCTATGGCATCCCTGCATCGTACACCACTCCTCTTAATAATTGCCCACCTCCTCAAAAGAGATACACGGGGACGGCAGCTGTGACACCTGAATACGATACTCATCCTCTTCAAGGCAACGGTTATGGGAATCCACATATACAGGGAAGCCCCGTCTATGTAGGGGGCAACTACGTGGAAACCATGACCAGTTCTGGGCCTTCCATCTTTGGTCTAACTCATCTCCCTCATCCTCCCTCTGCCAACATGGACTACAGTGGGGCTGGGCCAATGGCCAACAATCACCACCATGGACCTTGTGATCCGCACCCAACATACACAGACCTTACCGCTCACCATCCTTCTCAGGGAAGAATTCAGGAAGCGCCCAAACTTACCCATCTGTAAGAGACAGGAGTCACTAAGTGGAACAACAAGCCCCCAACTTTTGGAAAGTACTTGCCCCTTCCCTTCTCTGTCTCCTCCTCCCACCATGTGCCCTCCACTCCTCTTCTCGTTTCTTTTGTTCGTTTTGTTTTGTTTTGTTTCCTTTGGTAAAAGCGTTTTCTAGTTTATGTGACGTAGCAATATTTGTTGCTTGAATTGCTCTATAGTTTCACTAGTGGATATTTATCTTCTTGAACTGTAGCCTTGTGTCTCACTTTGGGAGTATGCAGAGGCTTTATACTTTACCTTCTACACTTTTATCAAAACAGGGTATATGAACAAATTTTCTATAAAAGGAATTCTTAAATGTGAATTTGTTCGTACATGATTGATCCCACGGGGAAGCAATTTTTTTTATTGCACTTCTTTTAAATAGCAAGAAAGACATCAAAAGCGCTTGGACAGGGACTCCCTGGACAATTATTAATACGTGTAAGTCTTTCAATGTGTGTATGCTGGTGAACATTCAGATTTATTTATTTTTTTTTTTTGCAAACATTGAATAATCTAAGTGTTTAAAATTTTATTTATCCCCATTTGTTCATATTTATATATATATAAAAAAATCTGTACCCTGAATATTCAGGAGGTATTTACCTGGCCATATGTTAGATGGCATATCGGCACGCGTTGGAAATATCATTTGAAAGGAAACTATAACTCCTTTTATTAAAAATGGTGATAACGATGATGATGCAATAAAATCTGGGAAAAAAGATCACGGTTTGAATACTTTATGCTTGTAAACATCCAGCTAGGTGGAAAGCGTGTGGAGCTGAAAAGGCTAGATTTGTTTTGAAAGTTATACATTCCTTGCTGCTCACGTTCATAAAAAAAAAATAAAGTTTTTATTCTGAATAATAAAGAGTTAAGGACATGTTCTTCGCAGCGCAAGGGAAGGGAGAGCCCTTCATGACGTGGGGAGCTGGGAAACTCGTCTGCAAACGCACACGAGGATCCGCTCGCCCACCCGAAGGGCCCCGCGACGCCTTTTCAGCATTTCATAAGCAGGGAGAGGGATTTTTTTTTTCTTTTCCTTTTTTTCCCAGCAGGGTCTCACGGCCCGTGGCGGCGGCCGCCTCCCCCCGCGCCTGCTGCGCGGTGCCCGCCCGGCGTGGAGAGCAGGGGGGCGCGGATCGCCCCCTCCCCGCGGCCCGGGGGTGCGGTGGGGGACCGTCCCCTGTCCCCGGGCAGGGCCCCGCGTGGGCGCGGAGGGGCCGCCCCCCCGGCTCGGCGCTGGGGAAGGCGGGGGGCCGCGCGCAGCCGGCCGCGGGGCCCCGCCAGCGCTGGCAGCGGGGTGGCAGGGCAGGGCCCCGGCCAAACCGCAACCGCGCCGGGGGGATGGATGCTGAGGGCCGCTGCCTCCGGACGTGGCTCCCGCCGCCGTTTTCTCCCTTTCCCTTAAAGCAGTGGATTTTATTTTTTTCATTGATATTATTCTTATGTTGTTAATTATTATAATTATTTTTATTTTATTTGCTGTCTGTTTCATTTTTGCTGAGCCGCCCTCCCTGCCCACCGCAGCCTGAAGCTGTGGGGGAGGGGAGCCTCGCGTTCCCTCTCTTCCCGCGGGGGTGTGGATGTGTGTGCGCGTCCGTCCGTGCTGGCAGGGCGGGGGGGCACGGTTCTGCAGAAGGGTGACTGTCTGGACCCCAAACGGGCACCCGCGGAGGTCTCCGGTCCGATTCGGCTCGAGGTGGAAGGCAGAAACCCGCAAGCGTGTGCTTAAATCCTATTTTTCTTCCTTTCAGGCGAAATGTCCGTAATTTTTAGATTGAAACTTGAAAGATAAATCAAAATGGACCTTAATAGACTAGGTAAAATGTACCCCTGCACGTTTATAAAGACATATTCCTATGCTGTGTAGATGATAACGCACGCTGTTCACCATCTGTATCTTTTAGAGCACAGAAAAAAATGTCGCCATTTTGGTCTCATGCTGAAATATTATTAATCTTTGGGCTTTATCTTGTTCCCAGAACCATCCTTGCCTGATGCTGAAACATTGTCATGCATCCATAAATCTATATAGAGCTTTTCTGCATAAATAGGTAAAGCATGCTCAGTCAAAGAAAGGGATTGCAAATATATTTATGCCGTGCTGTTTGTTGTATATATAGATATGTAACGGTGAAAGGACAGGTTACGTGGTCTGATATTTTTAATTGAAACCTGATTATTACCCACTACAGACCGACGACTGATTATTATTTTGTAGGCGAAGGAAGCATTTTTGCAACATTGCGAGACACTGCCCGTTTCAGATGAGCGCCCATATAAAATTCCAGCCGCTCCCACCACCCCCCCCCGCCCCCCCCCGCCTCGGATCAGCTAGGTTATACACAACAAAAGGTAACGGTACAGTCGGTGATTCTTACTGTGTGGCTCCTTTAGCACCACGAATTACACTTTAGGAAAATGTTCAAAGAGAAGGAATTTGGCGTTTCACCCCCCTCCCACTCCGAAGAAAGAAAAATACAGGCGATTTTGCCCCCTTCTTTCCAGAAACCGTACTCTACCCTTTCTTCGGAGCCTGTAGGTTGCAAATAAGAATTTCTGTTTTTGCATTTAAGATTCGCCCGATTAAAAGATCCTGCTGGAGGCAGAAGCAATTGATTTGCCCAAGAATTTCGCATCCTCTCTCCAAAGGTTGTGTTCCAGGTGGTTTTTGTATTAGACTGACCACACGAAACAAATGTGCAGAATAGAGACACCCACACAGGTTTTACTCACAAAGCCTGGTTAAAGTCCAAACCTCTCTCTTTATTATTTGTCATCCTGCTGTTAATCCCAATATTTTCCAGAGGGAAAAAAGAAAAAAAAAAAAGCGCAAAGAAAAAGAAAAGCCCGACCCCAATGTAGGCACTGAGAAGCAAAATAAAAACGGACTTTTCCCACAAGCAGCCCAGTCCTCTGCCAGCATATTTTAAAAGCAGCTTTTTTCCTTGTTTACTTGCGTTTCTTGCTCTGCCTCTTTTCTCGGCCACATTTGATCTTGGAAAGAGCAAGAAGCTTTAAATGTGTTCTTTAGGGCCAGTAGCTGTCAAACCTTTTGGCGGCCAAGATTGATCGCGCGCAGACACCACCAGAGCTTTGTTTGGACTAAAAGCAAGAAAATTAAACCCCTTGCATTTTCCAACAGCATCGATATTTGTAAGGCATCCCTTTTGAGAGATTAAATGACAAGTCTCGTTCTATATTTTATTTAAACAAGCAACCACCAAAAAGCCCATTTAAAGCCTCCCGGCCCCTCCCCTCCCCCTCTCTCCAATGCCTTCGCAGATATGCTGCATCTTGTGGGTGCATTAACTTAAAACCGATTTTTAAAATGCACTTCGTGCAGTCTGGACACAGACTGATCCGCTGAGTACTTGAGGTCTTGTTTCCTTCCCCCTCCCCTTCTTTTTCTTCTTCTTCTTTTTTTTTTCTTTCTTTTTTTTTTTTTAATTACGAAGACGGTTGCCGACTCCTTTTTGGCAACCCCGAAAATAAAGCGAGACGGCACCGCATCGCGCTGGCGATGATCTCTGGCTCCTTGAGGACGCGGAGAGCGGCTCGGAAGCGCTTTACCCCCCGGCCCCCCGGCGCACCCCACCCCGCCAGGCACCCCGGGCTCCGCGGGAAGACAAGCCCAGTCCGGGCTTGCCCAGGGCGGCTGTGACCATAGGATTCATCAGGCTGGGGATTGTGGCCATCATTGTCATCGCTCTCCCTCTCGCCTCAGTCTGGTTGGAAAATTGTGCCCAAAGCATCCAAATTCGGGACTTGCCTCGACCTAGCAGGGGCGACTGGAGGCGGCGGCGGCGAGAGCCCAGCGTCGGAGGCGAGTGCCGTCTCTCAAGTCATAACCCCGCAGCATTTTCGCTCTGCCTGGCCCCGTGAAAACAAACCCGCTACCAGCCCATATATTTCCTGGTAATCGAAAATACTCACCAGACCCAGCCTACTACGGTTATTAAGCAAATTATGCCAGCAGACGGGAGTATCGTTTGCAAGCTAAGGCATAGGATTTGTTTTGTTGTTGTTTTTTTTTTTTTTTTTTTTTAAAAAAAAAAAAAAGAGGCAATAGCCAGACGCGTTCGCAGCCTCGCGATTTGGCTCGCCCGGAGAGGTACTCCTAGGGTTATGTTTTACGGTCCAATCCCGGGAAGCCAACTGGAGAGGGAAGTCATGAAGCACAAGGGCTGCTGCCTATGTGACTCTTCCCCTAGAAGCAAGGTTGCTGAGGAAGATCCTGTTAAACAATGGCTCAGCACCGGCGGCCAATTGTTCTCCGTACTGTACACCCGATAGCCAGCAAAAAAAAAATAATAATAAAAAATGTTAAAAAAAAAAAAGGAAAAAAGAAAGAAAGAAAAAAGGAACAAACAAGGGGGAAAAAAACCCAGGAAAGAAAAAGGAGCCCATCGAGGCTGAGTCGGGAAGGAGAAACTAGTTTTGGAGGAAGTGGTATTCCTAGGGAAAAATCAAGACCCTCTGCTTCAGACTCCTGCCTGGGTGCAACTTCTTATGCGGGGGCCTGGCGGTGTCAAAACTTTGAAGATTAATGGATTACTTTGTTAATGACTCAAGGCGTCAGATTGAGGTGCTTAAATGATTTGTGAGGTGCAAAGCGTTTTCCTGACAGTCCCAAACAATGAGAGAAGAGTGTGCGGGTGGAGGCGAGGGAGGCAGCAGGCTGCAGGACAGACAGCCACACACACACACACACACACACACACACACACGCACACACACACTCGCGCGCAGCGCGCGCACACACTCGCAGCCTCTCACACAAACATATCCACGCACACGCACCCTCCCCCCCACCCCCGATCATTTCAGATTAGGACGCCAAGGGGATAGATACTCGAGATATCATTTCCCTCTTTAAAAAAAGTGTAAATAAAGCCTTTCTGGCCCCCAATGAGGCGTTCCTTCCCGACTTTTTTGGATCAATCAAACAGACAGTGGCTTCTTTTGATTAAAGCCCAAATTGTCATTGGGCAGAGGCAATCATGTGACAGCCAATTCGGTCCAATTTCAACCTTGTCTCCATGAATTCAATAGTTTAATAGTAGCACGGTCCCCATACGGCTGTAATCAGTGAATTAGAAAAAAAACACCCCACCAGCGATCTTCTATGCTATATTTTTTTCTCCTCTCTCTCCTTTTTCCTGGGCCTTCCCCCCCCCGAGCCCCCTGAATCCGAGGGAACTTTTTCTCCGCGGGGGCTGCCAGTTGAAGGCCATGAATTTCGCATTTGAGCGAGAGATCGGTTTTATCAATAGCCAGCCATCGCTTGCTGAGTGCCTGACATCTTTTCCCCCTGTCGGTGATACATTTCAAAGTTCATCAATCAAGAACTCGACGCTTTCACACTCGACACTGATTCCTCCTCCTTTCGAGCAGACCATCCCCAGCCTGAACCCCGGCAGCCACCCTCGCCACAGCGGCGGCGGTCGCCCCAAGGCGAGCCCCCGCGGCCGCAGCGGCAGCCCGGGCCCCGCCGGCGCCCCGCCGCCCCCGGAGTACCCCTGGATGAAAGAGAAAAAGGCGTCCAAGCGATCCGCGCTGCCGCCCGCCTCGGCCTCCGCCTCAGCCGCTGGACCTGCCTGCCTCAGCCACAAAGGTCAGTCCAAAGACTTGCCGCCGGCCCCGCCGGGCCGCTTTTTTGGCTCCCCGCATCCCCCCGGCTTCGCGGGGGGACGAGGCGGAGGGGCGGGCGGGCGGGGAGGACGGAGCTGGCGGGGCTCTCTGGAAACCCAAACTTTCCCCAAACTTGCTTAATGCCGGATGATTTATTTGAGTTGGAGCTGACCCCTCTTGTCTCGCCGTTCTAGAGTTAGGATATTTGACAGTAATGAAGAGTGATAGATTGCTCCCGCTCAGCTAAGCAGCTGATGCATTAATTATAAATTGCGGTATGGCTAATATAAAGTTTGCTCTGGTGTGGGGAGGTTGGGGAGCTGGAGGCAGTAATTTTGCGGAGGTGGCCGAGGGGCACGCAGCACCGGGCGCTCAGCAGTGTAACACAATGGGTTTACTGCATCCAAAGGCGGCCATTTTGTTGCAGTTGCTATTTTATGCTATATGGACATATAGATATAGACACATACGTGCAGAGAGAGCACTCCCCCCCATCCCCCACCCCCGGGGATGCGATGTGCTCGGGTGCTGAAATTCAATCCGTGCATTTATCTGTTTTGGGTGTGCGTGCGTGTGTTTTTGCTTTCGCTGTTCTGGCGATGGTGCTTTGGGGTGCGTGTGCGTGTGGTGGTGGTGTTTTTCTTTTTCTTTTTTTTCTTTTTTAACAGACCCCCTTGAAATCCCCGATAGCGGTAGCAGTGGATCTAGGCGGCTGAGGACGGCTTACACCAACACCCAGCTTTTGGAGCTAGAGAAAGAATTTCATTTCAACAAGTATCTCTGTAGACCGAGGAGAGTTGAGATTGCAGCCTTGCTGGATCTGACTGAGAGACAAGTCAAAGTCTGGTTCCAGAACAGGAGGATGAAGCACAAGAGACAGACCCAGTGCAAGGAGAACCAAAACAGCGAAGGGAAATTTAAGAGCCTAGAGGACACGGAGAAAGCGGCGGAGGAGGAGGAGGAGGAGGAGAAATCCC
Source organism: Falco biarmicus (assembly GCF_023638135.1). Lineage (NCBI taxonomy): Eukaryota > Metazoa > Chordata > Aves > Falconiformes > Falconidae > Falco > Falco biarmicus. Next base: position 3,239,046 of record NC_079291.1, on the reverse strand, counting down.
TCTTCGAGCAAGCCCTCAGCAACGTCTCCGGCGCGCTCTTGGAGCGGGAGGGCTACGCTTTCCAGCAGAATGCCCTCTCCCAGCAGCAGGCGCAGAATGCGCACAATGGCGAGTCCCAAACTTTCCCCGTTTCGCCTTTAACGAGCAATGAGAAAAATCTGAAACATTTTCAACATCAGTCACCCACTGTTCAAAACTGCCTCTCAACAATGGCCCAGAACTGTGCAGCTGGCCTGAACAATGACAGTCCTGAGGCCCTAGATGTCCCTTCTTTACAGGACTTCAACGTTTTCTCCACAGATTCCTGCCTACAGCTTTCAGATGCAGTTTCCCCCAGTTTGCCAGGATCTCTGGACAGTCCCGTAGATATTTCTGCTGACAGTTTTGACTTTTTCACAGACACACTCACCACAATTGACTTGCAGCATCTGAATTACTGAGAAATTAAAGACGTCCTCTCCAAGGGTCCTGCTTTCTCCTCTTTATTCTTCTTTATTTTTTCCCGTGAATTAATTTTATTTCCCCCCCTCCCCCCTTTTCCTGGTCAGTATTTTCTGTTTGTTACCTCCCTCTGCTATGCCATTTTGCCGTTTCTTACGAAGTTTTAGTTGTGTTCAGTTTTAACCTAGCCACATTCTAGGTCCTTCTATGAAAGCAATATATGAGGTCTGTAAGAAAGTGATCATATAGGAATTGTATCTTCACTTTCTTTTTATTTTTGTATTGCATTAGGATGCGTTGTCATAAGTATTTTTGGTAGAATAAATTCTTGTTTGCTACAAGGAGCTTTCTCTTTTTTCTTTCTCTTTCTCCCTCTCTCTTTATCTCTCCTTTCAATACTGGTAACATGACGGGTCTTTCTCCCCATCCCTTCTACTATTAATTTACTAATAATCAAAATCCAACATTCTGACTATGAGCTCTCCCCTTTTGGTAATTTAGGACTTTCATTAGAGAGGAAAAACACATTCAAATTCTTTATTGCAAGGGTTCTCACAAGGGTAAAAAAAACAAACCAAAGAAACTAAAACCATTCGCATCTTTGATGAAGACTTCTTCCTTTTAATGGATAAATGTAGCATCTTATGCCTGTGAGAATACAAAGCTTGGAAATGGTGAGCTGTAACAAAAGCATGAACGAGCACTTTCTCGTAAGAGACTCAGTAGGAGAAGTGTCTCCTGCAGAAACTAGCCTGTTACACACACGAAAGGCTTTTTTTTTTGGAAACAATCCTGTTTTTCTAGAAAGTAGTGCTTAGCAGCCAGCAAGCTTTTTCAGGAAGCATATCTTAAAAAAATATTAGAGCTCACAGAGAATGCGCTTGGTTACTTCTTACGTGCTGAGCGGTCCAAGAAATCAGCCCTAGAAAGAGAGGAAATGGAGAAGTTAGTGACTGTAAATTAAAAAGGGTGGCAGAAACACAGGGGGAAAAAAAGCATGTAGGGAGGAATCAGCCCCTCCACTTGGTCTTTTTGAGGGGCGGTGCGGGGGCACAGCCGGAGATATCTTTTCTGTTTCAACCTTCTTGCGGGGAGAAGGACTGATAAGGAAAAGGGGATACCGACTTTAAGTTAAAACTTCCTAGGGGCTCCCCACTCTGCTGGCGGCAGCAAAGATGGGCTTTCAGAAATCTCCAACAAATTGCCTGCCATCCGGCTAGCGGCGTTGCCGAACGCCAAAGCGGAGAGTGAGCCCCGTCCTTCTGGCTGGAATTGAGCAACAGATGCCAGCGGGGCTCTGCTGCTTCGGGGCCAGGGGATCCCGGGCGGGTGCGGTGGCGGCTCCCTGTGTGCCTCTGAGTGCGTGTGAGTGTATGGTAACACCACACAGGCGAGTGGGGCTGGAGCGGGGTCTGTGCACCGCTGGCCGTCCATGCGGGGAGTGCTGTCTCCCAGCCCTGCAACATGTTGTGGAGCTGGGATGCGTGGATTATAGCTGGAAGGACTGAACGCAATTCTTCCGAAAGTCATAAATCAAATTCTTTCTATGAATGAGAATGTCATCAAAGAGATCAATTGCAGGAACACATGCACAAATAAAAATCCTCTTACGTATTTGCCGGGGCTGGAGATCCCCGTCTAAAACCATTAAGTGAGAAGGCGTTTAGTCATAATTCATTTTTATTGCTCTTTTAAAACAACAGCTTGGCTGAGCTGCGGACGCAGCGAAACCTCGGCCCTGCATTTTCTCCTTCCCTCTGCTCCAGCCCTGTCCCTGCGGAAAGCGAGCAGCCTCACCGGCATTTTAACTCCTCTGCCACTGGGTTAATTTGGACCACAACGTGGACGTACGGGTTGAGGTTTCTTTTTTGTGCCTAGATTTCTGGATGCTGACAATGCTTAAAAAAAAAAAAAAAAAAAAAAAAGAAGAAGAGGAAAATAGGCTTCAAGATTTAAACTCCATTTAAACAAATGGGGGGATACAGAGAGCAGGAGCCGCCTCCGATTCTCCCGGTGAGCCCTGGGGCCACATCGGGGGCACAATCCCACAGAAAAACCTAAAGCGCCGGGATCGCCCCCTTGGCCCCAATCCGGGGGCAGGAAACGCGGAGCGGAGCCGCGGAGGGCCGCGGAGGGGCCGGGCCGGCCTGCGGGCAGAGGGAATGGGCGTCCCCTTTGCTCCGGCCCTTCTCGTGGTGTTGCCCCCGCGCACAGTACAGGCAGCAAACCCCCAAAGACCCGCCACAGAGACAATGCAACAAAGAAGACAATGGCACGAAAAAGGGAGAGAAAAAAGGATTTCAGGATGCTGGAGACTGTAAGAGAGGTGCTGTGATTCAGCAGAATTGAAGGGTAAACCGGCTCTATTTATAGTAAAATATATATTTTTTTCTTAGCTGGCTGAAAAAGCACTGAAAAGATGCCAGCCCTTTTATTAGTAAACAGTCCCAGCGGCCTGCCTTTTTTTCTCTGCGTTATGCAGTATTTATCATAACTGGTTTACAAGAATGAAATAAATGTGTTTACAGCTGTAACCATAGCCAAAATCGGTGCAGTATAATGCCATAAATGCCTCTGGAGTGTTGTTGCTCTTGTCTTCCACCCCGCCCCCCTGGAGTTTAAGAAACTGAACCTTTCTAGAGGGCCCTTAACCATCCGTGCCTGCCTGGTAAACCAGAACCATTAGAAGTACTGAAGGCATATGGATAGACGCGTGGTGGAGAGGGCAGCCCTTGGGTTTGGGTTGGCAGTAGAGAGGCCATGGAGGTGGCATGGGATAAGGGCTGACCTAATATAGTGGTAGGAGAGCTTTGCACCTAGAGGAGGATGTTGTCGTTCATGTGGGAGGGAGGAGCTTGAGGATTTGTGTCTCTCTGTGTGTTCGCGAGCTGGGAGAGGTGGCGGGGTAGAAGACACTTTTGGATTTCAAAACAAGCAAGAACCGAGCGTGAGAACAGAGGGACGCAGGAGCCGGCTGGAAATGCACCTGCAGAAATAAAGGCGGCAGCCCCTCCTGGGGCTGGTGGCAGGGAACATGACTTTCCATCCTTCTATCCCCCGGGTTCACGTTTCGCAGGACGCCTCTTTGAAGCGTGTTGGTGCCGTCCTCTCTCCCTGCAGACGGCTGGGTGCCCCGGGATGGATGGATGCCCGGCCTTTACTTCCCCTTGCCTTTTCCCCATACGTAAATCGAGTATGAGGTCGCAACCCACATCCCACCGTCCTCTCTCCTTCTCTATCCACGGACACTTTTTTCTTTTTTCCGTGGGGGTGGGGAGGGGTGGGTTTGAGTCGATGCTCAGCGCGGTTCCCAAGGGTCCTGGGGCCGTCTCTGCCACTGGCCATCTGCCACCTCCCGCCACTACCGGCCCGGGCTGCGGAGCGCAGGGACAAAGAGGCCGGGGCGGCGGGCCCTGCGCCTCCCGCCGCTCCCTGCCCCTGCCCCGGGCCGCCTCCCCGGGTTGCCGGGCTGCGACCCGCGGCACTCCAGGCAGTCTTCCCCCTGCCCGGTCGCAGGGCGGGCGTGCTGCAGCGGCACTGCGGGGACCCAGCAGATGGGCTGCGGGGCCCGCCGGCCCCCGCCCAGTCATCCGTCCCCCTGCCCCCGGCTCCTCCTCCCCTATCCCAGCTCCGTACTGGCGCGGGTGGGCCCGGCGGAGGTGCGGGGGGAGCAGGGATGCGGGCCAGGGGGAGGCCGGTGGGCCTGGGAGCGCACAATGGCCGGCAGTCCCAAAAGCGGCTCATTTCTATGCTAATGTCCGCGGCCGCCTGGTGATGCGGCTGGACAAGCCCCTTTAACTCTTGGCGTGGCGTCGCGCTGGGACTGCGGCGGGGCAGGACCAGCGAGATGTCTTGCTCTTGTTCCTATCCCCATCCTTATCCCCATCCGTGTCCTCGGCCCCATCTCCATCCTCCGCTTTATCCTCATCCCCGTCCCTATCTCCATCCCCATCCCCGCAGCAGTCCCCAACCACATCAACAGCCCCGTCCACAGGGCTGACTCTCCCAGTGCTGTCGTCGCCTCCCTCCCCCCCCCCCCCCCCCCATCCCCCCCCGCCCCGTACCGGGGATTCAGCGGCCCCGGCCGGGGGGGATGGGGGCGGGGGGCGCGGAGGTGCCCAGCGCCAGCCTGACAGCGCCGACAGCAGGGGACCCGCCGGGGCCCCCTCGCTGCAGCAGCACTCACCCTGGAGGGGACGGCCGCTGGGCTCCGCGGGCCGGGCGCAGCCTCCGGGTCTCTCCTGCCTTCCCCTCTTCAACCGGCGGGCGGGACCTCGGCGGCAGCAGCATCAGCGGCGGCGGCAGCGGCGGGGCGATGGCCCGGCCCGGCCCCCCCCGCCCCCCCGGGGGGCCGCCGCCGCCCTGCCCCGCGGTGCCGTGCCGTGCCGCGCCGTCGGAGCGCTCGGCGTTTAAATGCCCCCGACGCAGCGATCTATCAGCGGCAGGAGCCGAGAAAGTCCCGCAGGCGCCGCAGCCATTGGCTGCCGTCCCCCACGTGCCTGCCCGCTGCCTGTACCTTCGTGTCATTTTCCTGCCGGCCCCATGGAGGAAGTGGGAAAGTTGGCGCGGCCCCGCCGGACGCTGAAGACCCGGTGGCGGCGTGACAGAGGGACGCGGCGAGGATGAGCTCCTTCCTCGAGTACCCCGTCCTCGGCGGCGAGGCGGGGGGCTGCGCCGCCCGCGCCTACCACCCCGACCACGGGATTACAACTTTCCAGCCCTGCGCCGTCAGCGCCGGCAGCTGCAGTGGGGAGGACCGCTTCCTCGCGGGCCGCGGGGTGCCCATCAGCCCCCACCGCCACCACCACCACCCCTCGGCCCAGCCCGCCGCCTACCAGCACCACGGCGGACTGGGGGTGTCCTACGCGCACCCCAGCTGTGGCCCGACCTACGGCGCGCAGGGCTTCGGACCGACGTACGGCCCCTACCCCCTCGGGCAGGACGCGGAGCTGGGCGGCGGCTTCCCCCCCTGCGCCCCCGCCGTGTACTCGGGGAGCATCTCCGCCGCCGCCAGCGCGCAGCACCCGCACCCGCACCAGGGCTACGCGGGGGGTCCCGCTCAGTACGTGCCTCCCCCCTACGGGCAGGAGCAGCAGAGCCTGCCCCTGGGCACCTACAACCATGCCCTGTCTCCCCTCCACGCCGGGCACCGGGCAAACGCCCGCTCCCCCTCCGCCGAGACCTCGCCGCCGGCGCAAACCTTCGACTGGATGAAAGTGAAAAGAAACCCACCCAAAACAGGTCAGTGGCCGCCGGGAGCGCCGGGGCGGGGGCCGCCCGTCTCTCTCTTTGCCCTGAGGTGCGGGGAAAGCGGGGTGCCCCACGGGGTGCGGGGCAGGAAGGGCGGCCCGCACCTCTGGGAGCAGCCGCAGCTGTTTGCCCGCGGAGCTGGCTTCCAGCGCCGCGTGCTCCCGACTCCCCCTCTCCGCCTCTCCCGCGGTCATATTTCTTGTAATTCATAAACCACTTATCAAGTTTCCTCTGACACTAGAGGCTGACTCCGGTTTAGCACCTCGCACTCCATCACTCACCCTGCCGGGGCTTCCCTCTTATCCTAAGAAGTTCTTGCTCCCTATCGCTTAGCCGGTGTGGACATATTGATTACGTCGCCTATAAATCATTTGCGCTTACTTACCGCTGCATGTCCCCTCGCAGGCAAGGCTGGCGAATACGGCTTCGTGGGGCAGCCCAACACCGTCAGAACTAACTTCACCACCAAGCAGCTGACCGAGCTGGAGAAGGAGTTCCATTTCAACAAGTACCTGACCAGGGCCAGGCGGGTGGAAATCGCCGCCTCCCTCCAGCTCAACGAGACGCAGGTGAAGATCTGGTTCCAGAACCGGCGGATGAAGCAAAAGAAACGGGAGAAAGAAGGGCTGCTGCCCATCTCCCCCGCCACCCCCACGGGCTGCGAGGAGAAGACGGAGGAGTCCTCGGAGAAGTCCTGCTCGTCGTCCTGCAGCGCCTCGCCCGCCTCCTCCGCCTCGGACACGCTCGCTGCCTCCAACTGAGACCCGTCGTGCGCCGACGGCCGCCAGTCGCGATGCCCCCGCCAGCGCAGCTCGCGTCCGTTCACCGCGGTCATGTCGGTCCCTCGGTCGGTCGGTCGGTGTCCCCGAGAGGTCCCGGAGCGCCGGCGTCCCCCCCCCCGCCCCCCCCACTCCCCGCCGCCGTCCCGCCCGGGGGTGCCGGCTCCGCCGCCTGCTTGCCTCCCAGCCGCCAGATCCCGGCGTCTCGGTGCCAGGGCAGGGTTCCTTCGCCCCCTACCCCCAGCCCTTTCTTCTGGAGGAGCTGTGTTGGCACATGTGTAAGGGTCTCCCTCCTCTGCTGCAAGGACGGTCCTCCGAGTTTCCCTGAGTGAAAGACAGGTTATATAGGGTACATAACCTCACGAAGAGATGCACTATTGCAAGTGTTTACACAACTTCTAGGACTTTCATCCCCTTAATTTAATGTATTCTTTGTTCGTGTCTATGAGTTTGTTGCTTGTAAATACTTTGTCCGAGAGATTTATCTTTTTACAGATTTTTCTAGAAATGATGTTTCGATTATCAGGTTAAGCAGGGTGAGCGCATTCGCCAAACTGGATTCACTTTTGTATTGGTAAAGCTGATGACCGTATCAAGTAAAAGTCTTAAGCTCAAGCAGATACCTCAAAAAAGTAGCGCTACTTCTTTAAATGTGACAAACAAGGCTTCGATTGCACTAGGTTTTGTAAACCTGACCCGGTGTGCTTGCCCCCTCCCCTTCCCTCCCCTCCTGGAAAGCTGTGTTGGATTATGCTCAAACCGAAGGGTATAACCATCCAAAAGACCTCACCTCTTCCTATTTTCATATTAACCCTCCGTTAGACTCGATGTCTTTTCAACATACTTGTGAATGTGACGAATGGCCAAATGAATGTATAATTTCTGTGGTTGGTGTCCAGACCATTGCATGATGCACCGTGCTTTGCTGTACTGCGAGTACACTGAGTTCTATCAGTTGTCACATGTGAACGAAATGTCGTCCTGATTTTCTGTACAATCATGAAAGGCTCTGGGATTCCGCCAGTGATGGAAGCCAGGGCAGGATTTACGGGTCCTTATAATGTCTGTAATAAATATATTCCACTTTCAGGTAGCTCTCATCTGCCTACCTCTGCGTGACGTCAGCGCTGAGTCACAGGCTGGGCTCAGCAGTTTGGTTTCCTTTATTTTCCACGGCTGGGGCCTTTCCAAGGAGGGAAAGGGAGGAAGAGTCTCCCAGTGTTACCCTTCATGTTTTGCCGGGGTCAGAGCTCTGGTTGCCCAGCCTGACTCATAACACAAAGCTTCTTCCTTTCCTATGCTCAAATAATATTATTTTTAGAAAATATAAGGCCCTCCTCTCCCTCCTCCATATAATCCTGATCTATCTCTGAAGCCAAAGATGAGAACTTCCTGGGTCAAGTGCTAACCTTTTCACCTCGGGATGGATGTTGACACTTATATAAACAGAGCACCCTTCAAAAGCAGAAACTGTCTTCAGCAAGTCTTTCCTTGCATCCCAGGCCTCTCGCCGAGGGCTGCACATTTAATTAGCCCGGGGACTAAGCTGGGCTTCCCTCTCCCGCCGCCCCGGGTGCCATCCCCAGTGGCTGATGGGTGCCAGGGTGGGAGACGGCTCCCAGGTCCCTAGCAGTGTGCTTCTGGCATGAACTCCAACCCATTTTGCACCCCCCAACCCCCTTCTTTTTTTTTTTTTCTTTCTTTTTTCTTTTTCTTTTTTTTTTTTTTCCCTCGGGAAAAAGAGCAAGCAGTCCCAGGTAAATATCGTTTCCAAGAGGCGTCAAATGAACAGCGGGGCGGGGAGGGGCGGGGGAGCGTGTGTGGGGAGAAGCCGGGTGGCAGGACCGAGCAGAGACATGCTCAGCGAGGTGCGGGGTGTCTGAAGTCACCGGTGCCTCCTGAATTTCAGTGCAAACACGCGTAACTCCTCCACTCGGCCTAGCTGCGGGGCAGTGCTGCCGGGCTTCTCCCGGGGGCCGGGCTGCCCACGCAGGCTTAGCTTTGCGGGATCCGCAAAGAGTCAACGAATTTTTCTTCACTTGGGTGTCAAAAGAGACAAGCCCTGATTTGCAAGGCGCAGCGGCCATATCAAGAGCCGAGCTATCTGCAAGGGAGCAGGGCTGTTTCCAAAGGCTCCCGCCGATGCCTCTGTTACTTTCATTTCCCCGCCTGCCATATACTTTACCTTTTGTTTATTAGTGTAAAGCCACAAAGCAAAACAGATGGCCTTCTTCCAGAGACCTAGATGTGTTAAAGTGGCATTTGCATGCCAATGAGGGCATTTCAATATCGAAATTTGGATCTAAACATTGCTGGAATCCGGATCTGCAACCCGGCTCCCCCGGTGTTGACTTAATGTGTTAGAAAGAGCGGCCATAAATTACAGCCTAAATGTGAGAGACAAGACACTTGTCAGTGCGTCAGTCTGCGGTGAGCGATTCATCGGCAAAGAATTCCATCTCCTTCCAAGCCCAAACCCCGGGTAATTCTTCTTTTTTTTTTTTCGCAGTTTTGATCGATTTCAAGCAAAAACACCCCAAACTTCCCGATCCTGGCTCATTCTTTTTAGCGTTATTATTATTTCGATACGATCAGCCTTTTGGATCAGCGGGTGTGGGGAAGAGAAATGAAGAGCTCTACCTTACAGTTTCTAGCGCAAAAATATCGCTAAAAAAAATCACAGCGTGCTTTGGCCTGATAGAGACACTGATCTGCCATCAGCTCGTGGACATCCTGTTATTTTTACACCTTTAAATTTTTTTTAAATTTTTCTTTCTGTAGTCCCAGGGGAAAAATGAGGGGGGGGGGGGGAAAAACTCACCATACCAAAAAATCCCAACCCGAACCGCGTCCAAAAGTCGAACGGAGTTTAGCATCTTGCTGTCATAGTTAACGCCGTTTCTGCTGTTCACCTTTAAAGTTTACTTTTGGAGGCTATTGAGATGCTTTGGTGTTTTCCTCTGGGGCAATCAGATTGAAACCGATCAATATTTACTCAGTCTGAAAGGGCTGTTGAAAAGGCAGCTAACAACAAACTGCTTAGCTGCTCTCCCCTCTTTAATCTCAGGTTCACCGAAAGTTCAAGCAGAAATGAATTCGGTGATGGGTCACTTTAGAATAAATCCCAGTGGTTAATCTCACAGCCTTGGTAAAGGCAACAATTACAGAGTCATCCCTCTCCCTCTCTCCTTCTCAGTGTCTCCCCGTCATCTCAACTTCCCTCTCATTTTTGCCCAGCAGTTTTAACTAAATTTTAACGGCTTTCCGCTGTTTCGCGGAGCCACCAAACCCCAGCGTGTCCCGCGAGCCCGCGCTGCGCCAACGCCGGGGTAAAGGCGGGTGCCTCCGGCGAGAGGTACCGGGGGTGAGGGAAGCAAACCCTCCCGCAAGGGAGCCGGCATTTTCAAGGGGGGCTCCGGGGGCAAAGGGAGAGATGCTTGGGGCTTTCTCCCCAGCACGGACGGGGGGTGGCGGGGGACGACTGGAGGCACGCCCGGCAGCTGGAGGCGCTGGCAGAGCCGCGGGGCTGTACGTCCCTCTCCATCCCTTCTGGGAAAAAGAGTAGAGAGAAATCTGGGCAAAACGCGATGGACGTCGCTGCTAATTGCAGGGACTCTTCAAAGGCCAAAGTTCACGTAATCGCTGCATAAATGCATGCTTAAAAGGGATTTATTAGTACGCCTCTAATGGCAGCTCACGTTTGGGCTATAGACTCGAGCGGGTTTTCACCGCCAAACTGCTTCTCAGGAGCTACCCCTCTCCCACCGAGGCACTGCCGGGGGACCCCGGGCTCGACAGGCGATGGGCTCCCGGCCGGGCCCCGGGAGAGCCTGGGTGGCAGCGCCCGCCGGGGAGGGGGCCCGGGGGAGGCTGCTCCCCGCCCGGCAACGGCGGGGGCCTCCAGGCGGTGGGGAGGGGGGGTCTGTAGTCTTTTTTTGGGAAAGAGTCGTTTAACAATGTTTTTCCGCGTAAGCTTAGGAGCAAGATTTCCTGTTTGTTTTCCCTTAGCAATTAGCTCTGTGAAAATTGGCAACCACAAAAAGGGAATACGTAAATAATAAAATGAATAATATGAATAAATAGCGATATAATGTCTTTTTTTTTCCTCTTCCTTTCTCCCCTTTCCTTCTTTCCTTCTTTCTGTCTTTTAAACGGTCTTTCTCTCTTTTTCTCTCTCAGTTTTCAAGGCAAACATTCCTTTTCTTCCCCAGGCACACTACTTGGCTGACTTTCACTGTTAACATTATTCTTCTATAGTTTATGTGTCATAAAATATTACAGGTCGCAGTTACTCCCGTTTCAAGCTCAGAAAGGCCATTGAAATCAATGGGAACTCTGGGGAAAAGAGGTCTTCCCTTGTGCCTAAGAGTCTTGGGGCAAACTTTGTTAATTTTGATCGCGCAAAGAGTCCTCTTTGCCATGCAACTTCAAAAGGATTACACATTGCAGTAATACGAGCCGAAATTGGCCCGGAAAATGCTTCCACGCCTGTTTTTTACAGGGCAGTGACATATTTTAAGCGTTTGTTCCAGAGGGAGAATGTTTCAGCCTTTACTTTTACAATTATTTCGGCTTTCCGATCTACTTCCCTTGAAAGCGTCTCTCTCGTAAAGTCAGATCGGGACTATTGATTCTTATAAAAACGTGGCCGAATAATGATCAGCCTCTGGTATGATGAAACTAATAGCCAGTTCGTGACTTTTCCGGATGCTCAGTTTATAAATACAAACTCAATTTATTGCAAAAATTCTCCCCGTTCAGGAAAGTAAAAGTAGCAAAACCAAAAAAGTCAAATAAAACCAAATACAACCCCAAACGAGGGACAACGAGAAGGACACGAAGCCAATCTCAGCCACACGCTCTTTTGCCTATGTTCACATCGGTCTAAGATGTGGAGTAGCCAGCGGGAGGCGGAGGGATTAGGAAAATACAGGGACTCATGGAGCGTTTTGCTCCCAACAGTTGTAGGAAGTGTCCGAGCGGTCGGGAGCCGCGGGCGACCCGCCCGCCTTGCCCCGGTGCCGCCCCGGTGCCTGCCCGGCTTACCGGCCCTGCGCAACGGCTGCTCTTTGCATCCGATACGCTTGGCTTTTCCCACAAGTATTTATACACGTTCTAATTCTGACCTACGCGGGGTTGTACGTCGGCGGGACACTCGCCGCCAGGAAGAAGAAAAAAAAAAGGCAATATGCTATCGATTATTAAAAAATAAAAAAGAAATAAGTCCAAGGAAATATCTGCTTTGATTGAGAGCTTCGCTAACGCATTTTGTAGGGATCGATTGCATTCGCAGCTGTCGTCGGGTCTGATCTTCGGGAAATGACTAATACGGAGAAAATTCGTTGTGTGCATTGTAATAACAACGAAGCGGGGCTGCGGCCGCCGCGCCGCTCCGCGCCTCGCCCCGGCAGCCGCGCTCCTCCGCACCCGGCACAGCGGGTCGCTGCCCACGGCCCCCGGCCGCAGGGGGGGCGAGCACCGACCCCAGCTGGGGGGTGTCCCGGCGGCCCCCCCGCCCCTCCGGCCGGCTGCGGGCTGCTGGGTGGGAGGCTGCGGGCCGGCCGGCCGCGCCTGAGGTGGCATCGCAGCGCTGCCAGGGGTATCGCCTCTGATGTCCTTTGTCTATTAATACAGCCATCACCAAATTCTGGATAACCTCCCTCCCCCTCTGTCAACACCCCTCTGCTCCTGCCCGTGCTGGGGGAAGAGGGATGGGACCTGCCATCGGGGTGCTGCAGCGAGGGGGTGCCCCTTTTAGGGGTAACTTGGTGACAGATGTTGACGTTTCTAGGGAGCTCGGTAAACAGAAGGTTGGACTGGACTTCTTCATAGCCCATGTGGTTTTCATCATTCCCCATCAGGCTCAGACCAAAGGCAGAAGCTTCCCTCTTCACACTCCTCATCCCCTCTCATCTTCCGCAGTCACTCAGCCCCGGTGACATGGGATAAAGAGCAGAGAAAACACATGAGACCAGGTTTGTTAAGTAATGAAAAGAGATGGGGGTGAGGATGAGGCTGGCGATGGAAATGGGGGGCAGGGGGGAGTGGGAATCTCTCCTCCACTGCACACTGGTGAGACTTCAGGTGCAAAGCACATCTATGTAAATCACAGGCTCCATCTGGGCACAGATCAGGGGGGGCACATCGGAGGAGGTGCAGAGAATAACCACTTGTCCAGATTTCTTGCTGCCTTCACAAGAAGGTGAAGGTTATGGAAGGGGCTAAGCAACAGGGGTGGGGGATTTCTACACAGTTTTAATTGAAATGCCTCTGTACCAATAAAACAAAGCTTTTTAAACCAAAGCTTTTTCTTGACTTTTGCAACAGGTCTACTACCTCAAATAACTGCTGTGCAAAACATCAGCTGCAGAGGAAATGCCATCCCAGCCTCAACTGATTTTCTTAGCATAGTTGTAAAATATTCCTGCTAGCACCCAGCAAAGGTGAAGGCTTTAACCAGACTCGTCTATTCCGCAAGAAATAAAATCACTGCGGCACTACTCTGTAGTATCAGTGGATTTAACATCCATGCATTGTTCTGAAGACAGATGGATCATAAAACAAAATGCATTGGTTTGGGGTAGCCTCGTGTTCCTCATGCTGTGCTGGGAAAAAAAACCCCTAAAAAACCCCAAACCACTGTCTAGAAACTGAAAGGTGATCCCGTCCAAGCTGAGCCATCGAAGAGCCACACATATTTCACTGTGCAAAAATGTTATCTTGGAGGAACACACCTTCCAGCAAACAGTATTAGCATGAACAATATGTTTAGACATGGATGTGGGTATTGCAGACAGGCAGGACCCCATGGGCCTTTGCAGTTTATTACATTCCCCCCAACCCATATATTTTATTTTTTGTATTTCTGACAGTGCTAGGACGCAAGGCAATGATAATGAAAATAGAGGGTGAGGCAAAAAAGAGTCTGAGAAGACCTATCCTCAGTGACACACCTCAGCTCACACTGCACAGGAAACATGCCATGCTTTTGTCCAGAAGAAGATGTATGTTTCCCTAGAATTTAGAGTCATTCAAAGAGGCATTACCAGAGCTGCTTTCAAGTCAGCTCACAAAACAAAGATTTGGATGTTAGCAGAGGCTTGTACTAAACCCACGCATACATTGGCTTTGAGTGGGACCTACTGTGGCTAGTAGGGAGATTCAGCTCACCTGAGACCCACAGGTCTGCCAATCAAAAGATTAGCCTCATTGAACCTGGTAATCCACTAGCAAAGATAACTTTTCTCTTCAGATGACACCTTTTTTACCCCAGGGTTTGAATGGCACGGTAGAGCATATAAAGGAACACAGACAAAAAACACTGAAAATTCTGTCAAGGCTCCGCTACCAAAACTGTTTGATTGCAAATCAGATGACAGACTCCAGAAATCCAGATAATCTCCATGTAATCCCCTTTTTGAACATGGTGATGTGTTTCAAGACCAGTCAACCATACAGGCTGACTCCCACTTTCACTGGAACTGAAGCTGAAGACACACCCATTACCTTGGGCTCTGGATCGGGCCCCAGCTGCCAGCTCTGTATTCAGCAATGCACAAAATTTTCCTCTCTGCTTTTCACTGAGAAGACAGCAGGGCAGACTGCACTGAAAGCAGTGGAAACCTGACAAGAAATCTTCCGGTCAGACGTTGAGAGGGTTTTTGTATCGTGTATGTGAGCAACCACAGGGGAATCCTACTGGTGGAAGGGGAAGATGATGCACTGAAAATATCTGCTGCTATCTGAAAGAACAATTTTGCTCACTCTATTCAGTAGGTGTGAAACAAAATAAATGCAAATCGTTGAGGTTTAAATACAAATCTTAGCTGCAACCTCACCTATGATCCTGTTCAAAATACAGGAGCGGAGGGAGGCCCTTTAGTAACCTGTCTTAACCAGGATTAAATACGGAACACATAACGGGACACTCTTCTGCAGACCTTTTTCATTAAAATCAGTGGTGTTTTGCCTTAGAACATACTGCAGACAGGATTTTTTGAGCTACTCACCATTTTTCAATGTGACATTTTACAATTTAAAATAATAAGTGAAAATTAGTTACCACAAACGCAGCATTTAAAGCAACAGTGAGCCTATGTTAACATTGATTTCTCTCTGTGTGTCTCCTTCTCTCTTTCTTTATAAAACTTATGTACTCTGTCGATACAATGCTACCCACTTTGATAATAAATCTGTTGTTTCAAGCTAGGATGCTACCGTTTCCTTTCCCATGTAATTTATAGTTCTATTGATTCTAAAGCTGTGGTTCTCTATTTCCCCCCTGTTGTATTAAAAATGAGCTCTAATTGCAAGGCAAATGATCTTTGGTTGAAGCACCTCACAGAGTATTTTAACTTGGCTAAGGAGATTTAATGTGATTAATAGAGAAATGAAAGCCTTGAACATTTAAAATTATAATTTTCAGTTTAGGAAAAAAAGATGTAGAGAAAGAAGGGAGGTTAATGGAGCCAGGGAAAGCATTCATAGATCAGCATGAGCAGATGTTCTTTTGCTTTTCTGTCAACGTCTCTGGTTTGTTGTGCATATAGAAAAACAAGCTTTTCAACTCTCACCATGATTTCAGCCTGTTGCCAGCTTTGCTTGCCTGCAGGATATCTGCTTATCTAGCACAGGAGCAGGATCAGGCCTCCTCCCCTCTGGCCTAAAAGCAAAACAACCTTTCACATGGGGCGGCAAGGTTTGTCACACTCCCCCCCCTCCTTTTGCACACACATTTTCAACCCTTAGATCTTTATTTCGTAAAATTCCTTTCTTCTTAGAGACTGAAAAACCGGCCAGGAGATGAATGGAAGAGCTGAGCAATATTAACTGCATTCAGGTGTGTGTTGGCTGAGGGGAGACAAAAGGAACCCGGCCCCTTCCTCGAGGGCAGCGTGTGCGTTCAGTGGGATGGTGGTCCCCACACAGCTGTACAGGGTCCCCTGTGCCCCTGCTGCCTGCACTCAATAAGAAGGATGCTCTTACTTCACATAGGAAAACCAAGCAACCATTCTCCTTGGTGAAGCACTTTTGAGATCTGCCTTGCGTGCTAGCATGTCTGGAGTGTCCATGTCGAAGGAAGGGAGTGATCTGTGGGTGCATGGGTGTGTCCTTTAGGATTCATGAGAATGAGGCATGTTTTTTCATGTTTTTAATCCTTAAAGCAGGTCTTTTGTTTAGTGCAATTCCATATCAATTCAGAGCAGAAGCACTAAAGGTGATGGAGTCCAGATTGAGCCTTAAAATCAGCTTTGTTTGTCTCTAAATAGTCTCCAGGGCAAGGAATAGATATCAGCCTTTGGAAAAAAAGCAATCTGCATTTAAGTGAAGATTAAATAATCTTAGATTTATTGTTCACATATCAGAGGGTAGGACTTTTTTTTATTGTAGTAAAATGTTTAAAGCAAAAAAATGCCAGCAGGCATCAAATAGAAAATTCCCTTTCATCACAAAAGGTTAATTCCTGCTATATTTGTGCTATATAAAACACTGTAGAGGTTTCAGTAGGGACTTTCTCAGAAAAAGGACTGTCAAGTAGCTCCAAAAGCCACTACTCATAGGGTGAATAGGTGAATACTATCTGAGCTCAAAGAGAAGAGGGAGAAAGGAATGAAGTCTGTCAGCAGTCCTGTCTTGAGCTTGTCCGAATGCAGGCACCGTGTTTTGCTCCAGAGATCCTGTGTGCTAGATCTAAGGGACATTCCTTGAGCCATCACATGTGAACATCCCTTTAACTATGAGTAGGAGTATGTGTGGCTAGCCAAAATATCACTACTGAAAATACTTTTTCTTGACCAACAAAACGAATTCTGGATGCACTTGAAGGGTGAAGGGCTGCAAAGTTCTTATTAGGAAAATGGGGGGAAGGAAATCCTCCTTACATACAGCATACTGTCTTATTTAAAAGAATTTAAAAAATAAATGTTGTTTAGATGTTTCCCAGATGCTTATCCACACCTATGAGACAAGCTCTTCAGCATCTGTTCGTTGGTGCTCCAAGCCTTTCCAGTTTTTCAGACCTCATGAGCTTATGTGCTTTAGCACTTGGTGCAGCCCTTCCATTGCTTTAATTCACGTTACGATGGGGGTGGTCAAAATGGCAAGGCTGCTATGAGGAAAGAAGAGGGACAACCATGCAGGGGCTCTACTGGCCATTGCTGCCACTGTCTCCCAGGCTGGGCAGGAGCAGGGGGCCAGCATACAGAAGAGAGACTTTAGTGGTGATATCTCTTCCTTTCCCAGGCACAATGTGAAATTGCTATAACGCATGGAGAGGTAGGTATTCCAAGTTGTGTTTCACACGACCGTCCAACAGCGTTGCTATTCCTTAATGTATTTTATAATATCTCTGTGTTCTTTCTTCCAGGTTTTTGCACTGTTTACTCTAGCTTGGATCCCATTACCCATGGTTTTGTGCTTTTGAGTGGAGCACAAAATCTTGCTTTTCTTTAAAATATATGTGGGTTATGTGGTAGAAAACTAATGACTTGAAGATTTTTTTAATTAATATTTTACAAAAGCAAATGTGTCTATCTGTCTGTTCATCCTTCTTTCCTTCCTTCCTTCCTTCCTTCCTTATCAGTCAGGTGTGACTGTAAGATATATGTACTTCCATTTCCCTTCTGAAATGCCCCACAAGATTTATACTGGGGTGTGTGGGAAAGAAAGGAGGATGTATGGTTTCCCCAGACCTCTATCTGCCTTTTCAGTGCAGGTTTTTAAAGTGAGGCTTTGATCTGAGCAACGGTAACTCTGCTGAGGGTAAGGATGGTGTTTTACTCTCATTTGATAGCTGTTTGTGGTTTGCTGTTGATTTCAAGTCTTCCACTAGTTCCTTTAGTCTGGAATTCACAGACTCAGACTTCTGCTGCGGGGAAAACATGGAAATTGTTTTTTCCCTTGCCACAAAGTGTTTACTAATAGTTGCCTCCTTTTCTGCTGTCTTTTCTTCTGCTTTAATATCTTTAGTAAGTGTTACCATCTGCTTGGGTACCCGGCAATACACACTGTGAACAAGGCCAAGAGCTTCAGAGGGGTTGAGATGGTGTTGTTTACTATTAGGCATAATGAAAATTGCTGTCTTTGCCTGGGGCAGGTGGACTCAGGCTGGAGCACACATAGAAATGCAGAACATGTGCTGGGGGTTGAGCTATCTACAGTTCTCTTTAAAGGAGGTTTGGCTGTTGAGCTAGTGGCACTTACTTAGTATGCAGGGACTTTTCTCCTGCCATTCCCTGGCCCCTAACATGCTTAACCTTAGAAAGAAAGACACAACATATTGTGATGCTACTAACTGGTCGAAAGGCACTATCAATTCTAGACGTGATAGGTACATGTCAGAATCAGCATAATTAACTGGAATGACAATCCTGTTATATGTGTTCATGCCATTGCACTGGCAATAAAGCATGTGTAAATTTACAATTAAGGCATGTCTTTCTTCTATACCTTAGAGACTAGTGACAAACATTTAGAAGTTGTATAGCATCAGGAGCTGAAGGGAGGTATTTATCACAATAAAAACATCGGGTGATGCATTTCCCAGATTATCTGTCCTTCTTATGCAAATACTCCTTTTGCTGGAAATTTCAGGCTAAGTAATAATTATATTTCTGATCTGAAAGGTGATATTTCACCTTCTGAATTTTTGTTGTCATTTGCAAGATGGATGAGAACCATACTGTTTAGCTACCTTGCATGAAGGTATTTGAAACAGTTCTCATTTCACGTTATACATCAATCTGCACTTCCTTTATATCAGGTACATTGCACATTGCATATCCATGGAGAAATTTTCAGGGATGCTACAAGACATTTCCCTACGTTGTACATAGATGCTACAGCCCCTGCTACAATGATGGCTGGAAAGCATCAGTCCAAGTAAGATAAAGGTGATTTAAAGTGTGTCTGTGAGTCAGGCAGTGAACTGACAGCCATCTTTAACCAGCCTGACCCTGGGATGACCCTGAGCTCAGCTGGTTGTGAGATAGTTGGGTCTATTACGGGACAAAGGATCATATGTCTGACAGGATGCAGAGAACACATTATAGGATCGCAGCTGAGTAACAGTGCAAGACATAATGTACATTTATTTGATGAACAACACAAGCAAATCTTGCCAAGAAAATTTAATTTCAACTATTTTGTTTATTTCAAGTCAATCTCTTTCTGCCACCTATTTCAAGAAATTTGTATTTGCTAGCTTTTTCTCTTCTAGGAACAAAACAGATGATCATGCTAGTGAAATTTATAAAGTATGCAGAATGTACACTGATAAATTCATATAATGGAGTTGCACGTATCTATTGTATTTCCTGCTTCCCATGCAGGCTCAGTCTGCATCTATTTGACATTAAATTTTGAACATCTTCGCCTAAAACCACATATAATTTGGTCAAGTGAGGCTGGAAATGTCAGAATGGGCACAGCAGTGCTTAGAGAGAAAGCCATGGGATTGAAACTGCACACAGCTTTGCATGTGAGTAACTGCACTCATGTGAACAGAAGACCAAAACTGGGTGTGACAAGGGTCCTCAAGAAGTGAGAGAAATACCCGAGTACCTTTCCAGGCTGAATTTCACATCTAGTCTTAGGGATAAGATTCTGGCAAGGGAACTGATATCCTCAATTTCAGCATAGGCATAAATGCTGATGGAGATATGAGTAATCTGTATAACCCTGTGCGTCAAAAATCAGATCAGCTCTAACCTCTCCTCCACAGAGCTCATTGTATGCCATGGAAGGGAATGATTGCCAGGCTGAAGACACGGAAGCTAAGGCTGGGGAGGGAAGGGATTTGCCTATGCCTCTTGACTGATCAGTCACCAGCCTCCATGCCCTGAACCCCGCTGCTGACCAACACCAGGTCTGTGATGTGGAGGAAGGGAAGGATGGGTGTCTTACTGCCCCAGGGGCAGAGCTCAGCACTGAGGGGGAGTGCAGTGCTGCATAGTCACCACCAAGCTTCTTGGCTGGACCCGGGAGCTCTGGCACACGTGAGAAACCCTTTGCAAGCGAGGTAATGGTCCTGTTGGCCTCAGTAGGCTTTGCATCATGTCTTGCCTCCTGAAAAAAATATAAACCCCAAACCAGAGTGGTTAGTAACATTCCCTCCAGCCTCCAGTAGTTAAGCTGCTGGTGTGGTGAGCGAGAGAGGGGGAGAAATGGGGAAGGGGGCAGCATGTCTGTCAGAGGGCAAGCCTCTTGTCCCCCTGTGAGGGAGGCAGGACCACATCTGCCACAGCTCCTGGCAGTGCTGTGCCCCTATCCCTCTGCTGCCCCAAAGCTGCCGTGGGGTTCGGCAGCACTGGGCAGGAGGCAAAAGCTTCAATCAGCAGAAGGAAAATTAAGAGTGTACTCCCCCACCTTCCCTTCTGCCCCCAGGGCTGGTGTGGCAGGTTGATGAGAGAACCACAGGCAAAGCCAAGAGCAGCACTTAGCACAGGCAGCTTTCAAGGGGACGGGGGACAGGGGTGGCGGGGGGACGGGGGTTAATCTGCTTCACAGGCCCTGTTGTCAGTAGCCCCATGTCCTATTGCTCCAGGCAGGTTTGGATCTGGCTCCCAGTCCTATACAAACAGCTCACTCTGTACAGAGCTGCCGAGCAGGGTGACCTCTCCTAATGTATTACTGGTTTGTATTTGGGCTGATTGCTTCCAAAGGGGAAATGACACGAAGTGAATCAGTGTGACCTCATTAGCGTGGCTCACACTGGTAAATGGATGACCACCATTAGGAAGGCTCTGTTGTGGTAGTGCTTCCATCGTGTTACCTGTGGATAGTATCATCATCTTGCTATAACTGGCTGCAAAGATTTATGCACTATGCTAACTTGTGTACTACAGCTGCTTTCTGTCTTATAAATATTGACTTCTGTGCCAAAACCAACAACTTGGTACAACAGGAATTAATCTTTCGCTTGACTGATGCATCTTTACAGACCAGTTTGTCTTTAGAAAATAGAGCTCAAGAGAGTTATATGATTTAGAAAAATACTTTATAAGTTGATCTAAAATATAGGCTGTGATAAGCAGAGGCATCATTAAAGTGACATGGGGGCTATATTTTGCCTTCTAGATTTTCCTAACTGTGCCATCTGTTTGTCATCTTGACTTCTGTGAAATTTTAAAGAAATCACCAGACTCTGAGTCCTGAATCTTTTCTGTGCGTTGCATTTTCTCTGATAATTTATCTATCACACTATCCAAGTGGTTTTAATTCACTTTATTTTTTTAATTAAAAAATATCTTTAGGCAATCTGATTTATCAAAACACTTGCAGATGTTATACCTTTTGTCCTCAGCTATAGCATTACAATGCCAGGGGAGCAAAGCACATCCCCCACCTTATGTTAGACACTAAGATGAAGTCACAATATTGGAGGATTCTGTAGTTGACAGTAAGTAGCAACACACAGACTCAAGGTGTTAAAAGATTAAAAGACAGAACATCAGCTCATCTTACCCAAGACCCTTCTAGGAAGATTTGTGCACTATAATGCCGAAACAAAGGTATTTTTTTACTGAGCAAAGGAACCATTTAGGATATTAGATTCAAAGATGAAGTTACAATATTTTGACTGTTGCCCTTTATTGAAGTTCAGGTGTTCAGGGCTCCAGTTACATTCATTTTTTGTAAGCGTGTTCATACTATGCATGAGGGTAAAGGAAAGTGAGTACTCCCTGCTGTGATGGAATTTTTTACTTGACTATGCTCTTACAGATCATGTAAATATTAGGAAGATGATGTGGTTTAGGGCAATATTGACTCAGATACATTACCACATATTATGGTCTTATACTGCACAGGCCAGACTTGACTGACTTGCAACTGAATTTGTGTTTGGATGGAGACATCAGTGATGGTTCTTTAATGATTCTAATTAAGGTTAATGCCATGCATCCCTGAATAAGCAGGCTGGTGACAGGACTTCCACTCCTGGGGAGAAATTAATACCTTGGAGCCAGACACTGGGTTTTCTTACAGTTCCCACCCAGGCATCTGTTTGGTTTGTGTAATGCCACGATGATGCCTTCAGAGCCACTAGCTCATGCTCTCCCCAGTGAAATTGTCCTTTAGGTCACTAAAATCTGTCGTAAAATAACAATAACCATTACGGGGTGGGATCATGGATGGAGACAGCTCATCTGGCTGAGGCTGTCACTGGTATGAGAATTCCTAGAACACAGCCCCTGTGAAGGTGAAGCAATCTGTATGGCTCATATTAGTTATTCCACACATCTGTTTAACTTTGCCATAAGGTTTATATATCTCAGAAAAGAAAGAACAATGGAAAATAATCCAGGTGCATAATATGAACAAATTAACAGTCAGTGTCTTAGAAAGCTTACTTGTTATGTAGTGAAATTAAGCATTTGGGTTTTACATTTGATAAACCAATAGCTTTCATTTTTTATAGTTGAGTCCCATGCTTGCTCAGTGCTTAGGAATTCAGACAAGTAGATGTTTGAACTGGCCGAGCTGTATGGCAGTCTCAGAAATGGAATTTTAAACATTTTCTGATGTCTTATCCACAGGAGATGGATATGCCCATGCATTTAAAATTATGGTGCTGAGTGTCTTCGAACAAGAATTGTTTTTTTCTTTTCAGGGGAGACAGCTAGGCAAAGTAAACTAACACCGAATTTTAAGCTTCATCTCTGTATGGGTCCTAGTAATGCAAATATTCTCATATGGGAAAAGAGTATTTATTTTGCGGTCAATCCTCTAAAAAAACATCCGAACTGATTAAGATCACTTTCAATCAATAGGAATCATAATCAGTAGCAATCTTCATCAATAAGACTTCAAAAATGTTAACTGAGTATTCAATTTCTGTTGTGATTATAAGCTCTACAGCTATTTAATTACTTCAGGCGCAATGCTGTTATTAGAAAAAGGTTAATTCATAGTAAACACATAATTGAGGCATTTTTAATATATAGTTCTAAATAGTAGCAGCGATTAGTTTACCAAAAAAAAAAAAAAAAAAGGAAATTACATGGCTGGAATCTTTAAGTGGGTCGCAGCCAGATACATATCTTCTGTAACTGCCTGATAAACTGTGCATCTAATTATAAATATGCCAAAGCACAGATGTGATCTTCAGTAAATACGTGTTCATACAGCACATTAATGGATTCATATTAAGCAAATGAACATATTTTGAACTCTAGGAATGATCAATATATGGAATGTAACACAAGCTGTAGTTTAGATGTGTTGTTACAGACCTCGGACCTGAAGGTAGCAGACCTTATGATAGCCCAGTCTTATTTCTGATTTCAAACCTATAAAACAAAGGCCATTTAGTTCTTTTTTCAACAGTTTCCACAAATGGTATGCTGATCAACAGTGCTGTAGTAATTGCTATTGTTCTTAATTTACAGAAAGCAAACCCAGACACTGGCACTTTGGTAGTACGCTGCTCTGTGGTATAGGGGTGATCAGCAGGAGCTGTGGCTGAAGGCTCAGAGCTGCCCAGATTCAGGTGGATCCTCACCTTGTCCACGAAAGCTGGCACTATTCCAGGGCAGCTGTCTGTGTTCAGGTGGGGTTGGTTGCCCTAACACTTTATGTAAGTTCAGGAAATTGTGATTTCATTACACACCGGGCAGAAAAATCTTTTTGTTTCCGAGAAAGTGAAGGTTTAGCGGAAAGGGTTTTCACCCTTATCCAGATTTAATCTTAAGATCTTAATCAAACAAGCAGATCACAGTCAGTGATATAAGGACAATGTTTTGGGTTTTCACGGCTCTCTTGAGGCATAGTCCACTAATATTTAAATATCTGACAGCACTGGAAAACAGTTTTTGGTGTGCTACCCAATGTTACTGACTTGCTTAGGCTCTGACATTGCATGCACTTGTGAGTCTGTTCCAGATGTATAAAGCTAAGAACAGGCATTACTTTGGATTTCTAGGATCAGAGCAAAGCTATGAGCAGTCATCCTGCTGCTTCAGTGCCAGCTGAGTCCAGGTCTGGGCCAGCAGGAGAAACAGACTTCAGACAGTGACTTGTGTGCATGGGGTGTTGTGAACCCCTCAAGCTGCTTGAAAAGTCCCCTTGGACTAGAAGTTGTCCATCACAGTAGATGAGGTGAACATTTCTGGGCTGGAGGTTCAGCATGGTCATTTACTCACATTTAGGAGAGGAAGGAAAGATCTTTCCTTTTCCCATGTCTCCCTCCTCACTTTCCTTCTCTTGTATTAAGGTGAACCTGAATGAGACAGCTAGCAGAAAGCTAGCAAAAAGTAAGTGGAAGATCTAGCCTTGAGTCCTACTCATGCTGCTCTGAAAAAGTTGGTTGGATTTGACTGGAGCCCATGGCAGGAACTGCATTTCCCAGGTGTCAGAGAAGTCACTCTTGGCATGTTTACTTTTTTCCTCAGCTTCAAATACTTGTAAATCCTTCCCAAGCTTCTCTAGGGCTGAAAGCTTTGATGCTTGATCTCAGCTCATAAGGGACCTTTTTTTCTGCAGAAGTTTTGAAGAAAATCTTTTATTCCAACTTTGAGTCACAGAAGAGTGAGACAATGAACCTTCTTAAAAATAGGCAAGCAAGCAAGCAAGCAAGCAAACAAAAATACCCCGGAGAAAATGATATCTAATTTTGATGTCTGAATGTTCTTTTGTGAAGGCCAATATCCTAGCCCAGCTGCAGTCCCACAAAATTCAAGGAATGCCACGCACAGAAGACTCCTGAGTAAAATTTCAGGTTTGGAAAATGGAGTGTTGAGAAACAATTTCTAAGTGTGCATGGGAAAATACACTTTGAGAAACTCTGAGATGTACAAAGAATACTTTGAGAAATACAAAGGATAATCTTCTAGTGTGACAACCTGGGAAGTGGAGAAGAGCTGTCTGTTCCATTTGGCTGGAATACCACTCTGGGGCCAGGCTGATGTGGGGCATTTGGAAATGCCTTCAGATGTACCCATCTCAGCATGGTGAGGACTTGCCCATCCCAGGAAACTACCAGCCTATTTGAAAACCATTTCAAGCACTGAATTTTGATAACTGGCTTAGGCACTCAAAGTGTTCCAAGCAACGCATTTGCTACTGGTAAGTTAGCATCAAATATCCTACTGGTGCATTTCATGTTTATTTTAAAATATGTTGATAATAGC
Organism: Falco biarmicus; assembly: GCF_023638135.1. Lineage (NCBI taxonomy): Eukaryota > Metazoa > Chordata > Aves > Falconiformes > Falconidae > Falco > Falco biarmicus. The sequence goes on along the minus strand of NC_079291.1, from coordinate 3,214,448 downwards.
CTTAAAATCAGTTTAAATCTTCTAACAATTTAAAGAGGTGGTTGAATGAAGAGATGGTGGGAATATATGTCAATTGTCAATATGGATCCATGGACAGAGATGGATTTGGGCTTTGCAGGGGTAACCACCTCTCTCCCATGAAGTAGTGGGTGGATGCCTGCTTAACTGGACCACAAGCATATGGATGTGTTGTTAGCTACAACACTCCCTTGCGTGGTGGTGGCTGCAGAAATTCAGTGAACTTTAATCTTTTTCATCTGATGGGTCATCTCGACCTGGGCAGATACTGATAAGGATACATAGATTCTACTTAAAATTAAAATAATTATCCTTCATAAATCACCGAGTTGATTTTGTTTTTTAAGCTGTGAAGTTCTAATCATGTTCTGTTAGCCTGATTTTGTATGATGACAAATAAAAGCCCGTAAAATAGCTGATGCCATGAAATAATACCAGCAGGAATATGTAATGAAAGCAAAGTAATAGTGTTTACAAAATTAAGGCTTATCATGCTGTGTAAATCAAGGCTTTTATTTCAGCTGCATTCAAATCTGGGCTCTTCTCACTGGTTTTGTCTTAATAACAAGCACACATCTCATACTGGCAAATAGAGCAATCCCTATTGAGAATAATATGCCCATTGTCATAATGGATCTCCATTGACACATTTAACAGCTTGAAGGTATACACTTCAGACACTATAACTTACACTAATTAATCTTTATTACATCATTAGTGCCTTGTAAAAAAAAAAAAAAAAAAAGCAGAACCTCTGCAAGAATGCGTCATTGACATTAATAAATATGCCTGATATTAGTAGTTACAAATCGTACTGTACTCTAAGATGCTCTAAGAACCTTATGCAAACAGTGAGTGGATAAACCCAGACAACTGAAACTCTGTTCTCCATTACTGTAGAGTATAACCACAGCATATTCTTATCTGATGATGAGTTACAGGTTTCTGTGTTTAGAATTCAGAAGATTACTAAAGAGATTATCTGATCTGTCAATCAAACTGATATCTTGATGGCTTGGAAAACTGCTACAGATTTAGCAAAGTGCCTTTGCTCTAATGCTCATTCTGGGTGTCATGATGAACCAACATCTTAATTACATATAATGAATAATCTCTCCAATGCCTTCTTATTGTGATACAAGCCTCAGTAGTGACATGTGAACAGTCCATAGCTGGGAGTCAGTTAGAGCTTCAGGGTCCCGCTGAAGGACTGCTATGACAAAGAATTCAGTAAGCCTTACTATGCTGAGTTGCATGAATTTGATTGTGGCCTGCTTTGGAAACTAAGTACCCTCCAGACCGTCCAGGGGACTCAGAGGACCATACAGAAAGTCCACATAGAGCAAGCACAAGCTTCATCACAGCTAAACACCTGGCCACAGAAACTAAATAACTGAAGTTGAAATAAGCCACTCATATCCACTGCTGCTACTATACTGATGCTTGCGGTGAAGAAGCCACAACGTAGCTGAAAACAACTTTTCTTATTAAGCAGTGACCTGCATCCAGGTGTCTAGTAGGACCTGGAGTCTTAGCAATGCCCTATTGGCCTTAGGGCTAACAGATCAATGAATTGGCAAGCTCACCTGTCTTCTTAACCTCACCCTCTCTGCTTTCCTAGATCAGCTTTTTGTCCTCATCCCTCCATCTCTGCTTATCTCACACAAGAGGGGGAACATTTTGGTGAGAAAGAGGTTTCCTAGGTAGTGATGGACACATAGCTGCATGCTACCTGAGCATTCATGGTATAGAATAAATGGCATTTTGCACTAACAGCTATGTAAGATTGCTTGGAGATAAGGGCTGCGGTGTGTGCAGGTAACAATGCCATGCACCAGAGAAGGAACATACAGATACTTTCCAAATTCCAGTTAAAAACCCCCTTGATAAGCAGGAAGAGTTTCAGCACAGGACTTCTTAATTTACTTGCCTTAGATTTCTCTGGCATGTTATCAGTGCTGTTCAGGCAACCCCGGGTATAACTGCTGGAAGACCTAACATGATTGAAACAAGAAAGCTTATCCTGGCAGCGGTTGCAAGGGCTGAGTGTTCTCCATCACAGCCTAAAGTGGAATTGCAGCAGAATAGTGACAGTGGGCTATCACTGCCCCCTCGTAGCTCTGCAGAGGAAGGGAATGTTACTGACATGGCTGGATCCCTTAAAACAGGGCATTGCTGATGGAAGCTGGTTTCACTAAAAATTGTTATTATAGGATACAGCTACATATATAAGCTTTTGTAATTATAGGAGGCCAGGGATGAGTTTCAAAGGGATGCTCTAAAATGGCTGAGTGCTCATCCTCACAATGATGCAAGCTCATCTGTGTTGTGCAATGCACCCTCATCTGAAATGTAGATACCTACAAATCAATGCCATTAATTCTCTGTCTGGCTACTGAAAACAAACACAACAGTTATGGTGGTTAATATATATGACACATTCCTCTGATCTGCGGGCAAATACAAATCCTTTAGGTATTGGACACATTTTCTGTGACTTTCTGCCATAGCTGCATGCAAAAAGGACCAGGTTCTCAGGTGATGTAAGCCAATACAGTGCCCCAGCCTCATAGCTAGGCTAGCTGATGGGAGATAATACATTTTTTTCAAGAAGGTCTAGGAAAGGAGTTCAAAGGATGAACAAATATGAATTCCAGTAACTGCATCTTCTTTGTTGTTCCTGTTCTTGTGGACAAGAACACAAGGAAGTTCTTGTGTTCCTGTCTCTACATAAAACTACCCGTATGAAGTACACTTGAGTATTTGGTTCAGGATTGCTCACATGCTTATCCCAACAGGAAAAGGAAATGATCTGAAATGATCAGCTACAACAAAGCTGCATGGACTAACATGAGAACAGTCATAGCCAGGCAATGGAAAAGCTGATGATTAGCTGAATAAGATTTAGAAGGAAATATGGCCAAAATGAGCCAAATTATTCACAGTTAGCATTAAGTTAAATTTTTGGTGCGTTGTTATAGGCTATCTTAATGTGTGCCTATTTAAAATTTTGCCGGATGTACCTGGTATGCGTAACAGGTCCTCTGTCACTGAGGCAGAAAGCAATGATGGGAGGAATAGAGGAGAGAGCTACAAAGTTTGTTTTACTTCATTGATGCTTCCCTGCCATAGGACAATGGCTGGTGAAAGCTGCATGATCCTAATGGTGGGGTGGGCCACCTTGCTTTACCATTTGCACATTGGGACAGATCTTTCGCTGCCGTAGGGTCATGGACTTCCACATATCAAAAGACACTCCCCAACTGGAGAGGAAAAAGCTCCCCATGCTTCTTTCTTCGGGCTCAATAGCATCAAATGAAGCAAGTGACCTTGCATACACATTATCCAAAATGATATGCATGCCGTGTTGCTCCCAGTTCAAAGAAACAGCACTCTGCATTAAAAATAAAATGGTAGAAATTGGTAATTTAACGGCATGTAGCGCAGTTTTCAGCTTTCCCTGCTGTGAATCAAGTCCATGGCTTCCTGTCTTAATCAGGATTTTATTTAAATAAGTTTCATTTTACCACAAGAAACAAAATTGGCAACTCGTTCTCTTGCAATGAGCCACGTTGTCTGCAGGGCCAGCTCAGAGCTTCTCAGCAGTGCAGGCAGGATTTAATTTTGCAGCCCCAAGGTTGGAGGACTGGGCTCGTCCTGCTGCTGGATGGGGAAGGACGAAGGAAGGGCTGGAATGGAGGTGAGTCCTGGAGAGCCAGGCTTGCTACTCACGCACCACTGGGGTAGGACATCTGCCACATCCCGTTACTTGACTTTCCAGGGCTCTGCTGGTAGGTAACACAAAAGCTATTTTGCTGTTCCTACCAGTCATCTGCTTGAGGTAACTGCTGACTTTGCCAGCGGCAGTGCCAGCTGTGGTTATTAGTTTGTCACATCGAATGCAATGTGGAAGGCAGAGTGAATACTGGGGCCACTCTGAGCCACAGTGGGAGAGAGGTTTTGATTGGCAATGTGCCTGTAAAACTGCCTTTTCCCCACTGGCTGGCTGTTCTTGTTTACTACTTTATGCAGGTATTATTGCCACCTCCTGCAGCACTGCTGTGAAATGTCTCTTGCCTTTGAACTCCAAAACCAGGATAAATTCTCCCCTTCACCAGAGTTTGACTTGTGTTGGGCAGGGTGAAAGGGAGAGAGGCAGCCTTAGTTTGATCCTGGATGTAATTCAGATTTACTGAGAAACATTAAACCCTGGGTCTGTCCTGCCTGCTCCTTGACAGTCAGCATTCCTACTGCCCCACCAGCCTTGCCTCCTTCATCTCTGCTTGGCTGTAGGACTCTCTTCTTGGAGGGAACTCTCCATTGCCCATTGCTCACCATACATGGGGTGGCCTGAAGGAAACAAAGAATTTGAATTTGGGGAGTTACCTAATTTATCCAGACCTGAGGAACATGGGATTGGGTAATCTTTTATTGGTTCTAACTCTTGCAACTTGCTTTCAGGCATCAGCAACAAAAGCCTGTCCTGGTCCTAAACTGGTTGAAGGGGATCTGTTAGGATAGGACTGCATAGGATCACAATCTTAAATCTAGTTACAGATTTTCAACTGAAATACAGAAATTGCAGTAACTTTGCAGCCAGGCGTGCCTGTGTTACCAGAGAGGGGTAACATTACTTCCTTGGGGCCAACATAACCTGCATACACAGGTGCAACCATCTGGTGGCTTCTGTAGCACCTCCTGCGGGAGATGTTTGAGTTCTTTGAATTAATCTCTGGCCTCCAGCTATCCCATCAGCCCTGCCTGGAGTGATTTAGGGCAAGAAAGATGACTCAAGGTCTGTCTTGCACATGGATCCTTCCTAAAAGGTCTCATATCACTTGCAATCAGTGCAGGCAAGATGCAGGCTGCCTACCCTTAGGCTAACGAGTGCTGTGTCTTAGGAACAAACTGGGGGTCAAAACATTTTTGGGAGCACCCTCTCTGGAGTTGCTGCTGCTCTGGGGACAGTCAGCTGGGAAGCGCTGGTCTTTCTTCCACAAACCCTTGTCCACTTCATAAGGTATCCCATGGTGAATATTTGAAACATCTAGTTATGGCCTTAAAATACTTGGATTAAAGCAGTAGTTGTAGCTAATCATTGAAGGGAATAATGAGACACTTCTAGATATCAGATGACCTTAACACAGTTATACCTGTCTTGTCACGTTTTATTGTCTAGTGACATGATGAAGGTTTTGAAGATAATTGAATGGCAGGCATTCACGAGTGCAGCGGGTGATTAAAGGAGCAAATAGCCTAACAAGCATGGTCAGGTACCGTGTGCGTTTCAGCTGTTCATTTTGCTGAAGGCCAACAATTTATGCTACACCCAGTGGCTACCAACTCTCTTCAGACCAGGTACATGCAATAAAACTGGAATGTTAATTGGGGCTGACTGCAAGGCCTTAAAGGGACAGTGTCCTTGCAGGTACTTGGTGATACCTTATTCTAAGTTGTTTCACTCTTGAATTTTAATTTAAACCATGGTTGTTGAAATACTTATAGGAAGGAATTAATAAAAGAGGCAACAGGTTTTGACACATATTGGACATCCTCATTTCAAAATGAAAGCCAGGGCTCATTTTTTTCCTGCAGGTGAGATGACATAGCAAACATTTTTAAGTAATTCCTGTGGTATATGAGAGAGGCACTGTACTAATAAATGTGGAAAAATGCCGGTGTTGTGGAATCATTCACAGATCTGATATGAAATTCAGTTTCTCCAATACCATTCCAGCTAAACAGAATGAATGGGGTATTAGACTCCCAGGGTCTGTGACTGCAGGTATATCACTCACTAAACAGCTTCCCAGCTGTGCAGTTAAGGGGGAAAGGCCAATGTTATGCTTAGAAGTACAAGCTTGCCTTTACTTTTTCTTCAGCAGGTAGCTGTCTTGCTACTTGCAGAATTACTGACTCACTACGTAAATACTGATAATCTGTCGTGTCCTCCGCCTCCCCCACTTCACCCCGCAGCTTGATAACTGAAGTAGGGATTCTTGAAACTTGGGAACAGCTCAAGAAGTAACTCCCCAAGAAATTGTTTAAGCGTCAGCTGTCTAGGCTCAGTTTCCCAAAGGTATTTAAGGTCTAACTCTCCAGTGGCTGAATTCCCATCAAGGCCGAAGGGAAGCCAAGTACCCCTACAGGATTTAGGCTTCCAGATATCATTGTGAATTTGACCTCTAGCATCTGTAAAGCCTCCTGTTGAGTGGCATAAAATGTTTCCTGCTCTCCAGAGATTAAGCATATTGGCTAGCTACACTAATCCCCACCTGTCATTTTTTTTTTTTTTTAAAAAGTGGAACAAAGATCAGTAGCTGGAAAGCAAGTGTCTCTCCAGTATAACACTAACTTGCTGGACCATCAAGCCAAGCTACGCTTGGAGGTTTGCTGCATCTTCTGTTTTCTCATGGACTGGACATAGTCAGCAGTTGAGATCCTCATATCGCCCAAACTCTCCTGACATGAGAACTGTACAGTGATTACAGATGACGGGTGTTGGTTACATCTGTTTCAGGGCTGTTCCACTCTCTGCTAACAAGCTGAACTGCCTCAGGCCAGTTCCCTGTTGTTTGTGGCTCTCATATGTTTTCTCACACTTGCTCATGAGGCAATGCACTGATATTTGTTTTGTGTGGAGCTTGGCCGCTCATTGGAACTCCTTAGCAGCTCATGTTACCAGCTAGATCAGCTGGACATCAGGCTGGAAGGGACAGATACAGTTGTGGTGAGTTCTGAATATGATTAAATGCACAAAGGCTTAGGAGGTTTTAGCTTTGCAGCTCTAAAGATCATATACCTTGTAATGGTATAGTGATTCCTCCTTAAGGAGATTTCCACGTATTTTCCTTTTGAAGAACTGGACATATTCTGTCCTGTGGAAAAGATATGCTGTGTGTTTACAGTTTTTGCCTTGATTTTCAGACTCACTTGAACACAATTTTTATTTTTCACTCAAACCACAGACTTATACACAACCCACTTTTAAAATTAAAATAAGTAAAGAGGAATCAAAAGTCTGCACCCCCATGCCCATTGAATGAGGGTACAGAGCAAAAAACAGAACAGCAAGTGAATGACTTAGAAAAAAATGAGAGCAGAAATAATAGGGGAAAGTATGGACAAAAAGTAATTTAAGGAAGCTAACAATAAGCGTCTTGGCTTATTATGCAAAACATTTTTTCTTTTTAGATAGTTTTTTTTTTTTAACTTTCAGGGAAGACAAAGCTTGAGCTTGTGGCACAGTGCAAAGGAGAGGTAAGCCTGAGGAGGAGGACTCTGAGCTGCTGGGACATCTGCTTCTCAGAAATGGCTAACCTTGGTGCTCTGGTCAGGTTTTGTTGTTGTGTCGGCTCCTTTCTGCCTCCACTTGTGTCCGCTCCTTTCTGCATCCTCTTGTTGTGTTTGGGTAGCACCTCTTGCGGCGAGGGGGAAGTGTGCTGGTCAAGGAGGTGCTCACAGGCCTCCTGTGGCCTCTGCTTCTCAGAGTACATTGTCATTGTGGGCCATTTGTCACCTAGCCTTAAATTTGGGATGAAAGAAATGAGCTTTTTGAGTGAACTTTCCCATCTTTTCAATTCTCACTTTATTCCCAGCCATCACAGTCAGGCAATACTGAGTCCTACGCCCTGGAATATAGTCTGCAGCAATCTCTGGTCTGATGGCAGGGCCAGGGTATCTCACTTGGGGCTTAATTTTGGGAACTCACTAGGTCCCAGCTTATTTTAGCCTTGTTCTCTTCTGCGTGGGATTAGAGTGCCTCTGCTGTCAAAATTACTAATAGAGCCCTGAGGCAGAAAATGTTTCTTCTGTAATGATATGTACTGTGCTACTTCACATCTGGAGCGCTGCAGGGCCACTCTTTTGGCTACCTCTCACTCTGCTGGGGAGAGAGATGGAAAAATGACTGTCTTTCTTGGTACATCTTTAACATACTTTAGTTCAGTTTACATTAAATACCCAGGAGTGAGGACAGAATGACAGCTACTGTACTATGTGAGCTGCCCAAAGGTAGAGTCTGTTAATACAGAAGTTAGACAGTGTGACAGACAGATGGGAGATAAGCAAAAGGCTATTATCCCAAGGTAAAGTTATTTCAACATACTGCCAATAACCCCTACATATAATTTGGATGAGAGGTGGGAGAGGCATGACTTCAGCTGAGATCCTTTGACTGCCATCTACACCTTTCAGTGAGGCTCTGACACTTTATCAAAGAGGGGGGAAAAAAAAGAAAGATCAGTCTTTATATTCTGGGCAGATGTCCAATAAGAAACTCCAGCAGAAGATTAAAGTCTTTAACATGAAAGAGAGATCTAGTGCAATGTGTAATATCTAGCAGTTCTAAAAATAAGCATGTTTGTCAAGTCGGCAACCATCAGCCTGATTGCTAGCCTTGACAGCATGACATACAGCTCGCAATCTGGTACAGGGGAAAAATGTTGTTCAAATATCTTCACAGGCAAGCTGGCCTTTGCACTTACGGGAGAGGGGCTGTGTGACAGCCCTCATCTGCTGTGCTTAGTCTCTGCCCCCGGCTGTGACACCCCAGTTCCTGAGGAGCTGGAAAGACAGTTTCTGAGGAGCATTCAACAAACAGCCCAGCCCGACCTTGAAAGTCTGACCAGACCCTTCTAATGGTCTTGCCAAATAGAGGGAGTCCCTGGCATGTCTGCCATGTGTCACATATTGCGACTGAACTGTTCAGACTGCCTTCAGGAGAGGAAAGATAAGCCCAGGGAGGTGATGACCATTCAGCAAGCAGAGGCAGAACTGGGGCTAGAACCATTCTCCACCCCAACACACTGAGAACAGTTGACTGACCAGAGAAAGGGCTGTACACAGTGGATGAGTGCTTGTGTGCTGATTGATTTCACAGTGTGCTTCCTTTTGAATGCCAAGTCCTCCTCTGGGAGCAGGAAAGGAGCACTACCGCAGATTCAGTGATGGGGGTGGCTTTTGGGGGAGGAGGAAAACTGGTGTGGAAAGGCCATGTAACTTGACTGTAGCCATAAAACAAGCTGATGTTCGGAGTGGGGTTTACACATAGAATTGCTCTCTTCCTGCTTTGAAGCGTGCTGAAGGAGTGCTCAATATAAGTTCAGGATAGGAGACAATCTATCAGCCCATGCTCAGAAAGCTGCCTGGTATTTATGGCCAGAAATCTGAACAGTGGAAGTAAACCTGCTTCCTGGGAGGGAGCTGCTGTCTGTGGGCTGCGAGCAGACCCTCCGTAGCAGTGCTCTGCTCCTGGGCTGACACAGGGCTCCTCTGAGGGATGCACCAATGCACAGGCAGCCCTTCTGCAGGGACTGAGCTCCAGTCACAGCTGGACTGGGATCAAAAGCAAACTCATCTGCTCTAATAAGGATGCTCCCAGACAGTGAACATTTGTTCTTTCTAAGAACTATGATCAACCTGATTTCTCTTGAAAGCAAAAAGGTTGCAAAAACTTACTTCAGCTTTCAACTCTTCCTAACTGGGCATGAAATAGGAGTCAATGCTTTCTGTGAGTCTGAGACTTGCAATGAAGTTGCTGAGCATGAAACTCTAACACCCTGTCCCTTGTCTCTCCTGGCTAACCTTCCTCTCTGCACTCCATAAGCTCTACATTTGCAAACCACTCCTTTCATTTCCAGGTGTCCTTCTGATCCCCTTCAATGCATAGGATTTTTTTTTTTTTTTTTTTTGCTTATTTTTTCATTCCAGGAAGCCAAACACTAAAATCTGAGGGTGAACATAATGTTAACCTTGCTAAACCCTGTTATAGGCCAAAAGAACAGCCACATGAATTAATGTTCTAATGTTCACCACCTCATTAAAATCCAGGACAGCTGAATGCAGATGCACACATGACCAGAATTGCAGGCATTTGCAACCTTTACATTAATAAAATTCCAGATAACTTTATTAAAACATTTGCAGCTCCACCCACTCCCCAAGACACCTCTGGGGTTTGTGAGCCTGAGGAAAGAAAGCATCAGGCAACAGAACTATTTCTGGTTCTGGCAGGCGTCCTCTGTTAACAAATAAAGTCTTTGATTCCTGTAGCTTTTCTTTTTCTTTTAAATGCAGAACTTATGACTTCATACTTTCTTCCTGGGGCTAAGCAGTGCTGGTTCATACCCGTTACTGCAGATCACCTTCTAGAGTAAATAACTTCTCATGCTCTCTTCCTCTGAAAATATAATACAAGCTCCTGACTCCTGCCATCTGGGGCAGGTCCAATTTTTACATAAATTCACTAGGTTTGGAAAAATACAAATGTTTGGGGGAAATACAGTCACAGAGAGCTGGCTTAGTATCTCACGGTTTGTCCTCAGGGCTGGACTGGATGAAGAACACCCAGTTCCACTTGCTGGAGGTCAGACCAGAGTTCATTCATGTGCTCCTTAAGTGTTCCTATGGCAGTCCACAAGGCTGTTGCCTGTGCTGCTGAGAGCCTGCTGCATCTCTGAGGGAACTGCAGGGAATTGTACTATCCTTACTATAGAAAGAGACATTGGATATACTGTGTCCATTAAACAGGTTGAAATAGTTCAGAAAGTTTAGGTAATGAGAAATGACCTTGTGGTAGCATTTGAATGAGGATTGGGAAAATGTTCCCATAGACAAACATGTCCAAAATGTCTCTGATTTCTGCAAAAGCCTTGTCCAATTCATCTTTGTAAGGTAAGGAATTAGTTAAATAGCTATAATTTATGTGCTCACTCACCCGTAAGTGTGAATTGCAGTTCCCTGCCTCCTTGACCCTAAAGAGATATGTCTGGGTTTAACGATTCTAATTCAGATGGTATTTTACCCACAGACACTGTTGGCAACGTCAGCATTTCTTTCGTGACAGGGTAAGGGTTCATTACCCTGGGAGAGCAAATCAACACTTACACCTAGGAACAGATCCAACGCTAGTCTAGCCATGCTCTGGTAACCTACTTCAGATCATCCAACAACCTGAGCACTGCTGATTGAATCTACTACCATCGGTGATGTGTTTTTTGAGATCCCAGCTGTTACCCTGGGCTCACCAGGAGGAATGGTGTGAAGCTTTCGAAGGGAGAGAAAGATCCTGTTCTCTGCCAGATTCAACGCTGCTGTGTCATGTGTCAGAGGCAGCAAAGCATATCCAGAAACCAGTAACACTGGAAGAACAGCCAAATCTTTTGTGAGTGGGGTTCCCACATGCAGCTGAGCAAAGGCACTAATGTTTCCTGAATGTATTATTTCTGACATTTAAAAATGCCTGGCTTCACAAAAGTTCAGTAAAACTTGGCCTTATTACAGTTGGTATGAATTTTATCATTGATTTCAGAGTGGAAGATCACACTGCCAGTTTAAGTTGAGTCAGATGCTGAAAGCCCTTTCACATTTGAGGCATGATACTTGGGAATAGGATGACAGCCTGTACCATTTCACTTTTTAGTAGCACATAATAGAGCAAGTGCCACCTGTTACAAAAGCTGTCAGCACTCTTTATGGTGGAAGGGTGACTGAACAATGAAAAATGCCAGTCTGATCTGGTCAGGATTTATGATGATATGCTGTGAGTACATTTTGGGTTTTAATTGTAAGAAAACTTACAAACTTGAATGCATCTATCTACATCACTGACCTTTGCCCTTGAGCTGGCAAATTTCTTTACTCCTCCTTTTGTCCTTTTCATATTTTGCTTGCAAATATCTTATTCCATACCTACTTGCAAAGTTGCTTCCTCCATAACATTTCCCTTGATCACCTCTTTCATACACCCCATTACTGAGTTACCCCAAATCTACACGAAACAAAATCTGCCCAAACTCGCCAGGATGAAGTTAGATTTAGAATTTTTCCTCTAGTTTTTTCTCTCCTCACCTGTTATTTAAGGTTAAGAGAACCAGTTTCCAGCCAGGCTGTGTGGGCAGGAGAGTTGGTAGGGAATGGAAGCCGTTCCTTTCCGTAGAAGTGCCCAGGAGGATCACCCTCTGTTTAAACATCCCGCTTGCCATCACAAGAAGGATGCTTATGGCTGGCTTCCATTTTTCCACACTGCCTTAGCTTAAGGAGAATATTTTGTCTCTCTCACTTATAAATAAATTTTATAAGTTCCCTGAAGGCTTTGGGTGAATTGTGCCAGATGAACCTTGTTTGTTAGGATACTTAGCACAATTACCATATAACACCTGTTTTGTTATGACAACATTTCCCATATGTACAATCAATCCACTGTAGTCACCCAGAGCCTGAGGACTTACTTCACTTGTTACTTAAGGTTTGTTTCTGTTTGTTTGAATAAGTATTTAAGGCAAAGCAAAGTGGAAATCCCGGCATTTGATCAGGTTCTGGCAAGTAGCTCAGAGTTGCGCAGCAAACCAAGGAGGAGACTGCAGAGGTGCATTTTGATGTCACTGGCATGCTTGGAGGAATGGGGATGATTAAAATGAAGGTGACAGAAGAGACTACTGCTAAAAGTTGTGATCTTGCAAAGCCTTTGAAACAGGCAAGCTCTTAGGGCTATCCAGGACCACCCTGATGACCATAGCTGTCCCTGCAACTGCAGGAATTGAGCAAATAAGGTGCCTCTTGCAGGTTCAAGATTTGAAGCTCCAGAGCTTGTGAAAAGCCTGGGAGGAAAAGGCAGAGCTGCTCATGTGCTGGAGTGTTTCAGGTCCCCCTTTTTCAGTCTGTCCCCCTCAGCGGGCCAAGCTATGCCTGCACTGTCATGTCATGGTGCTGAGCCCCATAGCTGAGCCCCAGCTGTGTCCCTTTGTTCTCTCTAACCCTATCACAGAGCCCTCCAGCTTGGCTCTGGTGCATGCAAGCCAGCTTCTTCAGGGGAAGGATGGAGGGTGGAGAAGGTGCTGGTGGGCAAGTCACCTCCTGCCTGCACAGGTGGGCCTGATGCAACTGTTACACCCCAAAAGGTCCAGGAGACCTTGGACATGTGGATGCAGTCAGTTTTCCCACTTTTCTGGGGACTTCTGCTGAAGGTATGGAAAACACAACGAGGGAATTTCCCCTCACAGCTCAGTCCACTGCCCTCCATGATGCTGCCAGGTATGTGCAGGAGGCAGTCTGTGCTTAGTAGAGCATGCTGGTGGAGCACCTATGTTGTGTAAAATCCCACTGGTACCACAGATAGATGTAGAATCACAGAATCATGGTAAAGCTGATGCTAAAAGGGGCCACAGGCAAGCCCCAGCAGGACCTCCACTCACAGCAAGGTCAGCTATAAGAGCAGATCAGGTGATGGCTTAAGGCTGTATCCAGCTGGGTCTTGAGAACCTCCCAGGATGTTGACAGCACAACCTCTCTGGGTGGTGACTTCCAGTATTCAGCTGCCCCTACTGCGAAAGTGGTTTTTTCTGTTACACATTCTGAACTTCTTGCTTCAGTTCATAACCATTGTTCCTCACCCTGCTGCCATGCACTTCTGTGAAGATCCCATTTTCTCAGCAATGTCCCTGTAGGTACTGAGGAGCTGCCCTTATCTCCTCCCAAAACCACCTTTTCCCCAGGCTGAACAAGCCCAGTTCTCACTGGGCAAATGTTCCATCCCTGACCACATCAGTGGTCCTCTGCTGAGCTTGTTCCAGGTTATCAATGTCTTTGTTGTATGAGGTGGCTCAGCATGGAACTTCATGTGTCTGGGATGAAGACAGAAAACCATCAGCTACAACAGCATTACCTGCATTGGGTTTTATTTTGTGCCTAATCACAGGCACAGTGAAGTTTTGCTTCACTTTCAGCTTTGTGAAAATGTCACAAAGAAAACTTTATCACATATGCTTAGAGCAGATTGTATTAGTTTGTTAGCATCTTTTGGATTTTTGGTAATACTAGTATATATTTTTTTCAGAGTTATACCGAATTAAGAACTCCATATATGTAGTTTCAAAGCACATAAAACATATAGAGTACTACTGCTATTTTGAAACATTTTCTTCTATATCAGTCACGTTTGCAATATATAGATCTACAACATTCACCATTTGGTTATTTTTTTTTATTCAGAATTAGAAATCTTCAAAGTTATTTTCAAGATGAACATTTATTTTTCCAAAAATCTGTTGAATCATAGTGGAAAACTCTAACAAAATGCCAGATTTCAGCACACAATTACTTTTTTATTAAGAAAAAAATGCTTACATTGAAAGATGTGTCAGTTAAAAAGTTTATGAAGCTGAAGCAGTTGTTACATTAATGCTGAATTTTCTAAGGGATGGATTCTAATTTAATAGAATAATGCCAACATGCCACCAACTGCAGCTGACAATTTGATCCTGAATGCAATCTCCCAGCTCAAAAAGTATAAATGTATTCAAAAAGTAATCAGAAAAAAATCTAATTGCAAAAGAAATCAGAAAAAACCTGACAGCGAAAAGGCCATCAAGAACAATTCCATTAAAAAGAGGTAGGTGTATAGGGTGTCCTTATACTGTGGACTGCTGGGTGCTGAAAGGATTTACTGAACAAAAATATCCTTGTCCTGTTCTGACAATGTTCTCTAATCATTAGGTGCCAGACACCGAGCAAGACTGGACTGAGCGATGTGGATCCTTGTTCTGTCACTCTTGATTATTTTGTTTTTTTACTTCCTCAGAACTAACAGCTTGCTAGCTATCACCAGTCACATGGTTGTCCTTTATATAGTAGAGACTACTGTACTACTTTGACTTTCAAATGAAGCCATGTTTAACTTTATTTACACATATCTTGTGAAATACAAACTGTGTGGTGCAAAACATTGCAGTGCTTAATTTCTGTAAAAACACCCATTTAAGACTCTCCAGCTGACATCAGTCACTGAGAAAAATGCATTTAAAATGTCTAAGCTCTGACTTGTTTTTGCAGAAGAGATCACATGCCACAGATGCACATTTTGTTTTCAACTACAAGCTTCAGACTTTTTTTCTCCCTGCAAGGCATACTGAGCTACCACTGCTGAGTGGTGCAGAGGATTTAGCAGGCACAGTTAGCAAAGAACCCCCTGGAAATCCCATCAGTGTGTCAAGACTGATGTTATTGATGTATATGGGGAGACTTCTCATTCCAACCCCTGCTGCTCCTTTAGAAACCCAGAGGATTGTTAACATGGTTAGAGAGAGTTCATGAACTCTGCTCTGTATGAATGCAAAGTATCTGGAACATTGATATGGAAGTGGAGACTCTCTTGCCTTTGTTTCTATTCATGTTCCTTTACATAATATTTTAATGATTAAGAACCAGATTTAGCCCTCTGATATGCCTGCTGACTCTTCTGAAGTCACCCAATTGTTACCGAACACAGAATTTAGTCCTGAATTTTGTAAAAATGAAGTGGTAAACCCCCCAGCTCTTCTAGCTTCATAGAACTTTTAAATAAAACCATCCCCTTTGGCTTCTGCCATCTATTGTTGATTCAACTAGAAAGAAAGAGAAAAAAGGAGGCTTAAAAGACACAGCACAACCCTGTGGATCTGGCTTTTGTGCTGGAGGCATAAACAGAGGCTAAGTTCCTTCCAGGGCTTTTCTACCAGTATTACACACACTCCAGCAGGCAAGTGAAGGGCCCGATCCCTTCTAGCATCCTCAGAAATGGCTTCTAGGGGTGGCAGATGTAAAGCTGCTTTCCCCAGGCAGCCAGAGGTTCATCTGCAGGAGCTGAGCTGTGCCATCAGAGAGCATGCTGCAGCATCAATGCTCAGTGAGCCATTTCACAGCATTCCCAGTATAAGCCAGTTCCAGCCGGTGTCGTGTGAAGCGCTGAGGTGACCATGAGGCATAACAGGGAAGCAGGGAATTACAATTACAAAATAAGTCGTTCCTTAATTTACCACACCTAAGACTCACTTGAGAAAATGGAATTTTTTTGCAGGACTAGTTCTAGCTCCTTCCCTGCTGCCAGCCTGCCACCAGCCACCTCCACGGCTTTCCCTCCCTCTCTGGAGACGTTCAGCAGAGCTTCTCAGAGCAGGTCCTGTTCTTCACTGGCAAAGTGCTCTCACTTCGTGAGCCAGGCACCACGTACTGGCTGGGAACTGCTGGAAGGGAGGAAAGGTTCTATGCTATAACTTCACAGACACTTCTTGAAGTACCTATTTAAAAGGCATTGCTGAGATGCCCCCTTCCTCTTTTATTTTTTTTTTTTTTAAATATAGCTTTCTCTTTTTGACAGCTTGGTCTCTTTTATATTCAGTGGGCCAAATTCTAAGGAGTATAAAATTGATTCAGCTTGCATACAAAAGGTCATCTTAAGCTGTCCTCTGAATTTCAATGTCTTGGTACTCTGAAGTTACAGGATGAGTTATGAAATGTACAATAGCCGCCAAATAATTTTAAACACCTTATGGTTATAACTAATAAAATGTTTACAGCTAGCATGTGATTAAGAAAACTGCTTGATACGTTTCTAGGCTGGTAGGTCACTTTGGGAAAGTAAATACATGCTGCAGCAGGAACCTAGTTTTCACCAGGAGTTTGTTCAGAATAACAGCTGGGGCAGGCACTTAATTTTCACAGTTATCACACTGAGTAACTTCTGAAAAACAATGAGACGGGGTTCAAACACAGAGAAAAGAGGCATCCTTGACTGTCCTACCATAACTTCTCATTTTGCTGGCTTGCTTCATGTGTTTGGGTATGGGGAAGTTTAAATAAAAGGTTCTAGCCTGAGAACTGTAATGAAATGCAGTGATTTCAGATGTGATGGTTGATGAACATGGTAGTTGATGTAACCTGGTACCACATTTTCTCTGCAGTAAAAAAAAAAAAAGAGATATATTGACAGCTGCTTGTGGACAAAGTAATTTGTTCAAACCAACTGCTAAAACAAGAAGAAGCCTACTGCCACTGCCACCACTGAAGTCACAAGCAAACAGCTCATACCTTGGAACTAAGTCTAGCTAAACACACTGCCTCTCTGCATCTAGAGAGCCTGTGGCCAGATGAATACTGAGCAATATTGCCATTTCTGGTTAGCTCTGCCTAATGATAGGCCAAAACACTTTTATGTTTTTATTCTGTTTTCAGTAGACATTTATCCAGTGACACACTCTCTTGCAGTGTAAACTTAGCTTTCTTCAACAGAAATAAAACACATTTCAACCAGCTACATTTTGCCACTAGACATAACATTGCTTTGCTTATACTGTCAATAATCCTGTCATTTTTTTCCAGAGTGTTGTATGATATTGTGCTTCTGGGTCCTGCTATAACAAGTGAAGTCAGGAACTCCCTTCTCAGAGTGAAGCCTTCATTGCTGATGGCTGTATTGACACGGAGATGATGGCTGAGGGTAATGTGTATTGAAGGCACAGCAGCCTGCTGAGATTGGTGATAGTCAGTTCTTGGAATGCTTAATACAATCTTAAATTTTTCACTATTTAGTCAAGCAAGGGCATGTGCTGTTGGAAGGTATAATTTCAAGAGTTCAGTCTGAACCTAGCTTTTAGGTTTTTAGACATGAGAGCACACACGCAGACTCCCGAAGTTCTTCCTCATACTCGGGTCCTCTTACTTGGCAAAATAAGTGGGAAAGGCATCACAGTCATCTTCACACTTGGCTGCAGGCTGTGTGGCATTTCTGTTCTTAGCAATGGCAGTCCACCTGCATGTGAGTTCTCTTGCATGCGAGTCTGCAGCAAAGTCCAAACTCAGCCCTACTAGTGTCTAAAAGGCTTCATTAGTCTCCAGGAAGGGAGAACCTGCTGCTTAATCTGGCTACCTAGCACTGAGGGTACCCAGATAAGAAAGATAAGTAAGATCTGATAAGATGGATGCAGACTTACACAGCACAGAAACCCTGACTGTGCAGAAGGCTGTTGGTTCAGAGAGACACTGAAAAGCAAACCTTCCCCTCTTCTCTTTCTTCATCCTATGGTGAAAGGACCATTGAGATCAGTGACTCATGACTGATCATCGTTACTATCTGTTATGCTTAACTTTAAGAATGTGAGATCTTCATCTTCATTTACATGACTGTAACATCCCTGGGTGTGGTGCCATTTTGGGGATAGAATGGAAAGGAATAGTCTTTTGACATGACATAGTTGGTTCCTGTGTATTCTCTTCACATCCCAGGCAGCAAATCTTGCATTTGCTTACCCAGCTGGAATATAAATGACCATTTCTGCTGCTGATGCACAAATCAGAACAAATCCCAGGCTATTCACCAACTGTTCTAGAGCAAATCTTAAATGTAGAAACATGTGTTTACCCATGTGCTCTTGCTTGCTGCCTGGGCAAGAATCTTCTCTTCAATACACTTGAGGTTGAACCTCCCAGATAATTTTTTTACCATCTAGCTATTTAATGGTCAGAAGACTAAGGGTTAAAAAACCTCTTCAGCTGTTTTATTGCTGAATTTATGATTATTAGTTTACAAAATTAAATTGCACAGAGAAAGGTCCAGTAGTTTGGAAATTCGAAACTTAACATTTTCATTGCCAAGAGCTGTGTTTTTACGAACACATTTCTTTCAAAATAATGACTGTTTCAAGTGATTTATATCTATTCTTAAAATAACACCTTATTATGCACGCTCCCTTATTATGGATGCGTGTCACTCATGCTTCAGTCCAGTGGAATTACTGGTGAAACTATGACTAATAAAATTGGTTGTGAACCAAAATTCAATAACAGCAAAGTTAATTACATGTTTGCAAGAGTACAAACTTACAGTTTGATCAATATGTAAATTCTGACCTTCAATGGTCTTTTCAGCCTTCTTTTAAGCTTTTAGTCTTGCAAAGATTAACTTACTGGCTAGAACTTCCTTTTATGAAGTTACCAGAATATGAGAACGGAGAATTTCAAATGGTGACTTTATATTTTCCAGAAATTTTAAAAAAAATATTTAAATTTAAATTTTAATTTATTTTATTTAAAATTTGAATTTAAATTTAAAAAAATACAAACTGTAGATGCTGTAACTCATTCATCTGACTGAATAGCAGCATTGAACCCATATATATATTTATTAACTATAACAAGAATAGCTACTTAATATTTTTTATATTTATTTTCATATAAATTATGCTTTTAACTATATTAAGACACCATGCCTGAAACACACTGTTTGAGACTCCTGTTCAAAGTGAAGAGTTCTGTACAAGGGATGGTTGTCTAATCAAAGCTTTTTTAAAGTTGTTTCCCAGGGTCTGCCAGAGCAGCCTTTAAGTATCAGTGATTGCCTTTCTCTGACTACTTTTTTATCTACCTTTCCCAAAGTGGATCTAAAGACACCTGTGCACTTGTGCTTGTACTGCCTCTTCTAGGGAATCCTTTCTCTTGCAGATGAAACAGGCCTATCATTCCCCGTATTTAACATGGCTATGGATAGTAACAAGCTTGACACACACAGGCTTTATTCAGGGAAGTCGAGAAAACACGTTTTTGGACGCACAACTTTCTGGTTAAGTTCTAATCTGACTTTGGGATGGCATGTTGTTTGAGTGAACAATTTGCAGAATACTGGCAGCTGCACCACAAAAATTCACTGAGAAGGACATGATTTCTATCTAGACATTCATCATTCATGTGTACTTGGCTGGTTTTGTGTGTCATGTTAAAGTCCTCAGAGCCAGCAAGGAATTGTGGTGACTGGGATGGAAACTGAAGGAAGTCCTAGCTCAGACATGGATATATCTTATTGTGTAATATGAGGCTGTATGTTTCTGGAGGATTTGTGGTTACAAAGCAAACCACAAGACCAAAGCAATTGGATGCTTTCTAGCATGTTTGGACTTAACTGCTTCTGCAGTAGGATACATGTGCTCCGGTTCAGCTCTCGGACACTGAAGTAGTTTGCTTGATGGATACAGAAAGGATTGACCTATTTTAAAAACCTGTAGAATTTCACTCAATGTTTTTAAATTATTATTCCCTCAGGAAGATCATATCTCTGATTTGGAATAACAGAAAGAACTGTACTTGAGGTGTGTGGAATCTTATGGCTTACCTAATTGTAGCTTTGCTTCTGGAGCCTCTCTCCATGTCCTACCATCCCACTATTTTTAGAGCTATCAAAGGTCTCACCGGTTCCTCTTTTCACTTGTGGTTGTATTTGTCAGTGCTAGAGCAGAAGTTCTAGCCCAGGAAGGTTTACTCCTTCATTTTAAATAGCCACGGGAAACTAATTTCTCTCCTGATTTAAACGGATATCCTCTGATATTGTCAGTGTTACTTTGGAGCTTCTGTATGCTTCATGCAATTAATTCCTCGGTTTCTGTCTTCTTAAGGTAACAGTATTACTGAAGAGAATAAAACCCCCAAATTGTCATTTTCTTTAGTATCAGCACTCCTTTCAGGCCTGACTAAAGGGGGAATAATGTTGCACAGGAATAGTGCTTTAAATGTCCAAAAATCAGAACGTTATACACATCACAGGATCATATGGGGTCAGTCTATAACAGCATGGAAAGCTTACTCTAGCCTCCAGCCCAAGAGATACCCTTTAGAAGGAGGTGGTCCTTCCCGATCTTGAGCACCCCTTTTCCCCAGCAGTGACATAACGGGAACAAGATGACTCAAGCAGCTTGCATGAGGTCCTTGGTACTTTGCAGAACTGGTTGCAGCATTTCTGTTGACAAAAAAGCCATAGCTGTATTATTGCTCACTGCTGGAGTATAAAATTTAGTGTACTTTGCATGGTCTTTGCTAAAGAAGGTTTGGTAACATACAATGAATGTATATTTTGCCCTTGTTGATGCAATTTAATTACAATGTTGAAATAGAAAAGCAAGTGTAAAGTATCAGGCAACACACGAGAAGAGAACCTAGTGAGAATTACTTGGTCATTGAAATCTAAAAGTCAGGAAGGTTTCGATCTTTGGGCTCACCTATAATTTGTGCACCATAAATGTAGACTGAAGTCGTTAGGGACTTTGTAATGACAGTGCTGTCTATAACGGTATCATCAAGCAAGACATTGGCATAAATCATTGGCACTTTGCAAAGTGTCACTTCTGTCAACCTCCCAGTGATGTGATCTTTAGTCTTTCAAATCTATAGGCTGGCATTTGGATCAGCTAAGCACCTAACATCCTGTCTTGCATATTAAAGCTGCTTTAGCCAATATCTAAATGCTGAACTAATGCCTGCTTAAAAATATTTTTGAATTATTTGCATAATATAATCCCACTACCTTAAAGCTTTCCTTTAAGGCATATAACTCTACAGTCTGTCTTCTGTTGATGAATTCACAACTACGTTAATCAACAATAGAAAAAAATGCCTTTAATTGAAGCAAGAAGCTCTGTAAAATGACTAAATGGATGTTAAGAAAAATCAGATACTAAAATAATTACAGTTTATATAATAATTTCAAACAAATGTTACGAAGACTAAAGCTTTTCAGTTTAAAATTGTTTTAGATAATATACAGGCTTTTTATGGGTAGGAGTTGTGCTTGTATGGATTGATATAAATAGACTAAATAACATAAGATTTAATAATGGCTGAAAGTGGTCTGCAAGCAAAGAAAGCTCTCTCCCATCTCTCCAATGAACCTCAACACTGGAACTCAGTAATGTAGCACCTCTCTGGACAATACTGAAATCCTATTGGAATTCTCTTGTTTTCCCATGGGTGGGTTTTAGACGTGATGTATTGCTAGATGTGTAAACACCGCTGCGTATGTTCCCAGCACGGGACATCTGTTAGTGCTACCGAGAAATTGTTGGCAGGTCCCTGGTATGGTCTTGTTCAGTAACTGTTGTCTCAATAACATTGATTGGTACAGATGTTGTAACAGCTACCTGAAGCTACTAAGAAGTGTGTGCAGAATTTGCAGGTGTCCTTATGACTATGCTGAGATGACAAATTATAGTCACTTCATTGTACTCTTCTCCCCCTTCCTCAAGCTATTCCAGCTCAGGGTTGTATCTTGTATGAGATTTCAGAAGAGTTTTCTTTTGGATTATGAACGTATCTGTTGAAGGCACTTTAAGAGCCCTTGTAGTCTGTGCCAAAGCAAAAGTGATTGATACACCTGCCATGTAACTTAAAAGACGTTGCATTTGTATATGCAGATGCAATGAAAGGCATGAAATAATTTTTGGCACAAATAAAAATACATGTAGCTCCATTTAAGTCAACAATTTCAAGATCGTCTGCACCCAGGAATAAGCTAGCTTACTCACAGTCTAGAAAGCATGTCCATCTTAGACTACATATGTTTGGAAAAGGCTAGACTAGGCAAGTGGAGTTCATTTTCTCACCCACCAGCCTCTGGAGGTTTCTGGACTACTTCTAAAGTGCCTGTAAAAGGTTACTAAAAAAACAGACTTGTTTTCCGTACATCTAGGTATCCTTTCCTTTGTTGAAAAAATCGAAGAGGTTGAATGAGACATAGCAATTGTATTAACATCAAGCATCTTCAAATTCAGTCTGAGTTCTAAGATATATATTACAGGTGTTCAGATTTTATTAAGGTCTTACAGAATTGTGGTGTAAGTAGCTGTACAGCCTCATTTGTCAGTAAATAAACAAATCTGGAACTATTATTTAGAATTTTGTGGTGTATATAAGCACTGTGATGGACTGAAGTCCTAGTCTATATTGTTTCTCCAAGCATAACATAATTTTGGTTTATAATTTCCATCACAACAGAAGTGGGTGGTAGAAGAATGGCAACATTCTCACAAAAACTTTGGAACAGTCAGAATCACACATGGATGACCTCAAAAATTGATTTTATTGTGGTTTTGATTGTTAAAGGTAATAAATGAGTAACTTAGCCAGGTTGTACCGATAAATTAGAAGCAAAATGGCTACAACTGGACATGATATAAACAAATGTGTTCAGAGTTGAAAGATTTATACCTCTCTTGGCATAAAACCTGCCATATCTTTCTAGATATGTGAAAGTCTTCAGTCTCTAATTTGGAAAACCTCTTTTACAGACAAGAGGAAAGAATAAAATTCAACATTATAAGCCATTAATGACTGAAAGTGCAAGCAACAGATGTAGTTTTTTATTTAAATGACTAGAAGATATTTTAGAACAAACTTGGAAACATAGTAAGAGCATCATCCATCATCCACCTGAAACTCAAAGGAGAAGCTCCTCTTCCACCTTTGTTATTTAACGTTAACATGTTCATAGCATATCTCCTAGATATTTTTTTTGTGTGTGTGTAAGCTGTGCAAGTCATAGCTTTCTGTAAGGATCAGGAGGAGAACTGAACTAATATTTGCATTTCTGCTTACTGATCTTATTTGTCCATAAGCTCAAAAAATACCTGTTCATGTTTACATTACTTTTTCTACTGTGAACTATGTTAAGTGATGAGTGACGAGACAATATGTGTGTATTTAAAGGGATAAAATGAAAGAATTACAAGGAGGATTTCTATCAAGTGTTTGGCTAGTAACTGGAAACAAAACAAGAAAACATCAGCACTGAAATGAATGGCTGTCCTGCCATGGGCTTTATGGGTCATGATTTTCTTCCCTAGTATGTGAACCAAAGTAAGAAAAACAATTGCATGGATCATAACGGATTCAGGGGTAATTCTGGAAAATAAAGAGATGGTACTCCAACTCCATTTGCAGTCTCTCTGTAGCTACATGTTTTATCTAATTGATCAGCAGCAAAACAGAAGCTCATCAGATCTCACAGTTAACAATTCATTCCAATGAGTAAATTCATTGCATCCAAGGCAGGGGCAGAGGAGTGGTCTCAACAGAAAAAAATCTCCTTCCCTTACATTCTGTTTCTTCCTTATGATGGACTCGGCATGCAAGGAGCTGAATGATTTCAGCAGATACTGAGGTCAATGAGCTAAATTCTCTGCTCTTATCCAGTGTCACTGTAGTGTAACTCTGCTGAAGCCAATTAAGTCAGACAAGTGGAAAATGGGTCTAAATGAGAATGGATCTGTCTCAAGGAGTGAAGATGCTCAGCAACTCAAGAAAATGTTATCTCTCATAGCATAGCTTCTTGGCAGACCATCAGATGGGAGGATAAGATTAAGGGAAGTCCCACTTCCATTCTGGTTTTAATGTGCTCTCACTTAACACAGAATATTGTTTTCCCCATACATATAAGCAGCAATAGTTCAAAGCAAACACAGTGCTTCAAGCAACAGTTGCTGCACACCTAGAAACAAACCAATTACTTTTAATTCAGTGTTAGGCACCACTGAATGGCTGGGTAGCCTTATATCTCTATAGGCATGAATTTCCCCAAGACCAAGCCTGAATCTCTTTGTAGCGCTCAGGTGGATGAGTCCTCTCAGTGATACTTCATCTGTCTGCAGAGAGCTTTACTGATGGGTGTGAACATATCTGAGAGCATGGCTGCTTGCTTTCTGACTTTTGAAGCCTGAGTTTTCTCTCACTCTCTTTCCAGTTTGTCTCTCTTCACTTTTGAGTTTTATCTGCTTTAAGAATTCACCGAGATTTTCTGCATCTTCTTTCTTCTTTCCAAGCGTTGTTTATGATACTTCCACTTCCTCTGTTGTTCTGACACAGGCAATTCCTCTGTCTGCTCTTCTCATCTGCTCCCAGGGCAAGAGTTTGGAGAAGCAGCATCAGCATCTGACTCTTCCCAACATCTAAGATCCAGCTGGCCTTGAAGAAGACAGTAGTATTAATTAGTAATTTCACCAAGTAAGCTGTGGGCATAAAATTTCATAGTTTGGGGGTCAGGGGCCATTAGGAGGTTTATTGCATAACTGTAGGTGATAGATGTTAAGAGGTTGGCTACAAAGGTGGCTGATTTAGCATGTTGCTGTGCTGCTTGCCACTTCTGGGACTTCCACAGGGGACAAGGCATTCAGTTCTTACTGATTTTCAGGAAACTGGGCCTGACTTTCCCAGGACCTTTGAAAAGGTCTGCTATTATTTAAGCAAGTCTTTAAGTTCTGGTACCAGTTCTAAAAAAAGGTCTTATTGCTTCACTTACGATTTACAGGGAGGCTGATGACTACCTGGGGTACAGCACAGCAGACAGCAACTATTCACCACTTTAAGTGCGTGGTCTTAAATGGGAGATAGCTGTAGCAAACTAGTATCTTATTATTTCCTCTCTTCCTGCCTCTATCACTATCAAAATATTCTCTCTCACCATACTTGATAAGGAGCTTTCACCTGATATGAATTTTACACCTAGTATTATTTGCGATGCTCTGTGTTTCCCAGTCCTTTTGCAGATGTTTTCAGTGTAGCTGAAAATGCTTCAAACCTGAATGTCACTATGTGTTTGTAGAACCACGTAACAGGACTTGCACTCATCAGGGCTGCAAGGTACTACTGCAGTAGTTAATTAACCAGCTTGACTCTTTAGTAGTAAATTGGGTTTTGTACTAATACTGAGACATTCTCAGGATCGGCATATCTGAAGAAGTGGAAAATGTTTTTGATCTGACCATTGTAATTAAAACAGCGCAAAAGAGAAGTTTAAATATGTGTTATATAGTTTAAAATTATCAAATCATGATCTTGAACTCTGACTTTTAAAACATAAAGATTTAAGAGGTACTTGTGGCTTTTAAATTCTTCAAGACATTTTTCATGAAATGAAAACTTTGCTTCAAGTATTACTTACCCTTACACCTAGTATCTGGTAAAGGAGCTTAGAAAAGTGTTTGCATCCTCAATAACTTATCAGAAAACACGTGTAAACATACTCAAAGACAACGTGCACAACTGTTCCTTACGGACTTATGATGACAGTGTGTATCAAACACTCAGCACATATCTAGGCAGCAGCTAGAGTTCAGCTACTCAACTTTAACCCCCAAGAAGAGGTCAACAGGAAAAAGGAATGCATGCTAAAGCTCACACCGATGTTAAGTGAGATTCCTTCAATGGGGCTTGCACTCCTACTTGAGATATCAGCAGTGGGCTGAGTGCCTTGGAATGCAAATCAAGCTTGTTACTCAGCATCACAGGAGTCATAAAAGTCCTACATCAAAGATGCAGATACAGGCTGAATTTTATCCAAGGGATATTTCACCACCTACCCAGTGCCAGCTTCCAATCTGAGACAATGGCAGGGAATACTTTGAACTACTTCTTGTGGTAGGGCATGTAAAACACTACTGATTAGACTCCCTCAGGCTTTACAAATCTTTTATTATTGTTTGTTCCACTAAATTAACACCAGAAATGCAAGAACTTGGAACAACGGCTTCATGAAATGCTCTCAAAGATGAGAATCCTCATACTTTACAACCTCCACTGTTACTGAATGAACTTTCATTTTGGATCTTTCAGGTACCAATAAAAAAAAAGGAATCTCACTTATAAGTGTTGCCAGACTAAATAACAAAATGTACAATTTTACTTTTACTACATGAGATGACTCCAGACTTTAGTGATTAATTCTAAACAATTTAGATACGCTGCTTCACCTGCAAGCATGGCAAAACTCCCCAACCAACCAAGCAATAACACCTCTGGGGGACATGTAAGAGAAAGGCACAGGTAACAAAAATGCCCCATTTTTTGCTGTTCATTGTAGAAATTTCAAAGCACATGAAAGGGCCCAGCAAGGAACCACAGGGATCACATTTTATTCATCTCTTAAATTAGGAGGAAGGATGTACCAAGGAAGTGAAGAAATTCAGACAAATTTAGGGGAAATGAAGTGGAGCAGTAAAATTCAAAATAATGATCATTTACATAAGCTCAGCTGTTCTACTGTTAGTAGATTGAGCAATTAAATGAAAGGCAATATAAACCCATGTAACAAAAGGCACACCAAATAAAAAAAAAAGAGAACGGAACAACTTTTTTAGTGGTACTGGTCACACAGGCTATAAATTATGAAACAAGACCGATGAAAACGAGAGTTAGCAGTTTGGATCTCTTTGTTTCATTCCTGTGATGAAGGTGAGAGAAGAGATATAACTTAAATCAGGGGTTTTTCCTCTTAATTTCTGGAAGGTTTTAAGATACTGCACTGCAGAATGCGGTATAAAAATGCAGACAGGCAGAGAGATGAGCAGGAATGTTCATGAGGAAAGGAGATCTGTACCTTTGATCTCGTATTTCGACCATATTTTTTTTACAGGTCTCTTTGTATTGTTTTTGCTGAGGGGACTTCACCTGCTGTTTCCTTCCATGACACTCTCTGTACTTCTTTTAAGATGTGAATGCGACCTTTCATGCTGCCCACCCTTTGGTGAAGGCTGTCCTGCCATCACCCACCGGTGAATGCTAGTGAGTGCCACTGCCCAGCTGGCTCTAGCAGAGCAAATAAAGCCACAGGGAGCCTGAACGTGTGTCAAACCTACCTTTACCCAAGGAAGATGTTTTGTTTTATACTGTGCAGTCGTTTCCTGGTGAATATGTGCTCTGCTCCCTCTGCAATATTCATTAACACCAGTCACTTGTACAGTAAATATTTATTTTACTTTAAGATTTATATAGTGTCTTTCCCTACAGCATCTAGGTGGTATTTGCAGAAATTAAAAACATAAGTTATATGAAGCTTTCAATAATGTTTTGCATTAAACTGCTACTGTTGTCAGAAATAAATCAGCCATATTGTCACGAAATGAAATAAACCTAACAAAACCCAAACAAGCAGAAGTACAAAATCAATCAACCAAAAGCTAACCAAATAAATGTGGCTTGCATAAATACAAGCAAGAAAGATTGGCTATCAGCGGCATCTCTGAAATACCTAGACATGAATGAAAGCAGGGATCATTAATCTGCATTGATTGCACTTGTTTGCTGTGCCATGCTTCCTACCTGACCTGAACACTAGCTGGAAGCCACGTTACTAACATTATTTGTAGGCAGATGTATGTTTGCGGCAGAGCTGGTGTTAAAGGCGAGCAATCACAGCAACTGCTAAGTTTAGGAATGTGATAGGAGAGCATTTTTCTCTGGCAGCAAAGGCAGTTGCAGGGGTTCCAGCCTCATTGCTCATTTTCTCCTTTGTCTCTCTGTTCATCACTCCAGCGGTTGCTTAAGGGCAGCCATTAGTGCAGTTTTGCTATATGGTCAATTGGTGGGTTGTTTTAGATTAAATACCTCCAAAAGCACCATTAACAAAGAAAATTAGAACAGCAAGCTCCTTCAGTCATTGCACTGATCTAGCTTAGGACACGACCTCACAAACAGCTAAACCAGCACCACTGAGAGACCAGTGACCTTTGGGAGTGAGAAAAGAGGGAGAAACAGAGGCTGCAGAAAGCTCTTCAGCCAGCTGTACTGCCAGGGAAAAAGTCTGTGTAACTGCACACCAAGTTATGGAGCCATGCAAGTCTCCAGTGGTGGCTGGGGTAGAAAGAAGCTTTTCCCTTTCCCAAGGCCCTCAGATGGCTTAAGCTGACTCTGGTCACTACAAGCTTAGAGATACAGAGCTGCGTGTGAGCTGCTCTTTTAAACACTGCACACAACACCAGTGCTTTGTTTTTTTTTTTGTGTTGGGCTACATGCTCAACCCAAGGTAAGGCAAGGCACTTAACCGACTAACTTCACACATCCGAGTTAGGAAGGCTGCAATGAACAACTGCTTTGCTGTTTGCAGGCACCGTTTCCACAGGTTTGCTTTAGTGATGGATTTCTCCCATCATAAAATTCACAAAGAGAGTGGAGGAGCCCGAATCTGCCCCAGACAGTGCTTCCAACAGAGCAGTTCCCACTGAAAGCCAGCCAATTTACCAGGTGCCTGCACGGAAAGCCAATCACTCTCAAAAACCTAACCTACTCTCAGAGCATCTTCTGCTCCGTGATCTAAACTTCTATTTTCCATTTTCATCAGTTGGTTATTTATGTTCTAAAGCATGCTGGATTAAGTTTGGTTTTAATTTGTACCCCATCAGAGAAATAACATTATCCAGCTGTGGAAGAGAGCAAAAATGAATCCAGAGTGGTTTTACTTGCATATCAGTCCCGCAGCCATGACTCTCCCTGCTTGCATTAAGCGGGATTTATTTTTCCCTTTGTGAAGAATCAGTGGTTTGACTTACAATATTAGCATGATGATGCTGGTGCAGGGACCAGCTCTTTATTACAGCAATTTGGTAACAGATGCAGATATAAATGAATACACCTTAAGAACAGCGTTTTCCCATCTTTCTCTTTTTAGTATCATATTGTGCTGTTTAAAACATCCTTTACAACTCCTTGCTAAGGAAACCCATCTGCATCATTCACTCCTTTAAAGACCATCTTTGGTGAAATAGATTTCACAGGCAATGTACTGAGGGTTTCATAGGAAATTGGATTTTTTTCCTCACTTTGTTGTACAAAAGGTTAAAATTTATTTCTGTTTGATCGTGCACACCTCAAAGATGTCCCCTGCAGGCTCTGTCTGTTGGCGGTTAACATGGGTATAAAGAATGCTCTCTAGGCCATTTTGCAGTGAGAAAGTAGTAGGTCTTACATGGAAATGCAAACAAAACCTTTAAAGCTTTTGATCTTCTTGGGGACTTGATGAAATCTCCTGAGCAAATTGAAGGATTACATGCAACAGCAAATATGTACAAGTATAACAAATTAACTGTAAATGATATAACTTATCTAAAATGGAAGTATAAGATATTGCACTCTTGTGGCAGCATTTGAACTTTGTTTCACTAAAACTCAAGGATATTTTAAAAGAAATGGTAAATGACTATTGACTACAAATATTCATTCAAATGCAAAAGAGAATTGCTCTGGGGTTTCTTTTCCTTTAATCTCCTTCTGATTTGATCTAAGCACATCCTTCTAACCTTAATGCAGAGGGGCGGGAGGGAGTGGGGGGGACAAGCTGTGAAATTCATACTGCTAATCCCCTGAGGACTTTCTAATCAGACAAGAGCCACTAGGGAGACAGTTTCCTAAAGGTCTTTTGTTTCTTCTCGTGTAAAGAACACAGAGAGCAGGTATGCTGCTGTGCATGGTACACTGAGACTTTTGCGTGGCAAAACAATAACACTTTGAAAGGCAGCAGGATTACCATATCTTCTTGTACTAATTGTCATTCAAAAAGGTGACCTATAAATTTCCCCTTGCTTTGAGCAGAGGTGGTGTGGTGACCTGGTCAACCCAGGTTCAAGTGTCATTGATTGGATGATGACGGACAAGGAAGAGTCCTTTGCCATACATGAATCTACTTGACATTTCACTCATCGAGCACCTTGGGTTTATTTTCTAAATCAGCCTTTTCTCTTGCTTCGCTTATGGTTTAGCAACAGTGGCATGCACAGGCACACCATCACATTTGCATCTGGTCACAGCTCTTGGGAGCAGGCATAAGGGAAGAAAAGCCGATAGATAATTTTCACTTCACATAACTTTTAAATGAATGGGGTGAGCAGCAGCCAGGACTGAAACATCGAGAAACTCACATCATTAGGAACTTCAAAAGAGGAGAACTGCAAAGTCTCTCTTGCAACACCATCAACTAATCTGTCATCCTTTTGGGAATGCTTCTGTTCAAAATGCTAGAAAATAATTCATGATCATGATAACAGTTTGAGGAAAAAGTATCACCTTTATCAGGCCCTTTTGAAGTTAAATGTATCTGATTTCAAGATATGTGAAGTATTCTTAATGTAGGCAACCATTAGAAAGATCACGTGCAGAAGGCTGAGTCTTAGTACTCTCGTGTTTACAGACAAATCCATGTTCTCTATTGAAATCATGCAATCAAACTTTTCAAACTTGTGGTTTAATTACTACCACTGCCTGAAATATTTAGCTGGGTCCAGTCATTAAGGGCCTGTTTAAGACACAGTTTTTGCATCTGCTTTTCCAGTTCAACAGGTATAACCTTGAGTGTGAACTGAGTAAGAGCTATGTATTGAATTGAATGTAAAGAATAATGCACATTGTGTTTTGGCCCCACAGAAAACATGTCACTTGAAACATATTGCTACCAAAAATGCGGTACAGTCCTCCTCCCCTTTCCATGGCAATAGAGGTACAGTTTTATTAGGATTAAAAGTGCTTCATTTTGATAAGAATGACCGATAATCAGGAAAGGGAATGGACTGCAACACTCCTGCATCAGTAGCAGGCAGCATGCCAGCCTAGCCATTTTGATACAAAATATTGACTATAAGATATAAATACAGAATATAAAATCTAAATAGAAAATATAAAATATTGGCAGAAGGGGTAACATGCCTGACACGGTGCAGCAGCGGCAGCAATGCCTGCCGGTGTGCGGTGGCCCACCCCGGGGCAAGGAGGTGTGAGAGGTCTGAGCGGGGCCCTGGAGGAGTCAGAGGAAGCAGAGCACTTCTGCTTATCAGAAGATGACTCTGTTCTATCAACCAGTCTGAGCCCCGCAGAGTGCAAAGGCTTTTCAGCACTGATTTGGCCTGTCAAGATGACAGGCTTATCTGGGACCTCCCCATGGCTGGCTAGGACAGATATCTGGGGTCTGGTGCATTTAGGTACCACTCCCTCCCTTGCAAGCTTACCACCAGGGTTGAGCCTCCATCTGCTATCGTTCCCGTTCCCGATAGTGACAGCAAGTGGTTTGGCTAGCTGTACCACGCTGTCAAGGCCTGACACTCATACAGAGCACAGTGCTGAATACAACTGGTCCAGATTTGCAAAGAAAATGTTTGTTCACTGCAAAAAGCAGTTTTGGTCCAGCTGAAAGAAATTACAAATTCATGCCAAGTTTGATGTTTATTTTTTCCTTTTCCTGCAGGCCAAGACATTTTATCTGTGTTCAAAGACACCTTAGTTTAACAAGGAAAGAGAAGGTCTAATCCTCTCTCCCCTGAACCCCAGTGTCTAAATGAAACACCTTCATTATAACAAGCTGATTCTTGCTTGGCATTTTTTATTTTTCATGGATGAAGGATGCAACTTCACAGTGAAAACTGAGCACAGTTTTGGGTGATGCAATGTTTTCATTCAGCTTGCAAACTGTAAAATCAGTTTTCTCAGCTCTATTAATGCAAATACCTGCATGTGCTCTTTTTCCTAATACAACATAATAAAGAAGATATGCCTGAAAGAAATGAACAATTCTGATATATGCAAGAATACAGAAAAACGGTGTTTGGTGAGTACTGTTGAGCAAGCAAAGACTGACTAATAGGTATGGGAAGATGGAAAAGCAATCCAGGAGGCATTGGCACTGTTGATTTAATTGCATAACTTAACAGGTGAAAGAGAGAGAGTATTAGTTCCTGGCTATTTTTCCAGCTGCCTTTCGTAAAAAGCACAGTGACCATGCCAGCTAACAGGAACCTGCAAAACATGGCTGGGCATAAGTAAGCTGCAAGTCAAATACAGCGTGAGAATGATGTGGTGATTTGGGAGCATCGAGGCAGAATATAGGCATGGCCTTGTCAAGGATCTGCAAATGTGTTTTATGAGAACAACCTATGAGTTTCTGACACGTGGACAACAGAAGTTCCTTGCAGGACAGCTGAGGCCTCCTGCTCCACAGCCTCATGGCTGGTGCCTGGGCTCTCTAATAAGAGCTGAGCGTGGCCCTTCCTCACACAGATGCAGTTGTATGATTTCCCTCCTTTACATGATTGATCATTTTCAGGAGTCTTTCAAGCACTTAATATCTTTGAGACTTTTATCCCTCTCTCAGACCTGGATGAAATTAGTTGGGGAGCTCAGAGAAGAAAGGACAGACAGATGGGGGGATGACCAACAAGCGGATGGAAAGAAAACATGATCTGCTTCTTTTAATTTTTTTTCATGGACATGCTAGGCATCATCTGGGATTAGTGCACCACACATGACAACCAGCCACACCCAGCGATCCCACCACTTACCCTAAAAGCCATTCACTCTTCTTCCCTTGCCATAAATCATGTAGTATTTCTGTGTTGCTGATGTCCACCTTTCTCAGCTTCTCTTTCTGTTCACATGTTGCTATACTAAGGAATTACCCTCAACCCAAATCCAAATCTGGCTTCAGCTTCAGACTGAATTCACTACTATACTTTTCTATGACTCTGAAAAGAATGGTGTGTTCTGGAGTATCGTGTAAAGATAGGCTGTAGTGATTAAAAATAGAAATGGCAGAGCATACCTGGCTGAAGGCAAGGCAGACATTGTATGGAATAATGCCAGTTGCGTTAAACGTGCACCATTTTTCTTGAGACATATTTTTATTGGTACATTTTAAAGAAATTCTGGAATGAAAAGTCATAATTAGAAAGTGGATAAAACCCAAAGCACAGGCCTAGAAGGTATACACCACCCCACAGACAGCTCTTTCTTTGTCTCGCTTCCCTCAAAGCCAGCTTGTGAAGTGGCATTGCGACCTGACCGTTTCTCTCAGAATTTCTGCAAGTACAGCTAATAAAAAGCCAGGAATTTCCCATCTTTGGTTATGAAAAGGAAGTTTCCAAGATTGGAGTCACTGATAAACTGAATAGCCCCTCTTTAAATTGCCTTATTACTTCCGTCTCCTTCTCCAGGCTTTGAGTACAATAAAATATTTATATGCATCCTGGCAACAGCCCAGCTAAAAATTATTATACAGCTGGTCCTATTGATTTCAAGGCCTGTGGAATAAAAGGCTACCTATGTGAATAAAGGAGCCAGAAATACAACCCCAAATTATAATATTTAAAATGTATATTTTAAATATGTATAAGAATTCTCAAGCAATGAGCCTTTATCTTTTTTTTTAATCACAGCCTTAATACATGCTGTTATTCTGATGTAAAATCTTCACAGAATGATCCTGTCTGTGCTGAAGAACATCCCTATGTGATTGTAGGAAGCAATCTTGCTTGGACCATTCCTACATGGGTTTCCACAATACAATACAACTACTACAATACTCTGGATTTGGGAGGGGCTATACAGCTCCTTCACTCGGATTTTCTCCTTTAGATTGTAGCAGAAATGCTCTGTAAAACATTCTACGGTCTAATTTTAGAACAGAAACTGATCTCTACACAAAAAGGGTTATTTTTACTGGCTGAGAAAGTTAAAAAAATTCAACATCAACTAAACTACAAATTAATCCCAGGGCACATGCTAAGTACATTTTGCCTTTTAAAAAGGCATATAAACAATAACCTTTCACAGCAAGTCTGTACTTAAATTCATGTTGTGGAAATGTATATGAATTCTCATGCAAATGAAATGAAATGATTCTCAGGACTGGTTTGTCTGAGTAAGCAGCAGCTATATGAGCTTTGAAAGGCAAACTTATCTGGAGAAAAAATTATTTTTGCCAAAATGATTAAGCATTTGGGGACATGCCTGTCAAAACACAACTGCAAACTTTTTTGGTTAAAATCTTTATTGATTAAATTCCTGAGAAAATATTCATAGGACGAAGCCATAAACACATTTTCTATTCCACAATGCAATAATATAAAAAAAATCAAATCTATCAAAATAACATCATGGGTAATTGTAAATTTCAGTCAGATCTGATGATACAATAAATTTCATGCACAGGAGAAAAATGGGGATATTATATTTAGGAAGCATATACTTCCTAATGCTGCATTTAGGAAACATACATTCTTTTGAAGTATTTATTTTCTGAAATGATTCAAAAGCATTTTGTAGGAATGTAAATTAGGCATAAAATGGCAAAAGGCTTTTCTTAAGGCCTTTTTCAGCCGCTGTAGATGTGTCATGAGACGGAAGACACGTGCTGTTCTCCATTAAGCCTCAAAGTAGAGCAAAGCAGAGGACAGGAGGTGCAAAGGGAAGGAGGCATATGAAAGATTTCTTTGCTCTTGGTATAAAATAACAAAGCTGGTTCTTCCATCAGGTTTTTGTCACTGAACAGAGGCACAAAGTCCCCTCCCCCTTCTGCCGGGCAGGGCCTCTATGTATAGTTAAACTGCACCACAATTTTGAAAAATCCAAACAGCACCTTTTAGCTCATCTTTTAAAAATCATGGTGTAAAGGAACTACCAGGATTATCACAGAATGAAGTGCCATCATCTCAGCCTGGGGCACCTACCAAGCTGTGCAAGAGTTTGGATCTGACCCCGTCTGAATTCCTGAGATGTGCCACTGTGTTGTATTTCCACTATGAATCACACAGCTTTTATTTGACTGGAATCAATAAATTGAAAATATGTTATTCATCTGAGTTACTACTTAACATGCTATTTTTCAGCAGAATCAACAGTCTTATCAGCATATGTAAACACTCTGTGACTGTATCTCTTGAGTACTAACACAGAATGTGATAGTGAAGTACCTGCTATTTAGATATCATTTCCTTAATAGCAAAGTTACATGTAGAAGACCACTCACAGCTTGGCAAGTGGTTGGTTTGGGTTTTTTAAAATTTTTATTAGTAAGGTCTTGTTTGATTTTCAGATCTTCTGAAAAAAACCACCTTCCTAAGGAAGTCTGGTGAACCGCCACCTTCTCAGCTGCTCTGATGTTCAGGTCAACCCTCGCCATGGCAGCCTGTGAGAGAGTTAATTCTCCTTTCATCTCAGGAAATTACTGAAGGTAGTGGGTTACCCATAATTTGAAGGCATGTGAAATTAAAGTACTTGAGCATTTCTGATCTTGGGGGACATAAGGCTAAGTGCCTCATTCACATTTTTATCTGATTTAGAAGAGAAAAGAACAATCAGGACACTGGAAGGAGGAATATTTATTTCAATTAAGTTTCAGCTCAGCTCAGTTTAATAATGGTGAATCCAGCACAGAAGAAAGACAATTTGTCTATATGTGTTATCAAAGAAGAGGCTCACCTAGTTGACCCTAACTACTGTCATCATCTCCTATTTGTAAAATTAGGCTGAGCAGTTTTCAAACGAAAATATTTTAAGGATGAAAGTGGCATTTAGAAACAACATCATTTCTTTAAAATCATTGCTGGACTAGAAAACCGCTCCTTCTCTGGCACTGACACCACCATCGACTTAAAAGCTGTTCTAGCTCTCCCTCAACAGAGCACATAAACATAACCATATGGTACGAAGCCACGGAGTCACTGTGGAGAAGAGAGATCAACAGCCTGTTCTCAAACTCTCCCCGGTCAGCAACTGCTGAAAGGCAAGTGCAGCTTAATCCTCACCCAGCGTTGTACCTCTCCAGGGAATGTGTCCCTGCCCACAGTACAACCATCTGAAGGGATGTTGTGACAAATGAGAGGTGAAATGAAATTTGCTGATACCCTAGCAGGCTGACGGCGCACAGATTTGGTCAATCATTACAAAAAAGCAGTGGCAGTGCTGTACACTATTTCAGCCTAGATTAATGTGTATTAAGAGATATATTTTCCAAAAAAAGGCAATTTCAACTGCAGACTAAAGCAGTTTGTAATTAGTATGTTCACCACTTAGGAGGCAGTTTTAAAAAAAGGTTTTAGTACTGTTTGTGACACGCTAGAAACAAACATTTGTTGAGCCTAAATATTCTTCATGTAAAAAATATTTATGGAAGTGTCACACATACTTAGCATGTTTGTGTCCAGTTCATTGGAGACAGTGTTCAAAACCAGCTTGCTCTATAAATACTACCAAATTAAACTGGCAAAGATCACTGGAAAGTTAATTTATTTGCCTCAAGAGCTTAGGTATGCAAACTAAAAACACTAGGAGCAGTATAAATCTTGAATGCTGAGTTATTCAGAGCACTTTCTACAGCTCCTTTCGAGGATTTTTCTGCTTATAAATTGTGTCATTCTGCTCCTGCCACCCTGCAATACCTGCTTGGATTGTATAGTCTCGGATCACACCACTACATCCAACAGCAATTTGTATATTTAAGGAGACTACAGCGTACCCTGGAAGGATGTGAATGTAGCAGGACAGAAGATGGGTGCCCCAACAACTCTGCTTCACCCTCTTTACAAGTTTACTGCAATGCTCATTTTCACTTCACTAGCCATAGTACCTTCAGCATCGTGTTTTTCCTCTTCTGTGGTAAACATTTCCTTTCCTTTCCTATTCTGTCTCTGAGGGAGGAAAAAGCCCTGACAAGAAGACAAAGCCTGTCCTTCAGTTCCTCTTCCCCAGCCACCTGCAGCTGAGCCACACAGGTGGAGAGCTCCAGCAGTTTGGGGCAGTTGAGGTTATATATGTTGCTTCTCCAGCATCTATGAAAGTAGGGCTCTAAGCAGGCTGTGCCCCATGAGGCCTCCACAATATAAATTTTCTACAACAAGCACTTTTGCAGTCACTTCCTCAGATGTCATTGCTTTGGCTTGATTGGGATGAATGCAAACATAAGCAGGTGTCTTAAGAAGGTATTTTATTTGAGGGAGAACAGAGGAGAGGAAGCTGGTTAGAAGACAGGTTTTCCCATGGAGGAGACAAATGCAGGTTTTTGTTTGATAAACTTTATCCTAGCTCCTATTATATGCTTCTGTTTATCTTCCCCCTCATGGTCTGGCAGAAAGCTTGGAAGAACAAAAAACTCCACAATAAAAGTGTTTCTTCCTGTTGCTTCTGCTTCATAGGCTGCCGTGCTAGGAGCGGTCCCCCCAGCTGGGGGAACAGGCTTCCTCCCTGCTTTGGCAGAGGAAAGGTGGTGGAGCTATCCACGGGCTTCCTTCAAACTGCCCAGGTACGGATGCTGTGCTCCCCCTGTTCTGTGTTTGCTTCCAACTGCTTGGGATCTGTCTGAGGACACACGTTGATTATCGCAAAATTCTCAACTAAGTAAACCTTTAAGTCTTTTTCTGAAATATACTCCTTTCAATGGGACAAATAGGTTTTGTTTAAAAAAACCCACAAACATGTCCAAGGAAAGTCTCTTGGCTGATAGAAATTTCTGCAGGGAAGAGGATCTTTTTTTTTCTCTTTTTATGCCTATCTCCACCAAACACTGTTTTCCTACCTCACTTGTGGAAGAATTACATGATATAAACTTACCCCCAAATGATCTGGTATTTTGTCATAACTTTTGCCTGAACAAACAGCTCCTTACAAAAAAATCTCCTCAAAGCTTTAATTCTAAACAAAACTAGGGCAAAAATGAGGCTGCTACCTCTTTTTAGTTTTTAAAGCTGAAATAACTGAGCAGGTGGTAGACTTAAACCTAATAACCCAGGATAATGAACTATATTTTCATGTTATGTGAACAGGGGAGAAAACCCCAGAAAATGAGATTATTTAATTTCTAAGAATCCTCACCCTATTCCTCTCACAGAAATTTCAGTCTGTCTAGGCAATTTCTGTTTTCCTTTTCTCCAGTTCTTGTTTCATCCTGGAATACTTTTGAAGCAAGTAGATATTTAAGTGCCTGACTGTGTTATTTTTTTAAAGACAAATGTAAAATAAAATGTTGGGAAAAATACCCCCGGCACTGTGCTTTCTAACAGCCAAAATAAAAATCAAGTTGATATTAAGAAAAAAATAATCAGCTGTATTTATAGATAAATCTTGCTCTCATACTCTGTCAGTACACCAGTACCTTGCTAGATGCATCCCGATTAAGTGCTGTTTTAAGAAAATAATAATAAAGAAATCATTAAAAATGTATCTGTTCAAATCAAGTCCCTAGTAATCAACTCCAGACCCCCAAGGTCACTTGGCCAGCTTGTGATTACAACAGCAACTTCAGCCCTCAGCATTGTCCTACGGCTGCGGCAGGTCAATGGAAAAATGTTCTTTAAACACCATAAGCATCTGATTGTGCAATACCTAAATCAGTGTCATTGATTATTCACAGTGCTGGACCGCTCAAAGCTGGGGAAGTAATTAGGGCTTTTTGTGTGGATTATCCACTGAGAAAAGGTCAAATAACTACAAACAGTGCTAGAAAACAGGAGTCACCAAGGACCTCAGCCTCCGTGATCAGTTAAGAAATGCTAAAGCAGGGTTTGATAATGATGTGCTTATGCCAGGTTCTACAGGATTTGATCATTCTGTCATAGAAATCCAATGAAGCATGAGTGATGGCTACTTTTTCCCTTGAAGCTCGCTTCAGGTCCCTGATGCCCATCAAGCAAGTTTGTCAGTGAAACTTGACTGAGAAGAATTTAAAAGGCAGTTTTTGTTCCAAGGGGAAATGTATATATATATTTATGTAGATATGTGTGTGCATGTAAGTAAATGACTGCCCAGTCATTTTAGACACATACTTTCTAATTTAAATCCAGATACTTGTTTTATTGCATCTCTTTTCCTCCCTGCTGAAAAACCTGCCTTTGCCAATGGGTCACTTGCTCACAGATCTTTTATCAGAATATGCACCCCAGCTCTCCAAATGGGAAGCCTGTACAAAGAACAGCCTTCTGCTAATGACTTTCTCCCTATTGAAATGTGAGAAGCAATAAAAGAAGTCCCTAGTTTTGCACCAGCATTTCCAACGTTTGCTGAGTTTACAGGGGTACTGCTACTTAGCAACACCTTGTAAATTTAATTGCTAAGCCAGGGTGTACAAAGCATTCCAGTTCCATATGGGAGCCATTCCTTACAGACCTCCTTCCCTGGGAGCTCTCAGTGTTGTAAATCTCTTCCCCTCCTCCCGTCTCCGAAATGCACTAACACTTTGGATGATTAGGGCTGCAGCAGTGATCAGCATTTCCCCCCAGTCATTCCTTTTCATTGATCATTTAAATGAGGGATTATTCTGTTTTCCCATTTTAGCCCATGGATCAATTGTTTAAAACAATAGACGGAGGTTAGTTCAGAAAATTGGTGCATCAAGAGGATATTCTTTGTGCAGGGAAAGTAACTTTATATTACTTGGGCCAAGGGGAAAAAGCCAATGAAAGAGGAAACACACAGCAAAAGGAAACTTAAACAAAAAAGAAATAGTGGTAAGTAACAGTGTGTAGATTTGGGCAAGGAAAGGCCAATATATATTAAGTCTCATAATGCCTGTCGGAAGGGAGATCAGGACAGCACAAGTCAGATGCAAGTGACGGGGACAATTCACAACCCTCTAGCTTCTGCTTCACTATGGAAGAGTATTTCGAGTGTGCAATGAACACTTGAGGTTTTTATTTTTAATGGAAATCTTACAGCACTGGCAAGAGAAGTGGAAGACTGAGCAGTTTGACAGGCTGAGCACTTGGGCCATCTTGTAGGACTTCGTGGATAAAGACCATGGAGACATGAATAGTTCCCCTAGGCTCACCAAGCATCTAAACGTAGGCATTTAGATGTTTAGTGTAGTTTTAATCCTTGGACTTAAGGTTTTGGCAAAAGAAAAATAACTTGTTCTGGTAGAGACAGCATTCTTAAAGCTAACAGGGTGGTCCATCTTAGTTAAAATGTCTCCTTAAATATTATCTGGAAAATCTCTGTGTCACTTTCATCTTAGGACCCCCACCGAACTCAAACATTAACGATGTGGAATAAACTTTTCATTACTACAACTTAAGTTAGGCCCACCGCTGTCAGGTAGGACTGTGACCCAATGATTATATTTATACAATAAATTCCACAGGATGATTAATTTACCTTTACTGTTCTTAAATTTCTTACAGTTCTTTATTTGTCACAACATTAGGTATCAGGCCCATGTGTTTTGCAGACCTCTGGAACCTTTTTATTTGGATTTTTTTCCTTTTTCTTTTCCCCCCTCTTGTTGCTTTCCACTGAGACTAAGCAGGTAGCTCAGGTACAAAGCAGGAGGAATGATGAACAGGCAGAGAGCCATAACATGCAAGTTAGTTCTCTTTGCTTCAGAGCAAGCAAAGCAGCACTGTGATATTCCAGACTCTGCAGCGGAATTTATAATTACACCAACTGTTACTTAGAAAATATATGCTTGGGGGGGCGGGGGAGAAAGGAGCTAAGAGGGGAGTGAAATGTAGCATTTCAGGTGAAATTCAACCCAGAGTGAAATACTGCAGACATCACTTAAGACTTAGAAGAAAGATTTACTGTAGGAATCATCTATTCGTAAAGCCCCAGGAAAAAGCATGCAGCACCTCTGTTACCGAACTTATCACGAAGTGGCACTACTTTCTGCAGAAGCCAGCAGGTTTTGCAGGCATCCAGCTACAGAAAGTTACACAGGGCTGAATGGATGCAAAGCAGGGAAGCCCCTGATGCACATGCCCTTCCACAGCTCTCGAGGCCGTAACCGTCGGCGGGAGAGTGCAGGGAGGCTTGAGACGGCAGCGCGGTGCTGAGCTGCATGGCAGTCCTGCCTGCTGGGCACGGGCCGGAGAAGAGAGAATTTCATATCCCCCCGCTGCTCTGCGCCTCGCCTGCACGGTGTCCAAAGACTTGGGCAAGCAACGAAGATGGCTTAGAGCAGACTTTCCATTCCAGAACAAATTTGGAAGCTGTTCTGTTCTGCAGTTAATCCTTATTGGGATTAGCAACTTTGTCACTATTTTCCACGTAACTGTGGACTTTTCCATTGTGAAATTGTGAAAGGAAGATTTCACTGTGGCCCTTTTATCATCCATACACAACAAGGAGGATTTGAATTCTGGCAGTTGCCGTTATTTCAGTCAGTAAAACCAGAAGTATTGCTTAACTATTTCATCAGATTTTTATTTTATTTCCCACTACGATTTATACAGTAAAACTTTATTGTAACATATTGTAACTTATGGTATATAACTTTCCTATCAACAACTGTATTCTGATTTGTAGTCCAATAAGCTTTCTTGCTGCAGATTTCATGTGTACAGTTGTGTTGAGGTGTAATATATCACCGCAGCATTTTTAAACTCAGAGCAATAATGTATTCAATTAGGCTGGAAATAAAACATCTACTTTTCCTTACAATAAATCTTTTACTAAGCCCTCTACATCACAAGTTCAACAAGGAAATAATACATGTCATTCAGACTAAGGGTTTTTGTAGACTGCTGAGGGAAACATGAAATTCTGGAGGTTTCATCAGTCCTGTGAAATCCTGCAACATGGTAAGTGTACAAATTAGAAAAGGATGTAATATGTGACTAATGATACCTCTTGGGATATTGTTTAGGCCCATATTTACTGTTATGATCAGTAGGTTCATTTAAGCTGCAGGAGTTGAAAAGTAATACTAAAGTAGAGTAAAAACACCCCTGAGTTCATTAGATGTGGTTGTAATTCAAACTCAGAAGCATTTCTTTTCTTCTCTGTCATTCTTCATATTAGAGGAAATACAGTGCTTGAGCTCCTAATAAAAGCATTATACATGATCACATATCTACAGTCCCTGCAAAACACGTTTACACCTCGACATCTGTAGCAGTGCCACAGTCTGAGCAGCACCCTAATTCACCCCAGATGTCTCTTTAAAGGAAATACTGTAGTAGGGCTACTGTTCATAATATTTTCTGAGCATTGCCTTTATTACTTTAAAAGACTTTGATTTTTCAAGTGTCACAGACATCTGCAGTCACTTTTTTTTTTTTTTTTCCTGTGGAGGGAAAAGTTGAATCACGTGTTTAAATATGAATAGAGTTTTTGGTAACAGTCATCCCTGGAAATGTCAGTTGTTGAGTATACATCAACCCCTATCCATCAGCTGCATTGTATAACGAGGATTTCATTCTATGCAGTCTCTGTGCAGCAGAGCACAGGCTCAGGCCAGTATTGTATTGAATATTGCTTCGAGCACTCTTAGTGACATGCCAGAGCTCTTCATTCACACTTCAGCCAGCATTTTGCCAGCTCAGAAGTGTGCCAGATGCTCTGCTGTGTTTGATGATGCTCACTTCACAGCCAGGACTTTCGTGAACAAGACTCCATGAAGACGGGTCCCCAATCCAAACCCTTTCAGATAGGGTGGTGTGGACAAGGGGCTCAGCAGCCATCCCAGCATTGCTGTAACAAGGGAGAAAGCCAAGCCGAACCACAGGGATCCACAGTACTAGAAGCACTGAGAAGAGCTGAAAACAAAGCATGCCTCTGGAGAAGGCTCTTCCCAGGTCCAGAGTTCAACAGACACGCAGGTGTCCCTGGCCAAATTCATACCTACACAAACTGTGACCCATGCTATCTGTAATTTGGAGTCATATCCCATAGTCCATAAGGACTGTGGTCAAACTGGCTGCCACAGAATGACAGAATGGTTG
Organism: Falco biarmicus; assembly: GCF_023638135.1. Lineage (NCBI taxonomy): Eukaryota > Metazoa > Chordata > Aves > Falconiformes > Falconidae > Falco > Falco biarmicus. Next base: position 3,171,621 of record NC_079291.1, on the reverse strand, counting down.
AAGTTGGGAGGAACCTCTGGAGATCCCACCCTCCTGCTCAGAGCTGGGTCAGGTTCTTCACCACTCAGCTGATGTTGCCCAGTTGAGTTCTGATTACCTCCAGAGGTGGAAACTCTGGGCAACTTGTTCTAGTGTTTGATCACCCTGAGCCTTCTTCAAGCTGAATAATCCCAGCTTTCAGCCTCTCCTTGTATGCCAGATGCTTCAGTCCTTTGATCATCTTCATAGCCCTTTGCTGGACTTGCTCCAGTATGCACATGTCTCTTGTGTACAGGGGAGCCCAGAACTGGACACAGCACTCCAGATGTGGTCTCATCACTTCCGAGTGGAGAGGAACAATAACCTCCCTTGACGTGCTGGTTATCTTCGTCCTAATGCAACTCAGGATGCTATTGGCCTTCCTTGCCATTAGGGCACATTGATGGCTCGTTCAGGTTGATTGCCTGTTTCTGGGTGGTTGCCCCCCAGCCTGTACTGGTGCATAGGATTATTCCTCCCCAGGTGTAGGGCTTTGCAATTCCTCTTGTTGAAGTGCAGGACTTTGCACTTTCCCTCCAGCTGGATCCCTTTGTGCCCAGCAATTCAGTCAGTTTTCAGTTCACTTTACTGTCCATCGGTTTCCTTCATCAGTTTGTCAGCGAGGATGTTGTGGGATACCATGTAAAAAAGCCTTCCTAAAGTCAAGATAGACAATATTCTTTATTCTTCCCTCATCCACTAGGCCAGCCCTCTCATCATGGAAGGCTGTCAGGTTGATCAGATAGTAATTTCTCCTTCATAAACCTGTGATGACTACTCCCAGTCACCACGTTGTGCTCACAGGTTAGGCTAGACAATCCAGGTCCAAGGAGGAGAACATCTTCCATGGGTTCATCTTTTGCCTTGCATCATTTTACTTCTGTGTCGTATGCTGACATCGCAGCTTTTGGAAAGAAGAGGTCAAGGATGTGGGCAATGCAGATGCCCTGGTCCACTGCAGTGGCTCATCTCCTTCTTCTAAGACTGTATCTATGGCTGCAAAGGACTTTCCCTGGAGAAGACCTAACAGGTGGCATATGTGAAGTAACAGAGACTATTTTTCTACAGCATGCTATTGGGCTGAAAGCACAGCATGCCCAGCAAATCTGCATGTGGCAAAGCTTCTGATGAAACAAGTGGGCCTGAGCATATGGAGGCTGTGGAGTCTGGCTGGCATGGTGGTGTAGGCTCTGTTTAGAGGGACATGTATTAGCAGAGGTAGACTGCTCTTAGCAGTGTCAGCCTTGACTTTGGAGCTGTTGAAATGCTGGAGATGCAACTGAGAGGGACTGCAGCAACTACTCCAAGCTCATCTGTGAACCCTTCCTCCCTCAGCCCCAAGCCTCATCGTGGGTACTTGCAAACACATGTCACTTGTACTTTGGGCTACAGTGTTTGAAGCTATGCAAGCACTAAATAAATGTGGTCATACCTGTTGTGTGCACGCTATCAGAACTGAGCAACTTGAAGACCGGAATCAACATTTTAATTTCTTGGTTGGTTCCCCTCCCCAAACACCTCTTGAAGAAAAATCACACTGACGTCAATTTGCTGTCAGGTAAGGAAACCAGAAGATTTCTTCCTCATGCTTCCTTTCTTGTATAGTCTATTTAGCTCCTGAACCCTCCAAATTGTACACAGAGGCATCCCACAGCAGTGGGAGTGTTCTTATGCAAAATATATGTAAAATTAGTCATTGTTAAATATGAAAGCTGTGATCTCTTTGGGACAAAGAGAAAGGAAAGGTACAACATGCATTTAAAGCATGTAGCATATTTTTTAATCCTTCCAACCTCATTTTCAACCCTCTTCTCCCACAAAGCCCAGTTAGGCAGCTATGCAGGGCACTTGCAAAAGCAGTGCACTTGATGACTTAATGGACAGTTTAAATAGTGTGGAAAAAAATTTCAAATAATTCTTCACGGTTCATTTTTTGAAAAACCACAGATGTGAACACCAAATTTAATCCCCCATTAAAGAACATCAAATTGAAATTTTTCTGGGTAGATTAAACAGTGAATACAATTGCACCAAAATATCATGGGAGCAGCTCTTCTGTTTTTCTTTTGCAGTGTAACACCTCCCACAGAGGTGTTTTTGAAGTAAGGTAAGGCTAATGCTTTGAATTTCATGGAATACAATCCAGTGGGGGAAGACAGGGAGAGGAAACTATCAGGGAAAGAGGTCGAGCTGACAGTACAGTTTCTTTGCAGTGACAGTCACATGTATTCATAAATATTTTACAAGTCTAGCTTTCAGACTCGTAAATTTAACTGCCACATTAATGCAGCTTGCAAGTTTATAACTTGGACATTTGTGTGAATGTCCAGTATTCTGAAGATGATGACAGTAAAAGGTTATATTTTGAAGACTTTTCTCCTGTACTTTCTAGCTGTAAGGCTCTTATGTTATACAGCAGCTGTGCTCCGTGTATAATACTACAATTCATCAATTACTAATTCCATTGAAAGATGTCACAAATATACTCTTTATGACATATTCCATGCTGTCCATGAATGGAGGAGAATCTTTTCATGTCCAAGAAGACCACAGAGTAATCTCAGGAGAGATGCAGAAAAAGTTACATGCTTTTTACATTCAATGCATTTTATTATTAACAATACAGAGGTTCTAAAATGAAAATGATGAAAATAAATGTTGTAATCAGAACCAATTATGAGCAAAATGATTGCAGCTGGCATTCAGAAATGTTATCAAGATCACAAATACCACTACTCAGCATTAAGATTGCTTCCTGTAAGTCAACGTTAAAATTAGTGGTCATCTGGAGAACTTAAATGTGGTTCAGCAAATGGTGTGGATCTTTCCACTTATTTGGGCAGAGAGAGAATGACAAATGGTGTCCTAAAAGGAAGATGACATTGTTAAAGGGCAGACTAGAACAAAAAAAACCTGGAGGGTCTGGAAACGTGCAAAGAGAAAAAGCCAGGTATACTGGACTTGGTGAGGGCAAACGCCATGATCACTCTATAAAGTAGAGATGTTCTATATCAAACCTCTTTATCTAACTTCTTGACTTTGACATTATAATAACATAAATAAAGAAAAAGAGAAGAAAGCAAGACAAACTAAGAAAGAACTTTCTTCTGGAAATTTCTAACCTGTTGTGAAATCTGATTTTCCCTGGTCCTGTACTGAAATGTCTTTTAAACTTTCACAAGAATTACAGTCTTGGCTGCAAAACCAGACCCATCCCACTTAGCTGTCACGTCACAGGAGCATTAAGCTCATGGCAGAGATGTGGTTTGATTTAGCTTGTCCTCCCTGCAGCTTCTACTGATGGCAGTTCTGTAGAGCTTTTGATGAGCACTAAGCCTTCTCATCTCTGGCATCTTCCTCAAGCAAAACTAATGATAAATGCTCTGAGCACAGAAATCCTCCCCAATGCAGGCATGCACTATATGCCTTTTCCTCTAAAAGCCAAGGTGAATTTATCCCTGTGGAGAAATGCTTCAAAAAAGCTGTCTACCAATAAAGCTGATGGCTGTCTCCTTGATTGTTTTCTGCCACAGTCCAATCCTGTCGATATGCACCAATCTGATTAATCCTGCAGCAGGTAGCAAGGTGATGCTTATTAGGTGGAACTATTCTTCTCAGTGAAATGAACCACATCCTCAGAAATCCTTCCTTTTTTTGTCTTTTGCATGCACTCAACACAATTCTTTACAGCCAGTTACAACAAAAACAACTCTGGATTTGCTCTTCTAGAGGACTTTGGTCAGAAGAATAAGACCCTGTGAAGTGCAGATACTTCTTTCCATTGTTTCTAACAAAAGGAGAAAAAGCAGTCAAGTGCTTGCTACAATAACTCAGGAAAACGGCTTTAAAACTGATTGAATCAATTTTCCTTTATCTTGTTACCTACGACCTGAGCAATTTTAAAGAGTTCAGCTAAGTAACTGCAGCCTATGACTCTGACATTATATCCATACATCTCTCTTCTTTCTGTTCCAAAAGTTCTGCTGCACATCTCACAGGGCTGAGCCTTCCAAGCAAGAGACGAGTCATCTGAGAGGGTATCATGTGTTGGAAGGTGAAATTCAACCTTTCTCTGTAGGAATTCTCAAACTACTTCACTTTCTTACTCTGCATGGCATACATTTGTTCTTCATAGTTTGTCTTCTAGGTGTAAGAACAAAAGACTGTTTGCTTTCATTTAGTGCCTAGTGTCTTACAAGTGCAATGGAATGAAGATGTAAGAAGGTCATGAGCCTCCACCAGCTTTTCCATTTATACAAGGTATGTCAAATATTCTCTAAGTGGGATGATGAGTTTAAAAACCAAAATGGCCAAAAACCAGATCACATATTCTGATGCACCTCATTATCTTATATGCCTGAACTTTCAATAAGTAGATTTCTCATTGCCTATGATACCTGCAAAAATTCCTTCTGTTACTTAAATGAATATGAAAATATTTCATCTGTACTTTGCCATCAGCCTCCAGCCTTCAGAGCAGGTCTTACTTCTTTCAAATGTTCTAGAAGGTGAGAAGAAAGATTGTTGATACCTATATTGGGACTCCCGTCATGCCACTACAACTCTTAATTTTTTCTAAAACCTCTTTGAAAACCTTTCTGGATTTGATTTATTTTTCATCCCAGTCCCAGATAGATACAGGCAATAAGCAATATGCCCTCTGCTTGCTCCTTTCCAATCTTGTATGCACAGTTATTAATCTTCATAATGTTCCTCAGACAGGTCTTTGTTCCCTAATGACTCCAGGCACACTTTTGGGCATATTAGTAGGCAAAACCCCTGGTGTTTTTCAGGACAGATTTCCCATAGTTTAGTTTATGAACCAAGCTCTAAATGTTTACTTAGGCACTCATTCAAACTTGGACCTAGATTTTTTTTTTTTAAGTAGCAAGCAACTGCTGTCTTCAGTGTTGCATGCTTCGAGACTCTTTTTTAGATGTATTTTGAACACTTAAGATGCTAAGTTTTGTTATAAGTCAATGTCACTGAAGTTGTCTAAGTCCATTTTTAAAGTGGACCTTTGCTGTGTCAATCATTTAAGCTTAAGATATAGAGTGAATCAATGCCTAAATCCTTTCAAAAAAGCTATAGAAATTGCATATAATTTAGATTACCATATGACATGCTGCCAGTCTCTAGAGTTCTAATATTTTTGTTTCAGAAAAACGAGTAAAGGAAACTAGACTTCACACATTATAGTGTCAGCCTACTGAATTATAACCAAAGCCATACAACTTACAGTAAGATGTGGTACTAAAATTCCATTATCAGTGCACCAGGTGATCACTGCACAGTCAGTTAGTTGACTCTATGAATTTGTAATGTTTCTGTTCCTTTTCTGAATTACAAAATATTGGTCACTGCTACAGACAAAAGCTGTATCTGGTTATTCAAGATGGTTCAGTATGAGATGGACAGTCCTCTGTTACACAAGAAGTTTATGATGTTTATTTAAAGATCTAATGAGTGAAGAACAATTACCATGGAAACAAATCCTGTAAGTTTTGCTTTGAAATAATGATTTTGCATCTCGCAGTATAACTTGTGTTATATATATATAAAAAAAACTGGGACAAGATTTTGAAACATGGGCTCTTCTAACTCTACTCAAACTGTAATACGCCATGCTGGATTTTCAGCCACGCAGAACATGCTGTACAGATCCAGACAGAGCTTGTCTGGGCAGTGGATTCTCGCCTAAGTGATTCAAAATAAGGTAACTGTAAAATTAAAATGTTACCTTTTAAAAAATAGGTTGAAGTTGTATTTCTGGTTGTTCTTTCTTTCTTTCTTTCTGTCCATCTGTCTTTCTGTCTTTCTTTCTTTCTTTCTGTCTTTCTGTCTTTCTTTCTGTCTTCCTTTCTTTCTTTGTCTTTCTGTCTTTCTTTCTTTCTTTGTCTTTCTGTCTTTCTTTCTTTCTGTCTGTCTGTCTTTCTGTCTGTCTTTCCTTCTTTCTTTCTTTCTGTCTGTCTGTCTTTCTTTCTTTCTTCCTTTCTTTCTTTCTGTCTTTCTTTCTTTCTTTCTGTCTTTCTTTCTTTCTTTCTTTCTGTCTTTCTGTCTGTCTGTCTTTCTGTCTTTCTTTCTTTCTGTCTTTCTTTCTCTCTGTCTTATTCTTCACTTTCTCTTTCTCTCTTGCTTTCTCTCTGTTTCTTTCACTCTTTCTCACTTTCTCTCTTTCTCTCACTCTTTTGATCTTTCTCTCCCTTCCACTTTCTTTCTTTCTTTCTCTCTTTCTTTCCCTCTTTGTCTCTCTTTCTCTCTTCCACTCTTTCACTCTTACTCTCTTCCTTTCTCTCACTCTTTTTCTTTCTTTCACTCTTTTCACCCTTTCTCTCTGTTTCTTTCACTTTCTCTCCTTCTCTCTTCATCTCTTTCTGTTTCTTTCACTTTCTCTTTCTCTCGTTCTTTCACTCTTTCTCTCATTCTTTCACTCTTTCTCTCGTTCTTTCACTCTTTCTCTCATTCTTTCACTCTTTCTCTTGTTCTTTCACTCTCTTTATTTCACTCTTTCTCTCTTTCAGTCTTTCTCTTCCACTCTTTCTCTGTCTTTCTTCGTCTCTTTCACCCTTTCTCTTTATTTTTCTTTCTCTTATTCTTTTCTCTTTCTCTCTTTCACTCTTTCTCTCTTATACTTTCTTTCTCTCTCTCTTTCTTGCTTTCTCTCTTCCTTTCACTCTTTTTGTCTCTCTCTCTCTCTCTCTTTCTTCCACTTTCTTTCACTCTTTCTCTCTCTCACTTTTTCTCTATTTCTTCCTTTCTTTCTCTTTCTTTCACTCTCTCTTTCTCTCTTTCACTTTCTCTTTTTCTCTTTCACTTTCCCTCTTTCTCTTAATCTTTTTCTGTTTTCTTTCTCTTTCACTTTCTTTCTCTCTCTCACTTTTTCTTGCTTTCTTTCTTTCACTTTCTCTGTTTCTCTTCCTTTCACTCTTTTTGTCTTTCTCTTTCTCTCACTCTTTCTCTCTTTCTTTCTCTCTTTCTTTCAATCTTTCTTTCACTCTTTCTTTCTTTCACTCTTTCTCTCTTTATTTCTTTCACTCTTTCTTTCTCTCTTTCTTTCAATCTTTCTCTCTTTCACTCTCTCTCTTTCTTTCACACTTTCTCTCTTTCATCACCAGCCACAGAACAAGCAGGGGAAAATAACACAGAGACATTATTTGCGTCTGGACAATGAATCACATTTAAGGAAAGCATTCGCTTGTATACACAGGATTTTAAATCTGTCATTGATGACAACTTATTGCATTTAAGATTATATGGACTGTATCTTAACACATAATGGTTTGTGATCTTTTTAGCAGAAAGAAGAGTAAAATTACCCTAAATAGTACTTTTTTTTACAACTACTACAGCATTTGACTGTTGCATTTCACAGGCACAATGAAGCAGATTTTAAACAAAAATAATAACATACTTTGACAGAGTATTTCCATGTGCCCTCTTCCTGAGTAAAATCTGTGTCATGAACTCAGCGATCAGCAAGGTCTTGCCCAGTAAATTGCAATTCACAGCTGCTTTAGTGTTTAACATCACTGTACCCTCTCAAAGGCTAAAATGCACTATTAACTGTACAGGGTATTATTTACAGCACTTTAAATCAGGAACTAATTTATGCCATGCAAAAAAGTAATCATTTTTTGTTTTATTTTGAATTACCATGACCTAAAAGATAAAACTCCTATATAAATATTTATAACCATATATCTCACATTTGAGAAAGAGACCTTCCAGTGCATTACAGGAATATGTGGTCAGTGCTTGCAGAAGGAATAAAATAAACGTAATAATTTAAAAAAATTCGTTGATAACACAGAAATTCTTTAATTAACTTGTATGATATGAAGCATTTCCTAGCTGCTTTTCAACACTTTCGTGGAAATTAGGTGCAGAATTACCCATGTAAAGGGGGACTTTCTGCCATTGCTCTAAGTCCCCTTTGGGGGGTGGGGGGGAGGTGAGCAGTCACAAGAAACAAAGGCAACAATTAAAATGTCACGATATGATCTCAAGGTTTGTGAGGGGCCCTTCCACACAACATTTTTGCGTAGCTGCTAGGTCACTTTGTTCCTGGTTTTTTTTTCTGGGCATCTAGTTGGCTCTAGCATCAGAATAGGGTAAATGCTGTAGATAAGAGATCTGTACATACTCTATATTATACTGATATATAAGAGATATCTTAATATACCACTATTTATATGCATACTATTTTGTTTTATTACAGGTAGATAATACTTGATTAGCCAGTGGAAAAAAAAAGTGCCAGTATTATTCCCTAGTCATATTAATTAGAATTAAAAAATAAATCAGTAAAATTCATGAAAGTTAACCTCTACAAGAAGGGTTTCTTTCACTGTGTTTCATCTGAACATAATTCATTGGACAGTTTATTAAGCAAATTAATATTTGGAAATAATTTTATAATTTTCAAGCTAACTCTTATCATCATCAACAGTGTGATGCTCAGTTGAAACAAGGAAACAGCTGCTCCATGGACTTTAATTTAGTATTAACAACTTCTGAACCCCACCATTCCCAGAGGTGGAATAACACTTCCACCGTTAGTTCTCAGAGTTTATCTTACTGCTTAGGGTACTTACATTGAAAAGGCTTTTCCCTTGTGAGCCAGAACATGGTCAGCTGGGCAGGTTAGGCCAAGCCAGGCTATATCTCATTCAACAAAATATGCTGGACCAAAGTCAATATTTAAGGTTTCCTATTAATATTTAGATACCACCCATACCTTTATTAATTGTTATGCTACCATGTCCTTTCTCTCCATCCTTTATTGCTCAATAGTCTTCTGTCTTCCAGTTTGCAAGGGAAAGGATGTACTCATGAAGAAAGCTTGTACATAGAAAACACTGCCAAGCAATTTCTTGAGATGCAGTCTTTGTTGCACTTACTGAAATGGCAAGCCTCCTGCTGCCTCAATATTTTTCAGGAGTTCACTTTATTATGCTCCACCTGCAAAGTGAAAAGGAATATGATCATTGAAGAAAGCTTTCTTTTACTTGACAGGTTTCAAGTACCAGATCTAATTTACATGCTATAAACTGACAATTTCAAAGAATAATCTTCTGATAAATACTGTATTAAAGCCAACACATTAAATGCATTTTCTCATTATGCCAGTTGGAATGGAAACTGTATTTTCCTTGCCATGGGCACATTAGAACTTGGTCATGCAGAAGCTGTAACAAAAACAGGTAGCAATTTTATTATAATTAAAGATAATATGTTCAGCTTCAAACATGGAACTGGACAGCAATTCTTGCAGGCAGCTACTATTCATGACGTGTCATTTTAACAGAGCCACCCAAAAATATGGTGTTCTTGGTGCTATGCATTTGTTTCCATATGTCTATGTATGTCCCCAATACTTTGAACCTTTTTGTTTTCCACTTCATTAGAAATGAGCAAATGTTTCACAGATACTTAAATTATTTACAAGTTCATGAAAATATGAAGAATAATAGAAGCGGAGATCCCATCAATTCTGGATGAAGAAAAGGCTGAAGTGTGAGCTCAAACTAAGACTCAAAAAAATCCACACTGGAGACAGCAGGATCTTTCATATGTACCAGTCTGTGAACAAGATGTCACAGCTCATAGTCAACCACAAGACAAAAACAGTTGGTTTCAGTAGTTACAGTGCTCAGAAAAATACTCATTTAGAAAGAAGGTGATATATTCTGTAAAAAAGTAGACCAAAGGCAACTACCTGCTTTCTTTCCCACACACTCACAAGACCCGCATGATCTGGAGTCCCTTTCTGATAGCCTCTCCTGTGCAGAGAGGCTACTGGGCTGGCAGGACTTCCCCATGTCCCTCAGAGAAGGAGTGCTATTTTGCAAGCACTACCCTGTAGTAGGGATATATTCCCTGCAGTGAAAGCAAATCATCGTCTTATCTCCTCAGTTTTCTGCTTTGATTTAGGAACATCTAGAAATAAATGCCCAGTTTGACACCATTATTTATTCTCTTTTACAGAAAGCTGATAAAGCTAGAAAGCTGTGTGATAAAAGCACTATGCCTACCAGTACACCATCCCTACCCCTTTCAGACAAATATATGGCATGAAACATGACAAAAATGTGCAGATCAGATTCTCCTCCTACAGTCTTGCTTTCAGATAAGCCATTCCCTGAAGGTTTCACTTTGCTAGTGTCACAGGACCAAAAGAAAAATACGTATGGAGGAGACAGAGACTGAGAGAAAAAGGACAATCTTCTGAGTAATGCAGTCGTCATATCTGTAGGTCATGAAGCCACAACACAGGAAAGGAACAAATCTCGCTACAGCCTTCCTGAGCTACAGGTGATTTAGTCTGAATCTTCTCTGATGCTGATTCCAGCACCAGCTATTATTACGTTACTGAACCCTTTAAACAAAAAGTTACTGACTACAGGGGAACATGGTCTCTCCCACCTTATTTTTGCTCTCCAAGTGACCTGATTTTGCTGAAGAAGGAGTGAAGGCCCTGCCTGCAGGGGTTTTCACCCCAAGGTGTAGGCTGTTGTGCAGGACAGTGTGGAGAAGCATTGATGTTTTGCATTTATTTAAGACTGCGATGCTGCTCTAGTACTGGTGTGTCCAAAACCAAGACAACTCTTAACCTGATCACATCCCTATTGGACGTATCTCTTGATGCATCTCTGTGAAACAATATACACATCTGTGAACTGGGGTTGTTAATTGGTAACTCACCAAGGTATTGTAGTTTAATGGTATTGCTGGCCAGCAAAGATCTATCGGGTAATTTTGGGAAAGGATCAATACCTCTTTAAGCACTCGGCACTCACATATGTCCATTTTTATATTCAAAGCCATATCCCATCAGGACAAGAATATGAAAATTAATTCAGTTGACATGCTGGTGGTATGGTAAAAATAAAAAATGTTCTGACATATCTCAAAGGCATTTGCACATAACTGCAAGGTACAGGTGCTTCCAAGAATCCCTGGCATGGCTTGTGAATGCTGGAGTATTTAGCTTCAGGCTTCCTGGCCAAAATACACTTCTAACACTATGTCAAGAAAAGAAACATATCAACTCATAGAATAATTCCTAAATCCTACAATACCAGGCAGTGATGACTTTCTGAAGAACCTACTGATAATTTGGGGGGAGAAATAAAATCCCAAGAGAAGGCGACTGTATATGTGGGTATGAAGCGGCAATCTTATATGCATGAGACATTCAAACCCTTTGGATCAAGTCTCTACAGTAAGTTGGCAATGCTTTGAGACAGACAACTTTTTTCCTGTTGCTTGCAGCTGCCATGAATTTACTGGAAGCACTGAGTCATGCTTAATTAGTGGTGCCTTAGGCTATTTTAATATTGTTTTTATGCGTTTATGGTATCTGCTATTTTTAAGCACATATTATTCTTCAGAATATTTCATTGTAATCTGGCACAATGATTTTTCTGTAAGATATTGAAACCCCCCAAAACTATCTTTTCAATATCTTGTTTTGACTTCATTCCAAGCAGACAAATCTATGGATGATAAGCTTTCTTCATATAAGTCAGTTAATCAAGTAATGGATTCGTTATTAACTAATACATGGAGTTGGCTCCACACCTAAATTCCTCAGAGATAATGAAAAGATACCTATTAGGATGATTGCACAGCTCTCTGTATCTAAACAGAAAACAACACTTTTTCGATCTGTAAGGAAAGAAGGAAAGTGTTAATGTTTTAAATCCCTGACAAATCTCAGTGGAAAACATCTTTGCTTGTAGTGTTTGTTCACCACATGGTGCATGCTTCAGAAGGTGCTAAATCAGCAAAACTGCTGAATTTGAAATATCGGGAACATTCATCTGCCTCTGAATTCAGTTATGTTATGTGTAAAGATCCTGAATAGAATCTGATAGTGTAGTAGCAATGTGGAATTGCATACTAAACATACCTAACCTGTCATTAAAAACCTCTAATTACAGCCGTAAGATGAGTCCCTGTGCTGCTACTTGTCATGCTATATCTATATGTCATTTTAACGAGAGAAGATAGTATTTCTGATTATGTCGCTTAATGTACAATATATGAAAGTTATGGGCCTGAACCTGTTCCCATGGAGGTCAATGACAGTTTTGCCATTGTCTTCAATTAGAGCAGGATGTGGTTTTATGACACTAGAGTTTCATTTGCATTAATTAATTTACTTAGTAGGTAATGAAAAACTTGAAAAAAACAGCCCTCTGGCTCATGAGTTTGGCACTGTATTTAATACTTTCATTAGGAATAATTGCATTCATAAACTTTTAAGCAGAAATGGGTAAGATGGATCAGTGCATTAGGCAAAATCAAGCTTACCAGCAGTTGCTTGGGAAGCCCTGAGACTGCCTTCTGTGCCCTAGCCTCGTCTTCTTTTATTTGTCAGTGACTAGGTCTATGATGCTGAATCTTTAATGTTTATCAGTGTAAGATGAAAGCACAACAGTTTCATACTTTATGGATTTATATGCTTTATATATTATGGAGACATTAGCTCAGCAGAAATTGTGGTTTATACACCATGGAGACATTTGCTCAACAGAACTGGCAGCTGGTTTTCAGGTCAGCAGCCTCACTGGGAACAGCAAGGATAGATGGAGGATAGATGGGTGATGAGGCTGAGGTGGTTCTTCACATCAGGGTTGAAGCGAGGAGCTACCTATGTGGGAAGATCCATACAGATGTCGCTGAACAGAAACACAATCCATTGGAAGGATTCTTACACAGTGTGCTTTGATTTCTTAAATTAAATATAACATACCAGTCTCCTTCTGACGTTTTCAGCTTTTTAGCTGTTAATAGCACTGATTACATGAGCATCATGCTCATGTCTGGGAAAGATAAGAAGTTGCAAAAACAGCAATGGAGGCAGTTCTGCCAAGCTAGAAGGATTGTGCTGTGCCAGCCAGTGGGGATGTAGGGTAGTCCCAAAATGCACCGCCTGGGACTGAAGAATTATAAGAAGTCTCTGTGTAACACCTTTCACAGAAAGGACAGGAATCCAGTGATCTTCTGGTGAGCCAGTGACAGCCAAAGGATTTTACAGTGGCTTGCTGGAGGGTTGGTATGGCCCAGCAGTGGATATACTTCTTTGGGATTTCTGTGATCTGGCTGATTTCCACATGCTGCCACATACTTCCCCCAGCACCCTGGCAAAGCCGCTTTTACAGCCTGGGGGTAGTAACTCCTCTTTTCCTCCAAGAGTTTCTGGTTTGGTTGGGTTTGTAAGGTGCTTAGTCACCCAAGTGTCAGGAGCTATAAAGTACCGAGATCAATTGAAAACCCGTCAGTCAGAACTTGAAAACCCATCAGTCTCTGTATTCAGAGCTTTTTATTAAATTAAGAAGAAAAAAAAAAAAGTGAGACAATATTGGCTTGGGGTCTGCTTGCCCCCTTTAGTATATTGCTATGATTGTCTTGGAATACTTTTAGCCAGGCACACTGTAGATTATAGACATTATTGTAGAAATACTTGCTGAGAAAAGCTATTTTATTAATTGAGTAGTCTCACTGTAAACCATGTGATATCCCAGAAGACACTTTATAAATAAAGTGTATTTGCATCAGGAGTTTTTCAAGGTTCTCTATTGTACAAAATAATAATTCACAGATCAACCTAAATCCATTGAGGTGAAATTTACCAGTTGAGCACTTCAATAAAATGGGATCAAATACAATTTCTAGTGCAGACAACAAATGTTTCTTATTTGGCATGACATTTTACATACCTACGTATCACTTTAAAATAAGGTAATTGATGATTTTCTGTTGTAGAGAAAATGAGTTTGCATGGCAAGAAATGAGACTATACATCTGCCTCACCTGGACCAGTCCTTTCTATATAAGCCTGAGGAAGATTTTCACCTATGGTTCCCAAAAACACAGTTGAATTCAGACAACAAGAATAGCAATTTCATTTGAAATTTTGTGATACTTTCCAGATTTGTTTTAGTTTGTGGCAATCATCTAAGAGTAGCCAAAAAAAAAAAAAAAAAAAAAAAAAAAGAAAAGAAAGTGTGCTAGGAATGCTGCAAGATAAAACACTGAGTTAAACACATTAAGATGAATTTTTATCTGAGCTGTTTTATAAAGAAAGATGGAAGGCTAATGCCTACGCATATGATCTAACGTTTAGCTCTTCTTGTTAGCTACACTGTAATATGTCATATATTCATTTTTTTAGGTTGATGGAAGCACTCTTCTAAAGTACACTTTGACTTTTCAAAAATAAAAATAACACAGCAATGCCTTTTTGTAAACTCTTAGCTTACTGCTTCACTAATGTTTAGTGGAAGGCTCTCAGCGCGTCTCTGAGAAATGCACCTTGTTTAGGAAGTTCTTTGTCTTTATTTCAGTTAAAAGATTGGCAATTCAGAGGCTGTGAGCCAGTATTCCATAGCTTATTGCAGAAATTTTATTTAGATTTTAGCCTGACTTTGATTCAGTTCCACTTTAAACCAAAATGACTGTTTTATTTCTCCTGTGAATGGAAATGTAGCATTATACAGAAAAGTTTTGCAACTCTGGAAACCTCCTTTTTTTTTCCCCTGCAAATCTATTGTTCTTGCTCCTTCTACAATGTACAGATGAGGGAACTTCAAAAAGGGGATTGCCCTGCTGCTCACAAAATGTATGATACCAGCAGACAGGCACACTTAAGCTGGTTGTGCCTCAAGCCTTCTGCTAATTACTGTAAAATTTACCTCCGAGTTTCCAAAGTAACAATTCTTGCTTGATTAGCCAAGGAAACCTGTTCACCTATTGATTTCTCCCTAAAATCTGATTGCTATATGTGGTAGATAGAGCCTTCAGATATTACCTTTAAAACTTCTTGAAAAGCAGCTGCTGGATGAAGGACAGAGAGCCAGGCTAACGACACCGCTGCAGAAAAGACTGCCACTCGGGCTCATCGAGTACCTATTCTGTTTGGCTTGCAGGCTGGTCAATCAGCAGAAGTGTGCTGACAGGCCAACAGCACAGCAATCCCTCCAAACTGGCCACAGAAAATTCTGGCCCTTTCTCACTGATTAAGAGGCATGGGGGTTAAAAAAAGAGGGCAGTGACTCAGATGATGATGAGTGTCTTATGGCACAAGGGACTGAAGTTATGTTACTGCAACAGGAAAAAGATATAGGATCTTCATATAGAAATGCATGGAAAAGTATTCTTCATTAATTTCATTACTAAGGTATAATATGTTTGAAATATGACTCAGTGCATTGTATCATAGCTAATAAACGGCTAAAAGAACCAGAAAGAGCAGTAAATTTAGATTAGAGGTTACCTAGATTTCCTTTTTATTTTGTCTATCTTTCAAAGAATGGTGAAATTTTGCTTTTACTTCTGGAGAGTGCAACAGGATATTTATGCAAATTTATTCACCTCAGAGCTATTAAGACTCTTCATTGCTTCAAAATATTCATTAGAGATTGAGGTTATATAGGGGGTTTAGAAAATTTTATGTGAAATCTAATTATTAACAGCAGTCAAACGGAGCTTCCCTCCCCACTTCCTTCCTAAAACCATGCCCAGCTGCAGAAGACCCATCAGGGCATCTGTATACATCTTGAAGAGGAGAAGTGAGGAGAGGAAGTCTTCGTTCCTTTAGTATTTAATTTTAAGTCATCGAAGATCAAAGGGCTTGATACAAACAAGAACAAATGGATATAGTATGAGCTGAAATCTCTCAAGTCTTATTCAGCTGGTTGTCTCCACACTTCATTGGAACTATTTGCATCACGAGCAGCAGAGGTTGTCTTCTGTGATGCTTGGAGAGTTATCTTTGGCTTGCTTTCATAGACTTCAGTGAGACAAAATGTCCACTGAAATCTCACACCTGTGCCAAAACTAACTTTCAGGATGTTCCATTTGAATCAATCCAGCTGGAAAACCACCGCAAAACAGGATCTTAGTGAAACCCTGAAGCCTTTATCTGATAAAAGTTTTCTTAATAGAAATTCTTTTTAAACAAGACACTGAGCTTTAATTTAATGAAATACAGAATATTATTTGTCTAACAAAATACTGGATCCTGTACAAACTAATGGATGCTCAGGTGAAAAGAAATGCTTATGCAAAAAATGGTTCCCACAACATGTAATGCTTAGAAAACTTCATTCAAAGTTATAGTTAATTATCCTATAGTTTTAGTTTTGATAATGTAAACACTAATCTTTCTTTCCAGAGGTAAATCTTAGTTAGGTAAAATTAGACATTGCTGGAATATGTTCAAGTACAAAAATGAAGAATTATGACCTTGCTCCATCTTTGGAAAGGTGAAGACTTCAGCATCAAAAATAACAGTTCTGAAGGCTGAGCAGGTAGTCATGATACAGTGCATAGCAAATGATGTAGGGGACTATTCTTGATTTTTTTCAGTTCAGCACCTCTGTGGTCATATAGCTAGGAACACATGCAGAGGGCAGGGAACGACTTGTGTTTCTTGACATGTGTTTTTAAATCTGTTGGGAATTGCTGCCTTCACGCTGAGGTCTCAAAATGATAGGCTTACATAGGAAAGCAACATTCAGAGCAAGACAATACCAACCTGGAAAGTACTCCATAAATGTCAGGTCACCTTCACAAAGAAAAGTACATCAGTTTCGTAACTCAGTGACACCCAAGTCTCCAAACTGTGCAGAAAAAGGCTGCTGTTGCAATTTTTCATCATAGAAACTCACAAAGAAACAAGCACTCAGTGTTCGTAACTTTCACAGTCTCACTGAATACATTTTAGTTCCATTTGTGATCATCAAAGCATCCCATAAATTAAAAAGCTTGTTCAGCTCATGTTTGATGGGTGGAATTCTAAGTGCAAGACCATGTTTCCACATCCTAACAAAGTACAGCCAATGCAGCCCAACTGTGCAAACAATACTTGAATGCTTCAAAGATTTTTTTTCTGTATGAAATGCCTGTAAGAGGACAGGGAAATAGGAAGCTTCCATGGAGATGAATTTTTAACAGAAAGAGGATACACAAAATTTTAATAAGTTGTTACATGAAGTACTAGCTCTTCTTTATACTTCAAAGTTTTTTGTAAACTTATTTTCAAAACAACTGCTGTGATGTCCTGAACGTACGTCTGCCTGTGAAGAAATAATTTTAACTCAAGCAGTGGTAGCAAATCCTAAGAAAACATTAATGATGTTTTGCCAGTGGACAAAGGGTTCAGAATATGTTTTTCCTCTGTTAGAGGCACTGCAGCCTCTCTTCAGGGCAGCGACCACAGTCAAAATACATAAAGAGTTGGCATGTTTAGAGCACTGTCAATTCAATAACATAATTTTCTGAGTTTTTTAAACCCAGAAGTTTTTGCATTTCTTTATATAGTGCTTCTGCAAAGAAAGTCTGTGCTCCTTCTGTTTAACAGCTATACATGCATGCCAGAAATCTCTGCCAACTGCCATTTAATGTAATTAAATAACTAAAAAATATAAATATTCTGATTATTGACTAGCTATTTTGTTTTGGATCTGTCAAAAGAAGACAGACAGCCAACGGGATGAACAGATGAGAACACAGAATAGCCTCAACAAGGCTGCTGCTGCCTGTGTGAAATAGTGCAGGGAGCACGCACTGTAATCTAATTAACTTTCTATTAAAGGACATGTAGAGAACAAGCAGCAGCTGTGCACAAGTCCTGTTTCCTTCTCCTAGAATCAAAGTTTTAAAAGCAAGGCTGCAGAAAAGTGGAACTTTTAATGGATTTCCCTGTATGACGGGTATGTCGGATTTCTTCCAGGGAGCAAGGCAGCAGTGATGCTACTCCTGAATGGGAAACTTTTTATTATTCCTACAGCTGCATTACTGTAGGGTCTCTGCAGATTCAGGTAGGCTATTCCTCCTGAACTCCCTGTTTTTGTAGCTTTCCCCACACAGGAGGACAATAAACGTCTGTGTGTTCCCTGTGATGTTGCTCCCCACACATCAAGAACCCCTGATCTATGGGCCTGATTAGGCAAAGCAGTGTGTCTGGTTTTGATGAGGCACAAGCTGTGGAATCCTTAGAAACCAGGCTGAAACAGTACTGAAGTCAGACTTGTTTCAGTGAAGGAGTCTGTTTTGAATTATGCTTCCTATTAGCGGTAGATTTAAAAATTAGGGAACTATGAGTAAATCTGGAACTTAACAAGGCTTAAAATAAGCCTGGGTCACAAATCTTGCTAACTGTGTGATGGGTTGGTCTTCAGTGCAACAACAAGGAGGTCTTGAAGAAAAAAGTAAGTAGAAAAAAAAAAGTGACTAGACTATGGGAGGGTGGGAAACAATAAAGGTAAGTTATTTCTTCTCATTTGATGTTCTGAAACTCGGGGGAAAGCTCACACAAATGGTAAACATATGGAATAAATTACAAGGAAAAGTGATCTCAAAACAGACTACAACAGAGTTCAAATGACACCCTTGACTCATTTCTGGAACAGAAATGGACGGAGCCATAAAGTCAACACTAGAAAGCAGCATTATGACTAACCTGAAAAAGGGCAAGCAAATTAGACTACAAGCCATTTTCCCATTCCTTATGGCAGCTTCCCAAGACTGCACATCTGAAATGTGTAATTTAACATTAGCCCAAAGAGCCCTCCTTGCCAACCACTGAAAAAAATTAATCAAACATATTATTGTACCAGAAAAGTAGTAGGTATTTATACAAATGAAGAGGCAAGATCTATTTATACGTGTATGCACTCAGATGTGTGTGCATGTTTGTTTTGAAATTAGATAACCAACGTAAAAATCATTATGCAACATTATACAGGTCAGTTAGTTAACCGCTTGAGTTTCAGTCAAGCTGGCCATAAAATCAAGTAATAAAGCGGCAATGCTTTGAAAACCCAGATGTATTTGAAATGAGTTGTTCCATGTAATTAGAAGAAATGTGAGAGGTCAGGAGAACAATATAATCTAACACCCCATCTACATTGCAGACTTCAGCTGGCACAGCTACATCAAGCAGAAGTACGAAACTGTTTAATACCTGACTGATACAGCTGTACTGCCAGCTGTGCCACAAGCGGTAATATAACTACATTGGTATAAAGGTGAAATTTTATAAATGTAATTTCTTTTCCTTGCTGTTTTTTTCTACAGTGCTATGATATACAGATGTGCCAATATAACTGCAGCTCTAACACAAACACTTTCTGTAGTAATAACATAGATACAGCCAAAACCACCAAGGTCACAGAAGCACACGCCGAGTTTACTTTGACTATTTGACTAAACATACTCAATCACAGATGTGCTCCAAATACATACAACTAGGGATTTGCGGGAAAAATATACTAAAGTGTCGCGACGGAGGGAAGACACAGTCACTCAATATGAGTGATCAGCAGACTTCGTTTATTGTCCCTTACAGTCACCTTTTATGCCTTCTTATAATTAGCTCATACATATTACAAAAGTTAAGCTCATTATTGGTTAGTTGCCTAAATACCAAGCCTGCCCCTAGTTTCTCTTCTGTAGTTTTCTGTTCCCACCTGCAACATTCTTTTCCCACCAAAATCTTCCTGTTATTGTGTAACAAGGACAGCCAAAGACAGTGTAGTTTGCTTTACTTCAGATAGGCTGAGAGCGATGTGCATTTTTGTCCAGCCAGCTGGACTATGTCTATGTGACCCTTTTCAGCTAGCCAGTTATCCACACTAAAGCTGCCCCATAACCGAAACTTCTACTATTCTAGCAGCCCAGCTGTGTTGCTTAGGAACAGCAACTCTCCCTACCTCTGCCCACACAGATGTGCTAACTGATGCCAATACCAACAGGCCTGTTACCACTGCTTCACTTTCCATTTCTTATTCACTGCATGCCTCACGTGTGCATGTGATTTCCTCTCAAGTTCTCCGGCTTGATTTTGCCAGCTGCTGCCTGGGACATCGGCACAGCTGTGGTCAGAGTTTGGGCTGCAGTCTGCTATACCAAACCGTGATGGCAAAACCAAAACCATGGTGAAACCAAAACGATGTTATCATCGTTTGTTATCTCAGGCCTGTTATCTCAAACGCTAACCCTAGTAATGGCAGCAGGCTGAGAGGGTACCGGTAGCACCCGCAGGGCCTGCTGGATGCAGGGACCGCCACTCTCTCCCTTGTCCCCTCGGCAGCGCCGTCCTGCCTGCCAAGAGGCAAACTAAAGTCAGTAGCGTGCTCCGAATGTAGACTGGAAAGGTAATTGAAAGAAATTACGTCCGAAATATTATCACTCGTTATACCCAGCCGTGCCCACTCCCGTGGGAGGAGGCCACGGCCGCCGACCCTCAGCTTGGGAAGGGCTAGACGCTTAGGCGGGACAATCAGTAGACCAATCAGAGAGCAACTTCCTGGAATTCTTATCCAATAGTCAACTTCTCGTGGGCTTCGGGGCGGAAGCGCGCGGATGACTAACGCTGAGCGCCATGTTTGATTCTGGCGAGCGGCACGGTGCCCTCACGCAAAATGGCTGCTGGCAGAGGTCACGTGGGAACGTGGGAGGCAGTCCCCCGTGGCGGGGGCGTTGCTAGGGGGCCACCCCCCAGCGCGTGTAAACATTGGGGGGAAACGCATGCGCAGCGGCGGCGGGCGGGGAGGCGCGGAGGGACGAGGAACTCGTCACGAAGCCCCGCCCCGCGGCTCGGCGCCCCGCCCCCGTGGCTCGCGGCCGTGCCGCTGCGGCCGGGGGGGCGGGGCCTTCGCTTCCTCCCTGGCGGGGCCGGGGCCTGGGCCTGGGCCCGGGCCGGGACCAGCTGTCGAGCCCCGCCCGCGGGGTGTCCCCGGCCGCCTGGCTGCCCCCCGCCGCCCTCAGCATGCAGGGCGCGCTCGCCATCCCTGAGGAGGTCTGCAGCCTCCTGGCAGGTAAGGCCGTCCGCCGGCAGGGAGGGCGGGAGGGAGGGCTTCCCGGGGGGCGGGCGGTGAGCAGGGCGGAGGGGCGGCCGAGGGGGGCGGGCCGGCGGGGGGTGTGACGGGCCGGGGTAGCCGGCGCGGCCGGGGCTTGCGGGGGGAGCAGCCCCTCGAGCCGCAGCCTTGGCGGAGCGCGGCCGCTCGCTTCTACTGCGTGTGCTCGGGGGCTCCCTCCCCCCGCCAGCCGCCCTTCCCCGGCGGCGGGGGGTTCCCTTCCCCGCGGCTGCTCGGCGCGCCCGCAATGAGGAAGGAGAGAGGCGCTCGGCCTGGCCGCCGTGTTGCGGGCTGAGCGCTCGCAGCCTCCGCGAGGGCTGAGGTGTTGGTCGCCTCCGCGGCGCTGCGCCGGGGCTGAGGGCTCGTCGGCCCGCGCCTGACCGCCCGGCCGTCGCGGGGGTTCGCCCCCTCGGGCCGCGCCGGTGGCCTGGCTGGTGCCGCCCGCGCCGCTCCGGTGCCGGCAGGGCTGCTCCCCGAACTAACCGCAAAAAAATAATAAAAGAACTTCCCTGCTGAACAGCTGAGGCGAACGGCGTCGGGGCGGGTGCAGGTGGTGGTGGTGGTGGTGGTGGTGGGCGCTGCCATAGCGGCCACACGCGCCCGGCGGACGGTCCCGCTCGCAGGGCGCCGCGGGGCGCAGGAGCGGGGCGGCTTCTTGCCGTGCCAGGTAGCGGCGGTGCTGTTGGTGGAGACTTCAAAACTACCAGTAGTGTGTTCTACGTTCGAAGTTTACATTGCATAGTTAATATTCGTTGTGGTTGTTCTTTAAAATAAACGATGTTTTTTCCAGTTCGGGATTTCTTTTGTCTTTATGGAAAAGCTCATAAAAGGCTTTGCTATCCTGAAACAATTTAAATTTCAGTGGAAGACCCTTTCTTTTGAGAACTTCTGTTTCTGCTTCCTTGTGTAGCGGACTAAGCCGTTAAAATTACACACGCTTTTCAAAATCTCCCCTCGGAAATCCTTGATGACATGGCTGGGCACTGTTAGAATCCAGCATAGCTCATCACCTTTGAAGTCTGTTCTATTTTTAACACTTTGGTTGTAAGAGTTAACGCCTGAAACATACTGCTCCTACGCAGCTTCTCATCTTTGAATCACTTCTGCCAACTGTCTATAGTGTTTTCCTAAGTACCGTTTCTAAGCACATTATTTGCAGATCATACTATTTCTAGTAAAATTGCATGAAAGGCCACCAGAAGAAAGGAAAGTTTCTGGAGATTTTTTTATCATGACGTAGATTCTTAATCGTTAAAAAAAACACCCAAAATTAACCCTGGAGAGCCTTTCTAAACCTTGGTGTTTTCTGTGGTATAACTGTATTTTGGAGCTTGTGATTGCATGAAGCATGTGTGTGTTTCAGAGCTATTTTCACTGGGTAACGCTGATCTTGAAACTCTTCCACGTTTTAAGTGCTGTTAGGATTTTTTTGGGGAGGAGGGTGTGATGCAGATAGGATTGTTTCAGGCTGTGATTTGTTTTTTTATCATGGTGCCTCATTTACAAAACTTGGCCTTCGCCCTATCTTTATCCAGTCTGCCATGGAAAGAGCGATACAAAAGTTTGTATTTTCCAGTGGAACTGAGAACACCTGTTTTCCCTCAAGGGGGTTGTGTGTATGTTCTTTCAGAGTCACTATGATCAACAGCCTAAGTTATATACAGGTATCTGGTGTTTGTGCAGTGTGTACAGCTTCAGCTTTTCTGGAGGAAAATGAGATATTTCTTTAGTGCTGTCTGTAAAACTGAAGTTAAGAAGAGGATGGAATGATTTACCAGTGATCTTTAAATCGTTGTTTTATTATTATGGTAGCATAAATGCTACATGATACATCTCTACAACTGTAATGGTAATATTTTCAACTTAATTTACATTCACGTGCAATTTTGTTCTGGAACTCAATGCAAAATAAGGTTAACACTTGTTAATTTTATGACAATGTAATTATAGAGCAAGCAGAAATCCAGCAGGCTGGAGATGGGATAGTGAGGAACAACCATTAGTTTGTAACTTTTAATTCTTACTTGCAGAATTATCAAAGGGAGACAAATATAATTATGGTTGTGCAATGTAAAAATCCAATAACCTGCTTCCTTTTTCAAAAAATATGGCATTACATTTTACAGTTTGTGTATGTTAACCTCTCCTTCCTTTTTTTTTGTTGTGTGGTTGGGTTTTTTTTTTGGTGTGTGCATAAAAGTTAGAAACTAGAGTAATTCAGACTGTATGAGCAGTTCATTCACTGATATGTTTAGGTTCTGGTAATCGTTAATTATACAGTCTCCTTTTTCTTTTTGCTCAAATTATTCATGTAGTGAAGATGTATGGTAATGGAGGAAGGAAGGGAGCTCAGTATTATCTTTACTACTCATTAAGAACCTCTTTCATAATACAAAGACTACAGTGAGTAGATAGTTATTAATTTCTGCATGTTCTTCTTCAAGGGTGCTGCTTAATGTATTATTTTAATGGCTCGCAAGTATTGATTCAGCACCTCTTTGAGATGAGGGAATATTGTTTTCCCATCGGTAAAATTAGTGTAATAAACAAGATGTGATCTGGGGTCGCAAAAAATAATCGATGGTGGAACAGAATTAGAATTCAGATTCACCTGTCTCCATGCTGTGCTGGTTTCTCCAGAAAGTAACGTGAGTTGGATGTCTATATCCAGTGGCTATTACCGGTGCTGGGCACTTCATACCAGGTTCTGTTGTGAACATGCAGTTAATGTCTGGTGACAAGCCCTCTTTTCTAGTCCAATACTCACATAGCAGCAAGGCAGTGACTGATTCAAAATCTCAAATGTTGTGTTCTTCTTCCTCTTCTTGGCCTTCTTGTCTACTGTTTCCAACTTCTGCAGCAAGCGGAGGAGCAATCATATGGATTTCCTTATCCCTGTTTAGCCTTGATTGATTGTTAAGAGTATCATCCACCTACTATGCTGAGTAAGTAGGGGTCCTACTGGGAAACATACTAAGTGCTCCTGCAGTTAAACACGGTGATAATGGGAATAAACACAACAGGGGATGAGTTAAAGTTGCACAGGAAACTTCTGACTTGTGAGTGCTTTACTTTGAACCTAAACAATATTATATATTTAACGTAAACCCAAATTCTGTCACATGTGCTGGCAAGGTCGTCATAGTTGCATGTCAGTGGCGCTGAAATGTTCCAGGCAGAAGCACAGCTTGAGCTCAGGGCTAACTGCATTAGTTGGAAACAGGAGGAAGCTGTTTCTGTAAAGTTGAAGGGGAAAGGTCAGTGTGGCAATAGGTTTATTGCAGAGGATTGTTGGGATTTCACAATCCCAGCCTCTCTTCCCTGACTTGTTCAAGTGATGAGAGGGAAGCACTGGAGACAGAAACAGGGTCCTCTGGTCATGAGTTGAACTTCTGGTGGGAGGAGAAAGTAATTTTATTGTGCTCTCATCTCCCTTTTTACACCTGTGAGGTGTGTGGTGGTGTATGTAACTTCTTCATTCCCTACCTGTGTCTCTGCACCTTATAGATGATGCTTGAGACTTTGGAATTTAGTGAAGGAAGCCCAGCCCCATTGTGTCTTTTCTTCTTTTGAAAAGGTATCCTCTGTCTTGTTTATATGTTCAGGATATTTTGTGGGTGTTTGGCAAAGTGGGATGTAACTTGGGTTTTTTTTTGTGGGTGGGGTTTTTTTTATTATTTTTTTTCCCCCTTGCTGTTAAATTTCTATTGGCTACATAAATTTTTGGAGGCCTGCTCATTTTTATTTTTCCTTTCTCTGTGATATGTGCTCTTAAGTTTTGGCTTGTCCGTAGCTGAGAAGGATTTCAGAGGCTGCTTCTTCCCCAAAGGCGTATTATTTCTCCTGTAACATGAATCAGGCTGGTTGCTTCAGTCATCTTGATTGGAAAAAAAAAAAATCTTGATTTTTTTTCAGTAATGGAGTTAAGAATTCTTTATATTTTTGATTGTGTCATGATCATTAGATATCATTGGTATCTTTTTCCCTTTTTAACTTCGTGCCATCTGTGACTATAGGAAGGGTCCTATCGCTTTTAATTCCGTTTTCCTTTCACATTTTGCAGTATTTCCATCGTGAATCTTCTGTATTCATATTTTAAAAGTTATGAAGATTTTTGCTATGAAAATGGAATAAAACTTTCCTAGTTAATATGGAATCATATAAACGTCCAGTCCCAATATCTAATTTCCTTGTTCTACTAAACAACCCCCCAAAACTAAACAGAAACCAATGTTCTTGCCCTAGAGAGTGTTTCCACTCAGATATTATTCAGATTATCTAAGTGCTTAGTGAGATTGTCCAAATGCCTTTTTTCAATGTGATTGCTTTAATTTTGTCTTTAAATTAATATTCTTTACCTACTTGTTTACTTGCATCCTGGAAATAGCATGCAGAAGAGGGCAAGGCAAGGAGGCTACAAGACTGTGGATCCAGTGCATGAGTTTCATTTTGCTTCCCTTTTATTTTTGGGCACTACAGTAGTTATATTTACCCCTGATGCCCAGAAAATGAACTGTCCTTTTTTGACCTCCTTGTCAGCTGTTGCTGGACTTGCTCCTTATGTTCCTGTCATAGGAAAAGCCACCTAGGTACAGCGTAGCTCTTCTTCATTGGCTGGTTCAATTTTAAAATGCTATTGTTATTTAAAACTTTACTCTTTGTTTTAAAGGATCACTTCCATGTTTCCAAGGCTTTAACAAATGCTGATTCTAGCCGAAGAATCCATCTTTACAAGACAAGCCAGGGCAATTATTGTAGACATCTTCTAAGTAGACATGTATTTACAGCTTTGGTAATATATATGTATTTCAATAGTAATGGATTAAGAATAGAAACAGTGAGGTGAAAAAATGCATGGAGGCATTCCTGGTAAGAAATAACCTCCAGTGATTTGAAACACAGTTCAATTGTCTCTGCCATAAATTTGAAAATAAGTGTCATATATGGGTGATAAAAATGGCATAGGCTATTTTTTATATACTCATTATTCACTTAGTTTGTCTTTTTCAATTAACATGGAGTCTATCTTTCTCATCTGACTGGGTTTACGTTTCTTTCATAATCATATGTCAACAAACCACAATAGATGCAGCATAATGTGGCATACAGTGTAAATCTTTAGGTTAATCCTTAACGTTTTTTATTATAGTTCATTTGAAATCACTTTAACTTGATCATGATTTGTACTAGTGTGGTTTTTTCATGATATGCTTAATATGTTACAGCTTCATCTTTTCTCACCTCTTTTATGTAGAGAGAGGTTGCTCAACTACTCAGCCAATGAGATTAGATATATATGCTCCTTGATTATAATTTTTCTTCTTTAACTTAAAAGAGATGTCTTACCTATTTACTTCATTTGAGAAGTCTTAGTGGTTTGGATGTACTTCTGCTTTCTAAATCACTGATGAAACTGTTGAGTGTCAATGTCTTTCGTGACGCTTACTTTGTATGTGGCAACGTGACGAGATAGCCTTGCTTCTGGGGATTTAAGGTCCAGCAGTTTCTAAAGGCAGGACTTTGCGTTAAAAGGAATGATCATCTACTTGTTAGGCTGGATCAGTGCGGTATTTTTAGACACATTGGAGTGTCAGTCACTTTTATTTTACATCATGTGTTCTGTTTTTGTATAAGCATGTATACATATATATTTTTAAGAGACAATTTAGCAAACTTGAGAGAGAATTTTAAATATAGTTGGGAAGGATAGGGAGTGCAGAAACAAAATCCTCAAATATTTCTTGATTCAGGGGGACAGGCAGTCACAGATACTGCTTGATAATTTGTCTTCAGACCCATTCCTTATTAATGAATTGCACAAAAACTTTGAAACCAAATTAATTAATGGCTTTCTAATGCTAGCTCCTATAAAGCTGGAAGATACATGATAATCTGTTTAATGTGGGTCACATTTGGACAGTGTGTGTGCAGAAATGTGCCTAGCTTGCAGCTGCCTTGCAAATTCTCTGGCCTGCCTTCCCAAATTCTCTGGCTTGTAGCTGGCTTCTGGCTCTCTCAGTCCTTGAGGCGGAGGAGAGAGATGGGAGAAGGCTGGTGGCTGGAGGAATTGTTCTGCTGATCTGCCATTCCCTTCTTGTGTGACTGGCAGCGCATCCACCAGGTGACCCCATGCCAGTGTCCCTTGTCATATGACTGATGCGTGTCTAACCTCAAAACAGGGGCCTGCGTTCTCCTCAGGTCACAGGCGGGGAGCTGCGTGCACGCCCTGCCATGTGAGTGGGAACACACCTGTCTCATCACCAGTTTATGATGGTTCTCTGTCATTTGAATGGTATGAACTCATCAGGTGACGAAGAAGTGACTAATTTTTTGATAACGTGATGGACAGCAGTTTGGTTATCTACTGGAGGAGTGGAGAAATGAAGACCCAGGGCACACTCTGAGTGCCCCTATGACAGTCTGTTTGGCCCACCCTGACAGAAGAATGTGGTAGTTCGGTCCTAAATATATTTATTAAGTGCGACTTATGATCACAGTATTAAACCTTGTAAATAACAAAAGTGCTACGATTTGTTATGATTAGCACTTGTTAACACAGCACTTGCTTTGGGCTACAAATTTACAATGTTCTTGGAAAAGTCCATCTGCATAGTTTCAGCCTTCATTAAAGAAAATAGCTCCAAAGACTTAAAACAATAAAAAACTTGCAGTTGTCTGTTTATAATCATTGAGGTAAGGAGATCCACAAAATGTTTTAACGATGAAATGCAAAATAAATCTTAAGCTTTTTTCCTTGTAAAAGGAGTGTGGATGAAAATGAAAATAAATGGCCTTTTAGCTTTTGACTGTTCTATGAGCTGGCAATTAAGCTTGGAACTGTATGAGCCCGTTGAAGTGGACAGAACTGGACTGGTGTGACTGCCCTTTTCTGACAGTTTGTAACCTGTATTGACAGAGCTATTTGTGAGTGACTTGTATCAATCGGATCATCCAGTTCGACAGCTATTGTTCATTTCTGGAGGCAAATAATTTCTCTGGGGTATGGTTCAGACAAAGTTAAAATCACGAGCATTAAGAAATAGAGCATCAAATATGGATATTGAAGCTATCGGGCAGTCTAAACACACAAGCTGAAAAAAAGTGAAGAGGTGGGTTTCCAAAATTTATTGCTCTTTGAAATTGTAGTGTTTTCCATGGAAACAGCTGAGTCTCTGCAGTGTGTGATACTAAACAGCTGCTCAGTTTGTTAGGAACAAACAATTTAAGGAAATAGATCGTTTGTTTTGTTTGTTGTGTGGTAACTGAATTAGTAAAAGTGCTTTTAAATCAGAAGTCTGCTCAAGGAGGGTTTCTTTTTGAAGTTTATATTTTATTCCTTTTTAAATTCCTCAATGAATCAACTGCTACTGAAGTGTGAAACAAACGTGTTCTACACTCAAGTGCTTGTGACTAGTAGTTTATACTTTTCTGTGTAGCATTAAACTAGCAGAGGAGGGGTCAGGTTTTGGATCATGCTGGAGAATGGAGAGCAAGTAAGTGACTAGAATAGCGGTGAGAAATGGGTAAACTATGGTGCTTCTGTTTGAAGCTCACTGGATGAGACTTGCATCTGTCATACTGAAGTCCTGAGTTCTGTTCTCATTCCAGGGTAAATCGCTTTGTGGAATGTCAAGAGAAATTGTGTGAACATTATGTTAAGCCAGTGATAATGCTTTCTATATCAGCAGGGACTGCTCCTTCCCTGCTCTTCCACATTGTGGAAGTACAGGTAGTGAAGAGATGATTGTAACTTAGGTAACTTTCTTGCTTCTTGTCTGGAGGAGCTTAGGACATGATGCTCATCTCATGTGCACGTGGCCCATCCTGGATGGATCTACAACACTAGATCAGAACATGGCTTGAACAAGATATGTAAGATTCTCTGTAACTGTGAGTAGATGAGAAAAATCTATGATACAGGAAAGCGTAATTTTCAAGTAAACCGCTTCTTTAGTGTTCTGTGATGAGTACAGTGCAGTCTGATTTTGGATACCTAGGCTCGGAGAACTTGTTTCATGATCTCACGGGAGAGGGGGCCTATCCTAGGCATGTCTTCTCTGCAGCTGTTAGAAACAACAAACTTAGCGGGATCTTCTGTGTGCTTCCTCTGTTTCTGTCTCTCTCTTTCGCCTCTCTCCTCCAACTCATTATCTACTTATACTGAGAATAAATGGAGCATCTACTGCTGCCCTGTCCCTCCATGGTTGAAAATTCTGCATTACTTCTGCTTTTGAAGTCCAAGGTTTTCCAGAAAAGAATACATTCTGTCAGCAACATAGTTCATTCTTGCTTATAATAATTGACTTGGTTTCTCTTCCCCATATACTCCTTAATAGTCTTATCTCAATATTTGTATTTGAAAGAATCTTTGACAGTCAGTCAAAACCCAAGATAGCAGACCTCTCAGAAAAGCTCAAAACCCAGCTGAGAAGCCCACTGAATTTAAATGAAGACTTCTGAAGCGAAGTTCTGTGATTAATTAATGTCCAAAGATTACTGTGCAAGCATTGCTCCTTGTTTATAAATGTCACTAATTCCTCTAAGCTTTTGCATACTGCTGCTTGGGTGGAACTTTGAAGTTGCTATCTTATACTTTTATGTATCCATTCCAAAAATGAAGGAACAGATGTTTAACCAGTATTAACAAATATAACTGTCCCAGAGTGAAAGGTTGGTCTGTACTGGAAAATCCTGCTGGGTTTCATTGAGAGAAAACTGTTGGCAGTTTAGGTTTTTGCCCTCAGTGGTGAAATTATTGGTGGTTTTGACCTAGGTTTTGTGGTTGGCCAATGCCTTTGGATTGCATGGGTCCTCATTTACCTGCTTGATTGACAATTCCAATCATTGGAATTTATGAAGATGTATACATTTTCTATGGGTTAGGACAAAATGTTTCTAGGGATGCTTGGTGGACGGCATAGAGGCTGTTAGGGGTGTGTCTGGAGGATTCATTAATACGTGTTAATTGCCTTTCCTGCTGTCCTTTTAAAGAAGGAATGCCACAGAACTGAGTCTGGTTCCCGCCTCTTCAGGACTGCTTTGGAAAATGTAGTGGGGAAGCTTCTCTGTTTTATGGGGAGGGGAACAATATAATTCTTCAGAACTCTAAGATACTTTTTAAAAATAAGATTGTTACCACGCTTTGTGAAGACAGCAATCTAAACAATCTGGTAAATTATTTGTAAAGAACATCATCTTTGTAATAGCTATGGTAGTGTTCAGAACTTTTGACTTGTTTTCTTGCAGCCTGTACTATTAAATGGGATATGTTTCTGCTGAACTTCTGTTTTATAAAGAAGAAAAGCAATTAAATTTTTCAGTTAGGAAATCTGCAGTGAATATTCATTTAACATTGCTTTAAAATGTAACATTTT
Organism: Falco biarmicus; assembly: GCF_023638135.1. Taxonomy (NCBI): domain Eukaryota; kingdom Metazoa; phylum Chordata; class Aves; order Falconiformes; family Falconidae; genus Falco; species Falco biarmicus. The sequence continues at coordinate 3,141,359 of NC_079291.1, read as the reverse complement.
GCATGCAAACATTTGAGTACTTAGTTGGCTATTTTGTATTTCTGTATGGAAACAGAATGTCTTATCTGATTGGAAAAGTTACAGGATTAAAATAGTACTATCTATGTGTATTTGCATCTACCAGATTGAGCCAAAGTATGTCTGTGTATATGTGTGTGTGTGTGTATGGGTGGTGGGCATGCACTGTGAGGGTGTTACGTATGCTTTCCCTTATTCAATGAACACTTATTATCCGTACAGCTGAGAAATTCAAGTTAACAAGCAGGATTTTCTGGTCACATATTCACTTTGCAGTTTTCAGGTTAACTGTATGTTGATTGGTAACTATAGGAAACTTTTACAGTGAGTTTTCACAATTGTTTTTGTTACTCAAGAGAACATACTACTGGAGGAGTTTACACTCCCCCAGATTCTCAGTCACTGCATTGGTTTTATCCTGTGGAATGGGCATTTACTATATTACAAAGAACCATGGTAAGTGTTGTGGAATGCTTTGGTTCTACCTGGCTGTATAAGTGTATCAACTGTATAAGGAAGTACAGTACAGGTTAGAGTCTTAGTTTGTGATTCTACAAGTGCAGGTAAGCTTAACTTCAAGTACATGCATAAGCTTGACTCCTTCAATATGGTTATTGTGCCTACCTAATTGTTTGCAGGGTTAAGGCTTTGGATATGAACCTTTAGTCAAGTAGGGAGCTCCGAGGTAATGTGAGAACATTTGACAATGCTGTAACCGGTAAATGACCTATATTAGTAGCTGGGTAGGCGTTACTGCCAAAATAATGAATTACTCAACCATTTTTGTAACCTGAACTTCTGAAATAACATGGCAGTAATACATGTGTAAAGGCTATTTCCATGTTTTAGCTTTATCCCTTACTTTATGTGATGAAAAGTAATTGTTTTATAGTACTGCAATTTATTAGGACTTGCGTAGCATAATTAAGTGAGCCAGAATCAAATGTCACCATTGGATTTGCTGTGGTAAGCATAAGTAGATTGGAGAACAGAATCTGAAATGTACGTTAACTATGCTGTGTGTAGGCCTGAAAATAATTTTCTTGGTTCTTTCACAGTAGTATCAGGTCAAACTCATTGCGGCATTATTTACCTTTTTTTTGAGGTGGTTTTTTTTTTTTTTCTTTATTTAGATGTTGACACATTTATTTCACAAACGCTAAAAGGAGAAAATCTATCCAAGACAGCAAAAGAAAAAAGGGAAGTGCTTCTTGAGAAGATAAAAGATGTTAAGGCAAGGTAAGTGAGCTTCATGGCTTTAGTATGTTAGAAAGCCAGTTAATGATAACTTAAGTTTTTACAGTCTTTTAATAACCATTAACAATGAAAAATCTGTCTAGATCCTGATTTTGTCAGATAATCTGCATAGGTTCAAATCTTTGTGTCTTTCTTGAAACTGCTGTAATTTAGTGAGAAATGGGAACAGAAGGATTTGTGCCATTTGAATTGCTGTAATAATCTGAACACTGATTGCAAGCTGGTTGGGTAGAGCTTGCCTTCACACCTCTGCTTTGGTAAGATTCCTTCAAGTATGAGAAATAGAATGCATTGAGAATCTGAATGAGCTGTCTGTGGCCATACTCAGCTGGTGTAAACCAGCATAATTCAATGCTGACTTTGCTTTACTGTATTTTCTGTCCTTTAGCTCTGTAATAGAAAATAGAAACTTAACTGGAAACTATTTATAGATCATAAGCTTGTTTCAGCAGTGTTAAAATAGTGAAGTACTATGACAGCCCAAGAAGAGGGGCTCTGTGTGTGTGTCTGGTTTCTTGCAGGGGTTTTTTTTGTTGGGTTTTTGGTTTTTTTTGGTGTTTTTTTTTTTTTCCTACTATCAGGTATGATTTGAGAGTCTGTTGTGTTTTAATTTCAGTCAAACACTTCAGCTAAAGAGATTTGGCTGTAGTTTTATTTGCGCTACAAAATTTTCTTGGCAAATTATCTTTTTTTACAACTCTAATCAACTAGGGTATAATCTAGTACTTGCTGTTCTTTTCCGGTTGTTTTTTCCAGAGTGTTTTTCTACTGATCACTCCTGTGTGATATCTCTTAACCTTTCCTTTGATGACATGCTCCTGCTTCTGTGGCAACTTGTTTACAATTTCAAAGACAGCACAATCATCTGGTGAGGGCATCATTCTTTGTATCACACTAACTGTGGGAAGACACGAGATGTGTCCCAACTTGTAATTAAAGATTTGTGTGCCTTGGATTCTGGCTGTGAATGCTTAGGAAACAACTTTTTTTTTTTTTTTTTAAAAAAAAAAGAGGAACCAGGATTTTCTTTCTCTTTTTTTGTGCTTTCCCTTCTGAGTATTTTTTCTTTGGTTTTATGACTCAACTATAGGTTTTTTTGGATGACGAAATATCAAAGGAGGGAACCTGCAGTTATGAGCACAGTTGACACTGAATCTTTTGCTATCCACTTAATGACTCCCTGATTTTACATCTTATTTTAATTTGTAATTCCTTCCTCATCTCCTGTAATGTTATTCACTGTTAAGAGTGTTTTGCTTTTCATGCAGGCTACAAAATATATGCACGTTGTAGTAACTTTTGATTTTTATTTCCTACATACTGGGCTGCACCTAACTATTACTGCTGTTTGCTGTGGAGGATTTCTTAGATCTGGCCTTTTATCTTTGTTTGCATTTCTCAGTTTCTTATCCCTACACCCTTCCTTTCTCTCCTGCCTGTTACTTGTAAGCATCTCCTTACTGACTAACCTGACACGTGCACTACTGCTTAGTGTCCATAAAGATGGTCTTGGCAGCTGCATTTTATCTTCCAGTTATTTCTGATGAAGTCCTTTCACATAAACTGTAGTCCATGCATGTTTTCTGAGATGCCATTTTACATAACTCTGTCCTGATTGTTTATATATCACACTGTGTGTCAAGATTTATCTCTGAAGAAAAAGTATTTTTTTCCTCCCAGGATGATATTTTTAACGTATTGACTTAGTGAGATCTTCTTATTTGAAAATGATGTTTTTTATTTAGACATGCAGTAACTTCTTAACTTCTGGTTAATTAGTAATACTTTTTCATTTGGATTTCATAAATTACTGCAACTACTCCCACTATTTGTGGGTTTTTGCCTGTTGACCTACTGTGTTATTTGAGTGGCTTTTACATGTGCAGAATTTTTTTTGAAATATGTTAATGTTTAGAAGGCTTTCTGGAATTAAAGATGCTTGTACCTTAAGACAAAGGTTTAAGGTATAAAGATGTTTATACCTTAAGATACCTGAGTAGTAATGTCTATTCCTAGAAGAGGCTACTCTATCCGAGTTTGTTTTTGTTCAAGTCTTTTTTTTGAAGCGACTGCGGGTTCTCTCAGCTGGAAAGACAGAAGAAAACCGAGTAAATATTTCACCCCCCAAAAAAAAGACTTAAAAATTATTAAGGAATACTCGCAGTGCTGTTTCAACTAGAAAGCTCATTGGAAACTCGCCGTTGTCCTAGGCTGTGTTCTAGTACCGCGGATTCGCAGGCGTGCATTGCTTGATGTTGTTTCTTCTTCCTCCTGCAGCTACCCTCAGGAATTCCGGGATACAGGTAAGTGCCGTGATTTTCCTTCCCCCCGCGGGCGGCCCTGCGGGCGGGGGCGGGGCCGGCCGGGCTGTGCGCGGTGCCGCTGCAGGCCGAGGGGGATGGCGCCCCCTGCTGGGGGCAGCCGGGAAAGGCTTCCCCGTGTGCTCGCGTCGGAGCACCGCGCAAAGCCCTTCTCCTTCGTTCAGCGCATCCGAGAAGGCTTACTGATGAAAAGATTACTTTAGAAACAGTTCAGAATTGCGTATGAATAGAGCTTGTTATGTCTGGCTTCATTAGCAACAGCGTAGCGTTGAGAAAGACCGTGTGATGCGGGTTTGTTGTTTGTTTGTCTGTTTTTAAATAAAATGTATACAAAGCAGCCTGCTTGGGAGATAAAATTTTAATAGGGATAACTTATTTCAGCTTTTTTTTCTTAACATTGCAAAAGTCTTCAATTCCATATTGATGTTTCTTTAACCTTTTAATAGGATCATCTAGTGGCAATATGGTATTGGGTTTCGATCCACACTGAATGAATGTTTTCATAGTGCAGCAGCAGCTCAGACCTTTAGTTGGAGAGGAGATGATTTAGTGTATGAGTAATGGAAACTGAAGTGTGGGTTATCTATTGTCTTCTAGTGGAGTTAAAACAAAGCAGCAGAGTTCAGTTTAGAGAAGACTGAGGAGTTTGCTACAGTGGCCTGTTCTGTAACTAAACCTGGAAGGGCTCTTATTTCCATGATGCTAATTCTTGAGGTCATGACCTATAGCCTGTGGATGCTGGTATGAGGGTCACAGTGCGAGGTCAACAAAGCCTGTGCAAAGCTTCACTTCTTGCAGTGGTCGAAGAACTGTCTGTTTGTGGACAAGGAGGTTCGAATGTGTAGGCTACAGTGTGCCTCCTGATAAAGTGAAAATATCTAAGTTGTATTAGGTAAGTAATGTTATAACGAGGCACAACAAGTTCATACATTTCTTATCCCTGTTTAAATCATGTTATATAGCCGTAACAGTAAAATTGAAAGAGGAAAAATGCAGCTTGAAACTTCCCAAAGATTGGCAAGATTTTGTAATCTTGAGCTATGTGATTATTTAAAAATTGTGTTAAAATAATTTGCTGGGGCTTTTTATATTGTACCTCAGCACTCTTACCAAGTTAAAATGTAGTTTCCCTCAGCCTCACTGTCCACCAGAACTAACTGTGGAAAAGTCAAATGTTATTTTTAAGTGACTAACATGAAATTAGGTGGGATGGTTGTTCCATTGCAAATGCGTCTGACTTTCTGGAGAGCATGTTTTTGACGATTTAGTAGCTCTCTCAGGCTATGACTCTAATAAACGTGAGCTGTCTACAAAGGTCAGAGTTTGTATTTACCGGTTTGCTTTTTTTGAAGGTCAAGAATATTGTAGTCTATTTACTTTCTTCATTGGCAGTTTGTTTCAGAATTTATTTTCTGATCCAACAAATTATTAGTAAAGATGAGATTTCATTATCTCCAGCAAAATGGATGATTTAACTGGTACAGTCTGGAATTGTTACTGTATAACTTGCTCCGATTTCTGTGAAAATTGTATTGGATGTTATTCTTTTTATCAGAGTGCATTTGATTCTTAAGAAGGAGGATATATTGCTTTTCTTAATTCTCATGATGTGTCTCTTGATTCAGACTGTATAGCTGTGTACAGGTGGTGAAGCTTGTGAATGCTGACTTTAGCTTTCTTTTAGTATTTGTCAATAAAATGAGAGCTCTAAGGTTATACCATTGTTTTCTATAAGTGAGGATAAACTTCTCCAAATTAATGTGCATTTACGTGCATGAATATGAAAAATTCATGAGAAATGGGAGCCTGCACTCACTGCAAAATATTTGGGGGCATGTAGTTCAGTGGTATGGGTTGTTGGTATAATTTCCAGAGTTCAAGAAGTGTGTGCTAAACTTCATTTGGTTGTTTCATTCTTACTTTAGGCCTGTACAAATTAGGCATGACTTGTGTAGGTGTAGAACAAAGGACCCACATGGAGGTAAGCACATTCTTGGCCAGCTACTAGTGTAACAAAGCAGCAGCAGCAACTGAATGAGGTCAGCATTTGTGCCCATTCATAGCTCTGTGCACACCTAGACACTTAAATGGAAAATTTGAGAAAAGATTAAAAACTGATGTGGCAGTGATGATAAGACATTTTCCTGTTCCTCCCCACTCCAGAGAAAGAAGAAATATCCTGAAATATAAGGTGAAAGAGGAGAATATCTTTCAGGAAAAAGGAGGGGTGAAAGCAGAAACATGGAAACCGCAATGAAATAAACTGAAAGAATAAAAACTACTGTGCACATCTAAACTTTCATATTTGCTGTTCTTTGTTTTGTGGTTGCAGTTACTTCGCTTCTTAAATGCAAATAAAATAATCTTTGCTGTAGCTGAAAGTAAAGGTGAAGAGTGATTCATACTATGTGCCATATTATCGTGGCGTAGTAATTATCATACTACATTCATTATCATACTATATCAGCTGTTTTCAAGACTCTTGTGAGTTGTGACCTGTTATCTTTCCAGAGGCATCCAGGAGAATCTTTTGGAGGCAGAAAGAAGTGGACTAACACTTTCCAAATTCATGTATTTCCTGTATAACATAATGAAACTTGACTCTGGTATCCCAAACAGCAGCTCCTTCGGCTTGTGAGTTGTTCCACAAGTGTGCTTTGTGGGCATCAGCTTGTCACTCCATTCCCTTTCACCATCGCATGTTCTTGACGTTCCACTGGCTTTACATAGAGTGACTAGTCAGTTTGGCCACGGTATTGTATGTGACTTCTTGTTGTATGGACTTTGGCTACTAGCATACAGAATCTTACCTTAAGTCAAGGAGTTTTAAAAGATGAATAAAAAAAAAAAATATTGAAGAAAAAAAAAAATTGAAGAGCATGTGCACCAGTAGAACCAGGCTCCTTAAAACCAAAGTCATCCGTGTGTATATCCCTAACTTTCAGAAAGTGCATGTACGCTTCTTTGCAATCAGATTGGTGAACTCGAGGACTTTCTTGCATCCTCTTAAAAATAAACCTTCTTATGTTATCTGTTAGGTCAGTAAATATGCTGGCAAAAGCATCTTTTGTGTCCACACACAGAAAAAATGAAGCTTTTTAGGGGAAGTGGGTACATGTGAAGATTAAAGACATGGAAGTAATTGTAGAGGAGAATATTTAATTCTCATGTGTGATGTGATATCTGATTTTACACTCACTTTTACAGTTAAGTATAATGTTGATTCACAAAGTGCATGTTGTTCTTATGACCAAAAATGTGCAATTATTTCAATATCCAAACCACAACTCTTGACAGATTTTATTTTTGTTCAATAACTTTAATAAATACTTACTATATTTAATTTATTCTTAAATTAAGGAACTCAGTAGAAATGTCTTTTTCTCTTGGACACTACTGTGATTTTTTTTTTTCTTCTCATTTGAAATATTTGATTCTTCATCTAGACAGTTTAAGCAAATCCAAAAAGCCATAGTCACACTCAAAGCAAACAGTTCTAGATCTTAGAATTGGGAAGAAACTGGAAAACGAGGACAATTTTCATACAAATTGGATTCATTTTTTTTATAAGACTAATATTCCACTAAGGATATAAAAGTCTGGACTTTGTCAAAGATTCTGAGTTAATACAGTTTTTGGCATTTTGAGATTAATTGAATCAATACCTTGGCTGCCAAAATGTTTAGTTAAAAGAACTTTGTTTTCAGTTTATGCTAAAAATAGTGCTAAAGTTGGCAGAAGCACCGTAAGCCCTAGAAACTGTATTTGTGTTTGAAGCTCACTTTCCATCTGTTCTTTGCTTTTATTTTAGTAAAATTATATATATTTAATCACTTTTCACAAAAGATCCTGGCTCATTGTTGAAAGTGAGACACCAAAAATACTAGCCAAATCAAGTCATAATATGGGAATTTGCAAAACAAGTTCCTCATAAAGCACTTAGTGCACCTTATACCTGATCTGCAGCACACAATTTTGGCACTGTATGGGCAGAAAAGTATGATGTCACATTTGCGAACTACCACGTTTCAGTCTGATTAAAAACTGATATAGGTCCACTTTCATTTTCATTTCGCTGTAGTGTAATAAAAGATAAACCTGTGTCTCTAGAGCATCAGTGTTCTTCTCTATCTGATTATTGGGAGCACCAGTAGGAAACTTTTAAATGACTCGGATGGCTCTTTGGCTCTTGGCAGAGCAGTGACTGTTTGGAGCCTGAGACATCTGCTTCCTGGAAGTAGTCAAGCTGATAGAGTAGCACTATATGCAAAGGCTTTGTATTTTCAGTTGGGTTTTTTTTCCCTGTTTTGTGATCACCTGGAGGTGATACTTCCTTTTCTATCTCTACACGCTGTTTTTCAGGAAATGGCAGCAGGTAGGAGTCTTTTTGGACTTGAGAAAGGCAGGCAGCAGCTTCTGATCATCGTAGCAGTATGTGGATGAGTTCTATGTTTTAACATACTTGAGCTTTCAGTCAGCAGCATAAATACATCATTAGTGTTTAACTATAAATGGGAAAGATATGGCTTAGTAGTTATGCAGTCCTTTGAGGATCACCGTGATGTGTTTCTGTAGAGACCATCAGACGCCTGAAAAGTGTGCCAAATACCGCTCTGTCCTGGAAGTCTGGAGGGTTTCATTGTAGGCAGGTCACTGTTTTGTCCCTTTCAGCTACAGGCAGCTGTTAGTTGTGAAATGTCTGTGCCAAGTGCAATTTCAAGCAATACAAGATGCAGGCAGCAGTGCAGCACAAAATGATCTTATCTTGATGGGCATCGTCAGAACAAGAGGCAACTCGGCAAGTGAAAGTTGTGTTGCTTTTCTTGCTTGAAGCTTATTTGCTTACAAACCTAATGCTGTTTCAGTATCATTTTAGCAAATAGCTGCTGAAGAATTCCTACTTGACCTTTACAAAACAAGCCATTAAAAACCATCATGTTAATAGGAGACTCTAGAAGACTCTTCAGAAATGAGTGTGTTGGAGAAGATTGCATTGCGAAGCTTACATTGAGAAAGTGGCTGCTGGAAGAATCCGGTCTTGCAAGATGACTGGTGGATTGAGTCACTAGCATCTTCTTAAAAAAAATCAGCTGCAGCTATCAAGGGGTTAAAGTGTACCTGTGCCAGCTCAAAAGCATCTTTGTCTAGTTATTTTTGTAAAAAATCTGTAAAGTGAGAACCTTGTATTGACCTGCTTGGTGGCTTCATCCAGTCCGTCGGTGGTTTTTTACCGCAGTAGAGGCTGGACAGGAGGAAGTGATTTCAACTTGCTGTGACTTGGGACCTTCTGAAATGGCAAGCAGCAGGGTGTTTTGACCTGTATACCTTTTTATTTTTGTGAGTTGTTTTATTTCTTTTATACTTGAACAATTTTAATGTGTCACCCTCTCTGAAATTTTTTAGAAATAAATTGTAAGTGTTTAGTGATCTGAGGATGTAGGCTAGCAAGTCTCTTTCAAAAGCATTGGCAGGAACATCTTGCTCTTTTTTAGATTTAGTGGTGGAAGCAGTATCTTTAATGCTTAGGAGTTCATTACTATAATCACACTGCTGCAGAAGAAAATGAATTCTTGGGGAAAAAAGTCTGTTGTTTTTTTTTCTTTTTTTTTTTAAATGGAATTCTTAAAGTAATAGGGTCTTGTTCATTATATTCAGCTTGTACCAACTAAATAAATCTGTTGGAAGTCTTCAGAACAGGGGGCAGGGGCTGGAGTGCAGTCCTTGTTACAATGAGGAGAGTTTGTTTTATGCTCCATTCCTAATGTGGTACACTTTACTCTTTGGTATGCATTATTTCCTAAATCAATAAATAAGCTGTAATGTAAAAGGTGGCATTTAATAAGGGAAGACATTGTATGGAGTTTCTTAACAGATAACACAAAATATTGATTCTGCTATCAGACCTGTAAGAGGTTAATTTAAATCGCAGAAACTGGAGAATAGGGTCGGTTCATATACATATTTTTGTTAATGTTGTAACTGTTAACTATCTACTGTTAATTAAACTTTTTTCAACTTCCAGATAAATCATATGGTGTTCTGGGGAAACAAGAAACTATATTAATGAGCATCAACTCCTTAATTATCCTTGTGACTACATAACAGGGACACGTTCATGTCATTTCTTTGTGCAATAACTTTTGCAAAGAAGTATTTTTAAACTGATCATTAATTTTATGACCACAGAAATGAGATGCAAAATTTATGCTGTTGTCATTGGCACAGGTTCAAGGCACTACTGACATTATATGTGATCGTAATGGAATGGCTGCCAACTAATGAGTCTATAGACATTTCGTTTGAGCATGCTTTGCTTTTAGATGTCTTATTAGGCAGCAATGCTTTCAATTATGCCTGCAAATTGTATTGGATACATTTACCTGATGCCCATTGTTGCTTTGTAGTTCGGTTTTCTATTACATAAATGGAAGTTGAACGCTTTTCTTTAATTTATTGATGCTTTTCGGGTGTATTTTTAGGTACTTGGCACCTGAGGAGAGTAGTGGCTTGTACTGCTCAACACTGACTCCTCTGACTGTTCAAGGAGTAACACATGTAGCTTCTGATGCAATTCTAGCTACTCTTCCTCATTAGATGGAGTAGAAACTGCAGTGCAACACCTTAATGGAGGAGCACATAAGTGGGGAAAGGGCAGAGATTGTTCTGAGTGGGAATGCAGGAGGCTACACAAAATCGACAGGGTTCTCTGTGAACTGTCAGGAGCAATATCCTTATATATTAACAGCATACCTCCTAAGGTGTCGGTTAACCCTGCCAGAATTAGGGAGGCAAACCCCCAAGCTTGATACTAGCATGTAGCAATTCTTTTATGTAGGCACATTAAAATGTTGTGAAATGTTGCCTGTTAAAGCTCCAGAGCACGTAGAGTCAGCTCTCCTATCAACATGCCTGCAGTTTTTCTGTACAGATCAGATGATTTAAGGATTGCATTTCAGTGTGTAATATAAATTTACAAATATATTTATTTACTCTAAAATAAAAAATGGAATATTTTTAGTTTAGTCTTGTCCTGCAGGGCTACAGGTTGCTTGTACCTCTATTTAGTGTCTATGACCTACTCTCCACGTTTTTCACAGAAATGTGGGTACCTAAACGTAGTATTGTATGACATCAGATTTATGTATTTGTTCTGCTTGTCTTTCCCAGTGAGTTTTTTTTTCTTTCATGGAAGTCATCAAGCCTTTAGTTAGGATGTAACAACTAGAGAATGCTTTGAAGGCTGTAAACGCTAAAGAACGAGTGTGTAGTTTCTTTTTTCATAATATCTCAACTTATTTTGTTGTTATTTTGTTTTAAGAACATTTTGAATTTAGAGATTACAGACTTGGAACAGATACTTGTTTTATCTACATTCAGTGTGCCCGTGGGTTTTTTTGTTTCAAATATAGTATATTTCTGAGATAGGTACATGGTGTGCCCTAAGTATATATGTATGCATTTAAAAGCCCCTTGTTTCTAGGTCACCTGGGTTTTATGTGAATGCAAAGCATAAAGGTTTACCGAATTTGAAATCCTAAGCATAATTAGAAAATGGTAGTATTGTGACTTAACGGAAGAGCAAGGTAACAGTGCAGCTGTGCAAATTTGCATAAGAAATCACAACTTCTCTGGAAGAGATATGTATCGCTGGGTGGGACAAAATTCTCTGGAAATGTTCTTTCTACATATGTACTCACCAATTTGTCATCCATAAGTGCTATTCATTTAGACATAGGTTTACTGTTCAGCCTATGAACAGTTCAGCCTATGTGCGCTGAAGCGTGGTGTTTGTGGAAATGTTTTTCTCAAGAAATACAGCCTAATATTTTAAATTTATGATGGCACCTTCATGAAGGTTAAATGATAGTACATTTATGCATAGCTGATAAGAGGACATTTTTGACTGACAACCAAGGCTTATATATACGCTATATATATACACACACGTGTATATATATATATATTCTATGCATTCGGGTACTAGTAAAAATTTAGGACAGGAAAAGAGTGGAACAACTTTTGATACTGTATAGGTTGTGAATATCATGTCTGCTCTTTTTCTATGGAGTGTAGCATCTAATAAAGATATATATAGAGAGAGAGACAGGGAGAGATGGGCAACTGGTCTCTGGCATGTAAGTGTGAAAGATGATCATGCTGGTTGTAAATATGGCATAATATTTTCTGTTCATGTGCTATCTGCTCTCTGGTTTTCCGTTTGAAGGAAGAGGTGAATCCTGGAGAGGGATAATTTACTTTTGATTGGTTTGACAGGTGTGATGAAATGCAAATATTTTGATCAGATTAACACGATGGCTGGAGTGCTGCTGGAAGATGGCCATGTCAAAAATAGATTGGAGTCAGGTTCAGATTCAAAGCAGGTGGTATATGGCATGGAAGCTTGAAAGGAAGCTTTCCCAAGAAAAGCATACTGTATTAATGAAGGGAAAGCCAGCTTGATGCTAAGCAGTCTTGGGATGTAAAAGAACTACAGCAAAGCAAAAATCAGGCTTTGTTGTCTTATCCGTGTAGAAAACTTGCTGTTCTTTGCTAACAACCATGGTGCTTTTTGGGCATGGATTTTGAATTTTCCATGATTTTCTATTATTAAATGGAAGCAAAGAAGTAGAATCTCAGCCATGGCTAGGCAGTCCTACTGATGAATGCACTTCATGTGTCTGTGGCGAAGAATATTTTCACTATGCATGGGGTTTATTTTGGATGCTGAGAAATTAGTTAACAGATACAGTGGTCCAAAAGAGAACACATGAATTGAGAAGCATGTCTAGAGGTTTATGGAAAGTTTTCTGCATATGAATATACCAAAAGTGCTTGAACAATTTAGCTTTATGTGTTTTTCTAAGAAAATTGAGGGTAATTTGATCTATTGGAGCATCAGCTCTATGATTCTGGTTTGCAGATTTTTATCACATTTAATTATTAGATTCTCCTCCTTCACCAAGATGTGATTAAAAAAATAATTTTAAAGGAACAATGTAGTACTTGTTATTTTTCCACCTATTCTTCACATAGACAGCATTAAAAAAAAATTGAAAAAATATATGGAGTTTGAGGAGGGAAAACTTACATTTTGTCTAATTAAATGAAAGCCTCAACTAATACTGATTTTGTTTTAATTTTTCCAGACCTTCACGCTTAATGTACTCTGACCAATTTATTGCATAGTTTAACTAATAATGTAGATTTTGTATATATTGTAGTAGGGCTCTCGGTTGTGTAAGAAATTCATCAGCAGAATGCTGCATCAAGTCACAAGTTCAGACCGGGTGCAGCCAGAAAGTGATGCCATTTTTTAGGTTCATAGGAGGAATACACATACACGTACAACACGTGCAAAGTAGTGCCTGATTATGGTGAAGAAAATTGAAATTTTGGTGCCTAATTATGGTGAAGAAAATTGGGCAGAGGGCGACAAACTGCTGCCAACAGTAGGTTGGGTGTTCCTTGGAGGATAGTTGCTGCAGCTCCTTCCTGCACTGGGACGAGCAGAACTTCAGATCTTGGCACTGCCCGTTTCTCCTCCTGCCGGTGTTTTCCCTTGCCTGCCTCTTTGCTGTGGTGTGTCTTTTTTTTCCCCTGCTGTGTGAGAAGCTGTCAGCTGTGCAGTGCGGGGAGAGGGTTCGTTGTATGACAGCGTTTTGGGGAGACTGCTCCAGCAACATGTAGGTGACCCTTTAGGAGGTTGCCCTACAACAGCAGCCGGCGCTCACAGCTGCGCTTGAACATACAAAGTGCATGTTACAGGTGTTCATGAGAAATGGGATTTATTTTCTGTTTTAGAGAGGAGTTGGTATCTTCCTTACTAATGAAGGTATTTGTCTTTGGATTCTCTGCGTTTGTATGATAGACTGTTTTAACCAGCAACGTATTTTTAACTTTTACAGAACTGGAACGTGAAGAAGAGTCTGAGGACTCTCTTTCTTCGCCTCCTGATAGTGTCTCAATAGCATCCGATCGGTATGATAAAGAGGATGAAGCGCCTTCTGATGGTATGTGACACGGTTTACCTTAGAACGTACTAGATTTGCCGGCTTGCTACAAGCTTATGTAATCGGATCCTCGTGATGCGAATGTTAGTGTTGCAAATCAGATAAGCAGATAAGCATCACGGCGGGGCAGATCGCTTACCTCCGCAGCAACCTTTAAAGGCACTGAAGAGCGCCCTCTAGTGGTCCTTAGAGCATAGTGAAGCTGCCTCGGATTTACGAGGTTTTTTTAAACTCACGTTTTTTCACAACAAAGCATCTTCTCGGATGCATATGTTTTTAAAGATAGATCAGTGGCTAAACCAGTGTGAATATTTGTAGTAACAAATTGTTTGTTAATTCAACGTTATCAGATTCTTGCTTAATTTTATTGTGCTACTTAATGGCTTACTGTATTATTTATCTAATAAATAATGAAACAGTTTATGTGATTGATATTTTTCTGCAAACTCCATGCAGAATAGGTTCATAAAATATTAAATTAATTATTTCTACAACGTTTCCTTCCATTAAGACAGTCTTTTGTAGAATGTTTTCATTGTATAAATTTTAAATTTGAGTTTGCATTTTTTTTAAAAAAAATATCTGGGTTCCATAGCTGTTTTCTATGTTGTTTTGTTTTGTATTCATTAAATTTAATGCTAAATGCGACTGTTCTGAAGACATGAACAATTTAATATTTCAACAGTTAACAAGCTTGCTTTAGCATAGTGTCCATATTTTTGAGAGTCATTTATTGTATACATACTATAAATACCTTCTATGGATAATATATGGCAATAAATTAAGTATATGTACAAATAAATTAACGATGTATATTAATTTGTGGCACTAGAAGTTAGATAGACTTACTAGTGAATGATGTTTTCTGACATGATATGATGATCAAACTGTGCAGCTCCATCTCAAAATACAATTGCTGAACGAAAATATGCTTCCTGCGACATAGCACTCCACATCTTATGTTATCCAGATTATTCCCTTTGGAAACATAAATTGCTTTTATGAGGTATAAAATTATGTCTATTGCAGAACAGGGATAAGTCAAGTACATGCATAAGTGATAAGCCTTCTAACCACTGATTCAGAATAACGCAAATTTTTTTATATTGCGAACTCTCTAAAATGTGTAACAATAATAATCACTTATTTATTCAGCTTATTGCATTTTGTCAATGTGACCTATTAAAAAAGTAAACCCAAGCCTTTTTGCTTTCTGGTTGAGATGTAATTATCAGTCAAATTGAATATGGCTTTTAGAAAACCCAAGCTAATTTTCAAAACTACAGATGAATGCAACTTTCCATGTATTTATTTTTGCTTACAAACATAATCTTAACATTATTTCTAATGTTAACTTAATAACATGGTGCTGATTGCATAAAGGTTATGTGACAAAATTGTATGACTGTTTAATAGGAGATATGATTATAGGTTTGTTTCAAAACAGTTAATCAAGAAAAAAGTGATAATGTTCATAATCCTAAATAACAAATGGCTGAAGAATGCTGATGCAAGAGTATGTGAAATACTGTATGAGTTTGTACAGATGGATGATTAATTTTTAGCATATTTTGGAAGTTACAATTATGAGAGTAGGTATAATAGCTGCCCAACAATATATTGGGTAATTTGTTTCAGTTTAGGTCGAAATACAGTGGATGCAGTTCTTTATTTAAGATGATTTTGACTCACTGGTTTCTCTACATTTTATGATAAATCCTCTTTAATTGTCCATTGGGAGCGCAGCATGAGGAGAAGTTGAGAAAAGGTGGTAGATTTTGATCTGTAAATACTTTTCATTTATTGGAGGAATGTTCCTGTTTTCCTCTTTGAATGTCCAGTCTGTCATTCTAAGACCATTTTGATTTTAACATCATTCAAGCCTAGCCACCTAGACTAGGTATGAAAATGTATGTTGGGACAATGTGAGGCAGATTGGTCCTCAGCAGTGCTGTTTGTTTCAGTTCTCACAGCCATGGATGGGTTTGTTGAAGATTAATACTGCATCTTTGGGTTTTAGCAGTCTGTTAATGTTCCATATTTAAATGCTGCTCAAGAAGCTGGATCGATAAGGTGGATGTTGGATCTTACAAGGTTACCAGTTTACTTCAGCAGGGATCTGTGCAGGTGTAAAACCTTGTGTGTAGGATCAAGGTTCTTAACAGAGGGACCTAACTATGTAATCAGATTGAGGTGTTCTTTTTTTATATTTGAGTCCATTCATGTTTGAAGGTAAAACCTTTCATATATATTTTTTCTGCTTAAAATAATCCAAAATAAAATAATGCATTTACCTTTTGTACGGTTGAGTTAGACTGCAAGGTTTGTACAGCTTCTGAGTGCCACGATTTCACTTTGCAGTGTAACTGTCAAAATATAATTTGTGAAGGCACCTGCTCGGTAACAGATAAAGAATTAGTGTATTATGTGTACGTTACAGTCATTGTAAAATCCTGCAGTTTTTGAGTGACCTTTATTTAATGGTGTATTAATTACAAGACAGATAATCCCTTTAACAATAAGTTTGGGATAACTAAATTAGCACAGGTCACCTAAAGGCCTTTTGTCAAATCTGATTGTTATGTTGTCCTTTTGACTTTTACCTTATGGTAGGCACTAACAAAGTATCTAAACTTTGATGGATTATAAACTCTAAACATGATATGTATTTTTCATAATGCTAATGTAATTTTCTAGGTACTGAAAAGGTCAAACCCTCACGTCTCTGTGTGCATTCTAAGTCTGTCTTTCCTTTTAATATTTCTTTTTCTCTGTTCCTCTGGTTCAAAAGTTCACTCAGTTCCCAAATGGCCACCTAATTTTCCAGTTATTCCCTCAAGCCATATGTGTTTTGGTTTCTTTATGGTTTATTAGGTACTGTAGGAAAGTAGCATAAGTTATATCATCTAATGAAATTCAAGCACACTTCAGTGATGCTTTGACTTGATTGCTGGCAGCAATTAAATCACAGGGAAGGAGAATGATGCATAGGCTTACATGTCCAGACACCCTACAGAAATTGGGAGAGGGATAGAACACAACAAAACCCTCAAATAAAATAAAACCCCAAAACCAAGACAGACAAAACAGCACTGCCAGGCACTCTGTTTTTAACTTGATTTTTTTTTTATTGGCTAACAGCCTGATTGATAGCAAAATCATAACTTGCTGTATGCTAACAGGCAGAGTTCACTTGTAGGTTATTGTGAGCTGATAAAGGGTTAGATGGAGTTTTGATTTTCGCATTGGTCCTTGGTGCACCAGATTAATGGAATTTCAATGAGAGACTGGAGTAGTCACAGCTTTGTCAGAAAAACAGATGGAGATTCTATAGCCATGTCTGCTCATTAATACCAGTTGCCTGAAAGGTGTACTACTTCTCTATACAAAAGACTCAACATAATTGATTTCTGAGTGGGGTGTTTTTTCACTTATTGATGACTAGGTTTCTTGCAACTTAAATGACAGGTTTTTGTATAGTACGTTGTGTAACAATGTTATGTCTTGTAAATTCTTACTCCCTTTTCATCTGTATTTTGAAGAATGCATGTCGTGGAAAGTACGTATGTCTTGATCAGTTAAAAACAAAGCATACCAAAATACTTAAAGTTGAAATAGTAAGACTTTCTTAAAAGTTGGTAACTAACTTATTTTTGGTTGAGACTTTAATGGGGAAGAAGTTACTGTTTTTCATTTAATTTTCAGGTTTCTTAGGATGGATTTAAATGTAGGTTTGATGCCATGCTGAAACTTTACTATTTAACAGTATAATCTTCTTTTATAACCTCAAACGATTTTTTTAACAGTAAAATTTTTTGGTTTATGGTATGGTAACTTTATTCCATAGTAGGAAATGCATTAATATTAAAGGAACAAAATTTCTGACTTTGTAAGTACTGAAAGTGAACCTGCCATTTCTGAAAAAGGATATGTCTGTTTAGCCTTGCGGGGGGAGTATGTGATTGGGTAATCACTGGATCTAAAAAGATCACAGTGAATGCTGTAATAAAATAATTTAGATCATCACCATTTCTGTGGAAGGTCTAGAAATGTTGCCTTGAGCATGTAAGGATGAAAAAAGTACTAAAAATGTGTCTGGGGACTTGTATGTTCTCCAAATTATCATATTTGGCTATAGCTTATTGATATAATATTTTTTAGCAGAAAATTCTTAAATAGGATGAGAATCTCATACTGAAAGTTCCCCACAGTTGAAGTGGAGGAAGCTAGGGCCTAAGCAAGCAAAATAGGACCTTTGGAGAACTTTGAGGAATCAGAATAAATTAAGGGGTTGTGCTTAACTATTTGTAATCAGAATGTAGTCTTGAAAACGAGCAGAATTTGTTGCTCCCTGCAACATGCTTTTCTTGGTGTAGTTTTTGGATGAAACAACAGGTTTTAGGACTTTATTTTCATGCAGCTCTGCTGGAAAAGTTCTGTGCAAGTCTTTGCAGGTTTGAGTCAACTATTTTACGTGATCTATAGTATTTCCTTTGCATGAACATCATATTTTGCATTTTGATTGATCAAGTGGGAATGAAAAATTGTGTGACTAAATTTTGCATGCTGCTTCTTTTGATGTTTTAAGTCTCAATAAGTACTGTTTAAGCTGCTTTCTCTCTCCCCCCTTATATAAGTATTTTCCAACTTTTTTCGGCCACATTCCTGCTGCATTTATTTTTGAGGCACTATATTAAAGCAAGAACTGTGTTCCATCACTAAGCCATTTAAGCGGTCTTAGCAACTAAGTTAGCAAAGATTGGAGAATGGAAATTGCTCCTAGGATTTCTCTGTGCTCTTCTCTCTCCATTTGCCCTTCCTGTCTCCCCAGTCGTGTATTGGTTTACCACTATTTTAGTATCATAATCATGTACATGGAGAACGTGCTTGCTTTTCCTGGGGATGAAAGCATTGGAACTTTACCTGAGGTATTCTAGGAGATTAGTTATTTGTGTTGCAGTACTGGAGAGAGTTCCAAACTAAGTGCCTGACAGCCATTCAAAGAAGTGAGAAACTTCTTTGTCTTGTTTTTTTTTCTAAGGAAGGTCTCTTTGAAGGCAGAAAACCCATGTATTTTCTTATTCCTTATAGCTCTTTAAAGATCCAGGCTTGATCAAAAAAGGTGATACTGAGGGGGGGTAGAATCTAGGTTTACTGGAACGCTTGATCTTTAGCAAAAAGAGGTGATTTCTACTTTATGCTCTTACTAGGAGCTGGCAGAATGGCAATAGCATCGGTGCCTGGGAAACGGGTAAAGTAAAGTAAAGAATGGGCTCTGCCATGCCAACTTTGTTTTGAGGGGATGCTAGTTCCTGTCAGAATTGTGACTGGGAAATAATGTATTTTAGTTTATTTTGATATATGTAGGTAATTCTATGTTTTCATCAATGATTTGGTAGACTCTTCTGCTGTGTCTGAACAGGTGTATGGCAGAGGAAATACTATGTATTGCAGTGTATTATGATTCTGCATTTCTGGGACACTTCTGGCTGAGAAGGTAATGCAACTGATCAGAAATGTGGCTTTCAGAATTCTAAGAAATTGTAATTAGCAACTCCGTCTTAAGCAGGAAGACCGAAGTGTAGAATTTCTGATGTGGTATGCTGAGGCTGTCAGAGGAAGAATGCATCACTAGGGAATTAGGCTGAGACACTTAAGGACAGTTTAGATGTCACCCAGAATACAATCTTTTACAAGCTGATGGAACACAATGAAAAGTAAAGCATGCTAAAAAGGAACTTAAAATATTAAAAGCTTTTTTAAAAACTCTGTTTATAAGGATAGTGATGCATATGGGACCATGCGTGCATAAATTCCCAGATCCAAATCTGTTTGTTTAACAAATGAGAAGAGGGTGCTAACTTTGTGGAAATCATCAAAAGCTGTGAAGATCATCAACTTCTTGTTGGATAGGAGAGACCTTAGGACTAAAGTCAATGTATTGCCCTTAGCCTGCTTGAGATGTTTCTTGGCAGGCACCTGTCTCATCTTTCCTAAAAATCTTTTTAACGGTACAACTTCAGTCTCCCTTGGGCAGCTTGCCCCAGTGCTGCACTGTACTGGCAACTCTTTTTGTTGGTCTGTTCACATTTGACTCTTTTGTCCATAAAAAGGACATGACAATGGTATATTTCCTTTTTTCTCTTCTGTCATCAATATATTCGAAGACTGAGAACAGTCTTTATAACTTTCCACATGTAACTGCAGTTGAAACCTTATGAAGAGGACAAAACTGAACTGCTTGCTTGCTTGTTCATTTGTAAGATCCATAGCAGTGAGTATAGCAGCAATGACTTACTTTGGAGAAGCAAGAAGTTTAAAAAAAGTGCATGTGAAATATGCAAAACTAATTAATTAATTTTGATTGAAACCATTTGTACAGAACAGAAGAGATTAATTGCTGATAAGAAGCAGAAGGTTTAAGTGAAATTTTGGCCCTATTAAAGTCAACAGTAAAGTTAAAAATGCTATCATGTAGGTTAACAGTGTGTACAAATTGATGATACTAAAATGTTTGAACTTCTAATTATCGTGATGAAAAACTTCCTATTAAACAATAAACCCCTGTGTTCTTTTAACATTTACCTTTCTCCCATGGGAGAGATGACATGGTTTGTTGCTCATTTTATTTCATCTATGTTGCTTCAGTGACTGAGCAATAACAAAACAGCCATATATGCTCCACCACTAAGCAGGACAATATCCACAATAAAAAACAAATAATGATCTGCTTAACCCATTTATTTTTCATATTACACCATAATTTTATTCAAGACATCTAACAATATTAGGGTAAAAAAAACCACCCAGAAAGCTGAACTGCAATAGAGTTTTCTATTTACTTTATATTGCTTGTTGCCTTAACGTTTTTCTAGATCAGCTCTTATACATCATAAATAGCTGAAATAAAAAGGAAGAGAGGAGGTTTTTCTTCAGCCTCTTTGATATGTGATAAGCATTTCAAGTGTGTTTTGGAGGCTATTAATTATGGATTTAGGACCTTATTAATGCTTTCCCTCAGCTGCATGAATTTCTACCTTCTGATTTCCCTGTAATTCCTCTTCCTTCTGGCCAAGCAGTAGTGGCAAGTCAGCTTCCATTCTGCTCCTTACTCCTTCCCTCCCAGAACCAGACACATGCATCAACTGTAGGTTATAGCACTACTTCAAGCTACTTCAGTGCCACCTTGAGGTGGGTACCCTTCCAGAGGTGAGCAAGTCCAACAGGTTGTTGCTACTTGGCATTCAAGGCAAGAGGCGTCTTTTCCTTCCTGGTATCCACCAAGTAAGACAGGTCTGCCTTCAACATACACTGTGCAGTAGCCCCGGCCATCTCAGAGAAAACAAACTCTACATAACCACAGTGGTGGTTTTTTTGTTTTAGACTAGATCAGAAATATGTAAAACAATGCTCTGTGTGGTACTTCGTGTTTTCTGTCTCAAGGATGAAGCTTTAGAGGGCCTGGATATAGGAACCAACTGGAAGGGAGGGGAGAAAGAAAAAAGTACAGCCTTGCATTACAAGTACAAATTAAGTTTGGTGTAGGCTTTTCTTTCTGCAAATTGGTTATAAGGAATTTGTGCCCATATTTAATTACATGCACTGAAGTGTGTATCAATCCAAATGAACAGAAAAATATTTTTCTCATATTCCCATTTTTTTGTTTTGACTGTTTGGTACTTCCTGTAGAGGTGCAAAGTGTATCTGTAGAGCTTAAGCAAGTACAAAACAGGCCTGTTTTGTGTCAGGTATCATGCAATCCAGGCATTAATTTAGTGGATTTGTGTTTGTTTCCATTTAAATAAAAGAGAGGTTACAGTGGACTAATATTTGTGAGTTTTGAGAATAAATTTGATTGGAAAAGTAAAACCTATGTCATGAAAAGGTTTATTGAAGTGTTTTGCAAAGAAAAAACACTGTAAATTAAATCTTTGATATCCACTGTATGGGCAAGTTCATTATTTTCTTTCCCCAGAAGATGTTGCAGGTACTGTTCACTGCTTAAAAATTGCAGCAGGAACCATACTTCTTTGGACACCAGTCACTAGGCAGTATTAATTTGATAGTTTCCCCAGTTAATCTTCATAGATGTTTACTTGGATTACTTGCAAGAGTCAGATTTAAGAGTAGAGTAGCCGATTAAAAATGCTGAATGCCATCTTTTTTTCAAACTAAAATTATTGCCACAGCTTCTTAACTAATATTAGGCAGAGCCTATTCACCGCTAACTATCATAATAATGGCAGGTAATATCCCATGTGGATCTTAGTCTTGTCTTTTCTACTACTGGTAGTCAGAAATAGTTTTGGGCCCATTTTGGGCAAGGAATTATGGATGGTCCTATACTCCAGAATGGAGGAAAACCTCTTCTGATCTAAACAAGGTTTTACTGCCCTTCTGAATATTTACTCTGGTCACTTGAACATGCATTCCTTAATGGAAGGTACATCGCAGCCTGATAATAACATGCCAGAGTTATCCTAGTCTTCATATAAAACATCTTTTTGCTTTTTCCTCAACAGTCAGATCTTGTATTTTTGCAAATGGACACAGGTGATGTATAAATACTCATAGTGGATGTTCAAAGATGCAGTTAGTTCGTTACGTGCTTCACATATCACTGAAGAGGTAAGGGGAAAGGATTAGTGTTGGAAGATGTGAATGGAGCAGAAGGATGTTTGGACTGTGAGCATGGCTGTGCTATACAACAAAAATGGAATGGAGACGAGTGAAGTGAAGGTGGTCCAGGTCTTTTAGATAGGTAACAGATGAATTGTTCTTCTGTAACATGGATACAGGAAAGGGGCCTTATTACAGTTGCCTGGAAAAGAACTTACTGGAAGTGGTGTCATTAACTTCCGATTAAAAAAAAAAACAGCACAAGCACCAAAACCCTTGTCTGTTTTCAGGTGGAGAGTCTAACATTTTTATAATTCTATCTATTTTGTATTTTGTAATTAGAATGTGTATGCATATGAAGGTGGTGGGGCAAAAGTTTTCCTCCTTGATTTCTAGAACAGCTTTCCTTGTATGAAAGTAGGAGTGGACTTATTTTTCTCTCTTTAGCAGCTTCTTCAGAAGCTAGCTTTAATACTGTGTTTTAACAGAAAAGTTACTGGTGAGACTACCACAAACTTTTTTTGATTGAAGCTTTTTGGAATATTTTAGCAAAATGGTTATTCTGTAATTGTGTGTGTAAAATAACTGCATGTTAAGAGCTGAAAAAAAACACAAGAAAATGTAGGCATAACGCTGAGAAGTGCAGCCATTTATTATTTTTTTTTCCTTTCTTCATAGAAATGTTATCTCTGTAGATAATGTTTGAAATTCTAGGTCAAAAATAAGGCCTGCAAAATAAAAACTTGGGTTTTACTTGCTAATCACAGCATACCTGCAGGTTTCATTTGGAAATACGGGCTATGTGATGCAGTTAATAGAGTGCATTTGAGTATGTATTGCTTTTTTAATATATGGGATATCTTTTTTTCTGTCTCAGATCACTGGAATCTTCCAGTGCTCTCACTCATTTGAGCAATATTTAGAATGTGGTATAAAAATAATGTGAAAATGCCATAGTGAGCTGGTGATAATTGATTTACCCCATCACACTGAAATACCTCTTGCTTTCCTCTTCCTCCTCCCTTGGGCAATAATCATGGGATCAAGCTGCCAGTCTGTAGATATAATTTTTCCAGCAGTGCCATCTGGCTCCTTGGCACTGGAAGTTGTATTGGCTTCTTTGCTGTTTCCACTAATTTTGTCAAATGTTAGTCTGTTGATGAGCTGTCTTGCTAGTGGGTGCTGATTCACACCTCCCCCCTCCCCCCCCCAGCAAATATTATGTTGGTTTTTGTTAGCATTGTGAGGGACTGTTTATATCGTTTGTTATTTTTCTAAATGGAATTTAGGACTTAATATGGGATCTCTTTGAGGAAAAATTAGGATTTATGTATCAATTGGCTGCTTCTACCCATGTTTAAAATATATTTTCCCATGATTTTTGTACTTTTTTGAATAGTACTAGCATCATGTCCTCCCACAAATTTTTATAGATATTCAGTGTTAATGTACAATTGTCTCCTTTTTATTTTTGGGAACTTTTACTTTTTAAAGAAATTATGGATAAACAATAAGTACTTGTAGGGTCAGTGGAATAGGTGGAACAAGCTTTATATTTTGGAATAGCTAGCCAACTGAGCTATCTTTTTTATCACAGAACTACAGTTTTATTTTGCTGTCAACTTCTCTTAAAAAAAAAAGTTCTAGAAATGATGGCTCAGTAGAACAAACACATCTGAGTTGCTTTATTCTGTTCAAGCCTTAGATGCATTTCACTGCCATAGAAGATATAATAATGGTATTAATAAAGAGTTTAGAAAAGAATGCTTGGTAAATAGTATTTCAATGGGGATGGGAGGTGGGAGGAGAATCCTCTGGATCTAAACGGTTTTTGTAATTCTTATTGTTCTTACTAATTTCTTAATTTTTGGAAAAGTTTTATTTCTGCTACTGGTCAGAAACATGCATTTAAGTGGAAAAAGAAAAAAAAAAAGCCTGAGGAGCCAAGGATACCAACAAAATGTGAAGAACAGTTTCAGATAACACATTTTTATGCTCCTTTAAACAAAATTGCTTTGGATTTTTTTGGTGAATAAAAAAAAACTAATCCAAAGCCCTTTCTATTATTATGTAATTGAACTCCTGTTAATCAGGACAAGACTAAATAATTTACATCCATATATATATATAATTTTTAAAAAATATTTATTTTTTTATTTTAACTACTATTTTCAAGTGCTGTGTTTCAGAAGAATGAATTATACACACCTCTGGGTGTAAATCTAAATTTTCTTTTGTGTTGAAATTTTCTTAGAGTTGTTCAAGGTAACCTTGTGAACTCTAAAACATGAACAATTGTGTTTAGTTGGTCTGTTGGAGAATTTTTATATTATCATCCCTAAAATTAGAAAATAATATGCACTGTTTATTTATCATAGTTGTAATACTACCCTAGTGTAATGCCTTTGTTAATAAAATACTTTTAAACTGGTATTTAAATCAATATTTTTGTGCTTTCCCAGCACTGGAGAATTTGTCCAGTACTGGTGGTAATAGGACTAAAAATCTTACATGGGGCAAGGAGGGCCTTGGTGAGGTTTTTGTAGCAGTTGACTTGAATTAAATTTCAAGGACCTCTTGGTGTCTTTTCATAGTAGACTTTTAAAGACAACGACAGACAGGGTGTCTGAATGTGGGTCCCTTATCAGTAACTTGACTCTGATGCAAAGTGGGTATTTTTAACATAGGAGTTCAGTTGAAGGGATCGGTAGAAAGGGCTATCATATCCAAGTATGGCAAGCATAGCTAAATATGCATGATCTATTGTTAATAGTTCACGGAATTATTCACAGAATCTGTTGTTAATAGGTCCACAGAATATATTCTCTCATGAAAGATTTTAAGGGTATAGGTGTATCATGATTTTCTAAAATAGCATCAAATCTTCTTTTTGTTTGTAACTAAATGTGAAGATAAAATGTTGCCGCTAATCAGTTGTCTGGGATGCCACCTCATTAAGATTTACACGATCATCAAAAATGCCTAGAATTGTTTGTTGGCTATATCCTAACTCAGATACATAAAGGGGATACCACAGCATTTTTCTTTAGAATCACAGGGAGTTCAGTGACCTTTTGTGGCAAATTATGTAGAAAGAAAATATTTATATTCATTTAAAATAACCTCCATGAAGAAATAGTCTCATTACCCTGTTTGATCAATTCCTTGCAGCCTGAGCTGTAGCATGCTGCTATTGCCATTGGTTGATGGAATACACTGAGAAGTGGCTAATGGTGATGGTGCTCATCAGGACAGGGTTCAGCCAGCGGTCAGCAACAAATAATTCAAGACTGTTTCTAAGTTTGTGGCTGGTGGAATTTGCTTCTTGCCCCAAGCCAGCAGCATTGCTGAGCTGGGCTATTTGATTAGAAGAGAAGCATATTTGCTTCTTAGCAACTGCACATTTGCACAACACACAGACCTATACTGCCTCCAAAGGTTTGCCTTTTGTGATGGCGGAATAATACTTTTCTGTTGATTGACAGACAAAAGAGATTTTTGCAATGCAGAGGAGTTTACAACCCATGTTTTCTTTGACTTTTGTAAACTTATCAGAGGTGCTTCTTAATTTAGCATTGCCTGATGCAGGTTTGTATATGCAGCAAGACTGGCCATGATTTGAACTCCAACATTTAAGCTATTACTGCTATGCGTATTTAAAGGACAGATGCACACTTACGCTTAATCATTGGTGTGTGCAGCTTTTTCCCCAGCAGGTCTACTTAATGGGAATTATTTTCTACTGTATTTCAAAATAAATTTAAATTTGTGTATTACTATCTCCCATGCAAGAGTGATATTCCTTTTTATAGAAGATAATGTTCAAGTGAAAGCTGTTCTAGTCTTAGTGCTTTTTTTAATACCTTAACAGAAGTGTAGCAGTGATAGCAATTCTGATAGTGCGCGTGTAGTTTTTGATGTAACATTTCCCACAGGAAGTGAGTCTACAGAAGAAAACGTGTCTAGTCAGTAGAAGACAAAGGTATTTATAACACTGGTAATCCTAGAAAAAAAGACAATTTAGGAAAAAGAAAGCCTGAGATTTACAGTCCTAGGAGGCCAGGGCAAGAAAAAAGCAAACTTTTTTTTTTTTATGGTTTTACAGCTCTCTTCACTCCTGGCCTGTGTTTTATTGTGGAAGTTTCCATATTGCCATAGTAGAGCAATAAATCGCTGATGTGGTTACTGAAATGGGTGAAATAGTAAGTACAGTTAGTGTAAATGTGGATCTTTGATGCAGATACCTGCTTGCACATTTTCCTAAACAAAAGATATCTTTTGGCTTTCTTAACTAAAAACAGGGAGTACCTTTTAAAAGTGGATTTTATAGTCTGTTAAAACTGTATCTTTTAAGGGATAGGGAGAGTTAAAGCAGGAGCGCACAATAAAAGGACTGCAGAACATATTAGCATGGCTAACGTAAGCATCCACAAGTTTACTTACTAATAACCATTTCAGTGGCAATTCAGAGCCAAAAGAGGAGAGGAAGAAAGCTCTCTGACACGGTGAGTCAATAGTAAGCCCCAGATGTCCATCTTTATGTCAACATTATAGCTGCCAAATTTTTAAATCTTCTTGCATGTTGGAATTCTTTTGTAGTCAGATGAAGACTTTTAAATAAATCATAATCCACAATTTAGGCTTTTTAGATAAGTTTGGGCATGATGAGTGAGTGAGACAAAATGAAAAGTGATGAAGGTATCGGTGGCTGTTCTGGGTAACAGGTTTGGGGTATGCATACTGTGGAGCAGGAAGCAAAGTGTAGAACTGGTGCAACCGTTATTTTGGAGGCCGTGGAAGGGCTGAATGGTGACGGACTTCATTCTCTTCCTTGTTAAATTTGATGTGTGTGTGTGTATACAATTTTAGAAGGGTGTCTAAATGTGCTGGTAGGATTTCACAGTCGGCAGGGAGAGGTGTTAGCTTTGGCTTAATTTCTGAGCTGTTCAGAGTTGTGATAATGTGATAAGGTGGCTGCTTGTTATGCTGCTGAATTGCCTAAGAGATGCTTATGCCTTATTGACTTATTTTTGTACCTTGATACCTGTTAAGGTGTTACCTGTGTTCTACACAGATTTGTACTTCTTTCAGGAATATATGCACAATGAATTAGTGTTGTGATTTTCTTGTTTTGGCTTGGTGGTTTGTTTTTTGGTAGCAGAGAGCCTTTTGCAAGCATTAGGCTTTTCAACAAAGTAGCTAAAAATGTGTAGGAATTGCCACATCGCAACTATCAAAATGCAATTATATTCAGGGTAGAATGCAGTAGCTTTTACAATGGCACTATAAACAATACCCAGCAATTTAAGAGCAGGATATGAGGAATATCTCACCTAATTGAAATGACAAGGGGGATTTTGCAGAGGTAGATGCAATTATTCATATTGGAGGTGGGCCAGAATGCTGGGGTTGTTCCCCTCATCTTGCTAATTAGGCTTTCAGTTTCATTAGCAGTCATTGAGATATTGGATGACTGACTTGTGTATGAACATAACCATAATACATATAAAGAATATTTTATTTAATTATTTTTTATTGTTCCTTAGAAGCATCTCTTGGATTATGTTAAGAAGTCTGTATAAAAGCATTATGGATCATTTTTGGTTGTATAGCTCAAGACAGGTAAAAATAAAGGAATGTTTTAATATGTGCAGAACACTGAATGTATGAAAACTGAAGGCAGCATGGCTATGCCTATTTTTGTGTAGACTGTGTGCCACAACTAAGCCACTACCATGTTGATGTTAGTGGCATTCTATTTTCCTTTTCAAAGCTAGAATTTATGAGGATTTCTACCTTTACATATGAGAAGGGGAATTAATCCAGCTTTGTTGTGCTCCCAGGATGTTTTCAACCTGGAGTAAATTTAACTTTGAACAGGTCTGAGGAATCTACATTTCTTGTTGTCTTTAAGCCCTAATTTAGGAAATATAACATAATGCATATGGCATCTTTAAATTCCCTTGCCACTCTAACACACTGTCATTGGATTATCCCCTCCCCACCCCCACCCCCCTACCCCGTTAATTGCCTTTGTCCTTCGGAAACAGGCATTTTGAGGGAGGTTTTTGTTTGGTTTTGTTTTCCATGTTAGGGAATAATAATGAGGTGCATTGATTCATACTGTACTGTGTTGGTACCAAATTGCTGCTTGCTATGTTTTGGAAAGGGCTTTGAGTGTCTGAACCTGAATTAAATATGTAGGCCATTCTTTTTTCAGCTGACTTCTCCTTTTCCAAGTTCTATGATGAGTGTCTTCTCAGCAATCTCAGGTAGAGAATTTCTTCACTGTATCTGCAGTTAGTGATGATTAGTGATGATTCAGGTCTTCAATTAAAAATAGCCTTCAATGAAGAACATCACAAATATAAAACAAGAAGGTGAAAGTAATGTAAAAAAAGAAAATCTACAGAGTCAAAATGTTTAAAAACACAAAAATTGTGTGTGAAACTAAAGCTAAAACAATGATAATCACTGTAAAAAATGAGAAATAGTCCTTGAGAACTGGAAAGGGTTAGTGTGTTTGAATCCCCCCTGCCTTTTAACAATTAAAACAGATCAATGCTATTCTAAAGTAACATTATCATAAACGAGGGAGTGGTTATAACTATTACTCTGGTTCCCAGTGCTGTATAGATGAGGCCATAATTTGTCCTTTCAGTTTGATACTTATATTGATGATTCTCCTGTAGTTCTTCATGGATCCTTTGGGACCGAGGGTTAGCTGTCTAGCTCGATGGCTTTTTCATGTTAGTTTCTTCATCTGTAAGATTGTCCTAAGAAATATACCAGTGATTTGTAAATATTTTGAATAAATTTTTTCTGTGTGTGTTATCACCCTCTGTACCTAGAACTAACATTTGTTGCTGGTATGTTTTATTGGCTATTACATACAGTATTGAATAAAATGATATTCATGAAATAAGAACAAGTAGAACAGTGATTAGTAATTTTATTCAATCAATATACATTTTATACATCCAATCTTGCACGGAAATGGGCTTTAGTAGCGATGAAAAGATACATACCGTTATAAATAATGAAGAAGTTAGTCCTGGAGTCTTGTCCTTTATTACTTCTGTGTCACTGACTGGCTTCCATGTAGAGTTCTCTAGCATGGTTTTGTCAAGTGTTTTTCAAGAATATATTGTCTATCCTCTTTAGAGGATCGTAAGCTTATGTGAGGAAATCTGACAGTGCATTAGCATAACTTGTTAGATACAAATACTCTTGTGGGAACTAATGCAAAAAGGAGCCTTTATGATTATTAGATTTTTATTTTGATATGGTTTTGTTGCTAGTCATAGATTCATTGGTTGCTTATGAGAGTTCAGTTTATGTACAAACTGAAGCTGTGATTTATCTTTTGGGGTGAAAAAAATGGAAAAAGCCATGAAAATTGGCTAAGTGCCAATAAATGTGTAATGTATTTTTCATGTGCCATCTTATTTTCATTGGATCAAGGCAGTTTTAGAATCCTCCACTGTATTTATGTGCCCTTAATTTGAATGAGTCCATGCCTCAGAGAAACCAATCGGGATTAAAAAAAAAAAAAAAAAGCGGGAGAAAGGTTTGGAAACAGATATGCAGATATACTAGTGGAAGATCTAGGGCATACAGACAGCGTGTAGCAGGGACTGGGATTAAATCTGTCGTGCCAGTTGAAGTCCATAGAAATCTTTTCCTCCTTAACTAGAAGTGTAACTGTCAATTAAGAAGAAGCCTAGGTGGTAAGGAATACAGCAATATTATTCTGTGCGTTGCCACGTACTTACTATTATTTACATATTACTATATTCAGGCTTCAGTAGCATTTTTTTGTTGTGCTACCCGTTCACCATTGTAGGATATACACGTTCTTGATGTGAGGAAAGAGGTAGAGTGACAAAAGCGCTGTTAAGTCCTTAAAATAAAACCACTTAATTTTTACAGTTGATATTTTGTTTTTTTGAGTGGTGAGTTGAGTTTGAGTTGAAAAAGTACACATTCAAACTGAGGGGAATTCTGGCCTCGTTGTTGGTGTATATCCTGAACTACCACCATTTTCAATGAGCTATTTGTATGTGTTAGGTAGCAGCATTTGTACCTGGTCTGATTTTACATTTAAGGAGGAAGGGAGCGGAGCAGAAGGCAACATTATTATGATCAAAAATTGTTTTTCTTGGAAAATCATTTCATCTAGATCATCAGTCATCTTACTGTTTACTGTAAAGATCAGCTTTCATGGTCTCTTCCTCACTTTTTCTCTGTCAGTCAGATGTATGCTGTAGCTGTCACAGAAGAAAGTATGCAGTTTTCTGTGAAATGCATGAATCGGTACATATGTGACATCCCAGTCTTATACATGCTGTAACCTTCCCTCCGCCCCTTCTCTCTCCCTCCCTCTAACTGCTTACATTTCTTTGAAAAAGTATGTGTGTGGGTGCGGCAAGGGAGAATCAGTAAAGTGGCACAGCAGGCCCGAAAATGGAATGTTTTCCCTTGTAATTTTTGTTTTTATTTTAAAAAAAACCATAATGAAACCAACAGCATTTCACAGCATTTTCAGAAAGATGTGAATACTGCTTCTCTGTTATGAAGAGGAGCAGTGGAGGCAAAGTAGCTCTGACTTGTCCAAGATTGCAAAAGGAATCTGGGTAAGAGCCAAGACTAGTTCTACGTTTTCTAGCTCCTGCTTACATGGTAAGATCTCTCCGTTATGTCTCACACTTTCCAGCTTTCTGAAGTTTTTGACAATTTGAAATGGATATTAAAGGGACATAGGGTAAACTTTTTTTTTTCTGTCCTCAGAACCACATCATTTATTAACAGATGTCATCCTAACGTGTATACAACTTCCATGGCTTTGAGTGTTATTGTAAATGGTAAAAAGACTCTTTGGTTGGGTTTAAACTGATGCCGCCTTCTGAAGTACAAGAGGTGCTTGTAGTTCTGCATAATGTCTTGCATTTAATAATATTATTTTAATATGAAATTGTTGGTGTTCCTTTAAGTGTTTAAAACCCAGCATATTCTGCTCTGATTTTTTTTCCAAAATCATTTAGATAATACAAGGTATAGGACCCCAACACCTCCCAACCCTCCCCAGGAGTTACAGCCATGCATTAAACTACTGATACAGACACTGAAACTGTGAGTTTTCCCTTAGTGGTTCATTTGAGGGCGTTGCTTTTTTTTCTTTTATGAAAAAAGTGGTGGTGCAATTTAAAGGCTGGTATATAGACCGTACCAAAAGTAGTAAAGTACGTTCTGGAGGCAATAGTACAATGCTTTCTATCTGAAAGATCATAGCTAACTTATATAAACTGGTGGAAAAGTTTATGAAAGTTACTTTTCAACTTGCAAGTGATTGAAGTGATTTGGCTTAACTTTAAAAACAGCAGCCTAAAACTGAGCTGCCTGAGCATTATCATTACTCCAAAGCAGCGTAATTACCATTAGGAGAGAATTGGTTCCTTTAAAGGAAAAAATAATGAAGGGAAAACTTCTTAAAATGAGTTTTATTACATTTTTCTTATAAAATTAGTCTTTCATTTTGTTGATTAATGCTTGAGTTTAAGATTTTGATGTAGGCATTTTGCCATTATAATTCTGAAATATGGGAAGTCCTTGAAAACATTCCCGGATTGCCTTCTGTCTGTCTGCCTTGTAAAAGATCCTTTCAGTTAAATGGACCATCCTCCTTAAATGATGTCATTAGCTTGGATTGAAAAGACATTGCCTTCAGGGAAATCATTTAATTGTCTTAAAGTGCTGTACTTCTGTAGATCTTGAAGCAGCACCCTCACTTCCATCTTTGTATCAGATAATTCATCTAAAATTCTGTTTTTAATCTCTGACGAAATATTGAGATGTAATTTCCACTTTTATTGGAGAAATTTGAGACCTTTTATAGTCTTGTCTCTGTCAAATGGATGGAAAAGTTTCACTTGTTGAAATGCAAATGGGTACCGTCTTTTTTGACTTAAAGAATTAATTTAACTTGCATTCATGCAGTGCTTTATAAATATTAATGTATTGAACTCTTACATTTCACTGATACTAAGATACACTTTTACATGTATATTTCTAAAATCAGTAATATTTACTTGTTCAAACAGCGAGTTAAGTTTTGGGGATAAATGCAATCTTTTTTATTTTTGTTTAAGGTAATGCACTGCATTTAGGAAAACAAAAATAATGACAGTCTGCCTTTTACATGACTGAGAAACTGGTAAATCCAATGAAAAAGCCAGTTTGTCAGGGGTATTGGGCATTTTTAATTGAGTAGGCATTCAGATCACTGAAAAATAAAACCTATGTGTATGAGCGAGCTCCTGATTTAATTAGAAAACATAATGCTTGAAAATGTGTTGTATATTTTTGTTTGTAATCTATTGCACTTAGGTTTTTACACTATCAGTCATTTAATCTTAAATACTTCAAAGCAGGAAGAGAAGTGTATTTCCCCCCCCCCAAATTTTTATATATGCAGTTTCTGGCTTGGAGAAATGTAGTATTGAGAATGCTACAAAATTTTCAGAAAATGTTGCCCCTCAGGCTGGTTTTGCCTTTAAAATGAAAAGAGGTGTTTCTCATGCTTTAATATGAAATTAGTAAGTCTTTATATTGCCATCTTTCTCTGCTGTTGAAATACTTTAAAAATGCATTTCAAGACTACCACTGGATTGGTTGGGTTCTAATTTGTTTTCTCAGCACGAACTTTGTTACTGTGGCTGTTACTTTTTTTCCTTCTATATTGCTCTATACTGAAAAGCATGGTAATTCTGAGCAAGGGGCATTTTAACCTTGTCTTTAATTTTGCTGGTGCTTTTTACTCGCGTTTTCACTTGGTCTCAACTGTTAAAGAAGACTTTTTGGTAGCATGCATAAAACCTAGGACTGCAGATTTCATGTTTGTTTTTCTTCTAACCCTGCCTACTAAGCTCCGAGAGAGACTGGTTTGTTTATTCTTGTGGTATTTTAATTGCAGTTTGTGTAAGTTGAACTATGCTAGAAATGCCATGTGAACTTTTTATCAGAATAAATATTTAGCGTCTGTTCCTGCTCCTCTTGTAGCTAGTGTCAGTTTTCCACAGAGAGGTACCAGATCAGGAAAACCGCTCTGTTTTGCTACTCTTAAATTTCTGAAGTTGACTCTAATCCCTGTCAAAAGCTTCAGAAATGTGAGGCTGTAAACAGAGCACTGACGAACATCCAGAACTGAAGTTGCTTCCTAGGCCACACCAGTGAATTGCTTATGCTTTGGTTCAAAACCATTTATATCTCTTACTGCCTATTATTCCGTTGCCTATTAGCTATTACAGCGTAGCCATAATTATTTCTTTTTTTCAACCTTGCTAAACCCTGGCTCTCCAATGGTAAGTTCTGTGGATAGATTGCTTTTTCAAGTGTGTGTCTCTCCTACTTACCAGTATCAGATTTGTTGCCTTTCAGTTTCACTGAATGTCTCCTTGTTCTATACAATGCAAATGGCATTCAGCACTCCTGAGCTTTACCATTAGCTTCACTGGGAGCTGACTGAACATCTGCCTATTAAAGTACTTCATATTGGGGGTGGGGGGGGGGGGAAAAGCCAACCCTTGATAAAATTTACCTAGGAATATCATACATTCACAGAATGTAAAAAAACCC